>NC_057348.1:22610714-23881428 GCF_016509475.1 Prionailurus bengalensis
TCATGGTCCATGAGTTCGAGCCCCGCGTCAGGCTCTGGGCTGATGGCTCAGAGCCTGGAGCCTGTTTCCGATTCTGTGTCTCCCTCTCTCTCTGCCCCTCCCCCGTTCATGCTCTGTCTCTCTCTGTCCCAAAAATAAATAAACGTTGAAAAAAAATTTATAAATAATTTTAGTTCTTGCATTTAAAAAAAATGTTTATTTATTTTTGAGAGAGAGAGCACAGGGGTAGAGAAGAGATAGAGGGAGACAGAAAATCTGAAGCAGGCTCTGCACTGACAGTAGGGAGACCTATGTAGGGCTCAGACTCACGAACTGTGAGATCATGACCTGAGCTGAAGTCTGACGCTCAATTGACTGAGCCACCCACGTTCCCGAGTGTTCAATTCTTGATTTAGGCTCAGGTCATGATCCGGGCCGTGGGATTAAGCCCCACGTTGAGCTCCACACTGAGACTACTTAAGATTCTCTTTCTCCCTGTGTCCCTCTCTCCAGCTTGTGCTTTCTCTCTCAAATAAAAAAAAAAAAAAAAAGGAATTAAGTTCCAGAAAAGCACTTAAACTCCCTGAGTTATACCAAGCTTTCTCCTTTCTGATAGTAGCCATTTGTTTCTGTGTTTCCTATTTTGCCCCGGCTGCCAGGGAGTTCAGAGATACTCATGGTGCTCAGCCACAAACATTGTATTAACCTCATGGGTGGTATATTTATCCCTTTCTCTTTCCATGACTCTGATTTTCTGCTTTATTAACCTTAGTATATATCTATTCCTTTGACAGTCCACCTCAATTCCTTTTGGAAAAAGATGGGGAGTGAGGCATAAATTCAAGGCAGTACTGGACATCCTCATTAAATGCCTATCAGTTGGAACTAGGTAAAAGTGATTGTTGTACACTCAAAAGTCACTGATTTTATGTTAGGTGAATTTTACCTCAATAGAAAAATTGAAAAAGCCATCATATCAGTGACTTTGATGATGATAATGCTGATGGTGATGACTAGGCACTAGTTAAAGGCAGTGTTTTCCATGACGGCCAATGGGAACAATGGGAAAGTCATCCAGGGAATCTGCCTCATTGCTTTCGAAGAGCAATAATTAACATTGGCATGTGTACAAGGCAGATGCACAGCTGGTTTTGAGAACGAGAACTCTCCCATCTCCATCCCTTCTCCAAACATCTTAAAAAAATAATAAACCAGCTTTGTTATTTTAAAAGTACATAAATAGAAATGTTCATTGAAGGAAAATCACAGATAATAATACTTCCATAAAATTCACCTATATTTTTAATAGCCAGAAGGAACCATTGTTAACATTTTGTTTGTGCCTTCTAGACTTCTGTATTGATTAATTGATGCATGCATTCAATCATCCATCTATCTTCCTTTTCCAAAGTGTGGTCCCTAGGACACCAGTCTCATGATTAAGTAAGTCTAGAAAATAGGTCATCAAAGCAACCCCTCTTGGAGATTTGTGAAGCACATTAGCATACCTGAAGCTTTGAGAAATTTAGTGGCAATGGACTTCATTTCACTGTGATTCATGTAGAGTTTTTCAAAGGAACTCGAGTATGGAATCTTTATTTTCTGTAGCCCAAGGAATGAATGAAATGTTTTATAGAAGCCAAGGGAGCTAAGCAATACTTGATCTTAAGTCCTAGTTCATACTTAGTCTATGTGGTCATGCTAGAGAGACTGCCTGAATTGGTTCTATGAAGTAAATTTCTCTCCATGTCAGGTCCATGCTCCTGAAACATAATTTTTCATGGCTTCATGGAATTCTGTTGTATGGTCGTTCCATGGCTTGCAGAATCAATACCTCATTGCTGGGATTTGGAATTTCCCCTTTTGGCACTCTTAATGAACATTATTATTGCTAACTAAGGCCCATCCCTAAAACATCCCCTCATATGAAGTTTGGTTTTCCTGGGGAGTAGTATCTGCACAGATTCTTCATGAGTGTTTTTGTTTGTTTGTTGTTTGTCTTTACTTCTAGTTTAGGGGACTTGTCAGTCAAGAACACTTTGGAAAGAGAGAAAGGTATAAAACAGTAGGAGAAGAAGGGTAGGAGGAGAGGATAGTTTTGCTGCTAAACTGGATTTTTAAAACTTAAAAAAAAATATTTTTTTTAATCTTGTGTGTCTATGGTCAGAATTCTGGCCTAGCTCCTGCCCACTCCAGGAAGGACCTAACCCTTAGAGATCCTAATAAGATTTCTTTAAAAATAAGTGGAAAAAGCAAGTAGACATCAAGAAAAATTATTAGTAAGTAACTAAAAAATCATGATACAAGTAACTGCAATTTGGGTGAAAAGTGAGCAACCCAGGTCTCATGGTCACAGTGTGAGCTCTTAAAACTGTCTTTGTATGATTATCATTCACGAATCCATTGTGGGTCCTCGGTCTGTTTTTTGATTTCTTCTTCTTCTTCTTTTTTTTCTTCTTCTTCTTCTTTCTCATCTACTCTCAACTGCCCTGGGGAGCCAAGGAAAAGTCCACACAGTAGGGACATTTAGTTGGGTCCTCAAAGGTGAGTGAGCATTTGCCACATCACAGAGAGTGGACATACAAAGAAAGCCCTCAAGGTGGCTGACCTCCGATGCAGGTCACCGTCAGCCTTTCCATCACCACAAGGGAAATTGCTTATGATGAGCAGAAATAGCACTTGGAGACAAAAAATAGAGAAGAATTCATTGACAACCAGTTTTCCCCATGAAACTATCTGAGAATTGGAGAAATATTTCTCCTTTCTCTTCTGGTAGCTGGGACAGCAAATAGCCCTAACAGAGATCTGCAAATAACGGCAATGAAAACTAAAGTCCGGGCACAAGACTGAGGGGAGATGTCAGCTTTAAGAAGGGAAAGAGAAGGGACTAGAAGTGGAGCAGAGCAAAGAAATGTAGGTTTAAGCCCATGAGGCACAGGTGGGATTTTTATATTAAGCAAGCGAAAGACCACAGGGGGGAAAGCAGGGCGACTTTATTTTTTTTTTATGACAGAATCAATAGAATCTAATCAAGTTTTGAATGCAATCAGAGTAAGATGAGAAATACCAAGTAGGCTCCTGGAGGCAGTAACCAGGACATAATCGTGTCCAGAAGGGACTACCAGAGTGATGTTCCACATTTCTCTCCAAGCCCTGCTGGGGAAACTCTGAAATTAAGGAAGGGTGACATGGATTTAGGTTCATGTCCCTGGAGTTTTGATGCCCTGTTTTATGTTGGATTTTTCTTCTCTGTAGAGCTCCACTGGGACCAGGCTTTCAGCTAAGAAAGTAAAGAAGGATGTCCTTTTGGAGGAGGGTAGTGATGACTATCACAGATCACTTTGCGAGATGCACAGAGTCAGATTACAGACCCTTGGCTGGAAGGTAACGAGAACCGGGGGCTCCGAACCTCTTCATAATCTCCACGCACACCCTTCCCAAGTCACCCCATATACCAACAATCCAAGCAAAGACAGACTGCACACCCTGCGAAGGCAGCGTCAGGCTCCCTGCAAACAGCTGTGCCAGAGCGGTCTATTTAAAACAAGACCACTGATCATCAGGTACTGCTCTTAGCACCCAGGCAACCCTCTTAAGTGCCACCCCCCATAGAGGAATTCTGAAACCACCATTGTAAGGTGGTTATGATTTGCATTCATTGGTTATATGAGGAACAGGGGGGGAAATGCAAAACTGCTTACTGACACTGGCTCTCGCAGCCACTTTAATCACACAGGATCTGGCTTATGATGATTTGGTGCCAGGTCTTGGGAGACGGGGCTGGGGTAGAAGCCAGTCTCATCCCTGAGGAGCCCTCTCAGAGTCTTAGAAGATGACAGACTCATAGTTGATGACGTAACCCAACCAAATTGGACTATGATCGGGAACCTTGGCTGGGGGCTGTGGAAGTCGTAAGAGGCTGTTACCACTGTTGGTTGGGGCATGGGGCAGGGAAGGGAAGTGAGGAGGAGTGGTCATGATTTCTATAATGACTTTAGCCCCAACAGTGGTCTCAGGCCACACAACCCCCTGAGAGAGGTGTTATTACTTCAGGCACATAGCGATTGCTCTAGACACATTTGTGAACATTCAGATGAATGAAGAAATGAATGGTCCTAGTAAAGAAACTGGGCTTCAGAGAAGAAAGAACTTACCTGAGATCACACAGCTCATCAGTAGCCAAGCTAGAATATCAGACCTAAGAACCTCATTCTCTTTCTGTCACACATGGTGTTTGCTGGATGCTGGTGTGGAAAGACCTAGAAAACCCATACAGCCACAAGGGGAACTTGATAGGAACCAACCAAGTTGGATTTGCAAAAGAGATCATGTGAGCCAGGGAGCACACTGCTGATGTGTATTAATATTTGTCTCTAAAACAAACAAACAAACAAACAAAAAAAACCCAAAAAACTGTGGTACTCTTCACTCTCAACGGGTGGCTCTGGTGCCATAATCTGAATTAGCCTTTTAAAAATATCCCCCTTCCAGCCCACCTTTGCTTGGATATTTGATATAGAAACAGCTAATGAAGTCCATTTGCCATATGGGTTAAGTGAACTTTTTTAAGTAGGTGTTTTACATCCCTGCAGCTCCAGGAGCTGTTGTCATAGTAACATTTCCCTCTCGACTTGCAGAAGGCACAGTCCATGGAGCCAGTGGCAATGTAGGTCACGAGTGAAAAGGGGTTTGGTGGCTTTGCCTCCATTTGGCATAGCTGGAGAGTGTTCATGCTGGGGGCTCCGGAGGGGCTCACATTCCCCAGAATGTTCTGTAGTAGGCCTGAGAAGAGACGCAGACATGAAGGGTGGTGGTGGAAATAGGCACTGAAGTGGTGAACCAGGCTAGTAGGACCTGTGCCCCCGTGTGGAGACTCAGAAGGTCTGAGAGCCCGGGATGACCTGGGACAGGTCACAGCAGAGGGGGGACCCTGTGGGGCTCTGGGGGCTCTCTTTCCCAGCTGCCTGGTGGGAATTGGTACCCTCTGCAGTCCAGAATCCTTTCAGAGTTGGTTTATGAAGGCTTGTGTCAATTACCCATATAGAAGTTGTGGCTGGAGGAGACCTCAGCTTTATATGCAGCTTGGAAATGTGTTCTAAGAACTTTTATTTACTCATCTATTCGTGTAGCAAACATTTACCAGGCCCCTCTTCTGCACCAGGTACAGCACTGGGCAATGCTCTTCATGGGTGAGCAGCCCTTGCACTTGAACAGGGAGAGCCCCCTGGTCTTAGTTCAATGGCACTTAGTTTAATGCTCTGCTGTTGCTGTCTTGAAATTCTTAATCATTTGTGAACCAGGGCCCACCAAAAGTGAACGTGTTGGAAGACCAACACAGGCTTTCGAGAAAGGAGGGCAAGTTTCCCCCTCAAGGTGATAAAGATTAGGAGGATATCTACCTGCCAAGTCAAGTGCTTTGGGTGCAAACCTTTCTCTCTTTTATTTTGAGTTTTCTCTTTTAACGTTTTAGTTTGACATAATTTCAGTCTTACAGAAAAGTTGAAAGAATAGTACAAAGTATTCCTATATACCCATCATCCAGATGTTACATTTTATCATGTGTATCTTATCTGTGTATCCATCCATCCATCTACCCATTGTCAAAAGGAAATTCAGAGGGCCTTATTAGATGTGAATATTTTGATTTGGAAAAAAAGTGTTCATGAACATGGAGATGTCAGATCCGAAAGTGGTAGGTAGCACAGCAGCATGACATTATGGGATGACTTACATAGTGACAACAAGAAAGTTGTTTAGGGGTGCCTGGGTGGCTCAGTTGGTTAAGCATCTGACTCAGGTTTCGGTTCAGGTTCACGGTTCATGGGACTGAGCCCCATATTGGGCTCTGTGCTGACAGTGCAGAGCTTGCTTGGGATTCTCTCTCTTCCTCTCTCTCTGTCCCTCCCCCACTTGCCTGAGCTCTCTCTCAAAATAATAAACTAGAAAGAAAGAAAGAAAGAAAGAAAGAAAGAAAGAAAGAAAGAAAGAGAAAATAAGGAAGTTGTTTAAACTTTAGAATGATTGGCTATTTCAATGAAGTTTTCCAGATGAGGGGGATTGGTTAAAGTTATTATATCATTTTAGGAAGATGACTTAAGTTTTGCTTATGATTATGAGAGGTACTGACAACAGATAACCTAAGTTAAGTTTTGCTTATGTTAATGAAATAAGCTAGAATAGGCATTGCCTATGTGCCTTAACTGCTTTTGTCTGCTAGGGGGTTGGCAAACCTGGTCTCTCTTTTATTTTAACACTATCCAGCCAGCCAGCCAGCCATTCATCTAATCTGTCTATCCATGTACTGTTTGATCTTAAGTTGTAGGTGGGATAAAATGTCCCTTTACTGCTGAATACTAAAGCATCTATTTCCTTTAAAAAATTATCTTACATAATCATAGTATCAATTATCAAAATCAGGAAATTAACATTTATACAGTATTATTGTCTATGCACAAATCTTACTCAGATTTCACCCCTTGTCCCAATAATGTTCTTCCTAACAAAGGGAAATCAGGTACCACATGTTGTATTTGCTTGTCCAGGTTCTTCAGTCTCCTTTGATATGGAATACTTCCTACTCTTTCTTTGTTTTCCCAGACATTGCTATTTGGAAGGAGTGCAGGTTAGTGATTTTTTAAAAATCAGGTGTATCAAGATGTAGTTTTTGTACATTAAAACTCACCCTTTTGAGAGGGACATTTCTCAGGCCAGTTATCTTATAGAAGGGCCCTAACATTGGGTCTGTCTGAGGTTTCCCCATGCTTGGATTCAGACTGTGAGTCATCTTCTTCGTCTTCGTCTTCGTCTTCGTCTTCGTCTTCGTCTTCTTCTTCTTCTTCATCTTCTTTTTAGTGTTTATTTATTTTTGAGAGAGAGAGCGAGCAGGGGAGGGACAGAGAGAGAGGGAGACAGAAGATCCAAAGCGGGCTCTGTGCTGATAACAGAGAGCCGGATGCGGGGGTTGAACTCACACACGGTGAGGTCGTGAACTGAGCCAAAGTCAAACACTTAACCAGCTGAGCCACCCCGGTGCTCCCAGACTGATTCTTTACCAAAATTCCACAGGAGGGATGCGATGCATTTTTCTGAATTCAGAATAATGCATTCAGAAAAATGCATCACATCAAGAAGCACTTGGTGTTGGTTCCCCCACTACAATTGATGATGTTGAAGACTGTGTAAATATTCTGCTACTCCTCAAATTTTCACCCACCCAATGCATTTTCATCCATTGATGGTTCTTGCCTGAAAATGATTAATGTGATGGTTGCCAAATGGTGATTTTCCTAATTCCTTCATTCCTTTTACATTTGTTGGTTGTCTTTCTACTGTAAGGAAGACAACATTTCCCCCAAACAATTAATAAATTAATTGAGTGTGGGATTGTTCATTCTTATTTTATGCAATGGGTTAAACTCTTCTCTTATTATTTATTGTGATGCTCATATTGTCCCAAATTTGGCCCCTTCAAGCTGGGCCATATTTTGACATATCCCCCATCATTCTTTCAGCACTTCCTGACTTCTGGCCCAAGATGTTCCAAGTTCATTTTGCGCTTTCTCTGCCACAGTCTTGGAGCCAACCATTTCTCCAGGGAAGGGTGCAATTTTCTGAAGGTGCACATGTTGCCTGAATCATTTCAATCTTGAGATTCTTTCCCAATTCATGTGGTAGAAACAGAAAGGGGAGACTTTCAATGTAAAATTTTATTCAGGATACTTGTCTGGCTCTTTTCCTTCCTTGATTGAATTTGAAGCAACTTACCAACATTTTTATACCAAAAAAAATATGGAATAAGAATTTTTTGAAGGGAAAAAAATGGTAGAAAGAGGAGGAAAACAGATATGCCAGCAACAAAAGTTGCTGGGCTTGCCCAGAATAACTTGGTATTCAACATTTTGGCAGCCAAATTAAAGAAGGAACTGCATGGGGAGAAGATGCCCAGTGTTCAGAGAACACCTTCAGAGACTCTGACCTGCTGGCAAAGGCAGGCGTGGCAGCAAGGGGCCCAGCTGGCACTGTGCTGTGGGAACAAAGAGCCTTTTAGGGTGGCATTCTGGCCAGATAGACTTGGAATATTCTGTGGAGACGAAGCAGCAAGGCCAGGATATGTATTTTTTTTAACCTTTATTTATTTTCAAGAGAGAGAGAGAGACAGAGTGCAAGCGGGGGAGAAACAGAGAGAGAGGGAAACACAGAATCTGAAGCAGGCTCCAGGCTCTGAGCTGTCAGCACAGAGCCCGATGCAAGGCTTGAACCCATGAACTGCGAGATCATGACCTGAGCTGAAGTTGAACACTTAACCAACTGAGCCACGCAGACGGGCCCCCCTTTTTTTTCTTTTTTTTTTTTTTCAACGTTTATTTATTTTTGGGACAGAGAGAGACAGAGCATGAATGGGGGAGGGGCAGAGAGAGAGGGAGACACAGAATCAGAAACAGGCTCCAGGCTCTGAGCCATCAGCCCAGAGCCTGACACGGGGCTCGAACTCACAGACCGCGAGATCGTGACCTGGCTGAAGTCGGACGCTTAACCGACTGCGCCCCCCAGGCGCCCCCCCCCCTTTTTTTTCTTGAAAGCACTTTGAGGTGTATTCTAGCTCTTAGACCAGAACTCAGTGAAACCTCACAGCTAGGAGAGAATTGGTATTTAAGGGCCCCACAATAACTCCTTCACTCATACACTGTCTCAGGGACGTTCTAGCAAATATTTGTTAGGAGACGTGCAGCTGTCAGGCCCAGGGGAGGCAGAGACAGCTAAGATCTAGACACTGCCCACTAGGTCCAATAGGCAAGGAGGCTTGACCATGAGTGATAGTATAGCAGATTAAACACTAGCCATCTTCTGAGGGTTACTATAGGGATGGAGAGCCAGGCAACTGCAAGGCACCTCTTATAGCTCCTTATGAAGGAGCTGCTATGTTGTTAACAAATGGAACTTCAGAACAGCCGAACACAAGGGAAGGGAAGGGAAGCAAAAATAATATAAAAACAGGGAAGGGTGCAAAACACAAGAGACTCTTAAATATGGAGAACAAACAGAGGGTTATGGGGGCGCCTGGGTGGCGCAGTCGGTTAAGCGTCCGACTTCAGCCAGGTCACGATCTCGCGGTCCGTGAGTTCGAGCCCCGCGTCAGGCTCTGGGCTGATGGCTCGGAGCCTGGAGCCTGTTTCCGATTCTGTGTCTCCCTCTCTCTCTGCCCCTCCCCCGTTCATGCTCTGTCTCTCTCTGTCCCAAAAATAAATAAACGTTGAAAAAAAAATTAAAAAAAAAAAAAAACAGAGGGTTATGGGAAAGGGTGTAGGAGGGGGGATAGGCTAAATGGGTAAGGGACATTAAAGAATCTACTCCTGAAATCATTGCTGCACTATATGCTAACTAATTTGGATGTAAATTAAAAAAAAAAAAAAGGAACTTCATAACTGCAAAAGGACCTTAAAGGGAATTCTGGCCAGTGGCCTACTAGGTGTTTACACCTATTCTACCATTGGATCTTGTGCGAGATCCCACAAGATCTACTTCTTGATAGAAGTAGGAGTTTAGTACAATGTGCAAATGGAGGGAGTTGTCCTATGTGAATAGGCATTCTATAGTTTCTTCGCTTATTCATTCATTTACTCAATGACTATACACTGAGTCCCTATTATGTTCTTGGCACTGTGATGGATGCTGGGTGTATGGTGGTGAGCAAAAAAAAAAAAAAAAAAAAAAAAAAAAAAGCACTGCCCTCCTAGTGCTTGAGATCTAAGGGGAGAGGTGAAAATTAATTAGATTAATCAAAATACACATGTAAAATTTCTCCAAGTGCTTGGATTAGGTGGGGTCAAGGGGAATTTCAGCTTTATCTGTAATGTCTTAACTTTACTATGGAAACCGAAACATTTACAAAAATAGGACACTGTCACAAACCCCCAAGTACCCGTCACCCACACATTCCCTCCCCAAGGATTATTTTTAAGTACGTTCCAGACATTGTCTTCCATTCATATATATTTCAGTAAGTGTCTCTAACAGATAAAGACCCTTTGAGAAAAATAGATCTATGATGCCATGATCACACCTGAAAGTACTAACAGTAATTCCTTAGAAGGATCATGTACCCAACCAGTGTTCACATTTCCTTGTCTTGTGATTACAGTTTGTTCAAATCTGGACCTAAAGAAGGTTCATACGCTGCAATTGGTTAATAGTCTCTTAATGTGTTTTTGTGCATTTTTGCTGGTATATCTCTGGGATAGATTGCTTGACGTGACTTTGTTGGGTCAAAGGATAAGGGCATGTGTAATTTTGCTAGTGCTTAAAGTTGCCCTCTACAGAGATGTAGGGGCTTGTGCTCCTCATTGGGGAGAGTGCCCTTCTCCCCAGAGCCTCACCAGCAGACTATCTTCTCAAACTTTGGGATTTTTGCCAATCTGATAAATGAGAAGTGGTATCTCATGGTAGTCTTCATTTCTTTAAATGAAGTTTCAAAAGAAAATGGGTTCAGGGTGAATTCTGCATTTGCGGAGGAAAGAAGCAATTTGCAGAGAAACAATAATATTGCCAACAACCGTTCGGCACATATGTTATTTTATTTTACTTAATCCTCAATCCTCCAAGGAAGAAAAGTCATATTGCCCATTATGGGGAGGACACTGAGGCACAGAAAGAGTGAGTACCCTTGTCTAGTGTCCCACGGCAAGGAAGTAGAGACCAGATTTGGGCCATGGTTGTCTGGGTTGTCTGTTCAGGAACTGCTTCTGAGCTGCTCTGCTCACCTGCAGGACAGCACAGCCCCAGGTGTGAGCTTCACCCAGGATCCAGTCCTTCTTTCTTACTTGGAGCCACCTTACGGAGCTGCTGTCAACAGCAATCATCTGTCCCAGTCGCTTCAAGGGCAGGGAGAGGGATATCACAGGCCATTCCTTGATGGTAGCAGCTGGGCCCATGGTGGCCTGGGCCGGATGGTGGTCAGGAGGGCTCAGGCCAAGGAGGATGCAGCCCGGATGATGGAAAATGGGGAGCCACCCTGTAACTGTTCCATTGCACACTTTGGAGCCCCATTAATACAATATTAGTACGTGTGTCTTTCCTCCCCTCCAGTTTTTTAAAGAAGACACGAAAATAAGAATGGATTCTAGAAAAGAGGAATCAACTCAGAAACTCAAACCTAGCAAATTCAGACTTCTAAATGAGTGTCCTTCTGTCCAGTGCCTTGTGATTATTGAAATACTGCTTTATGCACTTAACTATCCACATAAGATACTCAGCTTTAGCCTTACATCGTACTCCAGTGAGTGATTGGGGGCGGAAGGGGGGACTGGTTCTGGCCATTCTTCAGAGGGAGACTGGGTCTCAGGTCTTCTCAGGGGCTCTGCCAGCTGAGGCGGAAGCCCCGACAAGATGACAAGATGCAGCCCCTGTGGCCAGTGCCTGCCAGGATCCTCCACGAGATGGATTTTGGTCAGGGTTGGGAAAGTAGAGGAAAAAAGCTCTGTGCTTGCTGCCTTCAGCACCTTGAGGGTGCTAAAGGGATTTCTTCAGTTTCTTTGTCTTCTGTCTTCAGTCAGCACCAGGCTGGGTCTAGGGGGATACAGTGGGGATGGAGCTGAGGAGGGGGTGAGGGAGGCATAGGACTAGGTCGCTGCAATGAAAGTCATACCCCAAGCCCCCTCCTGTTATCACACGTGTGTGCGTGCAAGCACACCGGCCTGCCTAGCGCATACATGCCCGATCGGCCTCAGGAAAGGTTGGGTTTGGGCTCTGGTGATGTTGCTTCATGGCCCTGGGGTTCGGGACAAGGCCCTTACCCTGCTAAGTCCCAGTCCGCTCCTCTGGAAAACAGGCCTTCTGCCCCTGGGACGGGGGTGGGGAGTGCCGTGAGATGAAGTGAGGAGGGCCAGAGGGCACGGTTGGGACAGTGCCTGGTGCAGGGTAGGTGCTCAGGAAATGCCCACAGGATCTGACCCCTCTTGGAGGTCCAGCATTCATTCTTCTCCCTGTGTCTGGGAGGTGTGGGTGGGGAGAGACCTCCCCTTGCCTTGCTCTGAGCAGGGGCCAGGCTGGCTCTGGAACCCAGCCTTCTGACCCCCGCACCAGGCCCTCATTGCCGCACTCGCCAGGCCAGACCTGGAGCCTCAAACACACATGGGCTTCTGCACGCGCGTGTGTGTGGTGTGTGTGTGTGTGTGTGTGTGTGTGTGTGTGTGCATGCGCGTGCTCACACCTCACTCCCACCTCTCCTCCAGCTGCTGGGCCCCCACTCCAACACACAGACCTTTTAGAAGCAGAACAAAGAACTGTCCTGCACCTTTGTCTTTGAAATGTGTTTTGAATCGTTTGCTTGTCTTTACCAGGTGGGGTTTTGGTGTTTTGTCCACCTCTCACTTCCTATCTATCAATCATGAATGCCTGCAAAAATTCATTTCAGGGTTGTAAAGAAAGAGGGCAGTTTAGTAGGGAACCCTCAATCTGCCCATGCTCCCCCCACCCCAACAAATACTCCACACAGTGACCCTCCCTCCCCCAGATGGACAAAGCAGGCCCTTCCCTCTCTAAGAGCTCTGGGAGAAAGAGCTGGAGAATTACTCTGGGCTCTGGCAGGACTTCAAATTCTTTTGTTTTCGTTTTTTATTTTTTTTCCAGTCAAAGCTCAATAATTCTTGAGATCCAAATTTAGAAGCCTGTATGGAGAGCCCTGAGAAATCAGTAGTAAGACAGCCAGGCTTTCTAACTTTTTTCCCCCAAGCAATCTAATAAAGCTATTGCACAATCATTTCTCAAGGTCAATTTTCTGCTTTTAATAGTTTTAATGAGCTGTTTAAAAGGCTCCTCACCCAAGCTTGCACATGTTTGGGTGCAAGGAGGAAAGGAGGGGATGAAGAAAGGGGAATGAGGAGAATGTAGGAGAGGGGGTTCCAGCCTGCTAGCTCGGGTACAGGAAGGGGACCAGTGGGGGGAGGGTGTTAGTGTCCGTCCAGGAGGTCCCAGGGATGTTCAGGGAGCACCGTTTCACCCTTGTGCTCAGATCTAAATAACTCTGGGACCTGAGGGTCAGTCACGGCTTCTGCCTGCAAGCGGGACCCCTGAGTGGTCCCCAATCTTAGAAATCTGCAGGGAGGTGAGGGAGATGGCGGAGTTAGAGGGTGGGGATGAAGACAGAGGGAGAGAGGAGAGAGAGGAGCCTCCAGTGATCAGTGAATGCATGAGTTTGGTGAAGGGGCTGAGGACAAAGTAGGAGAGGGAAGATAAAGAAGGCTCGGTTTGGGGAGAATGAGGCTCCCAGCACAATTGAGACCCATGTGTGAGGCAGCCTGATGCTAGTGGTTCACGTGATCATCAGGTGACGCTAGTGATGCCCAGTGCTGTCCACCCTAGTCACTGTGGACTACGCCTAAGGCCACGCACGTTGCAGGTCTTAGCTCCTTCGATGCTCACGCTACCACCGAGGGGGGTTCTATTGTTCCCAGGACACAGTTGAGGAAAACACTGATCACGGAGGAGAAGGTCATCCACTTAGTAAGGCTGATTTGCATCCAGACAGTCTGACTCCAGAACCCCAGATTATTACATCCATCACTGTTCTTTTGTACACCACCTGAGGGCCATGTGAAAATTTCAGAAAAAATCCAGACACCTGCAGAAGAAAATAAAAATACCCATAAGCCAGTTTCACAGTTGCAGCCACATGAGAGTTTTGGTGCATGTGACAGACACCTCAGACGGTCCAGCAAAAGCCATTCTGTCTTCTTCTGCAGTGATGGAATGATAGTCAGGCCTCATCTGCTCAGGTGGACAGTCTGTCCCAGCCTGCCTGGAAGGTGATACAGTTATCACCTGTGGAACATGGGAAGAGATAATGTGGGCCGTCCATGGGCTTGGGGTGACAGCAGGGGTGAACCCTCCTCACTCATTCCCCTTCCTGTTGGCTGGCATCCACACGCGTGGCCACCCAGCGTCCACCGTGTTTGTGATGGCAGTGCTGGGGGGGGGGGCATAGGGGAGTACAGAATGCAGAGGGGTGTCCACTTGCTCTGCTGCTCACCTCACCGTGACACTGTTAAAAGAGAGAGAAATACCATTCTCTGTTTCTCAGGTCATTGTATTGTTGTGTCTGTTTGTTACAGCAGCTTTCCCTGACTATGATGGTATATTTCCTTCCAATTTTCTCCCTGTGGAATATGTTTAGTCATTTTTCACATGCTGGCTCTCTTAGTTATTTGTCCTTTTCCTCATATTGTATGATCCTCCTTAGGGACCCATGGGTCCAGACTCACCATTGAATTCCGGTACGATATAATTAAAAATGGCAGTCAAGCTACGAACCACCCATTGTATACCTCTGATTTGAGAAGTCCTTCAATCTCAGGCACCTGCTGGCAGAATGCAGTTCCCACAGGATCATCAAATATATCTGAGGTTCTTAAGATTCTAGGGTAATGCAGCCATCTTTCTACTATGTATAAGCCTGAAACTCTGCCCTTGTGTCTTGTGCCATGACACGCAAGCCCCAGGCACCCTAGTTTCCTCACATTCAGTCTTCCATCAGTGCTACATCCTAATTAGGGCTCAGTATTTCTACGTATAGGTTAGGGTACCGAGGCTCAGGGAGAATCTGGTTTTCTGGCCCTACACCTGGTCCAGAATCCATGCCTGGCCAAGGACGGACTGTGAGGGTCTGACCTTGTACTCAGCTCCTTTGATTCCAATACTAGGACCTTTGGAAAAATATTTTAAAACATGTTTTTTCTTACACTTATAAAAGTGATTTGTGTTCTGTGTATACACTATCTCAACACAGAAGTCAGAATAAGGCTTTTAAAACATAAGTCATGAAAAGACAACCCAGTTTTTTTTTTTTTAATGGGCAAGGATTTGAAAGACATTTCTTCATTTACATACTTTTTAAAAAAAATAAAAAATCAGATTATCCTCTGGGAACCTGGGTGGCTCAGTCAGTGGACTGTCTGACTCTCAGTTTCAGCTCAGGTCAGGATCTCACGGTTTGTGTGTTTGAGCCCCGCGTTGGGCTTGGTGTTGACAGCATGGAGCCTGCTTGGGATTCTCTCTCTCCCTCTCTCTCTGCCCCTTCCCCCTTGTGTTCTCTTGCTCTGTCTGTCTCTTAAAATAAATAAACTTAAGAAAAAATCAGATTATCCTCTTTCACACTGTTTGAAGATCCACTTTTTCCCACTTAACACGCCACGGACATCTTGATGTACCTGTCTTCTTCATCTCCTGAGGGAGAGGTCACTTTCCTGGTGCTCATTCGCTCTCTCGGTACTTGGTGAGCACCTATTATAATGATAGCGGGCAGGACAGGTCAAAACCAGTGGTGTGCCGTGGGTCCACGGGGAATGGGAGGGGATGAGGAAAGGCCAGTCCTGGCATTGGGGAAAGCTTAGAATCTGGCTGGGGAACACCAAGGAGAGGGACTTCAGGACCCTCTCCAGGAAGCAGGGTGGCCAGGTGGTCAGGAGGCTGCAGAGGCCTCAGGGGCCCTTTGTGATCAAACTCTTACTGCTCGGGTTGCAGCTGCTGGCTCTCAGTCTGCCTCCACCGGGAGCCGTCTTGCTGGTGACAGTACATACCTCCGAATCTGGGAAGAACGAGCGGTGGGGTGGTTTCATTCTTGTGCTTTGTGCATAATGTGAATGTAATTAATCATGTCTGTGGTGGTTTATAATTTAGTATTTTTTTCATCTTTGACAGGCTAATTAAATTCATTTGAGCTTTATAAGTAGTTATTTTAGTATTTTTCTTTGTACCCCCACTGGTAGAGTACGGAAAACTTACAATAAATATGTCTCAAGGTGGCCACTGCTGTTTTCAAAATGAATCTTAAAGGCTATTCAAGTGAAAAGTATTTTTGTGTTACTACAACTTAAATTAGCCACACACAAAAAATTGGAGAACTGCTTCCTGTATCTCTCTTCTTAAAAACTTCACAGTGCTTTTAGCAGATGAACATAGGAGAAAGATAGGAAAAACAAGATAAAAACAGAGAGGAAAGTAAACCATAAAAGATTCTCTTTTTTAAAATATTTTTAGGGGCGCCTGGGTGGCTTGGTCGGTTAAGCGTCCGACTTCAGCTCAGGTCATGATCTCACGGTCCGTGAATTCGAGCCCCGCGTCGGGCTCTGTGCTGACCGCTCAGAGCCTGGAGCCTGTTTCGGATTCTGTGTCTCCCTCTCTCTCTGCCCCTCCCCTGTTCATTCTCTGTCTCTCTCTGTCTCAAAAATAAATAAACGTTAAAAAAAAAATTAAAAAAAAAATTTTTATTTATTTTTGAGAGAGAGAGACAGAGCGTGAGTGGGGGAGGGTCAGAGAGAAACGGAGACACAGAACCCAAAGCAGACTTCAGGATCTAAGCTGTCAGCACAGAGCCCGACGCGGGGCCCACGAACCACAAGATTATGACCCGTGCTGAAGTCGGGTGCTCAACTGACTGAGCCACCCAGGAGCCCCAAACCATAAGGGACTCTTAACTATAGAGAACAAAGTGAGGGTTGCTGGAGGAGTGTGGGGTTGGGGGATGGACTAAATGGGTGATAGGCATTAGGGAGGGCACTTGTTGGGATGAGCACTGGGTGTTCTATGTAAGTGATGAATCACTGGGTTCTACCCCTGAAACCAGTAATGCACTGTATGTTAACTGACTTGAATTTCAATACATACATACATACATACCCAAAACTTTACAGTGCTGTAAAGATTTAAAATGGGAATTGCTAGGAGCAAAGGGAAGCTGTTTGGCAAGGTCCTTACCCAAGATAGGTGGGAACATGGAGGTGGTACTGGCTTCCGGGATACCGCTCTGCTTGGACTTCTGGCTTCCAATTTGGAAAAGAAACCACACACACTCTTCTCTGTCTCTCAGACAAAAGCCCATTTCCAGATACACTGTGCAGAGCTCATTTTAATGGTGTAATGATTAAATTAGAAATATCCAGTGCTTTTTCCTTGTATGAATGCCCTACTCACCGAGTTCACAAATTCTCTCTCAAAGTCATAGAAAAAGTGTTTAAGATAAGGATTTTAAAATTCTATTAATAATTAAAGAAATGCAAAGGAAGGCAGCAACAAGATGCCATTTTTCTCCCACCAAACTAAAAAATTCCTACCGATGATGAATACTCTGACATAGGCAGTGGAGCTGGTAAAAGTTTGCATAGGTACAATCTTTGTGGGAATAATTTCACAGTAACATGATCTGTATTTTGGACATATATATATATATATATATATATTTTTTTTTTTTTTTGCATAATCTTTGAACCAGAAATCCCACCCCTAGTCTGCATCTTAAGAAAGTACAGGGTTTAGGGGTGCCTGGGTGGCTCAGTTGGTTAAGCCTCTGACTTCGGCTCAGGTCATGATCTCATGGTTTACGGGTTCGAGCCCTGCGTCGGGCTCTGTGCTGACAGCTCTGAGACTGGAGCCTGCTTTGGATTCTGTGTCTCCCTCTCTGTCTGCCCCTCCCCCCTCACATTCTGTCTCTCCTTCAAAAATAAGTAATCATTAGGGTGCTTAGGTGGCTCAGTCGGTTAAGCGTCCGACTTCGGCTCAGGTCATGATCTCGCAGTCTGTGAGTTCGAGCCCCAAGTTGGGCTCTGTGCTGACAGCTCAGAGCCTGGAGCCTGTTTTAGGTTCTGTGTCTCCCACTCTCTCTGACCTTCCCCCATTCATGCTCTGTCTTTCTCTGTCTGAAAAATAAATAAATGTTAAAATAAATAAATAAATAAATAAATAAACAAATAAACAAACATTAAAAAAAATTTTTTTAAAGTACAGGGTTTAAGCAAAATATAGATAAGAGGATTATCATTCATCTTCTTCTTATTTATTTGCCAAAAATTTTTAGAAAGACAGTTTTTAATAATTCTTCTTTTCTATGTTATCTTGTGTGTAATAATCCACTTCAGTTCCCCCAAAGGAGCCAGGTTGGAAATGGCGGATAAGCGCCTTTGAAAACCCAGAGTCCGGCCCTGGGACCCATTATGTGAAGTTGGACAAGATGGGCTAGTCTCCTACATTTGATTTCTTCACTGCTGTTATTTGTTCTGGAAAGTATTGTGTTTGTTCTTTTGCTCATTTTCTGGTTCCCTATTCTAGAAAAGTCAGCTCCTCAAGGGTAGAGACCGGCCAGGGCTGTTGACCACTGTGATTGTGGAGCTCAGACTGTCAACTCCCTGACGGTGCTGGGCCTCAGTTTCCTCAGACAAATAAGGGGAGTAACAAGTAGGTATCTACCCTGTGTTTTAGGAATTTAATACATGTAGAGTGCTCAGAACAGTGTCCTTAAATGCTCCATGAACAGTGAATAAGGATTGAATTTTGGAGTCTCCCAAATTACTGAGAAAAACCTGGTAGGGAATCTGGTTAATGGAGAGAAAAGAAAGAGCGATGAAAGCATCTCTAAGGAGATGATCATTTCTGTAGACTTGGACACTGAATCCTGGTTGTTGTCTGGCTCTCCCCCACCCTGGCTTAATCCCACTTTGCTGGGAGCTGCGGAGGTGGGTGGCTTCCTGTCTCCCACGGTCCACAGTGACTCAGGTCTTCCAGGAACCTGTGTTCATTGATACTCAACTTCATGTAGAATTAGTACTTAGGGTAAAGGCTTTGTGAAGTCATTGTGTCCAGTGTGGACCAGCCTTGCTTAGAAGGATTCCCACCCCCCCGCCCTGCCCCAGTAATCCATGTGGGGGGCCTCAATGAGGAATGTCACCATTTGAAGCAAAATCTGGCTTTTTCACTGACTTCCTGACTAAACCCATTGGGTTAGACCTTGGCATCGATCCCCAGAGGAGAAAGGAGAGGAGGGGTGCTTGGAAGCTCATTTGACCGCTCATGGAGGCAGAGGAGTTTGGTGCTGGATGGGAACTGAGAGTCTCATTAGCCCTCTGTTAGCAGAGGGGGACACTGAGGACAAAGCAGTGGCTTATCCAGGGGTGTTCAGTCGGCTTGGGGCAGAGTGGTCACTTGACTCCAAGTCTTCAAAACCCGAGCCAGTTCTCTCCCCACCAAGTCCAGCTTCCAAGAAACAAGGACAGAGGAAGCACCCTGCCGGCACAGTAAGGGCTCAAGCCAGAGAGGAGCTGCTGGGCTTGGGGATGTTATCGGGGCAAGTACTCAGCACCTGGCCTCACACACCTGTATCACTAATGCTGGATAACGTGCTGGGAACCCAGTTCCCCAAAAGACCTGCTTTCATCACACCCTGGGCTACACTCCATTTTATCAGCGTTTTAAAATTTGGATTTCTGGTTCTATCTAAAAATAAGACGAATTTACTTTGATTTTAGGCTCAGGTGGTATCAAAAGGTCAGACCAGAATTCAGTATGGCTTATCATGTCAGAATGGATTCATGTTAACTATTATTCCATTTTCTTTTGTGTGGGAAAAAAACCATGCCTATATGAATTCATTCATGTGTTCCTTCAACAAATATTTTTTAAACTTTAAAATGTTCCCTTTTCCGCCGCCAGCTTTTCTGTTCTCTCTCTCTCAACCATTCTCATTGATGCATCTGTCTGTTCTTCTTTTTTTTTTTTTTCATTCAGTAAAATTAGTTGAGAACCTCCTTTGTGCCAGGCACCGTGCCCAGTCCTGGTGATGCAGGGCTGAAGTAAACACTCAGAAATAGGCTTTTCCTTCAAGGAGCCTAAGGGAGAAAGACAGACATTAAAACATTCAAACAATTTCAAAATATCAAGTGTCATGAAGGAAATGAATATTGCTTTTTTTTCTTAATTATTTAAATGTTTATTTATCTTTGAGAGAGAGAGAGAGAGAGAGAGTGAGCGAGCAGGGGAGGGACAGAATGAGGGAGACACAGAATCAGAAGCAGGCTCCAGGCTCTGAGCTGTTAGCACAGAGCCCAATGTGGGGTTCAAACCCATGAACTGGGAGATCATGACCTGAGCCGAAGTCAGAGACTTAACCAACTGAGCCACCCAGGCGCCCTGAAAATGAATATTTCTAAGTATCTTTGAGACAAGTCTTCCTAGATGACCCTCCATAACCTCACATCAGTCAGTCAAAAATAAAACTCATTTCTTTCCCGCAGTAAGATTTTCCTTCCTAACTTCTAGGTCTTTATTAACAATGTTAGCACATAAGAGTGATTCTTAATGTTTTGAGATAGGGACCACTTTAAGAACACACTAAAGGCTATGGGTGCTCACCGTTTCCTGCATACGGTCTCAGGGGACTTCATGGGTCCTGGATAAGGATTCCTGTCCTGGGGGAATAAAGAGACATGGGGAATAGGGCCCAGCTCAGCCAGAGCCTCTATTCCCTGGGGGTGAACACTGATGGGAGATATTTATGCTGACTTGCCTTAACAGCATTTAAGATTCCTTGAACTCTTGATATTGAAAAAGTTTTTATATATCTCACAGATTTCTCAAGCCCTTCATATTAAAAAAAATTAAGTTTATTTATTTTGAGAGAGAGAGAGAGAGAGAGCACAAGCAGGATAGGGGCAGAGAGAGAGGGAAAGAGAGGGAATCCCAAGCAGGTTCCACACTGTTATCCCAGAGCCTGATGTGGGGCACGAACTCATGAACCTCAAGACCATGACTTGAGCTGAAATCAAGAGTCAGATGCTTAACCTACTGAGCCACCCAGACGCCCCTCAAGCCCTTCATATTTAAAAGTAATTTTCATGTATCCCATAGATTATTTACTCATCAAAAACAGAAAAAAGTAACTTGATGATGGAGGAATCTGGTAGTTAGCACTTTAACCATGTAATCAAACTTGCCATGGCCAAAACCAAGACAAAACCAAGATATCCGGTATCTCCTGATGGCACGCATTGAGAAAAAACACAGCACCAGTCATGCCATACTCTTGCCAAAAAGTTTCACCCAAATCTGTTAGGAATAACTCAGCAAATACAAATTGAAGGATATTATGTAAAACAACTAGTTTGAATTCTCTTAAAATATTGATGTCATGAAAAGCAATGCAAAACAAAGATGGGGAACTATTTCAGACTAGAGAGGCAGATAAGTAACTGCCGTACCGATTAGACTTTGGATCAAAACAAAAACAAAAAAAGCCAACCCTGACAGAAAGGACACTGAGGGAGATAATAAGTCACAGTTTTTGATGCGTAGTATTTAATGGTATCACATATAGAAACTTAATTTGCAAACCTCAAGCACTAGAAAAATATGAGCTTTTAGTACAATTTGTATGGCGTTTCTGCTGACCTTATGAAGGACAGACACAAAATAGCTCTATAGAATATTAATTAATTCTTTCTTTCATTCATTCAACATGTATTTATTGATCGGAGATGCAGAGGAGTAAAATGACTTGCCCAAGGTCACCAAATTCAATTAATAAGCAGAATCAGGTCTTCTTGTCCTCTAGAATACATGAGGCAACGCTCAGGGAAGATCACAGGTCTTGTTCCTGGGGATGGTGGGAGGCAAAGTGATGGTGGTGATGATGGGAGTGGCAACAGCGGTGTTAATGGTTGGCCACGGTGGTTGGTGGAGTGATGAGGTTGGTGGCAGTGGTAATAGCAGCAGTGATGGTGGTGTTGTTGCTGGCAGTAGCAGTGACGGGTTTGTGGCGGTGGTGGTGGCGGTAGTGGCGGTGGTGGCGGTGCTGGTGGTGGCGATGATGCGCTCTTGTTAGCGGAGGTGGTACTAGAGGCAATATGGAGAAAGGCGGTAGGTATAGGACGAACCTGAACGTCATCAATAAGATCAAAAGGTAAAGTTTAGCAAATGCAAAAGCAGGTATTGTTACTTTTCCAGAATTTATCTTCCTTTACCCATTTTTTCTTTCTTTATCTCCTGCATTCTTGGTATCACAGGTATCTGACTTCATTTAGGGGTTCTCTTTACTTTGGATCTGCTTATTATGTCTAGAATAAAAATATATATTATTAGGATGGCAGACCATAGATCTTCGCTTTGCTTTATAAATCATGACAGTGTTCTGTTGTTATGCAACAAATGGCTGCATTCTATAAAATGTGGTCTTTTCAGAACAAAGCTCTTAAATCTCCAGGACTTCCTTTCAACTTGTGTTTTGTTGCACATAACCTAACAAGCTGTAATTGTAGGGCGCCCTGAATGGAGAGGCTGACAACTGCCATGACAATGACCCATGGGGTGTGTTGAGCACCCTTTACTGTTCCCTCCTCAGCACCATTAATGCCTGTGGGATGTATCCTGCCCTTCCTCTCCTGCTGGCATTAATACCAGAAAAGGCTCAATCCAAATGGGTATCAAGTTGGTGTATTTTTGGAGACACTGGTAGGTCAGTTATCATTTGTTATCGTTGTCAGACCAACTGCTAGTATTGTGTTTGCATTTAGTCTCTAGTTGCTATCTTATTCAGTGTTGTTTTCTTTTTTTTTTCAGAGCTGAGTGGGTGAGTACATTGATGGCATGCTGATCAGATTTCCAGGCTGCCGTGGGGCTGTGAGTAGAGCTAATAGACTAGATGAAAGAATATTGAGCCAAAGCAATGTTTTTAGGCTGGTCCATGACAGAGACCAACATGAAGTCCAGTACTTGGGTCCAAATGACATCTTGCAGGAAGAATGGCAGGTAAGAGACACAGCCTAGGTATCTGGGAAAGTGTCATGTGTTGTAGCCAACGGCAGCCTCGAGGTGAGGTGGCCGCCAAGAAAGTGAAGTTTAGGGGTGTGAGAATGGAAAGGAGACAGCTCTGTCTCAGGCCACTGTCCCTGGGCAGCCCATGTGGGGCTTTCTTTGCCACACCTGACTAACAGGGATTGTATTGAGGATGGTGGGGCGGAGGTCAGGGCTTGAAAGGTCATATGAATCTAGGCAGAGGGAACCTAGAGCTCTGGTGAGCTGTTATTGGTTCCATTACAACTTCTAGAAAGCTCGACTCGCAGTGGTTGGGTGATAAAAACATGATTGTCTCATAGAACAAGATGTCTGGATGTAGGCCAACCTTATGGTGAGCAGCAGTGACTTACTGCTATCTTCTAAGGCCTAGGCTCCTTCTAGATTTCTCGTCTTTCAGCTTGTCACCTCAAGGAACCAAGGTGATTGCTGTAGATCCAGGAGTCACACTTCACACAACCGCATTCATGGCACGGAGGAGTGGGAAGAGGCAGAGCCAGTGGGCTCTTGCAAGCATACTACTGTTCTATCAGGAACAAAAAAACTGTTTCAGAAGTTTCTCTGTGGGCTTCCCTTGTATCGCTAGGCAGGTTGTGTCAGATGCCCGTCCCTTTGGTCCTTCAGTTTCAAAGACTGACTAAATCTCATTGCTGGGGCTGGGGAAGGGATGTTTTTCATTGATGCACATCTTTCTGCCCATCTTGGAAGAAAACAAAGTCAGCATCCTCTTAGCTCAAAAGGAGGAGGTATGAGAAATGGCTGTCGCTGGGCCACCAAATGTATCTGACACCAGGCAGAGCTTACTTTTCAAATATGAGGAGATGCTTCTTCTTGGTTTGTGGAAAGGGGTTTGTTTATGAGGCTCTGAACACAGAGTTTGGGCAGATGTTGTGCCAACTGGTGGACTTTGTGAGGAAACCAATTTTTAGTCCTACTCGAGTCAAGATTTCCTGATAGCCGTAGGTATCCAGGAATGGAGGTGTTGCTTTGGCTGAGGTAGGAAGCAAAATCAGCCTCTACCTGGTAGGGACACAATAAAGGGGATTCTTGTGCCAGTTGGGGGTTGGGAAGGGCGAGGGGAGAGGGCAGACATTTACACTGACCTGTGAGTTTGCTTCCAACCCGGAGAACCTCTGAACCAAGTAATTAGTTTTTCCCCTTTGAATGTTTGTTGGATAATTATGCTAATTGGAGATAATGTTTCTACTAAGTGAGGTATAATTTCAAGTTCAATGGT
This sequence comes from Prionailurus bengalensis, assembly GCF_016509475.1. Taxonomy (NCBI): domain Eukaryota; kingdom Metazoa; phylum Chordata; class Mammalia; order Carnivora; family Felidae; genus Prionailurus; species Prionailurus bengalensis. The sequence continues at coordinate 22,634,536 of NC_057348.1, forward strand.
ATTTTTATCTTTAGCATTATTGCATTAGATACAAAGTTTGCCTTGGACCTGGGCCTGTACTTTGAAATCGTTACTTTTAGGAGGACAAAGCAAGTGGGACACATTTTTCTTTGAGTTGTGTTATGGATAATGGGCACCCTGGCCCACTAACCGGCATCGTAAGTACCAGTGCCCATGGCCCCATACACCTTGTTGGACTTGGCACACTGAGGCTGAGTATCACCTCGGCAGAGCCACCTTCTTACACTTCTTTGATATTCTGTGCCCAATGGGATAGCAACAACCACATACTGAGTAGGGTATCGAGGAGAAAAGGATGAACCCAACCAATTAAAAGGACTTATTAAATTCATTTCCAAATGAGATACTTCTACTGGTTTCCAGTATTCATGGCAAACACTATCTCTTGTCGAAAGTTGTTCAATTCCCTTGCTGCTCCTTAGTAAAAAGAAGGAATGGGCTTGATATAGTCACCCTCTGGGCATCCTCTTTACTCTCCTCTTTGCAACCTGTTCTGCCACTGCCTAGCGTAATCTTAACTATCCAGTATATGTGTTATGGACCCTGCTCCCCTCTCATGATCATTGCTGGTGAGACCATGAGTGTTCATCTGATCCATCAGATTCCTCAGGGAATTTGGAATTGGAACACAGAGTAGCTAATCGGTTTTGTTAGATGTCTGGTCATAGAAACAGTATGGGTCACCACCTCCTACTCTGAGGTGAGAGAAGCAGAAAGGAAAGGTACAGAGAGAGACCATGTAGCCAAAGAGAGGCTGAGGCCTCCCTTGCCTGCTGCATCAACCATACTAGCTGACCCCAGCCCAGCTTCCCTCAAAACCCTGGGGATGTATTCTGTGCCCCACTCCAGAATCCATTCTATACCTCCTTTGCTATTTTGTTTAAGCCAGTTTGCACAGATACTTGTCGTTTATAGCAAACTAAGAGAGATCCCATCCTCAGAAGGGCCCAACAGAAAGCCAATAGGAATTTTTAAAAATGTTTATTTATTTTTGAGAGAAAGAGAGAGAGAGAGAGAGAGAGAGAGAGAGAGAGAGAGAGAATCCCAAGCAGACTCTGCGCTTTCAACTCAGAGCCCAACACGGGGCACAAACTCACGAACCATGAGATCATGACCTGAGCCGAGATCAAGAATTGGACACTCAACCAACTGAGCCACCCAGGTGCCCCCCTAATGTGAATATTTAAAAGAACTTTGTTACTTTTTCCAAATATAAAATTATAAATACTCGTTATAAAAAAACAGAAAAGTTTTATCTTCAAATGTGGACATTCCTACAACACTCCCCACAAGAGATAATTGCTCTCTATATTTTGGAGGCAGAGGAAGGAGCATGAGCAGACACAAACCAGCAGGCCCCAATCTTGTTGGGCCCTGACAGGACACATTGTTTCAAGCACTTCACCTGCTTGAAATGCATCAAGTCCTTACCACAAGGCCAGTGGGGAGGACTAGTGGGGAGGACTAATCCTACCTTTGTGCTAAAGATGAGGAAACTTAATCATGGAGAGGTTGAGCTGGGGGAGCAGAATCTGAACCTGGGCAGTTGGGCTCAAGAGCCTGGGCCCTCAACCACCAGACCATATAGCTTCTCATTTTATTATTGTTGCTACTTATTTATGTTGTCCATTGCTGCATAACAAATTACCATAAACTTTGGGACTTAAAACAACGAGCACTGATCATCTGGCAGGTTCTGTGGGTCAGGAATCCAGGTGTGACTTGCTCGGCTGGTTGCTCAGGGTCTTTCAAGCCCATAATGAAGGTGTTGTGCAGGGGCTCCCCTGAGACTGGGCTGAGGGTGGACCCACTTCCAAGCTCATGGGGTTATTGGCAGTCCTTGTGAGCCCTTGAACTGAGGAGGACCTCGGATCCTTACTGGCTGTTGGCCAGAGGCTGCCTCAGTTCCTCACTGCGTGGGCCTCTTCATGACAGCTGGCTCATCAAAGTAAGCAAGAGAGAGAGTCTGCCCATCTGGAAATTACTATCTGGTGGAACCTAATCACAGAGGGACACCCCATCACTCTTGCCATATTCTACTCATTGCAAGCAAGTCCCCGTGCTAGGCTGCATTTAGGGGGCTAGCCTGTATCCAATGATACAGGAGCATCCTCGCTTCTTTAACTTTTATATTTTTCATAGTTTTCTGGTAATGGTTGGATTGGAGCACTTGGCTCAGGGTAAGGCCAGAATGGCACCTTGAACTGGAGATGGCCAGCCTTATAGCAGGACAGGGCGGGCCTGATCCCGACTCCCTGATGTGGGAGGAGTAGCTAAACCAGAGCTAGAGAAGGGCAGGTCTGCTCACCTCCTCTTGGTCCTATCCTTCTGGTTTCCTGCCTGGGGACAAGAAGCCCAGGGAAGGGCCCCTGAGAGATGGGACAAGCACCTGCTACACCCAGTAGCAGGCAGCTCAAGATCTAGGAGGCCTTGGGTCTTTCTCCCACTCCCCTGCCCTTTAAGAACCATGGTGCAAGGGATGGCCAGCCATCCTGGGGAGGCATGAGTCCAGGACGAGTCAGGGGTGGAGACAGAGATGGGAAGTGTTTGCTGCGGGTCTCCTCCCTGCATGTGCAGGGTGACGAGGAGGAGGACAGGTAAGGTTCTCCCTGACCTGTTATCCTACAGAGAATCTTGCACCTGGCGTTTGTATGGCACCAGACCATACATTTGGGCGTCTTTTTATGTCCAAACATGGGGATCTGATTCATGCTTTTCTGTGGCTGCTTAGTAGTCCACTGTATGGGTGGCCTGATGAAACCTGACCTCCAGATCATTGGAGGCTCACCCAACTCCGTTTGAAATGTGTCATTTCTGGGGGGCCCTAAGGGCAAACCCATGTGTGCCATGTCATTGCCAAAGTGTGTGCTCTAAATATAAGCCTCCTCAAAATAGTCTTTCTGAGTTTGGTGCATGTGTATTCTCCAAGGACTCTCACAACCAAATGGGGCCTCCGAGGCCTTCCATCAACAAGGATGGCTCCCATCTCTGTGGAGGTCCTGGGGCCATTGAAGGGAACACAGCCAAGTCTCTGTCACTCCTCTGAGGGTTAAGGAACTCTGCATTTGAAAAAGCCAGCGTGCGAAACCCTGGCTGACATCCTGGTATTAGCTCATCTTTCACCAGGTGAAAGGAGGTGTTATTTCCATTCAAGCAGCTTCACCTTTTGCCCCCCTACACTTGCTTCCGTTTCATGTTCAGCTTGCTCTTTAACTGCGCACACTACAATTAGTGATGTCTGCTTCACGAGCGCCGCTCCAATAACACGCTGCAGATAGTCTTCCGTTTCCCTTTTGCTTTATTCAGGGTTCTAATAAATAACCTGTTCCCTCACTTATCTTTTTGTCCCTACAAAATCCAAAGCCATCTAACATCACTTCTGTAGCTCAGCTCCCTTTCACGGCTCTCCTGTTTATTTCAAGTGGCTCAGGGTTTAACTTCATTATTAGCAATAGTCAGTCATTATTTACTGAGGTTTTAGTGTGCACCCAGGCCCTGTGCTACATTCTTTGTAGGAGAAAGCTCCATGGAGCTTCACTACAGACAGCCCTTACACACTAAGGAGTGTAAACACTCCTAGTTTACAGAGGAGGAGACCAAGGTGGAGAGAGGGCCTCATTCAAGGTCACCTTGCCAGAAAGTGGCCAGCTCTGAAGCTACACCTGCTAAGAAAACCAAACTCTGAAGCCCTCTGCCTTGCAGAATTATTGCCCTAACTCCTCTGCAGGTTCACAGTGGGCCCTGCTAAGACCAAGGTTATTCAGCTTCTCAGGAGGACAAGGAGAAATTGGAGAGCCTCCAGGGAAGGTCCTGGAAAGTGATTAAGAGGACGAGAATAACACTGGTGAGAAGGCTCAGAGGAATAAGAGTAATTTAATCTGGAGAAATAAATTCTAGGGGATAATTAATGGCATTCCACCGATGTCTTCATGAGAATCAATTAAAATATTTTAAAACAGGAGCTAATCTGCTAGTTTTATTATACAATGGTAAAGGAATGGTTTAACTATTATTTAATGAATTCAGCAAATATGTAGTAAGCAGCCACCATGGCTCAGATACATAATAAACAAGGTCCCTCCTCTGGTAGGACTTACATTTTGTTGTCAAGGATGGTGAGGGAGGGAGGGAGGAAGGACGGGCTATAAGCTAGGAAACCATAGAGAAACAGGATCATGCTAGTCAATGATAAATGCTGTGAAGACACCAAGACAGGAGGACAGAAAACAAGTATAGCAGGTGGGCTTCTCCACTTTGGGAGGTGGGGTGGCATTTGCACTGAGACTGGATGTGAACCTATGGGAATGGAATGGTCTGGGTGGAAGGAACCTTGGGGCAGGAACTTTGGCAGATACAAGGAGCAGAATGCAGGAGGGTAAGGCTGGTGGCGGAGAGTGGTGGGCGATGGGCTGGGATATCCAATGGGCAGAGGAGTCATGTGTGAAGGAATGGACCATAGGAGGTCAGGGTAAGAGGTATCGGTGAGGGCCACCATGGTGGTTTGGACTCAGGGGGAAGTGGGGCAGGTGGAGAGAAATGGATCTTTGCATCTCTCTTGTGTTTGTTGACAGGTAATCATGGCAGATGAGATGTGGGTGTGGGGGCAGAGACGAGAGGAAGAGAAGACTCGAACATGGCCATCAGAGTTTTGGAATGAAAAATTAGCTATTTATTTTGTTTTCATTTTACTGGGAGAAGGAAGTTTTGAGGGTACCTTGCTTGGCAGTTTTAAGCTGATACTCTTGGGCCATCAATTCTAGGTAATATTTTGGATCTCGGTATACTTTGTAGGGAGAAGGTCCAAACCTCTCCTCTGTTTCTTGGAAGGGAAAGCCTCCCCCTTCCCAGGTCCCAGCAATGAGAATGTTGAGTCCAATACAAGCCAAGGCCTCCATACCCCACCCCATTTTGCAAGCAGGGAAACTGAGCCTCCGAGAACAGTTTGCAGAAGGTCACATCACGTCCAGCTCTTGGCAGAGTCTCGAGTCTCCTGAGTCCTCAGCTAGGGCTCTCTCCACTGTATGAGCTGTCTCAGGGCACAGGGAAGGGAGGCAGAGGTTTGAGCAAACATTTCCATCCCTCCTAGCCTGGACAAAAATGAGAATCTTTGCTCTTAGAGGTCAGTTCTCAGAAGCTGAGTGGCCTTGGCTCCAGCCATTTCAGTGCCTTCTCTCTAGTCAACCGAATATAAGTTTAAACAGGTCTGTTTTTAAGAAGCGACCTCAATATTCAAGTGTCTATGAAATGCATAAGATCCAGGTGTGACTGCAACTGAAATTGAGCAGCAGTGAGGTATGTGTGTCAAGCTATTTTGGGGTGCAAATACCAAGGTTTGGGGCCCGTGGGTGGAGGGTAATCTCCTCTGAGAAGTGTTCCCTCAATGCTTTTTGGTAAGCCCTGAATTATAGTCTATCAGAAAGGATCTTGAATAGAAACTTTCATGATGGTTATACTGCTATGTACCTTTCAAAAGCAGAAGTTAGAGTGTTAGAATAACCCAAGGTGAAATGAAATCCATTTGGGCTTTCCATACTTCAGGCACACTTTTATGGGTCAGTCTCTGAAGGTCAGCTAAAAAAACGAAACAAAACAAAACAAAACAAAACAGAAGGGATAAAAGAAGTTCCTTGAAAAAGCTTGTGTTAGGAAGACAAAACCATAATGTTTCTCATTCTGTTGATAAAATAGAGACTTCCTCCCAGAAATTTTCCAATGGGGGAAAAAAAAGTACTTTATAATGATGTTTTATGTAGCCTGGTGAGCAAATGCACAAAATGATAAAAGCATTACAATTATAATGCCTCCTACCCAGAAGCTTAATGCAACATGGTGGGAATTTAGATGTATCTGCAGTCACATTTCTTGTGGAATCCTAACTGCCTCAAGACCTGAAGCCAACTTTTCTTGTGTGGTATACTTTTAGCCAAACCTAAACTGATCAGATTTCCAGGACAGAGAGATATCTTCTCAACCAAACTCATTCCACCAGAATTTTTAGATGTACTTTTTTGCATTGAGGGAGGTAGTTTGTCTCAAAGAAATACACATTATTTGGGAAATGCTGTGATGGGCAAGCCATGCCTTATATTATCAGGTTGGTTCACTGACTGAGTGCTTGGCCAAGATCTGAGCGAATGAGCCATACACCAGATAAGTTTTGATGTGTTAAGCAAGGGAAGGAAAACCCTGAGATTGGAGGGCTACCTGGGTGGGGAAGCTTCCACAGTGGGGAATTCTGGGGTGGCTATTCCCAGTATTGGAAACCAAGCTAGCCACCTGGTATAGCCTTACTGGGACTGGTCAGAGCTTTGTCTTTGCAAACAGCTTAGTATCCTTTGAAAGGACATGGAAGCTTGGAGTTAGAAGGTTGGCTTAAAGCCTCAGGCATGGTGTTTACCACCCTAGGAGTGTGGATTAGGGTCTGATGTGCGCAAATGGGAAGATTCATTTCTCCCACTAGGTGGCAGTCTATGGGGGGCATGGGCTTGCAAAGCACCTAGAATTCAGTTACCTCCCCAAATGGGGCCACTTCCTCCCAGGAAAAGATTGTTATCCTCATTCAAGTCCTGGAGAGGAGCTAGTCTATCTCCATTTCTCCATTTTTTCATTTTTAGCTTAGCTAGCCAAGTTGTTGAACTGTGATGACTATGTCAGCAAAATACATTCTGGGAGTGAAATGTTTACTACACAAAGGCAAATTCACCTCTTAAAAGGGATGGTTTCTCTCAGTCTTAGAGCTTGTACGGTTCAGTTTCAGTGCCCTAGCCACAAAACATTGGGAAAATATACCCAGGACCTTTAGATGACTAATTATCAGCCACACCTAGAAAACTCTAGGTATCGCTGGTGTTGCAATAAGAAATAATGAGATGAGGGATGCCCGTGTGGCTCAGTTGGTTAAACGTCTGACTTTGGCTCAGGTCACGATCTCATGGCATGAGTTTGGGCCCCGTGTCAGGCTTACTGCTGTCAGTGCAGAACCTGCTTTGGATCCTCTGTCCCTTTCTCTCTCTGCCCCTCCCCGACTTATTCTCTCTCTCTCTCTCTCTCTCTCTCTCTCTCTCTCTCTCACTTGAACATAAATAAACATTAAAAAAAGAAGAAGAAATAATGAGAAGAGAACAGGAATCTAATGCTTGTTGAATGCTTTCTCTGGACAGTAAGTGAACTGTGGCTCATAGAGCTTAACCGCTCACTCAGTCTAAAAACAGATGGAACTAGGGTTTGAACTCAGGTCCATCTAGCTATAAAACCAACCCCATTTCTGCTATCCCATGCTTGATAAGAGCAAATGGCAGCAAGCCAGTAGCTATGGTGGGGACAGGACAGGAAGATGTTCCAGAGGATTTATAAGTAATACAGTCCTGACCAATCAGAGCATTGCATCCCCCCCCTCCCGCAGGCACAGCAGTTGGTTCAGAAATGGGCATTTGAGCCAAGCAGTGCCCTTGGGGAAGGCTCTTTTCTGCTAGATTTGAAGCTGTGATAGAGCACAAGCTTCTGAGGGCAACTACATGAGGAGTGAGTGGTCATAGAGATCAGAGTCATGAGACAGGGAGCCTGAGACTGTGTGACCATCTGGCACCACCCAAGCTCTGGGTCTAATCACATTTGATTTTCCCAGGATGTTTCAGTTGCCCAGCCAATAGGTTATGTCCCTCTTTTGATTATGTCATTTGGGGTAGGGGTGTTGTCACTTTCACCAAAAGAATATTGACTTATGTAGGCAGTAAAGATGAGAGGGGACTGAATGAAAATAAAACAAAAGCAGCTATAGGTTCAGTGGTGTGCTCACTATCCTGTGTTCTTCTGGCAGTTGACTTTCTACATCGTCGATCTTTATCCACTCGATTTCAGAACGAACGAATGAATAAAAGGTAATAGGGGCCAGAGAGACGTGGGGAGAGTAGACTAAGATTCAGCTAAAACACAAGAGCAATTGGTAAAAGGTCTTAGGATTACAACACCACCTCAGCTAGAGCTACACGCTGTTTTCTATATCATGTTTGAAAATGTGATGTGTCAGAACAAATGGTTGCAACTTTAACTTACATAATGAATATATATTATAATGCAGGATGTACAAATAAATGCAATACCTGTAAATTATTTGACAATCAGCCGTGGTCCAGCTTGAATTTTTCCCAAATGCTGAGGCTCAATTATCATCGCAGGAGTGATTGTACCGTTATAGTTAGGCTTGAGTTGGAAGCTTTACTAATTGTGAAAGAAGGAAAAAAAAGAACAGTCTTCATAAGGCAGACAATAATATGAACATTTCAATAAGTATTTTCAGTATTGAGTTTTCCTTGGTCCATTTTCAAATTCATAGTAATCATTATACTTCCTTACTCAGCCAAATTCAGAATGGTTGAATGAATGAATAGCAAATTTGCATAATTTAGGATTGAAAACTCAACTCAAATTGGTTGAACTATAAGAGAGTAATAGCCCTAAAAAAACGAGAAATCCAGAAGACCAGATGTGAGGTCAGTGTTGACCGAGATAGTAGAATGAAGTCCTTCATGACCCATTTCCCCCAATTCCTCAGATTTTCCTCATGGAGCAGGATCTCCATCTGCAGGCTTCACACAGCAGGTCTGCCAGGCCAGCTTCCCTTGGGGGGCAGCAAACTAGCTACAGAACACTTCACCAAAGAAGATGTATAGATGGCCAACAAGCATATGGCAAGATGCTCCACATCATAAGTCATCAGGGAAATGTGAATTAGGACAACAATGAGATACAGCTACATACCTATTAGGATGGCTAAAGTCTGGAACACTGAGAACACCAAATCCTGGAGAGGATGTGGAACAAGAGGAACTCTCATTCATTGCTGCTAAGAATCCAAAATGGTACAAGCCACTTTGTTGACGGTGTCTTACAAAACTAAACATACTCTTACCGTACAATCCAGCAATTAAGCTCCTTGGTATTTACCCGAAGAAGTTGAAAACTTGTGTTCACACGAAAACTTGCACACAGATGTTTATAGGAGCTTTATTCATAATTACCCAAACTTGGAAACAACCAAGATGTCCATCAGTAGGTGAATGGATAAACAAACTGTGGTACATTCAGACAGTGGGAATGTTATTTGGCTCTAAAAAGAAGTGCTATCAAGCCATGAAAAGATGTGGAGGAAACTTAAATGCATATTACTAAGTGAAAGAAGCCAATCTAAAAACCGTATGATTTTACCTATATGAAATTCTGGAAACAATGAAAAGATCAGTGGTTGCTAGGGGTCGGTGGGGATGGAGAGATGATAGGAGAGATACAGAGGATTTTTAGGGCAGTGAATCTGTTCTATATGATACAGTACTCTGTGTGATACAATGGTAGATACATGTCATACATTTGTCCAAATCCATAGGATGTACAACACCCAGAATGACCTCTAATGTAAACTATGGACTTTGTGTGGTGATTATGTGTCAAGATAGGTTCACTGTTTGTAACAAATGTACTACTCTGGTGCGGGATGTTGATAGTGGGGGAGGCTGAGCATGTATGGGGCAAGGGGTATATGGGAAATCTCTGTATCTTTATCTCAGTTTTGCTGAGAGCCTAAAAATGTTCCTTAAAAAAAACTACAGTCCCAGGCTTTAACAACGTTGTGATGCACTCTCTAGGCTGAGAGAGAGGGTCTCTCAGCTTTGGCAGAAGAAACTTTGGCTTCTGCACTAGCTTTGGCAGAAGAAGAGGAATCTTTTTTTTGATAGAAGGACTCAGCAATGCCTCTTACGCCTTTGTGTTTCACTGGCCAGTCCTTGGAGCCAGAGGGTCAGGAGTACTGGTTGGCTTAAGCCAGTGTGAGCCCACACACAGATGGGGTTTCTGCCTCGTCTAAATCACATGGCTGGGCTCAGAGGAGGGTGGTTTCCCAAAGGAAAAATGGGGAGACTATTCCCGGGAAGTGGCTGAATGAATGATGGGTCACCGATAACAGAAGGCTTCTATAATGGGAAGTTTATCTTCTGTATATCCTCATTTCTCAAAGTTCAGTAGCTTTGAAGAGTATTTGTTTAATTTGAGTTGGTCTCTAAGGGATGTAGACAATCCACAATAAATATTATTGAAAGAAAGACTATTGGTAAAATAGCACTAGTTGTAAGATCGAATCTCCATGTTTCAGTGGCTTAATGCAGCAGAAGTGAGTTCTTGCTCTTTTAAAGGTGCTGGATAGGAAGGTGATCTCTCACACTCTGATTCAGAGACCGAGGTTTTTTCTGTCTCGTGCCTCAGTCAAAGGCCTCAGAATTCTTTACTTCCAGACCTTAGATGGGAAAAAGAGCAGAACATAGCCTTTAGGAGATTTTCATACATGTTACTTCTATTCACATTCTATTGTGCAGAACTCAGTCACAAGGCTGTACTTTAACACAGGGGAGACTGGGAAATGTAATCCAGCTGAGTGTTGGGGTGGAAAGCTAGAAGAAAGGCAAAGAAGGCAGGCAATGAAAGAAATCCCATTCACCCGGTGCATTTACTGGTCCAGAAACTCATCTAAGTGAAAACGTATTCCTAGAACAGAGGGTGAGAATCGTTGCAGATTATATGGCACAAGCATGTGAATGCTATTTTAAAACTCTTAAAAGTTGGTCTATATGGGGCTGACATGTACATGTGGCGATGTCATGTAGTTCAGCTTGAGAATAATTTGACATAAAATCTAGGACATGGGGAAGCAAAGACATACTGGGACCATGTCCCATTGAGTGTTCTGGGATCTTTATTTTTGAGACAATTTCTTTTGAGATGCAATTTTTTTTTTCAACATTTATTTATTTTTGGGACAGAGAGAGACAGAGCATGAACGGGGGAGGGGCAGAGAGAGAAGGAGACATAGAATCGGAAACAGGCTCCAGGCTCCGAGCCATCAGCCCAGAGCCTGACGCAGGGCTCGAACTCACGGACCGCGAGATCGTGACCTGGCTGAAGTCGGACGCTTAACCGACTGCGCCACCCAGGCGCCCCGAGATACAATTTATATATGATAAAATGCTGGCATTTTAGGTGTAGAGTTTGATGGGTTTCATTAAACCCATTACATCTTTGATGAGGAAAATGTATAGGGAAGTAGGTTTATACTACCACTCTACAAAAGGGAATATGGAGGGAATTTCTGGAAACATCTATAAAACGATTTTTCTTTCTTTGAGTTAATTAATAGTGAAAAAGGAATTTTGTCTAAAACAATTGGATTATTGCTTCAGTTTGCTTAACCAGGATAGAAGTGACTTCAGCCTCTGAATAGCAAAGAATATGAATATATGTAACAGGTTTCTGATAAACCACATAAGCCACATATGATAAACCACAGAGCTCGGGCTTTAGCCTCAAATTGATCAGGGGTTGGGTTCTGGCTCAGCCACTTTCAACCTATGTTGACCTTGGGTATTTTATTTTATTTTTTATTTTTAAGTTTATTTGTTTATTTTGAGAGAGTGCGAGAGAACACACAAGTTGGGGAGGGACAGAGAGAGAGAGAGAGAGACAGAGAGAGAGAGAATCCCAAGCAGGCCCTGCACTGACAGTATATAGCCAGATGTGGGGCTCAAACTCATGAACCGTGAGGTCACGACCTGAGCTGAGGTCAAGAGTTGGTGGCTTAACCAACTGAGCCTCCCAGGTGCCCCAACCTTGGGTATTTTAAACCTCAGTTTCTCTTCTGTGAAATAGGACTAGAAATAACACCTACTTAATAGGGTTGGTTTGAAGATTAAAAGAAATAATGTGTAAAAATATTTGGTACAATGTCCAGAACATAGTAAGTGCTCAGTTTGCATTAGCTACTGTTATTAATTATTTATCACTCATGAGAAGCTACCCATTCATGGAGACTCTCTGGTTTTCTACAGCATATGCCACTGTCAGGCTCCTGATGAAGTCATGTTCAATTTGACTTCTGCATCTTTTTTTTTTATTCACCATCCCATTATTTTTTATAAGATATTCTGAATTCCCCCGTGGAAGCAAGAACCATAGTAACAAGCTTTCAGCTTCATTTTGCTTCTGAGATGATCATTAATGGAGTTATTTTGATACTTTTTTTTTTACAAGACAGCCTTAAGCTGTAACTACAAATGCCTTTTCAAACGTCCCTGATTTATTTTTCTGTTCAGCTGAACTCTTGTGTCTTTGTCTTCATATGTTTTTGATGAATGGATGATGTCGTCTTCAGATGTTCTCAACCATCCTGGGGTGCATTAAAATCACCCAATGGCTCTCATCAAGTGGAAGACAGGAAGGGGAAATCCAAGCAAAAGACAGGCTCTGTTTCCTGGGACATGCATGCACCTGCTAAGGCACTAGTGTTAGGAAATTCACAAAGTCAGCCTCTGATCATAAAGATTCTTCCTTAAGGAGAAAAGGAAAAGAGCAAAAGCAAAAAAAATACATTTACTTCAAAGAACTCCTGTCTGATTGGAAAAAAAGTAGCCTCATTGCTTTGATCCTTTCACTGAGAGAAACAACATGAAAAGAAAAGAGAAAACAAGGCTCAAAATATGGGCTTTTGTTGAGAGCATCATTAGGAGTGTTTATTGGCTATAGCAAACACACATCGCAGCTCTGGAACATTCTGTAGGGCTTCGCCAGCTTCTGCCTGGAAGACCAGGTGGTTGATTCTGGGCCACATTTCTTTTTTCAAGTGAGGGAGCAGGGACTGTAAGTCTCAAACCCCCTTGACCTTTGGTGTGTTCAGTCTTTAGAAATAAACTTGGATTTTTTTTTTTAAGGCTTTGGTTTGTTTACCTTTGGTAAACACTGTCTGATTCTTTTTTCCCCTTGAAGAGAAAAGCTCTTCACAAAGCTGATGAAAAGGCTTTTTGCACATCAGCTTCTTCAAAACAACATTGTGATGAGTTAAGTGCAAACAAATCAGGATCAGATGAATTGCATTTTCCCTTTAAAATAGAGTTGAACAGATTTAAGGTGGTGAGGGAAGTGTTTTTCAAAAGTGCTCTTCAAAACCAGAATACTGAGTGGCAGTCAATAAACTCAAGAGTATGGACAGAATTTGCCTTCCTACTCTTCTGGAACATTATTTTTCAAACGATGTGCATGGCCTCAGTCCTTTACAGGTGAGCCGCCAAATTTTGATGAACGCGTGGAGTTAATTTGTTCTAACGAGGAGGAAATTCCCAGCATAGTGACCGAGCAGATAGAATGTAAAGCCGAGTGCACGGCCGCTGCCTGCTACAAGGAACTAAAAAGTACCATTTAATAGTAACTGGCACCAAAGAAAGGCGTAATATGGGGAGTGTGTGAGATTTGTGCTTCACGAGCGTATAAGAGTGTGGTCAGAGCAGGAAACAATTCCACACAAACAGCTCTGCTGTAAATTCCATGAAGGCTGAGTCGAGCTCAAGGTTTCCCGTAGAACTGGGTGCCCACTGCCTAGCATGGGGTGACCATAACAACAAATCATGGCCAGTCAAGGGGACACACAAAATTAGCCATCCCAGTGGCTTCTGTCACAACACCTGCTTTCCAACCTTTGTTTTGAGCAGAACCGATCCCTCTCTTTTCTACAGTCTCCTCCTGTGATGTGCGCATTTTCTTGTTTTGCCTCCTTCCTGGCCTGGAAGCCCATTGAGGCCAGAGTGCGTGTCTCACCAGGGCTTTCTTCTCTCCGGAGTCACTGGTTCCTGACACCAGTGCTAAATGCTTCTGAACCCAGGAGAGAATCCAGCCTGTCATCATCTTCATCACCTTCTCTGTCATCGTTTTCTTCTCCTTCACTGATTTCATTTTGTGTCAGGATAGTGCTGTGCTGATTTCTAAGTACTTTCATATGCATTGTGGTCCTATTGCTGGCACACATGTGCGCCGTCTGATGTGGCTGGGATCCAGGGACTGGTCTGCATTGGTCCTTCTTTTCTAGCACCGGCCGCTGGTTCTCCAGGTACATCTTTAGGCACGGGTAGCTTTAGGCATAGGGAGGAAACAGGTCTCAGGAAACAAAACCTAATGCTTATCAGTTATAGTGCTTAGCAAAAAGAAATAACTCGAACAATATCTAATCAAAAAGAGACTATAGCTACATTGTGTCTTCTTGGAATATTCCTTTGGCACAAATGCAGCACTTCCAATTTGGTTCTTTATCCCCTAGCCCTTGACAAAGTAGCCCCATTGGGCGCCAAGAGAAGTATAAACACAGATGTAAACCTGGGCTCTGGCATTGACTTGCATAGGTTGGCCCTCCAAGTTATGCACAATGTGCTAGTATTGATGGCCACTTTTTTAGTCATCAACATGAAAACCCCAAATTAGAAACTCCCCTTTAGAAAGCTCACAGCAACCCATAAATTCATCCCGTTAACCCAGTAAATACAGGTTTAGAGTTAAACTAAACTCAGGCTGGGGCGCCTGAGTGGCTGTCGGTTGAGCGTCCGACTTCAGCTCAGGTCATGATCTCACGGTCCGTGAGTTCGAGCCCCGTGTCGGGCTCTGTGCTGACAGCTCAGAGCCTGGAGCCTGTTTCGGATTCTGTGTCTCCCCCTCTCTCTGCCCCTCCCCCACTCACGCTCTGTCTCTCTCTGTCTCAAAAATAAATAAAAACATTAAAAAAAATTAAACTAAACTCAGGATTATAAGGAAAAGGTTTTAATTATAATACAGTGACCTTTAAGCATTTCTAGGACGATTTTATACTTTTATATGGAGTTCACTAACTTACAGTTTACCAAATGGGGAATGAATGTTTCAACAGGAGCATGAAGGGCCTTTGAAGGAATTCACAGTCTCTTTTCCATTTTTTTTTCTTCTGTACAATCAGGATAGGCCTGGTTATGTTGCACTAAGAAACAACCCCCAAATCACAGTGGCATTTCTCCAGTGCTGGTGGGAGTGGCCTTCTGCGTCTGTGGTCACTTGAGGACTCCCACTGATGGAGGGTTAACTTTGACATGTGCCTCCAGCACCTCCCTGGCTGTGGAAGGGGGTGTAATGACCCGTGTGGGGCTCTCTCAACTTCAGCTTAGAAATGACACACATCATTTGTGCACAGAAGCCATTTGCCACAGAAGGTTAAAAAGCCACTCTGTTTTCAAAGCAGTACAGTCCTATCATGTGCTCACAGAGGGGAGAACCAGAATATTTGTGCCCCACCTTCGTGCCCACTACCTTTCTCTTCATCATCGTTCCCTCATTACAGAAGCAACACCCGCGGGAAGACATGCTGCCTCTGATGTACCTGTTATGTTGTCTGGTTTTGTTATCTAAAAATGCCCCTGCCAGGGGCGCCTGGGTGGCTCAGTCGGTTGAGCGTCTGACTCCGGCTCAGGTCGTGATCTCGCGGTCTGTGAGTTCAAGCCCTGCGTTGGGCTCTGTGCCGACAGAGCTCAGAGCCTGGAGCCTGCTTCGGATTCACTGTCTCCCTCTCTCTCTGACCCTCCCCCGTGTGTGTGTGTGTGTGTGTGTGTGTGTGCGCGCGCGCGCGCGCGTGCGCTCCCTCTCTCTCTCTCTCTCTCTCAAAAATAAACATTAAAACAAAATGTTGACAATTTCCTGTTGGCTATTTCCTGTTTGCTTTACAGAATTACAGATCAAAACAAAGACCTCTTGGGGCACCTGGGTGGCTCAGTCGGTTAAGTGTTGACTTAGGCTCAGGTCATTATCTCCCGGTCCGTGAGTTCGAGCCCTGCGTCGGGCTCTGTGCTGACAGCTCAGAGCCTGGAGCCTGTTTCCGATTCTGTGTCTCCCTCTCTCTCTGCCCCTCCCCCGTTCATGCTCTGTCTCTTTCTCAAAAAAATAAATAAACATTAAAAAAAATTTTTTTAAATGCCCCTGCCATTTTAGAGAGTAAATGGGTAATGCAAAATAAGAAGTTCAATTTATTACTTTTGGGGGAAAAAAAGGAAGATGTGCATAGCTGAGCAAAGATTGAACAAAAAATGCAAATTTTATGTTTAAAGGTAATTAGTAGAAATGATACCATCTTACTTCCTGGAATGAAACCTTCTCAAATGAGTGTGATTGCAGGAAGGCTGGCTTTGGAATTTTAGTCCTATAATAGAGCAAATAGGGCTCTCCAACCCATAAGGAGTACATGAACCATTTGGGAGGGGTATTTGGTAATTGTTACTTTTTTGGTAACTGTAGTTATGGAAAAAGAAAAACTCCATGAGTGTGTCATATTTTCACTTTTTTAATTTTATTTTTTAAATGGCAGTGGAAATCAAGGATAATTATGCATGCGGTTTGTATTTAAGTAAAGCATGTGAGTGGAAATATCACTTAATTTTCCTCTCAGAAATCAGTTTTCAATCTCGGTGTTAGAATGTGCCATTAAAAGTACCTCACGCTATGATAATTAAGTATGTTACTCAGAGATGCTAAATGATATCTCCTGAGGGTCTCACCATTTGCAAGTGTCTCTGCTTTATATACTGGGGCTTGAAAATGAGCAAGAGTAAACTATTTTATAAATTGAGGATTTAAAATAAAATTGGACATACTCATGCTCTCAAGATATTATATTCTAGTACATGACCAAGGAAAAATCCATAACTATGGATATAGTACCTAAAGACTAGAAATGCTTACCTTTTCCAGTAGATTATGTGCGATGGGCTACTCTTTAGTTTTGTTTTGGCCATTGTATTTAAACAAATTTAAAAGCCTCTTTTGTGACAGGGAGTATAAATGTAGATGGAAAACACACCTATTGCCTTTGACGTTTATGTGTAACAAGTAAAGTGGATTCATTGTAGGGAAGTCAGAAAGCGCTGAAGAACATTGGGGACCAAACTAAACCAACCCTAACACAACTAAAACTCTAGTCATAATCCCGACCTAGGAGAAAGAATTTAACATAGTACTTTTCTTGCTAGTCTTTCTTTAAGTGTGTGTGCGTGTGTGTGCGTGCACATGGGTGCTTAATTCAGTTGGGATCATGTGTAATTTCATTTTCTGCATCTTTTCATTTAACATCGGAATATTTGGGGGTAGTGGCGGTAAGGAATGTACCAGATCCCCTAACATTTTTCTCAGAATTATGCACTCTTCACCCAAATTCCAGAACAGTGTTCTGCTTGGGATAAAGGCAACAATCCTTACGCACAAGGAAGTATCTGGTGTGATGCTTTCAGAAGCAGGTGTGAGAGAACCTGGCTCAAACTGGCTTGAACGACAAAGAAACTTACTGTCTCACATTTTAAGAAGTCCAGGGGTAATTCAAGCTTCAGGGTTGCTTGATTTAGTGACATACGAATATGGTCGAGGACCAAGGTTCTTCTCATCTGTCCTCTTTGCTGTCCACCCAGTTGGCTTCATCCCATGGTTGACAGTAGCAATTAGGTCAACAGGCTTCCTTATTTATGCCCAGAGAGAGAGAAAGGCCTCTCCCTGTCATGGGATGATATTCTCCCCATCCTTTGGGGGTCTGATTGGTCCAATTCAGGTTACATTTTTACTCTGGCCCCACGGCAGTGCCTAAATCTGGGATCTGGGAGGATTGAGTTAGACCTGTTGGAACCCATCCCTGGAGCTGAGGGTGGTGTCCTCTCCTCCTGCATTACATAAGCTGTATGCAGGAGGTTGAATACCTAAACAAAATTGGAATTCTATTGAGAAAGTTGGGTTAGATGCTGGATAGGCATCCAACATTGTTCAGCAAAAGGGCCCCTTTATAGTGTTATTCCTGCCTACTCAAACCTTCTAATCTCACTTTGTGCTATGTTTTCCCACCTCTTTGTTGATTCCAATTTCTGTTAAGGTGGTCATAGTCTCCACCTCAGGGCCTTTGCACAAGCTGTCTTTCTTCTTGGGATGCTCTTCCTCCTCTCCCGTTTTTTTTTTTGTTTTTTTTTTTTAATTAAATCCCACTTACCCTCCAAGTGTCAGCTCAGTCCTTACTTACTTCTACTAAGTGAAATCCCTTCTTTCCTTTCTAGCACATGCTATTATCAATCTTTAGTGAACAGGATCTTTTTTTGATTAACATGTGTTCCCCCCCCCCCCACTAACTCTGGACTCCCTCTGGGCAGAGATTACTTCATCATTATTTTTATTTTCTGGGCCTCCCAGTGCTTGAAATGTGTAAGGTGCTAAATAAATAATTTCTAAATAAAAAAGAGTGATTGAAGCTCATTTTACTTTTTTTTTAATGTTTATTTATTTATTTGAGAGAGGGAGAGAGCAAGCATGAGTGGGGGAGGGGCAGAGGGAGAGGGAACCCCCAAGCAGGTTCTGTGCTATCAGGAAAGAGTCCAATGTCGGGCTTGATCTCATGAACTGTAAGATCATGACCTGAGCTGAAATCGAGAGTCCGAAGCTTAACAACTGAGCCCCCCATGTGCCCCTGAAGCTCATTTTAAACAGAGGTTAGGTGTCAGTGTATCAGCATGAAACATAATCTTCAAAATGTAACATAAGTGTTTATCCTGTTTATTTCAAGTATTTTCTTGCAGACTAATAGAGAGGATGTTTTCCAGTTGGCACCACTGGAGGTGCTCAGCATGTGCAGGCAGGGGAAGGAGAGGATGTAGGAAGTGCTGGCAACACCATGTGGTTAAGTGAAACTTACCGCACTGTTATGGCAGCTCTCACGGGGACAAAAGATAACCCCACCCACCCCCTTTTCTCTTTCTTACTTTGTCACCTGATGAAGGTAGATCTTCTCTCTCTGTCTAATCTAAATCTAAATCTAATCTTTCTCTCTAATCTGAATCTAAAACCATGGATATAGATTTTGATGAGAAATGAGAATATAGTCAAGATATGGGATTTCTTGTGGGTACTACTTTTTCTGTTTCATTGAATGAAAAGTACAGGTGTTGGGTTAAGAAATGAAAGAGTTTATATGCTTTGAGGGGCACCTGGGTGGCTCAGTCGGTTAAGCATCTGACTTCCCCTTAGGTCAGGATCTCATGGTTTGTGAGTTTGAGCCCCACGTCAGGCTCTGTGCTGACAGCGTGGAGCCTGCTTTGGATTCTCTGTCTCCCTGCCTCTGCCCCTCCCCTGCTTGCACTCTCTCTCTCTCTCAAAAATAAATAAACATTTAAAATAAAGGGTTTATTAACTTTGAACCTTTAATATATGTGAAGAGTATTGTTTATTAAAATACTAGCAACTCACTGGGTTTCAAAGAATTAATATCAAACTTCTATCAACAAAAAAATACTAATACAAATGGTCATGGGGATAATATATAGAAGAAATTCATTTTGTATAGAAAAGCCATTCATCAATATTTTCCTATATACTTAAATAGTCTTTGTATTATTTTAATGTCTGCCTACTATCTCATGTCTGGACATACCATATCAAACGTCAGTTGTTAGGACATTTCATTTCCCTCTCCCATCACTAACTATAATAAGAAATGCTCAGGTGACCATCTCACACAGAAATCTCAGCATAGGTCCACATTCCAGGTTTCATTCTCCAGTCCCAGAAATAGCATTACAGGGATCTCCACTTTTAACGTCCACTTTGAAAGCCTTCTGTGGATCCAATATTCTACAAGTGTGCTGGCTTACCGCAGTCCTTGAAGCAGAGGAGATGAGGTGTCTCGCTCAGGATATGGCACTGACTCAATGGCGATCCTCTGTACATGTGCCAGAGGCGGGGGCATCGGGACCTACCCGGATATGTGGATTGTCAGAGAGATGGCTGCGTTCAGAAAGACAAGGGGAAATTTCTCACCCAGACTCAAGTCTGTGAGAACCCTGAGGGAAACCCAGGTGAAGTCTGCGTTGGCAGCTCACCTTTAAATATTGGACGTGGAATGTGATCAATCAGCAAGCCATGAGGGAGGAAGTATAAATAAAGCATGTCCCTTGCAAAGAGGGCAAAGCTGCAATTTGCCAAGTGCATTGTAATTGCTTCTGGTTAATTATCTCCGTGGTGAGCTGGGAGCAGCAAAGGCACACATTTACATCCACATCGTGGATAAAAATAATGCCACTCCTTGGCTAATTCTGATTTTGTCATTGAGATGTGGACAGTGCGTACCCAGTTCCGTAGGACAGTGAGAGACGGTGGCTTCATACAGCTCCACTTTCTGGGCTGTCAATTTTTATCATCGCTGTAATTACTTGTGATCATATTAGTGATATAATTATCAATAATAAGCACTGATAATTACAATAAGACTTACTAAATTGTAGTTTCTGGGCTGTACACTTCATAGGCATTAGCTCACTAAATGTTCCCAACAACCCTAGGAGGGAGGATTGTTTTCTTAATTTTCAGACGTGGGAACTGAGGTTTAGAGAGGTTAAGTGACTTGCTTAAGGTCACAGAGCTGACATTAAATCCCAGCCGTTAATGCTGGGATCCAGAGAATTTTCTCACAGCCACTGTAGCAGACATCTCGGTGCCCCACCTAGATCTCCGGAGACCCTTTGACCCATCCCCCCATGCTAGAGTTGTTGCTGTTAACAGCTCACGCCTGAATCCCTATGGGGAGTATTGCCCTTCGAGACTAGAGCCACTTTGCCTAGAAGTACCTGGCAGTAACAACGCCCAGCCTAGAACAGCCTATAGCTGATAACTAGCTGGAGAAGAACATAAAAGACCAGCAACCTTGTTTTAGGGTGGTGCAAGTTCCATGATACAGTGTTGCTCTAGAGCTCTCTGCAGAATCAGGCTGTAGCTAGACATTACTATCACCTGAACTACATTCTTGCTTGACTTCTTCTCCTTCCTATCCTACTTCTCTCCCTACCATGCAGCTTCTCCTGAGATCATTCCCTTAATAAATGCCTTTTAAACAAATCCCTCTCAGGTTTTTGCTTCTAGGGAACCTGACCAGAGACAACCACTATGCTAAGTGTACTGATTGGCTGAATGAATTCTTCCCAGGGAAGCAGTATCACCATGCCTTGTCTGCATGACCCTGTGTAAGTCCCTTATGTCATAGGGCCTCATGTCCCTTCTCTGAAAGGTGAGCTGAATAGACTGGATGGTTGCCAGAGCCTCATCTAATCCTGAGAGCCACCAATATTTCCACCTTCTAAAAATTCATTTGTTTGTAGGTAGCTGTATGGCTCTGCCCACGGAGGGACATTTGGTTTGGCAGTTTGCCCCTGGTGGGATGACTCCCAGAGAGCATGAGCTTACATTTCTCTGTCTCTCTCCATCCCCACCGCAGGGGACTCCTGAAGAGAGTGGAGCTCACTCCGTCTTTGTGTGCATGACCCTGAAGGCTGGATTATTCCATTAAAACCGAAATGTCTTTAGGAGGAAATGTATTCCTAAGGTTAGGCAACAAGGTCAGCATCCCCCAGGACAGGCAAGTTACTGACTGGGGTGGGGGCAGGTTCAAACATTCCATGCCTGGAACGGGTAACATGAGCACAGTGGATGGATCAGTGGATTCATCAAGATGGAGGTCATGGGTTACTTTGACAAGAGTAGATTCAATGGATGACTTAAATAGAGAACAACAGGAGGTAAGGAAGCAGAATAGGTCAGATAGGAGGGGGACAGGACACCCATGGAAGAAGGAAGGCAGTGTACATGGTCCAGCTCACAAGGTTGGTGGGCCAGAAGTGGGAATGACAGGGTCCCACTTTTCTCAATGCTCTTCTGAACAGTCATAAGTTGAGGGTGAGAAAAGGTAGAAACTGGGAAAGGACTTAGCAAGATTTGCTTCGTTGTGGCCTCAAATGTCCAACTGGGGTTGACATTGGTATATGTCAAGGTTGAGTGGTATATGGACTCTTGATGAGTATCTGGGTGTATGTTGGGGGGGCGGGTGTGTGTTCAGAACTGGAAACACAGCTCAGGTATTAGTTATATGCTGATGCTTCCCAGTCTACCTGTAACCCAAACACATCTCCTAAGACCAGAGGTGTATATTCTAGTACCTTTTGGATGCCTCCACATCTTACAGGCATCCCAGACTGAAAATCTCCAAAATTGAACTCATTTCCCCCTTAAAACCCAGTATAAAAAAATAAATAGAAAGGAGAAGTTCTGAACACAGTCTCAAGGGTTAGGAAGCAGATTTCCTCGGTAAATTGCTAGGCACTGCAAAGAAATAGAGTTGTGTAGTTAAAGTGAGACCTGTTTACATGGTGTATTCCCCTATAGCCAAATTCAGCAGCTCAGGTGCAGAGCTGGGTGGTTTGGGTTTAACTAGGATTGGGCTTTTGCTGAAGTGTTTTGATAAATGGGGTAGAGAGGTAAAAAGTTTGTAATAGAGTGAATTAGCATAGTGACGGGCTATGGTATCTAAGCAGGGAAGTAAAGGCGGAAAGGACATGATGAATAATAGAAAGCAAAAAGGTTAATGGACTTCAGCTCCTGTTAGATTCAAAGAATGTGGGTATCATTGAATAAGTGCACTGGAGACTCAAGAAGTGGTGTTCAGCAAGTAGGATGGATGCAGCTGACATAGAGGGGGTGCTGATGTTGGAAATGATAAGGTCTAGGGTGTGCTGAAAGATGGTGACTGAGGTGGGGTGGAGGAAAAAGTTGGTGAAAGTAAAGATCAAGGGACAGTGCAAGGGTGCTCGAGGATCATCTATATAGGTGTTGAAGTCCCTGAGGATGATGAATAGAGCAGAGGTGGAGAGGAAGACAGTGAGCAAGGTAATAAAATCTCTAATGAAGAGTTATAATTGTCTAAAAAAGTCAAAAGATTCTAAAAAAAAGGTGTCTAAAAAGGGAGGGAGAGGATGGTCTAGGATTCACAGGAGTTGCGATTTTGGAGAGAGAAAGGAGGGGAAGTGGTCTGGATGTGACAATGAGGAACAAAGAAGATAGTGGCCCCACCTTTGGGAAATAAAGCAGGTCCCACCTGAGAGACCTGAGGAAAAGATGTGCTTCCAGAAGCAGACAGTGCTCATAGATTCCCTTAGCTCCCAGTGCACTCAGCGCCATCAGCAGGGAAAGAGCAGTCAAACAGGGTGCCATGCTACAAGATTTCTACCAGAAAATCACTTGTCAGGCTGTTGTGGAAATGGAAGACTGATTCTCTGCATCAATTCTGATCTCTTTGAAGTCTGCCTTCCTGTACTGCAGAGGCTGGAAAGGTGAAGATGGAATTTCCCAGACTCCCTTGCGGCTAGGTTTCCCAATGCGCTCCAACTTCAGCCAAGCACACATGCTCAGGGGAAATCCGGGAGGTAGAAATGAGGTAGAGGCCATGTTTCCACAGCATCTGATGATGGCAACGGTGATGGAGCTGGGGAGGGTCAAGTCTCGAATGATACTGTAAACCATCTGATACCCTGAAATAAATCCTTCTTGCTTATGATGGCTAGAGAATACCCTATATTCTACAACTGAACTCTGATGGGGATATGGGCCCCAGTGAGACAGTGGAAATGAAGATTCCCTATAAACATGAAGTAGTTCCCACAAGATAAACCACTGGGAATAAGGGAATAAGAACTTTCCAAGAGCAGGTCTTCTTTAGAACCCACTGTGTGCCAGGCATCATTTTGAGACCTCACGTAGCCCTGCAGAGCGACATGATCATCCTATTGTATAAATGAGGAAATTACACCAGAAAGAAGCTGCATCTTTGTTAAGATCACAGAGCTGGGAAGCAGCAGAACTGGGTTTGTTAAATTGTCATTATACCATGCTGCCTCATTTGGTAGAGACTGCCCTATCCCAGATACAAGTACCTGAAAAAGTTCCAGTATACAGAAAAGTGATTTTTGTGATAAGAACTATCTCTGGCGGGGGGGGGGGGGGGGGGGGGGGGGGGGGGGGGGGCGTTCTTACCTCTCTTAAAAACTTTAGTAAACTGGAGTAACTTTATTATATGAAAGGCTAGACATGCTTCTTTATCACCATCCTACTAACTCACAAAGAATCCTAAATGATAAGGATTTGAAGATGAGATAAGAAGGGCTGTTGGAATCCTGAGCTCCCAAGAAAAGGGATGAAAAGAGAGGATTGTTTCAGTAAAAGAAAGAAGGGCCCAGGAGCCATCAAAGGTGCTGACCTCGGCTCTGTGGGAGGGGTGATGTGACAGATGCTCAGTTAAGATTTAAGCCCAAGGCAGAAGAAGAACAAAGAGTTGTGGGCTAAGTGAAGAAGTGAGAGATGGCAGGGGAAAAGAGCCAGCACCCCTAGGAAGGTGCTCTGCACAAGAGGCCACCACCCCAGCTGGGGAGCAAGGAGAGTCCCACAGCGGGTGGGGTCCACTGCAGAGCCGAGGGAAGGGGAGGAGAGGAGCCAATGGAGAACAGCCCATCAGAACGGAAAGCAAAATAATGAAGCAGAGGAGAGAATGACCAAGAAAGACACTTGAGATGTGGTGAAGCTTTAATTGGTCCTTTTCAGCATTTTTCTGTCAGAGAAAAATGGGACTCTGACTGGTCTGGTTCAGCTATCCTGGACCTGATTGTCATTCCCTTAATCCTAAACACAGCCTCCTAGGGCCGCATGCCTTCCTTGAAGGCAACACTTCCATGTCACCCAGCTCTTGATTTTCTGATTCGTTAGCTGCTAATAGCACAGAGGCATGGACCCAGGATATATTAGGCTGGACAAGGCATGCCCTTTTGGGAGAATTACCCAACTTCTCTGAACCTGTTTCCCATCAGTCAAATGAGAAAGATAATCATACACGTTGTATAGTTTAAATGAGAGAGTGTGTGAGAAGGGCCCAGCAGAGGACTTGGTAGACAGGAAGTTCTCAATCAATGCTTTTGTTGTCATTATTTAGCGCCCTCTACTTTCTCTCTACACTCGTAGCTGGTGAGATAGAAAATATTAAGATTAAAGGACCTGGATTATTACTTGGTTCTACACTTACTTGCTATGTGATTTGGGAAAGTCTCCAGATCGCTTTTGGCCTCAATTTTCTTATCTCTGGAAGAGCACAGATGAAAAAGTTGAAATGAATGAGGTCTGTCCTTGACAGGGTCTTGTAATTTATATTCCCACAGAAATACTCTCGGAAAGTCAGAGTTAGTTCTTCCCTTCTGCACAGGTGGAGGTGGTCTTCATCTTGGGCTCTGCACCGAGCTAGTGTGACTCCACAAATCATTCCACCAGGCCTTCTTTGTGCCAGACACGGGGTCAGATGCTGAGGGTAGGAGTGGGCAAGCCAAGTCACTGCCCTTGATGTACTCACATCTAGTGGAAGAAGTAGGAAGAAATACAAGGCTGATTCCAACCCATGGTGGCGTGGGCAATGATGGCCGATGCACAAGATAGAGACAGTGCAGAAGATGGATAGATGTGCTTGCTGCAGGGGTGGGAGAGGGCTTCTCGGAGAACATGAGAAAGAGCCCTTTCACTGTTTGTAACACTAATACATGTTCAGTAGAAAAAATATAGAACAAATAGAAAAGCATACAGAGGGAAAAAAAATCCTGTTTGGGTGCACGTATGTGCTTCCTGTCCGATGTATGGTGTGTGGGGGGACATATCCAAACCTGAGATTGAAGTTCACATACTGTGTTGTCACTTGCTCCTCAATTTTAGCAAAATGCCCTAAAAATGAATAGGAGTTGGTTTAAAGGCAAGCAGGAAAGGGAGAAAAGGGGGCGGTAGTCTTCCAAGCAGCAGGGACAGCATGGGAGGTAGTAGCAGCAGCTTTGTACTTGAAAGTTGGTGCATTTCTTTCCCACATACTGCACAGTAGTGATGGGAAAGGACACATTTATCTCCATGTGTCTGAGTTTCTTGGGTATAGGGCATCGAGGACCAGGAACTGGTTCTCTATGTACTCAGCACTAGAGAAGAACTCAGTGCAGAAACCAAATAAGCCAGAACCTTCAAGTGGCTCCGTAGCCCTTTCCAAGCAGGATGAGATGAAGGAGTTCAGCAGAGCAAAGGATGCGTGGCGCTCCAAGGCCTGCCATGGCCACATCATGTTGTGAGGAAAGAGGGCCCAAGAGGCTCCCTCTGCTTCAGGTCATTAGACTCAGGCTATGGGTGTCCCTGGGAACTCTGCAATTTCAGGCACAACCATTTGGACAGGGGGTATGGCCTGAGCTGTGGCCATCCAGATGTGGGCTGGGCCTAAGGGAGACCAGCTCAGCCCCGATGTGTCTTGATGCAAAACTCTCCAAAAGACGTGTTCCAAAATGTTAGGTGTTCGGTGTTGGGTCACAAGGGCTTGGGCTGTCTCCACAACCATGACGAGCTGATCATTCCAGTTCTCCAAAGGGCTGAATATCCATTCTGCTCCTAAAAACCCCAGTGAGCCTGTGGCTGATGAGCGAATGTCTGGGGTTACCTCACGTCCTATCGCATCATTACTCTGAATCCCTGCTCCTAGGATAATCCATGTCTGATTCTTCCTTGAAATCTGAACGACTCGGGGCGCCTGGGTGGCGCAGTCGGTTAAGCGTCCAACTTCAGCCAGGTCACGATCTCGCGGTCCGTGAGTTCGAGCCCCGCGTCAGGCTCTGGGCTGATGGCTCAGAGCCTGGAGCCTGTTTCTGATTCTGTGTCTCCCTCTCTCTCTGCCCCTCCCCCGTTCATGCTCTGTCTCTCTCTGTCCCAAAAATAAATAAACGTTGAAAAAAAAATTAAAAAAAAAAAAAAAAAGAAATCTGAACGACTCGATTACAGTTGCCTTTCCTGACCTGTTAGTGATGGGCTGGGCTGGCTCATGCCAGCTTGTAAGATCTGATTATTAGATTTTTGGAAACTCTATGAGGAAGTCACTAAGCACAGTCATTATTAAACATTAAATTATATATATTTGCAATTACATAATACGAAAAAGAAAGGTAATAAATATCAAACCTTGTTTCTACCCAGGTATTTTATACATTTTACTCTTATCTATGCCCTTGAGTCTGTTTATATCTATTTATATTTATATTTTACCTATATAATGGTGCGCTGTGGCATGCCTCTTTCCGATTTCACGTTCAGTGACCTCATGTTGGTAGCTTGAAATCAGGCATGGGCGGGAGTATTCACACCTCAGAAATCAGCAAATGTTACAAATCATGGCTTTCCCCCTTGAGAGCTGGTAGTTAAACATTTACCAGCACACCACTGCCCATGGGCACAGGAGGAAAGTGGGCTTCCTGAAGTTACATTATCAAAGAACACATAAGCCGTGCTCAGTTCCACTGGCAAGACAGCATGGCCTGCGGGCTGGAAGCTGTTCTGTATTTGTCCCCCATTTATTAATACAATTTGCTCACAGCAAAGGTTTCCCAGCCTCTTTCTAAGAGGCAGATATACTTGATTCACCCACAGGACTGTTATCATTACTGCATTCCTGTTTGGCTCTTTACAATTTAATTAGCATGGAGCAGCCAGGATACGTAAGTCTTCTCTAGCTCCTCGCTCGCCTGAGGCACTGTCTAAGCAGAAACTAGAGAAGTCCTCAGTGCTTGGGCCACTTGCTGCTACGCACAGATGGCTTGTGGACCAAAGCGGGCTTCGTGGGGGAAACAATTCCACGCTCCTCTCCCCCCTACTGAGATGACAGTGCCCAGACCCCTCCTCTGTCTTGCCAGCTGTGAACTGGAGGGGTGCCAGCCATTCTGCCTGCTGGCCTCCTCTTCCCAGAGGGGTAGGATGCAATTACTTGGGATGTCATGGAGAATATTAACTAACTGGACTGTTGCAATCTCCCATATCCACATCTGGGCTGTCAGAGTGTGTAGAAATAGTAATGGGCAGCCTTAAAGTAAGACCCCGGTTATCACTGCAGACCAGTATGTTCCCCTGAGCAACAAACGGGGAAGCCTCACAATGCTGCGGTGTGTCCAGTCACCCTGGAGCTGGTTGATGTTGGCCGAGGAGGGGCACAGACATGGCTTGGAGTAAGGCAACAGACACGTGGCAGATGTGCAGGGATTGTTCAGGTGCAGTGGGAAGCAATTTGCTTTTATTTCTGAAATAAACCCACAGAAGCCAAGTGACCTTGAGGCTTGGGAGCACTTTTTGCAAACAGAATCTGCAGTGAAAAAGTCCTGGCCCGAGGGGGAGGAGTCTCAGTATGCAGATGAGGTCCAGGGGATGGGTGTAGAGGCCAGCAGTTAGGGTTCCCCTCCCAGCTCTGTCCTCACCATCTCAGTCAGGCTCAACTTCATCACCTCAACCAGGGACGAGTACTAATGTGTGCCCGCATAGGGCTGTTCTGTGGATTAAATGCAGAATGTAAAAAGCTTAGCAGGGGACCTGGTACCTTGGGGCCAGGGGCAGGGATGGGAGAAGGACATTTCACACTAAATTCTTTTGTATTGGCTGACGTTTTTAGATTATTTGTTTGTATCACCTATTTTTTTAAGGTGAAAAAAAATAATGCTACACAAGCAAAGTTGTAACGAATTGGAAACAGGATGAGAAAGGTCCACAAATCTCCCTCCTCTCAAAGGGTCATTTTACCTCATCTGTAAAATGGGGTAATAATAGCACCAACATCACAGGGTGTTTGTGAAGAAGAGGGCTCAGCCCAGTGCCTGGCATGGGGTTGTTGCTCTGTAAATTTGCCTGCCCTCATTTGTGGAAAGCCCATGAACCAAGACCCTACATATAGCCTGCTGTTCCAGCCTTAGGTCCTCTTTCCTCATAGCCAGTATTAGGGGGATCTGTAGGGAGGGGGGCCCAGTCTCCAGCAGGGGAATCCCTGCAACTGGTCTTGGCAGGAACCTCAGGGCTTAGTGAGCCTCAGCCTCCTTGGCAGGATGGCTGGTCCCCAGGTCACCAGTTTCTGGAAGGTGGTCACTGGCAGGGTCCAGAGGTGCTGCTGGCTTGACCTGACTCTGGTTACCTGCAGGCATGGATGCAGGATTTAGGAAGACAAAGGGATCTCTGGGATCCTTTTTGTTTGGCAAGGATGAGAAGTCTGGCAGGAAAGTTAGGAGACACAGACTAAATGTGGGAGGGAAGGCTTGGGTAGTTGAAAAGCTTTCCATTGCAAGTTAGATCAAACTCACTGCAGCCTCCTTGAGGTAACTGAGAAATCCAGGGGCATGTGGGTTTCAGGCTCAGTTGGCTCCGCGTGTTCAAACAATGTTTCTGTTTCTCAGTTCTGTTCTCCTTGCTGGCTTCCTTCTCAGAAAAGATGACTGCCCAGGGCTCTCGGTCTGTACCCTGGAAGGTTCAAGCCCAGTGGGGAAGGAGAGACCACTTCTCTGTCAGCCACCATGGAAGTCCCACCACATCTCTTTGACTTGACCAGCTCCCAAGCCCATTCCTGAACCAGTCATCCTTGCCAGGGAATTTGATCAGAAGTTAACTGAACTCTATGAAAAACACAGGGACTGTGGTGGGAGAGAGTTCACCAGAGGGAAATTGAAGCACCATGAGCAAGAGGATAAAGAAGGGGAAACACAGCAGCATCCACTGCACAGGGCACCCCAGGAAGTCAGGTGTTAGTGGTTCAGTATCAAGTCCCAGAGCCTCCTGGGCTTTCCATCTGTGGGGCTCTTTGACCAGCAGTTTTGACCAAGGCAGTTAGGAACATCACCCTCCTGTAGATTTCTCAGGAATAGCCTCACTATTCCCCTTCATGTGTCAGTGGGGGCTGTGCCAGTTTCCCTGAGGAACACATGGAGATGACAGAGCCTCAGAGGGGAATTGCTGCATAGTGGTCCTGGAAGACTGGACCCCTCCCAGGCACTGTGTCTCCCCTCCTCAGTTAAGATCCCTGTGCCCAGACTAGACAGAGGAACAGAGGAGCCTCTGCCTTTCATGGGCCATGCTGGCTTGGCCCTGAGTAGCAGTGGTGATGAGAGGTGGCTGAAGGCCAGAAGGCCCTCCCCGAATGTTCCAGACCAGGTATGATCAGAACCTTCAAATGTTGTTGGTGGAGGGAGAGAGGTGCTGAGAGGAAGCCTCTGGGATGGCAAAGATTGAATTTACCACATTTCTCACCATCTTGGTGAGTGGGAACTTGGAGTTAGATTTAATTTGATTGAACAAAACAAAGGCATATGATATTTACTTCAGAGCATTTGAGGGGAATGAAAACCAAAACAACCTGAGCAGTATTTATGGAGCACCTCTGTGAGGCATGGCACTGGGTCGGGTTGCTTTTAGATAACAGGTCCTGCTAAAGGATCTTTAGAGATGGTGATGCCATTTCTTTTGTGAACATTTTCCCTTGTGTCTCAAACCTTGTGGAAAGGGGGTTGTCCTGACTTCTAGCTGAAATCTTCCCCTTTTCTCTTAGCCTGTCCCCAGTGGGGATGGAGATCAACTCTTCACTCTTGTTCATCCTGTCTGTATGCCTCTGTCCTTCTCTTCTAGGCTATATAGCAGCAGGGTCCTTCTCTTCCAGGCTAATAGAAGCAGGGTCCTATTATGGGTTGGATGGTATTCCTTATATCACACCTTCCTACCAATAAAAAAAAGATACGTAGCAGTCCTAACCCCCAATACTTCAGAATGTGGCCTTATTTGGAGATAGGGTCTTTCCAGAGGTAACAAGTTAAAATGAGGCCATTGGGGGGGCCCTAGTCCAATATGACTGATGTCTTTATAACAAGGGAAATTTGGGGGCGCCTGGGTGGCTCAGTCAGTTGAGCATCTGACTTCGGCTCAGGTCATGATCTTGTAGTTCGTGAGTTCGAGCCCCGCATCGGGCTCTGTGCTGACAGCTCAGAGCCTGGAGCCTGCTTCAGATTCTGTGTCTCC
Organism: Prionailurus bengalensis; assembly: GCF_016509475.1. Lineage (NCBI taxonomy): Eukaryota > Metazoa > Chordata > Mammalia > Carnivora > Felidae > Prionailurus > Prionailurus bengalensis. The sequence goes on from NC_057348.1 coordinate 22,665,094, forward strand.
CTTTCTCTGCCCCTTCCCTACTCATGCTCTGTCTCTCTCTGTCTCTCAATGAATAAAGTTAAAAAAAAGTTAAAAAAATTTTTTAATTAAAAAAAAGGGAAATTTGGATACAGAGACAGACATGCCCTCAGGGAACACTTTGTGAAGAGACAGGGTGAAGATGGCCATTTACAAGCCAAGGAAAGAGGCCTGGAACAATCCCTTCCCCCACAGCCCTGTCAACCCCTTGATCTTGGACTTCTAGGCTCCAGAATTGTGAGACAATGTTGTTTAAAGTTTTTTTTTTTTTAATGTTTATTTATTTTTCAGACAGAGAGAAACAGAGCATGAACGGGGGGAGGGTCAGAGAGAGGGAGACACAGAATCTGAAACAGGCTCCAGGCGGTCAGCACAGAGCCTGACGTGGGGCTCGAACTCGCGACCACAAGATCATGACCTGAGCCGAAGTTGGATGCCCAACCAACTGAGCCACCCAGGTGCCCCGACAATGTTTGTTGTTTAACTTATAGGTACTTCGGTGTGCAGGGCTTTGTTAGATTCATAGTACTTTGTTGTGGCAGCACTAGCAGACTGATATAGATTCCCGTGTCCTTTCAAATCTTTACTCAAAGAGCACCTTTCTGACTCTGATCTCCGCTGGTTGTAAGAGATGAAAGCCTAAATCAAATTAACATAAGCAGAAAGGGAATCAAGCGATGCCTGTAATTGAAAAGCTCAATTACTCCCAGGGTTTCCAGCTTCAGGCATGGTTGGATCAAGTGATGCTACTCCAGCTGTCTCTCTTTACATCCCTTGGATAGGCTGTTTTCATGATGGCTGCTTGTATCCTATTAACTTAGTAATGACAGTGGAAAATGCTGGTAGGAGAATCCAGAGGAGAGAAGTTGATTGGCCCTGCTTGGGCCAGGTGCCCATATTGGGACATTCTGGTTAGCTCCATATGGAGCGGGTTCTCTCAGGAAGAGAAGTTCTATTACCTGATGAAGGGGGATGATTTACTGGCCAGGGAAAACCAGCACATGTCCCACTACAGTGCTCTGCGATGGTGTTCTAGCTAACCATGTGGGCCCTGGAACCAGGTGGTCTGGGCACAAACTTTGGTGCCACCACTTACCAGCTGGGCAAAGTTCCTTGGCCTTAAACAAAAATGAGAGCAGTAGCTGCCTTGGAGGGTACGGGGAACATTGGCTCTGCAGGTCCAAGTAGAGCCCTCAACAGCATGTGGCACACAGAAAGCTTTCCTCATACCTGAGTTTTCTTCTCCAGTTTCTCTAGAACGTCTTGTGGGGCCCAGTGTTAGTCTGGGTTCTCCAAGAAACAGATGCCACAGTAGGATTAAGTGTGCAGGGATTCTATTAGGGGAAACGTCTTTGGGAGAAAACAGGAAGGGGGCTCCTGGGTGGCTCAGTCGGTTGAGTGTCGGACTTTGGCTCAGGTCATGATCTCATGGTTTGTGAGTTCGAGCTCCACGTTGGGCTCTGTGCTGGCAGCTCGGATCCTTGGAGCCTGCTTCAGATTCTGTGTCTCCCTCTCTCTCTGCCCCTCCCCCACTCACACTCTGCCTCTCTCCTTCAAAAATAAATAAACATTTTTTTAAATTAAAAACAAAAAAGAAAAGAAAATAGGAAGCGAGAGGGGGGAGCCTAGGGAGCCCTCAGACCATGAGCCAGTCTGACCCAGAGACCGAGAGGAAGAGGAGGGTGTAGTGCCACCTTCTAAACCAGGAAGGTCTGGCCAGGCCACCTCCATGCTGTAGCCCAGTCCTCCAGATAAAGCAGGCCGTCAAGGGAGTCCCCAGTGTTTCCCTGGCGAGGTCTGCCTGCCAGGCTGCGTGAGGCTGGGAGCAGCCTGCGGGAGGCATGAGGCTTATGCTCACAACCCCATAGACCCCTCTGGGTCTTGAGTTCTCTCACCCCTGCCTCCTCGCCTGCTGTAACCCAGGGACCCACACAGACATTCATCAGTGTTTGTGATGAGCAAGCAGGTGCGGGTTGTAGCCCTGATGTGGTGGCCGTCAGAGCTTTTAAGCTGGTTTCCTTACAGGGAGGAGGGCTCCAAAGTATTCTTCTCAAAGTCCTTTCTTTGGAGAAATTAATGACATGGCTACAAGTAAGTGTCTGCACTTCCTCTTTGAGCAGAAACTCCTTTCATGTGTAAACTGCCCCCCATGCCTTTCCTAGTTGGTCAGCCCCACCATCTGAGAATCAGTCCCCTGCCATTGCTCCCTTGCCAATAACACCACCAAAGCTACAAGTGAGAAATCAAAGAACATTTTTAATGAGGAAAGCCCTTTACATCCCTTTTTTCTGCAAATCCACTACAATAATTGTGAGACAGTTAGTGACATTTTAAGCCCTTCTAGATATTCTGATGTTAGAGGGAGGCTGTTCTTGCAACAGGTCTCAAATCGTAAAATCTCTTTACATTTCACCTGTGACCTTTCCTTTCCTATAATGTCAACAATATATAAAACAAATGTTTGAAGTTTCCAAGACAGGTTTTGGTGCTTGGGTAACCAGTGTTCTTGCCATTATTCACGTTCATTATTCAGTAAGTGTCTTTGGAGTACCTTTTTTATAAAGTTAATTTGCATATGCATGTCTCTTTTGTACTTCATGCTATCCCAGCATGGCACATTCACTTTAAAAACAAAATCCTTTCACATTATGATAATATTAAGAGGGATTTCGTGTTTTTAAAAATTTTTTTTTAATGTTTATTTTTGATAGAGAGCGCGTGAATGCGCGCACGCGAGCAGGAGCGGGGGAGGGGCAGAGAGAGAGGGAGACACAGAATCCTAGGCGGTCTCCAGGCTCTGAGCTGTCAGCACAGAGCCCCATGCGGGTCTCTAACGCACAGAGGGTTAAAACTCACAGCCTGCAAGATCTTGACCTGACCTGAAGCCAGACGCTTAAGCGACTGAGCCACCCAGGCGCCCCAAGAGGGATTTCTTAAATTAAGTATCCTGACTTCCTTGGGGGAGCATAGAAAGGGTGGCTGACATTTGAAAAACAAGTTAGTCCGGAACAAAGCAAGGTTTGCTTCTGCATGGATGAGTATTAGATGCCTCTTGGCAGTCTCCTTTGGAACCTGCATCTAAGCATTTCTAAGCACCTACTAGTGCCACAATTGTGTCTGCCTTATCTTGTTTAATCCTCACAGCATCCCTGCCAATTAGGGGTTGTCATTCCCATTTTACAGTTGAGGAAAGTAAGGCTCAGAGAGATGGGTTCCCTTGCCCACTGTCGTTGTTAGTAAGGGGGCAGGGCAGGGTACAGTCCTGCTCTCAGCAAGGTCCGAATGCTGAAAACAGAGGCTCTCTCTTCTTCACTGCTCTATGCTTCACAGCTGAGGTGGTGAGGGAGACAAGGAGTCCTGGCCAGACCACCTGAACCAGAATGGGAGAGGCCACGGGGAGGCATCTGTTTTTAAAAAGCCCTCCTCATCCCAGATGATCCCCATGTGCAGCTGGGGTTGCTGGAGAATGACTGCTTTGGGAGATGCAAACCCCACGCCACGGGCAGCACTTGGCTGGAGGGAGGAGGTTTAGCTTGAAACGGTTGTGGCTTCCCCACATGGACTTGGATACAGTTGTGCCGCTCAGGCAGGGAGAGAAAACAGAGGCTTATGGTTGAAAAGGAATAAGTTGAGTTTGGGCTCAAGAAACAAGCAAGATGTGCTTGCTGCCAGGAAGGGAGGGTTAGTAGACATTGTTTCATTCCCCAAATCCACCCACCCTTTTGGTAAGGGCACACAGATTGGGTTTGGGGGAGCCAGCCACCACCACCCCCCATTACACCAAACACACAGTCACGTGACCCAGGCCCAGCCAGTCAGGACACCGTATCCCCCAGCTCAGTGATTGGTTCAGGATGGACACACGACCCAAACTAACCAGTCAGGTCCCCCTCAGCCAAGCTGGAGACTTTTGCCTGGACTTTGAAAGCAATGCGCTCTTTCTTTTTTCCCCCGGAGACTTGGATCTGTAAGAGCTTAGAGCCGTTGGGAAGCATCTTTGTTTCATATGGGAAGAGCTTATCTGAGAATGGAGTCAGCACATAGGAGACAGGGCTAAGAGATAGAGGGAGGCCAAATCCTGCATTGTTGGAGATTTGGACCCATTTGAAGCCATGCTTATACACTTCGTAGTTATGGGGAAAAAATCTCCCTTTGCGCTTAAGACGGTTCCGATTGCTTTTTTTTTTTTTTTTTTTGTCACTTACATCTGAAGAGTTCCAACTCACCCGGGATATCAGACATGAGGCTCACATAAATCTAAATAAAGGAAATGTGCTTCTCTGGTAGCAATTACATCTAGTCCTTCATTCCATAAATATTTACTGACCTTCTGCCATGTGTCATTCACTGTCCTACATGCTGCAGGAGATTGAGGGGCGGCTTGCAAGGGACAGATGGCTTGATTGAAAGAGGATTTGAAGCAGAAGACAAGGGTAAAACAAGGTGGGAAGGGAAGGTGCCCCAGGAGATGCAGATCATACGCTAGAAGGATCCAGTGGGGGAACACTCACACCAAGGGAAGACTTCTCTCTTGTAATCGCAGGGCCATATCTTCCTGCCCCGTGAATCCCAGATGCTCAGCTCAGCACCTGGCACAGTATGAGTGCTCAGTAAATCCCAAAAAGATGCATGGCTTTGTGGAGGGTGTAACGTTAAGAGATAGGATAGCTGGGGGCGCCTGGGTGGCGCAGTTGGTTAAGCGTCCGACTTCAGCCAGGTCACGATCTCGTGGTCCGTGAGTTCGAGCCCCGCGTCGGGCTCTGGGCTGATGACTCAGAGCCTGGAGCCTGTTTCCGATTCTGTGTCTCCCTCTCTCTCTGCCCCTCCCCCGTTCATGCTCTGTCTCTCTCTGTCCCAAAATAAATAAACGTTGAAAAAAAAAATTAAAAAAAAAAAAAAGAGATAGGATAGCTGAACCCTTGAGCGAGGCCTCAAGGCAGAAAGGCCAGAAATCACAGAACCCCCTCAGCACCCCCAATTCTTGTTGACTCAATGCTCTGGGGGCAGAGAGGATGCTTTACTGTTTAAAGGGTAGAGGAACAGGCTCTGTTCCAAATGTATCTTCAACAGTCAACTGATTTCTGTCTTCAGGCTGTATGGGGACCTCCTAGGATTAGTCTTTGTCCTTGAGTTTCATGACAAATAGTCCTTTTTAAAGAAACAGAAATGTCATTATTGATTCTTTTTTTGATTATAATTTCTCTGGGCTTACAAAATTTTCACGGAGTACATAAAAGTATAAAGAAGAAACAAAGTCATGATTCCACCAGTAAGAAACAAGCACTGCTAACACACACACACACACACACACACACACACACACAGAGAGATGGAAACGTACTGATTTAATCCACTTTCACATTATGTCACATCTTTTCTTGTCAACAAACAGAGCTGTATGTTACTGTTTTAATGGCCACTGAGTATGCCATTATAGGGATGAACCAAAATTAATTGAACCAATTTTCTGCTGTTGGACATTTAGGTTGATTCCAGTCATATGCTATTATAAAAACACTGAGTGAATGAACATCCTCATAGCTAAAATATTGTACATTTTAAATCATTTCCTTTGGATAAATTCCTAGAAGTGGAATTGCTAGGTCAAATGAAACGCACGCTTTTAAAGCTCTGTGACCCACACAGCTCTGTGCCAGTCTGACTTCTGGAATTTAATCTCAAAAAGGCCGACTCCTCTACACTCCCTCCAATACTGGGTGTTACCATTTTTCTTTCTCTTTTGCACACCCGAAGGACAGGAGGGTGTAGCCTTGCCAACAGTGTTGTGCAAGGGGGCATGCCGGTCCCTCCTGTCCCATCCCATAAAGCTCCCTGACAAGGAAACCTTTCTACTAGACATGGGTCTGATGAGAAGAGCAGGTGTCCCGTATAGGAACCCAGATGCTAGGAGAGGCCAGGAACCTCATTTGCCTGGTATCAGGTTCCAAGAGAATTACCTCCTTCTTCCATTAGTACCAAGACAGTGTTCTCCTGAGAGCTTACGGTGCTAAGTTCCTGACACAGCATGGAAACAGAAGAGTAAGAGTGCAGGTCCTGGTAGCTGATGGGAGAGAACTGGGATTTCCACGTCACACGGTGACAGCAGGATCTTTCATCATGCCACAATCTGACCTGTTTTAAAGAGAGCCAAGCAAATCAGACATTATTATGGCATGAGTTTTGTTAGAAAAAAAAAAAGCCTAGTTTATTCTTTCCCCAATTACAGTGTTTCCCTCTTTCTCCCCATGAAAATTTAATGCTGCACTTTCAGCAAGGAGGCATCTTCTTAATTGATGGGTACTCAGTTAACTGAACCATCTCAGGGGATGACAGTGATAGCCATGAAAAACCCCATTGTGAATAAGCCCCTTTAACCAAGAGATGTGCTCCTGGGAGTCCGCAGACTGAATCCAGAACCAGTATCCCTTAATCGTTTGACTAATTACTGAAGGCCTTCTTTGAGGCATGCCATGAGCTATCTCAGAGCTAGTTCGAGAAGATCATTGCCCATGTTCTTTTAAAAGAATGTTCTCTAAATTCCTGGAGCTCAGTCATACTGAAGCCTTATGGTGTAGGGAAAAATCCCAGTCCTTGGAGTTATGGGGACCTGGGCTCCATTCTTATTTGATTCTTGCTAACACCCATCATTTCTCTTCGTTAAATCTCAGTTTCCTCATCTGTGAAATGGGGATGGTAATGATCCCAACTTTGTAGAGTTGTGAGGATTCAGCAAGGTGATTCATGCAAGTTGCTTAGCATAGACCTTCATGCATAGTAAGCAGTCAATAAATCTTAGCTCTATTATGATTATGATCTGTAAAATGGAGAGAATGGTGCTAATCATGTAGAGCCATTATAAAGATGAAATGAAATAAAACTTGTTAAGCACCTGGTATCTAGAAAGTTCTTATAAAATGCAGTTTTAAGGTTACTTCTCTGTGTTAGAAATATCATTGTCAAGGGGTGGAAGACATGGAGGGGCAGGAAGCTGTTGAAGTTTTAAAACAGAGTTTGTAGATTTTAACGTTTAAAGGTAGGCTCCTCTTCTTCAAGAGTTTCCAGTAAATGTGCAACTGGGCGGAAATGATTTCTATTTGAGAACACAAAATGTCTCTAGTTGCTTTTTGAATGATAGGGTAAGAGTGGAATTCATCTGGAGAAAAAGAGAGGGAAAAGCTTTTGGAGATGAGAGAAAAAGGACCAGTGACCCAAGGGCCCAAAGAGATGACAACCGGTAAGAGAGTCTTGGTCAGGGCATTTTCTCTTATGGATTTCAGTAACTGTCCATACCCAGTGTTCAGTTGATATCCCTCTCCCACCTCCATCCTGTGCTGTAATTACCTTCCATTGACTCCAGAATTGATACAGGTCTCTTATACACAGAACCTTGATTGGTGACATCTGGAAATTGAAAGCGAGGTGGCTTTGCTCATGCTTGAGAAGGAGGGGCTGGAGGCATGAGCTCTGAGCAGGAACTCAGAGCAAGACAGGACAAGAACCTGTGTCCTGGAACTTTTGGGGAAGCCTTTGGACCTGTCACCAACAGTGGAATGACAATGTAGGTCATCTTAGTTGGATGTTGAAGCAAAGGGTGACTGTCCCAGAAGGCTGAGGAATTCAAATAAACAAATTCAAGGATGAGTTGCTTATTAGGTAGAATTCAAATAAACAAATTCAAGGATGAGTTGCTTATTAGGTAGGTTTCTGGGAGGGTCTCCTGGAATCCAAAGTGCTTGAAAACAAAACAAAATAAAATGCAACATATGTATGAGTGTCTGGGGAGTCCCTGGTGCCAGTTTTTTTGAGAAGCCAAAGCTATTGGTGATTTCTGCCACAATAGAGAGATGAGCTTTGATGACTCAAAAATGTGTGTACATCAGCCTTGAAAATGGTTTCCAAAATGCTCTTCTAGTCCCAGAGGGACCAATTTGGCACTCAGGGCATACAACATTTCCTATGTGCCACCTCAAGCTTTGGAATCGTAATCAATGAAGAGGAGCTTAATGATGAATTAGAGCATTCCCTTTGGGTATAAATGACCTGTCACTTAAAGCACAAACTAGAAAGTCCTCCTTATTTTGCCAGTTGGTCGTGTAAAATCCACCAGCCTTGCCCAGATTTGAGCCAGCCTGGAATGAATAGACTTTTGTTGAAGAGACAAGAGTGGCCGGGACTTTGTTCCCCTTAGTCCTCTAGCTGGATGATTTCCCCCTTCTGCTTGGCACTGTAAGGAATGGTTAAATACATTACATGGCAAAATGGGAAGGAAGAAGAGGGAAGAATATGGGAAGTAGAGAGAAACTTCGTGACTCTGTGACCTTCAAGTCAGGAAGAGAAAAACAGGAAAAACAGGAGCGACATTTCATTTCAAGCAGGGAAGGAAATAAGAAAAAGGTTATTATGCATGAAGATTTGTGACAACGGTGTAGAAATGGCTGCCGTTTTGCTGGAACCTACTATCTAGCACTGGGCTAGCAAGTCTGCGAAGTACGGCCAGAGAAAGCAGGGTTGCTCTCTTTTCTCATGGAGCTTACTCCTCTTGGCTCTACACCATGGGGGGAGGTTCCCCTGGCAAAGGTCAGGTCCACTGCTAGGCTGGGACCTCTCCAGCCTCACCTGGCACCACTCTCTTCCCTATCTTTCCCCTTGGGTCATTCTGGAATCTCCTCAGTTCTTCCATCCTGCCAGGCTCTCCTCCTGCTTTCTGGTCTTCATACAGACTCTCCATGGCATGGGGTGCTCTTTGCTTGGCTCTGTTCTTTTCAACTCACCTGAGACTTTCCCTTTTCTGGGGAAGCTTCCCTGACCCTAGACTGGGTTTGATCCTCCTGCTAGATGTTCTCATATTTCCCCGTATCATTTAATTCACAATTAGTAACTCTTGACCTGTGGTCTGTCTTCCTCACTACTCTGTGAGTCTCCATGAAGACTGGAACGGAGTCTGTTTTCTTCTTTAGTGCCTTGCCCTGGGTCTGGCTCATAGTAGACTCGATAAACATGGGAAAGCAAAAGAGCCTAGAAGTTACAAGTCTTGATTGAATTTCATTTTTAACCTTAGATTATCTGTCCTTTTTTTTTTCCTGCTTCCATGACATCTAGGTTTTCTTTATTAGTACATCTCACTTTTACCCACATCATTAAAACAAAACAAAGGAGAAAGGCAGCTAAAGAAAAGCAAATTTTCTTCTGACATAATAAGCAGGTCTTCAAAGGATGGAAAATTTTCTTCAAGGGGAAAACTGGAGAATTGGTAAAGATGTTGCTCTAAATCTCAGACTTGGACAGACACTCCATTTGAAACCCTGTAGTATTAATCTGATTATGGCTTTTCTCATTTCTCACATTTGAAAAGGAAATGCACATTGTCATTGTGACTTTAGATTACAATGCTTTATGAGGGCTTTAAGCCTAAGGACACTGAAAAAGAGAAAATCTGCAGCAGAAAATGCAAGCAAGGAGCTATGCTTTCATGATGTTAAACTTTCTGCGGTGCTGATTTCAGTGCGGACAGATGGTTTCTATGTAAAGTGCACATACTCGAGTGCCAGGCAGCACCTAGATTTACTAGCTCGTGGGAAAATTGACCAGTGCCAGTCTCTACCACAGGGAGTCAACAGAATGAAATACAGTCTTCTTTAACATGGCCTTCCAGAAACTACACCTGCCTGCAAATGGCCTACAAAGGGTGAATGGTTAACACAGCCACTGACCAGAAATGATAGTCCCTTTGTTTGTAGCCGATTTCATTAAATTAAGCAGTGCCCAAAATTTCTGATAACCCAGTGAGAATCTTATTGGGCACGGGAAGAAGTTCAAGAGCGTTTGAAGACCCACAGACCAGGATTCCAGACCTAACTGCACAGCTTACAAGGGAGGGGACCTTGGGTAAGTCACTTGTCCCCAGACTTCACTTTGCTCTCTACAAAATGGGTTTAATAATATCGCCACACACAGGGTTGCTCTGTAGAACACTCAGGGAGACCTGGCCCTAGTAAATGCTCAACAGGGGTGACTGGTATGCCCATTTGTTCCCTCAGCTCCTGTTGTTGGGGTCCACAGGTCCCCAGCCTGGAGGCACGTAGTGACTCGCCACAGAGTCCGAGTTGGGCTCTCCAGTGGAGTCTCAATTTTAAAGCTAGTGGGCAGAGTTAGACAACTGTTTTCTTCTATTTTCCAGGTTTGGTTTATTAGGAGCAAGGCCCTTAGGAGACTCCTAGGGCCATTAGGAAGTTCAAATACTGTCTTGAGTACAATGCAGAGACTTCTGTGGGTCAATTTTTCCTCCAACTAAATGCACCTAAGAGAGCATTGGGACAGGCCTAAAGGAGACTACTATGAGAAAAACGTTGAAAAGGAAAGTGGGGGGAAAGCTGTGCACCAGACTGACCAGCTATTACTTCAAAAAACAATTTTTTTTTTTAAGCCATATCACCAGCCGCTTTGCCCGCAGATGCTGGGCAGCTCAGAGGGGAAATGTGTTTCTGTGGCCTGGAGTCATGGTGGCCACACCCATGGCTGTGAGTCTCTCTGGGATGTGGGGGAGGGGCATGGTGGCCCCAGGGCCTGGGTGTACACTCAGGGGCTTTATGGGGAAACTTTGTATAAATGTGTTTTGTATAGAATTTATACATTTTTGGTGCTCAAAAGTAAAATGAGTAAAAAAGAGAATGTATGTTTGCATAAAGACCAATCATACTTGTGTTTTAGGTGAATGGACCCATAATCCTACCATGCTTATTTGGTGGATATGGGAAGAGAGAAAAGAGGGGGTACATAATCTTCCTAGGGTCTCTCAGCCAGCTGACTATACAGGGGACTTGGGGGGGTCTCAGTGTTAAGGGCCCTAGTCTGTTCCCCTGGCTGGGTCAGGGGAGGTGGAGGGAGGAGAGAGTCATGGATAGGGACATGTGTGACCTAGAACAGGTTATATTTCTCGTAGGGTTTCTGTTCTTTCCTTCAAAGACAAGATGTTTGAAGGACAGTTTGTGTTTACGAAATGCAGTTGGCCAAAGAGATCTGTGTACAGGCTAAGAACACACAGTCTTGAATCCTGCTGATTTCTCTGCCACTTGCTATGGCAAAAGGAATTAACCCCTGGGGGCTTCTGTTTCCTCTTGTTGTAGTACTTTCTCCCTGCAGCAGAGTTGTCTGCAGGACTCAGTGAGGTCATCCAAGGGAAGCAGGCAGCATAGTGCTTGGCGTGTGCTAAGGGCTCAGTAGACATTAGCTATTACCAGTGCCATTATTTCTAAATCCGTTTTCTCTTGAATAAAAGTAGACTTACGCATGATACTTTTGAGGCTGGAAGTATGGGTTCTTCAGGACATCTGCCTGATAGGTGCAAAAGGACACTGTAACCTGTAAAGCGCTGTACTGTACTCTGTACTCTGAGCAACTGGTTGCTGTTGAGTAAATCCTCCCTCGGGCTTTCCTTTTGGTCTTGGCCTTCTAATTGTGGATGGTGATCACACGGTGATTGTGTGGGATGAACTGAGCTCGGTCTAACCTGCTTTGCTGCAGCTAAGGACCACTGAGGTTTCACACGGTTCCCTACACAAGCTGGTACAGAGATCACCCTCGGTTGGTCTTTGAGATAAGAATTCTTACTGGCTCCCTGGGGAGCTTGACTGGATCGCTCCCACCCCTAGCTAGGTTAGCCAAGGCACAGCTGAAGAGTCCAGCCTGGCTTCCACCCTGCCTTCCCCCAGTGCATCAGAAGAGAGGGCTGGCTTTGGAGCACACAGCAGACTCCTTTGGCCTCCTGAGTAAAGGGCTGTGTGGGTGAGGAATAGGGGAGCACTCAGAACATGCACCTTGCTGTAAATGTAGCTTGGTTATAACTTTTAAATATAGAAAGAAACGTTTAGCATATAGGCTTGGTCCGTACCCATACATTTAGGAGCAGGCTTATTTACCATGACTCTCTAATGCTCCCCCCAACCGCCCTGGCAAAATCTAGGAAGCCTTTTGGACTGGTGGGGGTGGAGTGGGTACAATTTTAAAGTAGAAGAGACAAGAGGTGGCACTTTTGTCATGTATCTATGGTGACCTCCGCCATGGGCTCCCTCCCTACCAGCTCCTGGTACTGACTGCCTAGACTGTTGACTGGTTAGCATAGATTTTAGCATGGAGGCCATGTCATCTGAAATAATTCTGAGGTGTCTGCTAGGTAGAGCCCAGACATTAACATATGAATGTATCCCTGGGAGAGATAGTCTGCCCTGAATGAATTGATTGGTTAGTGTATTAGTCATATATTGCTGTGTAACAAATTACCCCAAAATTAGTGGTTTGAAAAATGTTTATCATAGTTTCTGCAGAACAGAAATCTCGGCACAGCTCAGGATGCTCCCAGGCTGTAGTCAAGGGGTTGGCTGAGGCTGTGGCTGTGGTCATCTCAAGGTGTGGCAGTGGAAGGACACACTTCCCAAACACACTCACCCAGTGGGTGGGAAGACTTAGTTTCTTGCGGGCTACGGTACTGAGTCTCAGTTGTTCACTGGGTGTTGGGTGTCGCTCCTTGCATGTAGACTTCTCCATAGGACAGCTCAAAACAGCTTGCTTTATCAGAGCAAGTGAGGGAGAAGAAGAGAGAAGTATCGAGATGGAAGTTACAGTCTTTTGTGAGTCTCAAAAGTGACATTCCATCACTCTTGCCACACTCTGTGTCTTAGAAGCAAGTCCCTAGGTCCAGCCCATATCCAAAGGGAGGGGATTATAGAAGAGTATGAATATGAGAAGGCAGAGATCACTGGAGGCAATAGAAGAAGGCTGCCTACCACATTTAGTTCATTCATTCATTCATTCATTCATTCAGTTGAGAGCTCTCTGCATACTGGGCATTGGCCTTTTTCAACTCATAATGCTAAACTAGTTTATCTCAGTGATTCAGATCAAAACTTTATGTTCGTGGGAAATTTTTTAGGATTAGAAATTCAGGTTAGTATTATTGCTACTTTCCTAATTCATAAATTCTCACCCTGAGGAAAATTGCATTAAAAGTTTTATTTGCATTTTATTTTATTTTTTATTTTATTTTTTATTTTATTTTATTTTATCTTATTTTATTTTATTTTATTTTATTTTATTTTATTTTATTTTAATATAAAAAACACTCTTCCTGATTGAAAGCAAAAAATGTTCCTTTGATTTACTCTGTGTAGCCAAGACATTTACTGGAGGAATAAAAACACAACTACATATATGAAACCTGAATAAAGAGAGAAATCTGTTTAAATAAATAAGATGATGTAGGTTGATTCACCTAACTAAATTATGGTTATTTCATTAACTCTTCAATTGAATTCCAAGTCCTCATTCTATTTGCTGAGGTAAATTTGTTTAACATGAAGCCTTGACATCCTTTAAAATAATTATGCTTCTAAATGAAAGTTTAATTTTTAATCATTTGCTTTGCTAAAATAGGAGCAAATGAAAGGATAATATGGCAATTTAAAGGATTTGCAATAGATCCCCTAGAGCTGGAAGAGGCATGAATTTTTCCTGAATGCTGCTGACTAGTGGAGGAATTTTAAATATGGTAATAGAACTACTTCTCCCAATGTTTGCTTCTTTGATGGAGATAAAACCAGAGGGAATAGAAACCAACAGGGGTGAGGCAGGTCAGTGCTCCCTGATCAATTGCTGACCCTAATGGGGACTGCCATGTCCCCTCCAGCAGGCCCTCTCCTTAGATTCAGGTACTACAGTGCCAGTCCTGGGATGAAAAAGAGACAATTCCCAGCAAAACAGAATGAAAACAAATTTCATCTTTGAAGGGAAGAGGTAGGCGTCACTGTGTCTTTGCAAGCAATGAAATCTACACAATAGGAGAGACAGGTTAGTTTGTTTCGACTTTCAGCTAAAAAGCAAGATTTTTGGTTTTTGTGCCTTTGAAATCACTTTGCAAATGTATCATTTGCCCAATTTAAGTTAGGAATGTGAATTTTTTTAATAGATGTTTTCAAGAATTACCAATGGTCAGTGGAAAATAAAGCCTCTCTTAATTAATAACTCTCTAGATAGATGATGGGTCTCATTAAGGAGGCTTGACTCCCTCTTTATTATAATACAATCTTGCAGATAACCAAATTTTTTTCTCTCTCCAACAATTGTGAATTGTATTGATTCTTTTCACCTCCTCACATTCCTCATTGCTTCATGTGGCAGAGGATACAATTTTGAGTACCATATGTGCTTATTTCCTTTAAAGAAAAAAGGCATAGGTAAGTGTACTTGCGATTCTGTTTTATTGGGCTGCTTCAAGGCATTGAGCTCAGACATGAGGGCTTCTTTTGCAATGGCCCTGACTTGTACTCTATATTTTGTTTGTTTGATTAACTGTCTATGGTCCTTTTAAAACCAGTGAGGGTGCAGTGGCATTCATGGTAGTCAGAGTCTTTGGGAGTTCATATATTACTTTTTTTTTTAAAGCTTACCATCATTATTATTTATTGTACAAACAAGTTGATAGCACTGTTAATATAAATCAAAGTTCATTCACCATCCTACTCGATTTTTTTTTTCATTTTTCAAGTTCCCTCCTAAATCTTGGTCATGTACAGAAGCATTTTTCACATAGTTGCAATAGAAGGATAGATAAGGTTTTGCATTTTCCTTTAAAAAAAATTTTTTTTTTAGGGGCGCCTGGGTGGCTTGGTCGGTTAAGCGTCCGACTTCGGCCAGGTCGCGATCTCGCGGTCCGTGAGTTCGAGCCCCGCGTCGGGCTCTGGGCTGATGGCTCGGAGCCTGGAGCCTGTTTCCGATTCTGTGTCTCCCTCTCTCTCTGACCCTCCCCCGTTCATGCTCTGTCTCTCTCTGTCCCAAAAATAAATAAACGTTGAAAAAAAAATTATAAAAAAAAATTTTTTTTTTAAGTTTATTTATTTTGAGAGAGAGACAGGGAGTGAGCGGGAGAGGGACAGAAAGAGGAGGAGAGAGAGAATTCCAAGCAGGCTCCCCACTGTCAGCACAGAACCCAACATGGGGCTTGAACTCACAAACCATGAGTTCATGACCTGAGCCGAAACCAGTAGTCTGATGCTTAACAGACTGAGTCACCCAGGTGCCCTGCATTTTACTTTTAAATGTAAGGTATCATACACATTTTTCAGTATTTCATTTTACTCTTCACAATTAAAATGCTAATATCTGAATTAAAATGCTAATAATAATATTCCTTTGAATGGTGAAACATAATTGAACTAATCATTTTTCAATTATGAATATTTAGATGAAGTATATTGTAGTATATAAATATTGCTACAAAGTGTATTTTTATTGCATAATTTAGAAAAGTTCTTTTGGACTATTTTCTTGGTTTAAAGTCCCCAAAGTCAAAGGATCTGAATAGTTTTACCCTTTTTAGAAGAGTGCAAATTTATACCCTTAATGAGCTGTATTCATTTACATTGAAATTTTTGATGCTATCAGTTTTACCAGTTAGCATTGGGAATTCTCATTAAGAGTTTTTTCTTCTTGAATGGCTGGAAACTGGGTGCCTTTTGATGTCATTATATCATTCTTTGTCAATAGACAAGTGGATATTATTTCCAAGTCTTCACTCTTGCTCTCTGGGGAAATGATGTGATGACAGTTCCTTCAATTCTTAACTCATCATTTTTTTAAACTAATAATTGGAAAACAACCCAGGGAGATATTATTTAGCTATATTAGCATGACTTTAGCTTTTCAGGTTCCCTTACTTTCTTTTGTCTGTTTTTAGCTGGGACATTAGAAATAGAAGGAGGCCATAGCTGGGACTGAAGGGGGTGGCAATTTGTTGTTTCCTAAGGTGTTCACCTGGTGCTCTGTCATTTCCCTGTGTTTTTGCTTGTGTTCTTCGTTTAGCCTGGAAAGTTCTTTCCTTCTGTCTCCGTTTTAATGACTGTGGCAGGTGGAATGCTAAAAATGGCTCTCAAGATTCCATAGCGCTAATCCCCAGAACCCCCTGATAAGATGAATTATCACTCCTGTGACTGTGCTTTGTCTCATGGCACAGTTAACTCTGGTAGGTTTATCTGGGTGGGCCTGACCTAATTTTAAAAGCAGAGTTTTCTCTTCTGGTAGCAGAAGGGGAAGTCATGGATTTGAAGGAGGGGAATGTTATAAATCCTTGCTGGCTTGGAGATGGAGAAGGCCACATGCCAAGGAATGTGGACGGCCTTTGGGAGCTGAAAGTAATCCCAGGAGAGGAAATGGGGCCTCAGACCTATCACTGCAAGGCACTGCATTTGGCCAACAATGCAGTTCCTTGAAGAAGCATAGACGCAGTTTCTTCCCTAGAACTTCTGGATAAGAGCCCAGCTTGCTAACCTCATGATTTTGGTGAGACCCTTTGTGAGACCCTAAGGGGAGAACCCAGTTGAGCCCACCTAAGACTTCTGATCTACTAATCTGTGAGATAAATGTGGATGTTGTTTTAAGCTGCTCAGTTGTGGTTCCAGTAACAATAGAGAATAAATACAATGACAAAGAGAGAGGGCTGTCAGACGTAGTAGAAATTACTTTTAACCAACCTGCTGAACTTGGTAGATTCCATGTGTAAGACTTGCTTACTGAAGCCCTTGCAGCCTGAACACCTTCACTGCTGGCGACTCGAAGATACTCCTGTCCTCTTCTAATGCTGCTGGGTGAGCCGTTTGCTCCCAAACCTGCTGACAGGTAGTTTTATTGGCTATCATAATTACATATTTATCTGTGTGTAAGTATTTTGTCAACTGGGGATGTAAGAGTGGACATGAAGAGGTTGCTTCTTTCTACAAGATGAAGTTGAGTGCTTTGGGATGACTGGATAGGTAGGGAGTCCCTAGAAAATGTTCTGGAATTAGGTAGGGTGAAGTAACTGGAAGACCAGAAAAGCATGGTAAAGTTCTAGAAGGTTTCTCTAACTTGTTTGTTTCTGATAAAGAGTTCGAAACTAGGAATTACCCATGATGCATTAGGACGATGGCTTATGCAAGAATGCTGACGTAGCACTCTCACAGCAATGTCACGCCCAGAGGAAAGGCCTGGGCCTTACACCAGAAGAGTGGCAAGTGAAGGCACCTGACTTTAAGTTAAAATAAGGATTTTAAGCATTGGTTTTTGTTATATTTGGTGATTCCTCCCTTTGACTGATTTTTTTTTTTTTTTTTTTTTTTTGCTGACTAGCTAATACTTCTGATTATATCAGGTAAGACAGCCTCTGCTGTAATAGCAGGTGTGTATATGCACACACACATGCATATACGGTGCAGTAAGCAGCTTATAAGTCAAATCAGGAAGTATGATCACTTCAGGTTTTTGTATTTTTTTTGGGTGTGTGTGGAAAACACACACTCCTAGAAAAAAATGGTACCACCAATGATAGTTGTATTTGAGTTATAGAATTATAGGGATTTTGCTTGTGTATATTTTTGATAATACAAACATATAAAGGCAATAAAAGAAAATAATGATAATATAGTAAAAGCTCCTAGGGATCCTTCAAAGTCAGGATTCAAAAAAATCCCCTCCTTGAAGTTTTCCTGGATTCACAGGAAGGTCTTTTTTTTTTTTTTTTTTTTGTAACATTTAGTGTTGAGAGAGAGAGAGAGAGAGAGAGAGAACACAAGCAGGGAGGGGCAGAGAGAGGGAGACACAGAATCCAAAGCAGACTACAGGCTCTGAGCTGTCAGCACAGAGCCGGACATGGGGCTTGAACTCATAAATTGTGAGCTCATGACCTGAGCTGGAGTCGGATGCTTAACTGACTGAGCCAGCCAGGCATCCTGGAAGCTCATTTTTTTTATGCTCCTGTAGACCCTTACTTGTACTTTTGGTTTCACACTTAATTAGTTCTGATATTTAGCATGGTCAGTTGTACTTTTCCCTCTCATTTGAGAGCAGGAATCATGATGTATAAATATCCATATTCCATAACACCAAGCCCATTTCCCACCACGTAGGAGATAGTCATCAAATGAGCAAGTGAAGCGTGTTCTAGTATAGTCACAAATACATGAGAAAGTTAAAAACAAAAATGAAACAAAGTGCTCTCTTAGTGTCCATTGGTAAGCAGCTTTAAAATCATACTTGGTTGGACCTGTATAATCCAGATTGTGTGTTTTAGCATCTTATATAATCAAAAAGCAAAGGCCACACACCCAGGCCTTGAGCAGAGCCTTTCTGGGCAAAATGAGAACAGCTTTATGAACAACAAAGGCACACTTAGTACCAGGTGTGCAGGCGCCACACCAGATGTTTGCCAGGCTCTGGAAGAATCTATGTGTGGGATGTTCCCTTGACATCCCCCTCCTGTTCTACATCTAGACTCCCTGTGCACAAGCCCCCTGGGTGTAGAGGGCAGCATTTGTGAAGCGTTTTCTGGTTTGTGTCTCCTGAAAGCCGAGCGGGCTGTGTCCTGATTTTGTTAGTGTGATTGCTGAGAATGGAGTGGTCTATTAACAGGCAGTGGTCACTGCTGCCTGACGGATCTGCTTCTTGCCACATTAGTGTCATGGTGATGGATTAGCAGAATCTCCAAAGTGAAAAGGCATGTTTCCACAAACATTTTGTATAAACATAAATTCACATGCAAACATTACTCATTTTCCTCTTAATTTTTTATCTATCATCCTTTAGTTTCCCATGCATCTTTCAGCACACATGTGGCTCTCACTGGAGGGCTTTGATAAGTGAGTCGGGGATGGCCAGGGGAACCCTGGTGCTGTCTTTAGGCCCCTGTTTACAGACTTTTCCCTCTGCTTCTGTGTTGCTTGCAGGAGGGGAGAAAAAGGGCAAAACCCCCAAGGACAAACAACCTCATTGAACGGCTTAGAAAGCTCTGGGAGGGATTTCTTTTTACTAGAAAGGCAAGTCTGTGTAGTGATTTGAAAACTCCCTGCCATGGAGGGTTCAGGGAAGGGGAGGTGATGGAGATGAACAGGCAGAGCACAGACACTTTTTAGGGCAATGAAAATGCTGTCTATGATACAATTGTAGATTTATGTCACTACACTTCTGTCCAGACCCATGGAATGTACACCACCAAGAAGATGGGAACAGCACTTGTCATGGTAAGCATTGTGTAATGTATAGAATTGTTAAATCACTATGTTGCACATCTGAAACTAGCATAAACTGTGTTAACTATATACTTAAGTTTCTAAAAAAGTTGAAACAGAGGGGGACCTAGGTGGCTCATTCGGTTGAGTGTCCGACTCGGCCTAGGTCATGATCTCACGGTTTGTGAGTTCAAGCCCCACATTGGGCTCTCTGCTGTCAGCACAGAGCCTGCTTGAGATCCTCTGTCCCCGTCTCTCTGCCCTCCCCCCCCTTCTCTCTTTCTCTCTTTCAAAAATAAATAAACTTAGAAACAAAGTTGAAATAGAAAAAAAAAAGAGTGAACCTTAAGGTAAACTATGGACTTTGGGTGATTATGGTGGGTCCTTATAGGTTCATTCTTGGCAAAAAATATCCTATTTTGGGTGTAGATAATGGAGGTGGCTATGTGTGTGGTGGGGCAGGGGGCATAGGAGAACTCTCTGTACCTTCCTCTCAATTTTGTTGTAAACCTAAAACTGCTCTTTAAAAAAAAAAGGAAGTCTCCTTTCTTGATAAAAACCCTCAAGAAAGTAGGGATAGAAGGGTTATACCTTGAGATCATAAAAGCCATATATGGAAGACCCAACGCTAGTATCATCCTCAATGGGGAAAAACTGAAAGCTTTCCCCCTAAGGTCAGGAACAAGACAGGGATGTCCACTCTTGCTGCTGTTAATTCAACACAGTATTGGAAGTCTTAGCCTCAGCAATCAGACAACACAATGAAATAAAAGGCATCTAAATCAGCCAGGAGGAGGTCAAACTTGTACTCTTCGCAGATGACATAATACTCAATGTGGAAAACCCACAAGATTCCACCAAAAAACTGCTAGAACTGATTCATGAATTCAGCAAAGTTGCAGAATATAAAATCAATGCACAGAAATCGGTTGCATTCCTATACATCAGCAAAGAAACAACAGAAAGAGAAATCAAGGAATCGATCCAGTTTGCAATTGCGCCAAAACCCATAAAATACCTAGGAATAAATCTAACGAAAGAGGTGAAAAAGCTACACACTGAAAACTATAGAAAGCTTATGAAAGAAACTGCAGAGGACACAAAAAGATGTTGAAATATGTCATGCTCCTGGATAGGAAGAACAAATATTGTTAAAATGCCAATACTACCCAAAGCAATCTACATATTCACTGCAATCCCTATCAAAATAACACGAGTATTCTTCACAGAGTTAGAATAAACAATCCTAAATTTTTTTTTAATGTTTATTTATTTCTGAGACAGAGAGAGAGAGACAGAGCATGAGTGGGGGAGGGGCAGAGAGAGAGGGAGACACAGAATCCAAAGCAGGCTCCAGGCTCTGAGCTGTCAGCACAGAGCCCGATGCGGGGCTCGAACCCACAAACCATGAGATCATGACCTGAGCTGAAGTCGGTCACTTAACCGACTGAGCCACCCAGGCGCCCCAACAATCCTAAAATTTATATGGAACCAGAAAAGACCCCGAATAACTAAAGCAATCTTGAAAAAGAAAACCAAAGCTGGAGGTATCACAATCTTGGACTTCAAGATGTATTACAAAGCTGTAATCATCAAGACAGTATGGTACTGGCACAAGAACAGACACTCAGATCAATGGAACAGAATAGAGAATCCAGAAATGGACCCACAAACGTATAGCCAACTAATCTTTGACAAAGCAGGAAAGAATATCCAATGGAATAAAGACAGTCTCTTCAGCAAGTGGTGCTGGGAAAACTGGACAGCGACATGCAGAAAAATGAACCTGGACCACTTTCTTACACCACACACAAAAATAGACTCAAAATGGATGAAAGACCTCAGTGTAAGATAGGAAGCCATCAAAATCCTCGAGGAGAAAGCAGGCAAAACCTCTTTGATCTTGGCCGCAGCAACTTCTTACTCAACACGAGGGAAGGCAAGGGAAACAATAGCAAAAATGAGCTATTGGGACCTCATCAAAATAAAAAGCTTTTGCACAGCGAAGGAAACAATCAGCAAAACAAAAAGGCAACCAACTGAATGGGAGAAGATATTTGCAAATGACATATCAGATAAAGGGGTAGTATCCAAAATCTATAAAGAACTTATCAAACTCAACACCCAAAAAACAATACAGTGAAGAAATGGGCAAACGACCTGAATAGAAGACATCCAGATGGCCAACCGATGCATGAAAAAATGCCCAACATCAGTCATCATCCGGGAAATACAAATCAAAACCACCATGAGATACCAGCTCACACCTGTCAGAATGGCTAACATTAACAACTCCGGCAACAACAGATGTTGGCAAGGATGTGGAGAAAGAGGATCTCTTTTGCACTGCTGGTGGGAATGCAAACTGGTGCAGCCACTCTGGAAAACAGTGTGGAGGTTCCTCAAAAAATTAAAAATAGAACTACCCTATGGCCCAGCAATTGCACTACCAGGCATTTATCCAAGGGATACAGGTGTACTGTTTTGAAGGGACACATGCACCCCAATGTTTACAGCAGCACTATCAACAATAGCCAAAGTATGGAAAGAGCCCAAATGTCCATCGATGGATGAATGGATAAGGAAGATGTGGTATATATATACAACGGAGTATTACCCGGCAATCAAAAAGAATGAAATCTTGCCGTTTGCAACTACGTGGATGGAACTGGAGGGTATTATGCTAAGTGAAATTAGTCAGTCAGAGAAAGACAAAAATCATATGACTTCACTCATATGAGGACTTTAAGAGACCAAAGAGATGAACATAAGGGAAGGGAAACAAAAATAATATAAAAACAGGGAGGGGGACAAAACAGAAGAGACTCATAAATATGGAGAACAAACTGAGGGTTGCTGGAGGGGTTGTGGGAGGGGGTATGGGCTAAATGGGTAAGGGGCACTAAGGAATCTACTCCTGAAATCATTGTTGCACCATATGCTAATTTGGATGTAAATTAAAAAAATAAAATTAAAATTAAAAAAATTTTAATGAAGTCTTTTTTTTATTTTGAAAAAAATTTTTTAATGTTTATTTTTAAGAGAGAGAGAGAGAGAGAGAGTGAGCAAGCAGGGGAGGGGCAGAGAGAGAGGGAGACACAGAATCTGAAGCAGGCTCCAGGCTCTGAGCTGTCAGCACAGAGCCCATGCGGGGCTTGAACCCACAAGCTATGAGATCATGACCTGAGCCGAAGTCAGACACTTAACCGACTGAGCCACCCAGGTGCCCCCAAAATGAAGGTTTTTTTGAAAAATTTTTATTTTATTTTGGTATTGAGGTAGAATCGACATACTAGTTTCTGGTATACAATATCATGATTCACTATCTGTATGTACTGCTAAATGATCACTACAGTAAATCCAGTTACTATCCATCATTGTACATAATGACAACATTTTTTCTTGTGATAAGAACTTTTAAAATTTAGTGTCTCAGCAACTTGCACATATGCAATATTGTATTATTAACTATAGTCACCATGCTGTACAGATACCCACATGACTTATTTATTCTGTAACGGGGATTCTGTACCTTTTGACCTCCTTTACCATTTTGCACACTCCACTCCCCCCTGAAAATAAAGTCTTTGAAAACACTTCCCTGCTGTCTTTTCCTTTTTTGCTGAAAAATTAAATGGCTGCTCCTTATGTTGCCTCCCAACATCTAGAAAAACCAAATCAAGAATGAACGCTTTCTCCCACCGAAGCTAGACTCAACATCCTAGATAGCTGAATGATGATGTGTTGCCAGGGATCGGAACCAAAACATTCTTTCCATGACAACATTCCATTACGAATTTTATAAAATGCACTTTGCTGGAGATAAGGTTTGTCTCCCTGAGACCTGCCCAATAGGCCAACAAACCTGATAGACTCAGAGTCCTAAAAGAATGGATGCTATTGGGAGAAGGGCCGAGGCTAGTCACTTACGAAATATTAGGGGCCTGGCCAGTTGACTGGAAAGAGGGGACACACACCAATGATGACCCCTTCTCTATGTCTGTGGAGTCCTGTTTTCATTTACTACTTGGTCTATAGATGCCCATCTGTTGGTTTTGCCTGCCCAATATCCCTTCTTCTTTCTGGTGGCTGCTCTCTGATTTTCCTTGGGAAGGCTCTGTTTACCACTCTTAGCTTTAGGTTTGGATGAAGTTGACTTCACCTCTGACCTCCGGGGTGGGCGTGTGAGCCAGGTCTGGCAAGGAGGACCACACTCTGTTCCAGGCTAGTATAGAGATGGGTGTCTGACTCCATCAGTGGATGTTCAATTATTATGCATTGGATGACTTAAGCTTTCTTCCTTCTATACAGGGAGGACTTTCTTGGTTGCATCATATAAAAATCTCCCTAGCAACCTTCCTTTCATTACACTTAATATTTGTCTCTTTTGTTGTGGTGGTTGTTCAATATTAGAGAATTTGTAATGCAGTTGAGTTAACACACACAATACCGTAGCAGCCTGCGGGGGGGTTAAAGATAGTTAGCCAGCTGGGAGAAGAATTCATTGTCTAGCTTAATATTCAGAGAAATGTAAAGGCAGGGTGCTTCTGGTAGTTGAGCATTCTAAGATAAATGGACCTTATAAGAAATGAGACTTGCAAACTCAAGTCCAGCGGATTTCTTCAACCAGATCTGGTTAGCTGTAAACATCATTAGCTTAAAATGTTTTCTCCTACCCCTGTTGCCTGTGATAAGATAGGCCTCTTAAAAGGAAAAGTGCTGTTCTTTCACATTTTAACTCCTTCTGGGGGTGTGAAAGCCAGCTGAAATCAGGCTTCCTGCAAGCTACATTAAGCTCATGTTCCTCTGGGCCAGAAGGGAAATTGTGATGTCTCTTCCAGGTTTAGAGGTTCTAAAGGCGAGGCAACTTTCTTCCCCATATCAGGTCTTCTAGAACAAAAGATGAGCAGATCTAAATCAGTCTATTTGTATGCCAGTTTGAAGACATTTTTTTGCTATCTCCCCGACTCTCTCCCCCCACCCACATTACCTTCTTGATGTCCAAGATCAAGATTTGCGAAATTTGGATGTTAAATACGAATCTGATGTTATGTTCAGAGATGATGATTATTGCAGTGAGTTCTTTGGTGGTTTTCTCAAACCATTGTTTAAATTGCCAGAAAACACTTTGGAACAGCTGACCAAGTGTTTTTAAGTCAATACATTATGAAAAAAAAATGTTTTTAAAGGAAAATAGTGGTGGCGATGATGCAAACTCTTGTTGATTTTAAAAAGACTACAGTTTAGAAATTTAATGGTCAGTTGGACCTTATGTGGATCTCGGTTTTAACAAATAACTGCAAAATACATTTTGGGGACACATGGGGAAATTCTGAATATGGTCTAAGTATTCCATGATATTAAGAAATTATATTGAATTTTGTTAAGTGTGAAAATAGTTTTGTGGTTATGTAAGAAGGTGTCCTCATTTTCTTAGAAATGCATGCTGAAGGAAAGGGGGCACCTGGGTGGCTCAATCAGTTGAGATCTGACTCTTGTTTTCAGCTCAGGTCATGATCCCAGGGTCCTAGGATTGGGCCCCACATTGGGCTCCACACTGAGCATGGAGCCTGCTTGAGAGTCTCTCTCTCTCCCTCCCTCTGCTCCTCTCCCCTACTCACACTCCCTCTTACTAAAAAAAAAAAAAAAAAAAAAAAAAAAATGCATGCTGAAGTATTTGGGGATAAAATCTCACAATGTTTAATTTCTTTTTTAAAAGATGAAGCAAATATGGCAAAATGTTTGTTAAATCTAGGTTATGGTTATACAAGGTTCACTAAAGAATTCTCTATTTTTATGTGTGTTTGAAATATAATACAAAGGCTTTTTTTAAAGGACAAATAAATTTTCTGTGGGTTCCTTTTCTGCATGTATTTTAAGAAACCAATATGAGCACCATCTCTGATGGAAACTGTAGAATAAAACTCCAAATATAAGTTAGGTAAATTTAAATGACTTTAAAAGATATTCTCTGCTGTTGGAATATAAAATTATGCAGCATTTATAAGTAAAAGTTCATGAAGCTCTCTTAATTCATCCGTATTCTGTGGGTGGGTGGGGATAAATGAATAATAAAAGCATTGCCTGTTGAAGGAATAAAATTTCAACTCATAAATTGAACTTCATGAAAATTATTTAAAGTACTTGTAAGTATAATAGGTTCACCAGAAATAGTTCTCATTTGCATGATAACATTTCCTATAAATGAGTAGAAAGTAATATACCGTCATTGTAAAAAACACAGATAATCCATAAAAAGGAAAAAAATCTCCCATAATATCACTCCCTGTTATAAATATGTTGACATATTTTTATCCAGCACTTTTTCAGAGCATAGGTTTGTATCCATTTTTTTCTTTACTTTCTTCCCTCCCTTTCTTACTGATCTTTTTCCCTCTCCCTCCCTCCATTTGTCCAGACCACCATTAGACATGGAAACAACACCAGAAACAGGACAAGTGGCTACACCCAAGAGTGGAAAACCCACTGTGACAAGAGCACTCCACTCCTAGAGTAAAGTTGTCTTCACTTTGGTAACTTAGGGTATTTTAAAGATAAGTTTTTAAGAATTCTTACACCTAAGAGTGATTAGTCCTTTGTCTGAAAGATAGTTACAAATATTTCCCGCCCGCATCTTCTGGTTGTCATTTTTAAATGTTTCACAACTCTATTATTGCAGTGGATCACATTTATGAAGATTTCATAAGGTTACAAACAGTCATAGTACAAAAAGACAGTTACTACAATGCAAGGTAGTCCATCAGTGTCTCTTGAAAATTGGGCAACAATATTATACAGAGAAATCTAATAATCATGATTTTTTTTCATTGAGGCATAATTTACACACAATAAAATGCACGGATTTTAGGTGTTTAGTTTTATGAGTTTTGGTAGTAGTATTGTGCAGACAACACCCAAAACAAAATGTGGCATATTTGCTTCACCCCTCAAAGTATCTTTGTGCCCTTTCTGGAAAATTATCAATGCCTTCCAACTGGGCAAGTGTTTATGGGTTTGTCACCATTGACTGGTTTTTATTTGCTTTTGGACTTCACAGAGAGTATATACACTCTTTTGTACCCAGCTTTTTTCACTCAAGTATATTTTTGAGGTTCACTCACGTTGCTTGTAGCATGTATTAGTAATTTGAAATTACTAATGAAAGTAATACTTTCAGTGCTGAGTAGTATTTCAGTATTTTGAATATAGTACTACTTGTGTATCGAATAACCTATTAACACACTTGGGCTGTTTTCAGTTCCAGGCCAGGAGCATTCGTGTATAACTTGTAGGCATGTGTTTCCATTTTTCGTGAGTGAGTACCTAGGAATTTCTAGGTTTATAGGGAAGGCTTGTGTGAATAAGAAATTGTTCAGGCATTTTCCAAAATCATTGTACTCTTTTGCAGTCCCATCGGTAATATAGGAGAGCTCCAGCTGCACCATGTACTCACCAACACTTGGTACTTCTGGATTTTCAATTTTAACTATTCTAGTGGGTGTGTGGTGTTCTCATTGTGGGTTCAAATTTGCATTTCCCTTTGGATAATGATGATGAGCATTAGTTCGTATGTTTTCTTTGCCATCCATAAGTCATCATTTGTAAAATGTCTGCTCAAATCTTTTGTCCATTTGTAAATAGTGTATCTTCTTAATAATGAGTGGTAGAAATTCTTTGCATATTCTAGATGTTTTTGTTAGATATTGTCTTCTCTTGTCTTGTCTTGCAAACAGTAGGTGTTTTTAATTTTGATGAAGTCCAGACCATCATCTTTTTCTTTTTTGGTTAGTGTTCATTGTGTGCATAATCTTTGCCTATACCAGGGTAATAAAGCTTTTTGTTATATTCTAGAAATTTTAGTTTTAGCCTTTAGGCTTGTATCTATAAACCACTTGAGTTGGTCTTGTATACAATGGGATGCAAGGGCTGAGGCTCATTTTTTTACATATGGATTCCAGTTGTGCAAGGGACTCTTCTTTTCCCCGTTGAATTACCTTGGAATCTTTGTTGAAAGTCAATTGACCTTGTAACTATAGGTCTATTTCCAGACTCTCTATTTATTCTACTTATCTTTATGTCTACACCCATACCAATATAGCATTGTCTTGATACTGTACCTTTATAATAAATTTTAAAGTTGGATCATAAAAGTCCTCTATCTTTGTTCTTCTTTTTCACATTTTATCTAGTATAAGTTCTTTTTGTTTGCATTTTTAAAATCAGCTTTTCAACTTCTGTTAAAATGTCTTCTGGGATTTTGGTTGGGCCTAGAGATCAGTTTTGGGAAAATGGACATTTAGTTACATTTATTAAGCTTTCCTTAATTTCTTGCAAGAATTTTTTGTTGTTCTTAGTATAGAGACTTTACACATCTTAGATTTATTATTAGTTGTTTGTGTTATTTTTTTTAATGTTTATTTATTTTTGAGGGAGAGAGAGAATAAGGGGTGGAGGGGTAGAGAGAGAAGGAGACACAGAATCCAAAGCAGGCTCCAGGCTCTGAGCTGTCAGCACAGAGCCCGACGTGGGGCTCTAACTCACAGAGTGAGAGATCATGACCTGAGCCGAAGTCAGACGCTTAACTGACTGAGCCACCCAGGCACCCCTGTTGTTTGTGTTATTTTTAAAAATTTCATTCTGAATTGTTTGCTACTAATATACAGAAATGCAGTTTATTCTTATATATTGATTTTGTATTTGTGACCTTGCTAAGTTCACTTATTAGTTTTGGAATTTTTTATTATATACATATATATATTATCTACAATATATCTATATTATCTATAGATAGACATATCTGTAACATATCTATATTATCTATAGATACATATCTATAATATATCTATATTATCTATATATTATATATATTAGATTCTATAGGGTTTTATATGTATATAACCAATTTATATGCAAATCATGAAAATTTTACTTTAAAGAAGTAAAATATTCCAATATTTTTCTTGCCTTATTGCATTGGTTAAGAATTCCAGTACAGTGTTAAATAGAAATGATGATAGTGAACATCCTTGCCTATTCCCATTTGGAAGGGGAAAGCATTCAATGTTTCACCATTAATATGTTATCTGTAGTTGGTGGTTTTTTAATTTTTTTTAATGTTTCAAGTTTTAATTTCAATTCTAGTTAGTGAACATATAGTATAATATTAGCTTTATGAATATAATTTAGTTATTCATCACACATAACACCCAATGTTCATCATAACAAGTGCCCTCTGTAATACCCATCACCCATTTAGCCCATCCCCCTGCCCACCTTACCTACCTATAGTTGTTTTTGGTGAATGACCTTTATCATGCCTATATATATGTCATATATAAATGCCATATACATATGCCCATATGATGCCCTATAAACATCTGCAGTGTTTCTGCTCCTTTGGCCTTTACTTGTATTTTATAGGCTCCAGACTACATCTGTCTTTAAATTTTGATGAAAATGAAGTTTGTGGATTTTAAAAAATCTTTGTTGCTTTTTATATGATTTCTCTGAGAAAGTAAAAAAGGCTGAATTGATATAGCCATGTTCCTACCCAAAGTCTGTTTTCTCTGTGGGTCCAAACACCCTGCATGGTTTCACAGAAACTGATTATAATAAAGTACATAACCATCTGTTATTGTAAATGTGACTTTTGGGTCTCAGTTTTTACAATGAGTCTGTAAATAAGCCCTGGAAGAATGACTTATAAGATAAGATGTAAACATAATAAACCTTGACAATGTAAAAATTGTTATATATATATATATGTTTCTCAAATATTCGTATTTGAAGAGGAGAAAGTGTATAAGGGAGGGTGAATACGTGAATTTGAAAGTCGTCTCTCATTGTGGTGAGTCCAAGGATACTGGGTAAAGCAGCATTGGAGGGTCAAGTTAATAAACTCATCAGACAGTAAACTACGCCAGGACACAGACTGCTTCATACGCCCTCAAATCCTTGGCATTTAAAGTCTCAGCTGCATGTTAAGGGCGCTGTAAAAATGGCTAAGCTGATGACTAAACAGATAAAAAAGTTGAAATACAGATATACTATTTAAAGTTCCAATGATAGGGGCGCCTGGGTGGCTCGGTCTGTTAAGTGTCCGACTTCAGCTCAGGTCATGATCTCACAGCTCATGAGTTCGAGCCCGCATCGGGCTCTGTGCTGACAGCTTGGAGCCTGGAGCCAGCTTTGGATTCTGTGACTCCCTCTCTCTCTCTCTGCCCCTCCCCTGCTCATGCTCTGTCTCTCAAAAAATAAATGTTAAAAAATTAAAATAAAGTATATGTATATATATATATATATATATTTAAGTGTTTCTGTACTGGTTGAAATATTTTAAAAACTATGTTTGCACATTGCTTCTATCATTTAAAAGAAACGATTAAAGAAAAAAGGGAGAGAAAAATGCCAAAGCAGTTTCACTGCTAATAAATACTTTCAAGAGCTTTTTTTTTTTTTGTTTATGTTTTCATTGGTAGTTAATATTCTAAGGCATTGGATTGTTACACAAATGTTTATGAGTTATTCTTTTTTATCATGGGATTTTTTTGGTAATTAAGATTGTCTTCAGCATCATTTTTTTAAATGTTTATTTTGAGAGGAAAGAGAGCGAGTGAGAGTGAGAGAGAGCGAGAGCACACACACAAGTGGGGGAGAGGCAGAGACTGAGGGAGATAGAGAATCCCAAGCAGGCTCCACACAGAGTGTTGGGCTCAATCTCACCAACCCTGAGATGGCCTGAGCAGAAATAAGAGTAGGACGCTTAACTGACTGAGCCACCAGGTCCCCCCTTCACCATCATTTTTAAAACCAGCATAATATTACAGGAATCAACCATGATTTATTTAATCAATACCCAATTTTTAGACATTTCAGTGATTTCCTGTTTTTTCTATCAGATAATATTCTGACACATATTCTTATAGCTAAATATTTTTGTGTTCGTGAATTATTTCTCTAAGATAAATTCTTAAGATTAAAATGTGCAAAGGTTCACAAAATTTTGACTAATTGATATTGTTGCTTTAATTTATGTCAAAAATGCTTTAATTTATGCTTCAATTTATGACAAAAAATTTTGTCAGATGAGTTTTAATTATACAAGTTAGTTTGAGATTAGGCCCCATGGTCCTTAACTTAAAACATTTCTCCTTAACTATGTGAATACTGAGCTCTACTATGGAAATGACTCTGTTTATTTGACAACTTAGAATATTTGAATTAATTGGGCTATTTTCATGGGATGAGGGATCAACCCCTCCCCAACTCATGTTATAGAAAATGTTTAGATGCAAAATCATGACTGAATGAAATTGTTATCCAATGAAGGGACCTTGAAACTGTCTAAATGGTCGGAGGATTTAGAGTTCTATGTTCACAACAGGAAGTTACTGCCAGCTCTAGTCCGTGAGAGAGACAGAACTATAGACACTGAGCACTCAAAAACAGTGGTTAATTTCATCCACGCTTACATTTGCCTTCAGAATATGTGAATGTGTTTTTTAATTTTTCTTCAGTTTATTTATTTTGAGAAAGAGAAAGAGAGAGGGCCTGCGTATGTGAGCAGAGGAGGGGCAGAGAGAGAGGGAGAGAATCTCAAGCAGGCTCTGTGCAGAGCCCTACGTGGGGCTCTAACCTAAGAACCATAAGATCATGACCTGAGCCAAAACCAAGAGTTGGCTGCTCAACTGATTGAGCCACCGAGGTACCCCTGTGTGTGTGTTTAAATAGATCACTTACCAACCTAAATGCATTTTATCTATCCTATTTAAAAACCATTTTATTTTCCAAAGTGTAGCCTTACTGAATAGTGGGAGGAGTTATGGGCAGTGGGGAGGCTCACCTGGGCTGAGAAGTTGAGGGTGGATCATCCCCAAATTGGCTTCACGCACAGGTTTTTACAACATATATTTGAAACCTATTTCATGCAAACTTTCAAATATTATATTTATCTTTACTATAAAAGTTATGTAGCAGAAAACAATGCCCTTTTCTGATTATTGATATTCCTGGAATTTAAATACCTTATGTCCCTAAAACATGATCAGTAAAATAAATGTTATCACATGTAATAGAGATTTGCGTAATTGCAATTCAGCATTTCAAAACCAGTTGTTATCAGTGAAAACAACTCACTGAGGGGAAAGCACAAATGTACGCGCTGCCTTAGAGGTGGTGGGGTGGGGGTGGCACTGCCCATGCCACTTTACGGGCGGCACCTGCTGACGTGGTCATGTCCAGAGGACACGGATCACTTCCTCCACACAGGACTCAGCCCTGAGGATGGACCTTTCCTCCCCCTGATCGTTCATTAGCATTGATGGGTCTTCTTTTGCTGCCTTATCATGATGTTGAAAATAGGTGATCACGCACAAGGTGTCTTGGAATACCTGTGTTGTTCATATGCTTCCTGTATTAATACCTCCAGACATACTGGCTTCTACCCTCCATGTTTTTTGTAAAGATTCAAACAATACCGAATTGTTGAAATTAGAAAGTGAAATCTTTCACAGTGTCCCCATCCTGTTGTCTAGAGGTAACCAGCATTAACAGTTCAGCGTGTGACTTCCCAGTGTGTTCCATGCTTACATACTCAGAAGGTTTATAATGATATATCTATACCCATACTTATATCTATACCTATATTTATGTTTTTTAAAAAAACCAGAAATGGGTTTATACTACACACATTGTTCTATGACCTGGTTTTTTTCCCCTTTAATTTTTTTTAATGTTTATTTTGAGGGAGAGAGAGACAGAGTGCAAGAGGGGGAGGGGCAGAGAGAGAGAGGGAGATAGAGAATCTGAAGCAGGCTCCAGGCTCTCAGCTGTCAGCACAGAGCCCGACATGGGGCTTGAACTTACAGACTGTGAGAGCATGAGGTGAGCCGAAGTTGGACACCTAACAAACAGCCACCCAGGTGCCGCTTTGTTCCCATTTAATACTGCCAATTATCATGGACAGCTTGCCATGTGGGCATGTTAGTTCACAGAAGTCACCTTGTCCTTTCTAACGGCTTTATGAAATTCCATTATATGATGATTAATTTAACCAGTTCCTATTTGATGGACACTTAGAAACCTTGTAATTTCTTAAGGTATTCTCAAAGAAATGGATCCCACCCTGGAAGGACATTTTCTTATATCCCTAACCTCCAAAAGTCAGTCTATGCCCTCTCTGAAAACAGGCAACTTTAGATTCAGATAATTAGAGGTGCTCGCTTCGGCAGCACATATACTAGATTCAGATAATTAGAAGTGTGTCACGTGTGAACACTTCCCTTTTTTTCCTCCATTTTGCTCGAGGTTTGGGATGTAAAACAAAAGCAGAAGAGTAGCCATGGCGTGTGTTGCAACTGTTCCTTTAAGCGCTCCTTTTTCCACAGTAACATTCTTCTTTTGCCCAGAGAATGGTTGCTGAAAATCTGTGTCACTGCGTGTGCAAGTGTGGCTGTGTGAGTGTGAGGCCACCATTCCTGGGGATGAAGGTAGAAGTTGGTTTAAAGGGATCTGCTCAGGGGTGCCTGGGTGGCTCAGTCGGCTGAGCGGCCGACTTTGGCTCAGGTCATGATCTTGCGGTCCGTGAGTTCGAGCCCTGCGTCGGGCTCTGTGCTGATAGCTTAGAGCCCGGAGCCTGTTTCAGATTCTGTGTCTCCCTCTCTCTGACCCTCCCCTGTTCATGCTCTGTCTCTCCCTGTCTCAAAAGTAAATAAAACGTTAAAAAAAGGGATCCGCTCAATTGAATGCTAGAACTGCCTTACCTTAGACTGCTTTTTGCAAAGAAGACAACTGTAAGGTTAGGGTTATTGCATTCACACGCACACTTACACATGCAGTCACATACATGGACAAAAAAATCGCAATTATGAGCTCACACGGGGCGCCTGGGGGGCCCAGTCGGGTAAGTGTCTGACTCCGGCTCAGGTCATGACCTTGCGGTTTGGGAGTTTGAGCCCCGTGTCAGGCTCTGTGCTGACAGCTAGGAGCCTGGAGCCCGCTTCAGGTTCTGTGTCTCCCTCTCTCTGCCCCTCCCCAGCTCACACTCTGTCTCTCTCTCTCTCTCTCTTTCTCACAAAAATAAAACAAAAACAAACACAAAAACTCACACATACAATCACATACACATACAGGCACTCACACACAGTCACATAGATGACCCCCCCACATTCATACTTATACATTATATACTCATACCAAGACATATTCTGTATGAACAGGCATGTGTATATATACATTATTTACATACACATTCTGTGTGTATATACATTATATATAAAAACTATATTATGTATTGTACATGTTATATATAATGCATATATAATATATGCTATATATCATATAGTATAAACACACAGAATGTATATTTAATGTATGTGTGTGTGTGTGTGTGTGTATAGTATGTACATACACACATACACAGAATCACTTTAATCAATAAAAAGCTATGAGGGTTCGCAGTGTACTAGGGGGTGGGGTTGGGATGGGCAGGGAGGAGAGAGCTGGAGGAGCACCCAGCCTTGCAGGCTGAGTTCATGCCCCTGAGTAGGAGGAGTGGACCCCCTGCCTCTAACATCTGTGGGCCGACAGATCATGAGGTTCAGGGGAGCTGTTGCATGGCCCGCTGATTTTTCTGGGTCCTTCCCTTCTCAGAGTTGGGAATGGCTCTTAAATTGGGGCGGTTCCCACATCTTGATGCAAAGTCCCCCCCCCCCCCCGCCCATCTTTTGCCTTTTTCTTTGCTGTGGACTCGAGAGCCCTCCTTCTTTAGTGGGAGACTTAGAGATGTCTGAAAGGATCATCTAGTTTGGTTGAAGTCAGATGAAGTGGCCTTCACAGTCTACTCCATGGAAGGAACCTTGGCATAGTAAATGGACAGTATGTGAACAGACACTACCTTTCCCAAGGGCTGCATTTTAGACATATCCAAACTGCTCCTAAGAGCCAAGCACTCCTCTGTGCTCCCAGTGGTCCCCTTTGCACACATCCACACCCTGAGCAGCACTGTGGGGCTAGAAGTTAGGTCACTGTTGTATGGTAAATAGAATTTTGAAGGCAACAAATAAGTTTCTTTCCTGTGATTGTTTAAAATACAGCATTCTGTATGGTGTTTTCCCAGTGTCTTTAAACTTTTGAGAAATCTTCCTTATCTCCCCTCTTCTTTGTCCAACCAGCATCCTCCCACAGAGATGTGACTGAGGAATTCTAAGAAAAACAGTTTCCTTGATTCTCTCTTTCGTAGCAAATCTAGTGCTTATTAAAAGACTCTGTGTCTTTGGTGAGGTGGATGCTACAGCCTGAGGAAGAAGGAAACAGGTGGGACCCAAGGAGAAAGGAATTTCAAGCTGACATCCATTCTAGCCATTCAGCTGATGTTTATGGAGCCCTCATAATATCAAAGGCCTTGCTGAAGCCATTCCAGTCACAATGATGAAAAGTTGGACATGACCCACCCAATGGGCAGGCACAATGTAAACAAATAAATCACTCTATGGGTTAGTGATAACTGCTAGGAAGAAAAATGGAGAAAGGTAAAAGCACAGAGTCATACGGGTGTGTGTGCGAGTGTGCCTGTATATGTTTCTCTTTACCTGGAGGGTCAGGAAAGTTCTCCCCACAGAGGGGATGTTCGAACCGAAAGCTGAGTACAGTACAAAACAGCCCTGGGGCCATCTGGGGAAGAGTGGTCTAGGCAGAGGGCATAGCACATGCAGAGACTCAAAGTGGGATCAAGCTCAGCGTTTCCCAGGAATTCCAAGGAGATAGGCGGGAGCACAGTAAGCAGTGGGGAGAGGGAGGGAAAATGAGGCTTATGGAGACAGAAGTCAAGGGCCTTGGGGTCTTGGTTAAGAGTCTGCATGTTAATTTAAAACAGAAACCACTGGAGGATCTTGAGCAGGGAAATGCTTATGGTCTGATTTTTGTTTTTAAAAAGAGGGCTCTGGCTACTGTAGAAAGAAGGAATGTATTTGAAGGGGGGCGAGAGGAGAAGGGATGTCTTATTAGGGGTCAGTCACAGGAGTTTAGGGAGGAGATGATAGAGGTCTGGGCCAGGCAGTGTGGTGGGATGGAGAGATGTGTTCTGTGTGTGCAAGTGTGTGTGTGTGTGTGTGTGTGTGTGTGTGTGTGTCGGCGGGGGGGGTGATGGTGAGCTGGAAGCTGGTCTTCAGCCAAGGGCTGAAGGAGTATAGTTGCATAATACTCCATTGTGTAGATGTATGTTTAACTAATCGTGTACTAATAGCCAGTTGGGTTGTTTCTAGTCTTCTGCTCTTGGAGATAATACAGTAATGAAGAACTGTATATGGATGCAACTGACTAACTGTAAGATAAATTCCTACAAAAGGAATTGCTAGGTCAAAGGCTAAAGCATTTGTCATTCTGCACCTTCAGGGTGAAGCATTTTGTGTCCCTACCAGCAACATTACAGCCTTTCAGCAGGTGTCTGTTTCTGATCTAGAGCAATAGATCTTTACCCAGTTAGATCCAGCACCCTCTTTACCATCCTGATACGAAATTCTGAGACAATATCTCCTACTCAGTCGGAATTAAAAAAAAATCAATATGATGATTTATCTGATAATATCGAAGAGAAATAAAAGTAATTTATAATAAAACAAGAGATGTTTCACTGTGTGAAACACGCATGATTACACTGCAAGATGTTATAAAGTCATTAGAAGCTTGCACCTATATGCAGACTAACTGTGAATGCCACACTCAAGTGTTGACTGGTACAGATGTGCTCTGTTGGTGATTCAGGACCTGTGAGCACAGTTACCATTGCAGAAATGATTTTCCAAAATGGTAAAGCAAATACACACACACACCTCTGGCTAAGGTTCTAAACAAGACTGATGACAGCCTTCCCTTTATTTACACATCAGTTACATTTCTGGAAAATTTGGTGTTTGTTAAAACCATGCAAAAACTCCTTTGTATTTTTATATAAAATGAGTTTAGGTTCTAGATTAAGATAATGATGAGCAGGTTTTTTTCTTACCTGAATGTCCAGTGGGTCATTTCAAAGTCCTGTGGGACACAGGACAATTCTTCCTTGTGTGGGACTGTCTGCCCTCCATCTACTAAATGCCAACAGGATTCCAAGTCATTGTGACAAATGGAAAACTCCCAAATGTTCAGTATGCCCCTAGGGGCAATGTTCCTTCCTCCACCCAGAACTGCTGCTTTGGGGTCTCCTCTGGAGTCCATTCCATAGACCAGGACCAGGTGAACATTTCTAAAATTTTTCACCGTGTTTCATTTCTGTTCAAAGCCCTACAGCAGCTTGTTGTCATAGGACAAATACAGCATCCTCAGTTGAGGGGACAGAGTATGCAAGTCTGCCAGTGAAAAGTTTCATTTGGCTGGATTTAGTGCCTCAACTGAGAGCTGGGTGTTGAAATACAGGCTTTTGGGTGAAAATGGCAGGTGGGACCCAGTGCCTAATGCTGCACATGGTGCGTTGCAAGGTGCTCCTGGTTCCTTATTCTGATGTGGCACACAAACCCCAAATCTTTGTGACACTTCGAGCTCTGAATTTATTGGTAGCAGATAGTTTAAATATTTTTATT
Source organism: Prionailurus bengalensis (assembly GCF_016509475.1). Classification (NCBI taxonomy): domain Eukaryota; kingdom Metazoa; phylum Chordata; class Mammalia; order Carnivora; family Felidae; genus Prionailurus; species Prionailurus bengalensis. The sequence continues at coordinate 22,701,707 of NC_057348.1, forward strand.
TTTGACAGAGTAAGAAATGTTTAGTGGGATTCATCTTAAACATATTGTGCATCATGCCGTTTAAGGTGGTCCATGTTATAATAAATAAAGTGATCCAAGGTTATAAATGTCAAGATGCCACCCTCCTGGGACTGTGATGCCCTGTGTGAGGGCTCCTCTCCTGGTTGCTCTCTAGTTGCCCAGAATGCGTGTGAAGTTTGCCCAGGTCAGGGTGACAGAGCATAAGGACTTTATAAAATGTCATTGTGACCTTGGTGCCCAAGTGGCCCTTAATATAGTCCAGCAGTCCAGGGGTTGCTTACATATGACTAAGTTGTATTATTTTGCTGTGCCTCAATTTTCCCATCAGTTAATAGGGATAACAATACTATAGATGCTATGGGTACTTTTTCTTCATATGCGCTGTAGTTGACCTCTTGTTAAAGCTTATAGTTATGCATTTATGATTTAAATGCATAAGGAGGAAAGCCTGTCTCCCTCGCTAGGGCATCCACTCTGTGAGGCAGGTGTCATTTGTTCTCTACTGGATCTCCAGCACATATCCCACCACACAGATGCTTGACAGTTCACTAGTTGAGTGAGGGAATGCGTGAAGGGCTATTATCATATAGATACCATATACTTAACGGACTGGTGCTTTACTGTTGAGGGCTAATATGCTTCCCTCCTACCCTCATTCACTCATTCATTTAGAAAGAAGGCTTCTGGGGTCTGGCAGGGAAATGATTTTCTTTCAGTCCCCCATTTGAGCAGCAAAGCCATCCGGACCACTTGCCCCGGGGTCAGGCCACGCTTGACTCAGTTTGGAACTGCTAGCACGCTTCCAATGACGGGAGGTGTGCACAGAAGCGGAGAATTCATTATAACCGGTTAGTCATCCGTGGAGTTTGTAGACGCTGCCCGTGGGCGGGACGCACCTGGCGTTTCCCAGGTGGGGCCTGTTCCCGGCGCCAAGCCACGGGTGGGAGCGCTACCGGCCCACAGGAGCCCTGGGTCTTCCCTCCCCACGCAGCCAACTCAGATCAAGCCCAGCATCTGCTGGGGTAACTCTCTCCTGGGGCCGCTGGGCCGGAGCACCGGCCTGGGTCCTCGCAGGGCACCCCAGGGCAGCAGCCGCAGCCCACACTCACTCGCTCCCCCGCCGCCCGAGGGCGCGGAGGCTGGAGGCAACCGGCGCGCAGGAGCGCACGGCCCGGGTTGCGGAGGCACGCAAACTAGGCGCGCCCGGGCGGTGGACGCACCGGAGACCCCGCGGCGTCGGGAGCGCGCGGCTCGCCAGGGGCCACTCGAGGTGCGCTCGGCGGGTCGAGGATGACTCAGCCTCCCTCGGGTCGGTGTTCCCTGGCGGTCGGCGCGAGGGCCCCCCAAAGTTCCCAGTCACAGCCCAGATGTCGCGCGCGGGCCGGGGGCTCCGACAGCTGGGTCCCGGTGGGAGCGGCCAGAGAGGCCGCGGGGGAGGCGGGGGGTCCTCCGGGCGCCCAGGGCTTCCCCGACTTTCTTTCGCCTCGCCCCTTCTTCGGCGCGCGGCCCGAAAGCACCTCCGGCCCAAGGGGTGGGGGTCGGCGTGGGGGAGCGGGTGGCCTCCCGGCCTCAGGAGAGTCTCGCCTTCCCGAAATCTAGGGGGTCCGCCGGTCACGAGGGACAGAGCGCCGCGGTGGCTTCCCCTCCCGGCCCTGAGAGTCCGGCCCCGCCGCCCGCCGCATTCGCGCGGACCCCGCGCTGCAGCGCGCTGGAGCGCCAGCGGCTCGGAAGCCCCAGCCCAGGCTCCGGGAGCCTCGGGGGCGGCCCCGCTGCGGCCGGAGCCCGAGCCCGCGCTCGCGCGCCAGCGCCGCCCTCCGCGCCCTCCCCTCTCAGGCTCCGCGGTCGGGGGAGCTGCCGCGGGCGGCCACGCAGGAGTGCCCTCGCCGGGACCCGCGGAGCCCCCAGTCCCGTCCCCACTCCACTCCGCCGCGGGCGACCCCGGCCGCCGCTGCGAGCCCCGGCGCCTTCCTCACTTTTGCCTCTGCGCCCGCCCCCACCCTCCGGAGAATCCTCTGAGGCGTCGCGGCACGAGACCCCGCCGCCCGGGACCCGGCCGCCCTCGAGCGTCCCCGACCCCCCCCCGCTGCTCGGGCCGCCGGGGTCGGGGGACGGCCCTGGGCCAGCCCGAGAGTCGCGCCCGCGGCGGCGGACTGCGGAGTTGTAAAGAACTCGGCGGCCGCAGTGGCCGGGCGGGGCAGGGCGCGCTCCGCCGCCGCCAAGGACACTGGAGTTTGCGAGTCCCCGCCCGCGCGGCGCCTCCCGCCCTCCCGCCGGGGCCCGCCGGACTCCCCGGGGCCGCCGAGGCGGGGCCGGGCGGCCGCCGAGCGAGAGGCGCGGCTCTCTCCCTCCTCCCCCCGCCTGCCTGCCTCTCCCCTCCCTTCCCTCCCTCCTCCCCGCCCTCCCCCACCCCCTGCTCCTTTTTCTGCTCCCCAAGTGAGCCCGGCGCGCGAGAGGCAGGCGGGGCGGCGCGGAGCAGGCAGCCCAGCGCGCTCGCCCACCGCCCGCTCGGCGCAGCTCCCCGCGGCCGCTCCTGTCGCCGCCGCCGGCGCGTCGGAGGGAGCCCAGCATGGCCGGGCCGGGCTCGCAGCGGCGCGCGTCCCGGGGGGCCTCGGCGCTCCTCGCCGCCGCGCTTCTCTACGCAGCGCTGGGGGCCGTGGTGCGCTCGGAGCAGCAGATCCCGCTCTCCGTGTAAGTGCCGGGTCGTGCGCCGCCCGGGGAGGGGACCCGGCCGCCCGCGACCCGCCGTGTCCAAGTTTGGGCGCCTGCAGGTGCGGCCGGGCAGGACCTGCCGCCGGCGTCGGCCTCGCCTTTCGCACCTGCCTTTCAGGACGGGCGTGGGGCGGCGAGGCTGGGGTGGGATGCTCTTGCCCCCTCGCTCGGGTCGGCGAGGGAGACCTGGAGAGGCTCACCTCAAGTGACACCTCCAACTTTGAAGCCTGTTTACCGAATCCAACTTCCACGGGCCGTTTATTTACTCCCTCTTTGCTATCTTGCCATCTCACTTCTTTTGGGGTGGGGGGATGGGTGGGTTTCTTCCGACTAGTATTTGCCAGGTGATCCCAGTTTGCGTGGTCCAGTTCTCGGGCAATTATTCACATAACCCCCAGTGATCTTTTTAGAGAGCTTGGGAGACTTTGCGCATTCTGAACTATGTGACCCCCCTCGGGCCCCCTCCTGCGTTGCGCTCTGCAGTTTGGTGCTGGCAGTTTCTACCCAGGCGCTTTTTCTATCTTTTTTTTTTTTTTTCTCCCCCTCCAATGTTATATCGCCCGGCTCCTTCAGCCACAGCTCCGTGTGTGCGTGCGTGTTGACTGTGACACGGGTGTTACATTTGCCCTTTCTCCCTGTAGGGTGAAGCTCTGGGCCTCGGCTTTTGGTGGGGAGATAAAATCCATTGCTGCTAAGTACTCTGGTTCCCAGCTTCTGCAAAAGGTAAGGTTTCTGTGGTGGCAGGAAGCGATGATTTTTTCCAGCACAGAAAATGGAGGCAGATTTAGTTTTCCAAACAAACGTGAACCCCGAGGAGCAGCATCAGTTATCAGAGGTGTCTCTGATCCCCTCGCTTCTTGGCAATGAAGTGTGCAATGACTTCTCCCCACCAACTGGTTATTTTTAGATGACACTTGATTCTAAACACAAAGAAAAGCGGGATACTCACTGGCACTGTCCTGGCTAGGGCTCAGAAACTGAGTGTTTTTGCATGGCTCTCCTTCCAGTGCCGGTATTGCTGTTACAGTGTGAGGGCAGATGCTTCTCTGGCCAAAAAATGCTAACTTCATCCAAGGGGCAGCATCAGCGCCTGTTTTACGATGTCTTTCACCTTGCCTGCGTTGGAGACTGGGGTTCGGCGTGTCTGAGAAAGACGCTGCACTATTGTTTGTCATCCCTGCGGTTGTACAATCCCATTATTCCCCAATCATCTAGACCCACGGCTGGGATGCATTACATCATTACAGATAAGGAGAATGAATGTGGTTATCTTTCCACTCAGCTGCACTGCCGGGTAATAACCTATGAGAGTAGTCCACAAACTTAAGAAATTGGTCTGCGTCCATATAATTCTGGAGAGTAATGAGAACGGAGAATTGATTATTAGGCTTTTATCAGAAGCTGCATCAATTTTAATTCAAACAGGCAGTATTATGCTTAAAATTACCTTGTGAAATGTATGGTCCTTTGCCCTCCTCTCCAAGGAAGAAAAAGGAAAAATATAGGCTGGGAAGGAGAGATTACAGGGGTTAAAAGAATTTCAAGTTAACAAATCAACAGGATTAATCCAAGTATTCTCTCAAAGATAGAAAATAAAAATTGGCCTTTAGGGGATAATTCTCTGAAAATGGGTACAAACAGCTTAAATTGTCAAGTTAACTTTTAAGCATTTTTAAATGTGCTTTTTGGGCCAATGTAACATATGTGTTATGCATGCTGCCTGGTAACCAAGTACGTATTTTATTTATGGCATTCCGCTTCAGAGAGTAGCGTTTTTGGGGACATTATATGAAACAGTTTGTCACATGAAATCCGAATATCGTAATAAGGCATCAGCCCACAATGGAATCAGGGAAGTTATTCTTAAAAATTGCCAATAGTCATATTCTTTGAAACCGTGAAAAAATTGTTTGCTCAACTCCGCTATTTGGGGAAGGAATCCATTGAATTATAGGCAGTTGATAAAAACTTGAGGCTACGATGTGCCTTTATGGAAGATGATCATTTACATTCCTGTGACCCACCTCTCCGTTTATAGGAATTGCGTCTTTGCTAGCATTCTTTCAACCTGGACCAGTCTGTATTCTGCTTTGGCATTTTGCCTGCGTGTCAGATGTTTTATGTGGAAAGTTTTGGACTGTTGCACTGCGTGTGTTGCATTGCTTGTGTATTTTCCTTATGCTTTTAAAGAAGAGAACGTTTTGTATAACTTTAAAGAAACATTTTTCATCTGCATGTTGTAGTGCGGTTGTACCAACTCTGAAAGTATCCCTTCAGAGCCTGTGAATGTTTTTTGTGTGTGTGTGTGTGTGTGTGTGTGTGTGTGTGTGTGTGCTTACATATCTTTTATCTCACGTTTTGTAGAAGCTCATGAGATACGCTTTTTCCTTCTCTCTGAAGTTAGCACAGGCACTCGCACTCACATACGTGCTGCACAAAAGCCCATCAGCCATATTATTGGCCACTCTATAATAGCAAATTGGAAACAGTCAAAATGCTTCTCTTACCTTCTCATCAGCATCCTTTCTGATATTGAATTCACAAGCCTAGCTCTGCTTTTGTCATGTTTGCAGCTTGACAATTGTGTAATTATATCCAGCTGTTTATGGCTTTGTTGTCATTTCTTGCTGTTGCCTGGCTTTTTGTAATCTGATGCGAGGGGAAGGTGGGGTGTTGCTTGCCATTGGGTTCCAGGGTGCGTACCTGCTCTTGCATTTGGAATGCAGGCATCTGCTGAGGAGTCCTGAGATACCTATGGCTTTGGCTTGATAGGCAAGGACTTTCATGAACGATGGGCAGGCATGACGGACAACTTGGGGGGCACTTTTGTAGGTACCTTTTGGTCATCTTGGCCCGTTACCTCCAAATATGACAGTGTTTTTTCAATTAGCAGAGAACATTGATTTTTGACAGTTCAGAGTATAGGAAGGTATAAGAAAGGTCTCAGGTGCTCAGAGTGTGGGAGGCATCAAATCGTTTGGAAAAGCAAGGAGACAATTGCCTTTCTCTTGCCTATTTTCGAGTTTCTGCCCATGTGCGTGAAGAAACACTCTTCCAGTCAGAACTCTATGCATCCTCCCATCACGTCACTTCATCCTTAATAATGAAGATACTTTCAAAATGAGTTTAAAAAAAAAAAAACTTGGCTGAAAAATGTGCGAACACTGTATTAAGGGTCTTCAAAGGTGACAATACCATGTTGCATAATGGACACTTTTGCATAATTACACTTTTAAGGCATGGACGTTTGAACTTGGTTTTCAGTTAAGTGGGTATACTGTATACCAGTGTATAATTTTACATGCTCTGTGTAGTTTCTCTAGTTGACGCTTCTTGTTGTGAATTAATGTAGTGTGTTCATTGTTAGAATGGGAGCTTAGTAATTTTTGCACTAGGGCAAAAACTTTACAAAACAGCTATTGTGAGTATAAGTTAAATAACAATTGGCCACTTATTTTAAGGTGTTTGGAGACTGGGAAAACTGCCATTTTGGTAAGGCTTTTATTAGATAATATAATTTGAGCTGGTAGTATTATCACTGACTTCATCAGCATAAATACAAGTATTTAACAATGTACTTCATTGTCACGGCTTCAAGAAAGAGAGTATGTCCTCAGTTGTTTCTATGTTTAATACCACGGCTTTTGCTACTTTAGCTTATGATAATATGGTATGTATTCTCTGCCAGAATTTTCCTCTTTTTTTTCCCCCCTGCTTTTTGTCTTTGCTGAGCACAGGAATAGCAGCCTATTAGTTTCCTAAGAAGAGGATATTTTTGAGTTTATAAGATGCAGTCATCGTGTTTTAGCAAAGTCGCATGTTTTCAGTACGGAATGGAAGAACATGAGACTTGTATGTTGGGCCCAGAGTCAAGCTTGAGGGGTTTTACAGTTGTTACAGAACCATGGGCCCCTGCAAGGGAAGTCGTGTCGTGCTGCTGCGGGTCCGTATCCCGCTGTCCTAAGCCGGCAGGTACTGTAGACGTTTCGATTCACTTCAACTTTTAATTAACTTTCCTATTTGACGTATTCATGCCGGTATTCAGCTGCCTCTATCTTGCTTCATTTTCCTCAAAGAATGCACATTGTTTGTGTTCTTTTGGAGAGGTATAGTTTTATTACCTCTCTATTTGGGGATTCAGTGCGCAGCATTCCGGTGGGTCTGGTAACCTAGGCTGTTAAACTCGTGGGCTCCACGCTCCGAACATCCACAATACAAGGTTTTAAAGTGGTGTGATTCTCATTTCATCCTCCTTAGGAAGAATGTGGTCGAGGCTGGGTTTTTCATTCTATTTAGTACCGCATTCAGACAATGCTATGTTTATGGGAATGAAGGGTTCCAATTACACTTTCTAGAATTGTGATGATAAGTACACAGCGGAAATACAGGTACGGTATGTCTCTGTCTTTAATGCGAGGAAAATAATTGACATTTACCTTGGATGCCTCATGCAGCGCTTACCAAACATGCACTTCTTGGAATGCATGGCAAGGCTTTTGCGTCATCAACTATTTATTGAGAGGACGGCTTTAATATATAAACGCGATGTCTCTTTGCGCAAGACGGAGTCAGCAAAGTGAAAGGTTGGTTCTTTTACCCATTTTGATAATTATGACTTTTCATCAGCATGGAGATCGATGGACTTTTAAATAATTGAAAAGGAGGATTCACTTGTCAGGAATTGGGTAGGAAGCCTGACGCGTGTACAGATTGCTTTTTAGGTGGGGGGGGGTGCTACTTTGCTGAACATTTTTGTTGAGAAAACACAGTTGTTTGTCATTCTGCAAGATGAATGCATTCAGCCTCCACCGCCAGTGCTTTAATTCCCAATGCCACTTCAGCTACTGGACTTTTCTCTGGCAGATTATTTTTAAAAGCCTTGAAATCTCAGAAATGACAGATTTCAGTCTTTCAGGACACTTTACTGGTTTCATTATCCCAGTCACCAGAACATTAGTGGAACAGGGTGAACCAGTTGCAAGTCAGTGATATCTTACCCACGCATGTATCTAACTGCATTTGTGAACTCACACGCTGTCCTTTGCCCACCAGAGAAACTTCTTTTTGTATGGCTTTGCTAAATTTTTGTCTGAACTTCTTTTGTTCATGTCTTTTTCTTCTTTTACTTTCTCTCAAAATTTCTTTGCTGCCAGATAGACTTGTGCTTTGCCTTTTCTTTCATTAGGAGCCGCTGCAGCCCCTGTGGCTGGATTTGCAGATGCTGGTCAAAATTAAGGGAAACGAAAATATAGGCATTATTTTCTTGTCGGAGGCAAACTCAGATTTTTATTTCAGTGTGGTTATAATTTTGATCAATTACTATGGCGATCTCATGCTGGCTCTTTATTTCATTTTATGTTTTATCTTATTCTAATACCAGGGTGCTTTTAGGCAAGCACGCGAGTACCAAATCACCTAATAATTATGAAATCTGTGGGGCACGTGCAAGCACAATTGGTGTGTCCATTTTGTGGTGAAGACCTAGCCATGTATGAGGACGAACAAAAGTAAAAGAGACGTGGAATCATTACCCCAAGCACCTGCGGGCCCACCAGGTGTTTAGCTGTCCTGCAGCCTGGAGCACATGGTCCCAGGAGTGCAAGTTTGAGATTTGAGCCCTTTTCAGTCTTTGATTGATCCTCAGTTGGTGGTAGTGCTCACACTTAGGTTGATCAATACGTGACTTGGTGCGTTGGGCTTACTTAAAGAAGCGTATATTCTCACCAAGATCTTTTGTGTCCTGTCTGCTATTCATCCAGATTTACCATCATAGATGGCAACAAATGGACTTCTTCTTTGTCCGTGTTCATGTCGGTCAGGGGTCCTCCATGTTTCGCAGTCACAGTGCTAATTGAAATGGTCCTCCTCGGCGGAGACCCACAGCATCTTCTAGACAGAGGCTTTGAACAGATTCTGTGCTCCCTGGGACGCTCTGCTCTGACTGGGATGTTTGCTGTGGCTGAGACAGAGAAAAGATGAAATAAATGCTGTAAATGCCAGCCTGTGAATTAGCATCTGAGATCCTTTTAATGCAACTTTTATACAAGAGACATAATGGCCTATGTTTTATCTCGAGTGATTGCAGTCATGCTATTGCATATCATTTGGAAAGAGACAGAGTTCCCCACGTCAGGCTTCTGGAAACACTGGTGGAGTCTTTATCAGCCTTCTTTGGTCCATTAAACAAAAGTTAGCGTCTCCTTCGAGAGAAGGAAATGATATAGAGGAAGAGGAGGGCTGCTTGATTTCCTGTGATTTTCCTGAGTATTTAGTGACCAGCAGACTGAGGTGGTTGTTCCTGAAATGTAAAGCCAGTCTCAGAGACCCCTCTGTGACACAGTCCTCTGTCTGGACCACAACCCCCCGCCTTGACAGATTAGGCATCTGCATCGCTGATTTTTTTTAGGGGATTTCTGTGTGTGTAGCCAGCATGTCTGCTTTTCAGAAGAAAGTTATTTTACGGATACAAACTATGAGAGGAGTCCAGTGTGTTACCAATAAATGGTAAACATTTCAGTGTCCATTTGCTTTGGACATCCACCACTCATTAGGTGCTCATTCCAAGGCTGTTTAAATAAGGCATTAAATGTATAATGTGTATTAAATTTGTATATTGCATACCTTCCTGGTTACCCCAAATCAAGATTATGGAAATAAACAGCTCAGAAGCCAAACTATTAATGGGCATTTCAAGGACATATCGGAAAGGAGAGCATTATCGTTTGACAAGAAATAGATGGCCATTTCTTTGTGCACTTGAGAGTGTTTATCTTGGCACCTGATATTGGAGAACAGTAGCCTCCGAAGGTTAAAAGAGCTGCTATCCATGTAAACGATCTGGACAGGCAAGCTGGGCAGGGCCGTAAGTGGCTGTGGGTTCACAGAGCAGACCTCTGGTTATCCGTTGTAGGTGAAGCCAGTTGATATTCAGGGCTCGCACATGTCATTACCATTACACTTATTAGCTTCGTGCATGCGTGCATATGCCCGTGAAAATGGATGCTGCTTATCACAGATTGTGCCAGATGCCGCCTGCTGATGGAGAAGACCACTCTTGTCCTCTCGGGCTGCCAGAGAGTGTGGCTTGAGGGGCCCCACCAGGGTGCTGGGACAGAGCCAGTCCAGCTGGCACCTGAGATCTTGTAGGCAGCTGGAAGCTGAGGATCTTCTGAGACCAGGACCAGCTACATAATTTGCAGGGCCCAATGTGCAAGGGAAATATGGGGCTCCTCCTTCAAACACTAAGAAGAATTTAAAGATGATGACAGCAGAGCATTAAAGCACAGGGCCTGTTGGGTGCTGGGTGAAGTCCTCTACGGGGCAGGCCGTCCTCATTTCGGCTTTTTCTTTTCCCTGCTGGGTAGTTCGTCCTCTCAGCCTACTTGAACGTTCGCTCCCGCCACAGGCTAGAAGGTGTCCTTTGCCCGTCTTTGTTCATCCTCATAATAGGTGGAGAGCATGGAGCATTTTCAGAGACGCACTCCTTTGGAGATGCAGTGTTGGTAAAGGAAAGGTCACTGGCCTCGGAGCCCCGGCATTTGTCTTTTTATCTTTTCTATAGGCGTTTCCTGAGTGGATTTGGGCAAATTGCTTAATCTCCTAGTAAAGACAGGTAGCGTCCACTCTGCAAGTCCCGCATTCCAGGTATTGTGATAAGTACTTCACACGTGCCATCCACCATCCCTAAGTTCTCCCAGCGACCGAATGAGTCAGGGACTACCATTCACCCCATTTTACAGATCTGGAGCTTGAGGTTTACTGAAGTTAAGCAGCCTTTCCAAGGTGATGGAGTGTGCTTACTTGGCCGCTGTGCTGGAGTTTCCCTTTGACCCTGTGTGACCTTTTTCAACCTCAGTTCTTGTTTGAAACAACTGTGGCTAATCCCTGCGCTTCTCCACCTCCTGGGTGTCTGGGAGGATTAAATGAGGTAACAGCTGAGAAGTTACTTCAGGAACTGAAAGCCTCGGTAACAGCAGAGAAAACAGGTGTAGAGTCAGAGGGACTGGGATTGGAGTCCCAAATCTGCCGTTTCCTAGCTGGGTTGCCTCGTAGTTTAACATTTCTGAACCTGTACCCTCAAACGTGAAAGGAGACCAGCACCTTCTACGTTGTAGGCTGTAGTGAGGATTAAATGGAATAAAGTGCAAAAAACACTTAGCATGGTGCCTGGTATGCGAAAGCCTCCCGGCAGGAATTGGTTGAGATCATGATTGGTTGCATGATATGAATAGAGGGTCTTCAGGTAACCTTCCCTGAGCATCCGTGGGGCCTGGCTCACAGATATGTGTGACTAAATGAGCAAGTGCACGAATGGGTGGGTGAGTGCTGGGTGCCAGCGTGTTGGCAGGTGATCCCACCTCCCACCTGACAGGGAGGAGCTTGTGGACCCCAGCGGGAGGAGGTGGGAGGAGGCTATGTGGAGGCAGCCTCCCCCCCAGACATGCCCTCCTCTCCTTGAGGTCAGCTCTCTTCTCCTGAGGGTCATAAGCGGAACCCCTCACACATCGGGCTTGAAGAACTGCCTCAGGGTCTCCCTGTTACCTTCTTCCTGGCTCACCCTGCTGTGGGGGCAGTGGGTCAGGCTGAGGAGTGGCTGCCTGTGCCCCAGTGTTCAGGGTGCGGCTAAAGCCATAGGAGAGCCCAGGCGCCCAGCGATCCCCTCGCTGGGGCGGGGGGGCACATCCAGGAGCCAGCCATGGACACTCATTGATCTGAACGCCCTCTTGGAGAGCATTCCAGCTCTCCTCCCACCTGCTAGACTTCTCCCAACAGCTTCCTAGGTGGTGGCCCTAGAGACCAGCAGGGGACAGGGCACCTCACTGGGCAGGGGGTCTTTCCTCCTGTCGGGACAGGGAGGTGCAGTCATGCATGGGGACTGCCATCTGCCACCAAGTCACAGGAGGCACTGAAAGGCATTCTGTGTCCCTTGGCCCTTCCCACTGGCCCTGCCTGCCTATGTTTCAGAGCTTGCTTGGCGCATCCTGTTGTTGTGTTTGGCCTGTGAGCCTCTGCAGTCCTCTGCTGGTCTCCTTGAAGATGTTGAAGGAGTGACGCGGGCCACCCCGGTTTGTACAGACATAGGCACCAACACTTGGAAGCCATGGTGGGGGGTGCTATTGTAGACGCGTAACTTTAGAAAATTGTTTATGCACGCAGCTCTTGTAACCAGCAGTGAAAATCAGTAAGAAGTCGGGCATGAAGGTGAACATGCAGAAGCTGTGGTAGTTCCCCTTGGGCCAGGTAGTTCAGAAAAGTGCCCAAGCACCATTCGTGCCCAGAAATGTTACAGAACATCAGAGGCTGACAGCACCAGCAGCTTCTTGAAATCCACCAAGGTCATAACCAGCTTAGGTAAACAGATGGTTGATGGGGGCTGGATAGGAAGGAGATGGACTTTTTTTTTTTTCTTCTGAGTGTTCACGAGCCAAGCGTTCTTTGTATGAAAGCAGATCATGTAAGGCATCTGATGTGGTCCTTAGTTCTCCTGGAGGCGGCCCACCGCCTCTCCCAGGTGGGGCTTGTAGCTCAGCTGGCCACGCGGTGAGGCTGGGACTCACGTGGGTTCATGTTGACCCCCCAAGCCTTTGACTTTCCTTTACAGCACATGCCGGCTGTGTGGGCTGATCCCACCTGAGCACACACTTCGGCGGGGTCTGCAGGGCCACAGCAGGATGAGAAGGGCTGGGTAGGTGGGGATGCCAGAGGCCTCGTGTGTGCTTGGGTGGGGTTTCGAGATATTTGCTCTTTGGGCAGCAAGGCCAGGAAGGGCTCTCTGACCTCCAGCGTGGGCTGTGCCTTCCGTGGGACAGAAATGGTTCCTAGGGGAGCATGGGCAGGGTTGGCTGGTCTGGCCCTGGCTGGCAGGGGGGAGGTGGCAGTGTCGGACACCTTAAGGCCTCTTCTCAGCCTGGAGGGCACAGCTGCCAAGGAAGAGAGTGACCTTGTGGGGTCCCCAAGCAGGATGCAGTCTCAGCTAAGACAAGAGGACTGAGCCGTTCTGCCAAAACCGGGGAGCATTTACCTCCATGTTTTCCCTGAAAAGTCAAACCTGCTCTTCATCTCTTGGCTCAGGTCTCTAAATATGGCAAATGTGGTATCATACACTTACTGATTTGACATATTTTCCTGAGACTTTGGTGTTTTGCATTAAAATGGAGTGAAAGGTGTAATTGGCCTGTGGAATTGCCCTGAGTCTAGACCTTCCCCTGATGTAAACTTGACCCTGCATTTCCTTCTTGACAGCTGCTCACTCTTGGCTCCCAGGAGGGAGCCAAGTGTCTGGTTTTAGAAAAATCTAGATTTCTATTATGATGAGCTTGAGCAGCTGAAAAGAGATTTTTAAAAAGAGCACGGGCTTTGGAGCTGAATTCTGCTCTCCCAGTCACTAGTTTTACCTCCCTGGGCCTTTGGTTTGCTCACTGGCAAAACAGAACTAATAATAAAAGCACCTGTGTCATAGGCATTGGGGAGGATTGGATGCTATAACCCACACGAAGTGTTTGGAACAATATGTGGCACATGGGAAGCCTCACTGCCCTGGCTTCTCTTGTTTGTAGTGTCCCGCCTCATTTTTAATAAAGAGCAAGAGAGACTTCAGGAATTTTAGTCACTTTGACCCCATGATGAGTTCATAAAATTAAGACAGCATATGGCATACGCATTTAATGCAACAAAGGCACCATTGCAAACAAAAGCATTTATTATGTCCCCAGGGAGGTGGATTGCTTTTGCTTTCTTTCCCGAATTCTTCTAATCTAGTCCCTCGTACAGTAAAGGTGGGAAGTTTTGGGACACAAGTTTGTTCTTGCTATAACATTGTACTGTAATTTGCAAAGCAAGGGGAGACTCAGAAACACCGGGCAGGGCTTTGGCTCTTTGTACCTGCACCATCCGTAATGCCTTTTCTATTGCGCTTTGTTGAGGCAGAGGCGGAAAAATAGTGTAAAAAGAACAATAGGTGTGGGAGGCAATAAATCCATTGGAAGTAGGTAGTCTTTGGCCACGAGTCATAACATACAGCTTTACTCTTAGCCTCCTACCACTTTCCATTATCGGTGAAATTTCTATTAACACAATATGATTACATTATGTGCAAACAGCTCAGTGGGCATAGGTTTTTGCCCCACTGACAGTCATGTGGCTTCTTGGATGGTAATGCTAAAGTTTGAATATTCTTTTTTCTCAGTTTTGGCCTGTGCCCCTGTCAGAATGCTGTGCTTTTGTACACCAGCACAGAGGACACTGTTTAAGGGACTCACTGTCAGGAAACCAGTCAAATGCACGCGTGTGTGTGTGTGTGTGTGTGTGTGTTTTAATATACACGGGCTATTTCCCTGTGTAGATTAAAACTGGTGTCTACTTTAAAATCTCAAGATCTGTGGCCAAGTGTGAGTATTTCTGAATATTAGGAGTCACTTGGTCACCCTGAAATAAGATGTAATCCTCTCAGGAAAGGGCTCACAGCTCACTAATCTTTTGAAAAAAGCCAGCGATATACATTTGCCAGAACAGGAATTTCAAAATTATGGAGCCACAGCTGGATTTTCTACTTAAATTGCAAGATTTTCAGTTTTTGTGTGAAACAAATACCCTATGAATGTTAAAAATATATAGACTTGGAAAGAAATCAAGGGATTATTGATTGAAAACTTTTTTTAAAAAAATGTTTATTTATTTATTTTAAGAGAGAGCGAGCGAGAGAGCGCGAGAGAGCACAAGTAGGGGAGAGGTAGAGAGAGAATCCCAAGCAGGCTCCACACGGTCAGTGCGGAGCTCCATGTGGGGCTTGAACTCAAGAACTGTAAGATCATGACCTGAGCTGAAGTTGGACACTTAACCGACTTACAAGGGAGGCGGTTGGTCTTGGGAAGGCAGAAATGTGTTGGTGAAAGTCTGGATCTGAGTCAGGCTAATCCAGATTTGAATCCACTGCTACCACTGACTAATCGTATGATCCTGACGAGTCAGTCATCGAACCTCACTGTTCTTATCTGTCAAGTGGGCACAATGGTACTAACGTCTACGGTGGAGTTGGGAAGTCCAAATGAGAAGATGTACACAAGATGCTTAGCAATAGTGGCTCACAGGAAGCGTTTGGAAAAGGTGGGCTGTTGTCACCATTCCCCAGGAGCTGCTCCCGCATACCTGGGCCTGCTGGCTGCTGGAGATAGTGGTTTGTCCACTTGGGGGAGTGCTGATATCGGGACACTGGAAGCCTTATTCGGAGACCTCCATTGAAGCTGCTCACCGCTGAGCTCCACAAGGGCGTCTTAGAAAGTGATCATAATACTGATACAGGTGATTTGTATGTTGTGCCATGTGCTTCATTTGCATTATTTAATGCCTCACAACCACTCCTGAGGTCGGTTCCGTCACCACCTCCATTTTAGAGATGCAGAAGCCAAAACAGAGAGTGTAACTTTGCCCCAGGTTCCCCAGCTCCAAGTGGCAAAAGCAGGCTTAGAACTTCGGCCTTGTGAGTCCTGTTCAGGTGCATGGGCTGGGGCATCTGGGTATTTCTAGGACCAGCATGTTTTGGTCCTAGCCTGGTATTGGCTCATTCGGACAGTTGGTGGAAGCTTCTTCCTCATCCTTAATGTTTCCCCTTTGGAATTTTTAGTGGATGCATTGTCGTTTGCTTTCATAATACAGAATTTAAAAAGGAGCAACAGGGGCGCCTGAGTGGCTCAGTCGGTTAAGCGTCCGACTTCGGCTCAGGTCATGATCTCACGGTCCGTGAGTTCGAGCCCCGTGTCGGGCTCTCTGCTGACAGCTCAGAGCCTGGAGCCCGTTTCAGATTCTGTGTCTCCCTCTCTCTCTGCCCCTCCCCTGTTCATGGTCTGTCTCTCTCTGTCTCAAAAATAAATAAACGTTAAAAAAAATTAAAAAAAAATAACATAAAAAGGAGCAACAATGAGGGAAGGGCCCAGTAAGCCTTCTAGCTTTCTACAGTTTCCTTTTTTATTATAATAACATGATGCTGCTTGTCTTTTGATTTCCTTTGAGGGTCAGCCAGCCCTCTCCACATCAGGTCTGACTCTTAAGAAGCCTTTCTGAGAATCTTCATTGAATTTGGCTCAGTTTCCCTTTTTGTGTTCCCCATTATGGAAACAGATGATCCTGTGGAAGAGCCTGCTTGGGCTCCAGGACCCTGGTACGAGATGGATCTGGCTTGGAGCCCCAGTGTATCCCTTCTTTGCTTCACTTCTGGCCCTTGGGTTCCTTACCTGTAAAATGGGGTCATGGTGAGAATCACCTGTGTTGGCATGTTCGCAGTTTTAGTGCCCAATAGATTTCACCTCCTTGGTTTTTGACGTGCTCATTCTTTGTCTATCTTTCTTGGGTGTTTGTTGGTGCTCCTCTCCCCCCACCCCGCCTCGGGGAAGGAACAGTTCTGTTTTTCTGCTTGATTGACAACCAGCTTGAAGGCCACAGCCCTTAGACCCACTAGGGTCAGTTTTATTTTGCATAGAATGAGTCCGGAAGATCTGTTCCTGCCCCTGGCAGCCCTGGGGATATATATGCAATATCCTGAGGATCCCTTATCTCTTCCTGTGGGGAGTGTCAAGAAGGAGGCAGGTAACTAGACCTTAAATTCTCCAAGGGCAGACTTGCTCTTTTTGATGGGAGAGGCACTTAGCACAGAGCTATCCTTAGGGTGGGGTTCAGGGGTTGTTGGTGGAATGTACAGATTAAACAAAGGAAGAACCTTGCCGGGCCTTTTTTTCTGGTGCTCACATGCTGGTGATCAGAATAAGAACACTGTTGAGCACAGGCCAAGAACTAGGTCCTTCACATCTCTTTCCCCATTTACTCTCTTGTACCGGGTTTTATGAATCCTCAGCATCAGGCGTGGATGCCGCAAAAAGTCGGGGGCTGCCTCCTGGCTGTAGCAAGCCAGCTCGGAAGCCCTGCAAGCAGGTCCCTCGCCCACAGCCCTCTTGGTGCCAGCAGGCACTGCCAGACATCCGAGCCAGCTGGTCCTCACTTCTTCCAGCCTGCGACCCCCTCGCCCCTGGGGAGCATCCCTGCTGCATCCTGAAAACACGGCCGTGTCTCGCCCAGAAGCCTCCTTACCAGGCTGAGGGGTCCCGGCCCCTCCGCAGCGCCAAGCCGAGCATCTGCGGCGGGAGGACCGCAGTGCCGGGCGGGAGCACCGCAGTGCCGGGCGGGTGCACGAAGAGCACCAAGCGAGACTGATGGGGCCTCCGCCGCAGCCGCCACCATCAACCTGGGGGAGGCAACTCGGCGAAGGCAATTAGGAAGCTGCTGCAGCTAATTCCATGAAGTGCTCGAATGCCACATTCCCAGTGACATTAGGGACAAATGTGAATTGTAATTTCTATCCCTTTCACCTTCTCCGAGGCCCTGCCGGTGTCAGGATGCTGCACAGTGTTTGCTGGGCTTGGTTTCTCCTTCTCTTTGCAGGTTTCTTTTATTTTGCATGTGTTTGTTTATTTGTTTGCCTATTCTTTACATCACCGGGACTGGGTTTCTGAGTGTGCGTCGTGGGCGATCGGGAGCTTATTGTCCGCTGCATGTAACCGCAGCGTCCACAGGGCAGCATTACCCGCTCTCGGACAGCGTCCTGGCTGCAGCCTGCATGGCTGGTCCCCCCACCTCCCTGTATGAAGGCAAGGCACGGTGGGAGAGGCCAGACAGCCAGGCGGGGTTATTTGCATTTGCTTTTGAGTCCTGAAGGTGCCATTGGCCCGCGGATATGCTGAAAGCTTGCACCAAGCACAGCCCCTCTGAGATTAGGGGAGCAGCTGGTTGGGAAGTGGGAATTAAATTACGTGGATTTAATGGAGGGGCAGTTTTGTCAGAAGATGTTAAGCTCCAGCCCACTTCCCCTAGTATCAGGTCCGACACTATTGCATTTCTCAGGCTTACAAAGGAGTTCCCGTCCAGCTCCTCCTGGGACATCACTCTGTGGGGAGGCTAGGAGGCTGCCTTGGGTGGTCTTTGCTCCTGTGTCACATCACACCTGGGATTTGCCGCGTGGCACGTATTGACCGTAATCTGACGCCTACCTCCTACCTTCATGCTGAGTTGGACTACTCAGAAGGGCATGAGCTTCAAGCTG
Organism: Prionailurus bengalensis; assembly: GCF_016509475.1. Taxonomy (NCBI): domain Eukaryota; kingdom Metazoa; phylum Chordata; class Mammalia; order Carnivora; family Felidae; genus Prionailurus; species Prionailurus bengalensis. The sequence goes on from NC_057348.1 coordinate 22,719,522, forward strand.
TGGGGGGTGGGGGGTGGGGGGGTCGGTTCCAAGCTTGGGGCACATCTTGGGGACCAGTCCCTCCAGCCCTGGGTGCTTGAGCCTGGTGGCATGGCCCATGTCACAGTGAATCCAGAATGGGCCAGGCCTGGAGCACTGGCATTTTTACTGCCAGTTCGTATGTTGATCAGAGCGTCGAGACCACAGAGGGAAGGAAGGCTCCACATCCCACAGTGGGCTCCTTGGAGGATGGAGAGAGACAGCCTCTAGCCTCAGCCTGGCCCACGCCTGTCCAAGCCTCACCGCTGGACCCCGCAGGAAGCCTGTTCTTGTGCGGCCTCTCCTCTGATCCAGCCACGTGTAGGCCTGAATTTCACGTAGAGGAAATGTTCCCTTAGTGTGTCTGTTTTTAACTGCCCAAATATTTTGTCCCAGTGTATCATGGGGAACATTCCCCTTATTAGTACAATCTATGTCAAATGAAGGGAGTAGGAGACAGTCAACAAAAGTGTTTATTCAGCATTGATAAACCCATCTGGAAACCCGAGACGTCAGCCTTCTCCTTTTCCACAATAGAGGTTCAACTGACCAATTGCTTCGTTTTGGGTAGAATATCTTGGTTTGGGAAAATCTTTAGCTGTCTTAACAGACTTACAAGAAGACATTTGGTTTTGACCCAATGTTGGAAATGTTTTCTTCCTTCCTTCCCTCACTCCCTTCCTGCTTCGATAAACACCCATTGAATACGCAGTGAGGCGTGTGGAGTTGTGTTTGGTGCCACAATCCCTTTGCCACTGTGGCCACCTTTGCATCCTTTGGCCATGTGTGCTTCGGTGACAGCACACTGCTTGCGGTCCCGAAACGCATCAGGCTGTGTCACGCCTCTGTGCCTCGGCCCATGCAGCTCCCGCCATCCACATTGCTGACCCCGTTGCCCTTGTCTGACTGCTGAGCCCTGCCTCTCGAGGAGGTCAGACTTCACGCTGAAATATCACCTGGGGAACTTATTAAAATGCATTATTCCAGTGTCCTACCCCAGAGATTTGGACTCAGTAAGCGCGACCCAGGGCCTTGGAATCTGCATTCTAGCAAACATCTTCGGTAATTCTGTTGTTGGTGGTCCAGAGACCGTGCTTTGAATCCCACCCCTGGGAAGTCTTCTGGATTCCCCTAAAGAGACTGAATCATTCCCTCTCTTTCCTGCTGAGGGGAAATGTGCACATCGCCCTACCGTGGTTTGCTTAAGTGTCCGTGTGTGTGAAGTCTGTGCTCGGTCCCTGAACCCAGGCTTCCTCAGCGGGCATGGCATGAATGGAGATTTTCTCTGCAGTGGAGAAGGGGGCTTTAGAACAAGTCAGGCATTTTATCTTTTAAGTCAGAAGGTACCCAGGAGCACATCTGATTGTTGAAGCAGTTTGTTTAGAAATCACTGAGCAGAGTTGAAGTGGCCATTCTCCAATTTGTAAGATGGAGAGAAATTTGTTGACCTGTCACCGATGGCTTTTCTTCCTACCAAATAGGTTACCAGGACCTTTAACAGAAAATTGGTGAACATCAATATGAAAGATGCCGTCTGCTTTCCATAAAAGGCTGCTTCTCATCTCCCTGGTACGAGAATTGCTCTCCCAGGGTCCTCTTGGGCACAAAACTGCATTTTTCCTAAGTCTGCAGCTTTCAGAGTTTTTTGACCGTGACCCAAAGTAAGAAATACATGGTTCAGTGCAACCATTGCACACGACTTAACATGTGCAACGCAAGTTTCATGCAACATTACTTAGCCTTCCTTGCTGTGCAATCTGGTCTATTGGACTGGACTCTGATTCTATTTTTCTTCTTTTCTTTTCTTTTCTTTTCTTTTCTTTTCTTTTTTTTCGTATTCATTTGTAACCTACTATGCTCTTTCTATTCTATTCATTTTGGAAGGCTGGCTGTGACCAATACATTGATTTTACAGCCTAATAAATATGTTAAGAGAATAACAGTGCCCTCAGTGTTACTAGGGTAAATTACAGGCGGGTTCGTTTTCATGCTGGGAGGTGCAGCATTGAGTCTGGGACTAACGCTGCGTTTTCCGATAGTGGTAGATAAGGTTTATGCTAAGCTCTCTGTATAAATTTCATTTTACCTTCTCAACAATCCCATGAGACAGGTACTTTGATAGCCTCATTTTCCACATGAGGACACTTAGGTTCAGGGAGGTGAAGGGACTTGCCCAAGGTCACAGAGTTAGTAAGTGGTGGCATTGGTTCTTGAACTCAGGGCTGTCTGACTGTGACGCCTGTTCTTACCTGTTTGCATTTGCCTCTTCCTATTGCCAGCAGCCAGCTCAGTTGGTCACAGGTGTTACCATGTGGGCAGCCCAGCTAGAGGCGATATGTGGGTGGCATGGTGGGGAGCGACGGGGAGGAAATGTGAGAGACAGGGAGGAGAGTGGAAGAGGCGGGTTTGGGAAGCATAGGGTGAGCCAAGTGGTCTTCAGAACACCTTATATTTTACTTAGCACTTACAGAATTTACAAAGAGTTTGTCCATCTATGTTAGATGGGCCTCCTGCTCTTAGAGCATCCACTACATCTGGTATTTGTTATTGCATCTGCTGGCAGTTACTTGCTTTCTCATCTCCTTCTCTGACCAGGTGTTGTCTTTCTGAGGCTGGGGATGATGCCTTGTCCTTGGCAAGGCCAGGACCTGGTCCTGGCGGATGCTCCATGAGTGTTTGGTGAATGGACAAGTGCATAGGGAGCTCTTGTGATTTAATCTTCACAATAGCCCATGAGTAGTATCCCATCCTCATACTGTATTTGAGAAAACAGAGCCCAAGATCATGAAGCTAGTGACGGAGAAGCAGGTAGAGGACCACCCCGTCCCCCAGATGCAGATGTGACTATTATGCTCATATTTGTTTGTGGAAGGTTGGTTTGGTTATTCTACCTCCTTCCAAGAATTTATCTTCCTACCATTTGGATCTGAGTTTTCTGAGCTGGATTTCCTGTTTGTTCTTTTTTTTTTTTTTTTTAAAGTTTTCCCCTTTTGGTTATTTGGGTGTGATGTGGCTGGACTAGAGGGTCCCAGGGCCCTGCCTGGAAGTCTGAGTTCCAGATTTTAGCCCTGGCTCTGACACTGCTGAACTTGCAGACTTGGGGCAGCTTGTTGCTTTTCTCTGGGCCTGTATGCGACAGAGCTGGAGAGTCCCTCTGTGCTGAGACTCAGCCTGCTTCTAGGGGAGGGCAGACCTCACCTCGTCTCCCAGGATGCTCCACCATGAGCTGGGTGGCACTCAGTCCATGCTGTGCCAGGGTCTGTACATCCTACCGTCATCTGTCGCCCTGCCTCTGTCTGCAGCAGGTGCCTGTGGGAGGGGAGGGTGTGGAGGTACTCCTGGCCCCACCAGGGTACGCAGAGTCTAGCAGGGTCACCAGTTCACACCAGTGCAAAAATGATGTATTAGGTGTAGACGATGAGGCGGACTTGGCCCAGTGGCCGAGGGAAGACAGAGCAGCATCAATGTCAGAGGAGGCTAAAATGACATCCCATCCTGGTAAATTCTCCTTTCCACTTTTGCTAACGTATTTCCCAAGGGTTCTTGTACCACAGACTTGTTCTGAGAGTTGTATCAGGGAATGGAGTCATCTTTGAATATAAAAGGCAAAAATAAAAGGGACTAAAATATTTGACATATGATGAAATTCTGTGATATTTTAGACAGTGAGTAAATTGGCATTTATATAACCTGGTATACTCATTTCCCCTGATCCAGCCTCCCCTGAATGTTGACTTAATAACACGCCTGACTAGATGACGTTAATTGCTTTAAACTGACAAATTAAAAGAGAAAAGAAAAAGCCAGCATTCATTCAACAAGTGTGCCGTGTTCTTTTCAGGCTGGAACCAGTAAAGGAAAGCTGAGGTCCCTTGGGGGAGGGAAGGCTGAGATGTAACCTGAGTAGCACAGGAAGGTGAACTTGCACATCCCAGAAACGCCGGCTGTTTGGGTCAGACATAAGCAGTGGAGCTGAGTGTGAAGTTCATGGTGCCAGAAGCTACCTGTGGATAGTATATGGCCTTGAACAGCTTTACATTTTCCTCTTCTGTAAGTGATCTCTATCTCACTGGACTGTTGTACGGATTTTTAAATTAGACCATGACTGTAAAATTTAGCTCAGTGTCTGGCAGCTGTAGGAATTCAGTGAAGGGCAGCCGCCATTGTTGTGATTCTTGCCTTCTTTGATTCGTACACCCACCTCCGAGGTTAGAGGTGCTGCTTCATTTAGAGGACGTTCATTCTCCAGAGCAAGACCTTTGGCTTCTTCATTGCTCTATTTTTGGTTCCTGTGATAGTCTGTATCAGTAAACATTTGTGGAATAAACGAATGAGTACAGGGGCTGAGAACTCTAAGGCTCAGAGAGATCAGCCAGATCATAAAAGACAGAACACAGATTCACACCTGGTCTGTTCTGTCCTCAGCCACGACCCTCAGCTAATGGGGGCTGTTGTTTCCTCATTTTAGTGTTACCTAAATTCCCAGGCAAAACACCATTTGTCCCCCGCTATCTGAAGGTGAGGTATGTATGTGTGCACACGTGTGTGTGTGCGCACATGAACTTTCCAGGGTGGCATCTCAAGAAGAGAGGTCATATTAGATGTAGCCTCATGGTTGTGTTGAAACTAATTATTTGGTTAGTTTTCATTCTAGGGTAAAATGACAGGCTGGGTACCCTTTATCTCTTTTGGAAAAAAGCTCTTTAAAAGCTCTCGTGTTCTGAATTAACTGCAAAGTCCCACTAGGATGTTGAAATAGCTTCTACCCATCAAGACCCCATTCAGAGTGCTTTTTCTAGGACTTGGGGAGAGAAAGCTTTCCCTGCTGATCTACCTGTGTGTGTGTCATCTTTTTCATGTGTATTGTAGTGGTGATTTAGACCTCTGAGCTCACCCGCCAAACCCTGCACACTCCCATTGCCATGGGCTATGAATCTTCACTGTGCACTGTCTTTCTTAGATCTGTTTTGTGGGCAAGATTGCTGGGTTGAGAGTGGAGGAGAAGGTGCAGCAGAAGGGCTGAAGAGTGAAGAGAGTCACTTTCTATTCTTTTTTGACAAGTCCTTGAATTCAGCCCTTGAATAGCGCAGTATAACTTTGAGAGATGACGGCTAGTAATACTTTGCTTCTTGTGTGCCAGCTTTTAGTCCCGGATGTCAGAATACATCAATTACACGTTCTTTCTCCATTTCTCCATTTCACATGTAGGGAGGCGGTGGGGAGCATCTCCAGATAGCACACATGCCTGCTTCGGGCTGTGGCTGGTCCCTGGCAGGAGCACGAGGAAACAGTCATTCATTCATCAGTCATTTGTTCATTCATCATTCAACAGAACAGATATCTTGATACTCTGTTCTGGGTATGGTGCTGGCTTTGGGGATGTAGGACAAGAAAAATCAGATAGGCTGCACCTTCATGGAGATTACAGTCTAGTGCAGAAATTGGGTATTTCTCAAAGAATTAGACTACCACATGCAAGTCTCCCTGCGGTGCCATGGAGGTGTGCTGACAGCATGTGACTTAAAGACCTGCTTTGGCTCAGGGTCCGAGGAGGCTTTGCAAAGGGAGGGGCTTCAGCTGAGACTTGAGGGCTGGCAGGAATTCATAATCGAGGGCTGGTTGGATCCTTTGTGATGCTTCCTCACCTGTCCTGGCCCAGCCATATCCTCACCACCCAAGTACATGCACCCATGAGCTCCTTAAATGTGAGTTCTGGGTCTCAGAAACCCATCCCATGCTTTCTTCTTGGCCTTTGCTTTACTTGTTCCCACTGCCATAAACTCCTATTCTTGTCCCTCCAGCTGCTTGTTGAATTCTCAGTCTTCACAGCCTAGTTTCTTAATCCAGCAACCAACCTTTGAGCTTCTGCTATGCCAGGGGCTCTGTGCTGGACCCTCAGTTGCTACTGCCTTCGGGGCAGCCTTTCCCAATCTCTGTCCTCGTTTGCCGTTTGTATGTCACTTGTGGTTATCAGAGTTGAGGTGGTTTCTAATTACTGCTTTGCCATCACTATAAGCTCTTCTGCCCAGCTCCACAGGCTTTATGAGGGCCTCCTGTCTTTCTCATCCTCGTTTTCCTTGTGGCTTCCCAAGGCAAAGCCTTGTGATGGTGGTGGTGATGGTGACAACTCACTGATGCTCTTGAACATTCACCACAAGCCAGACAGCATTCAGAACACCTAATACATCCTGACGTTATCTAGTCCTTGCAATAACCCTGTATGCAAGCTACTCCATTATTATCTCTGTTTAACCAATGAAGAAAACTGAGACACAGAGACTATTAAGTAACCTTCCCAAAGTTACTTGGCTAGGAAGTGATAGGGCCCCACTGCTCTGCATCTCCTTCCTGGCATGGCCTGCACCTGGCAGGTTGCACAGTGAGCTGACTGTGCTAGTTAGTGACAGGTACAATGTGCCCTTCTCCTAGAGTGTTTGTACGAGGATAGCAACCCTGAGTGATAAAGAACCAGCTGGCTAATACTGGTATCCTGGGTACCATGGGAAGCTGGTCATGACTAGATTTCTGTGCTCCAGAATTTGTTCCTGTCATAGGAAGTAGGGAGCAAAGCTGATACATGTGCCTGTCATGCCTGCAGTCCTGCCGGGCTCTGGCCAGATTCTTTTCCCCCAGGTGCTTTTTTTCCCAGGATTGAAGAAGTCCCTAGACCAGACCCAGCTGTTCGGTGGGTGACTGCTCCTCAACAGAAGTGCCCTCAACAGTTCACTATTACAGGTGCAGATCCTTTGCACAACCACACAGGCTTCAAAAGGTGCCAGAGACAGGAGTTTCCTTCCATTGCAACGTTCAAGCCTTGATCCTGGATGACTACCTAGGAAGAAATAATATCTATGACAAGCTGTCACTTTTTAAATTACAAAGCATTGTTGAGGTGCCTGGATGGCTCAGTCAGTTAGGCGTCCGACTTCGGCTCAGGTCATGATCTCATGATTCATGAGTTCAAGCCCCACGTCAGGCTCTGTGCTGACAGCTTGGAGCTTGGAGCCTGCTTTGGAGTCTGTGTCTCACTCTTGCTGTGTCCCTCCCCTGCTTGTGCTCTGTCTGTCTCTCTCTCAAAAAATAAATAAATAAAACATTAAAAAATTGTTTAAATTACAAAATGCTGTCTATTTACTGTGGACATTTTTTGAAATACAGATAAAGAACAATTATAAACTACTGCTATTCCAGTGTGATCAGTGTTAATATTTGGGTGCATTTATTCTAACCTGTCTTCCTTTGAATATGTGTGTATGTGCCTGTATGCATATATACTTTATGTAAATGGTATCATATTATATGAACTATTTTATAACGGCAAGACATTTCCAAGCGGATTCAGGCAGGGTAGGGCCACTTACAATGATTCTCTCCCTATGAAAAATCAAATCCATTCTCTTCTTTGAAAAATTGGAAAGTACCGAATGACATAATAGATACAAGAATAACCACATTAAAAATTTTTTAGCATTTCTTTTGGGCTGCTTGAAATTAGAATTAAACTGTAGCTATAAAGTTACTTATTTTTCTCCTAACTTTAAGGCAGGAAAATGTCCTCTTATAATTTAGCATTCTTCAAAGTGATTTGTTTTCCCTCTACAAAACATTTTGTCATGTGAATGTGGGGTGACTTATGTTACCTTCCCCTTATTCCAACGTGGAGGCTTTCCAACACAGGTTTTACCCTAGCATAAACAGTGCTTTGATGAACATCCCTGCCTGTCCGTCTGTCCCACTCCTAGTTATGCCCTTGGAGCCATCCTTTTGGGGCGGGGGAGGGGGCAGTCACTGTACCAGAGAGCATGAGCTTTGTTAGCACTCTCTCTTGCTGATGCTGTGTGTGTGTGTGTGTGTGTGTGTGTGTGTGTGTGTGTGCGCGCGCTTGCTTGCTTGCTTGTGTGTATTCGTGTGTGTATGTGTGCCTGTGCTCATTTGCCCTCTTGTTTTCCCATAGCATCCAGCTCTGTCCTATGCTCAGGCTTGCCTGGGAGATCAGATGGCATCAGTTGGACTAAATGACCTTTATTTTTCCCTCCATGTGCAGGACAGTCGACATGGGGCTCAAAGCAAGGCTCTGCGGTCAGGCATACTTGGGTTCAAATTGAGCTCTGCCACTTACTGGGTGTGTGAGCTTGAGCAAGTTACCCAGCCACCCTGAGTTTCAGTTTACTAAGAGAAAAATAATATCCACTTATTAGAGTCACCACGTGGATTAAGTAAAATAATATGTGTCAGGTGCTCAGCACATAGAAAGGACTCTGTAATGGCAAATGTCATTTTTATTATTTTTACTGTTTATTCTAATCGTCACACTTTGACTACAGGAATTTGATTCATTTTAGAAACTGTTATTCTTACAAATAGAGCTTTAAAACGTCCCAGAGTCGTACGCGTGTTTTAGCTACTCTCTGTGTGGTGTAGGGGGAGGACTCGGGGTGTTGGGTGTCACTTTAAATAAGTGTTTGGGATCCCCCAAATAATTTGAGATTTTGGATTGGCGTCTACCCTAAAAGACTGGCTTTAAAAAGATGGACCAGGATCTGAGTGTCGGCTGGGGGAGCGCAAGCTGCCTCCTTAATCTCCCAAATGCAATTGCTTTAGCAGTCAAATAAATTAAGGGTAACAGTAATAATAGGAATTAACAATGACTAATTATAAAATGAGTTATGTTGCCAATTACATAGTGGTATCTAAACCCCAGAGTAAATGGAGGTATTTACAGATGCGCGCTTGCACTGCACCAATGTCAGGAGGCCAGGGGTTTGTGTTTTGATAATGAAAGCAGCGGGTGTGCTTATGTATGGACTTCTGGTGTCTGGATGCTACTTGAGAAGCTGTGTACTGCTAGTTTGAAAACCGGGACTCTAGACACTTGTAAAGAGCTGCATTTTTTCTTTCAGGGAAGTGTGCTCTTTTTTATTTCCTATCACTAGGAAAGGAGAGAAACCATCCAGATGCCGTCTGAAGGCTAGTGGTCACAGATAGCGGAGCCTAGTTCTGCCACTGAATATCCCTGTACCCTGGGGGCTCTCCAGAGAAGAGTTTGACCGAGCAGAGCAGCAGAACACTGGTGGGAAGAGGGACCCCTCGGTGCGGCAGGGAGGGTGAGGCTGGAGAATCTGGTGGTTGGTGCTCTTTCCTGATCTTTGGGCCGATGTGTGGCTGTGGGGAGAGGGAGAGTGGCCTGGTGTGGTCAGGTGACGCTAGTCCCTTTTCATGAGTGAGCTCCGTGAACCACAGCACCTCCACACATCTAGCAGGGCCCGAGGGGGCATTCTGTCCTCAAAGGAGTCACCGAGCTCGTTTCCTTTATCTCAAGAAATAAGATGCAGGTTGCACCTGCCTGGAAAGTGGTTGTCATGAGGATGAAGCAACTCAGTGGTGCCTTGTGAGCTGTCCTTGGGGGCCAAGACTTCGGTGGTGGTCATCCACATCTGCAGCCCTTCGGGACTTGTGTGGCCACTTTGCCCAGTGGGAAGGCTCGTGGGTGGTCACCAGACACCTCAGAACATGTCAGAGCCCTTGCTTTTGCCACCGTTCAGAGCGCTCGGCTGCTTCGCAAACCATTGCCACAGATCAAACAGCAGAAATCCAGGGAGCAGGGGATGGATGGTATAAAGCCTCGCTTTTGATTTCCACCCCTTGGTCCCCTCCAGGTGCCTGATGCCTTTTGCTGCTTGGATCAGCCTTTGACTAGTCTCTGTTTCCGCTGTTCTGTTATGTAAATCTCTTCTCTCTTTTCAAAGGAGACTACCAGGGAGACGGTTTGTAGCCTGGCAGGAGACGGTTTTCTGTTCTCCTGCTGAGGACAAATCCAGGACCTCCGTGGTTAGCTTGGCAGAAGCCCCTTTGGAGCAGACCTGAAGCCGGAACCCCACTTTCCCTGCAGAGGGATTCCTGTGAGGCACGTCTGAAGATGCCTGGCCTGAGGGTCTCTCCCAGCTGCAGCCCTCTCCCTGCACCCTGCATTTCCGAGAGGGCAGCATTCTCCATCAGAGTGAACGTTTATTGGTTAAGTTTTCTCTGAGCAGGACGGTGTGCTCTGCCCTGAACTTCCATTGTTTAATTTAATCTTCACCACATCCCCCTGAGAGAGCTGCCCTATTCCTATCCTGCCTGTCTTACAGATGGGGAAACTGAGCCACGAGCCTTTGAGTCACTTGCTCAATGTCCTGCAGTCAGTAAGTGACTCTGGAGAGGGGGAGGCAAGAGGGCAACTTAATCAGCCTGGAGTTGGAGCACGTGGGGTTGGTGGGAGACGCGGCACTTAGGATAACAGCCAGTGATCTGGGTCACTGAGCCGGGTCTGTAGTCACTTACTGCTGTGCGAGGGGCACTCACACTCTTCTCACCGAATCCTCCTGATGACCCCCGGAGCAGGTGTGGTAATCCCCAGCATACAGGCCTGGAGCTCTGCTTAGGGAGGGCAGCTGGCTGGCCTGGGTCACCCAGGGAAGGATCCCCAGGGTGAGTTTATATTCGCATCTGTCCAGCTCCATGCTGTTCTGTGCTCTGTCTACATCCAAGATGTTTTCCTGATCTTGAGGGCTCTGGGTTTCCCCTCTGCCTCCAAAATAAATAATGTCTAATTCCTCACACTGTGAAAAATAAGTCTGCATCACGGAGTGCATTTAGGAGAGTGTGGCAGGAGAAGGGAGGTGTGGGCCCAGTTATAGGTGCATCCTCTATGCCCACATCTTCTGTGAGGGTGATGGGGGCCTTCTCACTCCCCTGTAGGACAGGCAGGAACAGGGTCATGGGGTCTCCAAGGTCCGGGTGATGGTGTCTGGCTTTGCAACCAGGAGCCTGCCTGGGAGCCTTGGGATGTTACCCTTCAGAGGGCTTGAGCTCAGGTGCCCCCGTAAGAACCTAGGGCTTCCTTGGGGGCCTGGCCCCCTCTTGTCTTACTCTGTTCCCACAGCCGGCTTGGCCACGCGGTTTTCCCAACCACAGCTGGGCTCTGCATGGGGGAGATGCTGAGGGCTTCTGCGGGGGAGTCAGTGCCAGGGTGCCCCCTCTGTCCCTGACCCATCTGGTCTGCCGTGCGCCCCGCCTGTGATTGCTGCTGTTGGTCACAGGGTGGCAGCAAGAGTCAGACACCGAGGCTGCAGCTGGGCTCTGGGTAGCCCTGGACCCAGCCGGCTCCTCCTGGCTCTGGGGACCCACCGTCCCAGGCGCGGCCTCAGGCCAGGCTCAGCGTCACTCGTGGCCTTTTCTTACCTGCATTGCAGGTTGAGGAAAGAATGAAAATTCACCCTTTTTAGTGAATAATACTAACAATAGACTTTGACTTCCATACTTTCCCGAGAGAACCAGGGTACAGCTACCAAAAAAGGTGGGAAGCAAAATGTATGAGTAAGAGGGAAGAGCTGCGAGTATCCCCTGCATCGTTTGCTGGCCCTGTCCCTTGGGCATGTGGCTTTCCTCTTTAGGGCCTCAGGGCCTCCATCTGTAAAATGGGGAAGTACCCTCAGCACCATGAGATCATTGTGAGGAGCAAGAAACGTGAGTTTAAGGCAATCACCGTAGTGCTTGGCATGGAGGAACCATTAGCTCCTCTCATTCTTTAAGAACTAATGTGGAACTTGGTGGACATAACATTAGCAGGGGAACGACATCACGGGAGCCCTTGCTTGGAGAATTTCCCAATAAGCTCTGGTAAAAACAAGGACCACAACAGACCCTTCCTTCTCTCTTCTTCTCTGCTACTATCGGTGATATCCTGTAGAAGAAAACACAACAGAATTTGGAGCCAAACTACCTGGGTCCGATCCCGACTCTTCCATCCCCTGTGTGGTCATGTGCAAGTTACACAACCTCTCAGTGCCTCTGTTTCCTCATGTGTGAAATGGGGATAATGGTAAGACTTTTGTGAGGATTACAGAGTTGATATAGGTAATCTGGCAAATGGTGAGCATTGTATTACTGTATGCTTTTATTGTCCAGCTTGGCTGTCTGCTTGAGGGCCAAGGTGAGCTTTTCCAAAATTTTCGGGAATAGTTATGATGGGAATGCTTTTATACCCCTAGCTTCCACAGTGTGCCAGGTATGATCCCTGAAGTGCCCAGCCTCAAATGTCCCCTCCATTCTTGCTGTCCCTCCGTGTGCCCCACACAGAGCTGGGATGCAGAGCCCGAACTGGGGCTCACAGTGCAGAGGGATGCATAGACACAGAATCAGACTTCAGAATAGCCAGAAATGCCTCCCAGTACAGATGGATCCTCAGAGAGAAAAGCCACCTGGATATATTTTCCTGGGAGACCCTGGGGTGTAAGATACCCAAAAAGGAGGTGATGGTTGAACCAACAAGCATTTGGCAGCTGGAATGGGCCTGCCAAATGGAAGTTGGGGCCCAGGCTGAGGGGCACCTAGGCTCTGCCATGTTTGCAGGGCCAGGGATGGGGCTGGTGATAAGGAGTCTGCTATGGTCTGAGCCCTACATGGGGGTGCAGAGAAAGGGGGATGGAGCTAGAGAGGTGGGCAGGAGCCAAGGAGTGGGTGGACTTGTTTCTATGCTAAGTGAGAGGCTTTAACCATGGGTCTGGTACAGGATGAGAGCAGGATGTGATCCATTTTACACTTTAAGAAACTCTCGCACCAACCAGTAGAGGTCGTAAGAAGACACGGGGAGGCCTGGGGAGAGGCAAGAAGTCTGGTGATGAATGCTTTGTACCAGGGCAATGAGGACTGGGAGAATGGGCACCAGGGGAGACATTTCAGAGGCAGAATCGAGACCCGTGTCTAGTATTTGTAGACTCAGGGAAGGAGCACAAACTGAGGCCCCCAGCCTGTGGTCTGACTCCTTGCTCTCTCCGCCCACTCCTGACTCTAATTGGCAGCGTGAGGGGCCTCACGCCAATGTGTGAACACCCTAGCTACCTCCACACCCCCTTTCTGCAACCACCATCTCTTGGCAGCCTGGAGCTGTACACTAGGGTAGTGTTTGCCCGTAGGAGGACCACTTGGGGAAGAGGCCCACACAGATCCTGGAAGCAGGCCCAGGGAAGGCTTTTGGGCAGAGAATTTCAGGATCCCAGGTACCTGGAGCTGAGTGTAAAAGGGGAAGAATGTCGGTTTGGATCTGGGTGAGCACATTCCCTTAGACCTGTAGACCGCTCTCTGTTTTGGGGGGACATGGTTTTGGGAAGGCTAGAGGGAGACCCTCTGACGCTTGGGGCCCAGGGCAGGGCCTTCCCTGATTAGATGGTCTCATGAGCCAACCAAGGAGCACAGGAAGAGGAACAGGTTATAGGGGGAGGATGACAAGCTTGGTTCCAGACGTGATGAGTTTTGGTTGCTCAGAGGACATCCTTGTATGCTTGGTGGTCCTCTGGGGTTTGTCAGAAGTTTGGCTAAGAGGTAGATGAACTTGTGTCAGGCTCTTGAATGGGTGCTGTACTTCATATTATTTTATTAACATATTATTTAGTAAAAGTTCCTGAAAGAACTTCCCTCCATCCTCCTCCTCCCTTCTCCCTTCCTTCTCCCCCCACCCTCTCTGTGTGTATGTCATATGGAGATACAGAAAAACATACACAAAGAAGAGAAGCAGATTTGACTTTCTCTGGGGAACTTCAGTTTTGAGGGTCTGCTTCCCTCCATAGGAATAAAAAAGATTTCTGGTGGTTCTTGTTGAGAAAAAAACAAAAACAATCTGAAAAATCCCTAAAACTCCAATGCGTTAAGATGTAGCCCGCCTGCTGACAACTGAATTTGTGATTTTCTAGTGTCTAGTTTCTCCCTTTCAGTTTTTACTGAAAGGCCTAAGCTTTCTGGGAAATCCTTTGAGAAATTTAAAGGAAAAATATAGTGGAAAAAAAGGCAGATGGGATAGCCTTATTCCAGGGGCCGAGGAGATGGGAATGAATGAGAGCCAGGCATAATTACCTGGACCCCTTCCCTCTCCTGAGAATATGGGCAGAGGCTGGACAGGCCTGGGCACTCCATTCTGGCCTTGATTCTTCCACACAGCATGCCCATTGGGGTCTAAGCTGGGGATGAATCTGGTGTCTCTGGGAGCCATTGTGAGGGTTCACCAAATAATCTGGGACAAGGTAAATTCTCAGCAAATGGTAACATCATTATTATTTCTACTGTTGTAATTACTGTAACTTAGATCCCTTATATGGTAGAGTTTACTGTCACATTACCCTGGGAGAAGCATGAGTCATGTATTAAAACAAAAATATTTCAGAGGAATAAATAAAGTGATAATTATATTTCAGCCAGGATTGGGGAGTATTCTAAGATGAGATGGTTCTTGAAGTAGCTGCATAATTGATGCTTAATATATGATGGATAAGTGGATGGAGGGAGGGAGAGATAGAAGGTTGAGTGAATAGATTGATGACTGGATGGGTTGGATGGATGGATGGATGGATGGATGGATGTGTGAGTGAGTGGATGGAAGGAGGGAGGGATGACAGAATGAAGTTTTCAACACAAATAGCCTCTTCAAACAACTTTGTGTTCTGATATTCTCAGGGGCTTTGGAATTCTTGGCCCTTCTCCTGGGCAGTTGTTCTGTTCCCCTATCCAGGTTGATATATCCACTTACTTTGCCAGTGCTGAGCAAAGTCATGAGGGGCAGTGTAACCCCATTAAGAGGCATGTTTTGCTGAGGCAATGCTAATAGAATGACCAGCCCATGGACCGGGAACATGCTTGGCCTCAGCACTTGGCATGTGTATTCTTCTGGGATCTTCCCTGTGTAGTCAAGGTGCCACACACAGTGCCACAGACAGCCTTCTTTTGTGGCCTCCACCTCCATCCCTCTGCCTTTACCTCCTTACCCCCAATTCTATCCCCAGGAAGAAATCATTTTCCCCTAAAAGGTTATATATGTTCTCCTCTGCTTGTTGTCACCTATCCTGTTTCCTGGCAAACTCTCTCAGAGTTATTAATATTCCTGGCATCTTTGCAGGCTCTGCTCGAATGTTACCTTTTCTATGAAACCTTCTCTAGATTCCTTGAAGGGGTTAGAATTAGAAATGTGCTTATATCACTGTGCTTCTGCAGGACTCCTGTAAACCGTTGTCACAGGCACTTTGGAGCATTGATTCAAGTTTGACTTATGTTTGGTTATTTCTGCCCTTGGCGTCTTAGGACACTGAGCTTCTAGGGGGCAGGGACCCTCTGGTTCGTCTCTGTCCCCCACATGGCCTGGCACCAACATGTTGTGGTTAGTATTCCGTCCTTGAATCAAAGGACATTAAAAGAAACCTTCTCCTCTCAGGAGAAGGGATGCTGTTCTGAGTCTGAGTTTATACTAAATGCCACACCTGGGATGTTTTGGCCATTGAGTTTGGGTCTGTTTCTTTAAAAGCATTTCTGTCGATGGATTCTCTTATTTGGTGGGACTTTTAAGTGATGCTCACTTAAAGTCCATTAGAGAGAGTTCGACTCCTTTTCAAAACCTTCATCAATTAAATGCATATGAACCTAAATGTCACACAATGTAGCACATACCGGTGCGCCTCAGATATTTTTCAAGGACTATATCAGTGTTTCTCAGAAGTTGGTTATTTGTCTACGCCTGGGCCAGGGAACCACGGGTTGGGAGATGGATAAACTGAGAGAGAAATGAATCCCTCAAGGCCCAAGAGAGGGGAGAGACAAAGGCAAAATGAAACCCCAGAATGTAACTGTCCCGTTTTCCCTTCTTAATTTTTAATCATGTTTATAGAACAGAAACACATGGGAAAATATTTTAAAGAGACGTTTATAGATACTTTTAACTGTAACCTATGATTGATTTTTTTAATCCTTGAAGAATTTTTATCTAAGTATGAGAAAAAAAATGTATGGTTGTGTGAGTTGGTGCTTATTTATTGTGAGCAGATTGTTGAGGCAGCTCCTGTTTCCTGAGCTGCTGGTAAAGCAAAGATGTCCCATGGGGAGGAGATTTTCTCTAAGTTGGACTCATACAAGTGACACTGGGGAGGTAGCCAGGAATCCAGGGTTTTGGAAGAGATTCATCACACTCAGTTTCCTCATAAGTTCATTATGTTGTATAAACGAACCGCACTGAGACCCCAGTCTCTTTCTGGAGGAGAACACAGGGAGGTTCCTCTGTGTTGAATACCCATAACCGTGTGGGTATAGCGTGTTGGGTTATAGAGACACGCGGTAGCTCTGTGACCTTGAGCAGGTTAAGTCACTACTCTGGGCCTCATCACGTGTAGAAAGAGGGCAGTGTTCTTTTGGGGGGAAGGTTAGGATCACATATGTAAATACTGATTCTGCACTTGATAGAGCAACAGATCAATGTCAGCAGCCTACCTGAATCCCTTAGTTGGAGACACTGAAAGGACACAACAAAGGAGAAATACACACATATTTACTTTGGAGTCCAAATAAATATGCTAACTGAGAAATGGATGGACTCTAGGGCTTGTGGGGCTTGTGAAATAAGTTGAATCTCATTTATTTAATCAACATTATTGAGTATGTATCGTGTATCAGACACTATGCTTGTCCTGTTATTTATGAATGGCGAACGAGGCAGTTGTGACCTCAGGATATCTGGTTGGCGGAGGGTGGCTGGGTGGATAGATGCTAAATAAAGGAATACATATATAATGACTAATGAAGAGGAACCTTAAAAGGGCCATAGTACATCTTTAGAACTTTTAACGTGACCCACAGTAAGAAATATATTTACATCGTAAATGTGTGTGTGTGTGTGTGTATGTAGCAATTACTTTTCATTATATGTGCATTACGTTGATATTTTTATTCTACTTATTTAAAAACTGGTAGTTCCAGCCCACTAAATTAATTTTATTACCTGCTATTGGATTGCCACTTGCAGCCTGCAAAACTTCTGTGGAAAAATCCTTAACCTTTTTTTTGCTGGGACTTGGCTGGTGCATGTCTAACCATAAAATGAAATGCAGTCTAAAATCCTTTCAGGGCCTCTATGGTGGGTAGCATGGACATCATACAGTGAAGAATGAGCAGCTAAGTAACGTGGTAGACTACAAATACTGAATTTTAGATCTAGTCCCAGCTTTTTAGCTACAAAATACGGGGATTTGTGTCAGTGTAATATTGTTATGAGATATGTGTATATATGTGTATTTATGTGCATACAAATATGATATATAATATATATTAATATTAATTGTATATATAGTATATATATAAAAAGAGCTATTTTGTACATCCATTCTAGAAATTCTAGAGATTAAATATGTATGTGTATATATATAAATATATGTAAATATATGTGTATATAAATATATATATAGCTATTCTTAATGCTACTTTCATTCAAATCATTTTTTCTTCATTCAGATTTTACTAAGGTCCTACTATGTACCAGGTTTTGTAAAAAAAGAAAAAATATATAGCTAGTACTTCCTAGCATCTGTTACGTGCAAGGCACTAATGTAAGCACTTGTATGAAATCACTTATTTGATGCTCTGGATAACCTGATTAGGGAGGTACTCTTATTCCTCCCGTTTTTACAAGTGAGAACCAAGCTCAAGGAGGTAAAATAATGTGCCCACCATCAAATGTTGGAGTTAGATTTGAATCCAGAGCTCCTGGGCTTAGGATTGTATTTTTAACCATTGTACTATTTGCTAGTGTATTTGTTAGAGCAGCACACGTACCCGCTATGCCTTGAATGCCTTGCACTATTTTTTTTTTTTTCCCTTGAAATGATTATCATTTCCTCTGCCGTGGTGTCAAATGCCTGTTCAGTTTTTTTCTCTTCCAGGTTGTCTGTCCCCAGGACAGCCTCCAGTCACCTCTGCCTTAATGCTGCACCCTGGGCTTATTTACTTAGTTTGTCCTGTAATGCCCGGCCCACTGAGGTTTTGTCCAACCTGATTTTAGCTGTGGATGTGTAGTTCAGAGCCGTCCACAAAAGAGTGTGCTTCTGTGATTCCCTCTCCGACTCTGCGAGGTCGATGCCATGTTCCCTACATTTCAGTCACTTGGTTTTTTACCTTCTTGCCTTTTCCTGATATTTACTGTTTTTCCCATAAATTGACTTACTATTTTTTTTTTTAACTTCAGTAAAATTAGTTAAAGGGAAGCCTGGCATTGGTGCTATAAATAAATAACAAACTATTATCACCTACAGTAGTGGAAATAGCTGCTATGAAAACAAAATAATCGTATTCCATTCTAACTGGCTATTTTTTTGCCTGCTGAGGGCTCTTTGCTTGAGGCCCGTTTTCTCCTTTAGAAAGGGACTTTGGAGAGTGGTTTTATTGGTCAGGCTAAGCTGTGTTGCAGTAATAAATACACTTTGGAATCCCACGGCTCACTCCAACAATGCTTTACCTGTGATGCACACGAAGCCTACTGAGGGCAGCTGACCCTCCAGGACCACTGTCCGTCGTGAATGTTACTCAGGCCTGCGGGCCACTTCCATGCGGGTTCTACCAGCACCTGTCATGGCCTATCAGGATGCTAGGGAAGGGGGAGAGAGAGTGAGGATGCACCTTGGCTCTGCCTGCCTTGGTTTGCCTTGGGATACACATAACTTCTGTTTGTCTCCATTGCCCAGAACCAATTACATGGCCTCAGTCTAGTGCAGGGGACATGGATGTTTCGTTAAAGGTAACCTTGAATACAACGTTGAGGTTTCTAGTTTTTCTTAACATGAGCAAAAGAATGAAAAGCAAGTCATAAAGAGGAAAACTCCCTCCCTCATGGTGTGGATGAATGCTAGTCATTGTTGGGTCATCCCTCATGCCCAGCATGCAGGAAGACTGTGTTAGCAGGTCCCAGCACCAGAGCTCTGGCTATGGGGCAACGGAGGAAGGTCATTCAGGTATAGGGCTGTTTTCCGGAGCAAAGATTCAACCTGAACGGATTTTTATTCAAACGAATTGTTTGTTTTAGAAATGGGTACATTCCATGAGTTTTATTTATTGTAGTTTAAAATACATAGAATGTCATTTTTATTGTTACCCCACTGAAAATCCTCTGCTTTTCACGTTATCTTGCCCAACATAGTATTCACTTTCGGAACATAATTGGTAATATTAGTTTCTAGCTTGTCCTTTCAGGCTTTGCAGCCTGATTTATGGGTTTATGTTATGTCTCCCCAACTAAAAGAAAGCTCCATGAATACAGGAAACTTTCTAGTTCCCTCATTGCCTTAGGTTGGGTTCCAGTGGCAGACCCTGAGTTAGTGATAGGAGAGCAAATAGTTTATTTATAAGATGCACCCAGGAGACTCCATTAGGGGGCTGTGGAAGTGAGGAAGGGATGCGAAGGCAGACAGTAAAAGGTGCTTTATCAAGCCAGTCGCCATGTGGGCCATCGGAGTGTAGTGTGCTGGGGGGACTCTGGGAGCCAGTGTGGTACACTCACTATGGAATTATCCATCTCAGTGGGTGAGCGAGCTGAGGCATTTGGGTACCAGTGCCTGCCAGCCATTGGTGGAGGGCTGCTCCTGGGAGGTGGTCAGTCCTCAGAGCTTCCCATCCAGTTGAAATTTGGGGGGATTGTGGGTGGGACATCAATGATATCTGCTACACTCGTAGTGCCTAATGGTCAGTCTCTTTGACTCCCTGGGAACCAGACTCCAACATGGCCCCCCATTGCTTCCTGATCTTCATGTTCTTAAATGGTCCTCTCCCACACTGAATCTGGGCCGGTCTTTCCTGGCAGAGGTGATGACATGTGACTTCCAAGGCTTGGTCTCTACTGTGGTATCTTGGATCTCTTGCTCTGGAAGAGCCAGCCACCATGCCATGTGGGGCCCAAGTGGAAGGGAGCTAAAGCCCTTGGCCGACAGCCAGCACTGACTTGCAGGCCAGGTGAACAAGCCGCATTGAAAGTTACAGAGAGGGAGGGAGGCAAACCATAAGAGACTCTTGGATACTGAGAACAAACTGAGGGTTCATGGGGGGTGGGGGAGAGGGGAAAGTGGGTGATGGGCATTGAGGAGGGCACTTGTCTGGGTGTTGTATGGAAACCAATTTGTCATAAATTATATTTTTTAAAAAAGTGGAGCCTTTCCAATGACCTTGGGTACCCTTCCAAGCGAGGGCATCCCCAGCTGAGATCTGATGGCACCACTTGAGAGACCCCACATGAGAAGTGCTCAGCTGAGCCTTTCCTCTGTTCCTGACCCACAGAAACCATGAGAGATAAGAAATTATCATTTCTGTTTTAATCCACTAGGTTTTGGGCTGGCTTGTTATGCAGCAATAGATAACTTACATGCTCACCAGTCTTTGAGTGCTTTTCAATGCCCCTGTGCTCAGGTGTTTTCTTCTTTTTCTTTTTTTAATTTTTTAAAATTTATTTTGAGAGAAGGGGGAGAGGGGCAGAGAGAGAGGGTGAGAGAGAAAATCCCAAGCAGGCTCCACGCTATCAGCACAGAGCCCGACTCAAGTCTTGATCTCCCGAACCGGAGCCGAAATCAAGAGTGACCTGAGCCAAAATCAAGAGTTAGACACTCAACTGACTGAGCCACTCACGTGACCCTAGGGTGATTTCTTCTTTGAGTGAGGGTTGGTGGACCTGTTGAACAAAGCTGGTGACTTGGGTGGCAAAGAGAGAAGAAAGGAGAAAATCTCTGCGCAGAGGCTGTTTTCAGTTGCAACTTCTTAGTAACCATTACATTCAGAAGTTTTTTGGGGGGAGAAGGGAGGAGCAGCAAATAATTTCAAAAGGAGCTACACTGTTTCGGAAGGAAATCGCCACCCAGGGTGAGAAGTATAGCAGCTCTGGGTTGCTGGAAGCACCAAAGATTGTCCCTTCTGCTGTTCTGTCTGTAATCTCTGCTGTAATCTCTGGTTCCCGCAGTGGGCTACTTAGAGCTTTGTGATTCTCTGGCAGGGGCTGGGAACGGATTAGGAGCCCCCTACCTCACTATTTCTGTGGACTTTTATTTGGCCTCTCTAGGGGGTGTATTTTCCGGTGGCAGCTCTGAGGTCACCCTGGTTGCAGCACGAAGATCCCATACTTGCTAATTTAGCTCCCTTTGTGAGCTGTTTTATTTCAGATGCCTTCTGTGGAAATTTTGTTCCAGACAAACTTGAAAATGTTTTCAGTATTGATTCTGTCTTTGAACAATATACCCAAGTCCACCACTTGCCAGGAAAAAAGGAGCTCATCTGAGCTTTCAGAACAGTGTGGAGGGGGACGTGGGGAGAGAGGGAGGGAGGAGAGGACCGGAGGACCTCTGCATCCAGCCCTTCCTAGGCAGAATCATGTGATGTATCTTCTTTCCAGGATAAACCAACATTTCCTTTTTTGCATAAAATCTAATCTCTTGAATAACAGGAGTGTGGAAGCTCTATTGGTTTCTTGGAATCAGACAGCTATGCTCAGTTTTCCATGGTTGGGGGTGGGTTTCCCCTTATTCCTTTCAAGGGCTTGACAGAGGTCCCACCTGCTGTGCCTGCTTCTGTGTTATTGGAGATAGTGGAGAGAGAGAGCGTCCTCTTGTGGGAATGGTTTTCCTGTGTTAACTTAGCAAAAGCTTTGGGAATTTGTGCCCCTTGAAGCTTCGGCCAAGAAATTAGCTGTCTGGGTCCTTGTGCTGTGCTGGTCATTAGTGCTCTTCACAGATATTCCATTTGTTCTTCCTCAGGACACATGGCGAATCACTCTTCCCATCCCATTGAAGTTAAGTGTAGCCATATAACTTGCTGTTTGGCCAGTGGACTATGAGTAGAGGCGATGCGTGTTCCTTCCAGGGAGAAGCCTGTAGGAATCACGTGTCTGATCAGCCAGTATAGCAACTGCAATGTTTCAGACAGTTTTAGAGTCTCTGTCAACCTGTCATCTTTCAAATTATCCCTCCGAACCAAATCCTCTTCAAACTATCCCATCTACCTGTGTCATTTATTTCCTGTTAGGATCCCTGCTGGTTCAGTCATTATTAAACTAGTACATGATTGCTCATGAAAATTTGGAAAATGGAGAAATGGAGAACGAAGAGAAAAAATAATCCATAATTTTATACCCAAACATCACTACTATTAACATGACCTTCCTTTTTTCCCCCCTGACTTTTTTCCTTGCCCAGTGCAGATTTTTTTTTTTTTTCGACTTGGGTATAGCCATTTGGTATGTATAGTCTTATCTCCTTTCTCACGAACATTTTATCATTCTGGGTGTTCTTATACACCCTCCCTTTTAATGGCTGTGGAATAAGGGATACAGTTTTTTTTTTAATTAATTTTAGAGAGAGAGCATAAGCGGGAACGAGGGGCGGGGGGGTGGGGAGAGGGACAGAGGGAGAGAGAAAGAGAGAAGCCCAGTCAGGCTCCATGCTCAGCACCAAGCCTGATGCAGGGCTCGATCCCATGATCCTGGGATCATGACCTGAGCTGAACTCAAGAGTCAGATGCTCAACCAACTGAGCCACCCAGGCACCCCCAGGGATGCAATTTAAATACAAAGATTTTTAAATTTCAAAATCATAAAAATTATATTCTGTATACTTGTAATATATCCAGTAGTAGAGGAGGATGTATGAAAAAATAATTAAATAAAACAGAGTTAACACATTTCTCACCCATGCCTCTCGTGTACCAGGTTTGTGCTGGGTCTGGAGGCAAATATGACAGAATCCTCACATTCTCATGGGCCTGATGCTGATAAATGTTGATTCTATTTCTAATCCTTTTGGGACTAGTTTGGGTTTGTTATCCACTTGAATTCTTTGTCTAACTTGGCTAATGGAATCTACCTATTTTGAAAAACAACACACACAAAAATTGCCCCTTTCCCCGGGGGAGGACTCAAGCTTATCCAATTTGGGGAGTACGCTTTATGAAAGAGAACACCAAGTTGTGAATAGAAGTCACAGCATGGTATTTAATTTAAAAGTTAAAAGTGTAAAACAAACATACCACAAACACAGTGAAATCCAGAAGATAATACAGAATTGTTCTGATTCTCCTTACTGTTTTAATTAACTGCCTGGCATACTCCGTAATCTCCTTACAGTTTTGGCTGAATGCTCGTTGCTCTGTCCTTCATGTGATGACGGCTTTGTAATATCGTTTTATTTGGAGAGAATAGAAAGATGATCCATTCTTTTTTTTTTTTTTTTTTTTTTTTTTTTTGGCAGTGGTTCTTTACATGGGATGCCTGGTAGAATAATTTGGGAACTAGTAAGAATCCTGAAGCCCAGGGTGCTCCTTAGACCAATTAAATCAGAATCGCTGGGGCACAGGTATTGGTTTTCTGTAGAAGCATGGGTGAGAACACCAGAACAGATGGTGGAAATTTGGTGGTTTTATTATTGATGGTTTAGAACACCATCTTTCAGCTTAACTACCTGCTACTGGTATTGTCACGTATATTTTTAGGCCTATTGTCAAATTTGGGAAAAACCCTGTCAAATCTCTTTCATACAGGGGCTGTGGGGCATTTCAGATTTTGTGTGCAGCGGCTAATCTTAAATGTTCTTTGAATTCAAGACACTCATTAAACCGTTTGTCACTGGTGTCCTCGTTTCATCTAGGCATTTTATGAAATTTATGCTGTTTTTCAATGAGATCAGTAGTTTGTGTCAAAGGAATTAGAAATTAAATGGCCTGAAGAAATGTGATTGGATGAGACCATTGGAAGGAAGAATGTGTGCAAAGGACAGGCCGGTCCTGTGGGCAAGTGCAATGTAGATAGTGGGCAATAGGCGGGTGGGGTAGCTGGGGGTCACGTGGCTAGGCCAGGGAACCTGGGCATACAGGGAGCCTGGGCACCGGTGGGAAAGTGCCACATGCTGGTAAGTGCTGGAGGATGGACACTCTGCTTTTTGGTTTAAGGGATCAATAAGCATATGGAAGATAGTACCATGGAGTGTTAAGGTTATTCCTTTCAGGGGCGCCTGGGTGGCTCAGTCGGTTAAGTGTCCAACTTTGGCTCAGGTCATATCTTGCATTTCGTGAGTTCAAAGCCCCACGTCGGGCTCTGTGCTGACAGCTCAGATCCTGGAGCCTGCTTCGGATCCTGTGTCTCCCTTTCTCTCTGCCCCGCTCCCACTTGTGCTCTGTCTGTCTCTGTCTCTGTCTCTCTCTCTCAAAAATAAAATAAATATTAAAAAAAAGATTATTCCTTTCAGAGGCACCACAAAGCTTTGGGTGAATTCCACATTACTAATTACTAACCAGTGATGACTATCCACAGAAACTGGACATACATATAGCCCTCTACACCCAATCTGAACAGATCTCCAACCCCACTTGCCTTTTAGTGCATCCCTGCAAGCCCCTGGCCACACCAGTGCCCCCTGCCAGGAAGAGAAGCATTACAGAGGGCAAGGTGGTGGAAAGGAGACAGTGGTCTTAACCAGTTGAGGTTAAAACATCTTTTTTGTTAACCCACCAAAAACACATGCATGTGAACACAGTGCTGGGTCTTCTGGGAGGGACCCCTGCCAGTGAAAGTCCCTGGAGGCTGAGTCTCTAGCTTCACAGTTCACCCACCTGTGTTCTGGCATGTGAATTAGTGACTGAATGTCATGTATGTGGGCTAGATTGAAGCTTGTGGGGCTGAAAGAGGTACTGATGACAAAGTTTCAGCCCTAGGACCTTCAAAAACAGTTCAGACTTTGTGTCTTTCCTTCCGCTTTCATTGTATGAGAAATGATTGTTGCTTTTTGAGGCAGCAGCCTTACAGTCTGTGGAATATCATGATATGAAAATCATCACTCTTAGGCTGCCACCCTGTTTCCATTGTGTACCTTGACGAGACGCTCCTTGAGGAAATACAGCAAAGACTGAACAAAAAAGCCAACCTGGTTAAAGGTTCTGAGTCTTGTTATTCCCTGACGTTAAGACAGTGAAGATCATTCCTTGGGGAGTAGCCAATGTGTATTTTTATACCTTACCAGCCACAGGTGCAGAGGTTCACTGGCTCATAATCTGGGTTCACATCCATGGTCCTGGTCATTTCTGAGGTGTGTGGAGCCCCAGGAATCCTGGAGGGGCCCAGATCACAGATAGCACTCTTCCCCACCACTTGTTGGAGACAGGCAGAGGATGGAATGTAGCCTTAATCTGAAGACAAGGACACTGAGCCAGAGCTCACTCTTTCACTCAGGGATATTTATTGTGTGCCTACTGTATGTTGGTTTTGGGTCACGTGCTGGGCATGGAGATGTTTCAGTTACTATTGCTGAGTGACAGCATACTCCAAAACTTGGTGGTGAAAAACACCATTGGCGTACTCATGGATTCTGGGGTGAGGAATTTGAACACAGCAGAGTGGCTTATTTTTTGCTGGGACCTCATCTGGGAAGACTTAAAGACTGGGGATGACTTGGAAGCGGGAGATTGGAGTTTTCTGGAGTCAGTATCACTCATGTGTATATACTGGGATCTCCATTGGCCTATAAAAGCCCTACATGTGGCCTGTCCATACGGTCTCTCTGTGTGGGATGGTTTGGACTTCCTTATAATGTCAGTGGAGTTCCAAGAGAACTGAAGTGAATGGCACTTTAGGACCTTGTTTGAAAAGTCTTGGCATCACTTGGCTTCTCTTCTGCCACATTGGCTGACTCAGTAAAGGTTTACTTACATTCAAGGTGAAGGACTGGTAAGATTTTTTTTTTTTTTTTTTTTTTTTTTTTTAGAGCAAGAGAGCACATAGGTGCACATGAACAGGGGCTGGGGAGGGGCAGAGAGAGAGAGAGAGAGAGAGAGAGAGAGACAGACAGACAGACAGACAGACATTGAGAATTCCAAGCAGTCTTCATGCTCAGTGCAGAACCCAGCATGGGGCTCGATCCCATGACCCTGGGATCATGACCTAAGCCACATTCAACAGTTCGATGCTTAACTGACTGAGCCTCCCAGGTGCCCCAGGAGTAATAAGATTTTGAAAAGAACATGTGGGATGGAAAATGCTGTCATGGCCATCTTTGGAAAATACAGTCTGTCTTAAAGGGTGCTGAGACATGGAGGTCACCCTCACCTCTAGGTGCTGCCCTCATGGAGTTTACAACCTAGTGGGTAAAGCAGCCAGGCATTGAATTATTCAATAAATACCTATTGAGCACCTATAGTTTGCCAGGTTTTGTCCTAAGTGATGGGGATTTAGAGATAAATAAGATGGATGTTGGGGTGCCTGGATGGCTCAGTTGGTTAAGCATTGACTTTGTCTCAGGTCATGATCTTGCAGTTCATGAGTTTGAGCCCGTTGTCAGGCTCTGTGCTGACAGCTCGGAGCTTGGAGCCTGCTTTGGATTCTGTATCTCCCTCTCTCTCTGCCCCTCCCCTGCTCAGTCTCTCTTTCTCTGTCTCTCAAAAATAAATAAACATTAAAAAAAACAAGATGGATATACTCTCTGATGATGAAGCTTAGCTGCTGATGGTAAAAACTGGTAAGAAAGTTAACATATAAGGTATTGTCATATAGCAATAGGTGAAATAAAGTGAACTAAATAGGGTAAAGGGACAGGTTTTAGTTAGGGCTATTAGAGAAGGCCGTATTGATTAGGTGTTTTCTAGGCTAAGGGAAGGATAAGTTCAAGGTCCAGAGGCAGAAATACTATTGACATGTTTGGAAAATGATCAGAAGGGTGGTACAGCTGGAGCGGAGTGAGCAAGGAAAAGAGTGCTTGAAAATGAAGTTGGAGAAACAGTCACGGGTCAGATGTTGTGGGTCCGAGCTACAGTGATGACTTTGGATTTGTCACTGATTGCATTGGGAGTTTGTAAGAGTCAGCTTTATGCTGCAGTAACAACCAAATCTCAGTGACCTGTGACAACAACTAATGGTGATAAGTTCTGTGAAGGAAAATCGTAGGAAAGCCTTAGGGAGTGGCTTATAGTTCACCTTTCAAACATTTAACCAAGACCATTATGGTTACTTACCTTCATGGGTTGACTGTGGCTCTGCTCCACATCCCCTTCATCCCTGGATCCAAGCTGAGGGAGTCCTCTTTCTCTGGGAGAGTGCTGTCCTGGTGGAAGAAGGAAAGGGTAATGGTGGAATCTGTGATAGCTCATAAAGCTATTGCTTTAAAGTGAGCATGTCACTTCCATTCATGTTTCATTGGCCAAAAGAAGTCTTACAGTCAAGCCTGATGTCAGTGGGATGGGGGTGACAGTCCTCCCAGAGGGGTAGAAGACAGTTATGAAAAAGCAACGTATTCTACGTTAGAGTCTTTGGAATTTTTGAGTGGATAGTGACATCTTGCTGTTTCAGAAGATCCTCTGGAGAAACAAATGGAACACTGCTGTTGAAATGAGAGCTAAGTAGGAGAGAGTGTGGCACTGTAGCCCCTAGAGTGACAGGTGAGCAGAGGCCTGCAGCAGAGGAGGTGTCAATGCCCAGCATGTTGGGCACAATGTCAGATGCTGTAGGAGGTGCTTTCCACATGATATGGGGAAAAGACTAGTGAAAAGGCGATTTCAGTATAGTGGGGTTGGTTTCTGGATAGAGGTCAGCCCAGAGGGCTATGGTAGCATCCAGTGTTGTACCCAATCCCGTCAGGATGTCAGGACAGGAGAAGACCCCTCGACGGAGGCTCCACATTATGTAGGACTTAGCCAAGTGAGGAGGAGATGCTGTGGAGACGGGAGTAGGGGATAAGTAGAGGGACCAGCATCAGCAATGTTTCCTAGGTGAGAAGCGTGGCTTTGTGTTATCTTCTCTCTGTATTAGGGGAATTAGCCAAGGTCTGGGTGCCCTCTGCCTTTCCTGTGGGACCTTCTACCCTGTCTTTCCTCTTTCTTCCTCCCTCCAGGAGAGCTCCACATGTCTGTCTGGTAGACATCCTAGTTCCACTTGCAGCAAATGTGCAAGTCTCAACCATGGGAATACCCCCACACTACTGAAGTGTGGAACAAACAGTTCCCCGCCACGGCAAAGGACTAACACACTGTGAAAGCCATCAGAGCTCATCCCGAGACTGGGCTTTCTACCACATTCTCCTCCTCCTGGAGATTCAATTGAAATTTTGTCATTTTGCTTTCTTGGATCTGTAGTTTCCTTTTAGATTCATGTATCTGATCTTTGTCCAGTCAGCTCCTGAGCATCAGAAGGAACTTTTTTCCTCTCCTGGATTCAGTTTTCAAATCATTTGAAAGTTCAGGAAGGGACGACATGGTAACCTTCCAGGCCATGCTGCATTTGCCGAAGGCCTTAGGAGGTGGGCGCTGTGTGACAAGGGGAGGGATGACCGGGTGTATCCTCAGCTCCTACCCATCATTCCTCTGTGTGCCCAGCTCTTGAACAGGACAGTGTTCTCAGTGAGAGCCTCACCTGGGTTTGCCACTTCCAGGCTGTGTGGCCGCTAACAAGTTAGTTACCCTCTCTGTGACTTAGATTCCCCTCTCAGGAACCTTGCACAGATTCAATGAAATACAAAGCACTTAATCCACAGCCATGGCAAAAGCTCAGCAAATAATACCTATTGCCTCTATTACTGCTATTTCCACCTTTCCCAGTGGTGGAATAGGAAGAAGCAGCCAACAAACCTGGGTTTTAGTCCCAATGCTGCCTCTTAGCTGGCTGGCTGAGCTAGGACAAGGTGCTTCTCTGAATCTTTTTCTTCTGTGTCAAACAAGATGGATGAAGGAGATCAGCCTTTTTTAATGGAAACTTTAGTGGCATTTGAGGAGGGACAATTACTAGTTCTGTGTCTACACTAAATGCCTCTTGCTTCCCTACACTGTTACACCCCAAAATAGCACCCATCACCAAATATTTCTAAATGTCCCCTGGGGTGGGTGATGGTACTTCTTAGGAACTGCTGAACAAGCTCATCCTGAACTTTGATTCTGTCTGACATCCTGTGTGGGTGGCAAAGTGGGGATCTAGCAGGGCAGTAAGACAAGGAATAGTTCACGGGGGCCCTCTACTCTTGAGATTCTGAGACAGCTTAATTTCCTCTGACTTAGAAGCTTCTTGGCCGCCACATATGGAGGAAGGAAGGAGTTTCCAACAAATGAAAACAGAAACGTGGTTCTGTTCTAAGGATGACTCTTTGTCCCCTAGTCACATTCTTGGAAGTTGATATATGATGTTCTCCTAGGACAATGGAGAGGTGACCATATGATCACTGGAAATACATTTGACCTCTATTCGTATAACCTGAAGTATGCGGCTCAAAACAGGGAACCACAGAGAGAGGTGTCTTGAGTGCTCTGTTAAGAGAGGAGCCCAGGCACACAGACTGTAGCCTAGTTCCTGAAATCCTTGTTGCCCTGTTTGCCAAGAGCCATCCAGATGGGGAGGGGCTTTGTGCAAAACCCTTGGAATTTGCAGTGTGGATCCCTGTGGAGTTGGCTTTGTTTCCTTTCAGACTGTCTCAACATTTCAAACAGGCAGTCCAAGGCTGGAAATTTGACCGTGGTGGACTTTTCTTTTCCAACTGGTGCTTTGTGGTCGTGAGGATCACTGGCAGCTTGAGTCCGTCATGTCCCTTTGCCCATTTATTCTCCTGAGCTTGACAGCCCTAAATTATAATGCCCCTTGCTGAATACCATTAATCTTAAGCAAGCAACTTACTGCAAGTTATTAGCTGCTCACCTTGAAATCCTGTGAATAGAGAAGAAAATTACCCTACTGTCCAGAGCCCTTTATTAATTGAATATGTGGTGGAAGAATACAGAGAGTGTCGTTAATTTTGAGAGATGAGAGTTTGTTGCCCCTTTTTATTTTTATTTTATCCCTGGATGTTCATCTAATTAAATTATTTAAATTTGGTGATCTGGGGGAAGGTTTTCCTTTCTTCCCTGGTACCTTTCATTACAAGCATCCTCAGTGATGCCTCTGCCTCTGTGGTGCTTAATTTATAAAAGATGAATTTTGAAGAGTTTGTTGCATTTATCAGATAATTTTATGAACCTTTTGGAACATTTTTAATGAGTTTTTATGAGACTTTCTTTGACAATATTCTCAACATCTCTTTAGTGCAGAGAGATGAAGATTGCTAACTTAATGGTCTGAAAAATTCTGACATTTTTATTTACATTTGACTGATGATAGATTTTTGGTCCTTTCTCCTATCAAAGATATCCTGATGAAAGTTAACATTTGGCAGAAGATTTTATGAGTTATTGCCTACATTACTACTTATCTAGTAAGTTAGGTTTGGGGAAAAAAGTTGTGATTCAGTCTTTGGTCAAGGGGGAACGTTCTCGTTCCCTTTATAGAATGAGCATTTCTACTTACACAGTGTGTCCTGTCTTTATG
The DNA here is from genome assembly GCF_016509475.1 of Prionailurus bengalensis. NCBI lineage: Eukaryota > Metazoa > Chordata > Mammalia > Carnivora > Felidae > Prionailurus > Prionailurus bengalensis. The sequence goes on from NC_057348.1 coordinate 22,749,673, forward strand.
CTTAATTCTCTTGTGTTCTCATTGAGTTACTTCATCCCTTTGGTTATTGAGACGACTATGTTCACACTAGGTGGTAAGTTCTCTGACGGTGTTTAGGTGTTCCCAGACCAGGCACATAGTTGGTCCACAGCAGAATGTTTTCAGTGAAGGTTTGTCAAATGAAAAAATGTATGATTTCCTTAACCCTGCCAAGGCACTGGTGTGTACTAGCTATCCGATTGGACCTGATACCCTCCACTTCTGACTATTCATCCCCAACTTTCTGCCCTTCTCTCATTAAGAAATGGCATCTTCCAGTGGATTCCTTACAGCCATGTAGCATTTGTTGTTGTTGTACATAGTGGAGTCTACGGAGATGTTCAGTGACAGCTCACATTTGGAAGAGAGTGTGTTCAAGATAATGGTAGAGCCTTGGTGAAGTTAAAGGAGGACTTGGTTCACGTCTGTGGGTTTTGATTAAATGCAGAACCAACCTTTAGAAGCAGAGAGTATGGGAGGCAAGGGATGGACCCTTGAGCTCATGTTGTTGTCCACTTTCCTTTGGTGGTGGGAATGGGTGCCCAGTGGAGGTAAAGTGGGACAGAGCTGCCCGGTGGTAGAGGGAAGGTGTCTCACTGGAGAGGCTCAGGCAGAAACTGGGATGGGAAGCCCATTTGGTTGTACCTGTTGTAAGAGGCTTCTGGTGTTGCCGTGAGGCAGTGTGGGGAGAGGGACTGGAGCAGAGGACCTTAAAGGATTCTCTTTTGCTTCTGAACAATTTGCTCAAGTTTTGCCTGATGAGAGGATGAGTACTGGGTTTGCTGATGCTTCTTGGCCTTCACTGTTTACCTCTGTAAGTGGCAGCCTCTTTTTTGTGTTCTTCAATTCACTCTCTTCTCATTTACCCCAACCCCTTTCGTTCACTTCTTCCTTCTTTTTTTTAATCTTCATTTCTCTCTCTTTCTCTCCTTTACTGTATTTTGCTTGTTAGTGAGCCCTTTAACAGAGCAAATGTGAGACTGTTCTGTTTGACTCCTGGTGATTGAAGGAAGAGGTCTTGAGAAGGGGAAGGATTAAAGCAAGTGGGGAAAATGAGGTCAGTGGGAGCCTCCTGTACAGAATCTGGGACGCTGTAGGTTCTCCGTAAAGCCTTGTGCAATGAATGAATTTGTAGCTTTTATTCACTTGTAATGACATTATTTCACGTTTGCATCATGGCAAGTACATTTTGTTTTGTTAATTCATGTGAACATACCCTATGAATCTTCTTCCGGATGGGGGGTGCTTTTCTTATAAAATGGGAAGATCAGTGAATACTCTAGAGGTGATGTTGAACAAGTTGGGATGATTTGGGGTGGAAGTTGTTTGTGGTTTTAAGTGGAGAGCCCAGATTTGGAATGCAGGGATGCTCACCACCCACGATGCTGTGGGTGCTGAGAAGCCACTTTATGAAGGCTGGCTTAATTCCGTTTACAATCAAAATGAAATTCCAGGCCTGTTTGCCAAGGTCTGCGGCCTTCTCAGCATTCCTGCCCGAGTTGCTGTGGTTGGCCTGGGAGCACCTGGCCAAGGCCATACTTCTAGGGCATGATTGTTGACTCTCTGGAGTTTGCTTATGCAAATGAATTCACGAATTGATGCAAAGGAGAAATGAAGGAAAGACCCCATCTGGTGGCCTGGGCCAGCACTCTGTAGAGTCCAGGGGCTCAGCAGAGCAGACTTTGGGGGCCTTACCTACTTTAATGTTCAGCGTCAGGAAGTCTGATGTTACAAGCACTGCTTCCCCACGGCTTGATTCTGAATAGTCACCGCCTTGCCAGCATGTTCTTCTGTGCATTGGCCTGAAATTCCCTCTTAATTTTGTATACATAGTGTCATGTCCAAGACTGAGATTGAAATAGACGTTTCAGGACCGTCAGGAACATGGTCAAGAATAAGCTTCAAAACCATCAGAGGGCAAGTTGCCTGTTATGGGAGATTGTAAGCTGGTGGTACACAATAGTTGTAAGCTGTTAGTGTGTTGTGGGAAGAGAGCCCCTAAGTGTTACTCGTCTTAAAAATACAAAACTGAAAGGCTAAAAGACAAAACAAACAAAAACAGTTCTTCAGATTTCAGCAGAAGTATCAAGACTGAAAAATAGTCAGTGTCTGATCCTCAACCTGTAAAGACAGTAGCAGCCTATGTGAGAGGGTGGTGCTCTCTGGGTGGCAGGGCCAGAGACACGCCCAGCTCAAGTAAAGGGGGTTTATTTTTAGGATATAGAGCTGTTTCCTAGATGCTAAAAGCTGAAAATGATGCCTCATGGTCTGTGGAAACGGATTAGGACCCAAGTTACACTTTGCTCAGCAGGCAATGGTCTCTCGTTTCTGATTCTCTTTCGTGCGTTCATCTTATTTTATGGTTAATTATTACGCTTTTGCTACGTGCTGGACACTTGCCCACTAGTAGCTTCTAGTCTATTAAAAAAAAACAAAATAAATACATAAAATTTTGAAATTAAATTGTGACAGGTACGATAAAGGAAGTGGAACAGTGACAGAATGAGCATGTGTGTGCATGTGCATGTGTGGTGGTGTATTGTGAGGAGATGTGTTTCTTATATAAGGTGGTGAAGGAAGACCTCTCTCTGAGGAGGGGACAGCTCAGCCAAGATTGGAATGATGAGAATGAGCTCTCCTAGTCAAAGCCGGGGAGAAGGTGGTCTGGGAATAGCCACAGGTTTTGCTTAGAGACCCAGTGAGAAGGGGATCTGGACAGTCTGCCCTTCACACAGAGGTTTTCACGTTGTATTCATTAGGAGCAGAAGCTTTCTGATTCCTAGTAAAAAATAGATTATGAATAAAATGCAAAGCACAATTAAAATTTAAACAACACGATGAACGACATGAAAAAAAATAGTCCTTATACAGATAAATCTTAATGACCGGATTTGAGGGCACCCTGAGGCACCGTTTGGAACTTAAGAATATTGTTGCTGTGAACTTCCTCTGTACTGATACTTTTGCTCTAAGAGAGTCAAGAACTGTTCCTCTCTCTTCCCTCCTCCTTGCCGTTCACCAATATTGCCCAAGGGCAGATCAGTGAGTAAACCTTTCTTGCATTGGAATCAATTTTGTTCAGTAAAAGCTTTTTATATGAAGTCTGGCAAGTGTACATTTTAAAGCTTCTATTCAACTTAAGAAATCAAATTTTTGTCAAACTTCAACTCAGCTGGAAAGATGAGTAGATTTTATTTTTGCCGTCAATGGATTTCAGAATTTCTCTTGGCTTTGTCATATATTTTAAATTAAAAAAAAAAAAAAGGATAGATGGAGTAATTTTATCAAAGCCTTAGACCAAATAATCAGAGACTTTATGTATTGACGGAAAGACTTTGGACAGGTGATCTGACAGAGTGGTTGGGGTGAGAGCCAAAATTCCTAAAGGACCTTACAGTTGTGGAGCTTTGATGATTCTCTATTTTAGGCATGTTTGTGCAACTGTTTCAGAAGCCTTTTGTTTACTTTTTAAGGAATATAGCCATTTCTTAGTGATGTGGTTTCAAGTGTTGGGGTTTGGAACCGATGGCCAAGAAAGAATACTTGAGTCATCTTTGGTACAAAGAGGTGGTTTTATTAAAGCACAGGGACAGGACCCGTGGGCAGAAAGAGCTGCCCTGAGCTTGTGATGGCTGGCTGATTATATACCTTCAAGTTGGAAGGGAGTTAGGGATAGTGTAAGTCTCTAAGGTATTTTGGAAACAAGGTTTCCAGGACCTTGAGGAGCTAGCTACTGTTAGGAAAAGGTCATTTCTTACTGTTTAGTGAGTAAAAACTCAGTCATAAGACCCTTCAGATGTATATCAGGGGGCCATAAACTTGAAGTGTGATTGCCAGCATCTACCTTGGGGGAATTGAGATAAAGGAAGTTTCCAAAGGAGTTTTTATACGTTAAAGTAGACTTACAGGATCCTGGAGGTTGGGATAATGTTAAGCTACGATCACCTTTTGCCCTTAGCAAAGTGTCATCATTGAGGCAGCAGAGTTTCCAGAGGAAGGTCACTCTGCCTGTCTCAAGGACTTGTCAGTGGGATGTAGGCAGTAAGGAAATTTAAATTTTTCTATTGCCTTTGTTTCCCACATCACTAGAAACAGCTAAATGTTGAATGAAGTTACTTTGGGGGACGTCTGTGAATTCTGTAATTGTAACGTACACTTTGATGTTTGTCAGGAGATACCAATTAGTTTGCTGTGTGTGAGTGATGTTGAGTTACTGTGAAAGAAGTCCCAGAAAGATCTTTAGTCATTCTTAAACTGAAGCCTTACTCATTCTTACTCTGGGGCTCTAGGGTATATTCCGGAAGCCCTGTAGTCTTTGTGGTTGTAATTTCTTGGGGGCAAGGCTAATTCCTGGTAGTGGGACAGTTCATGCCGGGATGTATTTCCTCTGGCAGAGGTCATTCTGACATATATGCACATTGTTATCAGAGAGGAAGAGCAGGTTGTTTACAAATTTATGTTGGGAAGGAAAATTTTTCTTTTGCTCTTCAATATTCTTTTTTAAAAATATAATTTATTGTCAAACTGGTTTCCATGCAGCACCCAGTGCTCATCCTGACAAGGCCCTCCTCTCTGCCCATCACCTACTTTCCCCTCTCCTCCACCCCCCATCTACCCTTAGTTTGTTCTCAGTCCTTAAGAGTCTCTTATGGTTTACCTCCCTCCCTCTCTGTAGCTTTGTATTGGAAGAATAAATATTGTTAAAATGTCAATACTACCCAAAGCAATCTACCGATTCAACGCGACGCCAGTCAAAATTGCACCAGCATTCTTCTCAAAGCTAGACCAAACAATCCTAAAATTTGTATGGAACCATAAAAGACCCTGAATAGCCAAATTAATATTGAAGAAGAAAACCAGAATGAGAGGCATCACAATCCCAGACTTTAGCCTCTACTACAAAGCTGTAATTATCAAGACAGTATGGTATTGGCACAAAAACAGACACATAGACCAATGGAATAGAATAGAGACCCCAGAATTGGACCCACGAATGTATAGCCAGCTAATCTTTGACAAAGCAGGAAAGAGTATCCAGTGGAAAAAGGACAGTCTCTTTAACAAATGGTGCTGGGAGAACTGGACAGCAACAGACAGAAGAATGAAACTAGACCACTTTCTTACATCTTCAATATTCTTTTAGCTGGTTTAAGAATCAAACTGACATGAGACATATTAACAGGAGAGAATCAAACGAAAGTTTAATAACATACATGGGAGAGACCCAGGAAAACTGAGAAACTCTCAAATAGCTGAGGCCATCACCTTAAATACCATCCTCAGCTAAAGACAAAAAAAGATGTTGTGAGTACAGAGTCAGAAACAGGAGGTTACCAGGAAAAGCACAGTAAACAAGGATAAGATTGTTACTCAGATTTAAGTCCTTGCCTATTCCACTGATAAGAGTTTCTAGAGATTTAGAATCATCCCCCTCTTCCTAGTGCAAGAGAGAGATATACTTACAAATGGAGATTTCCTTTATACATGTAAATGTGTCTTACAAAAGGTAACTTCTATACTCAGTTTTCTGAGTTTCTCTTGTATTGATAGTTTCTTAAAAATAACCAGCTTAACATAACCAATATGCCAAGTAGGCATATTTTGGGGTGGCAACATTTGCTCCCCAACACCACATTCTAGATGTGAGGTGTTTTATGTCCAAAACTATTGAAGAAATGGTCATCTAAATTGAAGGTTAATTAAAGACACTCAGAAGTCTCTTGGCACTTAGAAGCACAAATGGTTAGGTAGGATGGACTCACAAACAGCTTGAAGGCTTAAAACATGCAGGCTGCCAGCCAGAGTTTGAGGAGAGAGCTCTTTCTCTGCACTTCTGAATGTTTAGCCAGTGTGGTCAACGACTGTTGGTTGTTGAAGAAATGGCATGTTACTTCCACGAGTCTTTGCATTAAAATTTGAATTATTCTAGAGGTGCCCAGCTGGCTTAGTTGGAAGAGCATGTGACTCTTGATCTTGAGATTGTTTGAGCCCTTTGTTGGGTATAGAGATTACATAAAAATAAAATCTTAAAAAAATTTTGAATTATTCTAGGCTGAAATCCTTGCTTGTATCTCTCCCTATGCATCTGTCTGTCTATTCCTCCTTCTCTCTTTCTGTCCATCTGCCTCTCTCTTCTGTTCTCATCTGTTTGCCTCTCTAACACTCATTTCTGTCTGTTGTTGGCTGTCCTTCCTTCCTCAACCAGAGTCCAGAGAGGATCCTTCCTCCTCTCCCATATCCTTTGTGTGGTCAATGAGAAAGCTCCCTCTTGCTTCCACTAATGGCTTACTTTTTTGAGAAAGCATCATTGGTCCGTCAGACATTCCCACTGCTCCCATGCCTTTGCACAGCAAAGCGATCCTGCAGTTCTGCCCCCCAGTGCCTCTCTTCAGGCATTCTCTACCTCCACTCTTCCTTTCCAAATGCAGTCGATGCCTTTACACTCCTTGGGCTGCCAATGTAAATCCACGTTGAAAGGTGTTTATTTACTTTGGCAGAAAACCTGTTATTTATGTCAGGCCCTTGTGCTTGTTTTCCATTGAGCCTTTGACACGTAGTCTTTGGCAAACCCTGGTCCTACACATAGTACAGCTTGTGTGTTGAAATATTATGGGGTTTTCCTCTTGGGACCCTAGATGTTGACCTCCTCTCCATACTTTGTACAATAAAGGGTGGTCTCATTGTTAGTATGGTCCTTTATAAATATCGGTGAAGGTGATGTAAACCCAGCCGGGCAAAGCTTTTGGTACCTAATTGTGGGCTTAATGCCTAATGGTATTAGGTACATGGAGAAAGTGGCTACGAATTCTATATATTTTGCACATGAAAACCTCATTTCTAGAATGAAATGAGAATAAAAACCTTCATTTCTAGAATAAAAGTTTGTACATTAGGTTGAAACTTGCAATTGCCAATATTTTTGACCCATAAAAATGGTAATTTCATACAGATCAACCTAGTAGTATTGAATGAATAGGGAGAATAAGCCTCATTTAAAAGGATTCCCTATTTTCTATTTTCATGAATTCATTTATTCAGGACACACCCATGGAGCGCATTTCTTATTCTAAACATTTTGGTAGGTGTTGTGGTTACAAAAAGAGATGGAGTCTGTCCCCTGCCCTCTACCCAGGAGGACCACGTTCAACTCACTCTCGTCCAGCTGTCAGGGGTGCTGAGGAAAGTCTCTGTGTGCTGAGGGCACGGTGGGGTGACTGTCTCCATTTGCCACAGACTGTCCCAGTTTTAATTGAAAGTCCTGGGGAAATGGATCATATTCCTGTAGGGTGTGAGGGCGGGGTTGTGGAGTGGCAGTTATATTTCTGTGCAAAAAACGGACAACTCTGTGATTAAAGAAGTTTAGGAGTGGAAACGAAGCCCATCCCCTCCAACCAGGGAGAGTTCAAAAGCATATTAGGAAAATAAAGGCTCTGTGAAGTCTCAGTGGGGAAAGCTGTTTAATTTGTTTAACCGAGATTTCTAACTTACTTGACTTGGGAACTCTTTTTATATTTAACATCCTGTGAACATCTTTGTGTTCTCCCCTCTTTGTCCTTTGGGGGAAAATTGCATCATTCTCTGTCCTAAAGTGCACATTATTGCCTTATATTATTAGTCTTATCCATGATTCGGGCAACAATTAGTATTTAAATAGCCCATCACAAGAAAATGTAATAATAATGCAGTCTTGGGATTAAAAGGTTTTTCAGAAGGGTTGCTAATGTGTGTGGAGGGTCGTGAGTTACCGCAAGGCTATTTTTTCTGGCTGACACACACAGAGTCTGGCTGGCTGCTCACCTCTTTCTGCAAGTGGGTTTTTTGCACTGAAGGCTGAACCAAGTTGTTATGGAAACAGAAATGGTCTCCCCTGCCTGAGAACAGCGCCTTGCTAATAATTAGAGAGCATGGCTGAGCAAACTTTAGTGGAAATGATTAATCTTTGCAAAGAGCAGGTAAGCCTCAAAGATTGAACAGGTGTTTTTTGGCCTTTGCACTTGACAGCCCTAGAAAATTTTAATTTGGAAATACCCGATCAAGTTCAGGCTTTGAGTCTTTCCTTACTTCAAAAAGGAAAGTCATTCTTTAATATTATGGTAATTGGCTTTTAAAATTAAACATTTTAAAGGCATCTCTTAAGCCTATATAGTTTCTCAGAAGGTTTGCAACCTTCTTCCAGCTTGTGAAAATGCAGATTCCAGCTCCTCTCCAGACCCGCCGAGTCAGATGTCTTGGGGAAGTCTCAGAATTCAATTCTGTAACAAGCCCTCTAGCCAAGTTCAGTGCTTGCTCACTAGAGTTAGCTTTGTTCCAGGCTAGGGCAGACTTTCTCTAGAAAGGGCCAGGTAGTAAATGGTTTAGGCTTTGCAACTCTATCATTGTAGCATGACAGCAGCCCTTAACAGTACATAGAGTAATGGGCGTGGCTGTGTTTCGGTTCATTCTACGTCAGGCGCTGGCGGATTTGGCCCTTAGCTGTCGTTTGTACTGACCCTTGCTCCAGGATCTGTGGAGTGCTGCACCCGTAAGGGGACTCCTGCTTTCGACGGTGTCTGTGCTGAGAGTTAACCACTCGTCCCGATACCCACTTCAGTCCAGCCTGGAGATGGGCAAAAGGAGAATGTGCCTTTGGTGGGGTTTGTGGGGAGGGAATGATAAATGATTTGCTGGTTGGGTTCTGATGACCACATTTGCCGAGATGAGTTTTGAAGTGGGTCAGGAGTCTCCTTGCCACTCATCCTAACTGTGGATAAGGTGATTTCCTGGTTGCGGGGCTAGAATGGAAGTGAACAGATGAACTTGAATCTGTTTTGAAGAAAAGCCTCCGGTTTTTCTTAAAGGAGCAGACAGATGTTTGGCGTTGGCAGGGGGGCTAGTTTGAGAGGTACCGTTTCCCTTCTTGTTCTCTGCCCCACTGGCTGCTTCTGTCCCTTCTGAGGGATTTCCTGCTCTGTCTCTTGGACCTGGCCTTCGGAGCCAGGCAGACCCTCTCCACCCTCAGAACTGGATTTGTGTCTGTGCCCCTATTTCAGAGAACATTGAACTCTTCTTCGGGGGTGCACATAAGTCCAGCAGTGTGAGTTTTCCTTGCTGTTTTCACATACTGTCATGGTACACTCTGTGTTATGTCTGTCGCAGCTAAATTTTCATTGTGTTTAGAAGGCTTTTGATGTGATGGGGTCCTGTTCTCTTGGTGTTAGTCCTGAGCACTAGAGAATGTACTGTTGCGTGCTTCCTTGTGTTATGCTGGGTGTGGGGTTTGACTGTCCCAACCGCATACATCCAACCAGACTCTGAGCTTTCCTGCTTCCAGGAAACAGTATTCTGTTTTTCCAAATAGTTTGCTTCAAGTTTTCTTTTTATGCCTTTAAGGAAGAAATTGCTCCTTTGGACCACAGCCATGAATGCATGGGCTAATGCGGCTTTCAGAGTGTGTTTCTGTTCACATCCCTGAAGCCCTGCTCCTTTGTGTTGTAGCAATCCTTTGCTATTATCTTATTTTCAGATTTCCTTTGAAGGGGTAATGATGGTGGCCAATTTGTGCATTTTATGAGGTTTTAATTCCGTTACGCTCCCACGGCAGCTGGAAACATAATGGCACACACACCTGAGTTATTCTGTTTGATTCAGCCTTAAAATCTGTTTCCCACATGATTTCAGTCTGTATATTATGGTGTCATTAGCTTGTGTAGCTTTGCGATGTCATTGTCATCTCGTGTTATCAAATACAAGAACGTTTTCTTTTGATATATTTATACCCACTTCCAAAACTAGTTTGCATTCATGTATCACAAAGCGATTTAAAGACTTCTCTAGTTCATTGTTTATTTTTTCAAAAACTTTGGCTTTTATATATTTTTAAAATATGAACGTTTATGCTATGCATCTGTTATATGTCATTTTCTCTCTTGATTAAAATTTTTTTTATTTTTACGTTTCCACTATATTTTTACGTTTCATCCAGAAAATATTTACACATTTCTTTGGGCAACAAATGTCCCTCCACTCATTTACATAGACTTTTGTTTAACCTGTTCTGTAGAGGTAGTGTTTTCTCCTGTGGTTGGAAGCTTTTGGGGTGAGCATTGCCACAACCTGGTGAGGGCTTAAGAGGCTGGTAGTCAGGAGTCAGAAGGGTCTGGGTTCTCAGGGTAGCCCGGACTCCCTGCCTGAGTTACCTGTAGCCCAAGGCCCCATCTCTGCAACAGCACAGGTGATAGTACCTTTCTGGGAGGGGGTTGTATCGAATGCATGTAAAACGTTAGCATGTGCCTGCCAGAGAGCCAGTGTCCTAGAAGCAGGAGCTGTTACCATGATAACGAGGAGATATGGATGAATCTGTTCTCTCTGCTCCACAACCGAATCCCTTCCCATCTACTGAAGAAGAAACGCCATCTCTCTTGACTATGCCAGTTCCTGTGAGCCCTGCCTATTTCCGACCTGGAATGCTGTGATTCGTTATGTTTTCAGCTTGCAAATTGAGGTTCTTTCTCTGTGGCTCGCTATTTTGGGTATTGGACCCACAGTTATTTCACAGGAAGGATTTGGCAGGATGTCTTGTCTCCTCAGTCTCAGTCCCTGTAACAAAAATGGTAGGTGCAATAGTCACATTTCATGGCCAGGTTGCTGCCCGTCCGAGGGGTGCTTTCCCAATCCTGTTGATAATGGCGGTTCCTTGGGCTCTTTTACGAGATGGTTAGCTTTGGGGAGTGCCTGCTGTCGGAAGATGGTCCTGCCCTTGCACTTGATCCTTCCTGTTGTAAAGCTTCCATGAGAGCATAGTTTTTAGGAAGCACCTTTACTTTCTTTAGTGCAAACCATACAGCATGGTGGTGACACCATGGTAAAGTTGATGAAGGGCCAAGACCACGCTGTGTGGCAGGCATAGAATATCCTACCTACTTTGGGCTCTTGTGATCGCCGCCAGGGTGGCCTTTTCTTAATTTCATGGGTCTCCTGAGGGGCTGGATTCTTGTTTCTTTGTCCCAACGTTTGTCTTTAACCTCAAGAGCACGTTGCTGCTTCTGTGGCTTATGAGCAACATATACTCTCAAATTTCAACTCAGTGGAAGTGGTGGAGAATTAGATGAGAAGATTTTTTTTTTAAAGGATTACCTTATTTAAAAATATTACCTTAGTTCTACTGATCTGTCATCTGTTTCCATGGAAATAGAATTAGGAGATAGTTTCTGACGATCGTTTTCAGGGCTGGCTCCTGATTCCCACTTCAGTTTCCATAGAGATGGAAGCAAACGGGTGAAGACAAGGTAGAAAAGATTCCATCAAGTGACGAGCTGCCCTGGGACTGTGGCCCAGACCCTTCTATGCGGGTTGCTGTGTGCACAGTTTGGTCATGAACTCTCTGTGATGCTGGTATCTGTTGGGAGCTCAGGAAATGCCCAGAAAATGGCCTTCACCCTGGCATGAGAGGCTCTGATGTTTTCCATACTTCCCATTATCTTCTAGAAGCTTTAGAGGCAGCTTTGCCTCTCCTGGGTACTTACAACTGCCTTCTTTTTAGAATTGTCTCTAAAGCGGTTGAGACAATCAGGTCTTGATTGCCCGGCAATTTTGGTATCTCTGGTCTGTCAAGGTGATCAGGAGGAAAAAAACCAGTTTTTGTCTGCCAGGAGTGTGGCCTCCCTGAGTCCACAGACTGGCAGAAGCTTTCAGATTGTCTGACTGCTTTTGTAAGCAGATACAGGAACAAAAAGGCAAAGTTGAGTGGCACTGTCACGGACTGCATTTTGCAATTTCTGAGGGCTGTTTTGGTTGTCTACCTGGAAATTATGGAATTACCTTTATGCTTTTACTTAAGTCTAGTTGGTCCACACTTTTAGCAGAACAGTTGGTCAGGAGCCCCTAACTGATACCATTAACAGAAATTATCTGTCAAAAAAAAAATGATGTCCTTTGAAGAAAACAATTTTAAAATAAATAAGGACAAAATGGGATGTCTGAATGGCCTTCTCCTCTATTGGATCTGGGGCATTTGGCTCTGGGCTACAGAAGGTCAGAGTGTGGGACCTTAACCCATGAGGCCACCTGGTGAGGGGTTGGTTTCCAGAATCTCTTGATTCCTCTGTTTGGATGGCAGTTCAGGTGCTGGTCTTGAAGAATTGTTTGCACAGCAAGCTTGTTTCCTAAACGTTAGCAAGCAGATTGGTTTGACTTGGTGGCTGATGGTACTTGTACTGTGTCCACCTGCACGGTCAGCCCTTTTTGGGAGAGGAGGGGAGAGTAATGGCTTGAAGCTCTCCCCTGAGAGGCTGGTGTGTAGAAAAACTGAGGAAGCAGGACTTCCGGCAGCCTTGTTCTCTTCTTGCTCCCCAAGGAAGCCCCTTCTGTGGGAACCGTGCTGCTCTTGGGGCGTGTGTTCCCCATTCTTCAACTCGGACCCGAGTGGATGTTGACTCTCCAGGATGCTTGGTCGAGCGGTCTGCACTTCCACTCTCCTGCCTGATGGTGCAGGAACCTCACCTTGGTGGAGTTTTGCTGAGATCCTTCATGGTTCTTCAGCTGGGTCTGCAGGTTGGGCCTCTTTCTGACCAGGGCCATCTTTACGTGTGCCTTGGATTTTCTTAGCTTTAGTTTCTCAGAGGTTCTTTTTCTTTTCTTTATGTTCACATTCTATGTTTCAACTACTTTCTCTTTTTTGCCTTTTTGTTAAATCTTGATTGGGAAAGGAAAGGAAAATCATCTAGAAATGTGAGTATAACATCAAGAACAGCCTTACCTTGGCATAGTGACTACCTTTCTGAGACCCTTGGTTGACAGTGTTGGGAGCTGGGTGGGGAGTGTGGAGACTCTTAGGTTCTCGGGTGGGGCCATGCATAGCTCTATGTGCCGGACACCTGCTCCATGCCGGGTGGGATACTGAGCGTGATCTTGCTTGGTGCTCACAACCCTGAGTGGACATGCGACAAAGACCTGTCCCGTGACTGGATGAATGTTACCATCTACATTTCACAGATAGAGAAACTTAAGCCTCTGACTGGCATCAGCCCAGATGTATAAACCCCAGAGCCCCATAGTCCCTGAGATATGTGACCTCACTGCTGAAGTCCCACCTAGGCCTCCCTCAGTCCAGGAAGGTCCTGGCTCCAGAGCTGAGACTGGGACCCAGGCCTTCTGTCTACCAGCTGCTGCTGCCACCCCCAGTCATCATTAGCAGCTCTCTCTGAAGCTATAGTCCTTCGAGGCCCAGGTCATGTGTTGCTTCCTCTTTGGAGTCTTCCAGGAGCCATGTCTGACTCCTGCCTCGGCAGGCCTGTCTGCTCTCTTGCTGATGTCCTGGAGTGTGTGTGGTCAGTGGCTATGGGGGTGGGGGAGTATGGTGTGCACTAAGTCTGTATTTGTCTGTCCAACCTCCCAGCCTGAGGGGCCCTTGAGGGCTAGGGCTGTGTCTTCTACCCTCACATCCAGCAGGTGCTCAGTAAATGTTTGTGGCCCCCTTAGATGTTAACTCTGAGTAGATTCTGTGAAGTAGCAAACCATCCAGTTGACCCCATAGTGATGAATAACATAGGCTTCCTAGTGTCCCTGCCCCTACGTTTTATAGCTGGAATTGTCCCTCTTCTCTGTGACCAGTGGATGGTTCTAGCCTGAGTGGAAACAGCAGAACAGCTGACACTTACAATATTCACCCTCCACTTACTGTGTAAAAGGGTTTGATTGTAGGGTTGTTAATCAAGCTGTCAGGTAGAACATGAAGGTCTTATTTATTGTATAAGGAGGTACTTCATAAAGAAATTGAGCTGTAGTGATGAATAGATATTGGACACCAATTATGTTGTTGCTATTAATCAAGATATTCATATTTAGCAGTAACAGCTACCGTGAGGGATTGTAAAAGTAAATAAACTTCCCCAAGGATGAATGATACCATTTAATGATTAGCATCCCATTAAGAACACTGGCTGTTTACAGTTAGACTTCTAAAAAAGTAATAGCTCTGCATTTAAACAATAGTTATGGTTAGGCACACCAACAGACATTGCTAATTATTTTCAGTTAATTATAAATAAATTATTGGCTTTAAATGTATGCTCCTTTAAAATCTGTCCTAATCTAGAAAGTCATGTGACTTGCTCTGGTGTCACAGCTGATGGGTTAGGATATGAACCCATCACCTCTAATTCAGAATGTTTTTTGAGTGCTTTGCCATAAACTATCTTATTTACTCTTAAAACAATCCTTGAGAGTTGGCCCAGGTTTCACATGCATTTTATTTATGTCACGTGTCCCTGTGTTCTTGTGATAGGGGCCCTTCGTGGCAGGATTGTGAGGGAAAATGAAACTCTGGATGTCCTGGGCACAGAGTCTGGCACATAGTAAACTGTCAGAACACGTGAGCTACTTTTAACATGATATTTTTGGTGGTTTGATGCAAATATCTGAATTTGGAAGCTGGTTTTGATACCTTGAATAATCTGGGGGGCTTGAAATGGTCGATAAATAAACCCTTCTGGAAATGTGTTTACAGGCAACAAAATTTATCAAAGTTAGGCTTTATTTTGCCCAAAAACTGAAGTTATAAAGTAATTTTAATGCAAATACTTGTGTTTTCTATGCCAGGGACTGATGAAAAATGAGGGTGTTTTGGGTAAGCCACTTAGCGGGTACAACCTTTTCCAGCGCTCACCGAGAAGAGCTCATCAGCATTCAGTAACCCCCTCAGAGTGAAAAAGTCTATTTGCTTTAAATGAGATTTTGCTTGATTGCTATTTTTATTTTGAAAATCCAATTTTAACTTTTTGTCTCACATAATAATGAGTTTTTTTGATACATATTGTCACCTTTATTATAAGTGTAAAGGAGAGGTAACACACAGCTTTCTGCAGTGAGATCGTGTAATAAATAAAAATCTGATGCTGGCATAAATAAATGCAATCCTTCTTAATGGGCAGAGGGGAAGAGCATGTTGGTGTAACTCTGGAGGAATTTGATGCTGCCTTTGAAAATCCAGAGGCTGGAGTCTGAAATGAATGCCACCACTTTATTTGAGTTAGAGTGGCTACAATTAGATAACTTTCACAATTAATTCTGGTTGGGTTTCTTGTTGCTATAGCTGAATGCTCTTTGCATGCTGGGGATGATTACTGGGAAGTGGGCCCTTGGCGATCTCTTCCCCACTGCAGATTTCCTTTGGGATGACAGAAACTGCTTATCGTGGCACAGGACAGAAAATAAATCCTGGAAGCGCCATAGAGCTCAAGTGACAATTTGAAAATAACAATCAGAGCAGTGAATAGAAGCCGAGACACAAATTCAGTTAACAAACAGAGGAACTAATCTGTCAGGCATTGGTTGGAAAGCCTATTTCTGACTTTATTTCACAGCACATTATGACAACATTTCTTTAAATCACAATTCATCTCCATTTCAAAGATACAATCTACATGTTCTCATGGGAAATAATCAGAGACAAAGCTTTCCTATTTTTTTCCCCCCTGAAGTTGACCTCATCCTCCCAAAGAACGTTTTTCACACTGTGAAATGTAATTTATTTATACCCAGCAAAATTGGAATAAAAACCACCACAGTTACCAGTGAGCGAGAAAGTGAAATTGGGTTTGGGAGAATTGGGGATTAAAAAATGAGTAATTTTTTTGCTGTTGGAAAATTATTTTTTTGCTGAAGGAGATGCAGGGAGACCCCATTTTTCCATAGTAGTTTGTACCCATTTCTGGTTTATAGTTTGTACCCATTTCTGGTATATGTGAAAGGTGGTGGGTAGTTGTGGAGTTTATGGTGGTCTCTCTCTCTCTCTTGGTTCAGCTGAGGGGAGCCAGGACCTGGGAGAGGCAGCCTGCTGAGAGTCACATGGGTGGTCGAGGGCAGGACTGGGTCTGCATCGTGGTTCATGTACTCGGAAGGCTATTTGCCAAGGTGCCCTTTGCCTCTCTAAAACTTTTCTTTTTCAGAAGCCTGTAGACTTCTTTTAATACCTCAGTGCATGGTGTTCTCTCAGTTTCTAGGTTCACATTTGCCTGAGTTTAGCAGGAGCCACAAAATAACTAACTCTTCAGCAGAGACTTTGGCAGTGACTGATGGGAACACTTCTTTTGTCTTGGACTTACTTCCTTTCAATTTAGGCAACATGGGATTGCCTCAACTAGAATCACCTGCGTTTTCCAGGGCATCTGTCCCTGTGCATTTGTGGTGGTCATCTTAGAGGACACTCAGCTGTCCAAGGTCAAGTTCAAAGGTGGCGTAGCTGTCCTGAGCACAAGAATAGGTACTTGGCAATCTCTTTGAGTGTAGGAAACAAGTGTTCTCATGGAGTTGGGGAAATAGAGTGACCAGAGGTTCTGGCTAGTTGAGGAAAGACAGAACCCTAAAAAGGTCCTTCTGAACATTTGTCATATGCATCAAACCCTTGAGGACAAATGCTGGGGCTTTGGTGTTTACCCCATCCCTAGGATATGCTAGGCATTCATTCCCTATTTGAGTGCATACTGTCCACTCCTGTGGTTGTTCACTGTGTGCCAGGCTCTGTACTAAAGCCTTATGATCCCTCCCCTCTCCTCTTCTCCAATTTTATTTTATTAAAAATCTATTTATTTATTTATTTTGAGAGAGAAACAGAGAGAGTGAGAGAGAGGGTGGAGGAGAGGCAGGGAGAGAGGGAGAGAGAGAATCCCAAGCAGGCTCCACACTGTCAGTGTGGAACCTGAAGTGGGGCTTGAACTCACAAACTGTGAGATCATGAGCCCAAACCAAGAGTCAGATGCTTCACCGACTAAGCCACCCAGGTGCCCGTTTTCTTTCTCCAGTTTTAGAGGCATGAAGACACATCTAAGAGTCTGTGTCACCAGCCCCAAGTCTATATGTCTGGATTAGAACCAAGGCTGTGCCCAGTGCCATCAATAGGAGAATAGGACATTCGTGCCCCCTAGAGCAATCCCTTCCTCTCCCTGCCTCATTTTTCCCTTGCCTTCATGGTCGATTCCTATGTGAAATGAACTATCACATGTGGAAGCTCTTGATGGTTTATATGGGTTATTATTACACCAGATGGAATTGAATCCATTTTGGGAGATGAATGCCTCTCCTAACCATGTTTCATGTTCTCATCCCTTCTTGGCTTGCATTTCTATTTTTCCTTTGATGAGAGTAGTGAATGCAGGCGAAAATGGGGACAGGTTTTCTCTGGAACTGGGATTCCGGAGTTTTCTAGAGCTAATAGCAGCATGCTGCGGTGTTTGTTTCTGTCAGCAACATTCTGTGTGAGGCAAGAATCCTAGCCATTACCAGTTCTAGTGAGGAGAATGACTCCTAAGTTGTAGATGACTTAACCAGAGAAATTCTAAATAGAGACCATTCATCTGGCATTGCATTATTAATACCCCAAGGGTCTGAGCCAGAGGAAGGAGGAGGGGGTTTTGTATATTTCCAGTAGATTCTATTCATGGATGTTGGACTTCTTCTGTCCACAAGGCTGTAATGAACCCATTGGTTTGGAAGGTGAAGTAATGGAAAAGCCTGTCTCAGTACCACAAAGTTGTGATTCTTGTGCTTTTAGGGTTATAGTTCTTCCAAATGGCTCACTGAATCCAGAGGTTTCCAAGCTATGCTGTGTCCTGACACTAAGGCTGTTTTGGATACAAAAAGAAACACTTACATTAGCATTAAAGGATTCTCTTGCAGAAGAGAGGATCTTCACAAAAGGAGTCTTTGGAACAAATAACTTTGGGAAATTCTACTTTCTCAATTTTTTTTTTCTTGGCAGTTGTGCATTTGCGTATTAAAGGCTCTGAAAAGTTCTGCAAAAGTAATCTATTTAATTTTACCACCTGGCTTTTCTCAACCTTATTTACTACCCCAAATTTTAATTTGCCTGAAGCACACTTCTAGAAATGGAATTTTAAATACTTAGAAGTCAGTCACACAACATCTAAAGGTTAAATTAGATTTATTCACGAGCACATTAATCTATGGGTTCAAGGTCAAATCTTTTAGACTAAGGATCCACAGACTTTTTCTTTAAAGGGCCAGATAGTAAATATCTTAGACTTTACGGCTGTAGGGTCTCTGTTGCCGCTCTGCCATTATAGTGTGAAAGCAGGCAGAGACAGTACATAAATGAACTGACATGGTTGTGTTCCAATAAAACTTTATTTACAAAAACACAGCTGCCAGCCTGGATTTGGCCTGTGGGTCATAGTTTGCCCATCTGTGGTAGATCCCTGCTCTCCAGAATACTCTGTTGCATATTCCGTGCCGTCTCTCTGGCTGTAATGCATATCTTGATTCAACACAGCAACTCCTACTCACTCTTTCCCTAGAGGCTTTCTTGGACATCCAGGACAGCTTAAGACCCATCCTCCTGAAGCTCTCTGTGGCCTTCTCTATCATAGCCCTAAGCAATGTGCTGTCATCACTTGTTTCCTTCCCGGCCTCTGGCCCAACTGTGAGCTCTTGGGGTAAAGACCTTATTACTAGTGTGTATCTGGCCCAACTGTGAGCTCTTGGGGCAAAGACCTTATTACTAGTGTGTATCCTCAGCTTGGACCATGAGGACAGTGTACCAGACACACTGTAGGCACTGACTGGGAGCTTGTTGGATGAATATGATCTTATAATAACTTGATACAGTGTTTTGTTTCATTTGAGGGAACTCTTAGAGTTAATAGTAAGTACAACAGGAGGAAATGCTCTTTCCAAACAAAAATTTCAAGTATCCCCAAGGACATGGATCATTTGGACGAAGCTGGGATGAATTCCACATCCTCCCAGGATATATGCTTCTTGAGCAAAGAAAGGAAGAAATGAGGCTGCTGTGCACTATGGTAAATTATGCATGTGGAACAGAAAAGCCAAGTGAAAATGATAATTTAGGGGGCAACGGGGAAGTATTTGAAAGATCTGAAGGCGTATTTTTCTCCTTCTTTCTCCATGTATTAGAGATTAAATGATATAGACCTTTTTCTCTTTTCACCCAGGCCCTTAAAATATTTTTTTGTGGTAATTTCTCTTCATATTACATGACTGCTCTAATTACATCTCTAGTTTTAAGATAATAGAACTGCATTTTTAATGTGCTCTCTGCCGTATCTGGATTTATGATACCTCTCCTTCCTTACACCTTCCGGAAAAAAATTTAACTGAGTTAATATTAAAATAAAGTAGGTGAATTAAAAGGGAATGAGCCTTTAAAATCTCAGATCCAGCCCAAGTGCTCATTCAGTGACTGGCTTCTCCATCTCTGAAGTCAAGATAACCCTGCTCTCATCTGCCTCCTTGATGGAAAGCTCTACTGACCTCTCGGCATGTCTGTGACCCTGAGCTGGCCTGAAGAGAAGTGGAAAGGAAGGCTGGCCTGACATCCCCTAGAGTCTGAATTGCATTCATCCAGAAGAGACATTATGACTGTCTCAGAGTCCACTGCTGGGAATCCAGTAATCTTTCAGCAGTTTGGCCCCCTTCTGCTGCTGTCCCTAGGAACACTGCAGGGTGTAGTGACTTTCAGAGTCCTGGCAAGCAGGGCGGGTCCTATCTGGATGCCAGTGCTGATGAATGGGGTGACCTTGGGAGAGTCACTTGACATCTTGGCCTTCAGCCTCTGTATCACTCCATCTGTGTCTGCAGTGATTGATTGTCCTCCTGGGTTGTTTTCGATGTTAGCAAATAAAACTCCGTGTACCCAGTTGAATATTAAATACCACCATGTCCGTGTCTCACTTTGATCTTACAGGAAGTGGGTAGAATGCAACTACAGAGATTTTACCCTTGACAGTTGAAATATTTGGATACCACATTTGTGTTCTTATAGGTCCTTTCTTCAAGGAGCTCATATTTGAATAAAGGAAGTGGACACACAAACTAAGAACTGCAGGGCTAGGGGATAATAGAATGTATAAAGCACTGTGGGGGTGTGGGCAGACTGGTTGTCTGTTTGGAATGGCAACTAGGCAGTCAGGAAGAGCTTTGCAGGTGAGGTCACAATTGATTTGGGTGTTTAAGGATGACCTGATGTTCACAATATAGAGGGGCCGGGTGTCATACTTTCCTCACAAAGAAAGTTGAATTCCCAAATAGCTGTAAGGTCCCCAGATACAGCATTGGGGTTATAACAGGTGGTCCTGCTTCCCCAACCAGCCACTCAAGAAGAACATTTATAGCTGTGAAGCATATGTACTGGGAACTCATTATACAGATTTTTAAACACAGGTCATGGTTGTGCTTTTTACACCTTTTTCATTGTTACACTTACTTTTATCAAGTGTGAAAGATGAACTAAGAAAAAACGGAGTAGCCGTAGAGGCTGTGCAGGGATTACCCCTAAGGGACAAGACTGCTGGGGAGAACAGCGACGATTCAGCACCGAGGACAGCGACACACAGCCTGGCCAGCTCCAGGAAGTGGTAAATTGTGTTGTTGATACCATGGGTGTTGAATGTAGTAAGGAATGGCATTCTTTGCAGAGTCTATGTTCACTATGCCCTCAGGACTGTACTCAAGCCACATTTGACTGTCTGTCATCAGTAAGGCTGTGATACCCCTCTTTTGGAGGCCAAGTGCCTGAGTCTGCATTCCCTTGGTAAGACCACTTAGAGTTGGAATGTGACCATAAGCGTTCTCCTGCTCCTGAAACAAATGAAGTTCATGCTTGCTGTTTTCTACCAGACAGTTGGCCCAACGTAGTAGTTACACTCTCAATTCCTTAATGTATGAGGAATTTCCATGCCTTTTCCAGGTCATGGATAATAGACACAAGGGCCTCTTTTATAAGACACACAGATCCCAAATTTCCAAAATGGCTAGTTTTTCTATTTATCAGTTAAGTGACATTAGTAGTGATATTAGCTGCCAGATTGTGTAGACTGTAGAGCGTCACTCATTTAGCACTTGGCAGGCTATTCCAACGTCATTTGTAGTGTTTGTCCCCTCAGCAACTCAAGATAATGGATTCGGCCTTTGACTGACTTTGATAAGTCAATAGAATTTTCTCTACCCCTCCCCCAATATATTTAGCCTCAGCCAGAAGTGAAACCGAAGTGTCTGTGCCTCCAGCACCACTCTGCACATTTTGTTGGAAACTTTAGCTAAAGTAACCCTTTTACATTGCTTTGGAAATGAAGGCTCAAACTTGTTGAAAGAATTCTTAGATCTTGGGATCATAAATTTTGATTTTTCCATTCCTGTCAGGCCAGGTTGTTGACTAGGAAGCCTTTGTGTATGTACTTGGTTCCCTAAAGAGATCCAGTGGAGGGGCCCCTGGGTGGCTCAGTCAGTTGAGTGTCCGACTCCTTCTCAGGCCATGATCTCACAGTTCGTGAGTTTGAGCCCCATGTCGGGCTCTGTGCTGACAGCTCAGAGCCTGGAGTCTGCGTCGGAATCTGTGACTCCCTCTCCCTCTGCATCTCCCCTGCTCATGCTCTGTCTCTCTCTGTCTCTAAAAAATAATGAAATATTAAAAAAAAAAAGACCCGGTGGATATTTATATTTGGATAGTCATAGCTAGAAGGATTAAAAAGAGGCTTTCCTTGAAACCAGCCCACTGATCCTATGTGTGGTATCTGTGGTCTGAAAGGGTTTGTGTCTTTAAAATAAAATTTCATATGAATATTTCAAAATGAACTCACAAGGGTTCATTGTGCTTATCAACGTTATGACTAGTGGTGTGGCAGAATCAGGGAGAGCTTCATGAGCATGTGTCCTGTGCAGTCACACAGAGCCCTACACTGAGAAGGACCCACCTTTGCTTTCATGCTGTGCGGTCGCCTTCTTGAAATTCTTAATAATTTTTGAATATGGGGCCCTACATTTTTATTTCTCATGCAGTTCCACAAATTTGTCATCAGTCCTGGGCATAACAGAATAACAGCAAGAGAATAACAACTAGAGTACCAGGGCCTTATAGAGACTTGATGAGTTCTGAGTCCATAGAGGTACAAGGGGTTTTAATAGGTGTTCTGTCCATAATAAAGATTGCATAACTGTCCTCTGTGGTAGATAGCTTTAGCATAAGGCCAGTGGAGGGCAGAACCAGATTGGAAGACAAAGGCAGTTAGTGGCCTTATTCCTCACTCCCCCACACATCTATTCATCCTTTGAGATCTAGAGCCCAGGAGGCAAGAAGGAGGGGTCATGGCCCTGCCAGGTGGCACTCACTAGATGAATGTGCTGTGTGAGGTAGAATGCAGGCTGACCATTACCCAGCTTTAGGAGGAAGTTGTATGGAGCTGTGAGAGTTTGAGGGGGCCTGCTGGAAGCCCTTCCCATCCCATTGGGCATGAAGGAAAGGCAGGAAAGTCAGAGGCCTGACCCAGCAGCTGGATTCCACGGGCAGGCTTTCTTCCCTATTAAGCTGAATTCAGGACCTCTGTGCCTTCTTCCCCTTAGATGGTTTACAAAGAGTGTTTTTTATTCTTGTGTCATGAAGGTTAATGCACACACATAATTTTCTACATTTTAGTCTTCGCGTGTAACAATCCATCCTCATAAATGCTCTTTCCCCAGTATTCCTCACTGGAGGTGGGTTATTACACGAAGTGTTAGTGGCAGGTAGGGTGAAGTACCCAGAAAGAAAGGGCAAGTGTGTCTGAAAAACCTCTTCCCTGTATAGAAGGCAGAGAGGTAATGGGCGGACACAAGGCTTAGGACCTACTGTCAGTGGTTAACAGGCTATGTTCTCGGTGAGTGTTGTCTCTTCTAGCCCTGCCACTGATGCACATGCCACTTTCCTCCTTCCTGAAATCCAGGGATCTAAAACCCCGAATCCTTGTAACTTTGATGTTAGCTCCAGCTTAAATCTCCAAGCATGTCACTCTCAGAGTTCCTGTCTATAGAAAGCTTTGAATGTGAACCTCAAAGTGGTCCTCCTGGTGTGTTTTCTCATCTTCTTTTTCCCAATGACACCATTGGCGGTAAGCCATTTTGCTTCCAGGGAAAGCAAATTCTTTCTTCTTACCCTCCTTGTAAGATCGTATGGGATTGTAAGTAAAATATTCTAGAGACATTTTATCAGCGTCTGTTGTAACCTCAGTAAAATGGTCCAGTAGACAGAACACAGGGTTGGAATCTGTAGAGCTTGGATTCGCATTCTGACCCTGGCATTTGGTAGACATGTGATCTTGGGCAAAGCATTTAACCCCCTTGGGCCTCAGTTTTCCCATCTGTTAAATGGGGACCACTGTCGAAAAAAGAAAAGAAAAGCCCTTCAAGGACTGTCCGTGGGACCAAGGCAGAGAATATCAGAGTCTGGTGTGGTGTTTGGTGTTTGGTATGGATTGCTGCTTGACCAAGGTTGGTGGAAGCTGAAGAAAATGTTCCTTTATTGAGTTGGATTTGTCTTAGTTACAGTGAACCAACTCAGAGATAGTTGTGAAGGACTCACAGGGAGCCCAAACACATCCTACTCTGGGGAAACTGAGCAGAACTCCAAAGCTTTAGACACAGCAGCCATTTCTATTCCTTGAATGAGAAGCAGAACTCAGGCAGCTTCAACAAGCAGGGGCTGGGTTAGGGGACAAACATGTAATCTTCAATGTCTTTTTGTAATGAGAGATCCCATCAGATTAATGATTTTAAAATGAGTATTGTTCTGCCTTCTGGCCATAGTTAATGTTCTAACGCGTTTTTTAAAAAAAACATCATCAACAGCGATATTATCATAATACTACCTCATTTAGTATTTTTGGTTTTATAATCATGCTGAGCCATCCAAACCGTTCAATGGACTTCGCAATCTGGTATCCAGGGAGCTCCTTGGAAAGACATGTACTGTTTTTTGTCTGTTTTCGCATTGAACTGACCGAGTACACAGAACTAGGTGACACATTCCCTGATTGTGCGGTGTCTGTGTGTCTGTGTGTGTCTGTGTATTTAGCCTGACTCTGGCCAGTTTGGCTTTGAAGAGCTAGGTTTGGGTGGCAGGGCTTTGCGGTTGGGACAAGTTTTGTAATTTCTCTGGGCCTCTGTTTCCTGATACTTGGGGATGGTGATGGATTATGGTGCTGACCTCCATAGGGCTGTGGTGAAGATGAGGAGGGAATGTATGTAGAACACAGAGCTGGTGGGCAGGCAATGAAGGGCCCCACAGACATTAGCTGCTGCAGTTGCCGATATTATGATGCAGCTATACCTCATCTGCTGTCTCCTCCCTGAATGTGGAAGTGGAGGGTTCCAGGATGCATCGGCATTGAGGGGGTTTGTTTGGAGAAGATTTGGATTTATTTGGGACCTGTCAACTGTCTTCAAGTGCATTCATGTTCTCCCTGCAAGTTGTCTTTAGAATGTTGAATGCCATCGATAATGACAAAACCTGGTATGCAGTGTTTTTTTTCCCCCCTTGTCAGTCAGCAGTGCCAAGTGATTCAAGAGTGGGTGGCCCTTCATCCTCCCACTTCCAGAAAGTTCTTTTAAAGCCTGCTTGGGGGTGGAGGGGAAGGCTTTTCTTTTTAACATACATGATGTGTTTTGACAAAAATATATTACCGTGGTGAGTTTATGCTTAAACGGGAAATGCTTGCTGTTACAAACAGTGTTTATTTTTTCTTCTGCAAACAGGGCTTGACACTTGAGTTTTCCCCATGCAACATGTGGGTGAGGAGTTCTGACTGAGGTAGGGCTAGTGTGATCTGCACATTAATCTTTGATAAAAACATAGAAACCACAGCAATGCCCAAACAGACTCCTGGGGTATTTAAAAACAAGAGATGTAAAGGCATGTGCAGGAGTCAGTCCACAGTGGGCACGTGCTTTTGAGTGTTGGAGTCCCAGGTCCCAGCACCGCTGCCACTGTGGGGTCTCTGGCTATGTGGCCATGGGGAAGATATTACTTTACTGTGCCCTGGTTTCTTCTTATCTAAGATGGGAGAAGGGTATCTACTTCACTGGGATGCTGACAGCTCAGGGTCTGACCTATAGCTCACGATATACAGGAACTATCACTAAATTCACAACTGAGAAGCAAAGGCCTGATGGTGGGAATATCTCCCAGTGGCCAAAGCAAGAAACGCACACCAGTTTTCTTTCCTGCCTCTCTTCCACTTCATCTTTCCAACATTTGTCTGGAACATTCCTCCTGGCTTTTTACCACATAGATGGGGCCTTTACCAGTGAAGTCTCATGTGGAAGGTCTGCCTCCTGCTCAGCCTCCCTGTCTCAGGTTTGTGTCTCCTTTGATCCATTTCCTGCATGATCACCAGGTTGCTCTGCCAGCAAAGCACATCTGACCTGGTCACTTATAGCCAGTTGTTGTTGAACCTCACAGGACTTCAGAATCATTTAGGGAAGTCAACTAATATGCGCATCCTGTGGCCCCACACCCCAGACTTCTAGTTCAGCAAGTCTGAGTTGGGCTGTCCAGCTGTTATCCCAGGTGGTTCTGATGTGCGAGATCTGGGCTGGAACACTGACCCGTGAAGATCAAGCCCAAGCTCCTTAACACACTTCCTCAGCCTGGCTTATTTCTGCACATGTGTCTTTGCTCAGCCATCCACTCTGTTCCCTGCCTCTGCTTCCCCTCCCATCTGGCTTCTGTGTTTTAAGATTTAACTTTGAGGGGCGCCTGGGTGGCGCAGTCGGTTAAGCGTCCGACTTCAGCCAGGTCACGATCTCGCGGTCTGTGAGTTCGAGCCCCACGTCGGGCTCTGTGCTGACCACTCAGAGCCTGGAGCCTGTTTCCGATTCTGTGTCTCCCTCTCTCTCTGCCCCTCCCCCGTTCATGCTCTGTCTCTCTCTGTCCCAAAAATAAATAAACGTTGAAAAAAAATTAAAAAAAAAAAAAGATTTAACTTTGAGAGAGACTGATACAAGGATGTAATGACAGAGATAATCATTATATTATCTAGTATTCATGGAAGGTTTATCCTATGCCTATGGAAGTTTGTATCAGTAGTAAGCCATTTGGTCCTCATAGACCTCAGAGCTCAATGCTGTTATTGTCCCCACTTCCGTAGATGTAGAAAGGTGAGGTGTCAGAAGGATGAGTAACTTATTCCAGGGCCTGCCTGTGGCCAGTGAGCGAGGGAGGAGCCCAGGCGGTCCAGGCCTCAGCTGGGTGGGTGGGCGGAGGCACCTTCTCTTGAGCTTCTGCGGCACTGGCTCAGATCGTCACAGTGTCACATTGATTGGAGGACACTGGTGGCCTTCAGCGTGCACAGCTTAGGGATGCCAGACATCTTGCAGGGAGCAGGGCAACCCCGTTTATGAAGACATTGTCCCACATCCTTCATGAATAGCAGACATTCTGCTTGATGTTCGTGCAGATGATAAACCTGCTCATAATGATCCGAGCCTAATCTAAACACACTTTTTAAGCATTTCACGGTTTTAATAAGCACTGAATTTTCCTGGAGCATGACCACTGTAAACCATCAGCAATTATTCAGTGTTTTGGAGGCGTCCCATCACTGAGGGCAATATGAATAGCCATTAAGACATACCTGTGTCCACCTGCATCTGTAGCTGTGGACTTTTCCGTGATTCTGTGTAGAGGTCCAAGTATCTGACTGTTTTATGTTTTTTAGTGTAGTTGTGCCTAAGTGTTTACCTACTGAAATACATAGTACTTTATTATGAACCACTTGCCTTTGATTCTCTTTTATGTGATAGGTCAGGAATATTAGTGATTTAAAAAAAATGTTATATGTTGGTATTATCTGAATTTCATTTCATGGTAGTAGAGGAGGCATCACAAAATGATTGTTTAAAAAGGAGGTCTTTCAGAGCGCCTGGGTGGCTCAGTCGGTTAAGCGTCTGACTCTTGGTTTCGGCTCAGGTCATGATCTCACGGTTCTTGAGTTCCAGCCCCATATCGGCATCTGTGCTGACAGCCTGGAGCCTGCTTGGGATTCTTCCTCTCTCTCTGCCCCTCTCCCATTTGTGCTCTCTCTGTCTCTCAAAATGAAAAAATAAAAACTTTAATAAATAATCAGGAGGTCTTTTGTCTCATCAGATTAAGAATATATAATGTGGCCTCTTAAGGGTAGGAAGGCAGTGAGTTCCCAGGACAGACACAAGGACACTAAATGGGTGGATCCTCGTAGGAAAGTTGTTAAAATAAAACTCGAGCCTGGAATGCCTTCGCTAAACCTCAGCTTGCCTCCTGCCTACACATCATTGCCCTCCCAGTTCTCTTTGAGATGTTAATTTGTTGCTATGAAAATTATCTTGTCACTGACAAACGGAATCTGGAAGAATCAGCCCTTCTTATAAAGTGGTTCCTATGGTATCTGCAGGGCTTTGTCAGTTTGCGAGTTATGAATATTTATGTCTCAGAAAAAAACTCCTCATTTAAATTGCATTTTCAGTAATTTCCCACTTAATTTCGCATAGAAAATAATGACATTTCCAGCCTTTGCCTAGGTGAATGTCCTCAGATGGCAAGTTTTGCACATGGGCTCCAGGGACATCGGAATTTACCAAATTCCAAACACAGATGAGGTGCTGTTGCCTTGCAATAGAGAATAACACAAGTGCCCGATACATTATCGACGAAAGATAAATGCCAGACGTGGATTATGGTAAATTAGACCTTTTGCATTATTTATGAGATCCAATGTAAAATGTGTTTCACTTTTCCCCACTAATGTTTATATAAAACCCATTGTGGGACATATTAGTAAACAGGTTTAAAATTTATTATACAAAGGACCAAGTTTGAAAAACAGTTCTAGCTCAGGTTGTCCTCGTCTCCATTCATGAGCTCATAAGGCAGAAGAGGGGATCTGCGAATGGTGTTAGTGAAGTCCTGGAGAGACTGAATGTGGGCCTGGTGGGAAACATGCTCACTGTGGCCCAAGTCCCCTGGCCCCGGTGGTGGTTCCTTGAGCATCTACAGGATGCTGACGCCATCTGCCGCATGTCCTCATCCTTCCTCAATTCCCAGAGAATACGGTATGCCAGACTCCAGTGTGGATCTACCTTCGGCATTTTTTCCAGTTCAAAACTTATCAGAAGTTCTTTTCATTCATTCATTCAGGTACCATCTTCCACCCCCTGGTTGTACATTGATGTCTTGGGGGAAGTGAGGAGGATGAGCTTGAGGATAAAATTCCTTCCTTGAGCTGCGTGTCAGTTTTTTGTGGGAAGTTGTCATGATACCGTCTTACGCTTGTTGAGGATCTCGCAGTTTCAGCATTGCTTCTATGTGTGAGGGTCTTTGATCCACAGACTGTTGGAAGGAACTGTCACATGAGTGTGTGTGGGCCATCGAGGGAATGGGGCTGAACAGGAGCATCACTGAGCCCCTCCTTTCCGTATTCGTTCCTCCATTCCTTGGTTTCTTTGATGGGCCATGTCTGGAACACCTCCTTTCCCATTTCCTCACTGTCTCCAACCTGAAGTTAAAAGTGTCTAGCCTTTGGGGTGTTAGACACTCTCTTGAGAACCACTTTCTTTAGGAGATGAGAATCTTGGGTTTGGGCTTTGATTAGTGAAGTGATATTGTGTGTATCTTTGGACACATTCAGGATGAAAGTCAGAGCAGCATGTGTGAAGTTCCAAGGAAAGAGAGACAGGAGAAACTAAATTGGTGCCTCTTTCTTATCAGACTTTTCTTTTTTTAACCTAAAAGATCTGAAAGGCTGGTTCTGTTCTTTACCTGTGCATAACAAAGAGGGTGAATCACTGTCTTTGTGCTTCTTTGTGTGTCTTTGTCTTTGTAATAGCTGAAAGAGCCCCCATCCTAATAGGCTCCTTGTGGCTCTAGCAGTCGGACCACATGAGGTCTGATGCCCTGAACCCACTGTTGTCGGAAAGGCAAGACTCTCTTTGCCG
The DNA here is from genome assembly GCF_016509475.1 of Prionailurus bengalensis. Classification (NCBI taxonomy): domain Eukaryota; kingdom Metazoa; phylum Chordata; class Mammalia; order Carnivora; family Felidae; genus Prionailurus; species Prionailurus bengalensis. Next base: position 22,778,419 of record NC_057348.1, read on the forward strand.
GCGGTGTAGCCTTTCCAAGAGCATATTTATGTGTGTTGAACCCTCTTCATGTGAACCAAGTAGGGCCTGTGGCCTGGTGTGAGGCCAGAGCCTCTAGCTTCCTGTGGCCCCGGGTATTTCTGTAAACCAGCTGGAGGCTGCTGGCCAGGCTTCCTCAATAGAGTATTGATGGGCCAGCCGCTCTGTGGGGCTCTTCTTGCTAATTTATACCATTTGCTCACTTTTTATGCTTCAGTTCCAGTACGTTTGGACAATGAAATTAAACTGGCCCATTTCTAGCGCATTAAATGGCTTTGTTCTCCTGCTGTGGCACTGAGCCTCATGTGGCATTGTTTAAAAGGAAGGCTCTCTGCTTGGGAGCACAGTGGAATTCAGCCTTTCATATCTGTCAGTTCAAGGCTGTGGTTTTGCCTTTCGGGCCCAGGTGCTGCCTGGCTCTGGGTTTGCCTGGTGGCCTCAGGTGCAGCCCAGACTTAGAGAGGCCTCCCTGCAGGTAGACCCTGAGTGCATAGGTCTGGTTGATGCCATTCACCAAAGCCTTTGTTCTTCCACTCATTTTCCTGTACTAAGTGATAGCTAGGGGCTCCTCAGTGCTTGGTTCCATACGTTTGTTGTGGAATAGAAGGCCATTGGCTTTAATGAAATTTATTGCTTTTCTCTCATTCCTATCTCCCTACCTTTTGTTTTCCCCTCTCTTCTCTCTTTTAAGCCTTTCTGTTCCTTCTTTACCTTATCCTTGACCTCCTCCTCAGGCTAATGATTATATTCCCTATTTTGGTCTACTCTTGAATTTTTCTTTTTTTTTTTTTTCTTTGTTTTTTTTTTTTTTAGATTATAGACATCTTTAAACACACACAGAATCATCCACTTATAACAGTTATCAACTCTTGGCCAAGTCTGGTTTCATCTGTACCCTAGTGTTCCCCTTCTCTGCCCCCTGTAATATTTTGAAGCAATTTTCATATAGAACATCATTTTATGTCTCAGTATTTCAGTGCACATCTCTAAAAGAGGAAGACTTTCTTACTTTCTCTCAAAAACGTCTATCTTATTTATTTTGAGAGAGAGAGAGAGAGAGAGAGAGAGAGAGAGAAACAGAGGAGGGGAGAGAGAGAGTGGGGAGGACAGAATCCCAAGCAGGGTCCATGCTGTCAGCATGGAGCCCGATGTAGGGCTTGATCTCATTAACCGTGAGATCATGACCTGAGCCAAAATCAATACTCGATCACTTAACCAACTGAGCCACTCAGGCGCCCCTACTTTCTTTCTTTTTTTGGATGAAAGAATCTTAAAGGAGAACATCAAAGAAGCTTGGCTCTTCAGAGGCTCTTAACTGTCATTAAAAGCAGCATTTCTCAAAGTGCAGTATCTCAAAGTGCAGTGATTGAGGTGGCATGTAATAGTTAAAAAAATTTACTATTTAGTTGTTTCCCTGAATATGCTCTATTTTATGGTACATGATACTGCTATTCCACTTGTGATATTGACATCAATAAAGTGAATCAATCTTAAAATAAAAATATTAGGTAAATACTAGTAGAGGACAGAGGGTCAGAAAACTATGACCTGAGGACAGAATCTAGCCTGCTGCCTGTTTTTTATAAAGTTTTATTGGAACACAGTCTCTCTTACTGTTTATATTTTGTTTATGGCTGCTTTCATTCAGTGAAGACAGAGTTGAGTTGTAACAGAAATTGTCCTACAAGGTTGAAAACATTTACTATGTAGCTCTTCACAGGAAAATGCTGACCCATGGTATAGGAAGTACGTGGATGGAGCATATATCATGACCTTGGCACATAAATAGCTGAAGTGTGGGAAATGCCAGTCAGATCAGATAGCTTGCTTTGTAGCTGATGTAGTTGAGACTCAGGCAGGGGATTTGTTGTGAGTCACACGATTGGGGATGGGGTGGGAAGTTCATCCTGCACCCCTACTCTCTCAGCTCCCATGCCTGGGCTTTTCCCACCATAACATCCTGCCACAGGGTTTGTGCTAACATCTCTAAGCATTTCACATTGGTCTCATGTTGGGCAGTTGTTCATTATGGAGCAGACATAATTTCTAGTTTTGAGTAATTTAGGACAAAATGCTTTGTATTAAGTCTGTGTTGCTGTAGCCCCTCAAATTATTATACTGACTAGGAGAAAACTAATTGCAAAGACATAAGTAGAGTATTTGTGAAGTTGAATAATTTACCACCAAATAGAATACACTGAGGGTTTCTGAACATAGAATGCTGAGCTGATTTTACTCTGTGATATCAATTTCATCTCCTAGCTTTTGTGGCAGATATCCAGCTGGGAGGAAAGCACCAGGTAAAATAAAATGTAAAAGATCTCTAGCATGTACTTGTGATTTTCTCATTCCTGCCATAATTGTTAGAGCAGGCATAATGCTGTAGGGAGAACAGTTCCCGGGTGTTATATTTCACATCATTGTGTTACTTAGGGTCCAGTAGCCATGAGATTATATTGCCCCGTAGACATTGCTGATTTTTTCCCATTTTAGGCAAGTGCTTAGGAAAATAGGAATATTTTCTGGTTGAGATTCCAAGATTTTGAAAATCTTTTTCTTCATTGATAGTTCAAAATTATTATTGTATTGTGGGAGACACAACTTGCTAAAATGATTCTGTGGTTTACTTAGAACACCACAGTCTGATTTGATAGCCACTGGGCCACCTTTAGCTACAGAGAACTTGAAATATGGCTGGTGTCCATTGAGAAACTGTATAAATGTGAAATAAATCTTGGATTTTGAAAAGGTAACGCAACAAAAAGAATGTGATATACCTCATGATTTAAAAGTATTGATTATATGTTGATAATATTTGGGATGTGTTGGGTTAAACCAGGTATGTTATTGAAAATTAATCACACTTAAACATTTTTTTTAATATGGCTAATAGAAAATTTAAAATCACACATGTAATTATCATATATTTATTTTGGGAAGTGCTGAGTATTAAGGTGAGAATGCATAAATTTTGAACATTTCAGGCAATGATGAGGAAGCTTGACTTATTTGATGCTGAAGAATATTGCTGAAGTGTTTGAAACTAACCAAAGGGGTGTATTATTGGCTCAAGAATCATAGATTGATAGCACGAAGCATTTGGCTTAGAAACCAACGCTCATATTTGTGTTCAGTAAATGTAAAGGTGGCCTGTGATCACTAGGGAAATGTAAGATTATTTAATAAATAGTCTATAGCTGGTTAACTATTTGGTAAAAGATTTGGGTTTGAACCTCATGTTATAATTGAACTCCAGATAAGTTCTAGATAGATTAAGGAAGTGTAAATGTAAGAAATGAAACTATTGAGAGAAGCCAGAACATCATCTAGTGAAATGTATATTTGATTTCAGAATAAAAGCAGTAGAAGAAATCGTAAAAGGAAAAATGGAGTCGACAACAGAGAAACTGGGTTCCATTCTTTAAAAGAACTCAGATAGAGTTAAAAAGGTGAACGAGTCAGGTATAAAAACACAGAACTTGTCTCAGCTTCTCCTGACCCCCTGAAGATACAAGGTTCAGAAGACCACACTGAATGGACATCAGAACGCTATAAATTCCAGGCCTTGTTCCTGCCAGTTATCTGGTTATTAGTATGGTTGTCAGATTTAACAAATAAAAATATGGTACTCTCAGTTAAATTTGAATTTCGATAAAAAACAATTTTTGGTATACACACGTCTTACACAGAATTTGGGACATCGTTTGCCTAAAACCTTTTTGTTGTTTATCTGAAATTCAAATTTAACTAGACATCCTGTGTCTTTTTTGGCAACCCTAGGCCTGAGACTTTCAACCCCCAGGATGCAGAAGGAGAAAGGAGGGTCACATGGTTGGGCATGGGGGAGAAAGGACCTGGGGTCCAACTGCCCTGCAGCTAGGCTTTCAACCAATTGTCCTTTTGCACTCTGCACTTTATCTCTGGCTCCTAGAAAACAGGGCACCTCTGTGTCTTAAATCTGCCCGAGGTTCTGCAGGATCAGCTGGCCCCATCATGCTGCAGCCAGTTAACAGAGTGGAGGAATCCAGCCCTAATCCCAAGTTACCATGCCATCTTCTGAAATACATGAATGTTGTTTGCTCTAGTCCCCTCCCCATTCCTTATGCTGTGAGTTTATATACCCACTTTATTCCTTTAGTGTCTTTTAATGTGGTTTCAGGAAGAGGAGAAAAGTGCAGGTGGTCTGTTAATCAGAACACTTAATCAGAACACATATTTTAATTATCCAGCGAGCACATGGATTCACTTTTGTTGAAAAAAATATGTACAAGGTGAGAGTTCTGTTGATTCCTCAGTTCCTAGCAGGCAACTGGAAATGGGAAAAGAGATACAGATAAGAAGACCAGGTGTCCCAGGACAGTCCCAGTCTATGCCTGATGTCACAGTAGTTATGAATAGTTATCAATTGTAGTTATTAATAGTGTCCCTTCTCTTGCCCCAAACTTTATTCTCTGAGGAGTCTCTGTTTGGATAGGAAATTATACCATTAAGCCAGGCCTAGGAGAGAGTATATGTTAAGTGCAGAGAATGAGCTCACCAGGTAGAAGGTGGGAGAATTGTTTTCTGGTGAAAAAACTGACCCTAAAGAAACCCAGCAGCTGACACACACACAGAGCTTCTAGCCAACTTTGGGGGCCCAGTTCTTTATGGATAGACATCCAAGGATAACCAGAGTTAAAGAAAACCACTGACATGAAAGAGAGAGGACACACAACCAGAAAAAAAGAAATACTGGAGAAATGCAGAGATGGAAGACAAGAAAACATTTAAAAAATTTATCAAGGATAGAAGAATATATTGAGGATAACAAAGAGTGGGAAGCTATAAAAGAATATGAAGAAAAAGGAAAAAATACTTGGAAATGAAAAGTAATAGCCAAAATAAAAAATTCAATAGATGGTTTGGAAGATAAAATTAGGAACATTGCCTTTAAGTAGACAAAAATGGCAAAGATATAGAAACAGGTAAGAAAAGAATAGAAAGTCAAGATACTGATCTAGGTGATATAACATCTGACTAACCATAGCCCCACAGTGAAGAGAGGGGAGGGAGCTGCCTGGGTGGCTGTTGGTTGAGCATCTGACTTAGGCTCAGGTCATGATCTCATGGTTCATGGGCCGTTCAAACCCCACATCGGGCTTGCTGCTGTCAGCACAGAGCAGCCCCCCCCCCCCCACCTCTGCCCCTCCCTGGCTCACACTCTCTCTCGCACAAAAAAAAAAGAAGGGAAGAAATTATCACAGATATAAAAGAGTTTTCCAGAACTGAAGACAGGAGTCTCAAGATGGGAAAAATCTCACCTAGCATAATAGGGGAAAGTAATAGTTAGGGAGCTATACGAAGGCATGTTGGAGTGAGGGTTGAAACACCAGGGATAGAAAGACAGTTCTAAAGTTTCCGGGGAAAGAATCCAGAATCTGATTGGCATCCAAACTTCTCAACAGTAACAGTGGCAGCTAGTAGATAATCTACCAGAAATATAACTTCCAATCTAGGTTTCTGTGCTCTAATAAACTCTTATTAAGAACAAGGGTAGAGTAATAATACTCAGAAATGACTGGAGCATAAGCTTATCCTTTTTCTTCTTTATCAACTGGACGATGGCAATCTAGTGGACATTCAATCCATTGTAGGGCCCAGGAAGCTTCAGCATGATGAGCTGGAGACTCCATTTTGGCTGGAGTAGAAAGAATGAGGGAACCAGAGTGGAGTCTCCAAAAGAAAAAGGAAAGGAGGCTGGTAGATCATGTGATGTGATAGGAGCAAAAGAATCAGCAAATGAAAATATAAGACAGCTATTAACACTAGGAGAAACAAAGGTCCACGAGAGAGGAAATGTGATAATGGCATATTCCTTGGTTTAGCAGTCAGTAGTGTGTTCATGGTCAGTGTTTGCAAGGAGTGACTTGGGGACCTAGGCTCCTCTCATCTGGTGGCTCCACTGCTTCCTACTGGAACCCTCAGCAGGACTCACTCTATAGGCCAGCTGTGGACAAACAGGGCTAGACACAGGGTAGAAGAGTATGTTTTAGGGGCCAGGCCAGAACATGATGTATATCACTTGTGCTTCCATTCAGTGGCCCAGAATCTGGTCACACGGCACTGACTTCACCGCAGAAGAGGCTGGGAAATGTAGTTCTCTTGATTTCGTAGGAAGAACAGGTTTAACTAAGCCTCTAGGCGCTGTCTCCCATTGAGAGCTGTTATGTGCTGAGCTCTCACTATAACACTTTAACGATGTATTAAACCATGTACATGCACTATCTCACTAATCCTGGGAGATGTGTTCTAAGATCTCTCTTCCTCACCAGGAAAGTGAAGTTCAGAAGCATTGCCATTTGCCAAAGTCACACACCCAGCAAGTGAGAGAGCAGGGCTTGCTCATCATCTGGCAGTACTGTATCCTGATCAGTCCTCTCCTTGCATTTTAATCATTTATTTAAAAAGAAACAGCACCGTGAACAAATTTAGGCCGTGTTTAAAAATTTCTTTTGGATGAATTCTTACATTCGTTTCCATACTGTGTCTGAAGCTTGGAACAATGCATTTCTCTCCCGTGCACAAACCCACTGCCAGCCTTTCTGGATGAATGGAAGTTGGTATAAGATTCCTGGTGGCAGTCTTCCAGGCCAGCAGAGAGGAGAAACTTGCATTTGTCTGAGTTACCTCAGGAATGTCAGGGACGAGGCTCTGCACGTTGCACCGTATGGGGAGTGGGCCATGGAGCGTGGTCACTAGAGAGGGAGGGAAAGTGCTGATGGCATGAAGGGAAAGTGACAGATCTCCCCTCTGTAGCCTCATCATGAGAGCTGTGAGATGGAGCCCCCTGACAGAAAGCATTTCCACAAGATTACTTTGGATTAACTTTCCTGGGTTACATCTGTACCCGTGACACTTATCTAGTATGCAGAAAAGTGATCTATAGTCCAGCTGGCTGAGTGACTGCCTTAGTATGAATCCTGCTTCTCATGTCCCCTGTCCCTCCAGCCCAGTGATTCACAGCCCCTTTTGAAGTTGGGGTAGCTCAGTGTTATTGACTTGATTTGGTGATGCATTTCCTCTACTTTTTTTCTAAAAAAGTCTGAGTGCTGACTGTGTTCTGGAACTTCTTTAGTTGGTTGGTCTTGTTGACCAACTGCCTTTCAAGATGTTGGTCTGCCTCAGGGGTCCTCCGGGGAACTCTTGCTCCCCAACAAGCTTACTTAAATGGCTTAGGAAGGAAGGGTCAGCTTTGTTGGTCCCTGAATGGCCCCCACCTGGCCCTGTTAGCCTGCAGTGCCGACCGGGAACTTGGGTGGCCCCTCCCCCTCCCCCCATGCCCACTTTCACCAGGGAGGGAGTATCTGGTCCTGGTCCTAGAGTGGGCTTGCTGGTGTTCCTCCCCTGTCACTCCACCAGCATCTCTGCTTTTGGTAGCGAGTAGCATTTGGGGCTCCTCCAGTGGGCTCCTCCCTTCTTTCATTTTGGAGAGGCATATCCAATTATGGTCTATACAGATTTCCCTTCCTTGTTTAAGAGCATCACTGCGTGGATGGTAATTACTATAAGCCCCCCCCCCTCCCAAATATCCCAGTATATTTGGTGTAGAGAATGAAGTGGGGAGGGAAGTTTCCATGTATATTGGGCTTACCATCTTGGACTGAGGGCTCACACACTTTTTAGAGAATTTCAAGATATGCATTGAAATAATTGGCAACCCCTGAGGCTGCAGCAAGAGAAGACTGGAGATAATTTTGGCCCTTTACAAGCCCTTTAATAAGGTCAGTTGTCCATCACACATCACCCGCCCGTCCCTTTGTTTGTACCTGGTGATCTCACTGCAGACTAAAGCTCAGACTGGGGCTGCATCTCAGGGGATGTGAGAGAACTTTCCACAGAACTTTTAACTAATGAAAATAGAGGTCAGAAGTAATTATTCCTGTATCCATTCTGTACCGAGTGAGGCTGAAGGGAGTTCACCCATTAAATTACATTTCCAGCGTTCTGTTCCAATGTATGCTCCTTTACAACTTTATTTAAAGAAAGCGTAATGTGAAAGGCTTTTAACTCTGATGGAAGGAAGACAGGAGCTTTAGTTAGTAATGGTAGAATCTCTCATCGGATCGTCTGTTCTGAGAACAAAGATCTTTTTAAAACCTGGACTCAGGCAGTCCCATGGATTATATTAATGGAATGTACCTTAATAGACCCCTCCAGAGGATAACCTGAAGTATGAGTTCACTTTCTCTAAGCACTTCTGATCTTAAACTTTTTATTATTTTGTTGTGTAAGTTTTCCGTGGTCTTCTTGCCTCCATTACGCTATGAGATATCTACGTCTGTTTGAAAAATCAGGGACCCTTTCGAGGTAAATGATGCACGTGTGTATCTTTTACCCAGTGGGGACTTTTGATCATTGATTTTGTGATATAGTTAGCAAGTATTTATTGAGCACCTACTATACACCATGTACTATTCTAGGCCCTTAGGATCCATCAGTGAATAGGAAAGAATATCCATGCCCTGGGTAGGGCTTATACCCTAGTGAGGGGAAGATGGACAATAAATAAGAAAAACATAAAGTTTGTTAACAGGTGATAAGTGATCTGGAAAAAGTAGAGAGGTAAGGAAGATTAGGGGTCCCTCATACAGGGAAGGCTGGAGGTGACACTTGTGACCCAGCTTCTCAGCCCCTGACTTTTCCATCATGTAAGATTAGGATGTTGAGAAATAACTTCTAGTTTTTTTTCTTAACAATGAGGTAACTTAAAAAAAAATAGTCTGTAAGGTTAACTAAACACCTGTTGTTTCCTAGGTAATAAAAGGACCTAGTGTATTTCTTTATAGGAAAACTCACAAATATAGTTTAAAAATCTGTTTATCTACCATGCAAAAATATGTAGCTCATGATGTAAGATAGCTTAAATTTGCCTAAGAAAAAAGATCTGTGTTTATTATATGGGTTTGTCAACTTGATAAGGACAGGACTTCTGTAGACCCTGTTTCCTCATCATCAGATATGAATTGGGTTTTGGGAGAGTAGATGAGATAATGGACATGAAAAGACGGTGAAATGTACCTCATCATGTCCTGGAATGATACCATGTGGGACTCACAGCCAATTCATGAAAGCCTCTGGGGGAGGATATAGTAAACCCACCAGGTTTCTGTTGTCAAGGCCTTCTGTTGTCCATTGTTTCCTTATGTACCCTTCTCCCAAGTTGGCCTGCTCCCTGAAGCTTTCCCTTCCAAGTTTACCCTCATATCTTCTAACCTTTGCTGAGGCTATAAGTCAGGCATAAGAGAGAGGTAGTGAATTCCAGTAGTTCTTGATAGTGTGTAAATGACTGATAGGCTGTATCCTGAGAAGGGGGACTGATGATTTAAAGAAGGGATATGTTAATAGAAATGGATATATAATGATGGGAAGGGATTATTGAGTATCACTCAATATATTTTTTTAAAAAGTTTATTTATCTCAAGAGAGAGAGAGTGAGCATGAGCAGGGGAGGGGCAGAGAGAGAGCGAGAATCCCAAGCAGGCTCCACACCAGCGCAGAGCCTGATGTGGGGCTCGAACCCCTGGGCTGTGAGATCATGACCAGAGCTGAAGCCAGACGTGTAACCAACTGAGCCACCCAGGCACCGCTCAGTCAGGGTTTAAAATAGGCAATACATTTGATTAAAGCATCAACAAAGTATAAAAGAACACAGAAAAAGTTTATTTCTCACCTGTTTTCCATGTGCCCTGTTCTTACTCCCTAGCCAAACAGGTAATAACTCATATTAATTTATTCTTCTAGATCTATGTTTATGCATATACAAGCCACTGCAAGTATCTATTCTTGTTTCTCTCTCCTTTACATAAATTATGGCACATTACATATATTGCTCTCAGCTCTGTTTTTTTTTCCATTTAAGAATGCATTTTGAAGGTCTTCCCATATTAGAGCACAAATACTTCTTCAGTTCTTTTTACAGCTGCACAGTAGGACATTGCATGAGTGGGTCATTATGGTTTTAACCAGGTGTCTTTGAGAGACCTGCCTTCTGCTGTCACCCACACATGCTACTGTGAATACCTTGCACAAGCATAATTTCACGTGTGGCACCTTTATTTCAGGTTAGAAGTGGTTGTGTAGGGAAGAAGGCTCTATGCATTGGTGATGTTGATAAAGTCTTGCGAATTTAACCCCGAGGGAGGTGGTGTCAGTTTGTGCCCCAGCAACCACGAATGATACCATGTTTCCCTATAGTCTTGCCAGGATTGTGTGCTAGCAAGCTTCTGCCCACCTAATGTGCAAAACAGGATGCCGTTTTTAGAAGGAGAGGTTTTCTGAATGCCCATGTGCCCTCTGGACGGCCAGTTCCTCTCTGTTCTGCATCCTCCCAGAAGAGCAGGTGATCAGCACTTCAGAACCGTACCCCTGAACCCCATAACCTGCTCTATACTACACATATTCCTTCAATTTCTATGCAAAACTCAGACCCCTTTGTTTTTCACAAATGGAATACTTTCCTCCTATTGTCTAGGTGTTCTTAATTGCTGTCTTAGTTGACAGTGACTCAATTCTTTAGTTTTAACTTTCCCTGCCATTAGCTTCTCTACTGCAGCTGATAAGTCATCTATGAATTAAAGCCTAATTAACGGAAGGGAACCTGTTATTTAAAAAAAGATACTCACAAATCGTTTAATGAAAATGTATTTATAAGATGTAAATTACTTCACTTTTTTCTGTTTTTTTTTTTTTTACATTGTAGGTTTTTAGGCATTGTATTTGTTAAAAAATGGAGGTGAGGTGCACAGTGAAGCAAAGGCACATTGAAGCCAGATGAACTTATTTAGCTAGGAGGACCGCAGTGAACACTACAGAAGTCTTGGGGTCACTCACCTCTGTCTTGCCAAGGTGTCCCTCAGACTCTTTTTTTTTTTTTTTGAATTTTTTTTTCAACGTTTATTTATTTTTGGGACAGAGAGAGACAGAGCATGAACAGGGGAGGGGCAGAGAGAGAGGGAGATAAGAATCGGAAACAGGCTCCAGGCTCTGAGCCATCAGCCCAGAGCCCGACGCAGGGCTCGAACTCACGGACCGCGAGATCGTGACCTGGCTGAAGTCGGACGCTTAACCGACTGCGCCACCCAGGCGCCCCCCTCAGACTCTTTGAGGAGTCTTTCATTAAAGAAATTTTTTAACCTTATTTATTTATTTATTATTTTGGGGAGAGACAGAGTGAGTGGGGGAGGGGCAGGGAGAGAGAGAGAGAGAGACTCCCAAGCAGGCCCACACTGTCAGCACAGAGCCCTACCCGGGGCTCAAACTGACAAACTGTGAGATCATGACTTGAGCCAAAACCAAGAGTCGGACGCTTAACTGATTGAGCCACCCAGGTGCCCCATGGAGGAGTCTTACATTTTTAAGGCTCAGGGAGTGGGAAAAACCCCTTACAAATAATGCCCAGACAGGCCAGGTTACAGCTCCGAGTCTGTTCTGTGCTCAGGTAGGTGTGGGCGGTGGGAGGGGTCCGTATCTGGCCCCAGGCTCAGTGTCCTCATCTGTGAAGTGAGGAGGATGATGACGGTGCCCTCCTCAGGGGAGGTTCTACTTGGGTTAATGAGATGATGTGCGATGCCATTAGAGCAGGTGCTGGGATCGGGAAGCCCTCCAGGGTGCGTCCTTACCCCTTCTTGCAGCTTCACCACTCATGTCTCCATGCTTCCTCACAAACAGCCTGTAACCTGTGCATGTACTGGGGATGTTGTTGATCTAAGGTGAGACTATCCACTTGTCAGTCGTTCCTTGTGGAGCTTCCAGATGACCTGCTTTCTTGGCCGGGAAGAGGGCCGAGGACTAACACATGCATCTACGTGTGGCCCTTGGTCTCTGAAACCGGGTCACATTTCCTTTAGGAAAATGCTCAAGCCATTTGCTTCCTAAAAACCTTATTTTTCACCCTTTTGAAAGGTTGTTAATGGGATTGTTTCAATAGAAATGATGAAACCTCTTTTCTTCAGGCCCTCTCTGACTGTATTAATTAGTGTATTTCTATAATGTTAGTGTGGCTATTTACGTGGATTTGGGCCATTAAAGCCCCACCCCCAGCCCAAGCCCCGGGGAACATCAATAATACAGGAACAATTGCTCCCTTGGTCTTTTTCCTGGGTCACAGTTTATTGTTCCATTAATGGATGTCTCCATCAGAGTCTGCTTGTGGAAGATAACAGCGTTCCTCTCTCCTCTGTGGCCCTTGCCTTAAGGATAGTTCCTGTCCTCCTTGCACTGCTCAGGCGATGTAGGCTGAATTAAGGAATTCCTGGAGATATGATGCTAATTCTAGGGGGTGGCTGCTTCTATCATGTGGCCAAGTGCAGGGATTGGATACGGAATCACCAGTCTTGATTTACACCACTAGCTACAGAGTCAAATGGCATACAGTTGTCAGGTTTTCCTCTAATGATGGGGAAAGATAGAAATGAGGACTGTATATTAATGGCAGAAGACATTAGGATAGAAGTAAAAATGAAATCACGTGTGGGGATATTTATTTGTCTTGGTGTCTGAGAGGGAGAGGGGTGGGGGGAACCTTAAGCCTTTGATGCCTCTGACTTTGGGTCCCTCTGTGGCACCTGCTGTTGACAGAGTCCATTCAGTAGCAAAATGCCAGAAGAAGTGGGGCCCCAAGAATCAGATGAGTGGCTGGTCTGCCCACTGGGTCAACCCTTCCTTGCTGGGAATGCTCTGAGCCTTGGGATTTTAAATGGAAATGGTGAGATAAAGGTTTTTACTGAGATCCCTTGGACCCTGGAGTTCAAGCTTATTGGAATGGTGCCTTGGAGCATCTTGTAATGCCTCATAAAAACATGAGGTGCCTCTGGCAGGAAGGAAACTAGAATTTAACAATTCTTGTGGGGAAATTCTCATATTCCAGAAGACTTTGGCTGATTTAATCAATTCGTTAGACCCATCATTTACCATGCCTCAAGCATCCAACATTAACATTTTGTCTTTGCAAGTATTTCCAAGTGCCACTCTGTTAATATTTTCTATACCTTTGTTTTGATTAGTAAACACACAGAAGTGCTCTAAACTTCTTCAAGTCACAACATCGAGAGACAAGTGGGTGGCACATCCTCTCTGGTCTCTAAGGGGCACAGTCTGTAGCCAAAGGGCAGAAACTGGTTTGTACCTAGTGGGCTGTCACTAAAGGTGAATTGGAGAAGTGAATGGGTTTTTTTCTGCTGTGTGCCTTGTCATTGATGAGCCAGTGCTTTCTGCTGGTCTTTTTTTTTTTTTTTTAAGTTTCTTTCTTTTTTTTTTTTTAATACACTTTTTTTTTTCAACGTTTATTTATTTTTGGGACAGAGAGAGAGCATGAACGGGGGAGGGGCAGAGAGAGGGAGACACAGAATCGGAAACAGGCTCCAGGCTCTGAGCCATCAGCCCAGAGCCTGACGCGGGGCTCGAACTCATGGACCGCGAGATCGTGACCTGGCTGAAGTCGGATGCTTAACCGACTGCGCCACCCAGGCGCCCCATAAGTTTATTTCTTTATTTTGAGAGAGAGAGAGAGAGAAAGAGAGAGAGAGAGAGAGAGAGAGTATGAGCAGGGGAGGGGCAGAGAGAGGGAGAGACAGAATCCCAAGCAAGCTCTGCACTATGAGTGCAGAGCCCGATCCGGGGCTTGAACCCATGAACTGTGAGATCATGACCTGGGCTGAGATCAGGAGTTGGATGCTTAACCAACTGTGCCATCCAGGTACCCCTCTACTGTAGGTCTTATGTGGAACCTCACAAGGTGCCTGTGTTAGAGCTTTAAGGAGGTGTGGTTGGCGCTTCTGTTCTAAACAGCTCACAGTTAGGTAGCCATGTAACGTCCCAGGGCATGCAAAGGCCACCCCACCATAGTTAGGAAGAAGCAGCTCTCATCTGTGTCCCCATGCCAGTGTCTAGAGCTGACAGTAGCAGACCAAAATGGCAACACTAGTGTTTTTATGTCTTGTAATACCTAAATACTCATATTGATGACCGAGTGAGATTGGTCACCATGGTTTTTATCATTTGGTGCTCAGATGCTGACACCAACAGGGGCTGGAGGGCAGGACCCAGGCTGTCTGTTCTTTGGCTGGAGTCTTTCCAACAAGCCCAATGAGAGCAGATAGTCCTACATGAAGCATGGTGTCCTGGAAGAGGGATCCACAGATGTGACATCTGCCAAGCGTCCATCACCTGAAATGTGACCAGGACCTCATTCTGTCCCCTTGGGCCCCCTCCCACACATGCTGCACCCTCCCTGTCCTCTCTCTTAACTGATGTCAACCCCCAGTAGCTACAGGGATTCAATCCCGTTGGATTGAAGCGGGAGCCAAAGTTTCCGCCCCGCTTCATCTCCCTTCAGATACTCTTGTGTATGTGTAGACTTGACCTTTTTGATTTTAGAAGGCAAGATTGATCTTGTATTCATTTGCTGGGTTTTGCCATGCCTTCCTGGGTGTGTGTGTGTGTGGGGGGGGGGACTTACCTCTTTTCCAAATGAGTAAAGCTAGTGAGGGTGGGAGGTGGAATAACGCGTTCTTTACTTTTTCCTCTGCCACTTGGCCTGTCACAAGTAATTTCCAAACTCAACATAGCCCAGCGCCAGTGGGTATAAATTTGTTTCCTCCATTCTCAATTAACAAAAAACTAAGAAGAATGCAGGGGGCATTCATGCATGCAAACATATCCCATTCAGGGGCTAAGCTTATTTATCCTCAGCTTACTCTTCTTTTTGTGTTTAAAGTATCCTTAAAGAGGGATGCCTGGGTGGCTCAGTTGGTTAAACGTCCAACTTCGGTTCAAGTCATGATCTCACGGTCTGTGAGTTCGAGCCCTGCATCGGGCTCTGTGCTGACAGCTCAGGGCCTGGATCCTGCTTTTGATTCTGTCTCTCCCTCTCTCTCTGCCCCTCCCCCACTCACGCTCTGTCTCTCACTCCCTCAAAAATAAATAAACATCAAAAAAATTTAAAATATCCTTAAAGAAGTGATTGTAATAATAAGTGGTAGGGGTGTGTGTGTGTGTTCATGTGTGTGTTCATTCCCTCTTTAATTTCCTTACTTTGTTAAATATAATCTCAATAGGCCTGTGCTGGTCCCTCAAATTAGGTTTTCTCACCTTTTTGGGTTGTGGATGCCATTTGAGAGCTGTGCTTCTGTTTCTCTCTGTTTTATATTCATTTTCCCGTTTTCAGTTTTTGGGAGATGGGAGAGGGGCTGCACAACTTAAGAAGCCTGACATCCACCCTTTGCAGAAGATACTTTACAACTGAGGAAGCAGCGGCTTTGAAAGATGGGATCTTTGTATTCCCAACTTTTAGGCTTTTTAGTATTGATCATGCAATAAAACATTTCTTCACATTTAGTGATTTTTAAAAATTTATGTTTTCACGATGTTTACATGTTCCAAATATATATGTATTTCATATAATAATAAAAGCTAATATTTGTTTAATTGTTGAAATGTCCTGCTTTCCTTTCAAGTTGGCACTAATAGGTTTTTACCTAGCTGTCCCCCCACTTCCCCAAGTTGTATGGGGTCAGTTGTGAGTACCAAAGGGCCACACCTACTAATGAACTTCTGGATTAATATCAACGTTTGAAACTAATTAGGTAGGTAAAATGCATTTCAAAGAAAACATAATGGCTTCTTGTACTCCAGCTGGAAGGCAGCACCATTAATTGTCTGGTTAGAAAAGCTTTTTAACATGAGTGATTTAACTGAGCACATTGGAAGGAAACCCAGGAATAATGTATTAACTATTTTATTTTTGTCAAAAATAAGCCCAGGTGGAAGACAGCAGTACCCAGGCAGGACTTGAAATCATCATAGTGGTGTGAACTGCAGAAGCCATTTATTTAGCTTTGATTATTTGGAGCACCTGCTCTGTGGGCTTGGAGGATGCTGCAAGATCTAGCTGGGCAAGGTTCCCTGGTTTCCTGGAGCTTCTGTTTGGTGGAGGGAGACAAACAAGAACAAAGTAGAACAAGATGAGCAATTCCAGGTAGTGACAAGTGCCATAAAGAAGGGCAGATCAGACAGCCATGATGCTGAGTAGGGGGTTGGGGACGGCCTTTCTAAGGAGGTCCTGGCTGGGTTTGAGAGGAGGGGGAGCCCACCCTGCTGGGGAGTAAGAGGAGACAGACTGGCTGGAGTGGGTGGGTGAGGCAAGGGGAGGGGGGCAGCCCTGGGGTCTGAGAGGGAGGCAGGGTTTTGTTTCTGGTGCCATGGGAAAGCAGCCAGAGGATTTTCCAGCAGGGCGGTGACTAAGAGGGAGGCGGGGTCTCCTAGCTCCTGAGTCTCCCCCACTCCTCATATTGGCAGCCTCTGTCAGTGGCAGACTTCCTTCCCCTGGCTCTGTCTTTGCTGCCCCCTACCCTGCCCTGGGCTCCTGGGCTAGGGAGCTGATGGACACTGAAGCAGGTTGAATAATGGCCACCGAAGACACCAAGTCTTAATTGCTGGAATTTGTATGCTTTTTATTTAGAAAAAAGGGTCTTGGCAGGTGTAGTTAAGGATTTTGACATGAGGAGATTACCCTGGATTATTCGAGTGGGCTCTAAATGCCATTTTACAAAAGAGAGACAAAGGAAGGTATACACTCCCCAAGGAGGGGAGGAGGTGAAGACAGAGCCAAGAAATACCAGCAGCCACCAGCAGCTGGAGGAGGCAAGGAATGGATTCTCCTCGAGAGCCTTTGGAGGGAATGTGGCCCTACTGACATTTTGATTTCTGGCCTCCAGAACTCTGAGAGAATCGATGTCTTGTTTTGAGCCACTGGTTTGTGGTAATTTGTCACAGCAGTCCCAGGAAACCAACCTAGGCTCCAGGGAGAAATGGGGGGATGGAGATGTGAGTCATCTCCTCTCTTCTTTGGAATTCCAACCCACGCAGGGTGGGCGGGCATGGAAAGAGTAGAAAGGTTGAGGGCGATGAGAGACCACCCTCCCGTTGTGTGGGACTGTCCCCTCATATCTGCCCTCTTTACGCTCCAGCCAAGCTCAGTTTAGAGCAGGGGTTTCCCACTTTCATACACCAGGGATCAGACCGGCCATGCCTTGTTGAGGAGGGCAGTGTGCAGGGAGCTTGGCACATGCCCTGGGCAGCTGCACCTCCCCTCAGCTGATGTGTGGGGCCAGTGGGGTCAGATGCCCTGGTTTTCTCAGACAACCCTGAAAAAAAATCAGATTTTTTTAAAACATGAAATTTCCTGCTATTGAAAGCTGGTTTTTAGTTGCACGTCTGATTTGACCCAGGGTGAGGTGAAAGGCTCTATTTTGTGACTTCTGTCTTATAGTTTTTATTTGTCCCTAATGTTAACATATTATTTTCCACCTCCATTTTTATGAGCCTGGGGTTTAATCAGTGTATTTCTTAATGCTGCTGTAACAAGGAATCACAAACCTAGTTGCTTTAAACAATACACATTTTGTATTTTACGGTTCTAGAGCTCAGAAATCAATGAGAGATGTTATAGGGTACCTGGGTGGCTGAGTCCGTTAAACATCTGACTCTTGATTTTGGCTCACGCCATGATCTCATGATTCGGGGGATCGAGCCCCATGTTGGGCTCTGTGCTGACAGTGTGGAGCCTGCTTGGGATTCTCTCTCTCTCTCTCTCTCTGCCCCTCCCCTGCGTGCACGTGCTCTCTCTCTAAAAATAAATAAATGTTAAAGAAATAGATGTTATAGGGCTCAAATCAAGGTGTTTGCAGAGCTATGTTCCTGTTGAAGGATCTGGGGAGTATCTGTTCCTTGCCTTTTTTAGCTCCCAGAGGTTATCCTTGGCTCATGGCTCCCTTCCACGGCACAATCCAACCTCTGTCATATCTCCTTCTCTATCATTTCTCTTTCTCCCCTTAAGGACCCTGTGACTACATAATTTTCCCACCTCATTATTTTAATTTAATCATGTCTGCAGAATCTCTTTTGCCATGTAAGGTAATTACATGGTTCTGGAATTAGGATGTGGATATCTCTTCGGGCCATTATAATGCCTTCCATAGTCAGTCAGTAACCAGTACTTACCTGTAGATCTCTATGCCCTGCATATGAAAGACCCCTGTGACTGCCTTGTCTCCCTCTTACCCATTCTAATTTGTGCTGATACCAGTTCTCAAGGGCCCATTGTATGCGTCAGTTCCCAATTTTATGTTCTGTGACTTCATGTTGGTAGCTTGAAGTTGGCCAGGGTAGAATATTTACACCATAGATATTGGCAAATGTTATAATTCAGGGCTTTCCACCCCACCTCTTTCCATTCTTTGTCCCAGAGAGCTGGATATCAAACATTTATCAGCATGCCGTTGACTTCCACCTACTCCATTTGGTCTAAGATTCCTGTTTTCTGGGACACCTTGCCCACTTTTCTATGGATTTTTGTCTCACGTTTGGGGAGGTGGATATGGATGCCTCAGAAGCATTATGGAGATCTTGGTGTGGAGACCGTTATTTATACCTGTTTGAACTCTATAGGTTTGAAAAGTAAACCATGTGCCCTTTGGGTTTTCCTTTCTGCAAAGGAATCTGGAGGATTTATGCTCATTCCTAGCTGGCATTACAGTCCCCCTTTTTTCATATAAAGGAAACATTCAATGTTTGCTGTCTTTAAATAAATGACTTCCTCCCTTCATATTGGACCTATTTCTTGTATGTCCCAATGTTAAGGGACTGTCAGTGTCCCTCCCAGTGTTTTGACTTCCATAGATGTGTACAGTCCTGCTAAAAACTTGGTGATTATAAGATCCTTAGTAATCACCAGAACCTGATAGAATAGGGCACATCTTGAAGCATCCTGACAAGGTGGGGTAATTAATTAATGATTCTTTTTCAATAAAACTCTCTCTCCTTACTGAAAGATTCTTGTAAACATTCTAACAAAACCTGAAGCTTGTTTTTGTACTTGGCATTTTATCATGCTAACTGTGCCTTTTGAATCTCTAAAATTGTATTTGCTATTCTCTTTTCTAATGGGATTTCAAGCAACTTTTTGATCAAGGAGTTTCATACAATGGTCTTTCTAAAATACTATAGAATTACAGTTTTCCCCTTTTATGTCAACATTTGGTTACTTGTTTCTTGGTGACTGCTCTGAATATTTCTTCCATCTTTGTTTTCAGTCAGTGCTCTGATAGAGTCAGTATTTTTGTTGCACAGATTGCTACCATGTTTGGGGCACGATTACTCTTATCAGTTAGGTTCTCAGGAAAGCCTCATTAATTAGGTGTGTGATTATTTTCTAATATTCCCTTTATAGATAAGTTTCTTAAGAATGTCTTTAAAAATGAAGGTTGACCAAAATATTACAAATTTACAAAAGGTCTGATACTCAGGCAGCCTTAAAAAATGGCAGATGATTAGCTTAGAAAATCAAGCCACTCTAAGATGGGACAACTGAGTCCAAAAGGGCTCTTTCGTTGGAGGACAAGGCTGAGGGCCCAGGTGTGTGGGCGTCCACTTCTTGTCTTTCCTGTTGTACCCTGGCCCCTTCCTGGCTGAGAGGCTTAGAGGCCCAGCTAGCCCACACATGCTGGCCCTGTGGACGAGAGGCTTTAGGTAAGAGTGGAGACAGGAGAAGATGGAGGTGAGGAAGAGTTTGCCTTTCAGCCAGCCAACATTATCCACCCACTCTATGCTAGGCACCAGGTGGAGTGCTTTAAGTACACTTATGCGTTTCATTCTGCACCCTTCCAAAAAGTGTTCTTCAATTCATCCTGCCAATATTAGTAGTGCAATCCAGACAATGAGGCTGTAAAGCAACTAAAGGTTTTATTTGAGGTCTTGGGGATTGTAGTTGGGGAGACACAGAGCTGACCTGCTCCAAGTGAGGGTGGGGGGTGCAGACTTATAAAGGCAAAAACGGCACAGATACAGAAGTTGTTCTGAAAGGATTATGGTTGGTGCTGGCAGAGTTTAAAGTGATTAAGACACAGTTGGTTCTTTAGCTACGAAGTGTTCCTTCATCCCTATGCTAGTGTGAAGTGGAAGGATGTCTTCCAGGTGGTGGTTGAGTTGCAACCAATAGGCTGCAGTTGACCGAAGTCACAAGTTTACTGTCCTGAGAAATTACTTCCTCAGTGTCCTTTGGACTCTATTTTGATTGATTCTTAGCAATGTTTACTTCATTCTGAATGCTCTTTTGCAGTACCTACCATGTGGCAGGCATTTTGCTGGGTGCTGGGGATATACAGACAGAAATCAGTGAATCCCTGCCTTCCTGGGGCACACAGTCTAGAATATTAAAATGTTAGGATGTTAGATTAAATATTAAAATATTAAATATTAAATATTAAAATGTTAGAATATTAAGATGGTAGGATCTTGAGAATGGTACAGTGGTGAATAAAAATTCCATTAATGATTTAGTTTCCAGTTTGGGTAAGGAGAACTTTTTATGACTGTAGTTTATTCTCCTGTATGTGTTTAAAGTTGATAGATTCAACCTCTCTCACAATTGAGTATTTTTGTATGGTACCATTGTACTTTTGAGCGTCTAACTTGGTAGTCTAGTTTCATTGAGAGTTATATTTGGGGTTGTTTGAAACATATACACCTGTATGAGAGTTCATCTAAATTGAAATCCACTAAAATATGGTTAATTGTTAAATGGACATATTATAGGCTAGTTTTTATGAGTTTTTTCCCAGCAACATATTTTGTAAAGCTATGCTACTGGCATATGAAACAGTTTATAATTCTAGAAGAAAACTTTTTCTTATTAATTGATTCATTTATTCTCTCCTTCTTGCATTTTCTAATTCCCAAAGCAACCACGTCACCTTTCATAGTCCACTTAATGTGACTGTTGTATCATTTCATGTAAAATGTAGAAAGCTTGCAATTGTATCAGCCTCTTTCTTCCTGATCTTTGTAGTTGTCATATGTAGTACACTTACATGCATTGAAAACCCCAACAGGCAATGTTACCATTTTTGCTTCAGTCAAATGTATTTTAGAGTATTTAAAACTAGGAAAGGCAGTCTGTTGCATTTGATCAGTTTTTTTTTTTTTTAACCATTTCTCTTGCTCTTCCCCTTTGCCTGAAGACACAGGTTTTTCTCTATTAACATTTAACCTTTGGCTTGAAGAACTTTCTTTGGCCCTTCCTGTAGAGAAGATCTACCGGTGACAAATTCATTTCTCCTTCATTTGCCAATGTCTTATTTTTGCCTTTATCCTTGAAGGATGTTTCAGTGGATATAAAATTCTGGGGTGACCGTTCTTTTCTTTTTTTATTTTAGAGGGAGAGAGAGAGAGCGAGAGCGAGTGAGAGCATGACCTGCGGAGAGGGGCAGAGGGAGAGAGAGAGAATCTCAAACAGGCTCCACACTCAGCACAGAGCTTGACATGAGGCTTGATCCCACGACCCTGGGATCATGACCTGAGCCAAAATGAGGAGCTGGACTCTCAACTGACTGAGCCAACCAGGCACCTTAGCAGTTCTTATCTTTCATCATTTAAAAGATGTTCTACTGTTTTCTGGTCGCCATAATTTCTAATGAGAGTCATTGGATATGATGAGAAATTTGTGGTGATTCACATCATTTCTTTCTTTATGTAATGTGTCATTTTTCTTCTGTTGCTTTTGAGAGTGTTTTCTTTTTGTTTTCTGCCATCTGATTATGCTGTGTACAGGTGTGGTCTTCTTTGAGTTTATCCTGTTTCTAAATCTCTGGACTTCTTGAATCTGTAAACTTATGTCTCTGAACAAATTTGACAGTTATTTTTTTCGCCATATTTTCCTGCCCAGATCTCTTTCTCCTAGCTTTTTGGTACTCCAGTGACCTTTGGATATCGTCCTCATGGTTCCTGAAGCTTTGTTTATTTTTTCCCAATCTTTCTATTTCATAGTAGGTAATTTTTCTCTTTTCATGTTTACTTATTCTTTCCTCTGTCATCTCCATTCTGTTATGGAGCCCATCCAGTGAGTTTTCATTTAAGATGTTGTTTTTGTAAGTGTCTAAATTTTCATTTGGTTTTTTATTGTTCTCTTGAGTGTTCTCTGAATGTTCTCATTCTATTTATTTCAACTGTCTTTTCCTTCACTTCATGAACGGTAGTTCTTTAAAAAATTTTTTTTTGAGAGAGAGAGAGTGTGCGTGCATGTGCTCACAAGTGGGGGAGGGGCAGAGAGAGAGGCAGACAAAGGATCCAAAGCAGGCTCTGCATGGTCAGCCTGATGCAAAGCTTGAATCCATGAATTGTGAGATCATGACCTGAGCCAAAGTCAGATGTTTAACTGACTGAGTCACCCAGGTGCTCATGAACTGTAGTTTTGTTTTGTTTTGTTTTGTTTTTTAAGCTTATTTATTTTTTTGAAAGAGAACACAAGCAGGGAAGGGGCAGAGACAGAGAGGGAGACACAGAATCCAAAATAGGCTCCAGGCTCTGAGCTGTCCGAGCAGAGCCTGATGCGGGGCTCGAACCCATGAGCCATGAGATCCATGAACTGTGAATCCATGAATTGTGAGATTATGACCTGAGCCAAAGTCAGACACTTAAGCGACTGAGCCATCCAAGTGCCCCTGAACTGTAGTTTTAATGGCTCTTTTAAAGTCTCTGCTTGATAGTTCTCATGTCTGAAGCATCTTGGGGTTGGCATCTGTTGATTATACTTTTCCTCAAGGAATTTCAGATTGTATCTTGGATGTTCAGAATGTTATGTTGTATAAGCACTGGGTCTAGTTAGAATCCTATGGAAATGTTGACTTTTTTAGTTGTTTCATCAGGCAGTCAATCTAATTAGGTTCAGACTGTCAGTTCTGCCTCAGCTTTGGCAGATGGTGGTCCAGATCTCAGTCCAGCCTTCTGCGCTATGGTATGCTGATTTTGATCTGTCCTTTACATGCAAATCTCTGTTAAGTTCTCTCAGCCTTTGCTACCCAGAGTTTTACAAGAGGAAGAAACAAAAAGCCAAACAGTTCAGCTACTGCCCTCCTACTTACATTCTCCGATGTTTTTTTTTTTTTAATGTTTGTTTGTTTGTTTGTTTGAGGGAGCAAGCTTGCATGAGCTGGGGTGGAGCAGTGAGAGAGGGAGAGAGAGAATCCCAAGCAGGTTCCGTGCTGTCAGTGCAGAGCTGGATGTGGGGCTCAATCGCATGAACGATGAGATCATGACCTGAGCCAAAATCAAGAGTCAGGTGCCCTGCCATCACCAGTCTTTAAAGAAGTTGTTTTTCTGAGCCAGCAAAGCTTGGATGAGGTGGAACTGACTTGCATGCTCTTTTTTTTTTTTTTTTTTTGACTTACATGCTCTTGGTCCAACTTTGTTCCAGGAGCTCTTTGTGGTTCTGCTTTTATTTTGATTCAAAATTCATGCGATTTGGAGGATATCGTGCGACCTTTGTTGAGACTGTGTTTCTACCTTGTAGCTCAGACACCAGGGACAGTAGAATAGTGCACTTCCAGAACTTCCAGGGCACAAAGAGTTTAGGTCCGTTCTCCTGATTTTATAGATGAAAAAATGGAGACCTGTTCAAAGTTCTACATTTTGAACTTTAACGGATCTCCCGTTTGGTTTCCTTAGCAGGATGGGGCTACAGAAGCCTTGGGTTTAAAACCTAGCTCTGCCATTTAACTGGGTGTGATGTCATGGAGAGATCTGATTTCTGTGGATTTTTATTTCATCATCTGTACCGTGGGATAATACTTGCCTTGAGAATTAGGCATCATGTACGTCGATCACCTAGCCCAGGGCACCACTAGATGGTGTTAAAGAGATTGAACTAATATTTATTGACTCTGACCAGATGCCTTGGTGAGAACCCGGGCCCTGTCTTGAGGAGGTGGCCACAGTGTAGCGGTGATCTCTTTAGCAAGTTCATAAAGATTTGAGACTTAGTTCAAGTCCTTTTACTTCACACATGGAATTCAGACCTTGAAGTTGGAACCCTGAGGACCTGTGATCTATTTGACCTGCAATTTTATCCTGCCCCCATTGTTGCTCTCAGCAGGTCCCTACCAATTTTTACTAAGGTGTTCACTGTGGTGACCAGACGGTATCCTCATCATCTGGATTGAGAGATGGCAGAATCATTGTTTTGCAGCCGGGGAGCAGAGGTGTGGCATTGCGCGTATGCTGTCGTGAGCGGAATCTGGGTTTTCAGTTTGAGTTTTCACATATGGGTTTTGGATATGCCAGGAGTGTATTGATACAGCAATATGGGGCTTAGCTGCTCTTCTTTCTACAAGGAGCTCACTTTATTTTATTTTTTTGAATACCTTGAGATCTTTTTAGAGGCCACGTGCACCTGAAGATTTGTGTGTTTCAGGCACCTCCAGGGCTGTGTGTTGCTCCCAACATGCTTTCTTCGTGCTGTGTTGAAACATCAGAAGTGAATCAGACATTTCTTTGGCTAACACTGCTGCCAGAGTCGGTCTGGGGAGACTTGATCCTCTTTCTCTCTCTTTTTTTGTGGGCCTTTTGTTCCATAACATGATTCTGTTTTACCGGGTGTTTGTAAGGCCTGAAGGGCTAGTGATTTTCAGGATTTGAAAGTTATCGATAAGTTAAGGAAATCTGAAGGCTATGGAGTTGGCTGGATTCGTTTCTGTTTTTTTTTTTTTTTTCTTCTTCTTCTTCTTATGCTTTGTTGTGTTCATATGGCAGGAACCCAGTTATAAAAAAGCTAGTTTTCCTCCTGAGTACCAGCTGCCTTGGCAAGCTTTTCCTATAATGCACCAAATTTACTGTTCTGGGATTCATTTTGTTCTACCTTGTTCAAAGTGCTTGTTTTGGTGGAGAGGGAAATTTTAATCATTTGGATGGCCGAAGATTACAGGTACCTCCCTTCCCTTTTTATCCTGATGTAACTTCTTGTCATCCATTCTTTGCCACTTCAACATATGACGCTTCTATAAGTGCCTTGTAGAAGGCACTCCAGTCATGGTGAAATATTACGCAAGCTGGAAGCTTTGTCAAAGGTAAGTTTAATTTTAAGCAAAAAAACATTTTTTAATGTTTATTTTCTTTTTCTTTTTCTTTTTTTAATCTATTTTTGAGACAGAGAGAGACAAAGCATGAGTAGGGGAGGGGCAGAGAGAAAGGGAGACAAGAATGTGAAGCAGGCTCCAGGCTCTGAGCTGTCAGCACAGAGCCCAATGCGGGGCTTAAACTCACGGACTGTGGACCTGAGCTGAAGTCATACGCTCAACCAACTGAGCCAAACAGGTGCCCCTATTTTATTTTTCTTTTTGAGAGAGAGAGAGACAGAGTATGAGTGGGGGAGGCACGGAGAGACAGAGGGAGATACAGAATCTGAAGCAGGCTCCAGGCTCTGAGCTGTCAGCACAGAGCCCAACGCAGGGCTTGAACCCACAAACCATGAGATCATGACCTGAGCTGAAGTCGGATTCTTAACCGATTGAGCCACTCAGGTGCCCCATAAAAAAAAAAATTATTTTAAATGTGATCAAATAAACAAGAAAAAATCAGGCCTACTCACAGGGCTGACTGTAAGATGGTTTAATTGTTTCCTTTGCCTTGTGGTTTAAAGTATTTTTAACCTATTATTGTTCCCAGTTTCTGCTCCTAAAAACAAACATGAGTTTAAAAGATAGTATAGTTATATTGTAAGGAAATTATGCCAGATTTCATTTTTTTCCTCCATTCTTGCCAGTGTAGTATTAATTGGTCCCTTCTTTGGGCTCCCCAAAAGATGAAGATCCAAGAGTCTGTGAAATCCTCCTTTCTGACTGCTGTGGATTTAATTTGTTTTAAATGCTTATTTTTTGAGAGAGAGACAGACAGAGCATGAATGGGGAAGGGGCAGACAAAGAGGGAGACACAGAACCCGAAGCAGACTCTAGGCTCTGAGCTGTCAGCACAGAGCCTGACATGGGACTTGAACTCATGAACTGCAAGATCATGACCTGAGCCGAAGTTGGACACTTAACCGACTGAGCCACCCAGGTGCCCCTGGACTTAATTTTGTGTCCTCTTTTCCAAATTCATGTGTTGAAGCCCTAACTCCCAGTGTGATAGTATTTGGGGCCTCTGGGAGGTGATTAGGTTTCGCTGAGGGTCATGAGGGTGGAATCCTTGTAGAAAGGAACCAGGAAGCCAGCTCATCCTCTCTCTGCAGTGTGAGGATATGACAGGATGGTAGCCTTTGCAAATTAGGATGAAGGCTCTTGCCAGACACTGAACATGCTGGCACCTTGATGTTGGCCAAACTGTGAGAAAAAATAAGCAATCTCTGGTTTCTGCCACCCAACTTATAGTGGATTTCTGACTGAGACACTGATGTACCTTACTTATATTCAAGAAGATGTTTCTCAGTTCTCGTAAGAATTAACTAAGCTGATACATGTTTCAATTGGTAAATTGTGAGGGTCGTTAATTTCTGAAAAGGCATAATAATTTTTGCAGGTAATTTTTGAAGAGTATATCCTATGATCTATGAATGAAAAACTCATCTTAGCATGTAAATAGTTTCTGAGCCACAGCTAGACACAGCAGATTCTAAAGGCAAAGTCTGCTGGACTCTGTGGGAGACAGGTTGAAAATGTGGGGCTTCATTAAGCATGTTACACTTACAGCTCAAGAAAGGCAATAAATTTGTATGAGAGATTATTCAGGCCACATGTCACCTCCACAGTCTTATAAAATTCCTTCTATCTTGCCAGAGAATCCAGATTTGACATTTTTATTTCAACAATATTTTATACAGATAGATGTAGATACATCTCTTGGCAAGAGGAGGAATTATAAATGCTAATTCATTCCATTGAGTGGTAAACATTTTCTCTACTGCTTAATAGGACAAAATACATAAAGATTAATTAAATGATCTAAAATTTCCAAGCTTCTTTTTAATTGCATAAATTGAATCTCTTGCCAAAAGATACCCAGCTCTGGTAAACATGATAGATGGTGATGGGGACACATGGTGACTTGGATAGACTCCACTTCTGGATTCTGCCTGAGTGTGTTGGCCACAGGTTGCGGTCTACAAACAATATCCACTCCACCAATGCATAAACCAGGGCTTGGTGGTCAGTGGTTTCATGTGGTGTCTTTAGGGTGCTACCACACTGACGTGACAAGGGGGAATGCTCTCTGGTCAGGGGCATAGGTCTCTAATGTGGCTGGAATGTCATAGCTGCCCACATATCTGCGTGTTTGTAAGGTTGTTAACCATTTGTTGAAATGCAGCATCTTGGTTGAGCGGAAGAAGTTCTTACGTCAGATTAAAAAGCCTGCCTCTGGTCCTCCCTCTGATAGCTAACCACGTGGAACCATAGATCCACCATTTGTGAGACAGGGGCTGTGTTACTTGTTTCAACCTTTTTCAGGGTAAAGATAGGGAGCCCTCTGAAGTGGGGACTGTCAGCGCTCCTTGAGAAATCTGAAGCAGTTTGTTAGTGTGTTGGTAAGCATCTGCGAGAGAAGCAGGCCTTGTACTGGGCTAGCCTTTTTGCACATATATGTAACTAATATGTAGCTGTGTTGTAAGAATTCTTTTAGATGCTACTAGAATGCTATCTTGGAGCTGAAAGGTATTTCTGTCCAGTTTGTTCACCCATATATTTACAGTGTGTAATAAAGTGCCTGGCATGTACTAATGGTTCCATAACGTTTGTTGAATGAATGAATGAATGAATGAATGAAAGAATGTTTTTCACAGGTATTACAGTGAATAGTAGTACGTGATTTTCTCAAGCGCAAAGTTATAGGTTTCATGGTTATAGAGATATATTTGTTACATTTCTTTCCATGGAGACAGACAGCTGCCTAATGTCAAGAAGCTGTATGATGAATGGAAAGAGTGGTCCTAGGGTGGGGTGGGAGGGGACTTCACATGAACTCAGGTAGCAGTGCCAAAGCTGTTGCCCTGGATGTGACCCCTTGTCCTTGGCACACCTGGGGTTCCTTGTTCCTACATGGCATGACAGCGCCCGTCTCTTGGGTCCACTGCCTTGGTACTCGAGCATAGCATCGGATGTTATAGACTCATGTGAAGCATAGACGTGTTTCATAGGAGTGACCTCCTCTGTGCTGTGGTGGGGGTGGCCTCAGCTTTGTAAATATGTGTATGTGTGTGTATATATAACACATAACGTCTATATCAATATTGATATTGATATTAATATAGATATGTATATGTATTGACACACACACACATACACACACACACAGACATGATGCATGTGTTTGTTCTGACATGAAGAGCTCAGCTATGGAGTCAGTTAGAAGGTTCCAATTCTGGGTCAGCCATTTGCTTATTTCATGCTCTTGGAAAAGTTACCAAATCACTTGGAGCTTGGGGTTTTCAGCTATAGGGAGATGGTGATAGCACCTAGTTCATAGGGTTACTTTGAGCATTAAATGCGTTAGTGCGTAAGAGGGTTTAGCAAATTGAGTGGTAGTACATGTGAGAGTGTGCTGGTTATAACTGTTCTTGTATCAATACCACTTAGTGCAAGATTACTAGGAGCTGCGTCCTGGGCTTAGAGTTATACACACATAATCTTTCTTAATTTTTCTAGCAATACTATGAGGTGAATTTTTAAGCCCAGGAGGAAACATGTCACAAGTGATGAATTGCATGAGGGTTTTTGTTCTTTGTTTTGGCCAAAAGAGCTTCCTTTCTAGAAATATCATATTCAGGCAATCTCTGACCCCCACCCCCACACCGAACATATTCCCCACCCTGCCTTGCTCTCAAGGTCTGTTCTTTTCACATCAGTTTTTTTGGATTTTTCCCTGTGTGGCTCTACATAAATCTTTTCTTAATACTGAATAGCTTATTTTTTGGAATGCAGATGTAGAACACATGGGCATTTTGATTTACGATAGCACAAGATGCAGACTTCAAGTTATGTAATTAGGGTACAGAGCTGTGTTGCAGTCCATGCCCTCATTGTTTGCAGAGTCTCATGCCAATCAGTTTGCCTTGGGGTCAGTCTGATCCTCTCTGGATGCTGGCTCTCCGCACAATGCTGGACTGATGAGATAAACCTAACCACCATCTCTGCTCCCCAGGAGCTGTCAGTCAAACAGTTCCACTCAACATCATGACACTCAACCTAGTGAATGATTGGATAGTGCTAGAAAGACAAAAGCAGTAGGTTAAGGCGAGGGAGAGTGGTGGGGGTGTGTTCAGGAAGGTTCTCTGATGAGGCATTGGAATGGAGATTGCTCCTTTCATTTGCTCCAGTTTTCTCCTTAACACTTAAGACCACCTGCCATTTTTCTGTTGCCCCACACATCCCCATGGAATGTCAACTCTGAGAACAGGGCCTTAGTCTGTGAACATTTTACTCTTTGTTTTAAATATATTCAAAATTTATGTATCTATCTATCTATCTATCTATCTATTTATTTAGATAGCACAAATCAGGGAAGGGCAGAGGGAGAGAGAGAGAGAGGGAGAGAGAATCCCTGTCAATGTGGAGCCAGATGTGGGGCTCAAACTCATGAACCGTGAGATCATGACCTGAGCTGGTCAGAGGCTTAACCAACTGAGCCACCCAGGTGCCATGTTAGCATTTGCTCTTATATATCCCAGGTCCCAGGTCCTAGGCCAGCCCAATCCAGTGTGGAATGGGTGATTGATAAAGGGAGCCAGTAACTAGGAGGCACAGAACGATCATTTAAAAGCTGTGGACAGTGTATAAGAGGTTACCCATTAAACAAGGGTGAGCTCTACACAGAGGGTAGGGAAAGGCATTGTTGGCCACAGGATCAGCTTATCCAAAGGCACAGAGCCTGGAGACACCATAGGTGGATGTGTCCCGGGTGCATATTTTTCAAGAGGCTGCCTTGCCATTTTGGCCTCCGTGGCCTTCTGCATCTTTGGAAACATGAAATGATACAGCACTGGTTAAGGGCAGTAGCTCTTTGTGCTCTGTTTCTGAAAGAGTGTGGGAATGTTTATTCTTTGGGACAAAATTCTCATAGCATTGAGAAAATGAGCAATTTGGACCTGGTGGGCTACTTGACAATCTTATCTAAGGAGGAGATCTGGATCCCTTCTCAGCTCAAAGAAAAGTTGGTAATCATTAGGAATGGAGGATTTAAATTCTCTGATTATCATACAGTTTGTTTTCCGTTGTCTTGTATAGCTGTGTAGGCAGGGATTGGTTCTATTTAGAAGATTAAAGATGGGTTGACCATTGGGAAGAATAAAACTGAGCAGGTTTCTTTGAACATAAAAAAAAATATATATTCTACCAGGTCTTGGCTTCTAATACTGTTTCCCAATAAAAGGAACCGGGGCTTCTCGGAGAAATAGAAGATTCTTGGACTGTGGCAGGGAATTCATAAGATGAGCCTGGAGAATTTGTACTGTCAGAAAGTAATAAGCAAGTGCTCAAAACGCAAACATAAAAACACAGTGGTGAGTATATGGCAAAGACACACAGGAGTCAACTGAAAGAGCTCCCAGTGGCCACACTGGAATAGTTTGAGTAACAAAATAAAGCAGTACTGGACTGCAATCTAAAAGATAAGATAAAGTAAAAGTAAAGTAAATAAATGGTATGTATGAATGGCGGGAGAGACCAGTCTCCCATGTAGAAGAATTCAGAGTAATGTATGTAGCTGCTCTGCCCTCAGGGAGGTGGAGCATAACTTCATTCCTCACATGTGAGCTATACATAGTGACTTCCTTCCAAGAGTACAGTGTAGACAGGGAGGAAAGAAAGAATAACTTTTCAGTGGAGAAACTTGGTCACCACCACCTCAGCCAGATAATCAAGGTGGGCATCAACAGTGATAAGTCATGTGAAACGATAGCAACGACTCTTCCTCTTCAAAAACCCGTAACACCAGCCTGACCATGAGATAGACATCAGAAAAATCCCATCAGAATAACATTCTACAAAATAGCTGACCAGTACTCTATAA
Source organism: Prionailurus bengalensis (assembly GCF_016509475.1). NCBI lineage: Eukaryota > Metazoa > Chordata > Mammalia > Carnivora > Felidae > Prionailurus > Prionailurus bengalensis. Next base: position 22,809,298 of record NC_057348.1, read on the forward strand.
AACTGCCACGGTCATCAAAACAACAGAAGTCTAAGAGAGACTGTCACAGCCAAGAGGAACCCAAGGAGACATGATGAGTAAATGTGATGTGATATCCTAGATGAGATCCTGGACCAGAAAAAGGACATTAGGTAAAAACTAAGGAAATCCAAATCAAGTGTGGATTTTAGTTAATAATAATATATGTATATTGGTTCATTAGTTGTGACACATATGTCATGGTTGTATAAGTGAATAGCAATAGGAGAAACTGGGCAGGGAATGTATAGGAACTCTGTACTACCTTAGCATTCTATAATCCAAAACTATTCTAAGATAAAAAGTTTATTGAAAAATACCCATTGAGCTAAACCCTGGTTTATTGTCACTTTTGATTGAAGATCAGATGCCAAGTCAACAGGCCACTATATTTAGATGAAGGTTGAGGGATGGCTTAAAAAATCTAGCTCGACTCTGCATGGAAATTGTCAGGGATGTAGAAACTTCTTGCCAGGACCAACTGGGTGACACTTAAAATAATTCAAACCTCATATGAAAGACCATTGTTCCAAGTGGGCCAAACCAAGCAGGCTGTGCAACATAGTGGCTGAGCCACACTGTTGCTGGATTCAAATCCAGCCCTGAAGTATACTAGCCAAGGGATTTTTGCACAAGCGGTTCTGAACCTTGGTTTCCTCCTCAATGGAATGAATATCATGGTAACACCATAGCATTGACGTTCAAGGATGAAATGAAGGGGGGATGGTGTCTGTAAGGCACTTAGCACAGTTCTCAGTACTCATTAGCTGTCCTATAAATGGCAGCTACTCTTGTTGCTGATAACTTTCTCTCTCTTTTTTTTAATGTGCAAAAAATATTCCATTAACACAGTCTGAGTGATTCTGCTTAATGGCAGTAGATGCTGCCAGTGGCTACTTTGATCTGATTTCAAGGGTAAGAGGAACTTCTTTCCTTGCAAAAATCTGTTATCAACGCCTCTGTTTCCCCCTGGAAGAATTAATTATGTTAAATAACTTGTATTAAACATCACCATACCTCTTTCAAGCTGCTCATGTCCCTTGAAGGGATAACACATCTGGCATGAAAGGGCTTACAAGATTTGCTGTGCGAGAGAAACCGAGCTCACCGGGACGTTGGAACATCTGGAGAGGAGAAAAGGTTCAGAGAAGAGAGTGAAGGTGCCCCATTGACTTCCTAAATCCACCTACATCTGCCCAGGGATGGCCCCGTTGCTGTTTATCTACAATATTTTATATTTCCTGCTAATCAAGGTATACAAGAAGTTTGGATTTATCCAAGTTATACAAATGAAATGTAGGCCAAAAGCATTTTTATAGATTTTCATGGTAAAGATTAATCTTTACCCAAGCAGCTGGATCTCTGGAACTTGACTCTTATAAAGAGGAAAACCAGCTGACCCACCAAGACTTCATTTAATGGATTCAACTTTCTAATTGCCTTTTTTTTTTTTGCCTCTCAGGAATTATTACATCAACATCTTTTACTCTGATCGAAAACCTGGGTGTTTCTGCTGTTGGCATGTGCTGCAGCAAAGCATGCTGGCTTTGGTTCACTCCCCCCTTGGCTGCATTTCCCAGCGTTTTTCCCTTTCTACTGCAGGATTTCTGCAAAGCCATAAGAGTTCAACACATTTTAATATATACTCTGTAGAAAAATAAAAATGGCTTCATGTGTAAATAGGGTTAGGAAATACAGAGTTAAGCCACATTAAGCAGGTTTCTTTACTTGCACACCTTTTCAGAGCCTTGACTTTCCTGATATACACCTTGGGAGTCTTTCAGAATGTGTGTGGTATGGCTCATCTCCAAACTCTCATGAAACCTACCTTCTTGCAGTGTCTGTTGAGCCTGATGCTGAGAGATCAGTGCTTTTAGGTGTATACTCAAAAAACACCATTCCACACTCTTTTTCAATTTATTTGCACTCATCAGAGTTGTCTCTTTTTTTTTGAATAACAACTAGTCACATGTAGCAAAATTTACATGCTATTAAATTTTCCTCATCATTTTCTCCATATATATATACATATATATATGTGTATATATATATATATATATATATATATATATATAATTTTTAAAATAGCATACTTGAACTTCTGTAGAACTTTGGGGGGTTTATTTTGGTCACATAATCGCCTGTATTGGCATTAGTGAGTTGTCAGTCATCCGTGCATATTAAGGAGGTGGAAGCAAATGGCTGCTGAACCCGGAGGTGGAGCAAATCACCTCGAATGATTATGCAAAAAATCCAAATTGTTTTCTTATGGCAGCCCCACATTGTGGACTTACTTTAGTAGAAAAAAAGCTGAAAGCATTGATGCATTTGCTAAGGTATTTTCATTTGTCTTCATAGACCTTCTTATTATTGGGGAGAAAACAGTAAATATCAAGACATCTAGTTTTTGTGGTGTCAGTTTTTATATGTGGCAGTACCTGGTGGAGAAGTGGATACAATTAAGCAAACATATCCTGCTTTTCTTTCTCATTCTTAAGTCTAAATGAATAAAAAAAAAAAAAAACAACTATTTCAAGAGCTGTTGGGAAGACTGACACCAAAACATGAGGCTGTTACCTCCTTGTTGCAATCTGAACTGCCCATGATGGGTCTGACTGGGACCTGGTACAGTGATTCACATCAACTATCTTTCTTCCTGTGGCCCAAGGAAATTAATTTTCTTGTGCCTCCATAGTGTTGTTTACCAAAAATGTAAGCGACAGCACTCATAAGCCCATTTAAGGTCTTTAGATCATCTTGAATATTTTATTTCTCAGCAACTTCTAAACCAAAAGATGTGTTTATTGTTGTGAACCATAAACATATTGGGGCTGTGATGCTTATAAATTCATTATCAGTCCTTATTCCTAATGCTTGTCAAAATATTATTATTTGATATGTAAAAAGGAGTGGGTGTCTGGCTCCGAGACCAAAATATAGGACCCAAGGCAGTATTGGACAGTAATCATTGAGTCAGCTGAGTCCTAGCTCTGGGGCAGGGCGTGGCTTGGAGAGTGGTCAACACCTTTCAAAGGTTCTTGAAGAACAGGAAAAAAGTAGGGGTTGAATTTTTTTTTAGATGCTTTGCTTTCAACCCTATAAGAAAGAATGCAGTTACTGCATGAGTTAAGTGGGGAAATAAGTCAGTTAGTATGTATTTATGGAGTAACCACTGTGCAAAAGGAAGGGTGTGCAGCAAGAAACCTAATGTCTCTAGCCTTTAGATATTTTGTAATTCAGACAGATGAGATATAAACTCACTGACAAAGTCCATTGACAATATAAGATTCTCGAAGGATGCTGAAGCAGCCCCGGGTTTTCAGTAGCTGCACTAGAAAAGCATTTGTAGCAATGTGGATGGAACTGGAAGGTATTATGCTGAGTGAAATAAGTCAGTCAGAAGGACAGATACCATGTGTTTTCACTCATGTGGATCTTGAGAAACTTAACAGAAGACCATGGGGGAAGGGAAGGGGAAAAAATAGTCACAAGCAGAAAGGGAGGGGAGGCAAACCCTAAGAGACTCTTAAATACAGAGAACAGACTGAGGGTGGATGAGGGGTGGGGGAGAGGGAAAATGGTGATAGGTATTGAGGGCACTTGTTGGGATGAGCACTGGGTGTTGTATGGAAGCGATGAACCATGGGAATCTACCCCCCAAACCAAGAGCACTCTGTACACACTAGCCAATTTGACAATAAATTATTTTAAAAACAACAACAAAAAAACCCCAAAACCAAAACCAAAAAGCTTTAGGATATGTGTGTTGTGGTTCTCGTTGCTGAACGTGGAGTCCAAGTCCAAAGGGCTGGGTCAGAAGAAGGAAAATCACTGTATGCTGAAGAGGTGTGGGAAGGACAGGCATGGCTCCACTGCCTGCCGTGGTTCAGAATGTAGAAAATCTGCCTGAAAAGCAGAAAATCTGAGCCTTGCTCAGAATAATGGCAAGGAGGTAATAGAGTATAGTGAGTAAAAACAAGGGCTTCAAGAAGGCAAACTTTTGTGGCATTTGGGGCAGGTTATCTGAATCTCCAATCCTCCATTCATTCAGTATTAAAGTAGGGATAGGGAAAATACAATACCAGGGTAATAACTACCGACATAGTTTCTATGAAATAGAATCAGATAATGCTTGTAGAAGAAAACAATTTTACATTATGCCAGGCCTTGGGAAGGTCCCACTAAACATCAGCTGCTATAAGAATCACTATAAATGACACCTGTGGACTAGTATTTGGGGCCAGGAATAACGTTTATAGGATAGGGAATAGAACACATAGTTAAGGAACTTAATTTCTAATTTTTAAATCTAAAATATCCTTTTGGCATTTATGCCAGAGCTATCTGGAGCAGTCCAAGATGTTAAAGGGGCTCTTTATGTAAGAGGGAATCTGGGATGTTCAGTCCACCAAGATATGAGAAAAGAATTGACTAGTGATGATCATATTGGGTGGATTTTTTTTTCTTTTGCGTGAAAAAAAAAATCTAGACACGGGCCAGAAAGGGTGTTAGCAGATCCTGTAGGTTGGTTGTTGCAGGTCAGAACCTCAGCACTTAGGTTAAAAGATCAGCCACGATAAGCTAGTCTGTTTTGTTCCAGCCTACCCAAGAGAACAGTAATTACCAGATATAATAATGCTTGTCAAAGGCGGTTACTGAAAACCCTCTGCTGCTTCAGCATAATCAGAACGACAGAAGTTGCAGGATGATTTTCCTTGCGAGAAGCATCCACTCAGAATGCTAATTAGGTGAAGTACAAGGAATATGGATCAGCAGCTGAGCAATGCATTTCCCTCCAGTCAGTAAAGATGAGATAGGAAGTAGCAGAGGAAGAATTTGACTTACCTGATTTATGGTTCGTGATGGGATTCTATACATTGATTTCAGCCTCTTAATTCTTCTCATCTGTTGGCTCTGTAAAGAGATGCTTGGAGGAAGCACAGCACAGAGTAGACTGGCTTTTCCCTTGGAAACTTTGGAGGTGCTGTTATGCTTGGAAATACCTTGGTACAAAGAGAAAAAATACATAAGGACCTGGTGCCAGTTGTTATCATCCAAGTCCCTGGAGAAAAGCTTTCTAAAAATAACGTTGGGAGTCTTTATTCTTTTATCCAGGTCTGCTTCCTGTAGGTGACCTCATAAAGGCACTTGAATCTAGTGCCAAATGGGTCCAATAGCTGAGAGACAGCCCCTTGGGTCACTCTGTATCTTTGCTTTTATTTGCTGCCCAACATTCAGTTTCTAAGAAGAAGCTAAACATTTATCCAGAAACCTCAGTGCTGACTTGCACACGGCTATTGTCCAGGTGACCATGGCTGAGGGCCTCCTCCTTGCTAGGCACTAGCATAAGCACTTGAGAAGTAGAACTTCAGATAAAACTCCTAGTATACTGAGCGATGGGTCCTATGCTGGCATGAGTACCTGTGTTAGAGGTGAGAAGAAAGAGCACAGTGCAGCCAAATGTGCTGCCCAAGCCCACATAGCTCCTGAGTTGTGGAACAGAGATTCAAACCCCGGCCACCTGGCTCCAGAGTCCACAGTCTAAGAAAGGCTGTTAATCACCAAGGAGCTTTTGGGAAACTTTAAGATGAAGACATGGCCTGCAGAGCAGAGCCTGACCAAATTGGGCCTCACAGAGACCAAGCTGGGCACACCTGACTCAAACTTCACACGGGACCGTGGGCTGGTGTGTGACCTGTCTGCTGGTCCCGTGGCTGTTTTGGAAGTGGGAGGTGGACAAAGTGGATGGCAGGCTGGCAATTTCTAGCAAGTTCCTGTGGCAGAAGGTGCCAGTGTGGGGCAGTGATTAAGGGTTTGGCTTCTGGGGACACATGCACCCAGCTCCAAATATGGAGGGTACTGGTACCTGGTTAGCAGTTCCAAGACTTGCTTCCTGTGTGATCTTGGGCAAGTTATGTTAACTTCCTAGGCCTCAGTTTCTCCATCCAAAATATGATAAGAGTACCTATGAAATAGAGTTGCTTTGAGGATTAAGTGAGAGAAAACATGGGAAAGCTGTTATGCAGGACCTGGAACATGGTAAGTGTGTGGTCAGTGGTGGCTGGCTTTGGTTGCTTTGAGGGCAAGGAGGAAGTTTTGAAGACAATGGACAGTGAAGCAGCTTCTACCTGTTGTCAAAATGCATAAGTGCTCTGTAGAAAATACGCTTGCTGGGCCATCTGGGCGGCTCAGTCAGGCATCCAACTCTTGATCTCAGCTCAGGCCTCTGTGTCAGGGACATGAATTCAAGCCCAGTGTTGGGACTCATGTTGGGTTCCTCGCTGGGGGTGAAGTCTACTTTAAAAACAAACCAAACAAAACTCTTCCTACCAACAGAGAGGCTGGAAGAGATTGGGGTACAGGAGAATCTCCATCAGCTTCGACAGTTAGCCTGAGTCCCAATTTCTCATCATAAACCAGGTGCCCTCTGATTCCAGACATCCTTCAAGACTGTGCCTTCTGCCTCCGGTTCATTGATTCTCTAGCTCAGCAGTGCTTGCCCCTCTATCCCACATTCTTGTGGAGTTCTGGAAACCCAAGCCTGCAGAGACCTTGGGTTCACTACCTAGGGAGACGGGATGGTGTGGGAAGACTCAAGACCAAGGGAGCCATTAGATGCTTGAAAAACGCCGGTTGATGCCAGACAAATCTGGCCAAAAATGGAATGGGTGCTCTTGATCATATTCAGTATTTAGTCTGTTGTACGTTCACACGGGTTCATTATTTTCAGCGCTCACAAACTTTAGGGTTGGTGACTGTTCATATTGCATGAGGAACTGCGTGTCTTTTACGTTTCTGCACAAATGATAGCATTTTTTTTTTCATTACACTTATTCTTCAGGCCAGTGAAGCATTTGATACTTTTAACAAAAAAAGATTACTTAGAATCAAAAGGGAGAACCAGTCAAACAGAAACAAAACATCCCCTCCTGCACACACATAAAACAATCGTGGGGTGGTTGGGGCCCAAAGTCGGCCACCTATTATCTGGCTCCAGACTCCAGACTTAAAACATCCAAGCAGAGGGGCACCTAGGTGGCTCAGTCACTTAAACGTCTGACCCTTAATTTCAGCTGAGGTCATGATCTCATGGTTCATGAGATCGAGCCCCACGTCAGGCTCTGTGCTGACACTGTGGGGCCTGCTTGGGATTCTCTCTCTCCCTCGCTCTCTGCCCCTCCTCCGCTTGCTTGTGCTCTTTCTCTGTCTCTCACTCTCAAAATAAACAAAACTTAAAAAAAAAAAAAAACCAAAAAACAGCCAAACAGAAACTTCTTGAGTTCTGACTCAGCTTGGCCACTTTTTACCAGCATGAGTTTGGACAAGTCACAGATCCTTCCAAACCTCATTTTCCTTAGCTGTTGAGTTTGGATAACAATACCTGCCTTGCCTTCCTTACTGGATTTGTAGATACTGAAATTAGAATGTTTCTGGAGGTCCTTTCCAAATTGTGCAATACTAGTTTTGGTTTCTTCTATTCTTTTCCCCCAAGGTCACAGAGGTTAGCACATCCATGATGTATACCTGTGTGGCACGTATAACGTATAGTCAGCCCACAATAGTGTGTGGAAAAGATACTGGTAATGTTTGACATTTGTGTCTTAGATACACCACATGAGTAAATCTGCTTCCTTTGTGTAGGGGGTACAGATTCAGGTGACAGTGCTTCCCCATCTTCTGCTGGAGAACAACCTAATTCTATAGCACATGCTGCCCAGAACCCAATAGTGTCCCCTCAGTCCTTTTCAACCTAGGAGGCACTGGGGAGGAACTGAGAAATCATGGCATCCGAGCACCACTACTGGGTGTCCTTTGAGTAAGCTTAGCTCAGCTGTTGAGTCAAGTGGCCCCACCTGCTATAGATGAGCAAGACTAATTTAGTCAGGGAGTGGGGAAAAGCACTGAATCTTGACCTGGGGAGAGAAGCTGGTGAACCAGAAGCAGCTGAGACATTGGAGGTGATCGTGAAAAAAGAACATTTCCTCTTGGGCTTTAAACTAAACTGACTGGTAAATATTAGTTGAATAAAACTATGTTAAAATTGTTAACTGTAAAACAGAGTCAATCAAACTATCAAATGCCTCATTAGCTTTAAACATAACATCAATTGTTGCAAAGACTCAGTGGCTGATAAGTTCCCTGAGGAGAGACCAGAGTCACCACTGTGGCCCCAGTATCTGGGATAATGCCCTACTCATAGTAAGGGTTCAGCAAAGACTTGTTGACTGATTGGCTGAAGGAAGAAAAAAAAGCATGCAGAGGCATTTATTAGTCATTCTTAATTTAAATCAGTGGACATTTTGAAAGACTTTAGTTTCATTGTAAGCAATAAAATATTTGAAATCACGTGTTTAAGATGCTATCTATACATTATTCAATTCACATTGAAATATTTGGCTAATAAGATAAACAGTATATATTTGTCCAAGTACCTCTTAAAATGATCTTCTTCCTACCTTTGGGGATCCATTGATAGTCTGGTAATTACATACTTTTACCTTTTGTATGAAGGCTGAAACTAGAATTCTGGAAGGATTTAGGTGACATATGAGCACTTTAAAATTTGTTGGGTGGGTCATACCTAAGGTAATCTTTTTGTCCTGATTTGTCCAGGACAATGCCAGTTTATACCAGTTGTCTGGCATAATTATTAATGTCACTCCCTATCAAGCTTAATGGTGTCCTCATTTGAACAATAAATTCTATGGTCATAGCCTACAGGTGGCTGGATTGTCAAAGAACACAGGATTTTTGTTTGTATGTTTGTTTGTTTTAATGATTGAGAATGAGTGTGTGTGTGTGTGCACGCGTGCGCGAGTGAGTGAGTGAGTGAATGATCCTTCCTTTGGGGACTTAAAAGGTAGCTTGTGCTGAACCAGAGAGAAAGTAGATTTTTGGTTCTAAGGTTGGCTTCTGTTTGAAGGCTACGGCCTTTGACCTTAGGCCAGGACTTCCCTCCCATCCTTCATCTAGAGCCTGGTATGTTGGATTGCTTCCCACTCTGGTGATGTGGCAATTGGCCTGGGGCATGGATTTCATCGGCCAACTTTTGATACTCTATATAATGGAATTGTTACTCAGCATAATACAGAGTTTAAGAAACAGCATCTATTCAGAAAGCCTTCTTCTGTGGGTTTACACTGTTTTCTCTCATTCCCTCACCACTGTTAACCAGGAGTGAATGCTGATTTTGGAAAATGGAAGCCGTCACCAATGCTCCCACCTGTTGTCAGTGCTCCAAGAATGGATACTTTTTAAAGAGTATAGTGGTCATGATGAGTTTGGGGTTTGCTTCTCTATTGTCATTGTCACCTGGTAGGGAATTTTTTTATAAATAAACTTGATTGCTTTGGGAATTTATGTATTTTTAAATTTATTTTTGTCTTCCTCTCCACACCTTAAGGGCAGAGATATTCTCTCATTTTGTTGCCTTCTTGTGTTTCTTTGCAGTTTGGCCACTCAAGTGTGCATCTCAGACACACTATAGTTTCACTCGTTTCCTCTCTGTTTGCTATCTCCTCCTCCATCCCTTTGTTTTTTTTTTCCTCCCTTACAATTTATTAGTTAAAAATCAGGCCATTTAACTGTATTTTGCTGATTGCTCAGTCATAATGGAGTTCATCCTGTTCTTCTGTCCTTGGAATTTCCTGTAAATTAATTGGCAGCTGCTGTTGACAGGTTTGACCAGACTCAGGTCTAATTCCTTGGCAGGACTCTGGGCAGTGGCAGAGTGTTGTTTCGCTGGGAGGCACATGGCACCTACCGCGCTCTCTGTGTCATTCACTGCTATTGGTGTCTGATGCCTAGATCCGTCACTTCCTAGGATTGCAAAGCAGTGATGTTCTGGGTGTATCATTTATTTTTCATTTGTTAGCTGGAATATTTCTGTAAAGAAGTGTTTCCTTGCCTCTGTTGATTTCTGGTTCAGTATAATTTGTAAAGATAGGCAGGAGAAATCCTTGATTGTTTGCTTTTGTTCACCAGGTTCAAGGTAGGGAATCTCTCCCCTATTGTATTTGGAAGGGAACCAATGGGTTGTGTGCTTTTTTGTTAGTATTATTATGAACAAATGGATCTAAACATATTTTCTGAGTTTCACTTAGTTACAGTTATCGTTTTGAAGCTCAGATCTTTGCCTTGGGAGAGCCTCTTCACGAGGGCATCATTTGACATGGCCCTAACAGTCTTTGCTTCCCTGCTACAAAAGATTTTCTAGGCTTTTCATGTACATTTCCTACTCCACACCTGGAATCAGCCATTTCTGCAAGATATTCTGATTTCTGTTAGTGAGAAATAAGTATATCAAGGCCACGTCTGAGCGCTAGAAGTGCTCAGTGTTACTTGGTTAGTCTTTGTTTCTAGCTCCACTTAGGGGACAAAGCTCAAAGCTGGCAAGGATAAAGATGTATAAATATAACTCTGTGTGTGTGTGTGTGTGTGTGTGTGTGTAAAATACTTTAGGGGCGTCTGGGTGGCTCAGTCGAGTATCTGACTCTTGATTTCAGCTCAGGTCATGATCTCACAATTGGTGAGTTTGAGCCCCACATCAGTCTCTATGCTGACAGGACGGAGCCTGCTTGGGATTCATTCTCTCTCTCTCTCTCTCTCTCTCTCTCTCTCTCTCTCTCCAAACAAATAAAAATAAATAAAAAAATTAAAAAAATTATAATTTCATATTGATACTTCCAATTCAAAGATAGGGCCATAGAGTTTTTGACCTTATATGTACTATGTCTGTATCTTCTGTCTTTCCATCAAGAAACTAGGTTCTAAGGACAAAGGGATGATAGAATGTCTCATAACTCTTAATAATTCACTTGTTTGGTCTTATTTATAAAACATTTCAGAATAAGATCTCATGAATATGACTTCTCAATACTTTACCTTCCCTTGTAGCACTCACTTAGTTTTAATTTTTCATTTATGTATCTTTCATTTATATATTTATTCCACATATATATTTTATATGAATTTATACATTTCATCTTTACCACCAGTCCTAATCTCCTCTCTTTAGCCATTTCGATTTTCTGAATCTTATTTTCTAGTGTATTCCTCAGAAATGGCTCAAGGGGACTATATTCCCTCGGGCTTTACATGTAACCTATGTCCCTTATACTTGAAAATAATTTTGCTGAATATAAAATCCTTGGCACATATTTTCTTTCCTTGAGTGTTTTAAATGTTACTTTCAAAGTCTGATTATAACAATTTTCCCTTGTAAGTCGCTTGTTCTTTTGCCCAGATGCTTACAGAAATTTTTTTCTCTCTTTCTAAAAGTAATAAAAATGAACGTGAAGGTAGAAATAGAGCTAGGATATCTCAGAAAGCAACCAGCATACATTTTTTTAACACTCTATGAAAACAACAGGAGAGGGAACTCTGAAGTTAGAAAAGCCACTCTGAGCCATGCTCCTTCCTGAAAGTTCAGGAAAATTAATTTCACATAAATATAGGCCATAGAAAACTATGGAGGTAAAATCTTATATAAAGACAAAGCGAGATAAAAAGAATAAAGAGCAGAGTAACATCTCTACCTATAACACGCTACATAGATGAACCCATAAAACAGGTTAACACTATAATTTACTGTTGTTAGAATGAAAATTCATTAACAAAGTGATAAAAGATATCAGAGCAACATAAATCAAAACAGGAAAAAATCTAAGAAAGGAAGTAACAAGTGAGGAAGGCCATTGGAAACGGAAGAAAAAATCCTGTAGAAATAAAGATTAAACTAGAAGCAACACAAGAGCAAATAAACACAACTGAAAATGCCTTCAAAGAAAGAGAAGGTGAAAATTAGGAACATTTTAAGTAGAAAAAATATAATTCAAGAGACAGGGACAAATATTGAAGACAGACAAAGGAGATCTAACATATAACTAATAGGAGCCCCTGAAAAAGAAAAGTAAAGCAAGAAACAGAACTGACACTGAATCTATAATTCAAGAAAAATTACCTGCAATGAAAGGATTTGAAATTCCATATTGGGACCTCATATCTGAGAGGAGTGGGCCACAGTGACCCAACAGCCGAGACACCAAGACGTACTCTGGTGTCTCATTTGATTACTGCCTATATCTGCTGTGCCTAGAACAGCGTACATAGTACACAGTTTCTGCCCATTTGCACTCACTAAAATGCCACGGTCTACAGATTCTAAATAAACAGTGGCAGATGGCAGTAACGATGCTTCCATGAAGAATCCCGCATTTGTCACCTTATTCCATCCTAACTAATCTATGGTTTCAAATTAAGTTGGTTATGCAGATATACTTGTCATCTCTTAGCTTCAAAACAAGTGTTCAAACTGTTGGCCAAACGTATTAAATTTGGGTGAATAAATAGAATATTCTCTAAAATGTCTAGAAAATGTAATAGTTTTATTTCCCGTAACTATTACTTGTTGCATATGACCCTGGGTGAGACTGGGAATATTATTGCAAGCTGTCAGGCACTAAATTATGTTTTTTCCCTCACCCAAATTCATGTGTTGAAGCCCTAACCTCCAATGTGATTATATTTGGAGATTTGGCCTTAATGGAGGGGTAATCAAGGTTAAATGAAAGCATTAGGACTGGTGTCTTTATAAGAAGAGGAAGAGATACCAGGAGTGTGCACACACAAAGAAGAGGCCATGTGAGGACACAGCACGAAGGTGGCCCCTGCAAATGAAGAAGAAAGTCCTCACTAGAAACCAGCCCTGCCTGTACCTTCATCTGGGTCTTCTAGCCTCCAGAACTGTTGGCAAGCAAAGTCCTATTGTTTAAGCTACTCAGTCTGTGGCATTTTGTTATGGCTGCCTTAGTTTAAAGACCGTAAGCTTTGGTCATTCCATCAGGTAAAGAGCCACAGTATGAGGTGCTTGCTAAAGGCAAAGGGAATACAGAATGGATGGTGGAAAGAGGGTGGATATAAAGAGGGAAGGTATAGTTTACTCTGCAATGAAGATAACATTCAATCTGAGACCTGATGACAAGAGGGAATGGAGATTGGAGCAAAGAGCATTCTAGGTAAAAGCAGAAGCAGGTGCAAATGCCCCAAGGCAGCACAACTATGACCACTTAACTGGTCACAGAAATGAGGACTGTAACTGTCATAAGTATTTCCTCCTTATTTTGTTATGAATGTGTGTATGTGTGTAGCAAATATCTTTGTTTTCTTCCCTGTGTTACCCTTCTAATATAAGATGTGTTGACTTTATATCATAGTATTTAAGTATTACTAACTTTACATTGTGGAATTTAAATTACTGGATATTAAAGGGAAGAGTAAGCATCATCCAGGGATTTCACACCCTCTTCCGGGGAAAGGGTTAGTGCATTTTGGTTGTACACAGAATAGTTCTATCATATTAGGTGGAATATGACCTTGTCGTTGCCTTTATTTAGAGGTTAGGTATGATTTAAGGAAATGCATGTGGATGCCAAGTTGGCAAGGGGTGGACTAGTGATGGTTAATTTTCTGTATCAACTTGGAGAGGTTTTCTTTGGATGAGAGTAACATTTAAATCAGTGAACTTTGAATAAGCAGATTGTTTTCCATGATGTGGTGGGCCTCATCTAATCGGTTGATGGCCTAAATAGAACAAAAAGACTGGCCTCCTTGATCAAGAGGGAATTTTCCAGCAGACTACCTTTACACTTCATCTGTACCATTGGCTCTCCTGGGTCTCCACCTGCTGGCCTTGGGACTGGAACTGCACCACTGGCTTTCCTAGGTCTATAGGCTGCCAGTCCACACTGCAGATTTGGACTTGCTGTTCTCAATACTTGCGTGATCCAATTTCTTATAATAGATCTTCTACTTTCTATATATATGCATCCTTTTGGTTCTGTGCCTCTGGACAACCCTGATGAACATACAAGCATTCAACATTGTATACCAAAACTGTGGATTTTTTTGGGTGGGTGAGTAGGACCATTCTTTTTCTTGTCTCTTAATAATATAAAGGTGGTCTATAGCGACTCCAAATAGCTACCGATGACTCTTTAATTGCCTTTTTGGTGTTTGAAAAGATCATATTCTGATGCTTTTCATATCACAGCGTCAGTGCCCTGTGTTACCAGTTAGTGGTGAACTGGTCAGGACTTCTCTGAAATGCATTGGGCATGTACATCTTGTGAAGTTCCTCAGAGAACCCTGCTTTTCTACAAATCATTATGTGCTCTTGGAATACAATATTTGTGAAGTCTGAAGTTTGATAGAAAGCAGCCATGATCAGCAAGAGTCTTACTAGCCCAGTGAATATTACTTACCACTTTTCTTATTTGATTTTCATGACTGGTTATTTTGTTCTGATATATGTACTAGGATCAGGCAGAGTCCTGTTTTGTGGTCAGTGGTGAACATGTGGTTACATGGAACTATACATCCATTTTATTTACAAAGGTTATCAAGGTGCTGCTTCCAGGAAGCTTACTGTCTTGTGGGGGAAGGAAATAAGAAACAAATGAGCAAGAAAGTGTCCTCAGATGTAAGTAAGAACTAGGCAGAGCAACAGGCCATCTGCTAGTGTGCTGCTAGGTAGTGGTTCCATCTCTGTGTCCAGGGAAGGGATCATTTATTCTGCAATGAAGATAACGTTCAATCTGAGACCTGATGACAAGGAGGAATGGAGATAGGAACAGAGAGCATTCTAGGTAGAAGCAGAAGCAGGTGCACATGCTCCAGGGCAGCACGGCTTGCAGATTGTGAGGTATGGACAGTCTCAGCTGAAGAATGTAGAGGGGAGAATGGTGAGGGGGATGAGTAGACGCAGTCAGGGCCAGATCAAGTGGAGAGGTTGGGAAATGGATACCCATTGGGAAATCAATCCAGGTTTGGCTCCTGCATGGCATAGATCCTGCTACAGGGTCTTGAAAAGGGGGGGGCACGGATAGGCTTGGGGCACAGGAGGGAAGAGGATTCCTCAAAAGATGAGAGTGATAGACTCAAGTCACTGCAAGAGGTGGGGAAGTAGAGTCAGCCTCTGAAGCATAATTGCTGAGCATCTCCAACTCTGCTGTGAGAATCAGTGTCTTTTTGTTTTGAAGCTAAGAGATGACAAGTATATCTGCATAACCAACTTAATTTGAAACCATAGATTATTTAGGATGGAATAAGGTGACAAATGTGGGATTCTTCATGGAAGCATCGTTACTGCCATCTGCCACTGTTTATTTAGAATCTGTAGACCGTGGCATTGTAGTGAGTGCAAATGGGTGGAAATTTCAACTGTCAACCTATTTTGGTCAAAAAAGGGCTCTTGCAGCCTTCCCCTCTACACTGATCCCACACCATCTAGTTTTTAGGGCAATTTCAGAAATGGAGTAGCTTTATTGCCTCCCTAAACAATGTTTGCCTTGTGTCTGCTCTGGCTCTTGAAATCTGTATTCTTTCTCTTGAATCTAAACACATATTGTTCCTTTGGAGCTTAAGTGTGGCACTGATAAGGAGCAGAAGTACTATTAGGTGACCTGGCTCCAAGGGGCTAGTTAGATAAATATCAAAATGATATTGTCATAAAATGATTCCGTTGATAAGACAGAACAATAGTGTGAAATTTGAGGACGTGCTGGGTTATAGCGAGGCCCTGGTGTTTTACTGTTCAAGCTCTCCTGTTGAACTCTGCTTGGTTCCAGTGTTTATGTACTGTCTATTAGCAGCTTTTGAAAGATTTTATTCCTGTAGTAATGTCTCTAGAAATACTCCTTAATTGGGACCTCAAGATACATGTATGTAAAGTGCCTGGATCCCAGTGGGTCCAATTTCTGTTTTTGCAGAGCTGCCTTGTTAGTACGATAATATTCAAAAAAATAAAAATTCCCTTTATACAATTTTGCTCAAGGACAAGCAGATCCTTACAGGAAAAACCTCTGCTTTCTCCAAGGATGGTCTGATAATGTGATTGTCAGGAAAATAGCGCTAGATTTAGGTTGAGCTCCGTGTACTGGATTGCACACCAAACTTTATTTGAGAATACCTCAATTATACTATGGGTATATATAGATTTACTAGTAGATAACATCAGCCCTACCTATTAAGGGAAATGTCTGTCTCAGGGTCAAGCATGAACAGGGAGCTGTCTCATTTCTGTGGTCAAGGGCAGTGGGCCGGTGTCTTGGCTCTCTCCTGTCTTCTAGGATTTATTTTTACTTTTTCTTTGTTTTAGAAGTCTTTGAGGGGGTGGATTCTGTAAAGACTTACCTGGCCAGGGATTTTGTAATTAGGACTTGGCTTCAGGTCTTTAAAAGCAGACTTTTTTGTCTCCAGGAGTTCCTGCACATTCCACACCAAGGCTTCCATGGTCTTGCTCTTCACTCTGGTATCTTCGTGCAGGCTGCCCACCCAGGGATGCCGAACTGAATTTCTCTGCTCTCTATTCTGTTGTCTATTCTATTCTGTGTTTGCCATCTGTGCCCTGCTGTCTGGCTGTGGTCGCCCAGCTCGTTTGTGCCAGGGATCTGAGTGACACTTCCCGTGTTCCTACTATTCCAGAGCCTGCTGTTGACCGAGGGTTCCGCGAGAGGGTGGAGAGGTCTTGGGGTGGCCAGAAGAGTGTGGCCAGTAGGAGGAATAGGCCCCAAGGAAGCACAGTGGATCTCAGCTTCCACACAGCATGGTTCTCACCTGAAATCATTCCCTGGCCTCAGCAACTGTCCGTACTCTCTGAGACTTTGCTGGCCATCCTAGAGTCACCTAACTTTTGCCTTTTGAATGATCCTCTGGTTTTGGCTGGTCTTTAAAGATTAGGATTTGATTCATTTTCTCACTGAATCATCCTGTGGCCTTCTTTTTTACTGGTGGCTCTGAAATTAGACCTTTAATATAATAGCAAAGATTCAAAACTGCCCTGGGTTTGACCCAACTGCTTCAGGCAATGTTGCCTAGAGCATCTTCTTGTTGGTGTGACATATTTCAAAATACTATAGCAAGCATGTGTTTTTAAGGTGTTTCTTTGTTCAGCATAAGGAGCTTTGTGGCATTAATTCCTTTGCGAATAAGAGGTTGTGGTCGGGTCTCTTTATTCCTGTTACACATGTTTGATAGGGAGGAAGGTATTTGCATATTCGTGTATGTGTGCTTGCAATTTGGAGGAGTCCACGGTAGCAAGATCGGGATGACTTCAGTTTCTAATCCAGGACTCTCCATAAAATCACGCAGGGATCTTGTTTAAGATGCAGTTCCTTGTGTTTCCTCACAGTGAGTCACGGGGCTGGGGCTGGGCTCCGACATACGGATTTTTTCCATTTTCCTAGGCGATGTTGATGCAGTTGGAGACCACTTGAGAAGCACTTCTCTGAGGAGCGATGCTCTCCCATCAAATGACAGGTTTGGGTTTGTCAGGGATGTGTCCGATCTCTCGAGGGTCATTTTCCATTTCCAGATAGGAGCTGGGTTAAGTGGTGGTTCTTTATCTCCCAATCGGCTTCCATCCCACACTTCCGTTTCCCCTTTGTCGGGTGGCTTAGGAGCCAGTTAAAACCTTTAAGTAGCTTAGAATAATCCACTGTTGTTTTGGGGAACAACACAATGTATTCACTCTGAAGGAGTGTGACGAGGTATCCACCAAATGCAACCTTCTGGTAGCTTCCAGGTGGTTACGTATGTATGCCTGAGTGTTAATGGGAGAAGACAAGGATTTGGGCAAATTCCTGAACTTCGCTGAGCTTCAGTTCCCCTGCATGAAAATGGAGGTAATAATAGTACCTAATGCACGGGGTTGTTGTAAAGATTACATGTTCAATGTTGAGAATACAGCCTGGCATGTAATAAGTGCTGCATCAGTGTCAGTTGCTATTACTATTATTGTTGTTACTGTTGTTACTAACTTATTTGAATTGATGTGAAACTCTTCCCTATCAGAAATTCATAGGAAGCAACAAGAAAGATATGGGAGAACCCTATACCCAGTGGTTTGCATGCTCTAAGGGAGTCCGTGGATTTCTAGGACGAGCACAGTCCTTATCTGCAATGTGGAGGCTTTATCAACCTATCTGCTGTGCAGAGCATTAATAGGACATTTTCCCATCCTCCAGCCCCAGCTTCAGGGTGCTGCCAATTGCAGATAAAAGCACTGGCGTAATCTCAGTTGAGTATTGTCTGCCTCCTTAATCTCGCCATCAGTGAAATTAATATTTGGTTGCTGAGGGAAAGACAAACATCTGTAACTTTTCCCTGGTGGAGTGGCTGCCTGGTTTCTATTGCACACATTTTTCTCTCAGGTTAAAACCTGCCTTAACCTGATTTCCCCCTTTTAAGATGGAATCATGTTTGACTTAATGGTAATGTTTGCAGTGCTAAGCAGAGTTAAGAGTCATTCTGGCGTTAAAACCGTCTAAGCCTCTGAATAAATATATTGTTATCTTGAAACTTTCCAAACTAAACTCAGAATCCACTCAGGCGTCTTATAGGGCTTTGATAAATAGGAGGGCGGCTAATGATCCTGTAAATTCCTAATAATGTTGTGGCCACTCTCGCAGCCACATGCAGGGTGATGAAATGCAGGGTGACGCTGCGCACTGGGAAATGTCCACGTGAGTATTAATCCGCTTGCTATTTGAAATAGTATCCCAATTACAGATTTATTTTGTAAGAATTTGGTGTTTTAGCATCATCTCTCCTCCTGACTGGTCTTCCCACTCCTTTTCCTTTTCTCAATTCATCTTGCACAACGATTCTGGGTTCCCTTTTGTACAATAATATTTCCATCAACTGGCTCCCTGCTACCTCTAAGGAAGTATAATGCTTGGAGCTCTGTATGGCAGGCCCTTCCTGTATGCGTCCCACCCTACGTGGGTTGTCTCTGCCACAATACTGTTGTGCTGTAGACGACACTAGCTGACGCCCCGTTCTCCTCTCTGGTCTCTGCTGATGTTATTTTTATTTATTCTGCCTGAAAACCTCTCCCCTTTCTCCACTGCTAGGTACTTTGGTACTTGGGGAATCCCTCAAGTCACATCCGATGTCTTTAAGTAAGCCTTTTCTAAACACTGTACCCTCAGAATTAATCATTTCCTCCCCCTTTACAGGAGTAGACATAGATGTATGGAAGCACAGAGAGGTTAAGGGTCGGAGCTGGACAAGCAATGAAATAATGAGAAAATGAAAACGCAAAAGCCGTAGCTGGAAAGGGAATGTCAATGTCAAATTTAGGGGCAAGAAGTAAGGCTTTGCGAGGATGAATCACTGGCCTGCACCCTGAAAGAAGGTTGGGTATGCTGAGAACCTGAAAGGGAAGCCTCTAAACCTGAGACAGCAACACGTTTTCTGTTAGATCTGTAATCTTTTTTTTTTTTAATTTTTTTTTTCAACGTTCATTTATTTTTGGGACAGAGAGAGACAGAGCATGAGCAGGGGAGGGGCAGAGAGAGAGGGAGACACAGAATCAGAAACAGGCTCCAGGCTCTGAGCCATCAGCCCAGAGCCCGACGCGGGGCTCGAACTCATGGACCGCGAGATCGTGACCTGGCTGAAGTCGGACACTCAACCGACTGCGCCACCCAGGCGCCCCTAGATCTGTAATCTTGTTAGTAGAGACGTGCAGTCTGTGCTGGGTACCAGGTCTTGCTAGGACCAGAGAAGGAAGTCCTCAAGATTGAACAGCTACCCTCTCTCCAGCGGTGCGGGTCAAGAGACCGCCTGGTGAGGAGTGTAGCAGCTTCAGGCCTCTTCCTGTTCCATGTAGGGGCTGCCCTGGGTACAGCAGAACCTGATTGTAAATCAAAAAGGCTTTTGAGTGAGAGAAAAAGAAAGGAGGTTTATTAGGCTTATGTGCTAATATGGGTTTCCCCAAGTTCATGCTGCTTCCCAGATTTTCCCACATGATCTAGGAAATGGTGAATGGCACCTGCAGGCCAATTTCACATTAATGATAATGTGTTACTCTGTTACTGATGCCATCACCATTGAAATGCAGAATTTTCTTCTGCTGCCCGGGACCTCTCTAAGAGCAGCATCTATGAGATACAGTTTTCTTCCCAGTATACTTTCTCACCCAGAAACTCTGTAAAAAAACAAAAACAAAAAAACTTCTCTGATTAACAGGACACAATAAAATTATTGAAGGTAGTTTTCCACATTATTTGTTCTACATTTTTTTTCTTTTCTTTTCTTTTCTTTTTTGGTCAATGCCAGCACTTTATACATCTGCATTTGGCCCTTCCTTCCCCCACTTGGACCGACTTTCAGGCTACAGTAAGCAGGGTCTAGTTAGGAGCACTGAAGCAGAAATGCAGATTCAATGAGTAATTATTAAGAACTTTCCAGAATATTAGCTGTTTCAGTTGCTGCAGTGACTAGTGATGGAATAGTCCATTAGACATTTCTGTTCCCAGCAACTCCTGAGAATTGATTCCAATCTGAGGCAGGCAACCGCTTTGATCAATACCATAATTACTCTTATTGATGGATTGTTTTACAATGGTAGCCATCAAGGCAGTCCGTCAGCTCAGGAGGCACCAGAACTGTCCCCTGCAAGCCGTAATGTACCGCAAATATTTGATTCAAATCAACTTACTATTGAGGCCAGGATGACAAGCGTGAAATTAATTGTTCCACTTCATGTAAGACCTGCATTCTTCTTTTGAGAGAGTAATTGGTTGCCGCATGTAGCACGAGAGCTGGGGAGCCTCGCCTCTCTGCAATGTTTATGGACTTGGTGTTTTCCCCCACCAGCTATTTTTCCCCTGACTCTTTTAGGTGTCAGCGGTATCGTGCAGCTGCTGTTCCCGCCGTGGTTGTTTTGTAGTGGCTCTTGTCATGTCAGAGAGAATGTTGCCTTCTAGAAAGGTTGATTGCAGCTACAGTAAATTTCTTCTCTGAAAAGCTTGTTTATAAAAAGAGGGGGTTTTGTTGGCCAACACAAAAGCAAGAAGACCTCAAAGCGTTTCTGGAAGGTATAGAACTAACTAGGCAAATGGCAGTGAGTCTAATGTTCTTTCATGGTTGCAGTAGGCGAATTGAAGATGTGTGATCATTTTGCTGAGAATCTTCTGAATACAGTTGGCATCAGATGCCCACAGCTGGAGAAATGATGAGGCCACTGGAGATGACAAGTCAAGGACAACTGAGGAAGTTGGAAAGTGGGGATAGTCCCCACGGTGGCTTGTCATTCAGTCCTCATCAGCCGACCAACTTGTGTTGGATAATTCAAGACCCCAATACAATTTAAGGAAAGTATTATAAAATATTTTTATAAGAAAATCAAGTATGCAAGTTCATAGTGGTGCCAGGAAGGGTGAAAGGGCTATAGAAACAGAGGGGCATCAAAGCACAGTAACCTTCATGGCTTAAGGGCTTTCTGGAACCCTGGTTACCTGGATATCCTACTGAAGATGAGGATGGCTTAGATTCTAGGGATAAGTCAGAAGTTAGTTCTGCTGGGTTGGCAATGCCTTTTAATTTAATCATTGTTTATTGTAGCATTTCCAAATTGGTTACTATGGGAATTTATGGAAGAAAAAGGGATTCTGTGACAACTTATCCTATAGCCAAACAGTAATTCATGAGTGCTGGCCATGTGTAAGTACTGTTTAGGCCCTGGGGCTACCCTAGTACATGAGGCCCTGGACCCCTGAAGCTTACATTCTTGTGGGATAGACAATAACTGTACACTCAAATATGGCAGGTCATGTCAGATAGTGTCTGGGATGGCAGATGATGGAAGGTGGCCACTCTGCCTGATGTTGGAGAACGAAGGCCAAGAAAGAGTAAGTAACGTAGGTTTGATTCCACTGTAGCTCATGAGCTTGAAACCACCTTTACCATTAAACTTGATTTGTCTTTGAGACATTCTAGTGTCAGAGCTTTCCTTTTACACCTTGGAAGGAAGAGATTTTATGCTATCAGTGGTCAGGGGAAAGAGCCGATATAAAATACCCAATTGAGAATGTTGGGGATGGCTCTAGAGGTAAGTAGTTCTATTTCTGCTCAGTCATGTAAGTGTTTGAAAGTATTGATTGAACGCTTTCACAACACCTGAAGGGATCAGGACTGAATAATAATAAATAGCCTAGGAAAGCAGAACTCAGAGAATTATAAAACTCCAGATGATGCTGGCTAGGAAGGAGGATTCCACATTATTCAGTTGCATATGGTGAGATGCAACACGTAACCTCATTAACTCACACCTCTGCTGGAGTGGACTGATGTGGCTGAAATACCAACCTGGTCATCACGCTTTCCCATTGCCCAGTTTGGGGTGTCTTTGAGGATC
This sequence comes from Prionailurus bengalensis, assembly GCF_016509475.1. Taxonomy (NCBI): domain Eukaryota; kingdom Metazoa; phylum Chordata; class Mammalia; order Carnivora; family Felidae; genus Prionailurus; species Prionailurus bengalensis. The sequence goes on from NC_057348.1 coordinate 22,831,517, forward strand.
ATCTCCTCCTTCGTTTTGTTGCTGGAACCCTATAAGCTCCAGCCACAAGGTGGAACGAATGCCCAGTGTCGGCCCGCCAAGGTCCTAGGACACATGAGTTGCTCCAGAAAAGGGCTTGTGACTTACACTAGGCCAATGAGAGCTTTCTTTGGACTTCTGTCCAGGAACCAGTGAGAAAGACATTCTTTCTACCAGGGTGGCTAAACTGAGGGAATGAGTCTGGCATGGTGATGTGAACCTGACAGGACACTTAGGAAGTAGTTATCTGGAAGCAAGTCAGTTGGGCCGAGAGCTGTAATGCAGGGAGAAACAAACGTAGCCGATGTAGATATAATCCACACTTGTGAGTTCTTGATTCTTCAGGTTGCCTAGCTTAAACCAACATGCATATTTAATGGGGATAAAAAAGTTCTCCAAAAACTAAGAAAAAATTGAAATATGCCTCCACTTAGTTAAGCTGCACTGGTGAGATTTCATTTCTGTTATATGGAGAGCCAGGCAGTAGGATTGAAAGACCTTCTCCAGGAGGGAATGGCCAAGCTGACACCTGGCGGCTGTTTTTCAGGACTCACAAGGCCATGTGGTCACCTCTGGAAGCATTTACTATGATGCCAAGAGTCCTCCTAAGTAACTTTTATGAGGACAGCATCATAAATATATATCATCAGGGCTTTCTGTGAAGGAAACATACACAATTAAAAGTCAGTTTGGTTAAAACAGAAGCCTGCCAATACACTTATGTAGCTGCACAATAGGGGCTTCTGAGAAGAGACAGAATTTTTGGTTGCTTACGCAAAGTGCTGGGTTCTAGCTGCTCAGCTTTTGCGGTGCTAAGGGATTTTCAGTTGCGTTTACGGACCAGCTGTTCTGTGGAGATTCAGTAATATATGGGTAGAAGGAAGATGTTTCCTCCTCCTCCTCCTTGGGAATCCAGGGTCTTTAATCCTAACATCTTCCAGCAAGTGAGCCCAGTAATGTTTGATGCTTGTAAACGATGTCAGCTGTTTACTTAGTTATGTGAGCCACTCCTTCTATGGACCTGGCCACAGGACAAATTCGTCTGCTTTCTAATGGAATTGTATGGAATCTAATGGAATACTTACTGTATACATGCTGAGCTGTCACTCCCTGGAGCCATACATAGTGCTTTTTCTCTGGGGAGCAGACTCCTAGAATTGAGTGCCTCAAATTCCCACCTTGGCTTACAAAGCCACCAAGATGTGTCTCCTTCCCCACTGGGTCCCCCACCTTTTCTCCCCAATGTTTAACAAGGCTTCGACCATACTGGCTTTCTTTATCCTCTTTAACCATGCCAACCTCTTTCTGCTCAGGACTTTTCCTCTCGTGTTCCCTCTGACTTGAATACTCCTCCCTCCCTTTTCTTTATGTACCTGGCTTGTCACTCAGGTCTCAGCTCATATGTCATCTTTGTAGAGGAGCTTGCACTTGACTGGGTGATCTAAGACCTTTGCCCAGTTACTAACTCTGTCATGCATAACCCCGCCTCCTTTTCTCCTTAATAGCTTTCTCTGAGATCTGAACTCCTTTCCTCCTTGTTTTGTCTTCCCGCTAGAATATAAGCACAATGGCAGTGAGGGGATAGTCTGACCTATTCCCTGCCGTATTTTTGGCACCTGTGTCCTGGCACACAGTAATGGTCACTTATATTTCCAGAGAGAATAAATGGCTGAGCAGTTTACTCATTCCTCTGAGCAGTGAGCTCATTCAAGTAAGTTAAGCAATTTGTTTTAGCATCTCTCTCCAGCTTCTCTGATACAGAGAGGGAGGTAGAATGGGATACTCAAGTTTGCGACTCCACATTAAGCTGGATGCTGTAATTAAATGATCTCATTGAATCCTTACAAAGATCTTCAGAACCAGAAGTACTACTCAAGCCCATTTTCTCTCCATGTCTGCAGTCTGGTTTCAGTTTTTGGCACCTAGATTTTTTTCTGACACTTGCTACTGTGTGGATTAACTGAATTTGTGATCATATGTGTCCCTCTTCTTTCTCTGCTGGACCCTTAAGTGTGGTCGTAGGATTGCTGTGTCCACTGTTGGACCCTCTGATCCTTATGGTGGACTTGGCACAGAGTGGGTGTTCTAGGCCTTGGTGCTAATAATGAGGGTGGAGGGCAGTTCCTGGTTGAAATTCTTATTCTGCCTGGTCTGGACACGGGATTTTGTGACCACAGAACTCCTTCTGAACATTTTGTGATTTCTCATGGCTAGAAGAAAAAAATTCCTCATTCACCCATTCTTCTGTAATACAGAGGGTGAAAGAAGTATAAAATCCGTCTCCCCAGCACAGACAGTTCAAGTTCAGAAACGTGCACGGTCTTGTGTGTTTAGTGATACCGGATCGTAGGTTTACAGAGGGGAATGTTTGAAGTGTCCCGTACTCCCCCTAGGAATTCATAACTGCCTCCACGGTGCTTTAATATGACCCACCAATAAGCCACTTAAAGTAGGTGGCTCTTTGCAGCTCTCATGGTTTTTCTTCTGAGGGGAGGGAGGGTGGTGACATCAGTCTAGAAAGAGAGGGGGTTGGAGTGGAGGAGCAGCAGTTTCGATTTTTTTGCTGCTACTCTCTAAGGAGTTCTTCTATATTTCACTTTAGCGTGTTCCCAGAACCCGTGACAGCCTGTATAATTGCTGGACCGACATAAATCTATAGCAACGATGGGTAGATTTTGCTGACGTGTTTGTTTCGGCCCACAAGACTTGGTAGACCATGTCTGCATAGTGTATCGCAACATCGGGCCGTGTGGGACCCACCTACGAAATCTTTGTTGTGCCTCCAAGGTCGTGACATGAGATGGGGGTGGGGGGGACAATAAAAACAGCACCATTTTGGCAAGGAGCGTTCCCCAAATATCTGTGATTTAAACATGCTTCTTAAACCCTTGGTTGACCAGAAGTCTTTTCTCCTAGTTTGAAAGTTAAATAATTAAATGTGCTTCGAATTTCAAGGAAGATACTGAAAAATGAAAGACCTTATCCAGTTGCTTAAAGGCTTTTGGAATTCTTTTTTTTCCTAAAGGCATCCATTTGGTCTACAGACACAGGCTGAACACCCACTGTGTGCCTAGTGCTGTGATCAGTGCTGGGGACACAAGTGGAATGATAAGGCAAGTGGGTTTCTTGCCAGGCAGAGCCTGCGATCTAGCCAAGAAGCCATTATTTAAGTAATTACAGTTCCCTCCTCCAGCAACCACATGGAGAGCTCCCTCCTGGTGCTGCCAGAGGAGATGAGTTTTTGTGTGTGTGCACGCGCGCGCGTGTGTTTCTTTTTTGTTTTTATTTTTGGTGTACATTTTAAACATGTGTTTTAAAATTTTAATGATAACTTAAGAAAATGATTCCGGAATCCACTTGCTTTATAATTAGAACATTACAAAGAAAACTTAAGCTCCTTTAGACTCCCCACCCCCCCTCCAGGTGAGCACTATGATAGACTTGGCCTTGTAGAGAATTTTTGTCATATTTCCACACGTGTGTGTGTTCACTCACCTTGAAAGCTACTGCCATTGTTCTAACACAAATGCAGCACTTGCCGTGCACTTATATGTGCAGTTTGCTTCTTTTATTCTGTTGTATGATTTTTACATTAATTTATGTTGATTCCTGGAAATATATAGTCTGTTAATTTGAATTTAAGAGTTCTGTTTGTGAGAAGCTTGTACGTTGGTGACTGTTTACTTACCCACAATAGTGAAAGTAAAGAACTAGTTGGCATGTATTGAGTGCTTCATGTTTCCTAGACTAAGTCTCTCACGTGGATTATCTCATTTAATCACGAGAGCACCTCAGTGGGCGAAGTGTTGTTTCTCTTGTCAGTTTACAGGAGAGGGAATTTGAGGCAAGGAGAGATGAGGTAATTTGCACACAGCTAAAAAGGGATGCCAAGATTTCCAGTCAGGTACTGCAACAGCAGAGCCTGGGGTTTCTCAGTTCTCTTGAGCACCCGTGGTCTCCGGGAAGTTAGATACTAAATGCCACCAAGGAAGCAGTGTGTGGCGGGATAGTACGCTATTCACCAGGGACTCACTCAGGGGCCTACTGGCTGGTTTGTGCCTTTGTCAACGTGCAGACAAATTGATTCAGCAAATACCTGTTGCGCACCTTTGGCATGCCAGGTGCTTTATGAGTACCCTGCAGAGAGCACAGAGAAAATGCACAGCCCTGCCTCACAAGGCTCACAGAGATCTAGGATAATGTTGAGGCCACCTACGGAAAGCCAGGCATGACGTCTGTCCATTGTAGAGTGGGGATCTCGGCCCCTTTGGGGTTTTATGGTCTGGATGCTGGGTTTTGTTTTGTTTTACTTTCTTGCATGTTAAAATGGCATTTGTTAAACTGCATCATGAATGTGGGTCGGTTGACATATTTGGAAGGAGACTAGCCTTTCTGTAGTGACATGGTTGCCGTCTATGCTATGCAGCAGCACATCCTGGATGCTGGTGTTTTATTCCCACTTGCTGCCCAGCCACAATATGACAGATTTGCTATTCATCCAGCTCAATCATAGTTAGCATAATGGGCTCTGGTGCCCACCCAGATGTGGTGGGTGGTGTCCTCGGCTGATTACAAAGATTGTAGCCCAGGCATTTCAGGAAACGGCTCTTACTTCCTGTCCTCATATCACTTCTGGGGGTTGATTTTGCTGCTCTAGTGTTGAAAAATGAAGTAAGGGAAAGGTTCTCTTATATTTAATGTGTCTTGTATAATGATGAAAGATAATCACAGGGCCTAGGATTTTTTTCTTTGAAAATCAGAACAATGAAGGACAGAAGGAAGTGTAAGCCACTTGGCTTTGAACTCTGAGATGCATTAATTGTCCCGAAGGCTCAGATGAAGGGGGCGTGTTCATCTTTTTCTCTTCATTTGGACCTACAATCATCTTTCAGTTTAGGAGTGGAAAAAGTTTAAAGTCTTCACTCTTTTCCTTTTCTTGATTTTTTTTTTTCTACCAACAATGAAGTGGAAAGGCAGCCCATAGGTGATGGTGACCAGACTTTTTATCTAGCACTTTAGTTTATAATGGGCTCGATGTACTAGTGAATTTATACCAGCTGCTGTCAGAGGTACATGACTCTTATTTGGTTACACTTTCTTATTTATTTGGGTACACTTGGCTACATTAAATTATAGTCTTCTACTTTTTAGTCCATTGAACCAAAAACTGTCAAGCTGTCAAATTGCTTCAAGACCACATTTTTTTTGAGAGATACAGCTTCCTCCTGAGTAACACCTTTCTCATTTTGGTAGACATGTGAAGGGGAAAATGGGAAAAAATATATATATTTAAGATAAGAAAGCATAATTTTTATTTTGGGTTACAACCCACTTGTACTTTGAGGAGGTTTAAATTTCAGACTGACCTAAAATCTTTTGAGGTTCAAATTTAGTTTGCTCTTAGCAAAAAAAATACAGCTTCCCAAGTTCAAAGAGGGAAGGAATTTTAAAGACTTATAAGATATTCAAAAGCCTTCTTGGATACCAAATAGCTTTCAGAGAAAACATTTGATGAGTGAAGGACACAGCAATTAGAAAAGTATGGGCCAATTTTTCTTTACATATAATCATATTTAAAAGCAGTGGAAAAAGTTCTTAGCTCTTAGAGGACAGGGACTTAACTCAGTGACTCTTGGAAAATTCTGGTTGTTGCCAAACCCAGAAAATGGTTCAGTTTGGTTTGAGCCTTTTGGAAGTGAGAAGTCCTTTAGCCGTCTCTATGATGTATGAGATTAACACAAGAGATGTTGGAATATGAGGTCGAGGTAATGCTGCTTACCCTGGAATTGGATCTCCTGCTAGCTGCTGTCCGTAACAAATGTGCCCATGTCTCTCTGGCTGTCATTCTAGATAAATGAAAGGGAAAATAAGGTTGAGAGAGACGCAGTGAGGGATCAAGGAGTCCTCCAGACTTTCCTAAGAGTGCGTTTCCTGAATTCACTTATTTTGGATTTGGGAGTTTCACATTGCCTGATGCTCCTCTGCCTTCTGGCTAAAGGTGGTGGATTATGGCTGCGGAGAACAGAGGGCTCTGTTGTTGCACGGCCGGCCCAAAGTGCGCTGTCTCTTCAGGAACATAAGCGTGGGTGTGCCAGGTGAAACAGCTTATTCTTGCACATCGCAGGGCATTATGGCTGGTTTGTTGGCCGCCTAGGTGTCCGTTCTCACACAAAGGCTTTTCGTGGGGTAATGGTACCTGCTGAATGAGTGAGTGAATGATGGAGGGTGGCAGCAGCTGCGTGGTCCAGGCTGACGGAACAGAATTCAAGGCTGCAGGGAGTGACGATGGCAGAACCAGACCATGTCCTTTAGGTTCCAATTTGGCAAGGCACAATGGATAATAGGGCAAGGTGATGACATGGGATGACACCCAGCCTGACCAGACCTCCTGCTCACCTTCAGTTAACCATGAGTCTGTGACTGGCTTACTCCACTGTCATTTCAGTGGCCCTTGGAACCAAGTGACCCCATCAGCAGAAACTTGGGCACATGAAGATGGTTTATGAGAGCAGGCAGGGCAGGTCCTTGTAAAAAGAGCATGGAGACAGTCCAGAGGCTTCTTTTTAAGCAACACTGCTTGATCCTTTACACACTTCATCTTAACTTTGCTCTGAGCTGGGACCACAGATGGTTTACATTTCAGTAGTTTGTATTTATCTTTTTTTTTTTTTTTAAGTTTATTTTGAGAGGGGGAGAGAGAGAGAGAGAGAGACCACTAGTGAGCAGGGGAAGGGCAGCGAGAGAGGGAGAAGAGAATCCTAAATCCCAAGCAGGCTCCGCACTGTCAGCACAGAGCCAGATGTAGGGCTTGAACTCATGAGCTACGAGATCGTGACCTGAGCCACCAGGCCAAACCAAGAGTTGGATGCTTAACTGACTGAGCCACCCGGTCACCCGTAGTTTGTATTTATCTTAATGTGAAATCGGGGAAGCATAACTAGCACAACCATGATGTCATTGTCATTTTGGCTTAAGGATGAGGCTAAAGTGAGCAGTAAGAAGAAAATGTGAGTTTATTAAAAAACAAATATTGCAGGTGGTGTTCAGACATTACAGTTGTGACCATACAACTCTAATAGTTTGGAAACAGTAACTTTGCATACTGGCTCATACTCAATGGTGTGTGTTTACCTTCCATGGCTAGGGTCTTGTGATGTGATGTTTTCAGCGAGGAGTATATATATTCAGCCTCCTTGAATAACCCTCCATGAATACTCTTTAATGACAGTGGCTTGTTGGAGTTGCAAAGGAGGCTCAGACAAACTGGAACCCCCTGTTCTGGGTTGCTCAGTCCAGAAGTAGATGGTTTTAGGGACTTTGTGAGTGTCCATTGGAGGTGCGTGGTGGCCCCTCTCCTCCAGTCACTGGGACGAGCGCTTGTCAAGTTTCAGGTAGCACTCCATACTTTACTTTTTAAAAAAAGAATTAAGGGTATCCCTTCTGAACCAGAAAGGAGTTAGCCACTGTTCCTCAGTTGTCAAAAGTTGGGTGTGCGTTTGAGATCAGTTGATGCTTTTTATACTCAGGGCACATGTTGGAGGTGAAAAACACCTCATCCCAGACTGCCTTAAGCTTTTTGTAGGCCTTCAAAAGTATATCCTAAATGACATTTGGAAGACGGGTACCTATAATATTTTGGTAGCAAGGGGGCAGGGTATTCTCAGTGATTATTCCAGAGTCCACTGCTCTTGAATTATTTTTTCTATTCTAAACATGTGTGGTTTTCAGGGGGCTGCAAATTCCTTCATATACCAATTTTGGGGCTAAAGCTAATGGCACAAAAAGGTTTCAGCTTGGGAGCAAGGGAATTTTTTTTTTTAAATGAGGTTTAAAATATGAATCTCTTTGGCTGCTCTAAGTTAGGAATGATAAAATGAAAGAAAGAAAAGGAAAGAAGTTAATGATCTGAAACCCGGGGTTGGTATGTGTTTATATTCAGAATTGGAACAGTGAGCTGACTTTGGCAATTGGGGAATATTAATATTCTGTGTTGTGGCATGGGAATTTGGAAAAGAGGTTTAAAGAAAAAGCACATATGACAGATTTTTAATAGGAAGGAAGTTGCTGCTCATGTATAAGAAATACTGCTTGTCTGTTGCAGATGGGACAGTCTTCATGGAGCGGCCATACAGGGCGTTGTTCCATCTCTGCTGATACGGTGGCCAGCGGCTGCCATTACTGACCTGTGACCACTTGCTTGCCACTAAGCGGAGATGTGTGCCTGATTTCACTTTGCCCTCACAGTGGCCCTGTGAATTAGGGACAATTATTGTCAGCCTTTTGGAGATGAGAAAACTGAGGTTTGGAGAAGGGAAAAAGAACTTGTCCAAGGTCTCTGAGCTTGGCAAAACTGGGACTTGAAGCTGGGCTAGTCTTTGTATTCTAACAATTATGAAATAGGTAAAGGAAGTAGAGTATTTGGGAACTGTAACCTTGGAGGCAGTGGCTCTGGAAACATTTATTTTTTCTTTCATGAATTTGATTGATGAAGGAAATTTAAAACTATGTCAGATACTTTGGAAAGTGCCTGGCACATGAGGAAAGACGTCAGTATATGGTATCTGTTGGGTTGCCATTGTTTAGTAATAATAATATTAGCATCGGTCAAATATTGGCTCAGAGAACAGACAAATAAAAGTTTTTCTTGGCTTGGCATACCAGAAGTGGAAGCAGCTAGTCTGAGTTTGAGGTTGGGCAAGGTCATATGTGGATACCGTTTAATTCAGACCTTGTGATCTTAAGCTTGAAAGTGTTCTTGAAATTGCCTTATTCTCTCTGCATTTAGCATTCCCCTCAAGTGTACTGCAGATTTAATTGTTAGAGCAGCCTTTAGCAAACGTTCTTATGTGCTGAATTTGCAAATGTGAGTGAAAAAAAGAGTTCCTTCCTTCCTTCCTTCCTTCCTTCCTTCCTTCCTTCCTTCCATCCTTCCTTCCTTCTTTCCATCCGTCCATCTGTCCATCTTGTTTACCCTCCTCTTCGGAGATTTTTTAGAATTGGTTGTTGTTGTTACCATACAAATCTTGCTTTATTTAAATATAAAATATAGAAATACTGTATGTTGAGTGTCATAGGAATTAATTGACCTGGTCAAGCCATTACCTCAATGCTTCTCTTGAGTTTACCACATGAGTTGCTCAACAAGATGTTGACAATCTTCATTTCTCAAATGTGGCTTTGCCAGCCATCCACAGGAAGCCCATTTCAGCTGCCAACTGTATTGGCTTTCTCTTCTTGCACAATTTAGCAGAAACCTAGCGGCCTAAGAGAGCTGCCATTTCTTATCTCATAGTCCTGCGGGTCAGCCGTCCAGGTGAGCTCTGGGGAGGTCTATGTTCAGTGTATCATAGGCTGAAATCAAGGTGCCACCCAGGTTGGGTTATGATCCGGAGACTCTGAGGAAGAATGCGCTTCTAAGCTCATTTAGATTGTTGACTGGACACAGTTCCTTGCAGTAGTAACACTGAGGTCTCTATTTCTTGGCTGGCTCTCAGTTGAGGACATTTCTCAGCTCCCTACGGCCACCCCCAGTACTTCTCCTGTGGTCCCTGCGTCTTCAGAGACAGCAGTAATGCATAGAAGCCTTCCCAAGCTTCAAGTCTCTCTGGCTTTCCCCTTTGTTGCCAGTCAGAGGAAGCTCTCTGCTTTTAAGAGATTATTTAGTTTAATGCATGGTTTTCATATAAAATCAGGAACAGTGTTGCTACCAAGAGACACTGGAGAAAAGCAAAAGAGCTGTATCTCATTTGCATTTTTAGAAGTAATTATTTTTAAGCCACAGCTGGTGGTAATAGAACTACAATAAACGGGGGCGCCTGGGTTGCGCAGTCGGTTAAGCGTCCGACTTCGGCCAGGTCACGATCTCGCGGTCCGTGAGTTCGAGCCCCGCATCAGGCTCTGGGATGATGGCTCAGAGCCTGGAGCCTGTTTCCGATTCTGTGTCTCCCTCTCTCTCTGCCCCTCCCCCGTTCATGCTCTGTCTCTCTCTGTCCCAAAAATAAAATAAAAAACGTTGAAAAAAAAATTAAAAAAAAAAAAAGAACTACAATAAACGGGAACTGAGAGATGAGAGTTCAAGTCTTGGTTCTGGGACCATGAGTCTAGAGAGCTTGGGGCACAGTTTCTGGGACTTGATCTCATCATATGTAAAATGAGATAGCTGGGCTCTTAGGGTCAGTTTTTTTCTTCTTCCTTTTTTCTCTTCACTCTCATTCTGCCTTCCCCTGGCAGACCTCATTAATCAACCATCTTAGTCTTCCCTGCTGAGCTTGGACGCTGTCCTAGAATCCTTTTGACATGGCCCTCTGGGGAGTCACCAGCAAGCTACTGGAGTTGGCACTGGAGATGAAACCTGTGTGTCATCCTAGCACTTGGAGGTCCCATTTCATCTGAAATTCGATGATTCTCTGAAATGAGAAATTATCAATTTCCTTGGCCAAATTGCAGACAGCCAGAGAAGAGCCAGTTGGCCTTGGCTTTGCTTGTCATACAGACATCTGGGGAGTGGGTTTAGTTTTCTAGCCGCAAATTGAGGTGTGCATAAAAAGTCACTTTCTTTCCTTCTAATTGAACTTCATTTCTAGTTTGAGCCTCTCTTCTGCCAAGTCGTAGAAATGAAATTGCAGTTAATTCACCATAGTCCCTTTGGCTCTCTTTGGGGTTGTTCTAAGTCCTGTGGACTCACATAGAGCCCAGGCATAGAGGTAGAGGGGCAGCTGGTGCTTTGCTGTCACCTGCCTGTAGAGACATTCTTGCTTCCAGTTGTCTTTGATTTTATTCAGGAGAGTCTAATTAACCCCCAAACCCAGTAATACATAAGTTGTTTTCTTATTCAGGAAGAATCCTCCATGTTTTGGACAATTATCCAAGGCATTGTTCATCTACCTAGTGATCAAGGACTAAGCTATTTCTGTCTTGTTTCAGCATGAAGCCTCTAGTCCCTCAGGCAGATAGGACAGAGCTGGAAGGTCATTGGGTAGCTCTTAACTATGTTGGTTTGGATGTGACCCATGCCTTCCCATATCCATTGGCTGTGGCTGGACATATGGCCCCGCCCATCCCTGGATGGGGCTGGAAAATGTGTGTGTGGGGGACGGGGTGTGACACATGGATCTCAAGCAATCGTTGCGGCCATGTACCACGGTTGTTGACTCATTTTGAGTTGCTTTACATTTTCTGGTCCTGCCTGCGAGTCTTGAGCAGGTGGCCAGCTCCCTGTGCTCAAGCCGCTTTCCCCCAGTGAGGGAAGCTGTCTATTCTTCTATGCCTCCATGCTTGGGGAAGTGCTGGGGTCGTTTGTGCTCTTCAGCCCACCTGTACCACATGTATGTCTTTTGCCCACTTTCTTGACAGTGGGGTTACTTAGTACTTTATGTCAAACTGATTTTGAGGCCCATAACATTGTATGGGAGTTTGGATATGATAGAAAAGCCAGTCAGATGCTGGTGATTTTGACACCACTACATTTTGATAGAGACCCACTTCAGGAGCAGCCTTCATACCACAGATCAGTAGTTATTCCAGCCTTTGTTATAGGGGCTTCCTGACTGGTTTACCTGTACTACCTGGCAATAAAACCACTGTAGAGGTGGTGTTAATGATGGCCACTGAGATTAAGAAGATTTCTGCTACTTCTTGAATTATGTATGATGACATCAAGGCCCCTAGGAACTACTGAGCTGGAATAGTAAACATCTTGTTCTATTATAAAAAGTGATAGTTGTGAAATCACTGTGGGACCAGAAGACGCAGGTGTTTCCAGGTTCCCTAAAACTTTCTTGGGCTTCTTCCTGTCCTCTGACTCAGTCAACGTGGGGTGGTGGGGACTCAGGGCTCCTTCCCACAGACCCTTCCCAGGGACACCCCTTGGTTTCCTCTGAGAACTCACCAGCATTTCCAGCCTGCATAGACTGGCTCTCGCCATGGGCACTTCGGAGCACAGGTGAGCAGGGGGAGTGGGCAGAAGTGGCTCCTACTGCCTCTGACCCCATTCTTCTCAGGCTTAGTTTACCCCTGAGGTCTTTGTTGGAGAAAGTTCAAGCCCAAGCCTTAAACTCCGTTGTTCTGGGTCCTGCTGTGGGCTGCGAGGAGAACCAGTCTCTCCTGCTGGTTAATCCATTAAAAGATTACTCTGCTTCTTCATATTCTTACTCTGTCTCGTTTGCTGTAAACATGTCACTTGAGAAGGGAGGGCAGATTTTTGTGGTTCCACATGCCCAACACAAGGATATCTTTTGGTGAGGAAACTTGCTGTGGAATTTGTGAAGGTCTCAGGTTTGTTCTTTCCTCTTGTCCAGCTGTGCTTATTGGCTGGAGGAGGGTTTGGGTTTGTCTCATTACTCTTGGCTGCTGGGTCCTTGTTCCTTTCTTAACTGTTCATAAGTTCAAAGAGATTTTTCTCTCCATTTCTCTGTTTTCCCCTCTCTGTCTCTGTTTATCTCCATTTCCTTCTCTTTCTGTCTCTATCTGTATTTCTCCCACACACTTCCCCCCTCCAACCCCCACACCCATCACCGATCCCATTCTAGCTTCCCTGATTTATTTCCCACAGCTTTCTTTAACCTGCCAATCATCTGGATAAATTAAATCACTGTCTGTCCCTTCATTCCTCTTCGGGTTATCCAGTCTATTGGAAATGACCTTCTCATGGCATTTAAGTATAAATTTGCCCCCATTAAAAATATTTATATTTGAAAAATATTTTTATGTTTTATTTTATATTTTGAGAAACAGACAGAACATGAACAGGGGAGGGTCAAAGAGATGGAGACAGATTCTGAAGCAGGCTCCAGGCTCTGAGCTGTCTGCACAGAGCCCAGCGTGGGGCTTGAACTCATGAACAGCGAGATCATGACCTGAGCTGAAGTTGGATACTTAACTGACTGAGCCACCCAGGCACCCATTATTTATTTTTGAGAGAGAGAGAGAGAGAGAGGGAGAGAGAGAGAGAGAGAGAGAGAGGCAGAGAGACAGAGAGAACACACATGAGTGGGAGAGGGGCAGAGAGAGAGATGTGAGAGAATCCTAAGCAGAGCCTGATGTGGGGCTTAATCTCATGAACTGTAAGATCATGACCTGAGCTGAAATCAAGAGTTGGATGCTCAACCGACTGAGCCACCCAGGTGCCCCAATCTTGCCCATTAAAAATAAAAAAAAAAAAAATCTTGTATGAAGCAGTAAGTGTAAAGTGTAGAAAATCTGGGAAATGTACAAATATATATTTCTATATTTATAGAATTATTTCTATCTATGCAGAGATATTTAGGAAATATAGAGAATTGTAAGGTAGAAAGCAAAACCCCATAACTTTATCACTTAGTTATAAGCATTTTGATTTCTTCTTTTCTTTTCTTTCTTTTTCCTTTCTTTTTTTTTTTGAAAGTCTGATAAATTTGTCTGAGGGATACCTTTGATTTTGAAGTCCACCTCAAGTGCAGGACTCTTCAGATTCCTTTGTGTACAGTCACTCCCAGCTAAGAGGGATGGCATCTTCCTCAGCATCCCTAAAATGATGGTGTTCCTGCTCATCACTGTGTGCTCTGGGTCGTTGTGTAATAGATGACCCTAAAATACAATAGCTTAAAACAACAGCAACAGCAAAATTTGTTATTCTGCGGTATTCTCTGTAGGTCAGGAATCAGAGCAGAGCCTGAGTCCTCTGCATCTGTTACAAGCTACAATCAAAGCATCAGTCAGCTGTTGTCTGCTCTGAAGGCTCGCCTGGGGGCGGGTCTGCTTCCAGGCTCACCTTCATGCATGGTTGTCGGACTGAAGGCCTCAGTTCCTTGCTGGCTGTTGGCTGGAAGCTTCCCTCAGGTGTTTGACCTGTGAGCCTCTCTGTAGAGCAGCTCGTAACATGGTGGCAGGCTTGTATCAGATGGAACGTGTGAGAGAGCAAGAAGAGGCAAGAAGAGAGGAGCCAGAGTCCTTTTATGGTCTAATTCTGGAAGTGGCGTCACATTACTTTTGTCATACCTTGTTCAGTAGAAAGAAGTCACCAAGTCCAACCACGTTCTTTGGAGGGGGGTTCTGCAAAGGCACCAACACCAGAAAGCAGGATGGGACTGTGGGGGCCACCCTGGGAGCTGTCTGCTGCAGACAGGGTTAGTTATGAGCAGCTGTCTCTTCCACACTGGACTTTCTGGCATCTTGGGCAGAGCCCTGCCTGATCTCGTTCGTATCTCTACCCATCACAGTTGAGTCAGATAATGCATCTTGCCCCTGAGGTAGGCTCTCAGAATCCTGCCCCTTTGGGCTGTCAGAGCATGTACTTTCCTCTTAGTGGCCTCTGCCCCATCTACCGCTGTGCCTTGCTGGGAAATGCTTCTAAGGTTTGCAGGTCTCAGCTCATGTACCCCTCTCCCAGGTGGGTGGTTCTAACTTCTGTCATGCCATCAACCACTTGGATAGTCTGACACTCTTTCTTGGAAAAATACATTTTCAAGTTCATGAAGTAAACTGAACAGGATATACGAAAGCTCAATTATAATGAAATACAGTTACCAAAATAGAATCCCCTGGATATATGGTATAGTGATTTATGGGCTTATTTATGAACATCTCAAATAGCAAGATCCAGTAGTGGGTTTAATTTCAAAATAGTGATGACAGTAAGTGCAGTTTTGAGATACCAGCGGCAACTAAGATTTGGTAGGAAACTGTCTGATTTCTGTTGGTGATAAAGTCTCAGGTTCTTCTCATATGACTTGTTTACATTCAAAATTCAAGGGGATGGTAAATTTCAGTGAGACATTAGTTAAAATCATGATACAATTGTTTTTTGGACATCCTGAACCCCTGATTAAGAACCCCCACCTGGAGGAATGGGTTTGCTGCCTCCATGGACGTCCCACTCTTCCCCATGGCTCCACCCCTGTCGCCCCCCAGATTAAGGGGAACTCGTTTGACCCGTTGCCACAGAGTGGCGTGGCCAGCCAGGTTTCCATTGGGAACATGAGGCTGGCGTGAAGAGAAGGGGAAGGGCAGTTTGATCAGAAAATGCAAGCTCTGCTGCAGGGAAAGCGGAGACTGGGTGAGCTGGAGCAGAGCTGCCTGCCGGGCTCCTGTGTGACACAGTGTGGGGGCGAGGGAATGGGATGGGGAAGGTATGGCCCTACGTATTTCTGTGAGATTGAGGTAAAGATTCAAATTGTGTTTTCTGGCTGCCCGACCATTGCACCTGCAAGCTTGTCTCCAGGCTAGAGCTAGACCGTGAGGTGGCATTCTTGGATTGGGTTGCTCATGCACGACCCTGTCCTGCGATTATTTATGGAGACCAGGGTTGCCGCACCACGTCCCGAGGGCCAAAGCTGGCCTGCCACCTGTTCCTGTACAGCTCCAGTTTTCAAAGGTGGGGCATAATTCTTTCCCAGATACCATATTGCCTGGGCGCTGCTCCCTGGCTTGCAGGTGGCGCTTGCAGAGAGAGACCCAGTGGGGAACTCCCTGCGCCGCCCTGGCCTTCTGATCGTGCCCCTGCACTAAGCCATCCTGCAGGACTGGGCCACCGCTGTTTAAAAAAACTTCTACACTTTTGTTACCTCTTTAAAACATGCTAGTATCGACAGCCCAGCGACAAAGCTGACAGAATCAAATTAGCATTCTTTAATGTACATGGATTCTGTGAAGATATCTAATTCACTGCTATAAATGGACTTGTTTCCTCATTCCCCAAAGCTTTGCCCCTCCCCTGTGAGGCTCCAGCGATGAAGAGATTGGCTGTGTCACTTTGATGACTCATTTAATTTCTAGTTACACGAGTGGAATGCACAAGTCCAAGGCAAGGGTGAGGTGCAGATTCTGACTAAGGAATTGAAACATCGCAAGTGATTTCGGTGGCACCTCTCCGCCCTGGCTGCAGGCAGGTAGTCGTGACTTCCACTGTGTGCGCACGAGGGTGAACCGAACAGGATGACCCTGCTATTATGCATACCCAAGTAGAGCTAAGTAATTTCCCCAGGGACAGCGGATTTATGAAATATTGGAATCCTGACAAGCTCTGTTGCTCTCTGGCTCTCTGGTAATGTGCCCTGCCCAGAGACGACCTTGACTATGTTGAGACTGCACTTGGCTTGCACCTTGCAGGTGCGGCTTTTACAGAGAGGCCTTGTCTGCTTATTGCAGGAGGAGGTTTGATTTTCTAGAACTTTTCTGCTCCATCCTGCTGTCTGCACTATGTCATGTGAGCACCACTACACCCGGAGGTGTGAGCAGAACTCTGGGCTACTCCTAAGGATTGAAACTCTTTTGAGCCATAGAGTCTTGGGCATGGAGCTCTCTCTGCCTTCTGACTGAGGACTGGGGACCCCGGCGTGGGAGCTTGTGTTGTGTGTAACACAAGTACTCAAGGTGGTAGGAGGTGTGATCAGGGTATGACCCAAGTGTTCTGTTTTGGTGAAGCCTGAAGTGGAGTCTCCCTAAGTTACATTGTATGCCCTGAGTTTTCAGTAGTAGAGGCAATCCGAGGTTGGCTCCACTTAAAGAGCGTTTTGACGGTGGTTTGTTTAATACGACAAGTAGGCCTAAAGGGAAACCAGCAAGGATGATTTGTTTGTTCATTTAACACGTATTTCTTGCACACCAGTGCCTCTTGGAACTCAGGCGTGGTGCTGGTGTGCAGTGGGGAGAAACACACAAATAATTCTTGTTTGCGAAAGTTCTAATCTAGTGGAGGGGATAAAAGTAAATGGGTAAATATGAAGTGTGAGGTCCTTTGAAGTCCATGAACAGCTGTACTGAGAGAAAGAAGAGGGGGTAATCAGGGCAGGCCTCTGAGAGGAGGTGACATGGAGGGCGAGAGGTGACTGACATGTGGACCAGGCCTGCCTCAGTGCTTCTCACTGACAGTTTCCCCTTGAGCTCAGCGAGAATGGCCTCCCAGCCTGCTTTCCCTCGGGTGCCCCTCAGTCTCTTGCCTGTTTTGTTTGCCTTTGCACTGCTGAGCCCTCTGCATGATCCTCTGATGCCTTCTCTTTCTTGCCCGAGTGTGGCTCATCCTTTGGGCCAAAGCATAGGCAACGCTTCCTCTGGACAGTCCTTTGTGATTCTCGAGTGTGGAAGGGGTACCACTCCTGGAAATGGCATGCGTATTTCAAGCTTCTCTTTTCATGGTGTTGAGCATGCTGCTGTCTTGCTTTCCTCCGTTGTGAGGCTATAACCTCCCAGAGGGCACGGACCATGACCGTCTCCTTCATCCCTCCCTCTCTGACCTCCACGCTCGTCACCAGCACACTCAGGCACGTGTGAGTGGGTGCTGGCTGAGGCTGGGCCGGTCTTGGAGCTGAGGGCAGGAAGGCAGCACACAGGGCATAGTGGGAGGTCTGAAAGCACATGTAGATAGTTCCCAGTCTCAATCAGGTATGGGAAGAACAGTGTAGACTCAAACAGAGTTAAGAGCCGTGCCCCCTCTCCCTGGCTTTGAGCTAACGGGAATGTTTCGTGATTTCTGAAACATTTGTGACCCCTAATCTCTTCCATGGTTCATCCAAGTAGCCAAAAAGCATGTGGCTACTTAACTGTGTTTGAAAGACCAGGTGGCTGAAGTGTGGGGAGTTCTGGTAAACCTACTCCTGTTTCTCCCTGCGTCATGATGGACCATGAGGTGAGGGAATGGCTAGGCTCTGAGAAGAGGAGGTGGACCCCAGACCCCAGAGCTCACTCAAACATCGCAGCTCTATAATGAGGTAATTCTTCACTCCTTAAACTACTGAGCACACATGGTCACGTGCAGCCTCACACTCCTCCAAGAACCCATGGAATGTCCAGATGGCGTGGTTATATTTTATTGGTGTCTTCCGTTCTCTGCAGATTCTGCTGGGAAGAGATGAGTTTGTTGTATAGAATTAAGCCTCAAATAAGGAGCTTAAACACTGTGTTAGTGCAACATGTTAGGAGGTGAGGCCTGTCTAGATCAATAGAATTTCCTGGCAGTTAGGAATAGATATTTGCCTCTGGAGGCTGTGCATTCCCAGTGGGTCTTATATGGCCATATGATGGGGGGTTTCTGCCGTGTTGTCCAGACCCAGCACTGCTCACTGAATTGCACAGGGTGGAGGCCTGCTTCCATGTGTTAAGGAAAACCATTCATTGCTCTCTCTCTCTCTCTCTCTCAACATTTATGATATTAAACAGAAAGCGTCTATTCCTTAGGTGGTCTCAGCAAATTGAAGCTTGACTAACAGTGGTGACAACAAATGTATTCATTGACATAGAAAACTCTTCATCACATGATATGTAGAAATACTTCATAAAGTGGCATAGATGGTATAGTTCCAGTCAGTTAAAATATATGTTCAACATAGAGGAAAAAAATGGAAGACACACAACCAAAATATTAGGTTTTTTTTTTTTTTTTGATGGTGGAAGGGGGTAGGGTTGGTGGCATTATCACAGGATTTCATATTTTGGTTATCTGTAATTTTTTTCAATGAACATTTATTAAAGTTTTTAATTAACAAAGATATGGAGAATTAAACTTTGAAACCGAGCAAACATAAGCCCTTTATGCCGCCTTGTGAGACTGGGTTGACATGCTAATAGCCCTTCTGGATAGTAGCCATTAGTTAAGTAACAGATCATTAGGTATGAAGAATAGATATGTCACTGTAGAGACAGAGGGGTGCTGTGTGTATGGTTCTGGGGCATGCACACCCTTGTGGAAAGTGGTCATATGTGCTTGTGGAGCTGAAGAATGGGAGCGTGGGAGACGTCATGTCAATATCATGTGCCTTTCTAGACCTCTAAAGGGATCTAGGAAAAGAAGTGACTGTGCCAAGGGATTTACTCTCCTCTCAGTTCTGAAGTCACCAACTTGTGTGCTGGTGTCTGAGGATGCAGCAATCATTTATACCTTCATGAGCTACAGTGTAATGAGGGAGAATACACTAGACAGGTAAATATGTAAACATAGCACAAACTGTGATAGGTATTATGAAACAAAACAGGTTGCAAAATGAGAGATTAAGAGCCATCCCTTTCCCTGGGAATCAGCCCACTAAGATGAGCACAGACTTTCAGTTTTGGCTTCTTTGCAACTGAATGCAGTCATTATTAACTGAATCACAAACCATATCATGGTAGTTAGCATTGTTTGTGCTTGTAGATTAAAGTCTGTTATCAAATAGGGAGCCATGTATGCGAGAAATAGGTCTTTATTTCTGAAGGCAAGTTTACTTGCGTTGAAGCAGTTGTGTGCTGAAGGATGTGACTTTACGTGACACTAATGTAATTTTTACCTTAAAAAAAAAAGAAAAGGATTGATTTATGCTTTGAGCAAGCAGGACTTAGAAATGTGATTATAATTGTAGGATGCAAATTGCAGAATTTCAGCGAGAAGAAATCTTGTCCAAAGAGAGTTAATAGGAAAGGTGGAGTCAAGTAGTGGAAAAGATGCCAGTCCAGCTGTCCCAGGTTCTTGGTTTTCATCCAGTCAGGAATACCATCTGTCAACTGTTCTGGAGTAAATCCTTCCTGTCTCTGGGGTCAGAGTCCTTCCTCTGAATAGTTAGAGGTAGGCTTTAAGGTAGCCCATGGTGTTAGGTGGTATTTATGGTCACAGAATATAATGTGAAGATTGGATTTCTGGGTTATTTTATCCGAAACATTAAACATGAGAACGAGATTCTTAATGGGTAAGTGTCTTGAGTTTAGATACTTATTAACTGTAAGGGCAGGTAAATTTTTTAAGGGAGTGTTCCTGGCAAGGGAAGGAAATTGCTTTAGTGGCTTATTATATGGACCCGGCTTTCATTGTCCAGAGTGATGTTTTGAAGACAGGATTTAATCAGTGTTCTCAGAAAGCAAGTGTTGTGTGTGTGCATAATTCCATGAGTTGGGAAAATCACTGGTGAATCATGTTTCCTTCGTACATTGTGGTAGTTGATAATGGCAGTGTTCTTGATCTTCCAACCAGAGGGGTTTCTGTGTATAGATATATCTGCAGGGAGAGAGACTACTGATTTCCTCACTCCACCTCTGAGATGTGAATGTACGTAGATAGCTGCTATATGAAAACTTGTCTTCTTGTTTCCTTTTAAATCATTAAAAGCTTAATTAAATTTTGTACCAAGGTTAATTTTTTCGCTTTGACAAATAACACAGTTTTGTATAATGTTATATTAGAGGAAGTTGGGTGAGGCTATATGGTGACTCTACTTCCTTTACAACTTTTCTGTAAATCTAGAATTATTTCAAAATAAATCTATTTAAGGAATAGATTTTATTAAAATATCTTTTAATTGTAAGGATGATATCTAATATATTCTGAGCAGCACCCATCTCTGTCTTAATGAACAACTTAAGTGTGAGCATAAGGCGTAAAAAATAAATTTGGTGGGAAGAAAGCTCCTTTGACATTAGAGCATCTTAATGAAAACAGTCATCAGATTGCCTGCCTCAGTAATTTTTCTAAAATAGGAATCAGAAGAGGATGTTCATTGTTGTATTGTTTATAAGAGTAAAAGATGTTCCCAGATAAGGGATTAGTTAAATAAATAATGGGCTTTCAATATGCTTTGAATGCAATCCAGCAATAACAATGATGGTATTGAATATGTTTGACATTAATAACGTTATTGCTATGTGGAAAAAGTAGGTCATGAAGGAGTATGTGAATACAATATGTAACTACATATAAATGACGATAGAAAACATTCTGGCAGGCTGTGTACCAAAATATAAATTGTTGTTTATAACTAGCATGTGGGTTATGAATGATTCTTATTTATATGTTGCTTGTGTCCATTTCCTACTTTACCTGCCATGAACATGTATTAGTTGTTTAATAAAGAAAAAAATTAATTGTCCCACCATCAGCACATGAATTTAAAAAGCAGTTGTAGGTATGATTCATATCCTTTACCTTAGGCAGTAAAACTGACATGCCCATACATAAACACTGTCCAAATTTTGTCCCTTAAATATTACCCTTAAGGTTCCTTTTTCCTGAAACATCATCTTTTTTCCTTTGGCTTGTATTCTTATTCCTGAAAGCTCAAACCACTGTTTATCAAAACCTCCTGTCATTTTAGCCAGTGATGTTTTATGTCACTAAATGATCTGAATCTGTAATCTTTTTTTTTAATGTATAGACTTGTCAAATCACTATGTTGTACCCTTGAAACTAATATAACATTGTATGCCAAGAATGCTTCAATGAATCTGTAATCTTAAAAAAAAAGAGGTAAACATTGTACATAACAGAATCTGGCTGAAGCAGTTGGTTTTCTGTAACTTTTATTGATAGTGCACCCTATTTACCTGATACAGCTTGTTGGTAGGTGTCTAACATTTCCTAAAACCTAAATTATGATCTGTCCTTGGAGCGGGGGCTGTTTGGTGGACATGGTTAATCCCAAGGGGTATGTTGGACAGATTCATCATAATGTCTGGGGAAAGAGCATTCATTCATTCATTCATTCACTCACTCACTCAACTATTGAGTGAGTTCATGTTACGTGCAGGATACTGTGCTAGAAATTGTGGGATGTAACACATTCCAGGAAGGGAGATAAGCCTGCAGATAACTAATAGAGTGATTATTGACCAAAAAATATTTAAAAAATTAATACAGAGGCCAGAGAAGCAACCCTCACATATATGGTCAGTTTACTTTTAATAAGGGTGCCACATCTTTTAATGGGGAAGGAATAGTCTTTTCAAGAAACTGTGCTGGGATAACTGGATACCCCCATTCGGAAGGATGGAGTTGGAACCTTGCCTCACACCAAATTCAAAAACTGACTCAAAATGGATCAAAGACCTAAATGTAAGAGCTAAAACTTTGACACTCTTAGAAGAAAACAGAGAGCTAAATACTCATAACCTCAGGTTTGGCAATGGGCTCTTAGAAATGACACCAAAAGTATGAGCAACAACAACAAAAAAAATAGGTAGATTGGACTTCACTGAAATTAAAACCTTTTGTGCTTCCAAGAACATCATCAAGAAAGTGAAAAGACAACCCATAGAATGAGAGTATGTATTTGTAAATCATGTATCATATAAAGGATTGTATCTAGAATACATAAAGAACTCTTACAACTCAGGGTGCCTGAGTGGCTCAGTCAGTTAAGCATCTGACTTCGGCTCAGGTCACGATCTCATTGTTCATGGGTTCGAGCCCCGCATCAGGCTCTGTGCTGACAGTTCAGAGCCTGGAGCCTGCTTCAGATTATATGTCTCCCTCTCTCTCTGCTCCTCTCCTGCTCATGCTCTGTCTGTCTCTGTCTCTCAAAAATAAATAAATGTTAAAAAAAAAACCTAAAGAACTCTTATAATGCAATAACATAAAGACAAATAACCCAATTAAAAATGGACAAAGGATCTGAATAGACATTTATCCAAAGAAGATATACAAAATTGCCAATAAACACATGAAAATGTTACATGAAAATATGCTTGAAATCATTAGTCATCAGGGAAATGAAAATCAAAGACCCAGCGAGACACAGCTTCACGCCCATGAGGATGACTGTAACCAAAATATCGGGTAATAAGTGATAGCAAGGATGTGGAGATATCAGAACCCTCTCACATTGCTGGTAGGAATGGAAAATGGTGCAAATGCTGTGGGAAACAGCTTGGTGGTTCTTTAAAATGGTGAGCGTAGAGTTACCACATGACCCATTGACTCCACTCCCTCGGTATGGACCCAAAAGAATTGAAAGAAGGGACTTAAACAGATATTTGTACATCAATGTTTGTAAAAGGATTATTCACAACAGCCAAAAGGTGGCAATAACACAAATGTTCATCAACGGATGAATGGATAAAATCTGGTAAATGCACACAATGGAATATTACTTAGCCGTAAAAAGGAATGAAGTTCTGGTACCCACTACAACATGGGTGAACCTTGAAAACATCATACTGAGTCAAATAAGCCAGACCTAGAAGGACAAATACTGCATGATTTCACTTGCATGAAGTACCTGGAATAAGCAAAGTCATAGAGATGGAAAATAGAAAAGAGGTTTGCGGGGGTTGGGGATGGGAGGTGGGAGTGGGGCTTTATTGTTTAATGGGTACAGAGTTTCAGTTTGGGATGATAAAAAAGTTCTGGAAATGAATAGTGATGATGGTTGTACAACATTGTGAATGTGCTTAATGCCACTGAATGGTACACTCAAAAATGGCTACAGTGATAAATTTTATGTTGTGTATATTTTACTGCATACACAAAAAATAACCTATAAAATGAGAGGAATCTTGAGTTTTCCAAGACAGATTTTTGTCCCAAAGTCTCTCACTTAATATGGTTAACTTATTGGTAATTACAAGAACTTTTGTTAATTCTGTTTTCTAACAAAAAGTGAGCTCCTGATATTATTAATGTGCTAACATTAAATTTTGTAATGCACTAAATGCATTAGTTTATAACAAATGAGGCTTGGAATAATCCGAATCCATATATAAAATAAATGAATCTTAACCATCACATCTTTTACAAAAATTAAATAAAAATGGATCATAGATCTAAGTGTAAAATGTAAAAGTATAAAACTTTTAGAAGAAAATAGAGGAGGAAAACTATGTAGCTGTGGATTAGGCACAAAAGTGTTAGGACACCAAAGCGTGATCCATTAAAAAAAAAAAAAAGATGGGCTACCTGGGTGGCTCAGTTGGTTAAGCATCCGACTCTTGGTTTTGACTCAGGTCATGATCTCATAGTTCATGGGCTCGAGGCCTGTGTTGGGCTCTGCACTGAGAGTGTGGAGGTTGATCGAGATTCTCTCCCTGTCTCTCTGCTTCTCTCCTGCTCACCTATGCGTGCTCTCTCTCTCTCTCAAAAATAAATAAGCAAACAAACAGGTCATGATCTTGTGGTTCGTGAGTTTGAGCCCCACATCAGACTCAGTGCTGACAGCTCGGAGCCTGTAGCCTTCTTTGGATTCTGTGTCTCCCTCTCTCTGCCCCTCCCCTGCTCACACTGTGTCTCTCCCTCAAAATAAATAAGCATTAAAAAAAATTTTTTTTAAATAAACATTAAAAAAAAAGAAATTGGAATTCATCACAATTTAAAACTTTTTCTCTGTGAAAGATACCATTAAAAAGGTGAAAAGAAAACCATGCATTGGGAGAAAATATTTGCAATTCATGTGTATGACAAAAACTTGTATCTATAATATATAAAGAACTCTCAAAACTCAAGAATGAGAACAACAACCCCTGTAAAATTGGGCAAGATTTGAACAGACATTACACCAGAGAATTATATAGGTGACAAATAAGCGTATGACAAGGTGCTTGACATCATTAGTCATTGGAGAAATGCAAGTTAATAACACAGATATTACCACACACCTATGGGAAGGACTGATATTCTGTCCCCACTCCCCTGCCCCGCCCCCCCTCGCCAAAGCCAAAACAACAAACCCTGACAATACAAACGTTGGAGAGGATGCAGAGTAAATGGGACTAACAAACATTGCAGGTGGGACTGTGAAATGGTGCGGTCACTTTAGAAATAGTGTGACAGTTTCTTATAAGTCAGGCATACACCCACCCGATGACCTAGCCATTCTACTCCTAGGCATTTACTCAAGAGAAATGAAAACTTATGCTCACATAAATACCTGTACCTGAGTGGTCATAGCAGCTTTATTATTATTTATTATTCACAATAGTCCAAACCCTGGATGGGTGGCAAGGGCTGTGATGAGTTGAAAGAGTTGGGGTCCACAAAGGTGCATGGTCACGGTGCGGGATTTATCTAGTTGGGGGCAAGGAGTTTTGTGTGGAGGGAGTGGTGCCCCAAGATAGACTTGACAAGTAGGTGTTGGGGAGTGTGGAGCATGGAGAACATTCCAGTAGTAGTGAACTCTGGGGTTGCCCTCCCCACGTTTGAGGAATTCCTAGGCTTTGGCAGAAGAGGAAGGTGTTGAGTGTGGCTGGAGTACAAGTGCAAGATGGTGGGATGATGGATGGAGGAGAGGTTGGCAGAGTTCAGGTGGAGGACACCCCTTGGGCTGTCTCTGTCTCTGCCCAGCCCTGGAGGAGCACGTGTTCTCAGGTGTGCGTTCCAAGGGCCCGAAGGAGGGAGGACTGGGCACGGCGAGGCTGGGGGGATGTTGGGAAGGTGCCTGAGGCATTGAGGTAGAGAGGTAGGTGGGTATGAATTGGACTTGGCTTGGTTGGCATGGTTAAAAGTGAACATTTTTCAGCAGAATCATGGGGGAAGATCAATCAAGCCTTTTCCAGAAGATTGCTTTGTTGTTTTCCTTTCCCTCCCCTTCTTTCTTGGTGTTTCTCAGGAAAGTTGCTTTTCTCTTTTCTTGCCCTCAACCCCCATCTCACAGACTCAGGTCTGTTAGAGAGGGAGCCTTACTAATATAAGATGGATGGGTTTGGCCATGGGGCATTCTGCATTTCCCAGGATAACATTTGTCTTTATTTTAAATCATCAGAACAGCGTTTAAGGGAGAACAGGGATCTGTGCATGCTTTTATTCACCGTGTTTTCCAATTGCTGGCA
This sequence comes from Prionailurus bengalensis, assembly GCF_016509475.1. NCBI lineage: Eukaryota > Metazoa > Chordata > Mammalia > Carnivora > Felidae > Prionailurus > Prionailurus bengalensis. The sequence continues at coordinate 22,857,005 of NC_057348.1, forward strand.
TTATTCTCTAATAACAGGATGTGTACATGATATGGTGTAGAGGCCACTGGGCTGCAGAGGAGCCATTAGCTTTCCCTCAAAAATAAAAAGAGAGGCTGCCGTTTGAATAATGATCCCTGGCTGTTTTCTTTGTACATGGGCCATTTCCTTAATTAGGTTTCAAGCTTCATCTCTCTTGTTTTTAACTAAAAAGCCAAGTGAGAGAGAGACAAATTGCGTTGTGGGGGAAAAGGACAGGAATGCGTTTCATGCAAAGTAAGGGGAGAAGGAGTAAAACGGGAGATCAGCGGACACCCCAGTGGTCAGGCTGACTTGGGCAGAGCTGGGCTTGGTTCTGGACCGAATTTAGCATTTTTCGAGGTCGGGGGACCTTTGTGCACATGCCAGGGAATACGTCCCCCTGCTTCCTATCCGGAGTTGTGATCCAGGTCTCAGAATTTGTCTTTAGGGTCACCTTTTCCTTCACTCTGCCTTGAAAAGATCTGACAGCCTGTCTCAAAGATGCACACCTTAAGAGTCAGACAGCCTGGATTCAAATCCTGCCTTGCTGGGAACCAGGTCTGTGACCTTGAGCAAGCCATAGCATTTTGTAGCTCCAGGTAAAATGGGGTGGTAATAGCAGTCACTTCACAGAGTTGTCCTGGGATTAAACTATTGACTTTTTATGTGAAGCATTTAGAAGGTGCATGGACAGTCTCAGTGAAGCTCAGGGCTGCTGCCACTGCCTAGTTATTACTGCTCTTAATATCAGCCTCCAAGAGAGTCCTCGTGGAGGCTTTAGGACAGATGCAGTGTTGCTATTTCATAACCCCGTCTGCATTCAGGGGAAGGGAGTCGGCATGTTGGAGCCACAAATTACAGAGAACGTTGACAACCTCATTTATTTTCCCCCAGAGTGTTGTGTTTTCTCACCTGTTGTTTTTAACTTCTGAGCTCCCCGAGCTGCCCAAGATGCTGTCATATTTTGAGTCTGTTGAATGTGGTAGGAAATAACTTCGAAGTTAAGTCTGGGGCCTTGATTCAAAAGTTCTATCTTCTCAAATCAGAGTACTTTGTGTGTTAATGTAGAATTTTTCCTTTTTAAAGCCAGACAAATGGTGGCACTGCTGAACAGCTTTCCTGATCTACATCGGCAGGAATTCCTTATTCCCTCAAAGAACTTCCCCTTCTCACCCTCTCTCCTGCTGCTCCACTGCATGGAGAATATGGGGATGAAATCCAGTCTCTTTCTTTAGAACTCAGATTGTGGTCCATGGACCCACAGCATAGCATCAGCTGGGGACTTGTTAGGAATGCAGAATCTTCAGCCTCACCCTAGATCTGAATCAGAACCTCCATTTTAACAAAACCCCTGGTGAGATTCATGTGCATATCTTGCTCTCAGTGGGAAGATGTCCCAGTAAGTCAAAGTATAAATACCAGCAAGGGGGACCAAAGTCTGGCCCTGGGGGACGAGGGGACTTCCTACAGGTAGGTTGACTGAGGAGTAGGAGTTGGCTGGGAGAGGGTGGGATGAGGGCAAGTAGAGGAGGGAGGGGCCTCTAAAAAAAATGGATGTACAAAGCCAGTGACGTCAAGATCATTTGACCTGACAATACTTTTCTCGATTTGGTGTTTATCATTTCTTGGATCCTTTTTAGCACTCATACAGGGGCATGTGGTTGGGTCATGGGAAATAATTTTTGAATAACGCAGAAGTACTTACATTCCCTGGGAATAAGAAGGGGAGGTTATGGGTGGGCTTTGGAGTCCTCCATCTGGGTCTGGATCCAGACTCTGCCATTTGTGGGAAGAAACTTGGGTCAGTTAGTAGCCTCTGCAAATCTTGGAGTCTTTATTTGTGACGTGTAGCTTCGGATACTTTACTGGCCTGTTGGGAAAACTTAGTTTGTAATGAGAGTCATGAAATTCATGCTTCTTGACCTTCAGATATGTGGTTTCCTATTTTTTTTTTTAAAGTCAGTGCTTTATAGCCTATCTGAAACATAATAAAGGTGGTGAGGGGGAGAATAGAGTCATGTACTGCACTCCTGGATCTGGGGCCACGGAGAGTTACCCTCCATTTCATTTGTAAGAAGAGTGTTTGCCCAAGTAAGTGCCTTACATTGGGTGCTTCTTCAGCAAATGTGTACATCACGTTTTCAGAGCTACTTTTCCCTTTGCGTTTTCAGTTGATGTGCCAGTTTTTCCCTTTTGCTTTCCTTTTTCTGGTTAACCTTATGTAGCCCACCACTGTATTTAATGAAAGATGAATGGGTTAAAGAGAACTTTTTCAGTAAAGGGTAAGTGACAAGATTTGAAGAGTCCCCCAGGGAAAGAGGATTAACAAAAGGAGACATTATCCAATGAAATACAAGTGAATTAACAAATTGATTTTTTGTAAGGGTTAGAAGACACAAGATTTAGTTGGAAGATAAATATTTGGTAATTGAAACCTGTAAGTGTTTTGTTGCTGGTTTTTACCCAGGGAAGCTTTGCCCACAGTGAAAATCCTATGGCTAAAATCCTACAGCACGGAGGGATGTAGACCCTATAAAAAGGATGCCAGCCTCTTTCTCTCTTGGTATTTGTCTCTGTGCATTTCAGATAATTTCTTTTTCAGTTTTAGTAATTCAGAGGATTTCCCCTCTGATCAGAGAAGCTAGTTTAAAACTTACTGAGAATAATTTGGAACCAGAAACTTAAATCATATCTTTAACAGAGGAAATTCTTTTAATAAGAGCTTTCTATTACCTTTTTGTTCATTTCTCCCTGCACGTCACCTGAATTCCATGAAAGCATTTCCATGGGTTTCAGAGGAGTGTCCTGAGACCCATCTTGCCTGTTGACGGCAGAACATGGCAGTTTACCTGATGGAGGTTTTATAAGATGTGATGCCCTGTCGTCAGGTGATGAACTGAATGTAGGAAATGCCGCGGGCAATCTCTGCCACATGGCCCATTCTCTGAAATGGCCCTCGCGTGCCTTCCTGTCTCTGACCCTTCCAGAGAATGTTGGGTTGGATTGTTTGACTCATTAATTCACAAAGGATTATTGATTTTCTGATGATCTATAGCTTCTTCGCCTTCAGGATATAGGCTGTGCTGCAGACAGAGAGGGGGTGGAGGTTGTTTGGAGGTTGTTAGAAGACAAAAGTGACTGTGTGCATCAGCCCCTGACTTAATTCCAATCCCCTACCATTATTCTTTATTCATGCCTCTTTCCCCCTCTGTCTGTTAGTGGAAGAAATGGATATCTGATTGCATATTTGGCTTTTGATTATGCTGCTTTTTGGGTACCAGTGTTACCAACAATGTCATTTGTTACCAGTTCTTATTTTTGATGGTCCATTGGGTGAATTGGTATCTTAAAGTATGTTGTAATTATTAATGTTCAGAGATAGGAAAAAAGGAAAAGAAAACATATTTTAAAAATATACAGATCATATTTACAGATCTAATAATTGATACAGATCTTGTACAGATATAATAATTTTCATGTGAAATTATTATATGTTACAGTAGCCCCCCTGATATCAGTTTTACTTTCTGTGGTTTCAGTTACCTGTGGTCAGCCACAGTCTAGAAGCAGATGCTTCTCCTTCTGACATTTTGTCAGAAGGTCAGCCGTAGCCCAAGGCAATGTCACAGTGCCTACATCCTTCACCTCACTGCACGTCATCATGTAGGTGTTTTATCATCTCACAGCATCATGAGAAGGGTGAATACAGTACAGTAAGAGACTTTGAGAGAGACCATACTCACATAACTTTTATTTCAGTATGTTATTGTAATTGTTCTACTTTGTTATTATTTTGTTAATTGCTTAAGGTGCCTAACTTATAAATTAGAGTTTATCGTAAGTATGTATGTGTAGGGAGAAACATAGTGTATGGTGTATATGTAGTGTTTGGTATCCTCTGTGGTTTCAGGCATCTCCTGTGGATATTGGGAGACTGACTGCTATGTTAAAATTGCCAATGTACTGAATTCATTAGTTAGGGTTTTTTCAAACAAAGCTTGGTCATCCTGCCAATTGAAAGAGTCCTTAATTTCCTTTCCTTGTTCTAGTTTTCTTTGTTCCCCACGTTTATCTCTGTATAGCCAACAAAACACAGCACACACATCCACAGATGGACACACACACACAGACATATGTTCCACGAAACACGGCATGCACACCTACACAGGGGGACCCATATACATCTCATGAAACACAGCGTGCACATGTACACACACACACACACACACACACACACACACACACACACTCTAGGTTTTGGGGAGAAGGGGAGAGAAGGATGATTCCCTTGCAGCCATACCCTTGGATCAGCCCGTGTTTGGAAAAGATGAGTCCTATGACTCAAGCGGACATATGTTTCCCACCCGACCATTGTTTAAGATTCCTTATGCAGATTTAATATACATTACAGAATATGTAATTTAAGGGAAGAAAAGAAAATACCTTCCTGAAATTGAATACGAAAGCCTGTGGAACAGATAACGCACGCAACTTTAACAGTTCCTGTCTCACTTTGTCATTGTTTTGATTTCTGATTGATCACATACAGGTTGGCATTGACGTCTTACTGCACCAAGCTCAGATTCACTGAGAGCTCTTAATATTGTATTCGGTTTTATACCAAACCTGTGGACTTGAACAGCACATTCTCCTTTCACTGGTAAAATCTTTCAGCCAAGGCTTTTAGTCTTATAATTTCTCTGCTGAGAACAGTTCCAGCATCTCCCAGCTACAGTAAAATTGATGAGCGGCCCCCAGAAAGTTGAATGTCTATGTGAGGGCTCAGGGATGGAGATATGGGAGTGGTTGGCATGGTCCTAGGAGCCTGTTTGCAAAGCAACTTTTGCTTGTGGAGAGGATTCTCTACCATGACTTTCTGATATTGACAAGATGGCCTTTTCAGTGGAATGTGTTTCTCAGAACATGACTAAACTTCCATGGAAAAATTCTGAAGGGGCTCAAGTACAGAATGGAAACAGCACTCATTGGATCTTCTCATTCTCCATCTTGAGTTTAGTGTTTCCAGGCTATTCGCCAAGAACTCCAGCTGAGTATGCATTCTTCATCCACATACGTATTCTCCCACCCACCAGGACCCCCTAATAATTGCAAAAGCTCAAAATGGAACTGGCTTTCAGAAAGTCTAATGAGCTATGAGGAGACAATGTCCATGTACCAATGGGTATCAGGGTGGATGGCCTTTTATGATTGATCTCCATGACCTCACCCTATCCTGTTTGTCCGCTCTTCCTTCTTCTGTTTCCTTCCTCTTCCTCCTCATCCAGTTGTATGTAGAAGCATGTGCTTAGGCTTGGTCCTGGGATCCCTCTCCTGCTCTTCTCTCCTTTGCCTTCTGCCTTCTGTTACTGTGAGTGAGGTCATTCGTTCCCAGTGCTGTCTTTGTTCCTTGGCTCCCCTCGCTTAGGGTGTGGGCTCATGCCATTCTCTTTGCCTGCTAATTTCTCCCTTTCAGTAGCACCCCCCCGCGCACCCCAACTCATTCTTTACCTCTCTGTTGTAACAGTAGTAGTTCCTTGGAGAGGTCTTTTCTCTGTCTCATTTGGGTCTCCCTTGTTGGGTGCACTTGGTGCTAGTTGTCGCAGTAGATAATGACATGTGTGTTCTGTGCTTTTATTTGACCAATATCTCCCCAGTAAACTCTTAGCTCTGTGAGGGGGGAGAGTTTATTGTTTCTGCTCTTTAGAATAGTCCCACCATTTAGCACAGTATCTGGCACATAGTATTTCGTAAATATTTAAGACAGTCAGTCGTTGACTTGATTCGATAGTCTTTCCTGACACTCTCTTGATCTTGTTGAAAGCATTGGTTTTCTTCTAATTATACTTGATTTCCGAATGGACGCTGCTTTGTTTCCTAAGAATAAATTAATTCAGAGTCCCATATTCTCCTAAAGAATTACCTGTAGGGCTGTCTTCAAAACTCTAATTGTCATGGCAGAGTGTGTTCACATGTATGTACTGTGCTATGAAATGTGTTGGTGAGTCTGCCATTTGGTGGCCCTTCTGAAGTTTCACATTATGACGCCCACACCTGGGGTCTTGGCTCCTGGACCCTCAGTTTTCTTACCCACCCAGTGTAGCAGCTCTCTCAAGAGTTATTCTGAGAAGGCAATGGGGCATGAAAACACTTGGCAGGAGGCCTAGCTCAGAGGCCGAGCTCAGCCATTGTTAGCTGCTAGCATGATTGAGTAGGTGGTTGACTTGGGCAAAAAGTCAGCTCATCTGCTGTCAGCCTCGTCAGTGACTTCAGGTTCTCTGCTCCAGGAATCCAGGTGCTCTCGGTCTTTTTTCTGCCATTCACGGTCCTTATCATAAGAGCCTATCTGAAGGCCAGTCGCTTCCAAGAAGCCTTGACTTAGTAGCTTACAGGTCTCTGAAGATTCCTTGCAGCTCACCTGTTTTGTGGTGTGCCTGCTCTGTGCCCACATGGGGCTATAAAATGTGGTGAGGCCAGCGGCTGCCCCAGAACTAGTGCTGTCCAAGGTGCCCTGATGGTGCTAAAATGGGGTAGAGCAGAGAAGACAGCATTGCACTGGGCCCTGACCAGACCCAAGACGTGCAGTCAGAAGATGCAGGCTCCAGGCTTGAAGAGGGACAGGGACAAACAGGATGGCAAGAGGAGTCTAGAGTCCACTGTCCCCTGACAGATCATGGGGACTGTATTTACCGTGAAAAAACAGGTGACACAGGCAGCAGATGTGCCAAGTAATGCTATGAACACTGTATATAAGGAAACTCATGTCATGTCCATAACAACCCCATGAGATCATTGTTATTATTACCCCCGTTTTTCAGATGAGGAAACTGAGGCAGAGGATAGCCATGACATCTTTTCCGTGGGCCCATGGAGAGTGAGTGGAGAGTAAGTGGTAGAGTTGGGATTCTCCTCCAGTTAGTCTGTGCTCTTACCCTTATGCCATACGACCTCCTCATCTCTCTTCTAGAATATTTCAAGGCAGGATGAGACTTGGTTTGTGTAACCAGTTAGCATAACTGGGTTCTAAAGGCAGCTATTACAGCAGGGGCAGAGAGAGTTCAGGTTGAGAACATTTTCTGTTGCTTGTGCTCAGCGCTGCCCAGAAGTGGGCTGCAAGAGGCTCCTTGGAAGAGTCCAGGGGCCACTTGTCCAGGATGCATTGGATGGAAATTCAGCGTTTGGAGGGAGATTGGGCTTGGTGATGGTCATTAGGATTTGCGTTACATGCATTCATATTGAAAACAATTCTCTAATCCAGGCTTTTACAACCTCTTCGTGTGGACGTATTTGTCTGGATAATTCTTTGTTGTGGGGATTACCCTGTGTTTTGTAGGATGTTTAGCAGCATATTAGGCTATACCCACTGGATACCAGTAGCAGCATCTTCCTACAACCCTCTTTCAGTTGTGAAAACACACAATGTTTCTGGATACTGCCAGGTGTTCCTGGGGGACAAAATGGCCTCTAGTTTAGAGCCACTGCTCTAAATGTAACCCTCCTCTTTTGTGAGAGGCCCATATTTCACTATCTTGACCCCAAGGGCCCGAGGGTCCCAATGTATTCCAGTGAGAGCTGGGGTTGTCGGACCCCTGAACACTCCCCTTCTTTATTTTGGTGGTTCAAAGGATGAACTACTTTATACTTAAGATTTCTGGGGGAATAATTAGAAAATATATCCTGTTGTCATCTACAGGATGCTCTCACTTTGTTTGTAAAGAAACAATTATACTTCTGCATTAAAAGAGTCTGTAAGGGGGCATCTGGGTGGCCCAGTCAGTTAAGCATCCAGCTCTTGATTTCTGCTTAGGTCATGAGCTCACTGTTGTGAGATGGAGTCCTGCATCAGGCTCTGCTTTGAGTGTGGAGCCTGCTTAAGATTCTCTATCTCCCTCTCCCTCTGCCTCTCCCCTTCTTGTGCATGCTCATGCTCTTTCTCTCTCTCTCTCTCTCTCTCTCCCTCAAACAAAAGAAAGAAAAAAAAAAGAAAGAATCTGTAAGGATATAAACCACAGGATACACTGTGGAACCGTGGTATTTTGGGATAGTGGGATCAAGGGTTTGTTTTGTCTGTTTATTTGTTTTCTATTTGCTTATATCTACCTTCTGATAGTTCTTCCTACAGTGAGAACATTTTGCTTTTATAATAAGAAAAAGTCTCATTTTACCTTCAACTATGTTAGGAGAGTGATTTGGGGAGGTCAGAACATGAGTTCTGGAGCCAGCCTGCCTGGACTGGAATCCACCCTTACCTGTCTATTTTTTCACCATCTTAGACTTTGCTTCTTCCCATTTGAAAAGGAGTATCATGTAACAAATTTAGAAAACTGGAAAAATTGAACCAAAACTCTGCCACTTACCCCAGCCATGGTTAAAATTTTGTTGTGGCCTCTCTGACTGTCTTTTGCTTTGGGTTTTTACATGGCTGTAGTTATAAACATCATTCACCTCACTTAGCATTAGTTCATGAGCAGATTTCTATGATAGCACACATTGGGTGAAATTAGTTTTTGATATAGGCATCTTGTAGCTGTGGACAAAGGCCAGCTTTTCCAGTGGGTTGTTTAATTCATGTCTTGCATGCAGCCTTCTGAGTTAGTCCTATTCCCTTTTGCATGTTATGAGGCATTTATTATACTTTTATGTCAGTGATTACTAAATTTCTTTGAACTTGACACTTTATATATTTTTAATCACACAAATAATACATGAATATATGGTCTTTGTGAAGAATTCTAATAACCCAGTAGTATATAGGGAAGAAAATTATCATTCTCATCAATTCTGCTCTAACACCATGGCCTGAGATAAATATTGTTTCCAGTTTAGTGTTTACCCTTCCCTGATCCATTTGAGAAATCATCATTTATTGACAGAGCACCCAGAGAAACTCATAAACCATGATCTTCACTTACAGAGACAGCAGAGCCATCTGCTAGAATTAATCATTACAGGAAATGCCCGCAATTTGATGTATATGTTTAATATAGAGAAATCTTAAATTGGATTGTAAATATATGCTAATGACCAGGCGGTACATGCACGTGACAGAGACTAGCAGTCAACAGGGATTGTACGTTCTGATGCTGCATGTGAATTGGGGCAGATGCCCTGTCACCAGTTGCACATCAGCTGACCTTGCCTGGGACCTCTTGCTACTCTTGGGTAGTGTGTACAGGTGCTAACCTGTGTTCACGCCTTAGAGAGAGTGAAGGGGGCTCTGAACTTAGGTGGCAAAAGGAGACGTCTTTTATTTTCACTAGCCTCCAACTGAAATGTACTGCTTTATCTTACAAGTGTAGGTAGCAAGCCACAGTGGTGCCTGTGACTTAGTCATTGACAGAAATCATAGATATTTTCATTTTATATCATAGCCCATGCAGATATCTCCTTGCTGTTGGCACTCATTCTTGACACTGATGATATGACAGCTACAGACTCACCACTAGATCTTGTTATTTAAGGCAGCGATGAGGAAACACGGGCATTACTGCATCACAAATTTATGTTGTAAACATTTCGAAAACTGAAAATCCATATAATTGGCTTCCTCCCTGTGTGTTTTCTTTTTCTCATCTAAATGTATCATTCTGAGAAGGGGGTCAGTGGGATTCACCAAATGCTAGTGCAGCACTCCCTGCCCACCCCCGTCCCCCCACCAAACCACTACAAGTCTCCATCTTAAAGGCACATCATATGATGGTAATAAGAATAAGGTGGGTGAGGTGGATGTATTGATTGATTTCCTTATATTTTCCTAAATACATCTTAGGAGAGAAAATACTGGTAGCATAGTGGTTGTGTGTGTGTGTGTGTGAGAGAGAGAGAGAGAGGGAAAGGGAGAGGAGAGGAAACATTAGTTAACATTCTCTAGGACTCTTCAAACCACCACAGGAAAAAACCCTATTTCGGGAGGAAACGTGTGGGCTTCCTTCATCCTGTCTAGATTCCTCAGTTTCAGGGCCTCATTTCCGTGCCTAGCAACCCTGAGGAATCCAATGCTTTTGGTCATAAATGGGGATCTCTAAGGTAAGCCAGCCTCAGGTTCTGAGCCCCAGGGGACCCAAATGGTGAGGAGGAGGATCCCTAGCTCTGTCCCCCCTGGCTGGGATGCTGGTAAGACAGGAGGTGGACATCTGTCCCTTGTGAGCCTGGGCTGGCTGCTGCCATGTCCGTGCGTCACACTCATATTACAGTAGAGATCATATCAGCGCCTGCTTCAAGGGTTAATGATAGATGCCAGGAAATAGTCTGCACACTCTAGCACATCACTGCCTGTAGGAGATGCACGCCCTTGTTATTCTGTCTCGGTCTCCTCACGTGAAGATGTCTGGGGAGGAAGATAGAGACGTTTTCTCTGGGTCTCAGAGTGTTCAAAGAAACAGAGTCAGGGGCAGATTTCACATAAAAACATAGGTTTCTGGCATCTCTTAACAAATACAGGATCGGGTAACCACAGGGTGCCCCTCTCCCCACAAAGATCAGCAGAAGCCAAAACGTAACCACGGGTGGGACAGAAACTCTGCCCTTTGCCGCAGACCCCAGCCTACCTTCCTTCCCTCACCTGATATGACCCGTTCCTCTGGGAACGTTTGAGTTAGTGGCTTCTGAAACGGATTATTTCTCAGTTTCTGTCAGATTCTAACACTGTGAGTTTAAAAATATTGGGGAGATGTTTATAGCAGCACTATCAACAATAGCCAAAGTATGGAAGGAGCCCAAGTGTCCATCGATGGATGAATGGATAAAGAAGATGTGGTATATATATACAATGGAGTATTACTCAGCAATCAAAAAGAAAGAAATCTTGCCATTTGCAACTACGTGGATGGAACTGGAGGGTATTATGATAAGCGAAATTAGTCAGAGAAAGACAAATATCATATGACTTCACTCATATGAGGACTTTAAGAGAGAAAACAGATGAACATAAGGGAAAGGAAACAAAAATAATATAAAAACAGGGAGGGGGCAAAACATAAGAGACTCATAAATATGGAGAACAAACTGAGGGTTACTGGAGGGGTTGTGGGAGGGGGTATGGGCTAAATGGGTAAGGGGCACTAAGGAATCTACTCCTGAAATCATTGTTGCACTGTATGCTAATTTGGATGTAAATTTTAAAAAATAAAAAATAAGAATATTGGAGAGAAGTGCTATGTGCCGGGCTTGGTGAAGTATGTAAAAAAAAAAAAATCACTGGTGGTGAAGTTAGGGACAGCTAAACTCCTCAAAGGCTCTGATTATGTCTTGCATTTCAGCATAGGGGTGGTTCTGCTGTGACGCCTTCAATTTTTGAAACTGTTTATGGTGGATAAAATGGGGTGTCACCTGCTGCAAACTCGTAGAGCATCTGTGGGCAAATGTGAGGCAAAGAGATGTTTCCACGGAGAATGCTGATGCTCTGGACCGTTTTCTCTTAGTGTCTGACCTCAGCAGTAGGGAACAGAATCTCCCCAACCTTTCTACAGGGGAAGCTTTCCACCAAGAAGAGGGAGACTGAGTTTTTAGCTCTTCCTTTCAGCAGGACAGAGGGCTGGTTCAAACTGTTAAGCACGATCCCACCATGGTTCTCTAAATTCCCCAATGAAGAGCTAGGGTCTAGCTGTGCCATAAACCAGAGCCTGTGTTCAGTTTGGAGTTGATGGAGTTAAAGGTTCATTCAGATGCAGCGTCCTAACCCTCATTCCAGCTTCTGGCTCTGTTAAGTACAGAAACCACTTGAGCAGCTGCAAATAGTATTAGCTCTAAGCTTGTTACAGATCTTGCAGACTCATTCATTGATTGCCTTCGATTTCCAGGACATCTTGGATATAGAATTAAAGAGACTTTAGTTAAGCCAATTAACTTTTGTGGTGCCTGGACAACTAATATCATACGCTAGAGAAGGTCACTGGTGTTATTCAAATAGCAGTTTTATTTGAGCTGGGATTAAGGAAATCGGACAGAAGGTCTAAGAATTGTTTATAGTGTGTTCCTTTCTGTGTTGCAATATCTTGGCCTTTAACATCTGAGCCTGACCGTAATTACACATACAAGTGGTTGGGTCATATTATCCTTTTTGTAGATTGTGACTTGATTGTGCCAGCTCCAAATTATCCATCTTGTAGATGGTTCCCAGCCAAGTTTTAATCGAAGGTTTCATCTATTTCTAGTTTATCAAGCTCTTAAACTGAAGTGTGGTGGTTGAGAATATAGACTCTGGGGCTATGCTGCCTGGGTTCGAATCCTGGCTCCGTGACAGCAGCACAGAGAGCTCACAGATCCTGGAAGATTTAAGCGTCCATTTCCACAGTTTGACTTAAAGCCTGGATATGGCTCCAAAGCCACCAGTTCCGTTTCCCGGGCTCTGGTACATCGGGGTGGGCTGTACGGCCAGTAAGTGCCAGTGGAAGGTGAGCAGGGCTGATGCATGTCGCTTCCAGGCTTCGGAGTGAGGAAGCAGGCGTGTCCTTCTCCACACCCTCTCTTCCCATCTGCTGGCTGAATGCAGGAGACTCCAAGGTCTGAGGGGAGAGCTGAGACGCACAATGGGAGGGTCCTGGGTCCTTAAATCACTATGTGGAAAACTGAAGACAAGGAACGGTTGGTTACATGAACAAGAAATAAATGTCTATTGCGTTAAGCCCCTGAGATTTTGAGATATTTTTGTTATAGTAACTCCTGTCCCTCTAATTCATCCAACCACTTACCGGTAGTATAACCTTGGTAACTTGGCTAATGTCTCTGTAAAATGGGAGAGAACAATACCAATCTGACTGAAAGTTAAGTGCTCAATAAATGCTGGTTGTTATTATTAAAAATAAATTATTATTATTGTCACTGTTGTTGCTATTCCCTCTGATCCTTGGGGAGCAGGAAGGATAAATTATTTTAACTTGGAACATTAGAACACTGTGTTTGAAAAGAGTAGGCTGGAGAAAATAATCTATCTCAAGTAGTCCGGCTTTGTAAAGTAATGTATTATTTGTGGCTTGGCTGTATTTAAATTCGTTGGCATACATAAAACAGTCATAAATGCATACAATGAGATTTTTCTCTCTAACACACATGGACCTGTAGTCATCATTTTGGCATTTAGTGTTGTGAGGATGTAGGTGCAGCATAATATTTGCATTTCAGAGCCTCAGATCCCCACGCAATAATCCAGAAAATACCCAGGAACTGGATTTTTTAAAAGTAAGCACTGAGTCCATTTGATTTTGTTCAGTAGACAGGTGAATTTCCCATTTTTCAAGCCGTATGTTATGCCACCATGCTAGGGCAAGGACAGTCATAGCAACAGCTGGTTTAGTAGCTTGCCTCTGACTTAATTTCCCTCATATAAAACAGGAATCTAATGCAGCATTCACACTCAGTTTTATCACCACAGAGCTAAAATTTATCAGTGGCATTTGTCCAGTTGACTGTGTTGAACAGTAAAAGCTTATGAGACTTATCAAGGTTAAAAAAAAAAGGAGCATAGACGGTAAAACAGGGAGAGGAGAGATATCCATCTTTTAATTCAGGAGCTGACAGTCTGAAAGTACGAGAAATCTGTCAGAGACCACCCACTGCAGAGCCGCTGTTCTAAGGAGCAGTGTCCCCAGAACTCTGTGATTTAATGGAGGGCGCTCCAAGCAGCTAGCTGGGAGCAGGGACTCCAGTGACACTCAGGTGGGGGGCCCTGGTAGTTCTTGTGGCAGTGCTTCTTTGAGGTGAGTACCAGAAGGCACCTTGAGAAGTAATTTAGACCAGACCACAACCTCCATCCTCCAGCTGGAGGTTCTTAATAACATATTGAGAAAACTCTGCTGCCTTCAGTGGCAGTCCATAGCCATGCTTTTCTCCCCAGAGAGCAAGAACTACGTGCAGGTGATCGTTCGATCCCACAGGTGGTCTCCGTTTTCTGCAGCCCTGCAGACGTTGGAGGCCAGCTGCTCCCTGCCTGCTCTCTATTTTGTTCTTTGGGTAGTAATTTAGTGCCCTGTCTTCCCCTCCTTCTGTCAGTTCCTAAACAGGGTCTCTTCTTATGCAAGTTGTCTCTTGTTCTGATGGCTTTGACAGCAAAAAATTGTATCCTGTAAGTATTTTCCTCACTTACCTAGGTCTGGAAGAGCACTGCATTTATCGTGGGTATTTTTTGGACCTTGGAGACACTGATTGGAATACCTGTGTGAAACAGCGTTATTTGTACAAAACAGCACTTTTCACTTTCAAATAGAAAAATATCCTTTTGCGACCTAGAGCTCCATGAATTCAGTTGGGTTCGTTGTTACGGTTAAGGAGAAGCGTTCCTAACATCAGCTTAAAGGCTTTGGAGATATATTTACTTGGAAGCATAATTACTTTGGAGTGTTGTATTTTGAAGTGACACTTCTGTATGCAATAATTGAGTCGAGAGAAATAGTAAGTACATTTATGTCATAATAAGAAAATGACACTGCCTATAAGGAGAGAATCCAAAAATTGTAGATAATTAGTTTTTATTGCAACACCTTTAGTAACATATCTGAAACTGTCATTTCCACTATGCAAATAGACTTCAAGCATCTAGTTCCTGCCAGCAGGGAGCCATTCCCCAAAGAGTTACTGTTGAAGACCCCTCAGTGCCTTGGGAAGGTGTTTGAAAAATGCCACTGCCCGGATCAGCCTTCAGGGCTAGTTCATCGGTTAGACTGTGAATGTCAGTTCAGAGTTTCTTCTTGTTGTTGAGGCAAGAGAATGATCATTTGCAGAAGTTATAGAGCAAATGTCAGAATTTACTCCCACCTCTGCCAACACCATCACCATTTTTTGAGTACATTCCTCTGTGGCCAGCATCCTGCTGGGTGTTTTACACACTTGACCCCACTTGATCACCCTAGGCACACTATGAGATCTGGTATCATCCCCTTTACCAATGAAGGAATGGAGCTGATGGAGACTGAGCAGCTCGTCACATAGCCAGTGAGTGGTAACATTAGCACAGAGCCTAGTGCACCTGGCTGGAAAATCCCCGATCCTAGCCCCATGTCAAACTATCTAGCAAGTGGTGTTCGTGTTGTTGATCTTCCTGAGTCTTAAACCCCAGCCAGCGATTCTAAGCCAAGCAGGATGCTGCTACCAGGTTCCAAAAATCAAGAGTAGTCCAGCAAAATCCACGTAGATTTTTCTTACCCATCCCATCGTGGTTCTCCATCTTTGCTGCGAGTAAGACTGAGGAGACAGCGGGAGCTGAATCAGTTTCTCCCATTGGAGGGATATCTGATGAGTTTGCATACAGTCTACAGAGACTTTTCCTTCTCTTCCCCCCCGCCCCAACCTACCATTGTTTCCACTATGCATCATAGGGTCACAGATGTCCTGCCTCTGTTTATCAGCCATCTGGTGACAGCTCATGACTATCTCAGTACATTAATAGCATACTTCATAGACTTCTTTTCTCAAGAGGCAAGGAATTATACATGCTGGACAGTCATCCCTTGCCTGTGACCCTGGGCGAATGCATTGTTTTATATCCTTTCCTGGGACCTCTTTCCTCCCTGATGACTGTGATGTCCTTCCTATTCCTGGCCAAGCTTTCATTGTTTGTAGGACTTGTGGTTTGTGCATACTTCCTGGTACTCACCCTCCCTCCTCAAGGAGAAATATATGTTTGTGCTTTATAGACTGTTATGGGCTCAGTAGGAGACACACACCCTCCCACATACAGCAGACATGATGTAGCTGCAGTGCAGACAGTGTGACCTCGGATGGAGACCTGCACAGAATGACTAGGTGGGCTACTGGGGCTCTAGTTTAGATTGAAATGACCCATGCAGCTCAGTTCCAACTTGTTTTTTTCTGTATTTTTAGGAAAATGAACCAAAAGTTGGCTTCCTTATACCCCAAGGGAACACATGCATTTGTCAATAGTCCCCCACTCTCTCCACCCGCCTGGCACATGGTAGGCTATTTCCAAATATTTGTTGAATGAATGAAAATAGCAGTGAGTTCAGTTGAGGTTCTTTTTTTGTGTTGGTGTGATCCTTATTTAAATGATTGGTTTAATGAGTTTAGCTCTTGTACTGTGGCTGTTTCAGAGCTGGAAGGAATGAGAATAAGATTGAGAATTGAACCTTATGGTAGGAACATAGAGTATCTTCTGCTCTTATGTTAACAAGTCACCTTGAAGGGTTCTGGGCTTAGCCTCTCTCCGGGGTGCTTTCCCAGTAACAGGGTTTACCGGGGGATCTGGGTCAGGGGATTTCAAGGGAAGTGCTGGAGGCTGAGGGGAGGGTTGGAGAAGCAGGCCAGTTTCTCAGAATTTCTCTCAAGTCATGAGCTTGAGTAAGCTCCCCAGATTCTCTTGCCATCCCCTCCCCTGGACATTCTGCCAGTCTTCATCCAGTGGTTGAATTATGTTGAACTAGAGATGGAATCTCAGTGTCTGGTGAGAAAATTTGGCCAAGAGACCATGTTCGGATGCACCAGCTCTTTGGCCCAGGGCAATCCCTTACATCCATCTTCTGTGTGAGCCATTTTGTTGCTGGTGTTACAGAGGTACTCAGAGCCCCTCTTCATGTTTGGCTCTTATCCCAATTAACGTGACTGGCCAGAAGTCTCCTAACCGGAGCCCCCTCTTTGGGTGCTGTTCCAGGTGACTCACTTCTAGATATGCAGTTGTCACGTAGGAAAAAAATGACCCAAATGTATGAACAACATTAAGTGCTCTGACAGTGAAGCAGTGCTTTTCTCTTCCTGGTGTTTGTGTGAAATGATCTGGCAAAATAGATGCTGCAGAAATAATGCATTTCTGTGTCTCCCTTCTCAAGTGATGAATGTTCTTGGCTCATCACAAGATTTCTTGCCAAATGCTGATTCTGCTAACAGAAGGAATGGAAGCTTCAGATGTTCTCTTGTGACAGAGGGAATAAAAAGTCTCAGGCTTGCTCTCCTTCTGTGACATTAATGCAGAGAGGTGTTCTTGGGGGAGGGCTGTGTTCTGCCTCCACCCTGGTCTTGGCTAAAGCTACAGGCTGTGTTGTTCAGGCATCTCTGGCTACCGCCTCAAGCCAGGAGGAGACCCAGAGGCTGGAGGTGGCCCAGCAAAGAGTCGTGATACCATCAACCAACCTGTTGAAATTTGTTTCTTACGTTAAGAACTTCAGTTCCAGAAAGCGCTCGTGTGAAAATACAACACACGCTACTATGTTCCGTAGCAGAAATGCCAAGAGGGAAAACCAGGGGAGCATTAGGATTTGGAGTGGGTATTATGTGCAGTCACTGTGCCGGGGGCTTTCACAGACTTCCTCCCAGTAGCCCCCTCCAGCGGCCCTGGAAGAAGGGCATGAGGATCCCGGGCTCTCTGACTGAGGAGACTCGGAGGAGACTCGAAGCCCAGGAGGTTCGGCAATTTCCTGGAAGTGACGTGGCCAGCCAGCCCAGGCTGCTGCTGCATCCGGCCGTCAGCCCTCTTGATACCTTACAGGAAGCACGTCTCTCCATCCCTCAGATTCTTGTGGCCTCTTTGCAGCTCCATCTCCCATATCCCAACCACTCAAGCCCCTCAACTCCCTTTCTGCATCCAGTTTTACCTCCTTCCTCCCCTTTTTGCACACTAAAGTTTTTCAAAAGCACACATCCAATTGCTGAATCCCTCCCACCCTTGAATCCTTCCAGGGCGTGGGCTCTAGCCTGTCTCCATACCCTTCCACCTCCCCAAATGAGAATAAGGTACAAACTCTTAATCCTAGCACACTCCCTTAATGGCCCGGCCGTGCTTACTTCTTTGGCCTCGTCTCTCAGCAGAGCCCTTTCTTTGTCCACCCATGCACCAGTGAAATGGAAATAGGGGGCAGGGGGTGGGTGGTTCCTTGAGCTCCAGGCAGCCTCTTGTCCCTGGACCTCCATCCCTGCTACTCCCTCTTCCTGGCATGCCCATCGCCTGTTTTGTCTCCGACCTTCCCAGCCTTGCTATCCATTAAAGGCCCAGCAAGAAGGGAGTCACTGCCTTGACCTCCCCATCCGGGTACTTACCATGATGTGTCTTATTAACCTGTTTACTCAGCAGAACACTCCTGACCAAAGCTGCCAGCTTTCTGCAACTTGGCTTTACTCATCATTGTGCTTGGTGTCTAGTACCCTGCCTGACATACCAGAGACACAAAAGAGAAGCTTGCAGAACAAATGAAATGTGCTGGAGACAAGATTCAAATCCAGCCTGGCCTGAGTTTTTAATGAGGCGGCATGGTATCTCTTCTGTGTCCTGTCTTTTCCTCTGCCTTCCTTTGTGTGTTTACAGGGCACTGCTGACCCTTCCCTGACTCCTTTTCCCAGCTGAAGGGCTGCTGCTTTCATATGAAACAGATAAAATTGCTGGTGCAGTCCTTGAAGCTATAGGAAATAAAGTGCCACTGCCTACACAGCTGTGTGGGGAGGCAGACCCTGGAGGAAAAGGAGTTTGGGGGTGATTTGCCTCCAGGTCTTTCTTGGTACCTTGGAGGACAAAAGACGTTTTGTAACCCAAACACAGCCAAGGAGTAATTCATAATTAAGGCTCCAGGGCTCATTTCAGAGTGGGCATGCTTCTCTCTCTCCAGATATTTTCATTATCAAGAGCTGTGTCTGCTCCTTTGAGGCCGGGCTCCAAGCTGACCCCCTGAGGGGCCCTGGGAGGGACAGAGCCCCCTGCTGTGGTGTCCAGGGTACCCTGGCTGCATGGCTTTTGCTCCCCTGGGGGAGCCTGGGAAGAGCTGCAGCCATCATTGGACAGGGCAGGTCGTCGGGGTTTGGTATTTGACTCTCTTGGTGAGTCCAAGCCACCTTTGGCTACAATAGCACTGAGACAGGGGGTTAGCACAACAGTCAAATGGGCCCTCTGAAATAAGTTTGCGAATATTTAGACTGCCTGTCCTTTTTTTTTTTTTTCAACGTTTATTTATTTTTGGGACAGAGAGAGACAGAGCATGAATGGGGGAGGGCCAGAGAGAGAGGGAGACACAGAATCGGAAACAGGCTCCAGGCTCTGAGCCATCAGCCCAGAGCCTGACGCGGGGCTCGAACTCACGGACCGCGAGATCGTGACCTGGCTGAAGTCGGACGCTTAACCGACTGCGCCACCCAGGCGCCCCATAGACTGCCTGTCCTTTACCCCTATCCCCAAGTTCAAAAGACCAAGTGATTAGAAGTCAGACCTCAATAGGTTTAAAATTCACTCTGACCATTTGGCTTCCAACTCCTGACTAAACCTCTCCGTGCCTCAGTTCTCCATATGCAATTTGGGGATAATACCTACCTCTCGGTGGCTGTGAGGATTAGACAAATTAATATGTGAAAAGCTTCCGGCACCGTGCTGAGCCTGTGGTACACAGAGGACTCATTTTACTGACTTCCTTAGGCTCTGCTAATGAAGACACGCCGCTTAATTACACAGATTCTAATTGGGACCACATTTCCCTAAAGAAATCTGTTTATTAGGTGCCCATATGCTGTTCGCACATAACTACAACTTTTATATTTTCTAATTTCCGAAATAGTATGTTCATTGTAAAAATTAGAAAATACAGGTAAGCAAGAAAAGGAAGAAAAAAAATCCTGGGTAATCATATAGCCAGCTGTGAATACATGGCATACGTCTGTATCCTTGTAGCAGGGTGTTCCTGTGTATGGGTGTATACAGGAGATTAGTAATTTAAAACAAAAAGGTACTGATTATCGTCTGGAACATATTGTAATATACTGGGTGCACGGTTCCTACGTTGCTTTACACAATTTGGGATGGCTCTGTGGAATTCTCTTGTACTGTTGTAGCTTCCTCTTTCTAGTTGCTGGAGGTCAAATTGCTTGGTTTTATACAGTAGGCACATTCTTTTTTTTAAATTATTTTTAATATTAATTTGTTTTGGACAGAGAGACAGAGCATGAGCAGGGGAGGGGCAGAGAGACAGGGAGACACAGAATTCGAAGCAGGCTCCAGGCTCTGAGCTGTCAGCACAGAGCCTGACACAGGTCTCGAACTCACAGACCGCGAGATCATGACCTGAGCCGAAGTCGGATGCTCAGCTGACTGAGCCACCCAGGCGCCCTACACTAGGCACATTCTTAAAGGTTCTGATACATATGACCATCCCAAGCTACTAAGTGCTTATTACAATTGGTTAATGGCTGTCACTGTGTTACTCTCTCTGTTCTTCAGAATCCTTTGATTCCAGCAAAGTGTAACGTTTCCTGGTAAGAGTAAGGCATTACGTTGTTTGACCCAATTCCAACAGGCATTAACACATCTTGAAAAGTAGGATTTTTCTTTTTCTTTTTTTTTTTTTTTTGCTTATGGGAGAACTTCCCCAGGGTGGGGAGAAAGTAGTACAGGCTTGGCTCATTGGCAGGGAGGACCCATCGTCACATGTCCTGAAGGGAGAGGACTTGGGCTGGCAGAGGGATGGAACCAGTGAGTGGTTGCGTTTGTCCCAGATCTGGCGTCCTGAGCTCGGCAGAGAGTTTTGTGTTGAGATTGTTTAGCTAGGTCACCAGGCACAAGTGGCCCTGGGAGACTGACAGCCCTCCGTAATGCGACTGGCTCCTTTTCACAGAGCAGACTCAGAGGGAGAGAGGATGTAGGAGGATCTCATGAAAACTTGGGGGCTGGTGGAGTTAAATCCATTCCCTTCTAGAGGACTCTTGGGAGAAAACACATGCAAGGAACAGATATGGCCAGAATAATGAGGCCCTATGTAAAAAAAGATTCAGGTAAAGGCTCATTGTGAAATCTGTGTTATTTTTCTTTAGCCTCTAGATCACCTTCGGTTACAGAATTACAGGAGACAGAGATTTATTTCACTGACTCTGTAAATAATAGATTGACAATTTTGTTTCATTTTACTCGCTTCTTGAACTTTGCACTTTTGGTAGTGAATCAGCCTTGGGTATAGGCTGGCCTCAGCTGTTGGCTTTTGGAACACATCTGGCAGGCAGCAGAGAACCCCCAGGACTTTTGGCTCCAAAAGCATTGGCTTACATTTGAACTTAGGGAATGTTTCCAGTGATTGTCATTGAAGTTTTATTCATACACCAGAGGACGCTGTTAGCTTGAGCTGGAGTTGGGCTGCTGGCTGGAGCCCCACATCTCACGCCAATCCAGTTAGACTCTCAAGGGGTGGAGAGGTCACATTTATGGGACCAGAGCACAATGCAGCTGTACCCTTGCGTGTATCTTCCTTGTAGTGTAACTTTGAAATTGTTTCGCATTAAGCTTCCTTCGGAGAAGTCCTGTGAGTGTCTGCTGTGGGTGATCACAAGGGCCTGTCCTTGCCCCGCAGGCCACATGAGCTATATAGTGCCAGGAGAGATGAGCACAGAGTGCTCTGGAGCTCAAAGGAAGGGTACAGCCCCCTCATCTTGGATAACCAATACAGCCTTGTCGAAGAGGAAGGGAAAGCTAGAAGCAGGAGTTGTTTTCCAGGTGAGCTGCAAGAGAGACTCTCAAGACAAACATGTAAGATGCTTATGGATATTTTCAGGCAGCAAGGAGAAGTGTGTTACTTACAACCCATGGTCCATTATAGGACAGTGCGGAGCAGCACTGAGCATCTTACGAATAACATAGCACATGTCTGTCTTGGTCCAGACTCAGGCGGTCTAAATAGCATTTTGTATATTTCCTTAGGCTCACCTTGATTCTCAGAAATACCAGGCCCTTAGGCCTGACATTTAGGTTAGAGTTCCCAATGCCCAGTCTGGGGGTCCCTTCCTGCCCTCCTCACCTCTGCTCTGTCAGTGTTCAGTGCTGGGCTCTGGGGACACTAGCCAGATGCCCTCAGACTCCAGGGACTTCATTTTAGTCTGAGGGATCAGAAGAATTCTCTTTTATGTTCGTTCCCATAGGGTCATTCCCTCTGTCCTCAAACTCTGCTCTTGTCTTTTCACGGCACCCAGTATTATTGCCTCAATCGACTTGGAAATCTAAGCTAGGAAGGGAAGTACTTTGTGTCACACACACACACACACACACACACATACACACACACACACACACACACTCCCTTTCTCTGGGCAAGGAACAACAGCCTCCTCTCAGTGTGCATTTTTTAAAGTAAAAGAGAGGAAATGGGGAGAAAATCTAAACTTTTATTTAAAAAATTATCCTTCTGTTAAAAATGTCAGTCTATCTTCCTCTTCAGAAATGACTCTCAAGGTCTTTAAAGCTGAGATAAGATGTGGAGCCCCTTGTTTTTTCTAAGTAGGAGTTTGGCGTGAGGGGCTAGTAAGTGGTTCAGGTTCTCCTAACAAATACAAGTGAATGTAGGGCTCCCAGTATTTTTAGTTTCCCAGTCTTTTGTAAGCTGTGTAAATGTGAGAAATTCCTGCTGACACTGAAGTTATTTCAAACCCCATTTGGGAGGTATTTATTAATAAACATTTCTTTCCAGTGGGAATGAAATTAAATCTTTAGTTAAACCAAACTTTCTGGTCCCAGGACCCCTTTGCATTCTTACAAAATACTAAGGACCCCTAAGAGCTTCTGCTAATGTGGGTTGTATCTATGGATATTTGGTGTATTAGAAATTAAAACTGAGACATTTAAAAATTAATGAATTCAAGCATAAAAACTCATTACATATTAACATAAGTAACATATTTTATGAAAAACAATTGTGTTTTCCCAAAAAAAGAGGAGTGGCACTCACTTCTTTTTTTTTTTTCATTTTTGCAGATCTTTTTAATGGTTTACGAGAAGACAGGTAGATCCTCATGTCAGTTTCTGTGTTCAGTCTGTTGTGATTTTTTAAAATCTACGAAGAAAATCTGGCTTCACATAGATATGCTGTTGGGGAAAAGGAAAATTTGAGGGACCCCTGAAAGGGTCTCAGAGAATCCTCAGGGGTCATGGATCACTTTGAGAACTGCTGCTTTCAACAGATAAATCACTAGAGTATATGATAGGCTTTAAGTGAAAAATTGTCTTTGAGAGTTTGAGTAAATTATGGGTTAAATCAGTCTTTTATGAACAGATGAACACATTATGAAATCTTATATAAAGTATTTTTATGGTTTTTGTACTTATTATACATTCTCCTTTCTGTGAGCTCATTGAGGATAACATAAGAAGTCCACGATGAACATTTAGTAGAGGGAATTGAAATGCTAAAATCCATGGCAAGGACTCTCTCATTATAAAATGTTTATAAGATGCTCTGCCATGTGACCTTCTTCAGTTCCCATTCCAGTTTAGGAGTTGGCATACTTTTTCTATAAAAAAGAGTAAATATTTTAGTCTTTGTGGGTCATCTGGTCTCTGTTGTTAGTATTAAACTTGATTGAATACATAAACATATGGGTGTGGTTTTGTCCCAATAAAGCTTTATTTATAAAAATAGGTGATGGATTAGATTTGGCCCAAGGATTATATTTTGCCGACTCCTGCAGGAGTTATACATTACAGTCATAGCCTTGAAACTCTCTTTCTCTAAATCCCTGGTCTTTGGCCATGAAAAAATTAAGTTTGTGATTTTCAAAGGAAAAAGCACACACACACACACACACACGCACAAACACACACACACGAGTTGAATTTCTTCATTTTTATTTTATGGCACATTTGGAACAGTCAGTTTCTAGTGGCGTTGGCTGTGTGATAGCTAGCAAATCTGGGCAGTCCTCCAGGACGACTGAGTGCGGTCAAGTCCGAAGTGTAGAGTGTTGATTTCAGGAACTGAAGAGGACGGATGATAAAGAGTTTGATTGCTTTAGGGTTTTGTTTCATTTCTTTCCTGCGTGCTAGATAAGTTTCTAAGACAGCCAGAGCCAATTTTCACATTTTTCCTTAGTTGATTTAATAATTTCGAAATACAGTCCAATCTCCCCAAACCCAAGAGAGATGGTCCTATTTATGCCTTGTAAGTAGGTATGCTCCAGAATCATAGGTGTGCTGTTTTATGCCTTTCTTGTTGCCTTCCCTCCTTACAGAAATACAAAGAGTATGAGAAAGACGTAGCCATAGAAGAAATCGATGGCCTCCAACTGGTGAAAAAGCTGGCAAAGAACATGGAAGAGATGTTTCACAAAAAGTCTGAAGCAGTGCGGGTAAGTGCCTCTGGTATCTTCTCTGTATTGCCCAAAGACACGGAGGCACCTTCAGGGGACTGGCATTGATGACTCCAGCTCTCAAAGATCAAAGTTGACTCAGCTTATTATGTAAACATTTTACTTTCTTTAGTTAACCAGCAAAAGCAGTTAGTAGGGGCACGATAGGGTTCAGGTGACAGTTTTCATCTTAGAATTTTATGTGTTCAGTGTAAGTGCCACTGATTGTACAGTCTCAGAGGATGGCTTATAACTGTGCGATACATTCACTAATTACCAAAAATCATTCAAAGGCACATTGTAGTTCAACTAAGCAACTATAAAAAATTTAAGCCATGCTTGCCGAAATGTGGAGTTGAAAATCTCAATGGAGTAATGGAGTCTAGATGAACTTGGAGGCTTCCCTTACCTCTACTGGAATATTACTATAATTATAATGTTTCTCTCCACCAGTTAGAGCTCCCTGAGGTTTCACACTGTCATCAGGATGAATGGAAAAGTATCATTTCGGATTTCCAAGGTGGCTTCCAACTTTATTCCTTGTTGCCAGCTCAGCAGTGAATCTTACCTTCTTGCTTTAGAACACATCCCACATCTGTGCTCTGTTGGCACGGGGGTATGGAAAGGAATGGCAGTCTGAAGAGTTCTTTATCTCTAACCTATAGTTTGCTTACCTTTTGGTTTTGATAATTATCTCCAGAATCACTTTGCTCTAAAAGGCCTCTTCCTACTTTCACTTCTCCCGCAATTCATTGGCTGAACAAAATTTCCACACATTATTCCTGCTTTAGACCTGACAGTGCCACTCCAGTGCTTGTCTCTAAAACATTGTTGTGCTACTTGGATTGTGGGGAGGAGGGTTGTAGTCAAGTAGGGAAGAACGTGAGTTTGGCCTGGCTTCTGCGCCTGCCTTGGTCACTTACTGAGCTTTTACCTTTAGTAAAACTGCCCTTGGGAGCCTCAATGTTCTCATCTGTACATGGCAAAAACACACAGGCTGAACGAGGATTATACAAAGTCATGATTTTGAGCGACTGAGCACAGACCCTGGCTTGTGTAAGCCATGCTCATTGAATGGCCACTTTATACCGCCACTATGGTCGTTAATGACATAAGTAGAGACTTTTAGGGAGGAAGTCTGAAGTATCTTAGAAGAAAAAACATTACTTTTAGTTGCTACAGAAGTATTGCCCTGATAGCCAGCCCTGGGAGCTTCGTGGTGATCCCTGCGTGTCCTTATGTCTCTACCTCGAAGCAAGTGCTGTTCTTTACAGACATGGTAGCCATCCGCATCTCACACTCAGAACCTGAAATACAAATGCAAAACAAAACAAAAGCCCACAGTAATTACTGTTTTCTGCTTATAAAATGAACACCCCTTTGGTGGCACTTGAAGAATATATTGAAAAGTATCAAACAGAGAACAAAAATCACCTGAAAGTCAGGCTTGTGTTCTTGGGTTTCCTTCCTTCTAGTCTTTTAAATTTGCATTTCTGTGCATGTACTTGTGTGTTTTTCTTTTTCACATTGTCAGGTGTACTGCCTGTTTGCTTTGGTGTCCGACTTCTCTACGCTTGTTTGCACCAGTGCTCTGTGTGCTTTTCCTGGCATCAGTACCTTACGTGATTTTCTTAAATGGCTGCATCACATTTGAGTTTAACAACGTGTCTACATGATTTGACTATTCCTCCAAATCTGGATATTTAAGTTGTTTGCAAGTTTTGGTATACATAATGCTGCAGTGAACCTTCTTGTATATTAATAACAGATCAGACGACTCGGCACCTACTATATGTTTGGTGTTCCTCTTAGGATTTTACAGGTACTCGCTTGTCCTTAGAGCAGCCCCCAGAGGAAGGTATTATTACTATCCCACTTGTACAGAATAGAAGACAGAGGCAGAGGTTAAGTCACTTCTCCAGGGTCACATAGGGGGTGGGGGATGGGCCTACGGACCCAAGTCCACGTTCTTCATCACATCCGTGCCCTCAGCATCAGTCCTTTACTTTGATTTCCTTCAGATGAATACCTGAACACAGAAGACAGTGCAGAGACGCTAACCCCATCTTCAAAGGTTTCTGCTTGCGGCAACATTCGTGTTCAGATAAGGTTGTGCCAGTTCACGGTTCCTCCAGCAGGAGTGGCACGTGAATGCTCATTTGCCTGAATCCTCACAGAAAAATGACGATGTTTTATTTTGTTTTAAATACTAATAACAACGGTTGTCAGTTTGAGAGAAGGAAATGCTATTTTTAGAGAATTTTTTTTAATGTTTATTTATTTTTGAGAGAGAGAGAGAGCGAGCGAGCGAGCATGAGTTGGGGAGGGGCAGAGAGAGAGAGGAGACACAGAATCTGAAGTAGGCTTCAGGCTCTGAGCTGTCAGCCGGATGGCCGATGTGGGGACTGAACTCATGAACTCTGAGATCATGACCTGAGCTGAAGTCGGACACTGAACCGACTGAGCCACCCAGGCCCCAGGAAGTGCTATTTTTGTTTCAATTTGGGTTTCTTTGTGAATCACAGAATTTTAGAGCAGAAGAGGACTTACATCTCTTTAGCTTCTACCTCTGCGATTGACAGACAAGGAAGCCCGGAATGGGAACCTGATCCTTGGGGGGCTTGTGCAACATAGCAGGGTGATGCAGAGGTCCAGCCAGCTCCAGAACCTGGACTCATCGCTCAGAGGCAGGGGCCCACGTGGCAAATGAGAGGTTGGTGAGAAAAACTAAAGAACCAAAGGACCTCTTTTCCTCACTCACCTCTGTGAAGATGCCAGGAGGAGTAGGTGACTTACTAATCTGTGCTCATGTTTATCGAGTCTCTATGCACCAGGCCCCATGTGAAGCACTTTATATAGGTCATCTAATTTCAACCTGCCATCAGCCCTGGGAGTGAGACACCGTTCCTACATCACTGGCTCAGAGGATGAGCACACAGGCTTGGCAGGGTGGAGTCACAGGCCCAGGTCACATGGACGGGCTCAGTGGGGTTCCTTTTGCACCAGAAGGTAGGATTGCAGTGCCTCTGGGTGTAGCTGACCAAAGCGTTTTGCACAGTGACTGGCGAACAGGAAGCATTCGGTAAATGTTTGCTGTAATTGCTGGCAAGGGGACCTTTCAGTGTGTAAGTATTTAATAACTGAGAGAGTCGTGAAGCTTTAAAAAGCTTCAAGGATATTGACAGCAGGGAACTTAATTTTGAAACCTTTTGTTTTAAATTAATGACTTAAAAAAAAAGAACTGATATGGTTGGTGTGGTTCCTTTGAGAAGGAAAAAAAAGGGTGCTTTATTTAAATTGAAATGTACCCAGACTAAAGGCATCCAGTATTCTCTGAATTGTGTATTTTAAAATAGATGTAGGAGACCCTTTGTAAACACACTTGATACCATAAAATCTAGGTTAGCTGGTCCAGTGATACGTGGCAGCCCCTGCTTCCAATCTTTAAACAGAAAAGAGGGCTTGTATGTCAAGTTGGGGTTTGGTTTGGAGGCAGTTTTGCTATTGAGATGGGCCTGGTCCTGTTGTGAGCCATGCAGCACTACTGACAACAGTCATGAGCCATGTGGCATTTGGGATGAGAGCAGGTGGCCACTGAGAGGGCCCCTGGATGTTGCCTTATGTGGAGGCCAAGGAGCAGTGGGTGTGACTGTTTTTCATATTATAATGACACCTCACTTCTCAACTAGGAAAGGTTGCTGTTTGTCCCTGGGATTGGTAAGCTTTTGAAGTGCAGACACCTCAAGTGCAAATTTGCCTGTGGGTTTGCAGGTGGAGTCCTTATTTGCCAGGTGGCCCTAGAATGAACCACCGTGCAACAGGGCCCTTCTCGTCCCATTCCGCGTCACCCACTGAGCAGCGACCCCTTTCTCTAATGGCCCAAGAAAAGTGGATTTTAGAATCTGCTCCATCGTTCTGAGGTACCATGCCTGGAAATCCTGTTTCCAAGCTTCCATCCCCACCCCCAGCAACCTGAGTCGGGTCAGAGGTCCTAGTGCCTTCCTGCCAGTAACTGATCCAGTACCCAGTGCTCGTGGATGGTCAGATGGTGGATGGCCGGGAGGACTCAGGAACATACATAAGAAATAACTGACTCACAAACGACACAGATTGTTAAAATTTCCATTGATGTCTATAAAATCTTTGTGAGATGGGTGCTGGCAATTTCGAAAGGGGCATAACCCCTCTGGTCTGTGAAAGTAGGTGCAGTGAGTCAGTCTGGGCCCGGAAACAAAGGAGCACTTACAATCCCGCCCCACCCGCCTGTCATGTCTTGGCTGTTAAACAATGTTGATCTTTTCTCTGTCTCTTCTGGCTTGATTTCATCATTCCCCCATCACTTTTCCCAGTGATTAGTTGAATCAGAGTGATTTTATCATACTCGTCCCCTATTTGAATTACTCTCCACTATGCAATTATCCTATCACAGAAAGTCCTATTTTCTCCCCGTCAGATGTCTGGAGTAAATGTGAAACCCAGAGTGGCCTGCCCATTACATAACCTCTGTCCTCTGCTTGGTAATGGATTATACGTAACTTTTTTTTCCCCCCCGGCCTAGCAAATTACAAATAACCTTAGCTTCGGTAATTACCATTAACATAATGGTGCCATCATTATGGTAGCATTTCTTAACTAATATTTTCTAGCACCTTTCTAATGCTGTCGGTGGTTTAAATAATTTTTTTTAATTCACTCGGTGGGTTGATGTGTAGGTTATTTTAACTTAAGAGCCAGATTGGGTTTGATGCAGTGATGCTGCTACTCGCTCGTGTACAAGATCATTGTGCCCAAAGCATTATCTCCCACCTTCTTTGTTCAACCGTATTCAAGCTACCAAGCCCTCAATTGATGTTACTGAGCAATTTATCAAGTTTTAAGTCCCTATAAATGGACAAGAAATGGAAACAATTTGTTTTTAGTTCATTAACATTTCAAGGAAGATATTCCACATGCTGGACGCGGGGGAAGTGATATACATCAATCCTCTGCCAGTAGTGGACCCCTGTTGGGCCATGCCTAAGTGACACCTGGAAATGCTCAACTGTGTCACAAGAGAGAGCTCATCCGAAGCACTTTTGACCTAGCTCCCCTTTATCCTGAGTTGCTGATGACTTGAGGGAAGAAGGCAAAAGAATTGTGTTCAGTGGCTTTGTTATACAGATGGGCTGCCCCAGCATTTCCTTTGTCTTCAAAATCCAAGCCTCCACTGGGAGTAATACAAGCTATTACACAGCGGGGAGGATCATCTGAGGCCCCGGGGAGCTCTGAGCAGGCACAGACAAACCTACAGTTGGAGGGGAATCGGTAGGAAGTAAATCTGAGTAACTGTGGGCATCTCTGATTATAGGCATATGCTTTTAGGACAGATTCCAACACAGCCAGGAGATGTAATGATGCTGTGATTTTGGAATGGTCCATATAATTGAGATGAGCAGCACAACCTGGAAAAAGTAGATACACCAGGAAATAATAAACAGAAGGATTTGGGAGAATTTGCACATATATACTAGTATTCTCTAGAATGGCTTTCTAAGGGGGAGTTCTCCAGAATAAGTATTGCCTTTGATCTTGTGGAACAGCTCTGGGGCAGCCACTGCCTTCATCACACTGATCTTGGCTAGAATTGTAACCTCCAAAGGACCCAGAAGGCTTTGAGGTTGTACCTGCTTCCAGGGCCAGGTACTGATCCATCCATTGCAACTTTCACTGCTCTACCGGACAGACTTCAGATCTCCAATAGCTTAAACACGTTTCTTTCTCTCTCTCTCACTTACACACACACACACACACACACACACACACACACACACACACAGGATTATAGGATGTTATCTAGTTTGGTAGCATATCAGGCAGAACATTAAGTATTTTATTTGCTGTTCAAATTCATCTTCTCCCCCAAGCAATTAATTAGAAATGTCTAAAAGAACCAACTTCCTTGGGGATATGAAAAGGCACAGGAAGCAAGTTGTACCTAAACTTTCTAAGTGAAGAGTCTCTTGTTTTCCAACCTTGAATAAGATAGTTAATAATTTTGATAGCACTCTGAAGCTCAGACCTGTAAATAAACTTAATCTTGTTTTACTTAGTTTCTGATTTACATTGATAAAATGATAAATCAGGCACTTGAAAAAGAGTGTATTGCTTAAAAATAAACATCCTTGCTTGTTGGGAAAAGCTAAAAGAGACTAGATTATATATTAAATTTCTCTCCCCTCCTATAGCTACCTGCTGTTCGCTGCAGAACTGATTCCCATTATAGCTGTACTGTGGGAAGTAATTGCTGTTGTACAGTAATTCAATTTCAGTGCATTCACGCATCAGTTCACCGATAGGGGTTTATCTGGAGAAACCTGGGACTTGAAAGCTTTTTATCGAGAAATTCCACATGCAGCAAGACGTTTTTCCTAGGTAACGAATATCAGTATTTGCATTTAATAAACATTTACCTTCTCAGAAAAATGGATTTTTTCCCCCTGCAGAAGAGATTTACGCCAATCTTCCAAAAAGCTAGAGGGTACTATTAAAGCAACTTCCTCTAGCTGTTTTTTGACTGGTGTCTACATATGTATGACTATAAAACGCATCTATGTCTTTATGTAAATATATATATACACACATATATATGTGTATATATATATATACACACACACACACACACACATACATACATACATACACACACACGCTGAGGCATGGAGAGTAGGAGGCACTTAAGGAAAGCATGATCTGTACCACACATATACGTGATATAAGGGATTAATATCTACAGAGACTATATGAATACTTCTGGTTTAAAGACGCATCTATATCTGTAGGCATTGTGAAAATTGTTGGTGAGGAATATTTTCAAAAGGATACCCATTAAGTTGGAAAGGAAGTCAACCGCTTGATTTATGAATTTCTAAATGAAGGGCAGGTTCATAGGACAGACTGTTTCTTCCTATATACAAAAGCTCTTAGATCGTAAGGACTCTTTACATATTAAGTGCAAAATGAGCTGTAGAAGTCTTAGGAGCTGAATATACCTAACATTGCTAAAAGGCCCTTTAGTTCTTGCCCAAAAGAAGAAGAAACTGGACACATTCAAAAGATTTTTCTGCCTTTGTTCATTTCTCATCTGATCTCAGAGTTTCAAAACGTGTTTCTTAAAAGAGGAGTAAATTTATTTCAGGCAAAAATATAGTGTTTTGAGTCACAAATGAAAAGACTACTGTTGGTTACATTATTGTATCTTATAGCCTATTTGCTTCTTTGCCCGCCCCTTCCTTCCTCCCTTCCTCCCTCCCTCCCTCCCTCCCTTCCTCCCTCCCTTTTTCCCTTCCTTCCGCAAACTGGGATGTAAAACCCCATGCATATGTATAAGAAAATTTACAGCAGAAACCTCACACCAGAAAAAGCTTAAAAAGTAGCAATGGGGTGCCTTGGTGGCTCAGTCGGTTAAGCATCCAGCTCTTGATTTCGGTTTAGGTCATGATCTCACAGTTTGTGGGATCAAGCCCTACGTTAGGCTCTGCACTGACCATGTAGAGCCTGCTTGGGATTCTCTTTCTCATTCTCTGTCTGCCCCTCCCCCTGCTCACTCACGATCTCTCCTTCTCTCAAAATAAATAAGTAAACATTAAAAAAATAGCAACAAACTGGATTCACCAGTTTTGATGAGGTCAGTGAACCATTCTTGGTTGATGGTTGAGGTGAAAACCACAAGTCTTCTTGGGTTTATTCCAAAAGGGGTTGGGTCTCCTCTACCATACTTCAGATTGTATCCACCTGAGCCTCACAGAGAGGCCCAGAAGGCTGTTCTCCAACCTACGTTGAGCAGCTCACCTGCCTCCTGGGGGAGATAAGTTTCCTGCTAAGAGAAGAAAGGATGTTTTGTAGGTGACATTTCATCTCCTGTCTCCATCACCCTCCCATGCGGGAAGGTGGGTTGGCTTAGTGAACTGTATCCTGACTCTCCTGCTTATTATGGAGCTGTTGGCCCTTAGGCGTTCTTCTTTGTGCGTGGAATCACCGCTTGAAGCTCTTGCCAGCCTCAAAGTTATTAGGTACATTCCTAAACGTTTCTCTAAAATCTCTCCATTTTTAAAGCTTTATGGAAGACTTAGTTTTGGATTTTCTCTGTAACTCACCTCACCCATATTTGCTTTATTTCTATTTTTGTTTTGTTTTCATTGATCATACACATTCGTGGTAAAAAAATAACATAAGGTGCAGAAAAGGATAAAGGAGAAAGTAAAGATCACAACACCAGGGGATTAAGAGGCACTTGGTATCTTTCAATACCTTTTGTTTTTAAACATCTTAATTTCTTTTCTTCCTGATCTTTTTCTGTTTGTGCATTTGTATATGCGTTTACGCGCATTGAATCATTCTTTCCTGTAACCAGGTTTTTTACAAAATTAATTTTACATGTTGTGGACATCAATCCATGTCAACGAATATATATATTCCTGTTATTTGTTCTAATCAAGAAATTCTCTTTTGGTGAATAATTGATGTTATTGGTGAAATACTACTTGTGAAATAGCGTGTCCCTATGATAAGCCATGATATGAAAAACTTTCTTGCAGAGAAATTGTGTCCATTCATTTGATGCATTTATTAGGACCTATTCTTGGAAACAAAATGAAGGCTTTTGGTCTCCCTTGCCAGCTTGTCTTCCAGACAGCATCCGCCTGTTCGTGTTCCCACCTGTGAGGCTGGAGAGGCTCTCCTTCTCCATTGTCCTCTCTGACATTTGGCTGCTGTTACTTTTGATCTTTGTTAGTCTTACAGGCACAAAGTAGTATCTCATTTTACTTTGTTTTATTTAATTGCTCAGCATTTAGCATGGGGGATCTTCTCTGGCTCCTCACTTGCCCTGCACCAAGGTTTGTGGCAAATTACACAATGTCTCGGAGCACGGGCATCAGTGTTACAGCATAGAGAACGTCCGTGCTGGTCCTTTATCATCTCTCAAAGAAGTGTGTAGGCCCAGGAACTTTCTTGGACACACTTGGAGGGCCCTCCCTACCCCTTTCCTCTTCCTTCCTGGACTGTATCATAATAACAGCGTGGTTGTAGGGGTGGGGATGTGGGGCACTGACTGCCAGTTTGGAGTGCCAGTTTGGAAGAGTTTTCTGGGAATCCCAGTGGTTCAACACCTGAGGACCATGGTGCTGGGTGTTTTAGACCCTCCTACTGCAGGAAAAAGTCACTAGTCCCAAGAGAAGTTGAGCCTGGTATAGCCCTTCTCACTGAGAAAGGACTCCATTTCCAGCTGGCTTGTTGCTGGGTGCCAGCGGTCACTTTGGGTCATTTCTCCTTAGGATACCATCTTTCTATATGTTCATTGGTCAGTTGTTTTTCCTTTTTTTCTGATAAACTGCGTGTTAATGTCCTTTTCCATTGTGTGTATTATACTTGCTTCCTTTCCTTGTCCCCACTTGTCCCTACTCAAGCCCTGGTATCTGTCACAGTATCTTGAGTCTGGAGTTAAGTGTTCATTAAACATTTGTTGACTGACTTACAGACCTTCCCTCTTGGCGTCAGGTAACTTAAAGTCAGAGTGATCATAGTTACAACTCTTCCCTTTGACCAAAGATGTCCTGAATGATGAAGGGGAAAGAAGAATATCAGGGTTTAATTGCAGAGAAACCGCAGGGCTTATGTGCCTTCCAGAAATTCACTGTGTGTTCTGAGTGAATGAGTCCTATGTATGCTGTCCCAAATCAGACTGCGGCCTGCTTAGACTCTAATCCTCAGCTTCGGCCCAGTCCCTCCCCACGTGGCCCTTCTCCCGGAAGTAGGTGAATAGGGGACTTGAAATGGGCAGAAACCAGGCCAGCTGCTCAGAGTGGAAATAAAAGTTAACAATTTCTATCGAGGGAATCAAAGAACTGCCTCCCTGCCTTCCTTCCATCTTCCTTCCTTTTTCCCCTCCCTCCCTCCCTGCCTTCCTTCTTCCTTCCTTTTTCCCCTCTCTCCCTTCCTCCCTTCCTTCCTCCCTCCCTCCCATTTGGTTGGAACCAATGAAGGAAGACGCTTCCTGGGCAGGGGAGGAGAATGTCAGTGTTCTGAGGCTATGGCTTAGCAGAATAACTATAATTTCCCTGATGTTCTCTGAGCCTGGCTGGGTGATCTTCTGGTCATAATGCAAACTGGGTGCCAGAGCTAGGGTGTGTGCCCCCAGGCGTGGCAGATGTTTCTCTTCATGTGGCAGGTGGTAAAATGGGCAGCTCACTAGCCACAAGAAATGGAACACACTGATGTATGAGCAGATTCAAGGGGCTTTTCGTAAATTTGAGTATGATGTCATGAAGGAGAGTTTTGGAGTGATGCTGAGAGTAGTTGCCAGGCTCCCCACTTCTGGGCTTGTTGCTCTCTCAACTGTAGCATGGCTGGGTCAGGGCACCTGTCTAGAGCCCCGCCCCATCCCGCCAGCATGGTCCATCTTGGCATCCTCTTTACTCCTTTTATTAAACTTTTGAAAGCTGTACTGAACTCTGTTTTGCTTAGTGTTGACTTGAGAATTGCTGTCTGTCCTCTAGAACCCATGAGGGTGGGGACCGCGATGGTCACGTCTCCCCTTGTAGCCCCGGGACCCAGACTGGGCACTCGGCAAGTATCTGTGAATGAATGAACTTGCTACCCCGGTGATGATGCTGTCATGGGGGTAAGCCCCCCATGCCTGGGAAGACCATCTGGTCATCAGGGCATGGTGCCAGGTAAGGTTTCCTGGGTGTTTCCTGTGTGTTTGTGCCTGCCCTGGCCCCTGTTCCCCACCAGAGGATCCATTTCTCCTCTGTCTCAGAAGCTTGGATTTGCTTTATGTTGTACGATGATAAAGAAAAAGAAAGAGAAAAATTTCTTTCCCATCCAAAGTGAAACATCATTTAAAATCATATTTCCCATTTTCATTGCCTATTTTTATTCTCCATTTATGAAATCCGGTTTTGAAAGATTTCCTGTCGCTTTGGTCAAGACCAAGTAGACCAAACAGCCTGGGGAAGAGAGGCTCGTGGCCATGGAGACCTGCGTGAAATTACAGTGCTGATCCCTGCCTTTAGCCTAAGTAGCAATTATGCCCCATCAGGGCGCCCACATGGAGGCTTTGAGCTCGCCTCGCTGCGCTCTCTGACTGCCTCTCCACTAGAACTAAAAGAGGGAGGCGTCGTCCGCAGGTGGAAGATGTGCAAGACACTATCTGAGCCCGAGTGGCTGGGTGGGGACAGCTCAACACAGCAGTGTTATACCAAGGTGCTGGTTCCTCTGCTGATTTTTCAAAGATTGGTATCGTTTCTACACCAGACCAGGTAGCAAATAATGCCACTTAATTTATACTCAGGCGAGGCAAAAGAAATCTTAAGAGGTTTGTGGGTGGCAGGAAATTATGGTGAATCACTGAAGTGTCACCATCAAGAGATCAAAATGACAGAATAAAGCCGTAATAATAATAATAAAAGACCATTGGCTTTAATTGTATAAATTACTGGCAACAAATTAAGGGTTTTCAGTAATATTTTGAATGCATAGTTAGTATGTTTAACCAGGGATGTGTTGGTGACATCAGTTGTCTGTTTCTGGTCTCTGCTCAGTTTCCCATATGGAGGTAAGGAGCAGCTGGTCCTACAAACACAGCGAGATTATTTACGTTTTGTAAATTAGGTTAGGAGGGGAAAATGAAAAGGTAGTTGGGGATTCATTGGCATTTCATTTACACTGCATTCAGCAGAGGTTTGACAGCCCTTTTGAGTAATCAGAGTCTTTGTTGAAAATCAGCTGGGATATCATTGACTGCGCATCTCGAGCCATACTGGCTGCTTGAACAGACAACATATAATGCTTTTGCACGATCAGGGGCAAATGGGATTTTTTCTCTTTTTTTTCTGGTGTGCCTTTTAGCTGATTCTGTGTGTCAGTTGGGGAGGAAAATCATATCCTCGGGAATATACTTAGCTTCTCTCACTGTGTGCGTTCAGTGATTCTGGAGCATCTCATCAGGTTGTTTGATGGGCTTCGTAGAGCGGTCCTTCCCGGGGTCTCTAGAAGGCTGCGGTGGCTGTCGGAAAGCAGACCCTCATCCCAGTCACAGGGGGAGTTGCTTGTAAACACTCCAATACCAACCAGTGAGGAGGAGTCTCCTCCCCTCAAGCAGGTATCTCTGGAAGAACTTCAGGCCAGGCAAAGGTGCTGGCCCTCAGGACTTTTACCGAGAGGTGAGCTGGTGGGTACCAGCTGCAGAGGGGCAGTGGAAGGAGCTCAAGGCAAGAGCAGGGCCAGACTTGAGGGGGGGCAAGGCCCATGGGCAGCTGTTTGGACCATTAAATGGTGGCCTCTCTTAGAGGAGTGTTGGCCTCTCTTAGCCTATCTCCAAGAGGACTTCCCCCAAAAGCTCAGTGGACCTCTTCCTTTGCCGTGCTGGGAGTCTGTCCTTGTAGTCTGTGTATCATCTGGGGACAGTGTAGTCCACAACAGGAAATCAGAGGTAGCCTCTGAGGGCAGACATGGTGGAGATGAGTTTACTCCAAGGAAGTGTGTTCTGCCTTCTTTTAATTTTTTTCTAATGTTTTTATTTATTTTTAAGACAGAGAGAGCATGAGTGGGGAGGGGCAGAGAGAGAGGGAGACACAGAATCCGAAGCAGGCTCCAGGCTCTGAGCTGTCAGCACAGAGCCCAACGTGGGGCTTGAACTCATGAGCTGTGAGATCATGACCAGAGCCAAAGTTGGACGCTCAACCAACTGAGCCACCCAGGCGCCCCTGTTCTGCCTTGTTTATTTGGCAAAAACGAACACAGGGTGGACCGAGTGGGTGTTCTTCTAAAGCTGAGAGTGTGTGTGTGTGTGTGTGTGGGCGCGCACATATGTACACACCTAAGTGCATCTAATGGTGTCAGGAATGGGAGCTGGGGAGTGGAGGGTGACGCATGAATGTTTGCTCTCACAGGAATTGCTTCAGTGGAGAGACGGAGGTCAAAAACAAGCAGCGGTGTCACAGTTATAAAGCAATGGCCCCCGGCCAGTCCTGGCCGCAGACAGGTTTTGCTTGATCTGTGTGGGCTTTGAGAAAGAAAGTGAAATCACGTGTAAAAATAGGAAGTGATATAAAAATATCCAGATTTAAAATAAATAAATGTTAAAAAAAATTAAAAAAAAAAAGAACTCTTTCTCTGACCCTCCCCTGCTCATGCTGTGTCTCTCTCTGTCTCAAAAATAAATAAATGTTAAAAAAAATGTAAAAAAAAAGTCCAGATTTAAAGCTTTACAAATTGAGAGGTGTACTCCCCTCTCCC
The DNA here is from genome assembly GCF_016509475.1 of Prionailurus bengalensis. Taxonomy (NCBI): domain Eukaryota; kingdom Metazoa; phylum Chordata; class Mammalia; order Carnivora; family Felidae; genus Prionailurus; species Prionailurus bengalensis. The sequence goes on from NC_057348.1 coordinate 22,894,295, forward strand.
TTGTCCCCCATCCCCACATGGCAACAGTCTGCATGAATGTTCATTTTGTTGATTTCCATGCTGCCCCCTGCTCATGTATGTGGCTGCTCTGGCCCCAGAGAGGGCTGAGTTTGCAGCTTCTGGAGTAGTCCGATGAGGGCCACAACCTCTTTAGGGGACACGGAGGAGTGTTTGAGTGTGTGAAGCTTGAAAGCTCCTAGGCAAGTACTTGGAGCTTTCACAAATCATGCTGGACATTGTCCCTGTTATGGTCACCAGCATCAGCACATTATGGAGTGCTTCTCCTCAGCCACACTGCTCTGCTGTGCTCTCTGTGTTTGGTCTCATTTAAATGTTCCATCCCTGTGAAGTGGGATTGAACAATTCTTGGCTGGGGAGAGGGGATGTTCACAGGATAAGAAAGCTTTGTACGGGGACATGGGATTTCTGTGTGCGTGTGTGCGTGTGTGCGTGTGTGCGTGTGTGTGTGTGTGTGTGTGTGTGTGTGTGTGTCTTTAAGTTTGTGAACCACTGGATGGGACTCTTTCTGAGATTTTCTTCACCTTTAACATTTTAGAATTGCAGCCCTTGTTTTAGGCTTTTATGCATAAGAAGTCCTATTACTTTTGTTGTGTATTTTCTCCCATCTCAAAGAAGACTTAGATCTATGTAAATAACTCTCAATCTGGTCTCATTCATAGAATCAGGCAACAAAAATGAGAAGTTACCCCCTCCCTCCAATACCCCTCCCTACAGCGCACACTTTCCTACTAGAATGATGGCGGAGACAATATCTCTCACAGGGAGAAGGGAATGAAAAATGCTCAAAGTGGTTACATTTGAATATGTGGCACTTATCTCTCTGTGCAGGCACCTTATAGAAAAATAATTTATCAAGCTTCGTTCAAGAAAAAAGAACATTACATCTTCGTCAACAACAACATCAAGGGCTCACCATGGTAGGAACGGGACAATAAAGGAGTTATTTTAGCAGAATTAACAGGAAGAAATTAGCCCCCTGTATCCTTCCTTTTTATCATGGTGTGGTGCATTTGCATATTTTGAAATTTCACATTTGCATAGTCAATGATTTTAAATTAGATTCTCACATCTCCTCTCTGATGTTTGTCATGTGTGTAACTCGTCTTAATAACTGAGTTGTTAGCATTTAAAAAAAGTTATCTAATCATTGGCCCAACCTGGAACCACACCAGCACTGAGTTACCTTTGCAATCTTTTAACAGCTTAGTACTATTCATGCACAATACTACTCACTCGTTTAAAGTGTACAAGTCAGGGGCACCTGGGTGGCTCAGTGGGTTAAGCGTCCGACTTCGGCCCAGGTCATGAGCTCATGGTTTGTGGGTTTGAGCCCCATATCGTGTTCCGTGCTGGCAGCTCAGAGCCTGGAGCCTGCTTTGGATTCTGTGTCTCCCTCTCTCTCTGCCCCTCCCCTGCTTGTGCTCTGTCTCTGTCCCTCAAAAATAAAGAAATGTTAAAAAAAATTAAAAATGAAAGTATATGGGATGCCTGAGTGGCTTAGTTGGTTAAACGTCCGACTTTGGCTCAGGTCACGATCTCATGGTTCGTGAGTTCGAGCCCCACGTCAGGTTCCGTGCTGACAGCTCAGAGCCTGGAGCCTGCTTCAGATTCTATGTCTCCCTTTCTCTCTGCCCCTCCCCTGCTCATGCTCTGTCTCACTCTGTCTCTCAAAAATAAATAAATGTTAAAGAAATAAAAAAATAAAGTATATGGGGTGCCTGAGTGGCTCAGTCGGTTAAGCGTCCCACTTCTGCTCAGGTCATGATCTCATGGTTTGTGAGTTTGAGCCCCATGATAGGCTTTGTGCTGACAGCTCAGAGCCTGGAGCCTGCTTTGGATTCTGTGTCTCCTTCTCTCTCTCCCCCTCCCCTGCTCATGTTCTCTTTCTCTCTCAAAAAGACAAACATTAAAAAAAATAACAAAGTATACAAGTCAGTGTTTTTTAGTATACCCATAGGACTGTAGAACCATCACCCCAATCAACTGCAGAGGCTTTTCATCAACCCAAAGAGAAGATCCTATACCTGGCAGTCACTCTCCATTTACCCCAAAACCTCCTTCCTCCAAGGAGAATAGGCAAACACTATTCTACTTTCTGTTTTAAAGATTTACCTCTTCTGGATATTTCATATAAATGGAAGCATACAGTGTATGGTCTTTTGTGATTACCTTCACTGAGCATAATGTTTTCAGAGTTTATCTGTATTATAACATGTATCAATACTTCATTCTTTGTTATGGTCAAATCGTGTTCTCTTGCATGGATTACCACATTTTTGTTTACCTGTTCATCAGTTGGTGGTTACTTGTGTTGTTTCTACTTTTTGCCTGTATTGACTAATGCTGCTGTTGAGTATTTGCAGACATATTTTTGCATGGACATATATTTGTATTTCTCTTGGGTATATATAGGAGTGGAATTGCTAATCACGTGTTAATTCTAGGATTGACCTTTTGAGGGACTGCCAGACTGTTTCTAACATGGTTGTGCATTTTACATTCCCATCAGCAATGTTTGAGCGCTCCGATTTCTCCGTATCCTTGTCAACACTTGTTATTATCTGTTACACACATTACTGAGTGCAAAGTCATATCTCATTGTGGTTTGACTTGCATTTCCCTAACGAGCAATAATGTTGAGCATCTTTTTATGTGCTTATTGGCCATTTGTATATCTTCCTTGGAGAAATGCCCATTCAGATCCTTTGCCCATTAAATTTTGTTTTATGTTTATTTTTGAGAGACAGAGTGAGACAGAGCAGAGGAGGGGCGGAGAGAGGAGGAGACACATAATCTGAAGCAGGCTCCAGGCTCTGAGCAAGTGTTCAGCACAGATCCCAATGTGGGTCTCGAACCCACGAACCGTGAGACCATGGCCTGAGCGCAAGTCAGACACTTAACTGACTGAGCCATCCAGGCACCGCTCCTTTGCCCATTTAAAAATGATGTTATTTGTCTTCTTATTATTGAGCTGGATGTATTCTTTATATGTTCTAGCTACTAGTTCCTTATCAAATATATGATTTGGAAATATTCTCCCCCATCCTGTGGGTTGTCTTTTTGCTATCTTGATGATGTTCTTTGTAGCCAAAAGTTTTAATTTTGACAAAATCCAATGTATCTATTTGTCCCATTTTTGTGCCTGTGCTTTTGGCATCATATCTAGGAAGTCATTGCCTAATCCAAGGTCACAGAGATTTGTGCCTGTTTTCTAAGAGAGTTAGAGTGTTACCTCTTATATTTAGGTCTTTGATCCATTTTGAGTTAGTTTTTGTATATGGTGTGAGGTGGGGGTCCAACTTTGTTCTTTGCATGTGCAGATCACTTGTCTCAGCACCACCTGTTGAAAAGTACCCTTGCCACTCAAGGTGAGTTCCTTTCAACTTTGACATGTAATCAACTAAATGCTGCCATCAGAATATCTGATCACTACTATAGCTGTGATCACAATGGCACTCTTATACTGATTCTGATAAGCATATATCAAGCACTCTTCATATGTTATCTGGTTTAGTGCTTACGACCCTCCTCTGAGTTGGGTAGTGTTGTTACTACCAGTTATGAACCCATGTTACAGGTAAAGCAGCTGAGGCCGTTTCTCACTGTAGATAGCTGAGATTTCAACCCAGGCCATCTTCCCTCTCAGCCTGTGTGTTGTACTATCTCTTCTCGGGTTTACATTAACATCTCAAAAACAGTGGCTGTGAGTGATCAGGAACCTAGCTAAGCACTTCAGGTGAAACATGTTAGCGCTTTTCAGAGTACAGGGTTCACCAGAATAGCCCAGGAATATTGTTAGAATGAAGACTCCATTTCCGGAGGCTGAGAGTCTGCGTTTCCAGCGAGCTGAGAGAAGCGAATGCTGCTGGTCAGGGGATCACATTCCAAGTAGAAGGAGATTAATTAGTTCACTGGTTCTCAGACTCAGGGGCACATTGGAATTGCCTGGAAGCTTAGAAAATAGGGATGCCCAGCTTCTCCCCCAGGGATTCTAGTTGACTTGGTCTGGGGTGTGGACTGGGCACAGGGATTTCCAGAAACTCCTCAGCATGTTCTAATGTGCAACCAGGTCTGAGCAGCACTGATTTATCTCGTTCCACCCCTCAGGGAGCCCCACAGGTAGGCACTTGAGTCTGCTTTGAGAGGCGAGGCTCCCAGCTTGCGGAGGCTACCTGACTGGCCTAAGGTCACACAGCTGCTAGGCTGTGGACTCCCAGGGGAGCTGGGAGTCCAGTCCAGGCATGATTGCAAGGGCCGCTCCCAGCTCTCTCATCGTGGTCTATGATTGCCTCCCGTGAAGTGGGTGACTGACCTTGGCCTGAGCCAGCTCTTACACAGGGTTGTCTGACTCCTTCCCCCACTTTCCCACACAGGGACCTCCCATCTCTCCTAGGGATATGCATGCGTTTTCACTCCCTGCTGCTCTGAACTGACCCAGATGTGAGGTCCCAGTCCCTATGAATCAAGTTCAGGTTCTCTCATTTATCTGGTTACTTCCTCACAGAATTAGACAGGATGAGCAGTGCTTCAAACTGATGTTTGTTGGGAGTGGGCAAAGTGCTCCTTTCTTTGAGAATTCCTGCCATTTTAAGGAGAAGATAAAAGTTGAGAGTAGCCTTGCACTTGATTGGTTGGCTGTTCCTGCCCTAAGGTGCCTTCATCCCTACAAGGCTGAGTGGCCTTGAGGGCTCACTGCACCTGCCCTGACTGCACTTGGCCACAGGGGGTTTTACCATCCTATCCACGTTGTGGACTGTGAGCCGTGTCTTCTAAATCGGACAGCCTGGGTCTCTGAGTTGGCTGCTGTGGGGACTAGATTGCAGCCATGAGGAAGAATTCGGTTCCCAATCCACATGGAGTTTACCGGTCACTGGGAGAGATGGATGCTGAGTCCAAAGTTAGAAGAGTGGGCAGGCCTGGAGGCAGGACGTCCCGGAGGCAGGGGGCCACGAGGAGGAGTGTAGCCTGGGACCCAGAGATGGCAGAGGATGGGCTCCAGGCACGAGGAGATTCACGGCTGAAGCTGGAGAGGGGGCTGGGAATGGGGCAAGTTCACAGAGCTGAAAGGAGAACAGAGCAGGGGTCGGCTTGGAGTGGGGAGAGCAAGATGAGGGGCCCTGAGGTCCACGAGGTGAGCTGGCGCTGGGGGTGGGGCAGAGGCTGGTGCGGTGGGGTAGAAGCGGTGGATTTGTGCGGTTATTCGAATGCCTCTCTTGCCACCCACCAGGGCGGCAGTTGGGTCCATTGTGCCCCTGTGTTACCCTCAGCACCTTGCACACTTGGCTCCCTGGGCAGAAGGTGCTTACTGAAGAATTTGGATGTCAGCTAAAGATGCAGGAGGCAATGGGAGGGTTTGCATTTCTGTCTCTGCACTGCTCTCAGGCTGTCTCCCTCTCTCATTGTCCCTAGGGCAATGCTGCCATGTTCCCCACTTTTCTCTGTGCATCTGACTTATATCCACCCACCCCTTTCCTCAAAAATGTCTTTTCTCCTCTCAGTAATGGGAAGCAGCTCCTCCAGATCACAGCGGGAGGCTCAGTTCCTTGGTCGCCCGCCCCTCTCTTCTAGCTGAGTGTACTTTGAGGAGTGGAGAGAACAGATCCTTTGTATAGCCCCAGGAGCCAGAAGTCCCCAGGAAACGCTCAGGAGGAAGGGGCTGAAAAGTCCCTGCAGCCTCTCTTGTGCTGGGAGAAACCCTGAGGTCTGTTCTCAGTGGAACAGAGCTTTAGAAAAATTTCAGCTACATTTAGCAGATGGATCCGTTCTGGATTGTTCTATTTTCATGAGTCTGACCCACCACTCAGGCAGTAAGTGGGTGCGGGCACCTTCTATGGGTCAGCCCAGGAGGGGAACTCACCCATTAATTCTTCAAGCTTGTCTCCTCTGGGGGGCTCCCCTCTTTGAAGGCAGTTTTGTGGAGACAGTATGTAATTGCGTGCCTTCATCAGTGGCTTCTGGAAGCATGCCCCCTTTGTCTCAGTGACCGTAGCAATGGAAGAAGGCCTGCTTTGGGAATGGTCACCTCTTGTAGAAGTAGGAGCGCGGGGCCTTTGCCAACACCGTTTGTTTTGCCTGCGGAGGTTTGATGAACTAGATACTCTGTTGACCCTGGTTCATTTCTTCTTTGGGAGGTAGCACGTCTGCCTGGGCTTTGGAGCCTTGGAGACCTGGGGTTAGCCATCATTTACTGAGTGTGACACCTTTACCTCTCTAAGCCTCTGTTTTCTCATCTGTGAAATGGACATGATAGCATGTCGGGCATTGTGACTCTCAGGGTAGGGGCAGGGCTAGCTCGGTTTGTAGCTGGTTCCATCAAACTCTGAGCCCAGATCGCTCCCTTCTTGAAACGGAGAAACTGATGCAGAAGTCACCCCCGGAAGTTACATGAGGGTCCAAGGGGAAGCATGAGTGCAGCATTAGCCTGGTGTCTGCGAGGAGGAAGCGCTGCAGATTGAACAGAACAGTTTAAACAAGAAAACTAGATTGATAGCCTGAGCTCATCAGTCCCTGCCTTTCAGCCAAGGGTAGGATGGTTGTCCGGTGTGGGCAGCATTAGGCCAGCCTTTAATGGGGTGATGCACGTAGGGGAGCCCAGGGGTCACAGACAATTTTAACAGTTATGTGTGTATTTTATTCTATATTAGAGGAAATATAGCCACACTTTAAAGCAAAATTACATAAGGTATGTGAGTTGTTTTCAAGAAATGTAATAAGGAAAGGTGAGTTGAGGCCAGGCGTAACATGTTTTTTTTGGGGGAGGCATTTGGACACTCCCTGGGGCCTCACCATTAGAGAAGAGGACAGGCCAGATGTGCTCGTTGTGGCCACGGCAAGTGATGAAATAGATGTATGCAAAACAACTGGGGTTGATCTTGAGTGAAGCAATGTATTAGAGATAGAATCAGATTTCTAACATCAAGGCATCTATATAAATTAAAAGCACGTAAGACAGCACAGTTAACGCTGTTTATCAAACCGGATTAGAGCGGGTGCCAGTGGGGGCGGGGGCTAAGAGTGTAGGTCAGGGTGGGAAGGGAACATGTAGGTGAAGAGGGCGGACTTGCATGGACAAGTGCCGATCATACGCTGAGTGTGAACAACTCAGTCTTGTGTGTGCTTGGTAGCTGTACACTCACGCATAGGGTGAGCCGCAGATGGACGTGTCGGTCCCCGTCGGCATGCGGGACGGTGGGCTGAACTGGCAGGTAGCCCTGGCAGCAAGCAAATGTAGGAAGTGGGAGCCATGGCGCAAAGGTAGAATGATAACACTTAGAGTGAACTTCTCTTAAACTTTCTTTGTATGTGGCCCACCAGTTGTGCTTCACACACACGACGGCACTCCTTTTTCTCAACAACCTTGTGAGGTAGGTAATATTATTACCCTTTCTTTGTGGAGTACACTGAGGCAGGTCCAAGGTCATGGAGGGAAAGCATGGGAGAGCGGGTGCTGACCCAGTGCATCTGACCCCAAAGTCCAGGCCCCCCATTCACGTTACACACAAACTCCTTTAGCCAAAGATGCTTTTAAAATGGGTGCACCTTGGGGCACCTGGGTGGCTCAGTCAGTTGAGCAACTGCAGCTCAGGTCATGATCTCACGGTTTGTGAGTTCGAGCCCTGCGTTGGGCTCTGTGCTGACAGCTCAGAGCCTGGAGCCTGCTTCAGATTTCAGATTCTGTGTCTCCCTCTCTCTCTGCCCCTCCCCTGCTCATGCTCTGTCTCTCTCTCTCTCTCTCTGTCAAAAATAAACAAACATTAAAAAAAATAAAATGGGTGCACCTTTACACCCCCACCCTGGTTAATACTTGCATGGCTTGAGTTCTTTTGTCTGTACATTATTTAAAACAGTCCTTCTAACAGTAGTTAAAGGCCCCGTGAGCGGTATTAGGTTGGACCCTTTCAGGTGGAGGAAGATTCGTTGTTGCAGCCCTTTTGCTCCTCCTGATTCTTGATTTTGTGCCTCTGAAGTCCAGGGTCTTACCACCTTATTTCTTCCTTTCTTTCTTGTTCATTTGCATTATTGCAACAATAATGCTGTCTCCTCCCCCATCCACGAGCCAGCCAGGCAAATGGCTTCATTCCAAATAGCATCTTCATGCTTGCTGTCTATAGCAGGTGAGTGTATAACATGGGCTTCCATGTGTGTATCTTCAAAATGATTTACCAGGAAGATGCATGACTTCTACGGTCGACAGCTGAATCACCCAGAACGCTTTATGGTTTACTTCACCATCCACACAAGTACATGAAGCCGTGGAGCCCTTCCTGGTCATTAAGATGTAGTCTGGCTCTTGCATGCAAAGCATTTGGGTACCTTAAGTGAGCGCCTGGTCTGGCCTGATGGCTGCTGGGAGGGTCTGTGAGTGCTCCCAGGGGCAGACAACGCCCATAAATCGTAATCACAATGGAGCACAATGGAAGAGGTAAACAGTTCTGAAACTGTGCTATAAATTGTCATCCGGGGATGATTCTGTTTTATTATGGAGGTTAAATTACAGCAATCATCGGCGCACAAAGGCGCTGCAGTAAGAAAACATTTGGGAACAATGTTTTTCTCCTATGGCTTGGGTGATGGGTGCACAGGAATAAAACACCATTACTTGTTTACCACAGGCCAGAAAAGAAAATATGAGCTGTAGCCACTGCAAGGTGGGCGCTCTCTTTTTTTTCTTTTATGAACCAAGGGGGTTGTGAGCGCATTCCTGTTGCCACAGGAAAAGAAGTTAAACTTGACTGGAAGACAACTTCCAGCTATGTTTGACTTCTTTCCTTATCCTCTATTCCCCTCCACTCTTGTGTGTATGTGTGTGTGCGTGTGTGTGTGTGTGTGTGTGTGTATGTATGTGTATATGTATGTATGAGTGTAAGTGTGTGTGTAAGCATGTTATGTATGTGTGTGTGTATGTGTGTGTGTATGTGTGTATGTATGTATATGGATATGTGTGTATATGTATGTATTTATGACTCTGTGTGTGTGTGTCTACTCAGGCTCTGGTAGGCTAAGAGAAAGTGAACCAGAGAACAATGCCTGTCCCAGTGATCACCAGCATACAGATGCTATCTTTCTGAAGTTACCCAGCATGCCATCCTGAAGGGCCTGTATATATTGGGCCTCTTGGTTCAGTGGTGAAGAAGATGGGCTTTAGAAGAGCTCCCTGAATCCAAGCTCAAATCCTGAGTCGGCCTCTTGAACGCTGTGTGACACAGGGCAGATCATTTCTCTCTCTGAGCCTCAGAATGAGCAGATATAAAACGAGAGCAGTGACTTACCTCACTCGAGGTGGGGTCGGGGGCTGTAAAAGATGTGTTGCAATTCTGGACACACAGTAGGTGCCCAATAATTGCTCCCTCACATTATTATGGTCACGCAGCAGTAGCGATGAGCACATCACTGCATGTATTCCCGTAGCCCTGTTATTTTCACTAATCTTGGGATTATATTGCAGTCTTTAGAATTTATATGTAAAAGCAACCCAGTTAACTCCTGAGAGTTCATCTTGTTGTTGCAGAGAGATTATCACCCTCCATCCCGTTTATGTGAAATGGAAGCTCATTGGCAAGGCCATGGCATGATCCTGGCCCTGCCTGTCTCTGCCAGGTCCTCTCCCCCTGTTCCTTCACAATGCCCATCCTGTTCTCTCTTCACTGCCCCTGTGTGAGGTGTTCTCTTCTGAGTGGGATCCTCTTTGCCAAGATCTGGTTCCTCCTCGTTGCTCAGGGTTAAGCTCCGATTCCCCTTCTTAAGGCAGCCTTTCTTGGCTACCTCACCCAAGACAGAACCCTCCCTCCCACTCCAAATGCCACCCTCATTCCTATGACACAGATGAGCAAAAGGTATTCGTCAAATTAGGGAATGAACAGATGTTTTCCTGGTGTGCAGGAGATCAGATTGGAATATTTTGCCTATGAAAATATTGGAAACTCAAAACATTTAAATACATCGCTATTAATGAATAGCCTTGTAGTGTATTAGGCAGCAACACTGTTCTTCGGGAGAGGGTTGTTAAGATGCACTCTAGTGGGTGGGACTAAAACTGTAATGACACCTCCAGCTCCTGGTAATTACAGGGTGGAGAGGAATATGAGATTTAATCGTCAAACCCTAATCTTCTCATGGCTTTAAATAGTATAATTTGTGACGACCTGTAAATATTTATTGAATAATTCATTATGAATTTTATGTGCATTTATTTGATGATACCACAAGGTTATTTTTTGAAAGAAAGATTTCTCCCAAGGTGTTGAGTCACATGGTTATCTTACTCTCAAGGGTGACAGAGGACAAAGGAAAGTGATGATATCGAGAGAGAAATTATTTTAGAAAACTTAGGTGATGGGCAAGTTAATGCTCCCGATATTTTATTTTATTTTCCCTCTATCTGTCCACTAATACATGTTATTTTTTATGCATCTCAAAGGACATTGCAGACTTGTTGATAGTATTTTCAGTGCTCCATTTGTCATTGAAAAAGAAACAGATGTGTTGTAGAAGTTGGGCTGATACATATGTCTAATATAGTTAATGCAAAAACTTGAAGTAGAGTTAGTAAAATATTTAGCTTCATTAGACAGAACCCAAGTCTTTCCTGGGCTTTAACCTTAGGTTTGACATGACCAGTTATTATCACATGCACTATTTTAGACAAATACACTATTGACAAATTTTGAAGTTTTTGTAGTATGAGGAAGGGCTTTCAAACAGGTATTTAAAATGAGAAGAGCTTTAACACATAGAATTCAAGGCTTGCGGTGGAAGGGCTGAGGGAACAGACATCAGGAAAAGCTTACTGAAGCTTTTAGGAAACCAGGAAGTGCGGGGAGGGGGGATCCCAGGGGACACTCCACCCATGATTTCAACTGTCTGCAACACTAAAGTTGGCAGTTTGCTGGAGTATCCCAGAAGCTGCTGGCAAAGCCTCCTGTGACCCTGAGCTGAAGTGTGCCTGCTCCTGACTGCCCTGGAGGCAATACGCGCTCCATTTCTCTGCCCTTCCTTATCTCCCCAGAAGACCTCTCACTGGCTGAATCTAACCTGGACCTGCCTGGAGGATTCTGGGAAATGTAGTTCCTGGGCTTCCAGCCTCTGCAATACAGAGGCAAGCACATGACCAACAATCTACACAAGCATGTTTACCAAATCTTTTATCAGAAACCAAGAAATTTTATACCTAGAACTCTATACCCAGAATATTTATGTATAGGATTTTATGCATTATGTTTATATATTATGTTTTTAGGTACTATGTACAGTATCCTAGTGTCATTTGGAGATACAAGTAATAGTATTTTGCTTTTATAAATGTTTGGGATTAAAATTCATGTCTTGTATTCTGTCATATGGAACTTTAATAAATTCACCCTGACCAAAGCAAATGTGTTTGGACAGATGGATGAGTGACTAGTGAAAGAAGAACTTATATAATGATGGCTCTCCAAAGTATATGTGTTTTCAAATGGTCTGCTAAGGGCCCAGGGGTGGGGATCCTTCCAAAATGCAAAGGAATGAAGTGGAAATGATGTACTGACAACATGGAGTTATGCTTACTGGGCAGGAGTGTCTGGCCTGGAGCCCCGTGAAATCATTTACATGGCTTTGGATTTAAGTCCCCTACCACTACCCCCAAGAGTTCTTCAGGATTCTGTGTTAGAGCTGCACAATCAAGTTAATACATGTTTTGAATGGATTTTAGCTCAAAGGACACCTGGCCCTTCTGGCATGGATGTCTGCTGTATTCTGCCTTCCACAAGGCCATTCCCCTTACTCAGGTGGCCACACCTTGACTTTCTCTCCTTCTAGACTATAGGTAGGAGCAGGAATGGGGATGATGTGTGACACATGACTCAGGCCTGGACAGTCTTCCTCTGTCATTTGTCTCAGGATGGGTGCTTAACCTGGGTCAGCCCAAAGAAAACTCCCACCAGGTACTTGTTTTGGAAAGATGAAGACAAAGGCACTCTCTTTTCACCGGAGAGGCTGAGCTGCTAGGATATAATTTGGACTTACCACTGTTCTGTTCCCTTGCGGGGGGTTGGGGGTGGGGGTATTCTGCCCCAGAACATACCCCAGCACTGATACAGGCCATGTGTGCTGTCTCACACGTGCTGATGTGGGGGTACACCATGACACGGTCTGATGCTCTGAATCCCGCTGTGGCTGAAGCTGCCATTAGCCTGGACATTTTACTTTTGTCAGCCAATTACTCTTCTCTCCTTTTTTTAGGTGAGGCGGTTTTCTATATCTGTCACTTGCAACTAAATATGTCCTATGCACCACTCATAAAACAAAACAAAAAGCAAAACAAGACAAGACGAAACTAAAGCCTGAGACTATCCTGTGATGTTACATTAGGGCACCTCTTACTGACTTGGATAGATGTTTCTGCGTTGACACTCTGCTTCCTCCCTCTTTGGTGTCCACTTGGGTTATAATCCCCTGAGAACAGGCCTGGTACCTTTCTCTTCCATACCTGATAAAACAGTAAGCTCCACATGGCAGGAATTGAGTCTGCTCTGAATGAATGAATAGCCCTCTGCCTCCTTTCTACTCCCCCAGCTTTCAGGATTTATCGTTGGGATGTGACTGCGTGAAGGCCAGTAAAGGTTAGGGGTCCCATCGACTAACCCTTGCCTGCCTGAGGGTCCGCTGCCCAGGCCACCTCAGCCTTAGAACTTGTTTAAGGTTCGTATACCTCCTGGTTACATCGTGAACACCAAGCTAACAGGACTCCTGGCCAACCTTTTGCTGTTTGATATCTCTGGCTTAGATCACACACGCGCAAAATCACTTTATTTCTAATCTCTAGTGTTAAACCTCACCATGATCATATCATGTACTAAACAGTGCCCAAATTGAAACAGACATAAATATATGTTGCTTCTAGGCCTCTATAACAGGGTTGCAGAGTAATTACAAGCATGCAAGAATCACTGTGTACTTCTATTAGTGTCTTTCACCAATTTATTTTTGTCAGACTGTGTGTGTGTGTGTGTGTGTGTGTGTGTGTGTGTGTGTGTGTTTGTGTGTGTGCGCGCGCGCGAGTGTGCCCGTGCTATTTGGGGCAATGGAGTTGGTTCATTAAGATTTGTGTTACATAGAAGGAGATCTCTGTTTGTGCTATAATTCCAAGTCCCTCAAATCATCGCCAGGCTGTGCAGTTACTGTAAAATGTAATGTCATTGGGAAAGTGGGGCTTGTATTAACTGAAGTTGGCTTTTGGATTTCAGTGTATTTCTGGTAATGGATTCCATGTTTTTTTTTCCCCTAATGTTTTTTTTTTTATATATATAACATCCATTATTCTATTTCCTAGTACCATATTTCTGGTTTTCTGCTGGAATCTGCCCTTTCCTGACCCCCATCCCACAGGGTTTGAGGGGCAGGTGTGGGCACGAGGCTAAGGCTTGTGCAGTCGATAGGTTGCCACAGTCCTTACCGTGGTGCGTGGGGTCCAAGCTGCTCTGGCCTCGTCACCTTCCTGATCTTACTTCTTGCCGTTTTCTCCTTTCCTCACTGTGGGTCATCTCCTCCCTCTGAGCCTTTGTGCCTGCAGCCCCCTTGCCCAGAGCGTTCTTCCCCCGGAGAGCCAGCCAGCTTGCCCTGCACTTCATTTCGGTCTCTGTTCAAATGTCAATTCCTAGAGGCACTTTTCCTGTTCATTCTCACTAAAAGCACCTCTGGCTAATACTGTGTTGTGTAAGCACCTTTGAGTCAGGCTCTGTTCCTTCCTACCGAAGAGGTCCAGGTGATGATGCCACCTTCTTTCAGGCTCCTTCAGTGTGTGTTCTCACTGTCCTCCAAGATTCCCAGCGCTTGGACCCCGGCAGTGTGTGCTCTCACTGTTCTCCAAGACTCCCAGAGCTCGGACTCTGGCAATGGTAGATCCCACATCCCCACGGTGGAGCCCCGGGTAGATCCCTGACCTTCTGGTGCCTGAGTCAGAGCAGCGGTGTCTGTTCACCCCCAGTGAGGTAAGTCAGTGGAGATTAGTTGGAGGTTGTGTGGAGAGAGGAGGAGACTCAGAGGTGTGGTATAGACACAAAATCAGTCCTGGTGCCCAGCGTCTCCTCTGACCTGAAAGGACCATGAAGGTTGGTTCATCCTGTCATCTGGTACACATGCATGGGATGACAGCACATAGCGGAAGCTGGGAAAGGAGCTCACCGTTACTGCCACTAGCATCCCCTTCTCCAAGAGCTCAAAGCCCTGAGGGGCTGAAGGTGCTGGGGCATCTCCAGCAATATGTAGCCACTAGGTACTGAGAACGTCTTTTCATTTATCCACCTGCTGATTCTTACAACAGATTCAAAATCTCTTTGTTGTCTTAGTTCCTGGTGTGGCACTTGTAGAGCGTACATAATTAACTGCACTTCCCCTGCCTTCCAAGCTACAGTGAGGTCTTTTTTGTTCTGTTCTTTTTTTCTGTGTTTGTGTTTTGTTTTGTTTTTTTTTTTTTGTAGTCTAAGTACATAGCATAGTGCCTAAGTCAATAATAGTACTCAATAATTGTCAAATTAATAGAATAAGAAATAACATTTATTGAGTGTTTACAGTGCCTTTTGTTCTAGTCCCATTACATGTATAAACTTATTTAATGTTTGCAGCAGTATTAAGGGGTCAGGGAGTACTATTTCCCTATCTTATAGATGAGGAAACTCCTCACTGAGGTGTTGTTAAGTTACTTGACAAAGATCACACAGCCGGCACGTGGATGAGCTCAGACGTGAGCCCATCAATATCTAAATAATGTTTATTTTAATAATGTGCAGAAATAATATATAATAATAATATGGTAGTCATATAATGTTACTTTGTCATCTAAACATACATGAGAATGCTTATGACAGAGTATCATAGGTTGCTTATCCACTGAACATTTATGAAACCGTGCTTATGTGTAAATGGTAGGCTTTAGAGAGATTTAAAATGAGTAAGTCAGTTTTAGGATCTTCGGAAGCTTGCAGTCTCGAGTTAGTGATAGGAAGGGTATGCACAAAGCTATCTTGTGAGGTGATGGGACTGTTATGATAAAGACATAACACTGTGTTGAAATACACAGGAGATGGTGATTGGTGCTGGTGTGTGCACCAGGAGAGGGCTCTGAGAAGAGGTGTGGGTGGGCTGGCTGGGAGCATCCTGGGTGGTGGAAATGGCGGGACTGGGGCAGATGCAGGGAGGAGGAACCGTGGTCAGTGATTTAGAAGCAGGATGTCTTCCTGTGTGAAGCTGATGCTTCAGAACTTGGAGCCTTGTGTTTTCTGCAGGACCAGAGATTAGATGACAAATCAGTGCTAAGAACTGCATTGAACAAATGACTGACCAGTTTATACTTCAAAAACACTCTTGGGTCCCAGGAGGTAAAACTGACATCAGTAGAGTGTCTGGGGTGGCCCACCCGGACTGGTTTGAAGTTGACAGGGTGGATGATTGGCTGGCTGCTGGTGAAGGTGGAGAGGTGCCCACAGAAGCCTGATCTGGGCTGGAGCTGCCTGGAAGGGGAGGCACCACACCCAGGCTCTCTGGTTGTCTGGGGCTTGGCAGAGAGCCTGCTCCAGCCAGAGGAGAATGGGGGTCGGGGATGGCGCTTCCCGTGTGGCTGCCCGTGGACAGACACTGCCACACATCAGAACAACTTATTATCCCTGATGTTTGGGTGGTGGTTCTTGCGTAGTGAGTCCTTGAAACAGATTTATTGCATTAAAGAAGTTTTTAAACATTTGTTTTCTTCTTGGGAAAATGTAGTTAAGTGAATTTAAGACTCACCTGAGAAGCTTGCTGACTACAGATCCATGGGCCCCACTCACAGGATCGGCTCTGTAAGCTGAGAGGAGTACTGGGAGGGCGGGCTTTTAATACCATCCTCACTGCCAGCCCCGATGCCAACCCCCTGGCACGTTCCAGCCTGGAGGTCTTGGGCTCTCATTTCAGGAAGACTTGAGCCAAATCAGTAATTTCTGAAGGAAGGTTTACAAAATGCTCCTCTGTGGTGCAGGAAGAAAATGTTAGAATGTCTCTTCTAAAATACCTATTTTTGTGTATCTTTTATAATGCACTTAGTAGAGTAATAGTACATTAAGATGATGTACACAATAGTAATATTTATATAATGTGTATATTTTTTTTCTTTTTTTAAAAAATACAATTTATTGGGCACCTGGGTGGCTCAGTCTGTTAGGCGTCCAACTTCGGCTCAGGTCATGATCTCGCGGTCTGTGAGTTTGAGCCCTGCCTTGGTCTCTGTGCTGACAGCTCAGAGCCTGGAGCCTGTTTCAGATTCTGTGTCTCCCTCTCTCTCTGACCCTCCCCCGTTCATGCTCTGTCTCTCTCTGTCTCAAAAATAAATAAATGTTTTAAAAAATAAAAAATAAAAAATATAATTTATTGTCAAATTGGTTTCCATACAACACCCAGTGCTCATCCCAACAGGTGCCCTCCTCAATGCCCATCACCCCTTTCCCCTCCCACCCCCCATCAACCCTCCGTTTGTTCTCAGTATTTAAGAGACTCTTATGGTTTGCCTCCTTCCCTATCTGTAACTTTTTTAATGTGTATAATATAAATGTACCTGTTAGCAGGCATATGCTCACTTTTTTTTTTTAGCTGATACGAAATGCATTTTTAAAAATTCAGACAGTTTGAAGGAAGATTTTAGGATTTGTTTTGCTGAAACAGACCAGGCATACTGTGTCACAGATAATTAGAAGAAGTAGTAATAAAGTATTACATTTCACTTACAATCAGTGAATAACAGGTAAGGCGCGCTGCTACCTTATGCTGGCCAGGCCTCTCTCTTGCCTGTGTGTTTCCAGGAGTTCGCAGTTACAGCGGGGAGTGCTTTCTTACCTGATAGCCGGACCCCTTCTTAGGTTATGAATTCCTCCAGGGCAGAGCTGGTGTGTCTTTTTTTCTAGTCTGTGTCTCTGCCCCTGCCACACAGTGCCTGGCTTCCTGAATGGTGGTGACTGAATGTGGGAGGGAAGGAGGGAGGGAAGGAGGGAGGGATGGAGGGGGGAAGTGGGGAAGGAGTGGGGGAAGGTTAGGAAGGCCCCTATTCATTGTACTCAGCACGCTGGGAACCATAACAAAAGCAAATTGGTAATAATAACTCATTTATCCCTCTTTTCTGCCCAGTATGCCATCTGACCAGAAGGCATCTATTCCTTAGAGAATGTCTCTTTGACTGGATACATAGGCTCATAGGACCTGGTTTGGGTCCCACTTGGCTGCTTATTATCTCTATGGCCTTTATATAAGTTTCCCCTTGTTTGGTGGGGAGGGGGGGGGGTTGGGTCTCAGTTTCCCCAAAATAAGTGAAAAATGGGAACTGTATTGACCCAAAGTTCAGCTCTTCCAATTTTGCCTTGATGATGTTTTGCCTTATTTGAGTCGCACCTGTAGAAATGTTTAACAGGATGTTTTCCTTCGCCTTGATTTCCTTTTTCCTTAAATTTATTTAAAAAGTAGCTTTTAAATCACTACTGTTGAAAGAAAACCAGCTGGCCATACAAGAAGGTAGTTGAAGAGGTAGAGTGAAACCCAAACAGCCTTGCTCAGCTCTTCACTGGGGCCTGTAGGGCTTTGAGCCCGAGGCCTGTGGTGAGAGGAAACACAAGTGTGGATCAGAAAGGCATTTGGGGCCCAGAACACCCTGCAGAGACTTTCCTTCTCCTTGTCTGAGTCACGAGGCTTGCAGGAGAACTAGAAAAGAAATACCTTTCTTCCTGGGAAGTTCAGTGTGCTTAGTAGGGTGACCAGTGACTACCCACTGTCACTCCCCATAGTGTCTTAAACCTTATGCATCCCCACTGGCCTCTACCTTTGGCCGTGGAGGATTCCAGGTTAGTTACTGGGTCTCTCTTGTTACCATGATTAATTTATTTATCTGGAAAAACTTCAAGTGCCATGTTTGAATCATAGTTTCCTGGGAAACCAGGTGTCTCTTATAGCTGTTTTCACTTTAAATAAACATAGGGGCTGGGAAGACCCCACTTGCATCGTGAATCTGTCCACCCATGCCAGTAGTTACAGAGCGCTGGCCCATACCTATGGGCTGGGCTTACTTCCTGTCTTCAACCCCCGCTAGGTGCTGGGAGTAAGCAAGAGGGTTTAAAAAAAAAAGGTTCCTGTCCTTGAGGAGGAGGAAGCCAAATCCTGGCTCCAGAGGTTTGATGACCCTGCTTTGAAGCTGGGGTATTGGTTGTTCAGGCCCGATTTATAGCGACCTCTTTGTAAGTGTCACTTCCTGAGATGACCATGCAATGCATGGCAGTGTAGAGAGATGGTGAAGACCCAGAAGGCTCCTCCTGGGTGACACGTACCTCCACTCTCTGGTCCAGCTCAACAGCAGGGGCGGCAGCTGTCTGAAGAGATCCTTTAGGGCTGTCACACTGACCTGCATCAGGGAACCTGGTGTGGGATCTGTATTTCTCCTTTAGAATACTCAATAGCCCTTGCCAGAGTTTTCTGTTTTCTGTTGATAATCTTTAATGTTAATTGTACTGGGGATCTCTGTGAATTTGTTGACATAGCATAATTGTTACCTGTTATTCTTCTCATGCATCTTTTTAAAATTGATGAACAAACAATAATAATAAATAGAAAAGCCGTTTTAGGTTTACAGAAAAGTTGAGCAGAAAGCACAGAGTGTTCCCATATACCTCTTTTCTCCCCCTGCCCCATACCATTTTGCACTGTTTCTCCTATTATTAACATCTTGTGTTATTGTGGTACATTTATTAAAATTGGCAAATGAATATGGTTACATTGTTATTAACTAAAGTCAGTCGTTTATGTTAGGGTTCACCTTGAGTTATAAAGTATCATAGTCAGTTCAGGGTGCTATAACAAAGTAGCGTAGAGTAGGAGGCTTATGAACAACAGAAATTTATTCTTTGTAGCTCTGAAGGCAGGATGTCCCAAATGAGGGTGCGAGCATGGTCGGGTTCTAGTGAGGACCCTCTTCTGGGTTGTATACTGCAGACTTTTTGCTGAATCTTCATGTGGTGGAAGGAGAGCAAGCTGGCTCTCTGGCCTCTTCTTATAAAGGCACTAAATCCCATTAGTTATTACACCCACTCATACTTAGGAATAAGGAAGAAGAGGCTGGGAGGCCAGTAGCTGATCCCATAAATGGCAAAGTTGGGATTAAATCTCTGTTTGCCCAATTCCAAAGCTCCCACTTTCATGAGTGCACTTTCCTGCTGGCGTGGGAACTTGAGGAAGAGGCCATTTAGATGCTCTATTAGGATTGTGATACCTACTCCTTCATTGGAGACCAACTGAGATGGAGATCTTTGTTTTGCTTTAGTAATAGGTCCTTTAGATGATGACGTAAGATGATCCTTGTCTTTCTCCTGCTTGTTTTTCTATCAGATTTGATATATGCCTTATAATAAACATCCTTAATACAGAACCTGCTCATTTCTATATTAAACATCAGAAGGTTGTGGGCACACAGAAGAAAGAATGAGATTATGCTAGGTCAGGATCTGAAATAACTTGTTTTGGCTGAATTTTGTTTTTTTAAATCTCTGCTCCTTCTTCATAAAAGCTCTTTTTGGGGTCTGTTTGTCAGGTGATCCTATGGATCTGGTAAAATGACTCCAGGCTCCCCTCTGCCCATCCCAGGTAGAACTGGGAGGTGCTCCTTGCCTGGGGTCCACTGTGCATGCACAGATAGCCTCAGGGCCCTTGCATGTGCTGACTGGTCTGTGGGCCCACCTTCCTATCCCAGACTGTGGCCCCCAGAAGACAGGAGCCTCTCATGACAACTGGTACCCTGTCGGGACTTGTAAATGTTTATTTAATGAATGTAATTAATTATGTAACATCATATGTGTTTCAAAGCAGGCCCATGTACAGAAAATCACAGCTTACATGTATTTGACTGAATGTAAAGAAGTTAGTGTCTCTTGAAAGAAAATTCCTGGACTGTTCTGCTCTTGGGTTTGTTGGAGTGTTGAGCTGATTGTAGCACATGGCTTGACCAAGAACACCCAGTGTGTCAGCCACAGGGATTAAGCTGCATCTTGACTATAATCCAGCTCTTTAACCATAGACCCCTTTGCTGCCTTGTGAATGGGTTCAGCATAACCAGCTATTGTTCCTTTTGAAACGTGGCCCTCGTTCTCAGCCTGAGCAAATATTGATGCATTTTGATGGGGTTCTTTTTTATTTCATTGGCTGGCACTGCTGCTGAAAGCACTGTGACCCATCATTCACGGAAACATTTTCACTGCAAGATAAAATATGTTTTAATTGACAAAATCTCCACATGCAAGTCAAAATGGATAATTTTCTGGTAATTTTATTGCTAATTCTCTGATATCTGCAATATTATGTCTCAGTTAGAAAATGTTCCATACAGTGAACTCACAGAGACATCTACTTCCGTTAGAATGGAAATTCAGAGCACATTCTCAGGAGTCTCTTGTTCTCTGAAGAAACACTGCTGTTTCTTTACCCATTACTCAACTTTTTCCTCATCCTGTGGATTATTGCGCATGGCATGAAAATTACTTGCTCATCTTTCTTTTCTGTTAAGATAGAGAGGTTCTCCCCTCAGAAACACACCTAATTGTGACTGCGGTTTTCTCGATTAGCGTCCTGCAGCCCGAATAAGAGGCTCCAGGCTCTGTCCCAGGGAGGGAGGGGCAGAGTGGGTCACGGGGTGTTTGTGGTGGGGGCCGGGAAAGGAAGGCATTTCAGAGAGTGGGGTGCTGAGTTTCCGAGCTGTTCTCCCCGTTGAAGCTCTCACCTCCACAACCACACTGCAGGACTCAAGGAGAGAGACTCAGGAGGATGGCATGAAGCGAAGTGGGGCGTGCCCACACACCCTGAGCACACCGAGCCTGTGCATGGAGTCTGTCCCGGCCTGGCTTTCTGCAGCCATTCGTTCTGAACATTGCACTTTCTCATTAGGAATCTCTCATTAGGAGACATTCCTAAGAGGCAGCTCCTTTGAGGAATTTTGAAGCAAAGACTTCACGGAGCCCATCAGCAGTACCAGCCCCATCTGCCACTCCTCCTCGCCACAGCCCTTAATGGCTCCCCTGACTCCATGCCAAGCTGTTTCCTCCTTATCTTTCCAGAGCATTGCTGTGTTTATCTTTATTTCACTATGCTCCTGTAATTTTTGTCTGTCTAACTTTTCATTATTCGCTTCCTTATCTTTAAAATCACCAATAAGCTTCCTTTTTTCTTTTTAATTAGCTTTAAGCCTCTTTTGTCCACAAAGCTGCTTGAAACATCACACGACCCCAGGCAGGGCATCCATCCACCAAATACAGCCCATAGCGTGGCTTTGTTAGGGGATGGTCCGCCCCGTTTCAGCATCTCTTCTTTGTTAGGACGAATGTCCTGGTCTGTCCAATCATGACTTCTTTAAATCCTAATCTCAGTTTCCAACCTCCTTTCTGTGTCTGAGCATCATCCAGAACCTTCTGTTCTTTACCCCATTGTTCAGAGCAGTTGCTTGCCTTCTGTGATGTGTCTGTAAATGCGGGCTGCCAGGATGTAAATTCTTTTTAACGCATTCCTTGGACAGAGAGCCCTTTGGTTCATATGTTGCCTGTGCAGCTGTCTTATGTTTTGTCTATTGGTGCATCTTTTGACATTTTACAACCAGAGTAGCTGAATTCAGTTATGCCTCCAGCTCTGGCTTCTTGGTAGGGTAGACTGGGCTTCTCACTGGGCAGTGCTTCCTTCCCCTTCCCTTTAATATCTGTCTCTGCAGGGCTTGTATTGGGAGGGGTAGAGAGAATGGCCTTTCAAGGGGAAATGGACTGCCTTCCTCCCGTTGTTGTTGTTGTTGTTGTTGTTGTTGTTGTTGTTGTTGTTTTAAGATGTTCAATACCTGCACTCTTGTTAGAAACTTCAAATGGGTTTCTAGACGCACAGTTTAATTCCAGTTGTCATTTTATGTATTTAAATGGACATTTCAGGTAAGTGTAGTATTTTCCTGATTGAGGTAACCCCCTTTTTATTTATTTTTAATTAATGCGCTCTTTATTAAGCATCTGTTACACTCCAGGTGTTGTGCCAGACAGGCCCTGAGGTGGAGAAGTGAGCAAGATGGACATGGCCTTTCTCTCACTGAGTTTAAGGTCTGGGTGTTGGCAGGGTCAGTCAGTGACTTCATTAGGGTCAGTGACTTCATTAGGGTCAGTGCACGGAAGCTCTGTCCCAAAGGTGTGGAGTATAGTAGATTCTTCTAAAATAATTCACAGTTTCGCATTTTCTGCATGCTTTACTGGAGCGCGGTCAGAAGCATCTAGAAGTTTCTGGATGATCGGCTCAACACTTCAGTTATCAAGCGAGCCACATTGTGCCCTCTTGCTCACGTCCCAGCTGAACACTGTGCAGGAGAGAGCTCTCCAGATACGTGAAGCATCAAGCCTTGTAAAATACTGGGAGTTTGGTGGGACCTGTGTTTTGAATGTGTTCCCTACCTGTCTGCCTACCTGAATGGTATCATCATTTAATGCTTCCTTTGCGGTCTCGTCAGTCACGTTTAATGTTCGTTAATTGTGACACAGTTCCAGGGCTTGTTTACGTATTTGCTTTTGGGTCAAATGTTCCCAGGCTGCTATGGGTTTTTGAGTTTAATTTTTAAACGTTTTCTGTCTCCTTTTCTTCTTGTCTGATAGCCAATGATGGCTTGTTGCTGATTTTCTATTTTGCTCAGTGCCATTTTCTATTTTGCTGGAATGGTGTTTAAGCTAAGAGTCCAAAAACCTTCATATGTTCATGTCCCCTGCTTTGGACAGCTCTTTAGTCCTGAGCTTCATCTCCGTGTTTGAGCATTCTAGGTATTCAAGGGTTGTTGGGATGTAATATCTTTAAAGAGTGATTCATTTCAACAGTTCATGTGATTCCACCTTATGGGGGAGAAGCTCTTTCAACACGCCAATTGGCAGCCTCCTTTTTAGACTCACTGTCCTCACCAAGCACATTGCTTTTAGTGGAGACTGTTCTTGGGAAGGGAGCACTGGTCTCCCTGCCTACTGCCCCGTATTCAAGGCTCTTTTCCCGCTACCAGGTGACTTTTCTAAAGTGCCTCCCAGTTATATCAAGCCTGCCTCAGCTCCCTCTTGGCGTCCCACAGAGTGTTCCCAAGCTACTCATCTGATTCACCTTAACTCATATTGAACCCCTCCTTTTCTAGAGTCTGACTCTGCCTTTGCTGAACTTTCAGAGCCTGCAGCTAAGTCTCCTTTCTCGAAGTTCTTGTGGCTTTTGGTGCTTTGGGGTTGATGACCTGTACTGCACTGATACATGGGTACATATGCTGGTCTTATGTCCCCAGTGGATGACGGGCCCTATATGAGCCAGGCCATTCTTCTAATCCCCTTGCAGTTGGCATAATGGAAGGTCATACAGCACAGGCGTCAGAACACAGCAGGTGTACCCGACTTGTAGTTTTGGCTCTGCCTCTTTGCCCCCGCATGCAGGCTACTTAAAATTTCCATGAACCGCTGTTGAGCCATTTACAAAATGGAAGTGACAGTAGCACCTACCTCATAGAACCACTGTAAAGATGGAGTCCCAGGGTTCCGTACAATTAAAGATAGCAGTGTGGTGTTGGTGGTTGTGTTATTGTTACTACTCCTAGTAGTACTGTTACTCCTATTCATACAAGATATTCAATAAATACTTGTTCAGGTGACTTGAAATTGAACAAATGGATCTGTACCAATCAGAGACATAAACCTGGGGAAAGTTGATTCTAACTCATGGGGGCACCAACACACAATCCATGTGTAGAAAGGTCACAAACAAAAATCAGCAATTACTAAGGCTTTTAAAGGTCATTCCTAACCCAAATCAGGCATCTGGTCCCTGGGGCAACAGGGGAGCCCATCCCAGATGGCACACAGCTCCAGCAATTTGAGGTTATTCTGAATATGTCAATTTCAAATATGAGTGTGTAGAAAGGCAGTGGTACTCTATTCTGAGGACATATCCATAAATGTTAGAAACAGTCACTTCCAGAACTTTGGGGCATACAGCTGTGGTTGTAAATCCTGAAAAATTCTGGCCAATAAATCTGGCAGTTTTCTAGTCTCATTTAAGTCATGTGGCTAACTTACTGATATAGCTGCTTCCTCAGAGTCAGAGACAGCAGGACAATTAGGGCAGCAGAATTTCTGGGTAGCTCTTGAAAGAAGCACAGATATTGAAATTTGAAATTATTGGGAAACACAGCCATCCCCTCATGATCCACGACCAGTAGCTAAGTGCAGAGTGTCAGAGCCAGACTGATGCCGATGTGGATCGCACTTCTGCCCCATACCCGCCCTGTAGCCCTGGTTCAGCAGGTGTGGGTGTGGGGAGGTCTAGGAATGGTATTTTTGTAAAGGCAACACGCTACTCCTGCTTCCCAGGTGGTTTTGATTATCAGCTGAGACTGGGAACCACAGCTCTAAACAAAGGTGGCATCAATGGGCCGGGCATTTTGGTGAGTAATCCCGCGTCACCTCGCCCTCAGCAATGCAGCAGACAGAGTAATGTACAAAGATGCCAGCCTCAACTCTGGGACCTGAAGTGACCCCTTGGAAACACATTCCTCTCTCCTGGCGAACTTCAGGGAGGGCAGTGGAGTGGGGTGACAAGAGCTGCTAGAGCAACTAGCCAAGCCAGCGTCCCCACAGACTTGGGCTTCTTGCCACCCCGTCCTGATTTGAAAGTCAGGCCAACCAGCCTTGCTGCAGGCGGGGTTGGGGAGCCGCAGGACAGGCCCTCTGGGGAATGCTCTGTCCTGGACTAAACAGAACTATTTTTCCACTTAGAAGGTCCTCTCACCAGGACATTTTTTAATCCAGTTTGCCCAAGATTCCTGTTACCCCTAATTACCTCCTTTGTCTAGCTTTGGCCGTTATTTTCTTTCCCGTTTGGTGTTTACTCTGTCAGACACTTAAGGGCAGTTATCATGTCTCTTTAGCCAAGCTACACACATTCAGAGCCTTCTCATTTTTGCACATAAATCTCCGCCTTCCAGCCCCTCAACACCTACCCATACGTGCTGTGCAGTGTTTGCTTTGGATTAGATCTTGGAAGTGGAAGAATTTTTCTCCTTAGAATTATTGGCACTGGTGTGCACTTTCTAAGTCTGCCGCAAACACACTCACACAGGGAATTAAGGAGACACCATCCAGTATACTGTTGTTTTAAGTGCGGCACAGGGCCTTTTAGCCCCCCCGATGGTATCTCTTTAAATTGAATTTCAGGCATGGGCAAAAGTCAACAATGACTAGTGTTTCCATTACTTTAAAGCTGATAAAGTATGAAGGATTTTTTTTAAAAGGCCTAAAACCAAAAAAGAAAAAAAAAAAAAGCAAGTGTAATAAAAAATGACGAACGGTGCTGTGGTGAGCTGCAAGTTTAATGGGGTTCCAGTGGTTTCCATCCGTGGGCCCCTCCTGAGTGTCTTTGAGTCCCTTTATTGTGCATTCAGGGTTTTCTGTCAGTGCTTTTGCTTCTCAACAAAGCCAATTTAAATCATGCAAAATCAGCCAAAAGGAACAACAACAAAAAAGGGGGAAACTATTTAAATATTAAATTTAATTCTACTTGTCATTCTACTCAGTGGCTGGAATGTGAGATCTAAGACCTGTGTCTGCTGGACCCCTCAGGCTACTTGGTTCTCACGTGTCTCTCCTCGGGCTGGGGTGGGATTCCAGCATTTAATGATACGTATCTTTCGTGCAACACGGTCCATAAGTGTAAGCCAATTACTTCATCTTTTACTCAGCAGCAATAACAAAAACTAAACTCATTTACAATAGCTGAGAGGAAAATGACTATGTTGGACTTAGTGAATGATGGCTTATCAGTTTCCATTCCTTCAAAAAAATATTTATGGAGGACATTCTCCGTTTTGGGCAGTGGAGATACTGTTGTAAACAGACTTTATAGTTGTGTGTGCGTGTGTGTGTATGAAAAATGGTAAGTATGCTCCAGAGAATGGAAATAAGAGGCTATGAGAGAGTGAGTGGTGTTCTTTTTAGAGTGGGGATTAGGGACAGTCTCTGCAGAAGTTATAGTGTGACTCTGGGATCTGTATGAAGGATGAGGTTGAGGAGAGGGCTAGGGTTCAGGTTATATACAGGTTGGCAGGCTAGGGATGGGAGTAGGGATTTTATTTGAAGTACAGCTCAAGGCCATTGAGGGATTTCAAGCAGTAAGAGATAGAATCTGATTTATGCTCTGCTTCCTCCAGCTGCTGCAGGGAGACTAGCCTGTAGCCAGTGAGAGTAGAGACGAGGTTAGCGAGGGGGCTCTTAACGTTTGTCAGTTACCAGTGAGTTGACAACTAAGGTCTACACTCATTAGAGAAAGAGATCAGGAAATGGGGTTGTATCACAAAAATGGAGAGAGGTAGAGTCAGGGTACATTTGAAGTTAGAGTCATCAGGAATTGCACACAGATTGGCCACAGGGGAGTGAGTGTTTGTGGGAAGGTTGAGGGAAGAAGAGAAACAAATGATAACTTCTAGATTTTGCTTTATAGCCTTTAGTTCCACTCTGGCCACCTTGAGTTTGAGATGTCTGTTAGACATGTGAGTGGAGATATAAAAGATGTCGTTGGCTCCATGAGACTAAAGCCCAGGGCAGGAGTCCATGCTGGAGATGGAAGCTTGGGGGGACCGGCATATAGATGGTATGTTATAGTAGCATAGTCATGTCAATAGGAAGAGTCTACAAATGGTGAGGGAGCCCGCTTGGGCTGCATCCACTTTTTACTTTGTTCTCTCTCTCGTTAGACTGGAAAGTCCATGTGCAAGCGCACACATTGCCACATTGTTTACTGCTCTGTTCTCGTTGACTGCTCTGAAACCGGGGCCAGTGACTGTGGAACTGCTCAGTGATTTGTCAACAGGATATTTGGAGATCTGTAAGGGCTGGCTGGGTCATTCTGGTCTGGTTTCCTTACAGACTGATGTGTTCTGTGATGACTATCCCCCAACGTCCAGACCTGGAGGGGGGCTCTCAGAATGAAATCTGGACAACTCTTTACAAGATGGGTCAGTGTAGGTTAGTTGCCATTCCTCAGAGAGAGAGAGAAAGAGAGAGAGAGAGAGAGAGAGAGAGAGAGAGAGAGAGCTCATGGACAGAACCGGAGCTGAGCTAATGGGGTGATGTTTCATAAATCATTTTAATCTTTTTTGGTCATCCATGTTTGTGTGGCCTACTGTTCCCCATCTTTGTTGTGTGGTACACACATTAAAAGCTGTCTTTTCATCTTAATTTTTTGTTGTGCTGAAAACTTCCAGAGCTGTGTGCCAACTTGAACGTTCAGGTCACTGCAAAGACACTGCTGATTCAGTTTTTTGAACCTAATGAATCTTTATTGGCACCGAGGTCTAACCTTGACACAGTGTGGTGAGTTATGCCTTGGCAGCTGCCATCAGGCACTGTGTTCCCGTCTCTGTGAAATCCTTTGTAAATAATGTGGCTGGCTCAGAGATGCCACCAGCACAGCAGAGTCTACAAGTAGCCCTAAAGAAAAGAGGATAGATAGAAAGGCAGCCTGGAAACATAAGACGCGCTCAGTATTAAATGTTAATGAGTATCCCCCCAAAAATACTGAATAATTTTTGTTAGTGCAGTTTATTGAAAAATGGACCGTATGGATCTAAAACATCTATTAACAGTGGTGTTAGTTAAAAAAACAACAACATTCCTTAAAGCATTAGTGTTTGTGCAAACACTTTCAGGGATGATATGCACTCTCAATTCGGAAACCTCCAGCAGCTCTTCCTTAATTTTAGCTTTTGGGTCACCTTTGTCCCTGGGTTTTCTGGCAGAGCAAATTCTTCCTGGCAGCTTTGCAAAAACGCAGTTGCGGGAGGTTTAGGCCCTTTGTTCTGTGATCCTAGAGATGAATGTGGGACCCCTTCCTTGTGGGCTGTCGTGACTGAGGGCTCACCACGAGTGGAGGCCACATTCAGCTCCTCCCTTACCTTCTGTTTGTCTTGATGTGCCATGACCGTGAGTGTCAACTCCCTGGTCTGTGCCACACCATGAGCTCTGTGAGCGTAGGAGCCATATGTCTCGTTAGTCACTCTGTCCTTAGCGCCACCACATCGCCCGGTATGGAGGAGGGCCTTAATGAATATTTATCAACGTGAGTGCAGTGTGGTCAAGGAATACGATTAGCCCTGCAGAAACCTGGAATAGACAAAGGGGCTTAGGTGTATCAAATATCAAAATCATGTCCCTTGAAGCGCAACGGATATATTCCATAAAAGCTGTTGTAAGTTGAGGCTGTCCCATTTACATCTTTTATAAAAATGTAACCTGCTCAACACCAAGCGATAAAGATAACATGGAGCAATGGCATCTCTCATTCATTGCCGGTGGGGATGGACAATAGTATAGTCACTTCGGGAGACAGTTTGGCTGTTTCTTACAAAATGAAGCATACTCTTACTATATGATCCAGAAATCGTGCTGCTTAGTATTGAGTCAGATGAGTTAAAAACTTATGTGTATGTGAAAATCTGCACATGAATATTTATAACAGCTTTATTCATAATTGCCCAAACTTGGAAGCAACCAAGATGTTGCTCAATAGTGAGTGGATAAACTGGGGTATATTCAGACGATGGGATATTATTTCATGATTTAAAAATGAGCTGTCCAGCCATGTGAAGGCACGGAGGAACTTTACATGTGTAATGTAAAGTAGAAGAAGCCAATATGAAAGAACTCCATGCTGCATGATTCCAGCCATATGACATTTTAGAAAAATCAAAACTGTAGAGACAGTAAAATGATCATTGGTTGCTAGGGGTTTGGAGAAGTGAGGATGAACAGGTGGAGTACAGGACATTTTTGGAGCAGTGAAACTACTCTGTATGATGCTATGATAGTGGATGGATGTCATTATATATTTGCCCAAACCCATCAAATGTACAGCACAAAGCATAAACCCTAATGTAAACTATGAACATTAGTTAATGATGTACTGCCTCATCAATTGTGACATACGCAGCACACTAATGCAAGATGTTAATAAGAGGGGAAGTTGGGTGTGTGTCTGTATGGTGGGGGTTGAGGTGCCAGGTGGAAGTTCTTGGTGCTTTCCCCTCAGTTTTTCTATAAACCTAAAACTGCTCTCAGAAATAAAATCTATTTTTAGAAAAGTAATGTGCTGTAGAAACATAAGGGGTTGCAAGGAGAGGGTTGATCACGTCTTTTTGTCATTGGTGTCATCAAAGAAAAGTATTACTTGTATCTGAATACAGAATTCATTAATGTGTCTCTTTGTGAAAAGGAACACGTGGTTTCATGTCAGTGAAGGAAACGTCCTCTCTCTGAGGCCATGATGGCAAGAAGCCCCGATGGTGGCATTTTGGCATTAACATTCAGTGTTCAAGTGGTTCGCTTGGGCAGGCCGTTCAATTTCTCCTGGCTCTGGTTTCATCATCTGTAAAATTAGGACAGTAATGCCTGACGATACTTAAAATCAGAGGCCTGTGGAAGGACAGGAGGGGTGCCTCATGGCCCTTGAAGAATCTCCTGAAACGTGAGGCATCCCCAGGAGAGCTGCTGGGGCAAGGTGCCTCCCTGCTGGCTCATGGCTCTCTTATCTGAAAAACGATCGTGTTGTTCTCTCCAGTCCTGGCCGTTCAGCCATTCCTATCTGCTACTTAGCGTGTGAAATTGCCTTTGAATCAACAACACGGTGAATTGGATATCAACCAGAAGCAAGCTAGAGGACCAATATTCAGTTATTGAAAGTCAAAAGGTAGAGGGAAAGGTTGGAGAATCAAATAAGAGAATTAATTTTAATAGTTTACACTTGGTATTTGTTGGGTGTATTTTAGGATAGTTTCCTTCTCTCCTGCCCTCCTTTGCTTCCTCCCATAAACATTCCATCTCCTCCCACTCCGTCATCTCTTTGTGCTGTCTGAGGAGTTCCAAGTACATAACATGGGGTGGAGAGAGAGATGAGGGAGTGTATTTAGTATATTCATGACATATAGGGGAGAAATCACCTCTTTTTAAACTGAGTGCACTGTACCCGATTACAGAAACCAGTAGACAAGGATTCGAGGTCTTTCCTCAAGTCAGTCATCCACTGTCATAAGTTCAAACGGGACGTATCTCTTCCTCCAGGGTTATGTTGCTCCCCATCAGGTTAGGAGTACATCGCACCGTACGGCATAATTGAGTTACTACTTCCAGTATTCTGTAGGCATTAAGACCTGGGAGATAAATGTAATGGGAGAGGCTACTTAAACATTGTACTGGTCCCTGCAATACAGAATTTGGTAGGCAAGGATTGTGTTGTGGTGTGTGCTACAGCATAGGGATGTAAAAACTCTGGCGTGTTGGGGATGTGGTGCACAGCTCCCGGGAGAGGGGTAGAAGAATTTGTAGAGAGGGTCCTGGCAGGTGCAGTTGGGAGGGTCCTGGCAGGTGCCGAATGGAAACTCTGTGTAGCTTCGGGCCAGATTATGAATTTCTTTTTTAACATTTATTTATTTTTGAGAGACAGAGACAGAGCAGGAGTGGGGAAGGAGCAGCAAGAGAGGGAGACACAGAATCTGAAGCAGGCTCCAGACTCTGAGCTGTCAGCACAGAGCCCAGTGTGGGGCTTGAACTCAACAAACTGCGAGATCATGACCTGAGCCAGAGTCGGCGCTTAATTGACAGAGCCATCCAGGTGCCCCTTCTTAAAAAAAAAAAAAAAAAAAAAAATTTAACGTTTATTTATTTTTGAGAGACAGAGACAGAGCAGGAGTGGGCTTCAGGCCAGATTATAAAGGGTAATTTATGTCACACTAAGGAATGTATCACGTGGGAATGTTTCCCAGGGTGTATCCCCTGGAATGCAAGTTCCTAGTGATACTTCGGGAATGAAGGGTTCCATAGTTAAACACGTTTGAGAAAAGATTGTAGCTCCAGTATAGCTGTATGATGCCGTTAGTGCAGAGTCCTCAGATGTTCTGTAGTAAAGGAATCTTTAACTTTGCTAAAGTTGGAACTGGCATTTTTCAAACACATGGTATTGAAGATAGTATCCTTTTGTGTGTAACTTACCCATGATTATTTGGGTAATCACAGTATCCCTGGCATAGATTTGGGGTGCTGCTCTAGGCCATGGGGAGCACATAAGGATTGAGAGAAGAGGGACACGCTCATATCTGTGTTATAGAAATTTGGTGGCAGGTAGAGGATGGAGTGGAAGGAATGACATGTATCAGAATACCATTACGTGAGCCGAAGGATGTACCAGTGCAGAAATTAGGAGGGCCCTGGACATGTTTTTAGAGACCTAGGTCAGGAGTTGGCAAATGATGGCCCATGGGCCAAATCTGGTTGATCCACCATTTACAACAATGGTTCCTCCATATTTGTAAGTAAAGATTTATTGAAACACAGATCCAACTACACTTGTTCCTTTACATGTTGTCTTTGCATTATAACAACAGCATTGAGCAGTTGCGGCAGAGATCACCACATGGCTTATAATGCCAAAAATATTGACCATCTGGCCCTTTATAGAAACATTTGTTGAGTCCTGGTATGGGTGGTTGGTTGGATTGGTTTCGTTTTTGCAAGGGTAAGAGAATTATTTTGATTTTTCAGTTCCATTTTCTTCAAACAGATGAATGGAAAAAAAAATAGATACAAACAGAATCCCAAAAATCAAATTCTAGAAGCCCTAACTTGAATGTTGAATGAAAGCCTTTTTAGCTCTGAAGATCCAAGAGAACTGAAGACCTGCCTTCCTCTCTGGTGGAGTTTTGTTATCCCTTGTCTGGTGGGGCCGAAGCTGTTGTAAGAGGCCACTTGTATCCTTGAAGGTCGAGCCTTGTAAGCTATCAGTCATTACCTTTGGCACTATCTCAGGCTATGTTACAACCCTGAAGGAATCTAACTGCTGTTTGTGGTTCCTCTGAGCCCGGTTGCCTCTATATAATGTTGATACTGGCAGATGTTGTCTGCTCTCCCTTGGAGAGCAACTTTCTACACATATTTCTTGGGGCACATATATTTATACTCATTCCATTTATAATGTAAGGTCTTGTGATGATAAAGTATGTGTTGTTCCATAAAGGTAGACTGGTGCCATTCAACTCCATCACTCCCGCAAGACAGATTTATGGGCTCCATTCAAGCCCTGGGATGCCCAACACCCAATATATATTTTATTTTATCTTGTCTCATTCCTACAGCTATCCACAAGTTTGAAAATGTATTTTTTTCAGTGGTACTTGAGAGGCCACGAAAGTTAGTGAAAGAAGAAGAAGGAGGACGAGAAGAAGATCTGTAAGAATTGCTAATATTTGTCACTTTATTTGTGGTAGCAAGTACTTTAAAAAAAATCCCATATTTTCAGATAGCTGCACACAAAACATAAAATATATGTTTCTCAGCTGTGAAACATGCCAGTAAAAATGTTCACCATCGAATCATGATTTGAATATTTGTTTTTACAGCAAGTTAAGTACCAACAAAGAATTCCACAGCTTATAAAATAGGTGGTCATAAATGAAACGCAAAAGTTGATGCAGAACCTGTGAAGTGAATTGAAAACGTCGCGTACCTGGCCAGAAGCTCTGAAATCACACGCAGGTCAGACAGAGCAGCTTTGGTCTGTGCACCCTGTGTCTTCACATGCCCAACATGATTGGGCTGGTTTTTAATTCTCATTGCAAAAGGCAGTATTCTAAGAATAATGAATTTTCTGCCCCATTCAACTTGTGGGATTTTGCTTATGGGAATATCCACTTTAGTTTTTTTTGCATTTGAGAACCAGAAAATATAGTTTACTCTGTGATTTCAGGATGGACAGAGACCTATAGTATAATTGATGGCATCCATGACGTTTGCAAAATTTGTTTTGAAAAGCTGTATGAGGCCCCTTATTGTATCTAAGGAAATCTTTTCATTTAACGCTAAGGTTGTCATAGATTCTTTTGAAAAGACTAGGCTTGTGGTCTGATTCTGCCGTAAGCCAGCTGGCTATGTGAGGTTGGGTGGAGCTGAGTCTCAGAGTTTTCTCTGGTATAATGGAAATGGTAGTATTTGTCCTACCAACCTCCCAGGCTTATGACAACTATCAGAAGACAGAGACGCAAGAGGGAGACAAGCTAGTTTTTGAAAATGCGAGGCAGATTGTTCTCTGTGGGAAGGCTTATGAAGCATGTTAGAATTTTATGTATGCAAACGTGTGTGTTTGTACATACATATACTTCAGTCACGGTATAAGTAGGCTTACTTACGGCTGATGAAAACCAAACATCAATATGGCATAACTGCTGCTGTGGCCTGAACAATTAGGACGCACTCAACACCATCGTCCATAGGGGATTTCTAACCCATGCGATAACCCTATGGTAGTAGATCTGGCACTCTGTATTAGTTTTCTATTGCTGCATAACAAAGCAGCACCCATTTATTATTATTATTATCTGTAGGTCAGAGATCTGGGCACAGCATGGCCGGGCTCTCTGCTCAGGGTCTCAACAGGCTGCAACCAAAGTGTTGGCAGGGGCTGCAGTGTCATCGGAGACTCGTGGTTCTCTTCCAGGCTCATTCAGGTTGTGGATGGAACTCAGTCCCTTGAGGTAACAGGACTGAAGTCC
This sequence comes from Prionailurus bengalensis, assembly GCF_016509475.1. Taxonomy (NCBI): domain Eukaryota; kingdom Metazoa; phylum Chordata; class Mammalia; order Carnivora; family Felidae; genus Prionailurus; species Prionailurus bengalensis. The sequence continues at coordinate 22,927,914 of NC_057348.1, forward strand.
TCATTTCTTGCTGGCTGTTAGCCAGGGTCGCACTCAGCTTCTGGAGACCACCCTCAGGTCCTAGCCCCCTGACCTTGTCACGGTATGACAGCTTACTTCTTCAAAGCCGGCAGGGAATCAATCTCTTCCATTTCTGCTTACAAAACATCTTTAACCTCATTAAGAGAGTGATGATCACATCACACTCACCAGTGTCGCTCATGCTCAAGGGAAGGGGATAAGATGTATTGACCGGAGAAGGGGCATCTTGGGGGACCATCTTAGAATTCTGCCTCCTGTACACCCCCATTTTGGGGATGGAGAGAAATTCTCAGAGAGGTTACATTCCTCGCCCAGAGTCACAAAGCCAGCAGTTACCAAGCAGGGACTTGATTACTAATAGCCTTCCAGGCAGGATGCACCTTCATGTTATATAATGTGGGCTGGCACGGTGCCTTCAAGAAAGCACTGGGTGAGGACACTTGAACAGCTATGCATATTGAGCCTTGAGACAACTGCATTGTAGACCACAGCTCCTCAAAGTGTGGACCATGGGCTGGTGTTGGTTCAGGAACTGTTTGTTACTGCAGCGAGTTAAGAAATTGAGAGCAAGTGTTTAGAAACATTTATAACAATAGGACATTGCTGGCACATTGAGCACGTTATGCTTTTGTGCTTTACAGAAGTGCTGGACGCCAACAGATTGGCAAATGCATACACACCAGAATAAAAACAAAACAACCCCCCTCCCCAATAAACCCCCATTGATAGTGTGAGGAATCTTGGTGTCAAGAACACAGCTTGTTGGTCCGGTTGTCATCAAATGGGGCCCTGATGCCCCTCGCTCTAGAGCTGAAAATTGAATGCACCTGGGAATAAGACCACCTCGATCTCCTGGGTTAAAATAGTAGCTAAGCTCTTTGAAGCTTTTCTGGCCAGTGCTCTTGCACATTGTTTCTTGCTAAGCCGAGCCTAAAAATAACTCCAACCAAATTTCCAACATTTTTGGGTGCCTTCTGAATTGGAATATTCAGAAGCCCCTGATGGTCATTGCTGTGTCATTGTTTTTGGAGTTTATAGAAAAGCTGCCCTGCCGAATGCTCAAGCTTGGTTGACAAGATTGTCTCAAGCTTGTTTTCGTGACAGGTCACCGGAGCCCACAGGAAACAGTGCTGGTGAAAATGAGGATTTGACGGAGCCTGCAGAGTGAGGTTGCAGCCAGGCGGTGACCAGGAGCTGAGGCAGCTGCTCTTGGTCTCTGACTTCTGCCGCTCTGCCTCCCGCTTCGCTGTCCTTTCCGAACCCTGGCTTTCTTTGGGTCTCTGTGCATTGTTGATGATGACAGCTATGACCCCTTTCCCAAGTTCACATGCTTACTTCTAATGTGCCATAGAGGCTGATGAGTATCACCAACCTTTAAGTCCCAGTTTGCAGGGAGAAGCATCTGAGGAGCCCAGTTTGGTCAGATGTCCACTCTTGAGACAGATTGATTAGTACGGTATGGCATCTGTGTCCCCTCAGTGTGAGGGTTTTTGACCAGCTCTTGGAGGGGAAGCATGGGCAGAGCAGACATTGCAGAATGCCTTTTACACCGGCCCATGTGTTGACTTCAAGAGGACATATTAACATTCTCTCCATGGAGGGTATGTTGATTAACTTCCTAAAAAAAATAATTAGTGAAGACCTTTTTGACCCTTTGTAGCTCAATCATTGTCTGAAACATGGTCCTGTTTTCATGAAGACCAAATACCAAAACAACAGGGACACACAATTTTATCTTCCTGAAAAATCTCTCCCTTCAGAATAGAAAGACCTTGGGCAACATCTAATTATTCCTGTGCCTGTTAATTTGATAGCTTGAAAAATGTTTGTAGTCTTTAAGAATGTCTATGGAAATTTCCTGCCCCTGCCACAGATCAAATTGTTTAAATGATGGACGGCAATTTTATATTGAACTGTGATAATAGTATCTCATTTGCTGCTACTTAAGTGATTTCTTTTCCTCTTAACACATGTAGGTCAGGTTACTCCTTCAGTCTAAAAAAATTGTGAATAAAAAAGGATGACAAATGGAAGAAAGCCAATTATATAACACTTTTAGATGTTTGAAGTAAGACCATTGCATTTCTCAATATTGATTATTTTTTCGCTTGATTACAGTGACTCTCCTCAGCTATTTATTACAATATAGATCATAATTCACAGACTGCATTTGTTCTAAACTAAAAATAAGTGCAAGGAAGTGGAATGAGGAAGGTGCTGAATGAAAAGTAGCATTTTTGATATCAATGAATAACCATTGAGTAAATAATCATATTTAGCTTCTCCAAGCATTGTATTTGACTAATAACATATTGAACTCCCTTGTCAGAGAAACCTGAGTTTAATGTGTCCCATCTCATGCATTACCCTTTATTTTATATAGTAGATTGAAGACAAATTTTATGTTATTTCTGTCTGATAAAGAATTGGAGAAAGCAGAGAGCCGGCAGCAGTCACCGAGTTTTGTGATCTGTAATTAGATAGTGAAACTTGTGTTTCACAAACCTGAGCTCAACTTACCAACTCATGTTGTTGTACCTTCTTTGAGTGAAGGGGGCTACCCCAAGTATCCTACAGTGTTATGTACTCTTTGCTAAATAGTCAACAGTCGCTTGAGTGGTTTCTGGGTTCAGTATGCTTCACTAAGTGCACTGATCAATCAAGCAAGTTCTACACCCTAGGGGGCCTCTATTCCAGGAGATAAGATACAAGGTATAAAATGTGGAGTGACAGGAGGTCTAGGCAGATAAAGAAGTCCAGAGTAGGGAGCCATTAATTCAATACCTGTGTTAAATGCCTGGTGGGGCCTGGGCACTGTATGCTTTTATATTTTTTCATTCATTCATTTGCTCATACAGTCAGCCCATACTTATTGAGTGATCACTGTGTGCCAGAGGTTAGCAAAAACCTGAGTAACAAGATAGTCTACCATCCCAGAGATCAGCCTGCTAGGAGGGGGGGTGGGCTAGAGAAAGATGGGAAGAATCGTTCATTGATGGACGGACACTGATGGAGCATCACCATGCAGGGGGTACTCACCTAAGCCCTGAGCATACTATTGTGGACAAGCCCAAGGTATCCAGGGATAGAAGGAGGGGTGGGTCAGTTCTGTGGCTGATGCTTACAGTACAATACAGATGAAGCATACTTCTCCTCTCAGTATAGATTTGTGAAATATTCTATTGAAAGGGGTCTGGGGCCTTAGAGTGAGGAGCTCTTTATTCTGCTTTGGAGGGTTTAACACAAGTTTCACAGAGCAGAGGGTATTCAATGAGGGTGTTGAAGGAGGAATAGGAGCTTGCTGCATGGGGTGAGATGAGTGTAGCCAGAGACACCACCTGTGGAGAAGACACCTGCTTGTTACTGGTTTGGATAGCACGTGGTGTTCAATGATTATGACATGGGACTTACTTTTTCCACTACTCTGTACTTTGTTTAGAAAATCTACCAAAATGAAAGAGGAGTTAGGCTTTCCTTTTGAAAATTAGTAACCCTAGGACTCGAAAATAGTTTGCTCTGAAACTTGGAAAGCAAATGTAAACACATTTTTCCCCTTGTCAGAAAATGTTTAAACCCATTAGGATGCAAAGATTAGGGGCTTAGATTGGATTCACAGGAGCTACGCCAGCCCCACATATGTATTAGATTATTATTTTTTTTTCTGGAATGATACAGGCTTTTTGCCCATAGAGTAAGGCTTCTTGATACAACTGAAAAACCAGGAGAAGAAACTCAAAGGGCCTGTGCATTTCACCCTGGAAACCACGAGCTTAAACATTCAGTAGACACGGATCTTGGATTTTAGGCTCAGTTTTCCTTAACCTTCCTTCCTTTTCCTTCTTTTCCCAGATGCCTCTTGATGAGAAAAAGGCAGCTGTTTAACCTCATGCATATTTGCATTATTCCAAATGATCTCACAATTATGGTTAAGGTTCTTGGAAGAGGCTACCAGGCTTATAAAGAGGAAAGTGGCCTCCAAATGGAAGGGTGCTGCACATTCAAAGCAGACAGCAGAGAAAATGGGGAGACAAGGCAAATGCATTTTGCCAGCAAATGTTGTGGAGGGAATCCAGGCACCTGCCAGGTGGAAGTCCTCGGGAGTGATGAAGCGGTTATTGACGTAGAATTCATGCATCCTCCCCCGTTCGCACTTGATAAACTGCCAGGTCCAGTTCTCCTAGTAGCAGCTCACCTTTTCCAATAATTTGTCCTCCAACAGCTGTCCAGTAATGTTTACAGTCGTTTGTTGTTGTTGTTGTTTTTAACTACGAGACTAACCAATATTTCTGTGCCCTAAATTTTATTCAGTGAACTCACTTCCTTGATCCTTCATCAAGGAAGAGATTTCTTTAAAATCAATGAAATTACCAAAGAGCGGACCACTCCTGTGAGTGTCAGCTCTGCCCCAGCCTGCTGTGAGTACTGGGGGTTCTCTGCTCGTCAGCACTCACGTGCCCCTAACCTTGTACGAGGTGCCTCCCACCTTATTGTCTCCAGAGACGTTATTTCCAGCCCTGAGTGGCCTCCCTGAGGGTCAGCATCCAGAGAGAGGGAAGCCCCAGAGTCTAGTTCTGACCCCCCAACCACCATCTAATCACAAGAAGTAGCTGTCAAAGTCCCTGGTACAGAGGGAGCGGAGGCATCATGGGAAACACTGCCCCTCTGAGTGCTTTAAAACATCATCCCAGGGGATTAAGGCAAGAGAGACATGCAGGCTTACAGGGTCTGGAAAGAGCCCTGACGGCAAACCCTGCCCCCTAACTTGGTACGTAGAAGAGCTCATTCTAGTCTCTGAGTCCCTTTTTAAGCCTTTAAAGCTTGCCTTTCTGTATAAATCTACCTTAATCATTAATCAGGCCAGGATCTTGCCTCAGCATCATGTCTTCCCAGGGTGTCCTGTGTTATGTTCCCACCAGCCCCTTTGGACTTTGTAACACTGTTTTTGCCCTTTCCTTGCCCCTGACCTTGTAAAGTGTTACCTGCCATCTGCATGCTTTAGATGCCTGCCCATCTTGACCTCTGGTACTGCTCTGTCCCATGACTCCCCATCCATTGCTGTATGTTGGTTATGTATTAGGTTACTAGCAAAGTGAGATGTACCATTGATGGTATGCGTTGAGTTAGCATGTTAAAAGCTATGATTTACTAAACAGAATAAATTAAGTGGTTTGCCTTCATGAAGTATTGGCAAATATGGGAAATTATATGAGGAGCAAGATTTTATTAGAATACATACGCACGTGTTAGTATTCTTGTTTTGACTTGTTTTATTAATAGTTAGGATTGTTTTAGTGTTTATTTAAAATTACCATGTCTGAGTTATCTTTAACATTCATCATATCCAATAGTAGTTGTTTGATTAGATATTTGTCTCCTTTATAATTTTGTTCAATGGGGGATCTTCAAGAAGAGGGACTGTGTCTTATTAGGTTTTGCTTAATAAATAATAGTTGAACTTCTTTTGAGAGTCAGAGAGAGAGAGAGAGAGAGAGAGAGAGAGAGAGAGAAAGAAAGAAAGAAAGAAAGAAAGAAAAGGAAAGAAAAGAAAAGAAAAGAAAAGAAAGGGACAGAACCCAGGAAAGTCACTGATCTCTTCTGGTTTGTATAAACTAATTTTCAGCATATAACCAGTGTGTATGATATCATCAGTTTAATCAGTGTATGTGTCCAGAAGCAAGCTAATATTTGGGGGTGTGGTTTCCTTATAACCTTTCTTGCTATGTTTTTTCAATCTGCTTACACTTCCCCAAGTAAGGACAACTTAATTAACAGCATAGAAATAATCACAGATATGTATACCTATAACATCAATATCTCCGGGCTATGATAGGTCACTGAAAGTGTTGTCTCTCCTCCCCCAATGCCCCCAGGCCTGAAACTTTATGAAAAAACATTGTTCTTTTATTTAAAAAAAATCTGTAAAATACTTTAATGACACAAACTTTGTTTTAAATAGCAGTTTAGAGTAGGACTAAGTTCATTCTGTTGGTGGAATGCAGTTAGACTTGGCTGTGCTGGAGAGCCACGGCTGCACTGGGGAGCTGTCTGCATGGTTGTGGGACAAGCCAAGGCCTTGTGCTTTCCTCTTAATCTCCTTCCCTGTGTCCATCCGCCATGGGCCTCTCACCACCCTGAGTCACTTCTCCTCTGGCACCTCCTTGGACTCAGGTGGTATGAAGTTCAGCCTTGCACTGATGGTCCAGGTGTTGCCCCAAGCTGGCCCCCGATCTGCTGTCTCGCCATACTTAGCTCTGTGCCCAGACTGTTCTGTCCTTTGTTCCTGAAGCTTATCTTTTCTCAGAATCTGTGTACGTCCTAAACACCTTCTAATGTTAGAAGAAAACCTGTCTGCTCTGTCTTCCTGGCTTCAGTAGTGGAAGTCGTTGTTTCTTCCTTCAACTCCTCCACCTCATGAGTTGGAAATCTGGCAAATAGCATCAGGGGTAATTATTAATTATTGCCAGATATGGCTATAAATTCCTAGGGGGAAGAGACAGGGTTATTTTAGCTCCCTTCAGTGCCTGGCACTGCCTGGTTCTTTATATACGGTAGATGCTTAATAAATATTTGTTGATTAATAGGTTTCGTGTCCCTTCAGGTGAGCTGCTCTTAATTAGTTTAATAATAGAGCCCCCCCCCCCCCACTTTTTAATGTAGCATACAAACAGTGGGAAAATCTTTTGGGGATGAGGTGGGATATAAATAAACGCTAATAAATTATTATAAGCATTCCAAAATGTTATTGTTAACCAATGATCTTTTCCTCCATTTGGTGTTCACTTTCCCCAAAAGTGAGAAAATCTTTAATTAGTGCTGTTTGTATATGAGCTGTGAGTCGACCTTAGAATTCTGCTAGACGCCATTGAAGCCTAATTCTTAGACTCCAGTGGTTGAATGTTCACAATAGCACACTTCTAAGGATCATTTTAATGTATTTAACTTACTATTATCTGAATAATATTTATTTAGTGTTTCTTGTCACAGTTATTGCAAATGATAGTAATTTAGCTAGTTAATCTAAAATGGGTTGTTGTGCTAAAGACGCATAAAAGATCCCAATTAAGAACCAAGTAAATAAGTAAGTCTTTAAAGGAGATTTGAATCTCTCCACAGACTTGCTCGGGATGAGAACTTTCCCTGTGTTGATGGTGATTGGCAGGTTGTATTCACTAACGTGGCAGGTGCCAAGGAGTCATTGTATGCTTTGAAGGAAATCAGACAACAAAACGTATTGAATTCCACCCTAGTATACTAAAAACACCTCTTTGTTATTTTGGTGACAGTGTTATTGAAATATAATTCACATATCATATAATTTTCCCCCTTATAAGGTGTACAATTCAGTAGATTTTAGTCTATTTATAGCTGTGCAACCATCACCACTATCAATTTTAGAACATTTTCATTACCCCATAAAGAAACCACAATACCTTTAGCCATACACTGCATGGTCTTTTGTGACTGACTCCCTTTATTTAGCTTAATGTTTACAGGGTTCATCCGTGTAGTGGTGTGAATCAGTTCTTCATTCTTTTATATTGCCAAATAATATTCCATTATATGGATGTACCACATTTTATCCAATTCATTGCTTGATGGACATTTGGGTGTGTCCACTTTTTGGCTGTTAACAAATAGCACAGCTATGAACATTTGTGTGTAAGTTTTTGTGTGCACAGCGCTTTTTGTTTTCCTTGAGTATATACGTAGGAATGGAATTAACTGGTCCTATAGTAAGTCTGTGTTTAACCTTCCAGGGTACTTCCAGATTGTTTTCCAAAGTGACTGTATTGTTTTACCTTACTAGGAATACTTTTACTGTGAGAAAGTAGGATCATGCAATATATAAGAGGGGTTCTACATTTGCAAACTAGTATATTAGTTCACACTTCAGAGTTTTTCCCATTGATGGTTTTTTTCTAACAACTTTATTGAGGTATAATGGACATCCAGTACAACTCACCCATTTTAAGTGTACAATTCAATGATTTTAGTAGATTTGCCAAGTTGTGTGTATATCACTATAATGTGGTAATTGATGCACATCACATTGTCTGGACATCTTCATCACTGCAATATGACCTCTCTTCCCATTCCCATTTATTTGATCTGTCCTTACTCATTTAATGTTGTCATTTGCTGGCCCAGGTGGTAGCTGGGCCAAAGGGCTGAGAAAAATTCATGGCTAACAACATAAAACTGAGACACTTATATCAACTTAATTTTTTATTTCTTTTCTTTTCCTTTGGGGGTGGGGAGAGAGAGCAAGCAAGGGAGAGCACAAGTTGGGGAGAGGGGCAGAGGAAGAGAGAGAAAGAATCCCAAGCGGGCTCTGTGCTCAGCATGGAGCCTGATACGGGGGTCGATCCCTTGACCCTGGGATCATGACCTGAGCCAAAATCAAGAGTCAGACACTTAATCAACTGAGCCACCCAGGCGCCCCTCAACTTAATTTTTTTCAAGTTCACAATTTCATACTGCAATTTTGAAATCCAGAACTCTCTGAAAATTGAGAATTTTTCATAACTCATTTGGTGGAAAAGCTTGATCTGAAATGACATGTGGGTATGTATAATATTTATTTGTTCTATTTAATGTGAATAATCATGTCTTACTACACAAATATTAATATTTGATTATGGGGTGCTGCCCTAGCTCTCACTGGGGATTTGTAATAAATACAGATACGTGTATTCTTTCATCTTTTAAAATCCAGATGAACTAGCATAGCATACTGGCCCCAATGATTTTTTTTTATGTTTATTTATCATTTTTGAGAGAGAGAGGGACACACAGAGTGTGAGCGGGGATGGGGCAGAGAGAGAGGGAGACACAGAAACCAAGGCTGGCTCCAGGCTCTGAGCTGTCAGCAAAGAGCCCAACGTAGGCCTTGAACCCACGAACTGTGAGATCATGACCTGAGCCGAAGTCTGGTGCTTAACCGACTGAGCCATGCAGACGCACCCGCCCCACCACAGTGTTTTGGTTTGTTTTTTTAAGTTTATTTATTGAGAGAGAGAGGTGAGAGAGAACACGAATGGGGAAGGGGCAAAGAGAGAGGGAGAAAGAGAATCTCAAGCAGTTTCCGTGCTGTCAATGTGGAGCTCAGCACAGGGCTCAATCTCAGGAACTGTGAGATCATGACTTGAGCCAAAATCAAGAGTCGGATGCTTAACCAACTGAGCCACCCAGGTGTTTCCTGGCCCCAACGGTTTTAGATGGTCTTATGGACCTATTTTTGCTTTCAGTAACCAGCACCTCAGGGCCTTTGCACTTGCTGTTTGGCTGTTCTTCCTGGAAGGTTATTCCTCCATATATCCTCTGGGGTCCTTTTTGTTACTCAGGTATCAACTTTGCAGGGATCCCCTTGCTGACCACCCCAAATATTTGTACTGCTGTCATTCTCTACTGTGTTGCCTTGTTTTATAATTTTCAGGACACTTATCCTCACCTACTGTGATCTAACATATTTGTCCCCTTGCTTGCTATCTATGTCTCATCCAACATAAGTCCCATAAAATCAGAGGTCCTAGCTGTTGATTTGTGGGGACGCTGCTGAAAGGCACTGAGCGGTACAGCGTGAAGACCACCCCCCCCCCCCCCCCCCGGCTGTTGCAGCCTATCCCTGCTGGAGTGTCTGCTGCTACTGAGCCAATTCTGCTTGGCTCATCCACGGGGAGGGAGCTGGACTTGACCTAACAGTCAGTGCTTTGGAGCTGCCCTCAGACTACCTAAGGCTGCTGCCTCTCCCAGAGCATCAAAAACTAAACGTCTGGTCTTCACTCTTGTGCCAGCCTGTCACCATGGAGATGGAAACAGAAAGTTCTCGGAGTGGTCTCCAGGCCCCAAAGGGAGGACCCCTCAGCAGTGAAAGATATTAGACAATCACCGGCCTTCAGATTATCTTCTTTTTTCTTCAAATCTAGATTTTCATCCATGTTTTTGGGACAGGAAGAAAGTTGTAACCAAAATCGGTCTGCTCATTCTCTCGTCTCTCGTCAGATAACTAGGTGATGGGCATGCTTTCTGATATAACACACAAGGTAACAGAATGTGTAATTTCTTCTGTTCTAGCTCTTTCGCCCCTCAATTTACACCTGGTTTTACAGCAAAATACTCGTGAAAGTCAAGGTCTAGGCAAGAATCCTGGCCTCAGTTTATTTGCTTGTTAGATTTAAGTGTCTTTGCTGAAGGACCAGTTGAGACAGCTGCTTGTGGCCATGGTTCCGAGGGCCCTTGTCACTCCAGAGTGCCTCCATGTTGGCATCGACGGTTTGAGTCTTCCTAAAGTTTAACCAAGTGAGAGTGTTGTGAGTTCCACTCTTTTTTTTTTTTTTTTAAATTTAAAAAAAAAAATTTTTTTTTTCAATGTTTATTTATTTTTGGGACAGAGAGAGACAGAGCATGAACGGGGGAGGGGCAGAGAGAGAGGGAGACACAGAATCGGAAACAGGGACCAGGCTCTGAGCCATCAGCCCAGAGCCCGACGCGGGGCTCGAACTCACAGACCGCAAGATCGTGACCTGGCTGAAGTCGGATGCTTAACCGACTGCGCCACCCAGGCGCCCCGAGTGAGTTCCACTCTTAATCTCATACCTCACCTGCTGCGTCACTTTGGGGTGGTCTCTCCATCCCTGAGACTGTTTCCGGTTGGTGCAGTGGGGATGTGATAGCCCCCCAAGGGTTTATGGTAAGGCTTAAATGGACAACCATTTGTAAAGTTGGGCACAGAGGAGGGCCTTGATCATGTCCGTTCCCTTCTTTAGCATCTGCCTAGGATTGCTTGATTTGCTCAAAACGATTTCACTCCTTTGGAACATTTGTGGGAATTTGAAAACCACGGAAGCTCAAATATGTTTTATGAATTTGCCTGAACTACATAGAATGGCTGATACTCAACTCCTTTTGATTCACAAAATGGAAATTTGGCATGGTTGAACTTACTACTTCTGTGTGCGTCTATTTCACAGTAAATGCAGGCGGGGAGGGCAGCAGAGGGGTGAACATGGAGGGTTGGTGCCTTCAGTGCTTTGTGCTGAACCTAAGGCTTCATTCTGTTTGGTCCTTAAGAGCACTGGAGAGCTACAAGAGCCCAAACTGCAAGGCGTGCGGGGCTGTGGAGGGGCTTGTGTGTGAGCAAGGCATGATGAATGTCAGGAGCAAGCACGGTCTACAAATGAGGCATTGCATAGACGTCGAGAGAATGTAAGGTTTTGGTCCTAGTTTACTTTTATGGAAAATGGATTGAGTCCTTCATGGGCTCCGTCTTTTCTTCATTAAAAAGGAAATCCTCAAATCTTGTACCACTATCATGTGTTTCTCTATCTGCGTATTTCCTTGCCAGTTTGAAATAAAGTTATAATTAAGGGTTGACAGAGGAGAGAGTTGAAACCGAGAGAATAAAACATAAAAATAACTTCCCATAAAAATTCAAACTTTATATGCAATTTCAGTTCATTACCTGGGCATTAAAAAGGGGAGAGTCAGCTTATCTTTTAAGCTAGCATCTCATCCTTGGAAATGTAAAAATGTGAAGTTTGGTTCTGGAGGGTGAAAATGTCATTTCTTGAACACAGAGGAACATACGAGAATTAGAAGGGACAAATAACAGAAAATGACCTGAAAGATACACTTCGTTCAGAGCCTATCCCCCTTGGTTTACTCAGCTCCCCATGGGCACCCCAGGATCGGTTCCCTCGCCACCCCGTGTTTTAAGTTGGAGCCATCATCTTCTTGAAAGTATCGGACAAGGTTCAGAGTATTGGTGTCAGGATTTTATTTCTACGTTGTGGGAGGAGGGCCTTTCCTGAGGACATTGAAGCAGGGGGCTTGTGTAAAACATTTGGGGACCAGGGTCATGGGAATAGTCTTATTTTTCATTATTCATTCTTGATTTCATTTGGAATAAGCTTCACACCTAAGTACATGTGTTTTACTTTACCTTAGAGGAGTAAAAAGCAGCTTGGGCCTATTTACCCAAGGTCCTTCAGAAGTCAAGGGTGACCCAGGCCATTTGGACGTTTTTTCCTCTAAAGCTCCCAGTATGTTATGATGTGAAGAAATGACAAAGCATATTTCAAGTTGTGACATATTTTAAATATTTACGTTGAACAAATTACTGCTTTTTAACAAACGTATACAATATAGTTGAGCTCTTCCCAAGAAAATAAAAGATAGTAAAAAGAAGTAGTAATGTATCATAGACTATGTGGTCCAGGCACTGAATGAAACAGCTTCTCCCTCCAGTGCAGTGGCTTCTCTTTGACTGCATCTGGAATCTCCTTAGGAGATAAAGTGGAAAGTCTAAGTTTAAGGGCCTTGGAATTGGAGGCCTGGGTCCAATGGCTGGGCCTGGAAAGGATTGTAGAGCTTCCCTGAGCTGGGTCATCAGGGAGCTTCCCAGGACAGTTTTTATTACTGCCTTTGTTACTGTAAGCATGTTTTCATCCTCAAACCTTCCTTCTCCCTGAATTCCCTTCCTGCCAGGGCCTAAATCTCTCCTCCCTCCCTCCTTCCTTTTTTTCTTTCCTTCCTTCCTCCCCCCGCCCCAACCTACCTTCCTTCCTTCCTTCCTTCCTTCCTTCCTTCCTTCCTTCCTTCCTTCCTTCCTAGTATTTTCATACAGGAATCTGGATTACTCTCCCAAACTTCAGTTCCTCCCAGTTTTCTGTTCCCTGCACATTGGACCCTGCTCCTACCTCTGCTCTAAAATGGTTCTTGCGTACTTAACCCTCCAGTTCACTCAGGTTTAGCCAGAAAAGCCAAAAAGCCTTTAGGTATTCTAAGTAGGCAGGGATTAACATAAGGAGCTTAAAGCTCACTTGATAGTTGGCAGGGGGCATGAGGTTCAGGGAAGCTGCTGCCCAAGTGCATAGATTTGGGAAGTGCCATGGTCACAGGGAACCACCACCAGCGGCCTGAGCCTCTGTACACTCAGTGGGTAATTCTCAGGAGGGCATCTGGATGACACCAGCAAAAGACCTGTGCCATCTGCAGATGCCCACACACTTGCCCATAGCTTCAGTTGGAGAACATTGGCATCTGCCGTTTTTGCCTTTGTCTCTCCAAATCTAATCTGAATCCCTGCTGGTAAGGGATTCTAGAACAGGTAGTTTTCAGGCTTCTAGCCCTTGCCATAGAAGGGGTTGCTTCAGTGATGCTGAGAATCCACAGGCAGCATCCAGCATATGCCCTCCTTCAGCAGATCTTCCATCATTACGTTACTTGGTGTCACTCTGAGCTTTGGCAACATCTGCCAGCCTTCTTTTCTCAAGTGTTCCTTCTGAGCTCCATCTGCCTCTCTGACCATTCCTTGCTGTCTCCTGGGGGTGATACTGGCTAGTGGTTAACAGTACCAAGCCAGTTACCATTACTCTGTCCCCTCATTCTCTCTGGCCTGTTGGCCTCCGAGTCTTGCAGATTCACTCTTCTGAATAGCTTTAACGTGCTTTTTCTGTAGTCTTTCTCTTCATTGCCTCGGATCACCTTCTGAAAAATTTTTAAAAATCTATGTAACTTCAATAATACTTAGCTGCTTAAAACTCTCCAGCCTCCTTTTGTGCTACCTCGCTCCATGCAACCCCACCTCTACATGTGTCCATATACTGAACTTTTTGTGATTGCCTGAGTGTGTCTGTCATGTTGTCTTTTGCCTTGGGGTCTTTGCACATGCAGTTTCCTGATCCTGAAAGGACCTTCCTGTTTCCTGGGCTATCGCTTGTCCTTCAGGTGTCAACATAGATGAGAAGCCTCCTTGCACCTGTAAGCCTGGTCTAGTTGATCGCTCAGTGGGCTTCCTCCTCTTGGAACCTTTATCACATTGAGTTCTGGTTGTCTGGTTTTCTTTTTCCCTCCCTAGACTACAATGTCCTCAAGGGAAGGAGGTATATCTTATAAACTTTATAGTCCCAGCCAAACATAGTACCTGGTGCATAGTAGGGTAAATAACGGATCTTCGTTAAGTTGCGCAACAGCTGCATTTTGAGCATCGGCCGTGCGCTCAGTGCTGTTTTAAGAACACAGCATGTCACTGTTTTGTGCGAGGTGGGATGGTGATGGTATCTCTGAGGAGGGGTCATGGGAGCTACAGCATGGATGACGAGGAGGGGGCAAACATCTGAGGATCCTTAGCCACGAGAACAGGAAGGGTGACAGAGACAAGTCTGTGGTGATCTGGAGCCAGTGCAGAAGGAGGCCGCTGAGGGTGCAGGGCATATCATAAAGAGCCTGTGAGTCATGGTCATGAGTAATGGGAAGTCATCAGAGGGTTTCAATGGGGGAGGGATGCCATCAGAATTACTCTTAAAAGGTCCTTCTGGCAGTGTAGATGGCTTGGAGCGGAAGCTGGGGTCTTGTTAGGCTGGTGTCTAGGAACAGATGGTTCTGGCTTTGACTAGGTTCTAATGGGGAGATGATAACAATGGTGGTAAACATAAGGTGTATTTTAGAGGGATAGTCCAGAGGACTCGCTGATGGGTTGAAATATTTGTGTAATCAGTGGCATTAAATTGAGCAGTTTCCCTGCATCATTATCTTCTTGTTTCAGGTTTATCTGCTTATAATTTGTTTTTTTCAGCAGTGCTCCCGGATTAGTATAAAGATGACTTAATGTCCAGAGGTCGTCATGTCACTCTTCTGCCCAGTTGGACCTCTTCAGTGCCCTGTCCCCGCTGTGCACGGGACACAGGATCCCTTCACCTAGTTCATTGTCCTTGCTCACCTGAGCCATACCTGCCTGCCTTTTGGCACCCTCCTCCCCTTCACCTCCCCCATTCCAGACCACCTGCAGCTCTGCAGACACACGGGTCTCCTACTGTGGAGCCTTTGCTGTTCCCTCCCCGTCATTTGTCTTGGCCATGTGGCTGACTTTCACTCATCCTTTAAGCCAGGCTCACAGTCACATCACTGATGAAACCTTCCCCACGGTGTCCCATGCCCTGGCAGGGTTATCTGTTTCCTGCTTTGAGTTTTCATTGCACGTTACTCTCTCTGCCCTTTGTTTTCCCCACGTGTAGACTTGGGATACTCTCTGTGCTTTCTTTTATGGGATGGTTGTGAGGATTAACTGGATTGATTGACTCGAGCGCTTAGAGCAGCTTCACATGGGGACAGGAGGTGTGAAACCCAACAGCTATTTGCTGTTGTCACCCATGTGGTCCTCCCATTGTGTCCCACACCACACTGTCTAATGATTTGCTTCTCCTCCCACCTAGACAACAAAGGTGCCAGTTGTCTTCATGGCCCAAGCCCTGACATAATTCTTTTGATACGTGTCATCATCCTCATCACGGCCATGGGTGTCATCATCAACAATGAGAAGACCTAACACCAATGGGTGTTTACTGTGTTCCAGGACTTTGGCCCAGAGTACTCTCTCTCATGAAGTAGCTGGAGCCGGGATTCAAAGTCAGGTTGTCTGACCCCAGAGCCTGCTCTCTGGACCAAAATATGTTGCCCCCTGACTCCCAGCTGAAGTTGCCTGGTAAATACTTGCATGGACAGATAGAAGGAAAGAATAAAAAGAGAACTGGGATAGGTTTTCTATGCATCAAATTTATGTAAAACTCCATCTTGAGTAGGTAAAGTCTGAATGGACGTGAAGGTTGCTCTGTGTTTTTCCGCTTTCAAGTTGAAAGAACCTTTTCTTTCCCTGGCCATTGTTTGGGGCCAGGGGCTAGGAACTGCCTGCCACACTTATTGGCCTGCTCCACGTCTCAGGTGCCATCCGTCAAAGGAGCTTGCTTTGGCAAACAGCTTAATTTCTGTGTTTGTGCTATTCTGAGGACATCAGTCAAACCTTTCAATAAAGGCCCTGGCCTCATTCCATTTTCAGCCTCACCGATCACGGATTTTGCTGCAGAAGCTGAAAAAGACTGGTGGGTTCTGAAAACCAGTCCTTAAGGAGCAGGTGCACAGCCTTGTGTTTGTGAACACAAGGTTTGGAGTCCTCTCCTTGGCAGCAGAATCGACGTTCTCATAACCTCCATGTAACTGTGAACTTGAGGCGTTGTTCCAAGTTCTCCCCATATGAGAGCCAACCGTGGGAGGCATAGACTCTGTGAGCTTTCCTTGTTACAGTCAAGCTGTGTTATGCCTGAACATCTTGTCTCTTCTCCTGCCCCATCATAATAATTTCTTGCACTTGCGCGGAATCCTTAGGAAATGTTTTGTGTCTACATTCTCACCAAGTTCACACACCGAAGTAAGAGGAAAGATGGTATTATTTCAGGGCCTCAGATAAGAAAATCAGGGCTCAGACAAGTTAAGGTTTTTCCCAGAAGAAGTAGCTAATGAGTAGGGTGATCTGGATTTAAACCCTTGTCCTTGGGCTCTGAGACCTGTTCTCATTCTGCTGGACCAAAAGCTTCTTGTGGGTCAGGACTAAGTTATTTATTGCTTGATGTCCCACTCAGTTCTTGGTACCATTCTGGTTACTTGATAGGTTCTCATCAAACACTTGTTAAAGTAAGTTGAACAGAAGGGAACTACAACTCAGAATAGAAACTCTGTAGGACAGATTTTCCCACTGGCAATAACACCTTGTTAACTTAGCTGTGCCTTGTCTTATGTAGATGTTCCCATCATCCTTAGCTATCTGGATGGTACCTTCCATACTCTGCCATTGTGGGTTTCACACCTCCGAGTAAGTCCTGGAAAAGATGTAATTAAGGGCTGGAACAGGATTTTTTTTACTGTTAAGAGTCCTCTGGGATAGGTGATTTCCTTTCGTTGTGGAAAACAAATGTTTATCCTCAAACTTCTATAATCCCGTTCATCTTGGACTTTCCCCTCCATCCTGGACTGCCCCCTTAGGAAGTTAATGATAATTTCATTGCCCACAAAGGAAATAGCCCAGTTATCCCACAACTGAAGAGTTCTGAGGGAACTTTTCAAGGTTTGTGGTTGTTGACTTCATTTTGGTAATAAAGTAAGCCATTCCCAAGAAGGCTATGTAAACAGAGGGCCATTCCATAAGATCCCGGATCATCTGAAAACGTTGCTTGTCTTTTCTTCCTAACTCCTCCCAGCTGCCATGGTCCTTGGGCAGCCCCTTGAGCAAAGTTTGGCTGTTTCTATCTGTAGAGGCTTCGCACATGTTGCACTTGGGCAAACGCAGCCTTATCTGTAGAATGAGGTGGCTTTGGTTTGGAAATTGGCTATACTTGTTGATAACAGGCATTAATTTAATCAGCCTCAAATTGATGACAGCTATCTCCTGTGGATACAAAGGTAGTTTGCTTTGATTGTGATCCTGTCTTCTGATGAAAGGTCTAGGCTTATTTTGTC
This sequence comes from Prionailurus bengalensis, assembly GCF_016509475.1. Classification (NCBI taxonomy): domain Eukaryota; kingdom Metazoa; phylum Chordata; class Mammalia; order Carnivora; family Felidae; genus Prionailurus; species Prionailurus bengalensis. The sequence goes on from NC_057348.1 coordinate 22,945,221, forward strand.
TTGTAAAAGTCTGATGTAGGCTTATGTAATCTGATGGAGCTGGGAAGGGGGAGGAGTAGAGGAAGGGAGGAGAGAGCCCCAGGTACATGCTCGATGTGTTTGCTCTTTTGTTCCGTTACCTGCTTTCTCTGGAAACTTTATAGATTAGCTTTTATAATCTACTTTGAAATGTTTGCTGTTTTTAAAGCAGAAGCAATCTTTGCAGTTTTCAGGCAGAAGGTCATTTTATACAAAATGTTCATTCGTGTGCAACAAAGCTTATTTCTTCTACAGGAACAAAGAAATAATGAAGGCTCCTTAAAAGCTGTTTTTCTCTAAAGAAATGATCATCTTGATAGTTGGTGATTTATATGTGTCATTTCTATTGGAATTGAAAAGTAAAAACATTTGTATCAATAAGGATTACTGAATATTGTGAAGCTCTCAGATATGACTCTAACTGTGGATTTCAGCATTTCTCACTGGGAGGGAAAGCAGTCTTCTTTAATTGTGTCCATCTTTCCAGGTAATTTCCTTTGGCCCTGGTTTATTGCCTGAAGATCTTTCATAGATGTGGCCTCTGTGTAGGTCTCTGAGATCTGGCTGCTACCAGCACATTTTCTTGCTTCCAGAACTTTGTGCGCAACGTTCCCATGGGCTGGAACACTGGTTCAGCACCTTTCCTTCTTCTGTTTTCCTTTAGAGCACAGCTTGATGTCACCACTTCTGGGAAGCTTCCTAGCCTACTGGCAGTATTCTTTGTCACTTGTCCCTTTATGTGCACTTGCTGTTTTCCTCATGTGTGGCCCTCACCCTTCTGTAAAGCACCTCATGTTTCATGGCTCACTGGTGGTACAAGCCCCACACTTTGGGAAGTAGTGATCTGACTATTCTAGTGCAAAAGCAGCAAAGATGAATCAACACTGTGACCGAGTAGTAAAAACTCCATCCCAAGAACAAAGGGGAAGGGATTTCCATGCCAGAAGGAATGAAAATGTAAGTTTGAACATCTTACACCCCCCCCAACTTAATAGGTCTTAAACTATTGATTTCTGACCCCCCCCCTTTTTTTTAAGTTTACTATTTACTTTGAGAGAGCAAGAGCATGAGCTGGGGAGGGGCAGAGAGAGAAGGGGAAAGAGAGAGAGAGAGAGAGAGAGAGAGAGAGAGAGAGAGAGAGAGAGAGAGACTATCTCAATAAGGCTCCATGCTGTCAGTGTAGAGCTCAGTGCAGGGCTCGAACTCATGAACCATGAGATCATGACCTGCACTGAAACCAAGAGTCACACACTTAACTGACTGAGCCATCCAGGCACCCTGATTTCTGACCCTTCATACAAGAAAGGAGTGTTTGAAATTAGCCCTGGGAACAAATCAATCCCATTTTGTCCAGATTCTCAGAGACACATTGTCATGTGCTGACAGCATTTTAATGAGGGTAGAGATTTTTCATTTTATTTCTGGGATCAATTGAATTTGAAATCTGGGATACAGATAGAACCAGGGTCTCCTCTGTCTTCGCTGCTGTAGACCGTCAACATGCTGAGTTCAAGCCCTGCCCTAAATGGTGCCAGGGTAGCATTACCCCTAGGTGCACACAGATGGGCAAAAGGTATAACTCTTCCTGCATCAAACTAGCTCTTCAAGCAAAAGCCGCTGAATCTAGTGTGAGGAAAACATGAACCATGCGACACTGGGTATGGTCGTACTGTCTTCTGGTCATTCTGTATGGTTATTCTTCTACACCAAGTTTAGTGCTTGTTGGATTTGAAGGAAGTCTCACGTGATCTCTAACCCTGGTATTCTTGACAATTCAATCATTAGCTTCAAGTGAGTCATCAGTATAGCCCAAAGCCATGTTAGGGATTACAGGTTTTCCTTAGAATCCCCTCAGTCGAATGTAAACCCCCCCCCTTTTTTTTGGAAAAATAATTATGTATTCATTCCAGAAAAAAAGGCAATAAAAATGTAGGTACGATTATTAAATGTACTGTTGCAAAATGAAGCACATTAAGTGCTTTGAAATCTTTGTTAAATTCCAATATCCCATTATAACAGCATTTACAAGCCAAAGCTTTTTAGTTTTAACATGAGAAATAAAAATATCATTTTTCTTTGCTTCTCCATATGGTTTTTATATTTCTGTTTTGCTTTAAGGATTTCTGTCTATAATGGTTCCCTCCTCCGCCTTTCCCCCTTCTTATTAAAATTTTTTTCTTTTCATTTGTACATAATTTGTTCATTCTGATAGACTCAGTAGGAGTCCAGTAGTAAGTTACTATCACATTTTCTCTTACCTTTCCCACCTCTCACTGTACTGTCTTTTCCCCTATTAAGCCAAAATGATCAGGAACAACAAAAACAAAAAATAAAAGATAAAATACAAGTAGAACAACAACAAAAAATCATTTTCTTCTTCTGATCCAGTTTTTACGGTGACTTGGTGTCCTGTTTTCCCCCCTCCTCAACCATGACAGGAAGTTTGACCTCTATAGCTGTCATCTTGATTTAAGTGTTTGGAGGAGGAGACTGGAGACTGTGTGTCCTGTAGCATCGTACTGATTATACGTGGGGTCACTGTAAGAAGAAATAAGATGTGATTTAAAATGAAACGCTTTAATATCCCACTGTTTCCCTTGGCAGTTTTGCCTTCACCGTAGCTGTAAATAGTGTCCATGGTCCATGGCTTCTAGCATTTCTTATTTATAAAGATGGCTTTTGTTTGTATTTATTTCACTAAAAGGGAAGCATTCTTTGGGAATATAAAGTCGCTGAAACATACATCACATCCTGAATGGCAACTTTTTGGCTTGTAGATGCTTTGTTCCAAGGCCAGCATGTATATTCTAGTACATTGTTATCATTTTTGTTGAGCGAGGGAATGCTTTGGCGTTAAAGTGGGGAGGATCCGCGGGTGGACAACACTGCTGTTTCCTTGCCTCAGAGCCCGGTTTTGAATACGAGTCTTCAAAGCCATTTTTATTTCCAGTGTTCAGTTTTAATTAAAAACCACATTCACAATTCTGTAATCCCATCTGCAGATCCAAAAGGGGAATTCATACAAGAGAAAATTAACTCATTATTATTAAAAGCACACTGCCTTTCCAATAGGTATAATAGAGTAACAGTTTCCCTCGGGCTCAGTGGTTCCTTATATAATAACTAAAATATTAGCAAATTTTAATTGATTTTTCTTACCTGCAAGCAGTGATCAAACTTATTTTTAAAACATACTTAATTTGATTTAGGTGATAAAGGGATTTGCTTAGGAAAGAGACACTAGAAGCTGCTCTTTTCTACTGGCAAGCATGAGTTGGAAGTTGAATGGTCTTGACTTTTTTGAAATGGTGATTCAATTTATTTTTATAATAGGAACTTTTGTCCCCAGGACTCTGTTTTAGGTAAATTTATGGCACATGGTAGCCTTCTTTTAAAATTTTTTTCCAATGTTTATTTTTGAGAGACAGAGACAGAGCATGAGCAGGGAAGGGCAGAGAGTGAGGGAGACACAGAATCCGAAGCAGGCTCTGGGCTCCGAGCTGTTAGCACAGAGCCCAATGTGGGGCTTGAATCCATGAACTATGAGATCATGACCTGAGCTGAAGTCAGACGCTTAACTGACTGAGCCACCCAGGCACCCCGGCACATGATATCCTTCTTAAATAACATTTCTTTTAATTTGTGTGTCTTTATAAGAGTATTTCAGAAGAAAGATCAACTATCCTTTATTCTTTCCAAAAGCTACAAGTTCTTGGTGTGCTGTTTGTCATTACCATTGTGCATAACCGATGAGCTTGTTCTTGAGGATCTTCCCCTGAATTCTCCCATAAAATGTAGGCCTCTCTTCCAGTAGCCCCATACTGCATGAAGTATGTATCCTTTGAAAAAGAGCCCTGTTCAAAAGTACTTAACTTGCTTTCCATGAGATAACTATTATGTGTAGCTGCCAGTGGACCATCTGTTTTTGAATCTTATTTCTTAAGGTCTTGTAGTGAGCTTGATGGTAAAATATCTTCATGGAAACAAAAAATATGTGAGATAAGTTAAAAAAAAAAAAAGCATGTGGCAAATTTAACTTGAGAATGAACGTAAAAACTGGCCAGCAGGGTACTAGCTGCACCACACAGAGAATAGTGCTTTGCCTTATCTTAGTAGTCAGTACAATAGTATTGAATTGTTTCCAGTTTGTTACCTCCTCGTGCCCTATGACTTGTATTGCAGTGTTTGTGGTTGAACTGTATTACATTTCATGTTATGTTATATATGAATATGTTAAATGGTATTATGATATACATATATACACAAAGGTAAATGAAATGCTTTTTACTAAATATGTGAAATACATATCATGCTGTGTTCTTTTGTGATAATTTCAACTACCTATTATTTCCATCTTGTTCTCTTATTTGTTGGTATTATGCTGCTTTATTGTTTTTTTCATTTCCAGTTCACTTCTTTCAATATTTTCTGTCTTGGTCATCATGAAATTTTATTTGTTCTTATCTTTTTGTCATTTGTACATGTCATTAGCATTTCTTCTCTGGATTCTCGGAGTATTTAGATATCATGAAACAACCACTTCTGTGTGTTTAAGTAAATACATAATCAAAATGCATGAGTTGTTTTTTTTTTATAATGTAAGTGCTCAGACATGTATATTTATGTGTAAATATATATTCATACACGTTCTATAAACCTCAATATGAAACTGATTTCATGATACATACACAGAAAATCTAAATCTGTTACAAAGATTAAAAAAATTTTTTTTAAGGTTTATTTATTTTTGAAGGAGAGAGAGACAGAGCGTGAGCAGGGGATGGGCAGAGGGAGAGGGAGACAGAGAATCCGAGGCAGGCTCCAGGCTCTGAGCTGTCAGCATAGAGTGCAACACGGGGCTCAAACTCAAAGGCATGAGATCATGACCTGAGCAGAAGTCAGAAGCTTAACCGACTGAACCACCAGGTGCCCCAATCTGTTACAGAGATTAAGAGAATAGGCTCTCTAGGGGCGCCTGGGTGGCTCAGTCGGTTAAGCCTCCGACTTCAGCTCAGGTCATGATCTTGCGGTCTGTGAGTTCGAGCCCTGAGTCGGGCTCTGTGCTGACCGCTCAGAGCCTGGAGCCTGTTTCAGATTCTGTGTCTCCCTCTCGCTCTGACCCTCCCCCATTCATGCTCTGTCTCTCTCTGTCTCAAAAATAAATAAACGTGGGGCGCCTGGGTGGCGCAGTCGGTTAAGCGTCCGACTTCAGCCAGGTCACGATCTCGCGGTCCGTGAGTTCGAGCCCCGTGTCAGGCTCTGGGCTGATGGCTCAGAGCCTGGAGCTTGTTTCCGATTCTGTGTCTCCCTCTCTCTCTGCCCCTCCCCCGTTCATGCTCTGTCTCTCTCTGTCCCAAAAATAAATAAATGTTGAAAAAAATAATTAAAAAATAAATAAATAAACGTTAAAAAAATTAAAAAAAAGAATAAGCTCTCACAAATACATCAATTTCTTGTATCACTGTCTGTCACTCATCTGTCGAAGTGCCTTTGCACACTGCCTTTGCAGACTGGGTCATGTGATTCCCGGTGGCTGACATACTTCATTGTCTAGGATGATTCTAAGAAGACTGTGATGCAATGAAAGGTTGGGGCCAATGGATCCAATCTACATAAATAGTGTCTCTTCTTAATTTTTCTTTTCTTCTGTTTCTCATCCTCTCAACTGTATGCTTCTCCTCTAGAAAGCATATACTGTCTTATAGTGAAAATACACATGTACACAGATTTTAAAAAGACGAATGAAAGTTGAGAAAACTTGGAGAGCTGGTGCATATCGTTAATCAAGGCAGCAGGGATGTATTCAGCTCTAAGATGAATGCTGTTTTTTTTGCCAGTGGTTCTCAAACTTTAGCGGCTTCCAAATCCCCTGGAAGGCTTGTTAAAACGGATTTCTAGGCCCACCCTCACGGCCTCTGATTCTGTAAGATGGGATGGGGCATGAGAACGTGCATTTTTAACACGTTCTGGTAAAACTGATGCTCGGGTGGGGGACTGCCCTTGGAGGAGCCCTGTTCTAGGGTCACCGTTTCAGGTGTTTCCAATGAGGAAACCAAGGCCTGACAGGGGAAGGGGCTTGAGTAAGATGTAGTGGGTTGTATCTAGGCTAGGGTGAGAACTGGGTCTTCTGGCTGTGGCTCTGTAGTGTTCTCCTGGGATCTGTTCTTTGATTCTCCAGAGAAGGTGAAGCCCCTTCCTGACTGTCTAAAGAAAGTGTGGGAAGCCAGATTTGCTGCCCTCCCAGATTCCTGTCTGTGGGCAGCACTGTCTCTGGCTGACCTATCTCTTTGCATGTTCTATGGAGAGAGCTTAGTGGTCTGTATTGGTGCCTGATGTTACCCACATATATTTCAACCTCTTCATTTCCATATCCAATTGAATAATTACTCATGGAACATTTGTCTGTTGATTTGTAATCATTTAGAGATTAATACCCGTGTCACCATGTTTCAAACATGGCCTATTAAACTCAGGTCTGTGTTATGCCAAGAAAAAACAAGCTAAAGACAGCGCAGGTTACAAGAGTAACCAGAAGGAAAACAGAAATGGCTGGATTTTTATTTGGATCTAAAGGTTTTGCTTTTAGTTCGATGAAATTTTAGTGAAATATTATCTCACTAAGTGAGTTTTCTGCAACATCCTCTAACCTATGTTTTCAACTTAATGTTGGCAAATTCAAATTAAAGTAAACATGATTTTGATAGTTGACTAATTGCCTTCGAATGGAATTTCATGAAATTGTTTTCATAAGAATATGGATTGGTTGAATTTAATTGGCTAAGAAGAGTAACAAGAGTTGTATATTTAAAGGTTCTGGTTATTGATCTAATTTCAGCGATTTTCTTACTGGGATGCAGATGGTCACAGTGGCATTGATGTACCATAAATCCAAATAATTGTCACCTGATAATTACATACTAGAACTGGGTGCAGAAATAATTGCTTTGAATGAGTGAGGGAATTAAAATCAGTAGTATTTCCCAAACTGAAGGGGGAGAAAGTTAGCCCACGTAGTGTTGGACTCAATTCAGTTCAATAAATCTTGTGATGAAGAGACATCTATATCTAAGGAATCACTCTTTTAGGTAGATTTTGTCATTCTTATTGGGCCTCAAGGACCAGTGTCTTTGAGTTGTTACAAATTGCTATGAAAATGGATGCAGAGCACATGTGCATTTATCCACACATAACAGTAAATGTTTGCTGGAAAAATTTGATTTAATGATGAAGGCAAAACCCAGATTTTGACACTGATGTTACTGTCTCCAGTTTCATGGGAGCAAAGGGACCAAGTCACAGTGTACATGCCATGATGCAGTCTGTCATCTGGGGGCAATGGAGAAGCATTTGCCTTTTTACATTGTTGGAATGGGGTCTGGGCCACATTTCTGATCCTTCATGTTGCCTTCTCTCTTTTCAGCGTCTTGTGGAGGCTGCAGAAGAGGCACATCTGAAACATGAATTTGATGCAGACTTGCAGGTAACTGATTACAGTTGAGTTAAATTTTTTGTGTGTTGGCTGCAGAACGAGAAACACTAGGTATAGCAAAACACCAGCTTTCAGTGAGAGAGATTTTCAGGAGAATGCTATGCAGTTAAAAATAAGCCTGTCCATTTCTTGACAGGGCAGGGTGGTGATCCTCGACAGTTTTCTACCCTGACAGTTATAGTGAATGATAACACACACTCACATACATGCACGTAACCGGATTTTGACAAACCCCTCCCCAGTTCTGGAGGACTTAACCAGTCAACTAACAATAATAAGCAGAACTCCTAATGGTTTATTGATAAGATGCACAGCTTTGGACAGCAGAATATTAGCAAATCCCACTTCCCCGGCTGACTGAACACAAAATTGTGACGGATGTAATCTTGAATTGGCTGTTATATTATATCTAAAAATTAAATCATTCACTGACATGGCATTTGAACATCTAATTAATAAATTTCTTTCAGCGGCTTTTATATCCAACTATGGCACACTTGCATTTGGCAGAGAAGGATTTTGATGTTGCCATATATATATAAAGCATATTAAAAGGCATCAAGGGAATTGAATAATACCTGGAGGTTCCTTTTGGTCCCTCTTGAAGGAAATTTTATCTGTATTGTCAAAATGAGTTCAGTGGTGTTTACCCCCTGCTAAGCAGACAGAAGGAATGAATCTTAATCCTTAAATCTGTACTTTGCTAGAGTGCATCTCCTTTAGTGGCATGTGGTCACAATTAGAAAGTAGTGTTTATTTTGGTATGTTTTCATTTGTTGGAAATGACAAAGGCAGATCTAAGTATTCAAGCACAAAAGAGGTGGTGATACCAAAGGTAGCCTTTGGCTGTATCTCTGTTCCATGGATGTCCCTCTTCATCACTCCCCATCTATGGGTAAAAAAATGCACACTCAAATGGGGGTAATGGAGGAAAGCTTAATAAAGGAAGTATTTACAAAGGTATGGTTCTATTTCTATGGGATTATTTACAAAGGTATGGTTATAGAGAAGCCAACAAGCAGTGATGTTCTACCCCAGGGTAAGCCACCCTCCTAGCCTGAGGAACATGAGTGGGGAGTGGTTTCCAAAACCCAGGAAGAGTAGCTGTATGGACAGGTTATTTGATAGAGGGGTGCGGCCAGTTGTGGTGAGCTAGAAGGGTGGAATTTGGGGGGATAATACCCCAATAACAGTATCTAGCCTTCTGATATCTTGCTGGTACCCACCATTGACTGAATCCGGCTATTGAAGTGGTTGATGTTGTTCTGTCTTCTGAAGCATTTGAGCTAGGTGCATAAGGGTGAAGAATTGGTCTGCAGGGGAAAGAGAAACTATCAACCCCCACCACTTGGTAGTCATTTTCAAGCATAATACCAACATATGAAGCAAATAGAGCCAGGACGGTAACCAAACAAAAGAGATTCCAGGGAGAGGTGGAGAACTGCTGGGGACGATCAGTAACAGTAGGATAGAGGTGGAGAGGCCAGCCCAGCTCTTTGGGCTAAGTTGCAGGAGAAGGGGCAGAGGAGTCAGCTGAATGGGGCAAGAAGCACCTTGTTTCCTACAGTCACACCTCCATGGCAGCCGTAGGAAGGTCCAGAGGCTATTTACTGGCCACATTTATCTTCAGCGTGCCTCCTCTTCACGCAGTTTGGAGTTCCTAGAGTGGGCCAGAGGGACTGAATGGAAGCATCAGGAAGCAACTTTGCAACTGTGAGGATTGTAAGGACCTCTTGAATGTGTTGTCAAGAGAACCTGTCTCCTTCTCCTGGGGAATATTCTGGTTGTAAATTACAGAAGCTCATATCAACTCAAAAGAGATTACTGTGTTGAATAAGAGTCCCTGAATCCACTCTAATAAGATGTAAATAAACAAGAAGGTATAAATAGATAGGTAGATACATAAATAAATGATAAGGGAAAGCTTTTACAGTAGAATACCAACTAATAAATATAGAAGAAATAGTGGAGATAGAAGATTATAGTAATAATTCAGGCAGGAATCTTTAATGGATGCTAAACCTAGTAGGAAAGAGTTTGATGAAGAACAGAATATTGATGATTTCAAAGTATCTGCCTACAAATTATTTACTAATTACAAAGGGGGATATAGCAACTTTACATGGAGAAACCTGGCAGACACTTCCTTAAACAGGTAATCAAAATTAATATCACTGATGACAAGACAAAGGGACATCAAGTGCCTCCAGATGTGTGTTGAGCCTTAGGACAGCATCCCTATGTAGAATTCTTGCCCAGAATGTGTAACCTGAATCTAATTATAATAAAACATAAGACAAATCTAGATTGGGGAATATTCTACAAAGCAACTGGCTAGACTATTCAAAAATTCCAAGGTCAAGAAAGACAAAGAGGGGCGCCTGGGTGGCTCAGTAGTTTTAAGTGTCTGACTCTTGATTTTGGCTTGGGTCATGATCTCATGGTTCATGGGTTCGAGCCCTGCATTGGGCTCTGCACTGATGGTGTGGAGACTGCTTGGGATTCTCTCTCTCCCTCTTGCTCTGCCCCACCCCTGCTCGCTCTCTCTCTTGCTCTCTCTCTCTCTCTCTCAAAATAAATAAACATGAGAAAAAAAAAGACAAACGTTGAGGACTTGTTCCAGACTAAAGGACACGAAAGACACATGACAATGAAATGCAATGCTTGATCCTAAATTAGATTCAGAACCCAGAAGCAAAGATTTGAAAATGGACCCTGCGTTAGATGATAATAATGTATCAATTTTCTGTTGAATTTTCTGATTTCTGTGTATTGTGCTTATGTAAGAGAATGTCCTTTTCTTGAGTTTTTCTGGAGCAAACATTTGCACCCACTGGTCCAAGAAATGAGTTTGTAGGAGAGTGAAAAAGATTATTGGAAGTCAGGACTAGTTTGGAAAATCTGGTGTTGATGGCTCATACAGTCAATTTTATTCTGAGATCAGTTGTCCACAAAACACGAGTGGGCAAGAGAGGGAATAATTTAATGACTTGAGAGGGTTATTTATCCTTCAGCAGAGAACAAATGTTGTGTGGTTTAGGTCAACTAACCTAGAGACACTCTTTTTTGTCCCTTGAAAGCTAGTGTTCCCTTCAAGAGTGCTCTGACTTCCTATTAGGAAGCTTTATAGTGGAATTCTGGTGTAGCAAACAGATTGCCTTGTCAAATGTGGTGCTGTAAGGATAAATGCAGCATTGGCATCTCTTTTCAAAAAAAAGAAAAAAAAGAGCGACCGTGAAAAGAGCCTTTGGAGTGTTATAGTTTTTGTTCTCTTGGGAACAAAGAAGGGGAGCCCAGTTTTTCCTCCCTTGGTCATATGTTTTGTATAAGGTACAACAGAAATATTAGGGGCTACATTTGTGGTCTGAACTAGAGTAGAGGTTAAAAAAAATCTGTCAGTATTACAGAGTATCATTTACTACCTGGACCTCAGACCTTGGTGAAATCTTCTCTAGCTCAGAGTAAACCATGTGTGCTTTTGCGAGAACCTATAAGAGAGAGGCCTTTGAGAAAATGGATGTGCATGGAAGAATGTGTGTCTTCTGAGATGAAGGTTTTGAAGCCGGGAAGCTTCAGTGCTACTAAGTGCAGGTCTTAACAGCTTGGATGTCAGCCTTGTTGCTATCACCGAGGTAGCAGGTCCGTGTACGGGCTCTGGGTTTATAGCTACGACAGTCCATTAGAGCTGATCAATTGTTAATCTGGGTTCCACTGACCTCTTGGCAACCCCTGCCAGTGGATTGTTTTTATCAAAAAAATTTCAGACTACCATCTGCTCACAGTGAGATAATGCTAAGGACGTCCCTGTGCTATTAGCTCAGGAAGAGCAGAGGGAGCTGGGGGGGTCTGTTTTCCTACAGAAAAAATAAAAGTGCTTTTGTGAAATTTCCTCAACTTTGTAGCTTCAAGTTGTAGCGCCCTCCTCTTTGTTCCCTACATAGAAAAGAAGTGATAAGGTCTGCCTCTTATTTCAGGTTAAATTGGAGCCTTTGCCTCGTTGCACCATTCAGGAGCTTTGGAAGTGAAGGGTTTGTTTTCCATTGGTAGAATCATCAAAAATTACCACAAGAAAGTCATGTGTCTTTTATTGTCAGGATTTTATTTTTCATTTAAATTTTGTCTTACAGTTTCTCTAGAGGTTTAACATTTTTCTCATGGGCTTATGGCCTTCACATCATCAGTGTCCTTTGTAAGGTCCGTAAACATAGAATTAACCGTTCTTGACAAAAACTGTACTGGGGCAACAGGTAAAATACAACGTTGGAAGGGTAGCATGTGTGAACAGCCCACAATGCAGTGCCCTCCATGGAAACCAGACCTGCCTGGTCGTCTTAAGTGGCTGGAAAACTTGACTGTTGACACTGGGGTCAGTTCAGCCCTCTGGCTTGTCCCTCTCTATGGGAGGTCTGTGTGTTCTAGATGGGTCTTATCTTGGTTTTGTCCTTTATTCTCTGGTATCTCTCCCTTTGGGCAACTTATAATTGATACGAACAGAGGCTGTGTTAAAATGGCATCTTTGCTTTTTTATTTTGTGCTTTGAATTAACATAGGTTTTTTTTTTTTAACTATAAAGCTTATATAAAGTTGATAATTATAATGTGAAAAGTTGAAGAAAAGAACCTGTGTCTTAATTATCACATGTGATTATTGTAGCGTTTTATTATTTTGATGCCAAACCCAACTGGAGTTGGGGAGACAGTGGTGGGAGCAGACCATAGGCCGGGTTATCCTAGCTACTAATGAATTTCCAGAAAACTAGGTCTACATATATAGTAGAACTTGGAGAGAATGCTTCTCCCCAACCTTGCTTACTCTTTCTTTTTGGGTTTTTCCATTGGCAGCGAAGAAGATGGAAAAAAAAAAAAGTCCTTTTGACAGTTTACTAAAAACCTGCTTATCTTTGAACCGCAAACATATTTTCTTTGAAAGCTGTCTCCAGTAAGTGCCAATTGCACAGAGCTGGTGCACAGCAGAAAAAAAAATGTGGTTTTGAATTGTGTATCCTGCAGAAGGCTTTTCCATTGCAGTTTTCTATAATAATTTTTCTTTGTTATTTTGTAAGTAATAGGAAAATAAAAAGCCTGGTGATATGCAGAAGGATAACAAAAGTGTAAGTGGGAAGGAACTGGGGAACGGAGTGTCTTGAACGTCCCTCCTTGTCATCCTCAAGCCTCAGACACCTACCTTGCAAACACCGTGGACTGACTTCAACGTTGGGGTGAGGGATTTGGAGTGGGAAGGATGCAAAGACCATGAGGGGAAATCTCCCAGCGGTTGGGCTGGTGGGACGCCAGCCTCCATACTTGTGGGGCCGCTTCCCACAGCCACCTCCTGGCCACCCCTGGTGCAGCATGGGGTCCCTGCTGAGGGAGACCCAGGTGAAGGACGTGGGCCCGTTTGGGAGCCCCAACATCCTCTGCTGTAGGCCACCTGTGTCACCATTCACTGGGAGGAGGAAGCCGTTCCTGGAAAGGATTAGGAAGGGCAGTGGAGCAGCAGGGCAGACCTGTCCTTTTCCCTGACAGTCTTTCCCTGCTGGCCAGTGAGGCATTGCTCTGGGGAAACCCGCACGTTGTGGACGCAAGCCAAGGACGGCTTTAGTAGAAGTTCTTCTCGAGCGGAGGAAATCACAGTCCTCACGGGCTTTTACAGTTATTCCTGACAAGCCCCAGTCTATCCTCATCCTTTTTGCCTGAGCAAGGGGTTGGCTCCTTGCAGAGGGAGGAGGTGGAGCACAGAAGCCCAGGCCCTGGAATTAGACAATGGTGCTTTTCATAGAGGTAGCGAATTGACTTTCTGTGCATAAGCAAGAAGGAGAGGGGTCACATCTATAGGAAAATAAATGAAAACAGAAGGAGATTTTCACACTTCCTATTAAAATAAGTGTTCCCCCCACCTCCGCCACTTTTTTCTGATCTAACTTCTGAGAACATGCCTATTGTTTTTTTTTTTCTTTCTTTTTATCAGCTTGGCAGGGGGTCACAGTCTGCATTTTAAGTTATTACATTGGGATGTTTCTTAGGGGCCACATGTCATTTATGCACAAGACTGATGTGTAAATAGTTTCCCAAGAATCCTTAAATGTGAACATTCTAACATCAAAGTCACTCTGTGTACACAATTGTATTTGTTCATTTGGTTAGAACGTTATGACTTTACATAAGGTCAGGGCATGATTGAGCTTTGTGTTATTCAGTTGTCTGGTAGTCACATGTTATGCACAGGACCCCGCCTGTTGGTCATGTGGAAGTGGAAGAAGGGGTGGCAGGTGGAGCCTCAGCTTGACCCAACACAGAGAGCCTTGGCTTAGAGATCTTGAAATGTAGGTTCTAGTAGTTCTTGTCTACCCAGACCATTTACATGCTCAAAGATCTGCTACTGTGGTCTCGTTGCTCGTCCATGAAATGATGTACTTGTAAGGTCTAGGTGATTTCTAAGATTTCATCCATCTCTCGTGGGCTGTGATAATTCAACAAGTAATTGTCCATAAGCTCCTCTGTGTCAGGCACTGTGCTATGCATATGGCCACGAGTGCTAAGCCGATGCTGTCCCTGTTCTCACATAGCTCACCATCTAACAGCAGTGACTGATATTAAAACTGTGGTGACATAAATAATTATTACATTTGAATCTGATAAATGACATGAAAGAGAAGTACAGGGCATTATCGCAGTGCACAGCTAGCAACCTCCCCTAATCTGCGCAGCTAGTTCAAGGGACGTTGGAGCAAAGACTCATCCGAGAGTGGGTCTTGATTGAGTGGAGATTCAAGGTTTGCCTCCATCACAGCTAGAAGAAATGTCTCCAGACACAGAGAACCCATAATATCTTTATTTTCCATAAGTGCAAAATTAAAGTTATTTGATCTGTTTTCCATATAATAATTTTTCTCACTTCTGAACTCTGATGATACTTTATTTTTGCCTCTTTTTTGATGCTTACCATTTACTGTTCTGTTAATTTTATTCACGTATGTCTATTTTTTGCTTAATTTAACATTTAGGACTGAGTACAGGACTGGGTACATGTTGGACCCTGTTCTAGGTTGCGGGACTTCCACAAACTGAGATGTGACCCTTATAACCCAGGAAAATTCTAATCTATCTTTTTAAATGTATGCATGTGTATGTATGCATAGTGTGTGTGTGTGTGTGTGTGTGTGTGTGTGTGTGTATGTATGGTTGCTATAAGGATTACAGTGAGCATCCTTAAGTGTACAGTGTATCTAGACTTAATTTAGTGTATGAAGTACCACTTCACCTGGAAAAAGAACTTTTCACCAGTGTAATTCTACTTAACTACCATTCTTTATGGTATTATCATGTATTGTACTTCTATGTGTTATAAATACCATAATAAATGTTATTTTTATTTTGCTTTATTTTTGGTTTAATCAGCTATTTCCAAAAAAAATTAAATAAGAAGAAAGATAGCAATATATTTACCCACACATTTTCCATTTCTGGCACTCTTCATTCCTTCCAATGGATTTCAGTTTCCATCTGTTATCATCTTCAGGCTGAAGAACCTCTTTTAGCTTTTTTTAATTAAAAAAAAATTCTTTTTTTGCATTGCAGGTCTGGGAGCCACAACTTCTCTCAGCTTTTGTTCATCTAAAAATAATCTTTATTTCACCTTCAGTTTTGAAGGGTAATTTTGCTGGTTATAGAATTTTTATTTACATTTTTTTTAGCACTTTGAAGATATAATCCCATTTTATTCTGATCTTTAATGTTTTAATGATATGTCAGCCATCATTTTTATCTTTATTTTTTATCTTTTTTTATCTATTTTTATCTTTATTCCTCTATACAGTAAGTCATTTTTCTTTGCTACTTTCATGACTTTTCTCCTTATCTTTGATTTTCAGTATACTGTATAGTATGATAAGTTAATGATGTTTCTAGATGTGATTTTCTTTGTATTTATTCTCCTTAGAGTTTCCTGAGACTGTTGAATATTGTCACCATGTTTGAAAAATTTTTAACAATGTTTTCTTCAAAATTTTACTTACCCCATTCTCTTTACATTTCCTCCTAGAACTTAAGTCACATCTATGTTGGATTGCTTAATATTGTCCACAGGTCATGATAGCTCTTTTTATCATTTGTTTCCAACCCATGTTCTATTAATTAGTCTCCAGGTTCACTAACCCTTTCTTCTGTATTCTCTAATCTGCTGTCAAACTCTTTCATTGATTTTATATGTTGTATGTTTAGTTCAAGAATTATCTTTTTTTTAATTTTTAAGTTTATTTTGAGAGAGAAAGAGAGAGCATACAAGTGGAGGATGAACAGAGAGAGAGGGAGAGAGAATCCCAAGCAGCTCCACACTGTCAGTGCTAAAATCAAGAGTTGGATGCTTAACCAACTGGGCCACCCAGGTGCCCCAGTTTGAGGATTTTCACGAAATCTTTTTAATAATTTCTCTTTCCTGCTGAAATTCCTAATCTATGCATTGATTATAGTCATGTTCTTGTTTTATTTAAGTCCTTAAACATACCTAAGAGCTGTTTTAAATTTCTTCTTTGGTAATTCCAGCACCTGAGTCATTTCTGTTGACTCCTTTTTTCTTTTGAAGTGAGAGTTTTTTTCCCCCCTTATTCATGTGTCTCGTGATTTTTCATTGTATGCTGGACATCATAATTATATCTTTGATTTTTATAAATTTTCTCATCATAACTTAATTCGATCCATGTGGTAGGTGTTCTAAAATAGCAAATTTATTGAATTTGATTAAATTAGTAGGAAACACTTATTGAAGAGATGAAGAGACAAAATTATGTATCATTATATAGCAGGAAAGCCTCCAGTGATTTGATATTCTGTATTCTAACATCACCTAAACAGTGAGTACAACGACTTCTTTGTTCCAAAAGTACCACACAAGATCATTTTCTAGCTGAAAGAATAAGTGCATTTTTGTTGATAAAATTAAACTGTAAATTTTGTTTCTCAAAACATTATCATTTTTATAGCTTAATTATCTTAGTACAATTATGTGTTCTAAATCCAAATAAAGGTGTTAATATTAATAAATTTAAAGACAAAAAAATGCAACTCAATAGCAAAAATAATTGGTTTTGTTTGACCAGTCATCTTACTTTATAGATCAGAGGGGGAAAATTGCATTATTTGCTCCTTTCAAAGTTATTTTTTATTTGCATGTACATTTCCATATTAGTGACCTTCTTTTTTCTTTGCTACTTATGTGTTTAGAAACTCTGGGTCTTTAATTTCATTAACAATCTAGTAAAATGCCTGTGTGTTTTCCTCATTGTCCTAGTTTTCCTTGTTACAACATTCTTTTTTTTCTATCATGACCATCTATATCTCAAATTGTAGGTAATAATGGTTATAGAAATGTGAATTATTGCTTTTGAGAGCACTTTCTTTCATACCGAAGTCATTGGTTCTTTTGTGATTCTTTCAACTTTTGGATTTTCTCAACTGGCATTTCTCAAAGCTGGGAATATTTACTTAAGATAAATATTTGTTTAAGACACATTTGTTTTAAATAATATATTTTAAACACATGAAACACCACCAGTTTAAACTTTATTGACCATTCCAATTTACAAATACTTTTAAAATTTAGTTAATTATTTTCACATGCACAATCTGATTGTGGTGTTTCAGACATCAGCCAGTTTGGCTAAAGGGGACATTTTGGGACACTAGGGCCACCTTGGTATATCCACAATAATGTTAGGTAGACACTTGGTGGTTCTGTTAATCATAATATTCAGAGTCCCACAGAACATTTACAGAAACCTTAGTGTCTTTCATTAAGATAGCTAACTGCAGAGGTCATTGGCAGAACCCAGAAATTATTTTGGATCTTTCTCCAGAAAATTCTTTGGCAGCAGTGGCAGTGTCCTTAGGTTGCTGATTTTTCACCAAGGATCTTTGTGGTCTAGGCATTTGGCAACTGCTATCGATTTTTTAAAGTAAAACTTGAACTTGGTGGCAATCCAGAAAGTAGGCAACTCAACAGAAAATTTCTAATCTCACTTAAGCCTGTTGATTAAGCACCTAATATATACATAGGTGAATTCATTCTCACCTTTTATACTTTCAGGTTAGTTTGTGATGTGGTTTTCATAATGCATACAACATGGATGGATTTCCCTTATGTATATGTTTCTAACAATATCAGTAAAGGTATGTTTAATGGTTTCTATTAAATCCTTATATCTTATTAAGAGATTTTTTTTTCATTTCATAAGTTTCTGGGTCAGAATTTACCAGAATTTATCAAAGGATATGTTAATCCAAATTCTTCAAATTGAAATTTCTTACGTGACTGACAACTTTAGGACATTTCTCCTTGCTGGTTAATAAACATGAGTAGAATATATTAACTATGATAAGAATAATAGACACAAGTATGTGTTAAGTGCAGGCACTGGCTTAAGTGCTTAACAGGCATTATTTCATTTATTTTCCTTTCCATGATTCTGTGAGTTAGATACTGTTATGATCTCTGTTTAATATATGGAGAACCAAGATTGAGAGATGACGTGATGTGTCCATGGTTTTACAACAGTGAGTGAGTGGGCCAGAATTCATACCCAAGTCTGATGGCCCAAAAGACCAGTAAGTTATGTGGGGTTATGGAGCCACAGGTTTTAATATTGACCTTAATTTTCACTGGACAAAATCTTGTAAGGCAACAAATTTAAGATGAAAGGTATCATGGGTTATTGAAAAGGTCTGTCAAATTCTTCAAAAAGAAATACTTTAGAGTGGTAAATTCTGACCCAGAAACTTATGAAATGAAAAAAAAATCTCTTAATAAGATATAAGGATTTAATAAAAATGATCAAACATAACTTTACTGATATTGTTAGAAACATAAACATAAGGGAAATCCTTCCTCACCTGGAAATTAGATCTATCCTCTACACAGTAACCACTGTGACCTTTTAAGATGTAAATAGGGTCAATACATATTTGTTTATTACGCTTACACTGTTCTCATACTTAGAATACAAAATGAGCTCTCCATGTACCTACAGAGTACTACACACTCTACTCGAGATGTGCATTAACAGGCACCTCCAACTGTGTCTTTGTGCCTTCTCTGCCCCTGACTCGTTTTCTTCTTTTGCTTGAGCACAGCAGTAGGGTTTGCTTGTTTGTTTTCTGTCTCCTCCAGAAAAACATGAGCTCCATGAGGGCAGGCACCTGACTTGTGGTTGATGTCCACAAGTACTGATTAGAATTAATTGAAATTTCTAATGGTAATATAATTACTAAAATCCACAGCTGACTGGTGATCACTAGGCTTGTGCATTCTTAGTCATTATTGAAGCTGTCATCTGTTTATTTTCATTGGAAAGAAATTTGGTCCTTTCTTCAAATAAATGCTAATGGCATGACCAGAAGTGATTTAATTATTGCTGTAATATTCAAAGATGTTTTCATATATTAATGGCAGCCATTTATTGAAAGAGTTGGCTTTTGATATCACTTGTAATAAATTCATGAATTTGCTAATTTTCCTCATGCAAATAATAGTTTTCTGCCATTCAATATATGGTTACAAATATATGAATATGCTAATTAAGTATAAACTAGACAATTAATTATATTTATTGAATATTGTATTAAATGAATACTTACCAAGTTATTTTATTAAACAGGTATGTACTTGTAGAAAAACATGTTTAAAATTGGAAAGGAGAAAATTTAGAAGGGAAACATGCTCTTAAAACTTGGGTTTCCTCTTTGAAAAGGAAATCATCTGAATCTTTGTGTCTCCCAGAAAGTGAACTTCTAACATTATCATCTCCTTGGAATACCTGTAATAGCTGTAACAGTCAGCCAGCCCCTCATGAAAAATCCTAGATCTCGTTGCACTTGTCCATAGCAAAATAAAATAGCAACGAAATAAATAAATAAAATTGAAAACAAAACAACCTTTCTCATGTTGGGGTAGTCATTAATGGTGGGAAAAAATATTCTTCCTTTAAGTATTTCATTAGGTAGCCAGCAGCCTGGAAGTTTTGCTCATCAGCTGTGTGACCTTGGCAAAGTCATGTGTCCTGCCAGACCTCATGTTACTCCGTGTCACTGGGGACAGGGGTGTTGCTGGCTTGATTTTCCTTCCTGATCTAGAACTACCTAGGTCAATAAGGTTGTGACATTTCACATGAGAAGGATAGCAATCATTTGTCCTTAGGTTGCATACTCATTCTTTTAGGGAATCCAGCAACTTCTAAGCATAACCATTGTTGTAAGGGAAACATCTCTGAGAATAAAATTCTTTTTCTTGTTTTCCCTCCTTCTAAATAGATACAAACTTTGTACTTTAAACTTGAAAAAGGGAGAAATTTCAAGAAAAGATAGCTTGATTGGATTATTTCCAGATGCCCCCATAAATAATTTAATTATGTTAGATTTAAAGAGGTTCTTATGAGTAATATCCTGTGTGTGTGTGTGTGTGTGTGTGTGTGTGTGTGTATGTAGGAGCACGTGTGTGCAAGTGTATGTGTGTATGCATGTATGTATGCATGTGCTATTGCATGTATGTATGTGTGGTATGCGTGTGCATTTATGTGTGTGTATTTGTATATATGTTTATATACTGGGTATGCATGTGTGTATGTATATGTGCACATGTGCATGTATGCATGTGTATGTGTGTGTGGGGGGTGTGATTTTAGGAACCTAACTGTGGAACTGAAATGACTTGCTTCACTCCACCTTAGTTTTCTGTTGAGTTAAAGAAATTCAGAACCAAATCAAACCTTTGCTCTGACATATTTGGAAGTGATTATGTTGTGCATATGAATGTGTTCATATTTTATACTTCTTCCTAAAAGGTTTCAGGTGGCTGAGAACATACAACCACCACGAAGATAACTTTTTTCTAGGTTTTAGAAGCTTTTGTCATCATTCTACATCATGAGATTGGCTGACATGTAGTGGTAGTTCTGATTCAAGGAAGCAAGAATGGAGAGGAGGAGAAGGATTTACATTTTCATAGTAATATTCTCTGAAACTCAGGTCAAGAGCACAATGAGCCACAACCTACTTTCATCTGGTCAAAATGCTTTTTTGATTATGAGGAAATAAAAGAAGATTCATATTATCTGACGATTTAAGAATCTGGATGAGCTGTCCAGAGAATGTCTTCTAAAGGCTGAAAGACACTGGTTTGAGTCTTGGCTTTTTTCCCTTACTAGTGATGAGACCAAGGGCAAATTCCTTAGCCTGTTGGACTCTTAGTTTCTTCTTCTGCATAATTCGGTTGGTGATACTCTCCTTAAGGGCATCAAACTTCCATAGGGGTTTAGACCACATGAGGTATTAAGCACACTGTCTAGTACAGAAGATGATTCCAGTTTGGGGTAACCGTTAGCATCATTGTGATTATTATTATTTTGACCAATACTCTTGAAATGCAGAGAAATTAATCCCACTTGTAATTGCATATGTAGTCTCTGCCTCCTTTGAGGACCATGAGCTCTGTGAGGCAGATACCACATCTGTTTTCCGGCATTATGAGTGGGCTAAGGCACACAGCTGGCACTCAGTAAATACCTGAAGAGTGACTGGGGGAGAAAAATGAAGGATCATCTCAAGAGTTAGATACCCATTAGGAGGGAGGTTAAAAGCATCACTTGGCAAAGAGAAAAAATGCAGTGCTGCTGGAATTGGTAGTAACTTTGCAGCAGGAAGGCTGCCCAGGCTTAAAATCTGAGCCATTTCCAGCCTCTTTGGGAGGCTGGTGAGTCACAGGATTGGGTGTTTTGTGTCCACCCAGGGGCTGAACTCAGATCACCTTTGGCCATACCTGTGCCCTCCTGGGTACGCATGGCGGATAGTCAGAAGCAGGGAGAGCAAAAGACGTGGAACAATATCCCTTTGTAATCATCAGCCGGTTTTGGAGCACGAGGCTAACTAATTGTGCAGTTTGGTTTCATTGTTGTCTAAACAAGTTTCTTTACATGTCAGATGAGAAACAAACAGGAGACTGCTGCTAGGACATATTTTATATTCCTGTTCTAGTTTCATTAATAGCTCTAAAGGAAATCTCTCTTGTAATTACCTTGAGTATTCTGTCTTCATTATTAAATACCAGCCATTTTTTATATCCTACACCTCTTTTTGACTCTCTGTGCCAAATTTTTCTGTGACCTTCTAAATAAAAAAATGACATTGAACTATAGAGCAGGTGGTTTTCTGGGAGCATGCCCTTCTCATTTAAATTTCCAGAAGCACCACCATGCTCTTAGAAATGTCTTTAGCAGGGACAGATGTCTGGAATCTATGGCTTTATTTATTTCACTTCAGAGACAACATTAACTATCAGGTTAATAAACTCAGCAAAATTCTCTTTAGTTGGGAGCCACCTAAATGGACTTTGTGCGTCTCTTATGTCATAACCTCAACTGCAGGTTTTAACCTTGAATCTCAATCACACCCCCTGCCAGGTCCACATCCTGCCTCAGGATATCATTCCACAGGAGTCACAGGATCTTGACTCAGAGTAAGAGGTGTGCCTTAAACTTTAGCCTGTCGGGTGAGGTAACATTTGGGGGAGGTTGGTGTTATTATTGCTTCCACTTCATGAATGATAGAACTGACGGTTAGAAAAGTTAAATAAATTACCCGGTTACATGGGACGATGAGGTGGACCTAGGGTCGGAAATTAACTGGTTTTGATTCCACGAACAGAGCTTAAATATTAACACTTTCTAGAAAGCATCCTTTGTTTATGGATATTTATTTCCCTGGTCTTTCTTAGAGCTGGTGTTGAGTGATTGGAAGTTGTAATGACTTTGGAAAGCAGACTATCAAAGGCGTAGGTTGAATTCAGTTGCGTCAGGTAGGTGGTGTTTTTATTTCCTTGCTCCACTGGGCTATGTACAACATCTTCTGCAGTGTTTGATGCTATTGTTGCTATTGTTCCTACATTTTCTGAGGTCACCCTTTACAATCCACGGGATGCTCTCCCCAGGGGGTACGGAGCTCTGCTCTCAGATGAAGCCAGAGACACCTCTGGAGAGATGTTGCTGCAGTGAGCTTGTCGATGGTGTGTGGGGACATCTGTAATCGACAGCATTTCTGTACCAAGGGCCCTGAGTATTTACTCATTCATTCATTCATTCATTCATTCATTCATTCTTTTCTTGGATCCACCTGCCAAGGAAAAGATTTCAGAATATTTCCTCTGAGCTTTGTGAGAGCAGGCAGGAAGCCGGCAGCAATTGGAGGTGCCTGATGCAGTCTGTCAGACACGCTGTGCTCTCTTTGTTTCTTTCCCTTGCCTTTTTTCTCTCATCTTCAAGTCTAATAGACTAAAGATGGAGAAAAGGCGGAGCAGGTGACTCCTGCTCTTGAGCAAGGAAGTCCTTCGGCGTCCCTTGGGAGTGTCTGCTGCTAGGATTCAGGTTACTGATGTACGTTCTTCCAACGTGGCAGCATCCAGCTCCAATTTGAAAAGTTCACCTGGACTCCGTGAAGGGAGAGCTGTTGTTGTCGTATTTGCTTTTCTGAGAGAGGGAACCATTTTCTGCTGCATGGTTATCATGTTGAGGGTTGAGAACCCAGGCACGTTGGCGATAAGGATTTAATGAATACATATGAGAAGAGGAGATTCAGGCCACTGAGCAGCACATTGCCCTAGGCCACTTCCCATTTCAGGCTGGTGAGATATTTAGGGGAGTAAATTTCAGATGATCATGGAAGGAAAAATATTCAAGGGGCATTGGGGTGAGAGATACATTCTCATCTGTGTTTTCAACAGCAGGTAGGTGGTGCATGTCACTGACAACCTTGTGTATCACCTCTCAGTTTTGTCCGTTGTCTTTGTTTTTATAATTCACTTATAGCTTTAAAAAATATCATTAGGCCTGCCCTTGTGTTCATTATTCCACATGGCAGAGAAGATGTGCTTTAATTTATTCTTTGCTTCTAATTGTAGTGTGTGCATGTCAGGGTTCACTGGCTAGAGAGAGAATGAGCCCTGCTTTTGTCAAGCAGATAATTGAACCTGGTAACGATTACTGTCAGAAATCCCCTGGGGTTGCGTTCATCCCTGTCCATCGTCCCTCATGGTGGTTTCCAGCATCTCATGTGCTGGGACCCTGAGGACTTTCCCACGGGAAACAGCAAATCGGAGTCTGTGTGCTGCAGACCCCGAGTGCACTAATGTTGGTACCTTTTTTTTCTGGGTTTGTACTGGTCTCTGGTGCTAGGGACTTCTGAAGACAACGTTTTTCAGTTTTGAAATGTTTAAAGAAATGTTTGCAGTACAGGCAACAAAGGACTAGTATCAAGGATAGAGACAGAGCTTCTCATACCGATAACAAAGATATAGTAAAAACTCTGTCATAATAAAAACTCCTTCATATCAATTCATTGTAAAGAAGGAGCAGAAAAATGGGCAAAAGACGTGAACAGTCAGTTGACAGGAGTGGAATCACATGGACCAAGAAAAGGTGCTCAGTTTCACTGATAATCAAGCAAAAGCAAATTAAAGCAGTGAAATACCATTTTGACTGATCAGTTGGCAAAGTAATGGAGATGAGGATGATGATGATGGTGGTGGTGATGGTGATGATATCAGAGTGGGTAAGGCCGGGAACAGCGGGGCTGTGCTGGTACAGCCACCCGACAGGTCAGGTTTGCAGAAGTTTATAAAACTGAGAACGCACAGACCCTTTGAGCCATCGACCCCACATCTTGCATCTGATTATAGAAACGCTGCCGTGTCTACTTGTGTGGGAAAGGCTGAGACAGTGGCATATCCGTGCAATGGGATTCTCGGGGGTAGCTAAAAGAAATGAAGCAGATATATACAGGTAATTGCAAGGACGATGTCCAGAACATAGGTTAACTTTAAAAATCAAAGGCAGGGGCGCCTGGGTGGCTCAGTCGGTTGAGCGTCCGACTTCGGCTCAGGTCATGATCTCGCGGTCCGTGGGTTCGAGCCCCGCGTCAGGCTCTGTGCTGACCGCTCAGAGCCTGGAGCCTGTTTCGGATTCTGTGTCTCCCTCTCTCTCTGACCCTCCCCCGTTCATGCTTGCTCTCTCTCTGTCTCAAGAATAAATAAACGTTAAAAAAAATTTTTAAAAATAAAAAATAAATAAATAAAAATCAAAGGCAGGGTTAAGAGCTATGTGTACAATATGATATAATTTAGGT
The DNA here is from genome assembly GCF_016509475.1 of Prionailurus bengalensis. NCBI lineage: Eukaryota > Metazoa > Chordata > Mammalia > Carnivora > Felidae > Prionailurus > Prionailurus bengalensis. Next base: position 22,969,887 of record NC_057348.1, read on the forward strand.
TAAAAAGAAAACGATCATACAGATAGTGAGTATTAATATATGTCTGTTATTATAGAGGAAAGGTCTGTTGGTAGCACCTGGGGAGGGGCCTGGTATTAGCACTGGAGTCAAAGGGGATGTGATTGTTATCTGGGATGCTTCTTATTTTATTACAAAAAAAAATTGGGATAATCAAAATTGAATTGTAAAGTTTTCTTTCAAGAGAGAAAGAAGAGATGGGTTGGTGGGCAAAGACCCATTAGTTGTGCTGCGTGCCTTGCAGTAGCTCCCATTGAAACCACTCCTTTTCATTCTCTTTATAAGGCCTCAGGATCCCACCGCCCTGGAGGGTTCTGGCAAAGATCAAACGCGATCTGTGTGCATCTTGCCCTCCCCTGCATCCCGGGCCCTGAGCATGGTGCCTGGCACAAGGCTGGCCCTGAAACATTATGTATCGGGTTGGCAGCGAATGTGGAGATCTGCCGTGGAGGGCTTTGTTGACCACGGCTGCAGGCATGTAACCGGTGATAGATTATTGTCATCTGCCTTGCTGTCAGAGGTGTCCTGGCTTTTGATTCTGGAGAGCCCACTCTGTATGTAGGTCTGGGTTTACCTAAGCCTCCATTTGCTTCCTGAGCAGGGTGTCTCTTAGTCTGTGTAATAGAGGGGCCTCCTGCCCCTTTGTTTGAGGCCTCTCTGTGACCTGCCGGGGAGTGTTAGAGCCAGAGCTGAATTCTTGGGCACATAGGGCCCTAAGCTTGGTTTAATGCTCTGCTGTTGCCATATTGCGATTATTTTTTAGAATTAATTTGTTTATTTGTTTTTGAGCCCACAGCACATTCTTTCTGTTAACTGTACATTTGGGCCTGACTTACTGTGTATAAATTATACATCAACCTACATAAAAGACAAAAGGAAATAGGATATGGTGACTTAAATAGAAATATACTGAAAATATTAAATTATGTACTTTGGCAAAATGTTACAATTTTCATTCTTTTCCCATTTCATTGAGAAGTAATTTACATACTTGACTGTATAAGTCTGAGGCGTATAGCATGATGGTTTGACCTACGTGTATTGTAAAATGGTTAGCACAATAGGTTCAGCTAACATCCATCTGATTTTTTGCCATCCTTGCATCCTTACATTGGTATCTGCAATCTGCTTGTTTGAGTAATGGGCCTCCTCTTCCAGGTTTGCCTTGGCAGACTCAGTTCTACAGCAGTCAGCCCAATGGAAGTTTCTGGGTGTGACTGCTGGGAGTGTGTTTGGGCAGGTGGGACCGGCTATTATCTCTTTTCAGGAAAGGCAACTGAGAGTGCTCTGAGGACAGGAGGGGGTGTGCCTGGGTGACAACAGCTGAGTGGCATTGTTGGCCCGGTCCCCCACCCAGGTGATGCTGTAGGAAGGGCGCTGTGCTGGCCTGGATTCTCTGGTCAGGCTTCCGAGACGGGTGGGCCTGGGCGCTATGTTCAATGTTAGGTGGGGCTATGAATTAGCTTCCCTGCCCTGGCAGGGTCTCAGGCCACGGCCCAGGGCTTGGACAGCTCATTGTTTGGGGGCCCGAGTCAGGCCCGAGTGTGCACCGATTTCCCTGGTTAGGGGAGGCCACCGGTTTTGCTCTGCAGACGGGGGAAGCCATGGCCTATGCTCTGTGTTCAGAGTGCTACTGTCTGTAGGGCCGCTGAATGGGCTCTGCAGCAACCCCTGTGCTCTGTTAGGTTCCCGGGTCAGACAGGCTGAAGGCTCATTTCAGGGAAGGTCACGGCCACAGAGTAGACTCCCTGCCTGCCAGAGGCCGGGGGAGGAGCAGCTCTTAACCCAGCAAAGGGCTTGTCGTCCTAGCTCGGGTCAGCTCGCAGCCCAGTTCCCTGGCTGAATGGGGCCACGGGCCTTGCTCCATCTGCTCTTCCCTCAGCCTGAGTGCCCCTGGGCCACACAGCTTCCAGGCGTGGTGCCAGCCCTCTAGTCAAGAGGGGCCTCCACGGTGGGCGCGGCTATGTCTCAGCCCCCTTGCCTGGGTGGGAGGTGGGGCACAATCCAGCCTCCTCTCAATTTCCCAACAGGCTCTCAAGATAGGAGGGGCCAGGAGCTCAACCTCAGCCTTGGCTATGCATCAGCCTTCTTGCCTGTGCACAGCACGGAAGCCCGCATGCCCAGTGCTGGCTGTGCCCTGGGGGTGAGGGGGGTCAGCTCTGCCATCCTGCCTCTTCCACACGGCTGCCAGGAGTTGTGGCCAGCCCTTCTGGTCACATGGGACCAGAGCAGCTGGGGCTATGACTCAGCACCTTGCATGAGTGGGGGCAAACTGGTCTCTGGACCACCCCAGAGCCCACCCCACCAAGATCTCTGGTCAGAGTCCACCCCTGACTCGGTTGTGCAGAGGAGGAGAGCCGCCGGCTGGGGTCACCGCTTGGGCACTGCGGGCGGGAACTCGGTCCACCGAGACCCGCGTGCTGGTTGTTGCCAGCCCCTCCCCCTTCTTCATCACAGTCTGATCCCCAGCGTCTGGGCCCCGAAGATTCCCCTGCAGTCCCCGTAGTGTGAGATCAGGGTAGGGGCTCCCCCAAAGTGACCCACGATGCTGGGGAAGGTTGGTTGTCACCCCTGGGCTTTCCTTTCCAACCGGTAGGAACGGAGGCTCTGGGGGATCTTCCTTGGGGTGGTCCTGCACTGGCCCGGGGGAGGGGAACGGGGTGCACATGGAACTGCTCCTCTTACCCCCTAACGCTGTCTGTCTTGGTCTCTGTGGTGTGGGGGTGCTTCCGCTTCACCCCCGCGTTCTGGGTTTCTCTCAGTGGTGTCTTGTTGGTGAGTAGATGTTGGCCGTTCTCACGAGGGGAGCAAAGTCAGGAACAAGCCATGTCACCATCTTAGTGATGTCACTACCCTTGAAAGTCTTAATAAATTTTGAATGCGAGGCCTGCGTTTTCCTTTTGCATTGTGCCCTCCCGATGATGTAGCCAGTTTTGGTTAGAGCGACTTCTGGTACCTGCCCCTGGCCAGGCAGGGAGTACACCTGATGAGAACCCTGACCCTGGTTGGAAGAGAAGCTTTTGGCTCATGGCCCCAGAAAAAGCAGACAGCTCTGATGTTGAAGCAACAAAAGGAGCTCTGTATGACAGCCCAGACTTTCATGTTTCTCAAAGGAGACCATGGAATCTGTTTGTGTTTTCACCCGAAGGGCAACAACCCCTTTCTCCTTTTGTGCCTGAACGCATGTTAAATGAGGACAGTTCCTGATGGGCCTGCCCCTCTCTGAAGGCAGGCTCTACTCCATGGCTGATGACGATGATGAGGCTTTCATCCAGCCAGTGGAGGTCTCTGGTTTGCATTTCAGTCAGGTCCTGAGCTGCAGACGGAGCCAGGACCTCCGGCGGGCTCTGCACGCTGTGCGACGGGGCCAGCGGCCAGGAGGCAGCCTCTGCCGCATGCCCAGCAGCTTCTGGACTGCCGTGGTCCACGCACTTGGATTTCTCCACACGGCCACTGTTTACCATTTCCATCATCTCCCCACATTCCTGCATCTCTACATCCCTGCGTCTCCCATATCTTTGCACCTCTGCATCCTGGCATCCCTGCCTCCCTCACATCCTTTGCATCCCTGGACCCCCACCCCACATCTCTGCATCTCCATACTTCTGTGTGTCTCCATCCCCTCGTCCCTGCATCTCTGCACCCCACACCCCTGCATTTCCTGCATCTCCGTATCCCATCTATCTTATTCATGCAGCTGGACAAGGGGACGCAGGAGGAGGAGATGGGACGTACCCATGGTTGTTCCTCCTGCTTGAGGAGGCAAGCCCCAGTGTTCTGTAGTTTTAGTGAACAAATCCCGAGCTTCAAGTGACACTGAGATCCCAAGCCCCAGGTCATCCCATAGCTCTGCTTTGTTACCCAGCATAGAGTCCAGCCTTTGGGAGATGTGATTCATTGAGTGATCCTCACTGCTCTTCCATGGACCTAGATTGGAGATGGACACATGGTCTCTTTGGGAACCCAGGTTTCAGTGGAGAAGTTAAAATCAGCATATTCTTAACCTTGGAGACATTAGCCACCCCAGGGCACATTGGAGGTTGGTTGGTTGAAGTGAGAGTTAACTTGGTCCTCTTGGTCAGACAGTTGAATTTAGTAACTATAACCCGAGTATATATATCCTGGACGACTCTCCAGGCACATGTTGATCTCTGGCGTATAGTGGGCGAGAGGTATGTCTCTGTCATCGATTTGCTAGTTGGAGAGAGCTGGTAGACACATTTTTATTTGTATTCTAAAGATGCAGGATGTTTGCAAACTTTACTTCAGACAACAAAGTCTCATTTAAAATACACTTATTTTTCAAGAATGCCATAAAATAGCAATAATTTTATAGCTCCAAATTATTTTGATCTTTTTCAGCCTTCCATCTTTGTTATAAACTGTACTTTACGTGTCTGTCATAATATTTGCCTTTCCATTCCTTTTAACGGGTTGCGATATTTTGGAATCAGTTACGCAATGCTTTTGTTTCTCACATTAAATAACCACCAATTCTTTCCTTAAATATTTTGAATATTGAAAATAATTTCTTAGGTGACATTAATTATGATGCACATCCCTGCTGAGTTATTCTTCCCTGGTGATATTAACGATAGTGTTTTGGCATTCCTGACTGGCTCTGTCATTAACCCATCATAAATACCAGCCCCAATTAATGTGCAGAAGTGAAATCAGTTGAGGAGTGAAATGTATGTGCAGCAAATAGAGAGTAGATGGTGTGTCTTTCCCTGGGGAACAACTGAATTTGTCAAGTGTCACATCTGAATTCTTAATGGTTTTCTTTGTGAAAAAATGCATTCTTTGATTTTTTTTTTCATTTTACAAAATAATCTGTAACCACAGTTGGCAGTGATGTCTGTTTGCAAAATCTTACCCTTTGATTTCTTTCCATTCCGTTAAGTCAGAAAATCCTTTTTTGATTCAAAGATATGCCGTGTAGCTCCTTATTTATGTGTCTGCTCGTATATTCTCTACCTCTGTGTCTTCTTTTTACTCTTGATTTTTTTTGCCTTTTCTGTCCTCTCTCTCATCCCTCCTCAATCTTTATCATTCACTCCCTCTTTTCCCTCCATCCTTCTTCCCTCCCTCCATCCTCCCTATCTCTCCTCTTGTTCTCTTACCCTCTTTATTTGTTTCAGAGTGTTGTCAGTCCCCAAATAGTTGGGGACTCTTTGTTTATTTGTATACTGTACTCAGCTCAGGATGAACTTGAAATGTTTACTGCCTTGTCACTTGGCATTGTAGAATGTCCCCAAGTCCTGTGCTTGTGGGTCATCAGTACATATCTGTTGATGAGTAAAATTTCTTGTAAAACAGATGTTCCAAAGTGTATAACAGAGGGCGGTTTTTAAATTAGCAACCATCTCAGACACGTGTGCTTCCCTTGGGTCTCACATCCAACAATCAGCCGTTCGTTTGGTTGTGTAAGATGCACAGTGGAGGGCCTCTTCCATTATTGCCATGTGCTTGTGTGGGCTTGGAGTTCGGGATCCAAAAGTAGTTACTATATCTCCAAGTCAAGATACTTTTGAAAGTGAAAGAGGAGCTTTTGATAATTACTGTTGGTCTACCCTGGGCAAAAATGGTAGGATTGCCAAGTAAAATATAGGGCACCTGGTCAAATTTGAAATTTAAATTCAACTGGGCATGCTTTGTTTTTATTTGTTCTCCTCGTGGCCCTATTTGTACTCATAAATACATGAGACATGCTCCCTGCCAGCACAGAGTTTACAGTCTAGTGATCCTAACTCCAGACTTGACCTTGGGCACTGTCCTGATGACTCCACCTGTCAGGACAATGCTGGTAGGTAAACGGTGCTTTCCAACTTAGCAGTGGGGATTTGGTAGGTTAATACCCCCCCCCCCAAGGTCCAAGGTCAGACATTAGGACCTGGGCAGGCAAGGTGGGAAATGGGGACCAGGACATCAGATCCAGCTACCTGCCAAGGCTTTGCCCTTCCCCCACCACACCCTCCTGCCTTCTGACCAGCATGTGACAGCAGTGAGCTCCTTTTGCAGGGTTTTAAGAGGTCTTGCAGAGAAGTGAAGAGCCTTCAACATTACTTCCCCACTGTTGGATTTTTTAGGCAGCAGGAGGCAACCAGCTGTTTTCACTGTATCAAACCCAAAACATGTCACACAGAAAAAATGTCAAGTCATTTTGAAAAATGTCTGAAGCATAATACGCTTGACAGGGGTGAAATAGCATTGGCCATAGTCACGTAATTACTACCTCAGTGTTTGTTTATGGTGCAGTCCTTTATTCTTCCACTTGAATTATTTAAATCAATCTGAGCAACAGTACAGCTTTCTAAAACCCAGGTCTCGGCATGAACATCAGTTAGATAGTCTCAGGTTCTTCCCACCCTTGTTCCTTGCCAGGTTGACTAAGCAACTTAACAGTTTATTCCGTGTTCATATCTTCAGACTAAACCCAGACAGACTTATTGAATTAAAGTAAATCAAGGTCACCTATTTTTTTTTTTTTTTTCTTTTCTTCCTGCAAACAGAAAATGTTAAGATAGGGTGAAGCACTCTGGTCCAAGATCTGATTTGAATTGAAGTTGCAGGAGACACCATAACATTACGATCCACTAGATGTCGCTGCTGACTCACACCAGCGCCCCTGCAAGCCCATTTATGGATGTTTTAAAAAGTCCTTAAAACTGGCAAGCCAGAGTTAAAAATTTGGAATTTCCAAGTATTTCTTTTCTTTCTTTCTTTTTTTTTTCACCTTTGACTTTTTAATCTTCTTTGTGTTCATCCAAATGAGCTGCCTTTCTCTTTTCAGTGATCTACCTTTCTAAATTTAGCAAAAAGCAAGTTGAGGAGGATAAGAAAGGCTGTCTTATTGAAACCATCTTGCTGTTTGTGTATGTTGTTTTCCAGGATTTTGTGAAGCTCTTCAGTTTGGTTAGTGTGTATTCACTTAAAGTATGTAGTTAATGCAGATTTCTTAAATCCAGTGAAGGTGATTTTCCTTTCATGGATCTTTGCTTGATTTACTTTGAGAAAGGAAAAATATGTCTTTGCCATTGGGCAAATGCCCCTGATAACAGGTCAAATACCTCTTGCAGTCCAGAGACGCTGAATCTTTGGTCAGCCGTTCTGGCTTAAAGACTCTGGATGGAGGGGTGCATGCTCCCGGAGGAAGACGAGATGATTGGCCATAGGGGTTATGAAGCCAGTCCCTCTAGTACACAGAGCAAGTTCTAGACTGTGCAACAACAACAAAAACAGAAAGACTAACAGATGCTATAGATTTCCACTCCTAATGAACGACATTTTTCCCCCAGAGCATGGCTAATATGGAATGGGATCCTCAGATTTAAAAAAGGAATGTTGAAAGTGAGTAAGGTTAGCTTTAATCAACCAAAAAACAAAAAACAAAAAAAACAACAAAAAAACCCCAAACAAATCATAAAACTAATTTTCAGAAAAGCTGGAGACCCATGGAAAGTTCTTTTGTAACTATTATAATGACAAGCAGTTTTTTCCTTTTTATTCTTTTTGTTGTTAAAGAGTAGTCTCCTCTCTTTTAAATAGCAAACCACCTGATTGGAGGGGGATGTTAGAACCCTATATTCGACTGGGAATTTGGTCTAGATCCTGTCTTTACGGGAGAGCCCTGTTATTGTAGTAACTTCTATAAGAGAGTCTTATGCTTTTCAGCTTTGCTGGGATTTAATAAAAGGACTAGGAGATCTTCTGGGGGTTAGACCCGTGATGCTTCATGGACAACTGTGTAGTGAATGGTACTTTGCTAACCTCTACTGTCCATCTCCCCTGTCTACCTTGGTACTCAGCAATACAGAGTCCTCTAAAACGTGAAGTAGTTGTCTTTTTCCATGGAGGTTATTGGAATGGTGGAATGGAGTATTTGCTTGAGTTAATTTTTACATAGTCTTCTATGCATTTCATTATATTGCAGAAAATTTAACATCCATGAAATAAGAATAATGTAATCATAAGAGGGTTTGATCTCCCAGTCATTGGAAGAGAAAGGCCCATGTTCCCTGATTATAATCTGACATTCTGTTTAGAATTTCAGGGAATGAATGCCCTATAAATGTCCACTTGACTGTACTGTGGATGGAGATTGGGGAAAAAGAAGCCGCAATGCAGTATCAAAACACAAAATACTTCCTGAGTTTCCCCACAGTATGAATTAATCATATTTAATACTAATTATGTCCTTGCTACACAACAACTTCCTGTGTAAATTGTGGGAAAATGTGAAAACATTTCCAAGCCCCAAGCAAGTTTTAAAATGAGCTTGTACATGTGAATTTGTTCTTTGCTACATGTCCCTTTCGCTACAAATTGTTCTCTGCAGAATTACCAAGAAGCGGTGTCGCTATTTTTCACTTTCAGAAAAATTACTGATATTTTCCCTCCCCTTCAATCAAAGTGCTAAAAGTAGTGGGGTTGGGTCAATAACACAGCTTTGATCGAGTTGTTGGGCTCACTTAGAATTATTTGTGCATATATTACAAAGATCCCTAGTGAATCGTTTGACTTTTGTAATTTATAACTCTTTGTCCCCAGAGGCAACATTTGGAATTTAAACTACCAAGTAACCATTTTTTATGTCTTTGATTAAAGCTCCTCTTCCTATTCAACATACTCGGAAGTTGACCTAGTCCTAAATATGGTTTGGTTTCTTGATGGGTCTTAGGTATTCTGGGTCCCTCAGATGTTTGCAAAGTCCATGCTGCAGGAAGTTCCCAAACCAGCCTGACCCTTGGGTGTGTTCCAGATCTGTAATAACCTTGGTAAGACCAGCACTTTCAAACTAGAGTGAATACCTTAAATCTACAAAGACTCGGTCAATGGAGGATTTCTCTACACTTTTTGAGTGTAGAGAAATTTGTTTGAGAACTCATTCTTTCGTACAATAATATATATTTATTATATACGTATGTATAAATGCAGATGCATTTCTGTCGCAAAGTAAATTCTAGAATACCGTGTCATTGTGTAAAATATTATAAATTAAATTTATGTCCTTGAAATAAACCTAACCTTGTAGCTTTATCAAAATATGTGCTTATAAAATGGATTCATAAATTTGGTTGTTCAAACCTCATGTCCATCCATAAGGGACTCAGATGAATTACAGCCATAAAAAGTATGATGAAGGTCAATGTTTATTAATATGGAAAGTTGGCCATGCACATTCTCGGGCAAAACAAAATGAAATAGAAAGTGCAATGCCTTGTGCTTTTGTAGTCCCGTTTTTGTAAATGTGTGTATTTATAGATGCACGTGTAAAAATCTCTATATACCACTAGACTAGTAGAAATACACCTATTTAAATATTTTTAATTCTCTTGTGCCTTCTAATTTTTCAGATGAAATTATATTCTATTGTCAGAAAATAAATAAGGAAGAAACTCTATAGGGGATAAACGAAGGTCGTATTTATTTTAGATCTTTCAGTTCACTGGGTGTTTTCAGTTGCCGATATCAAAACATAACTAGAGCAGAAAATGCAGATGCATTTCAGTAACAAAGTGAATTCTAGACTACGGTGTCATTCTCCAAGATATTGTACTTCATTTCAAAGAAGGAGGAACATGCTCTTTTCCTTACCGTCTGTGAGTTTTCCCCTGGAAACAAAAGCTCTGAAATCGTTTTCCTGAAGTGTCCCGTGCCAGTAGACCCATTTCATGTGTTTCTTTCCATCCAGTCTTGGTTAGGATTCTGCTAAGGCTTTATCGAAACATTACACATTTATTAGGAATGTGAGGCTTTTGGCATACGGAATTCTGTTGCTGTTTATTACTTTTTTTTTTCCTAAATCACTTCAGGCATTAATTTTAAGAAAGCCTTCCTGGATTCAATTTATTTTAATTAAAATATAAAATGAGAAAGAAGTAAAGGTTGACACTTTGGGAGGTTCTCCTAACAGGCTGTCTGCATTGTATCTTCTGCGCTCCAATTACAAATGAAGAACCAAGGATTACTGGGTCTTGCTTGATGATGTAGCCTTTTGCTTGGGCTAAAATAATTAAGTGGAGGAATTCTTAAAAAAAAAAACTCAAAAGGTTTTAATTAGGGTAGACTAACACATTCTAATCAGAGTATCGTGGAGCTGACATTTTGATTCAAAGCAAAAAAAAAAAATGCACACAAATCCACTTATGAAATGGATAATAAAATAACTCTGTGTTGAGCTTAATTTGGCATTGGGGGTTGGGGAAAGCAGGAAGGAATATAGATTAGTGGGCTAGTTATCAGGGTTGTAAGTAGCCAGGGATTCATGTACTTGTTCAATGTCTATCTCTCTTTCCAGTTACATAAGCTCTGTGAGAATGGAGACATTGTCTGTTATGTTCTCTGTTGTTGTAACTCCAGGAACTAGCCAGTGCCTGCGACTTAGTAGATGTTCAGTAAATAAATACTAGATGAATATATTCTGGAAATGGCGAAGTTGTCCTCTTCAAGTATTTTTGCCAGGAGTTGATTTTCCTTTGATAAAATGTTCCTCAGCCTTTGAAAAATTAAAATTTGAATTCTGCAGAGTAATCCCTCCTCCTTGAGAAATTTTAGAATGTTAATGACCCATCGATTTGCAGCAAAGATGGAAGAGCCTCGTCACCCAGGTCCTCCCTCTTACAAATAAAAGACTCTAGAAATCACATAAAAAACGAGCATAGGAAGACTTTGAAGGGTAGAAAGAAGAAGACAGATGGCTTAAGGACCTTCACACATGAGGAACCACATGGTTGTAGGTCCCCTGGGTTTCCTTATTTCTTGTCATATGTCATGTACAGAGCACTCCAGAATCTTCCCGCCTGGACCTCCAACAAGCACAGACTACAAGGAAAGTCACTTTCCCTTAGACGGAGGACCAATAAAAGGATGGCCTAATAGCAGAAAGCCACTTTGGCAATATTTACCCGACACCAGCCAAATACCAATGGCAAAAATCATCCTTCACCTCCCTATAGTTTTAACAGGGCCAAAGAGAGCTGATCTCCCACATACCTGCCTCTCCCCACCGCCCCTCCTCCCCGTCCCGTGCTCCCAGCCAGCAGCATCACTCAGCAGTGCTTGAAGTGCTTCAGCCCCCCTACCCAGTGGTGTCAGCAGACCTGAGCAAGGAGCTAATCGCCCGTTCCCTGCCTAACCGAAGGAGGCAGTGTAGGCTTGTCTCAATGGTCAGAATTGAGCAGGGACCTGGTCTCCCATCTCCTGCTTGGCCAGTTCAGAGTGAGCTGAGCCTCCACCCCTGCCTGGCATCAACAAGACTAAGTGAGGCAATACAAATTGAGGGTTGTTTGCATTCTCCTTTCTGCCACCCCAGGGTGGCACTAGCCTCCCCCCTCCACGCCCACACAACAGCAACGAGGCTGAATGAGATGGTGTGAAGCAGAGCTACTTGGCACTCTGGTTCGGCCCACCTCCGTCAGTGCTGGTCGGGTCCCCTCTGACTTCAGTGAGACCGGCCAAGATGGCGTGAGGTGGGGCTGTCAGTTCCCCAGTGCCTCCAGTCTCAGTGTGAGTGGGTCCCAGTGGGGAGCTGAGTGTCCATGTCTGTTCTGCAGCAAAAGAGCGGTGTTCCACTCCTCTCTCCAATCCTTCCCTCCTCCAGTCGTGGTAGAGTCCAACAGGGAGTCAGGCTGACGTGCCTACTCAGAGGCCACGGTGTGACGTGACCTGAGTCCCACTTTCCCCAGAAAGATGTCAGCAGGGCTGAGAGGACAGCTGAACTTCCACCCTACTTGAAGGCAATAAAATCATATGGCTCGGTGTGTCACTTTTGCTGAGATAGTGTGGATGGGGTCCAGTGGGAAGCCAACACGCACCCACCCAGTCCCCTGCTATACCTCAGTAGGGGACGGCTGCTAAAAGGGAAGATTTAAGAGGAGCCAGAGTCTCATAATATAAAATCCAGAATGTCCAGTACATAGTGGAAATCATGCATTATACCAAGAACAATGAAAAATTACAACTTGATTGAGAAAAGACAGTTAACATCAATCAAGAATGAATTGAATGTTGGAATGATCTAACAAGGGTTTTAAAGAAGCCATCATAAAAGTACTAAAAAAGCAATTACAAATTCTCTTAAAACAAATGAAAATTAGAAAATCCCACCCAACAAATAGAAGTTATAAGAACCAAATGAAAATCGTAGAACTGAAAAATAGTCTGTCTCCCTCTCTCTTTCTCTCTCTCTGTCACACGCGCGCGCGCGCACACACACACACACACACACACACACACGCTTGCTAGATAGGCTCAATAGTTGAGTAGAAATGACAGAGGATAGAGTCAGGGAACTTGAGAACAGATCAGTAGAACTCATCCAGGAATTTACCCAGTCTGAAAAGCAGAAAGAAATAGATTGGGGAAAAGAGAAAGAATAAAGCCTGGGGGGTGGGGGGTGTCTGGGGACAACAACAGAAGAACATAATACAGAATATTATGAATATAGTAGCATCTGTATTAGCAGAGACAGTGAAGGAGAGGGGAGAGTGACACTGAAAAAGTATTCAGAGAAATAATGGCTGAAAACTTCTTAAGTTTGGTAAAAGACATAACCTATAGATCCAATGAGCTGAAGTTGAGTAAACTCCAGTTAGGATAAACAAAAAGAAATTCACATGAAGACTCATCAAAATTAAATTTCTAAACACTAAAGTCAAAGAAAAAAATGGATTCATTACTTATAGGGGAAATTACCTGTTTGATTTACTGTGGTCTCTCCTCTGAAGCCAAGGAGGCCAGAAATGGTATGATATATATATATTTTTTTTATACCGAGAGAAAGAGACTGTCAAGTTTAGCAAGAATATCTTTCAGGAATGAGGCAAAGTAGAGCAATTCTTAGAGTAGGGAATACTGAAAGATTTTGTTGTCATCAGGTCTACCTAAAAAGAATGGCTGAAGGAAATTCTCTAAATGAAAGGGCTTGAATTCAGAAAGGAAAGAACAGAACATTGGGATGGGTAAAAATAGGTGTGAATATAATAGACTATCCTTTCTTAAATCGTGTTTTATGGTTGAAGTAAAAGTTATAAACCCTAATGTGCTGCTTAGTGTATATGGAAGTACATAGAAGACAATTAAATGGAAAAGGTGGGGAGGGTAGAGGGCCCTCAAGTTTTCCACATGTCACCAGAAGCTTCTCTACCAGTAGACTCATAAGTCATGTGTCCATATTGTAATACCTGCAACGACCACTATTCCAAATTGGTCATTCTCCTTCCTGAGGTTTTTCAAAACATGATTACACACCTGTGTATGTACCTTACAAAATGCACAGTGTTGGCTTAGGAGCATTTTACAGAATTGGTTCCATAGTCTACATGGTATTCTGCAATTTTCTTTTTTCTTTTTTATTCAGTATGCTTTTTACAACGATTCCTCGTAACTACTGTGCTAGCTATGAATGCACCACTTTATTTTTCTGTTCTTTTATTGAGAGATGATTTTCAAGACATTTTTTCAGGTTAGCCATTACAGGCAATGCATAATGGACATGCTTGTTGGAAGTTCTTTGCGTATGTGTGTGTGTTTGTTTTTGAATTTTTCTAATTGAAATAAAACCCCTTGGGTATTTTCTCATGTATTGTTTCCTTGGCTCACTCTGGCCCATATGCTGAGTTAGATTCTTGCAGATCCCATTGCTTTCCTGGAAATGCAAGCCCTAAGGAAATCAGACGATGTGTGCCTGCATCACAGCAGGCCTTGAGCCTAGGGGTTCAGACATTGCTTGTTGCCCCTCCCAAATCACAAGGATGTTCAAGAAATCTTGTCATTATGTCCACAGACCCCGATTGCTCATAGATCCATATCCTTGAGGATTCCTAGGGGAACTAGGAAACTTGTTCTCTTCTTGATTCCTTAAGGTATGGAGGGACATGACCCCTTGTACCTCTCTGGTCAGCCAAGATGGCTAAACTAGTCAGTAAGCCAAGTAAATGGCAGCCACAGAGGCCAGTGCTGCACTCAGGTGGCAAGGGAAACAGACACTCTGTGGCTAAGAGTGTTTTCAGGTTGGTACTCTAGTACTCACTGGCCGGAAGTGGACAGACAGTACGGATGGCCCACAGATCATTGGTGGAGTGGGGACAGGATACATTGGTGTCAATTGTACACAGTGTTTACATCAGTTGCAGAGTGTGTATGTCAGTTTTGTAGTGGTTGTGTTCAGGAAAATATTAGAGACAAAAAGAATTATAATAAATTAGTGATGATTGAATGACTAAAGATTTTCTGAGGACAAGAAGGGCTTTGTTAACTCCATGAGAAGGGGATAGGAAGCTGGATGGAGCCACTGCTTTGTTATCATGATGCCCTTTGCATGAGGAAAAGTCTATTGGTTTCTAAGTGATTTTTTCTTTTTCACTTCCTTGTGGGTTACTTCTTAAATATGACTGTAAAATAATTTGAAAGCTGACATGTAGGGAATTTTAGTTCCTAATTTATGTTTCATGATATGCCTTAGGATGGGTGATGTACCTTTATCAGCTCCCACATAAGGGCATGAAGACTTTTACAAATAATTTTAAGTTCTGAAAATTCTCCTAAGAAAACATTGCCTTGGGAAGTGAGGATGACCTCTTATTTCAGATTTTCAGAGCAACTCTCTGGGAGGAGGGAAAACTCTTTGAGAAATCTGTGTGTAATTAACGCATATTTCTTTGTTTAAAGGAAAAACTGAATTGGATTATTATTAAAAGCATTTAAGATGACCTGTCTTCTGTTGTAAGGGCGTGTAGATGGCTAAATTATGATAAAGGGGATATTGTATTTGTCAGCTATTATTAGTCAAATTTGCATAAAAGTAATCATTATAGTGAGACATTAAATGCATTAATTATCTATTAAAGGGGTAATTTGACAGTCATTAAGGGAGGCACTAGTAGATTGGTGATCATTTTTGCAAATGATGTACTTGATCTAAGCTTTATATAACACCAAAAAGATTAATCTGCCATTTTTACTTTGGTCAAATATACAGTTTGTTTCTGTTTTCTGGTAGCTTCTTTCAAGAATTGAGTATTGGAATTAATGAGGAAACAAATTTTGTGCCTGTGCCGTAACTTTGTACAAGATTCATGGGAATACCAGTACCAAATTTTTAACCAGGTATGGGTTGGTGACATTGATTGGCTCCATATTTCCACCTTCCATGGGTGAGAAACCTTGCCATTGTCTCAAGATCAACAGCTACAAAAGTAGGTTCATCACTCTCCCCAGTGCCTCCATCACGTTAGTCTAATGGCAGTTGGAGGTGCCCACTTCCCATCTTCTGGACACCACAGCTAGCAGCCTGGAGTCACCTTTGTCCAGCCCTTCTCATGTCTTATTTTGAAATGTCTTTGTCTCCATTGGGGTTACTGTGCTTGCAAATGAAATAAACCCACTCACGCTAACCTCCACAGATGAGATTAATTTTTAAAAAACATCAGGGGGCGCCTGGGTGGCGCAGTCGGTTAAGCGTCCGACTTCAGCCAGGTCACGATCTCGCGGTCCGTGAGTTCGAGCCCCGCGTCGGGCTCTGGGCTGATGGCTCAGAGCCTGGAGCCTGTTTCTGATTCTGTGTCTCCCTCTCTCTCTGCCCCTCCCCCGTTCATGCTCTGTCTCTCTCTGTCCCAAAAATAAAATAAACGTTGAAAAAAAAAATTTTTTTAAAAACATCAGGATAGAGAGTCAGCTTTTGAAACCTTGGGCAGCAGAATAACAAGGTCTCCTGAGGGCCTGGGGCAGGACGAGGGAAGTTCTTAGAAACCAAGGTACTCTCTTTCCCACCCACTAGCATCTGCCACTCTCCTTTCAACCTCTTTCAGCACCGGTTTCTTGGCTTTTCCAGGAGCATGGACCCCAGCCCTGAACTTACGTGCTTTTCTGAGGCCAGTGCTGGCAGTGAAGGTTTGAGTGCCAACCCCACATTCCCAGTAGGGAGAAACTGTTGCTCTGTTGTCAGCATGCTGTGGTTCAATAAGCCCTGGTTCAGTAAGCTGTGGCCAGAGGACAGGTTCTGTCACAAAACACGCCTCAAGGGGGAGGTAGTTGCAGAGAAGGCTGGTGGCTGGCAAACCACCCAAGGTAAGTCTGCGCTTGACCCCTGAGATGTACACTTTCCTTGCCACAGGAGACCAAATTCTCACCCTCTTGCATTAGGAAGGGTGGAGCCAGCCCTCACTGTTTTCCTCCCCTCCCATCTGTCCCTCCTCTCTCCCCTCCTCACAGCTGCGTGATATGCTTTTCCAAGGTAACAATGATGTCACACCACTGTCACACTTGGGTCTTTCTGATACTTCGATACTCACAAGTCCAGACCTCCTCTTGCATTCAGATGGCTCTCTGACCTTGTGTGGCCAGGTTCATCTTCACTGCCCTGTAGATCATTCCAGCACCTAGCAGGCTTGTGACCCACTGTCCTCGTACTCACACTGCAGACCCGTGTTCCTGCTTTGCTTCTTCTCTGGGGTGTTCCCCAACCTGTCTTCTCTCCATTTCCGGAGATCCAGCTCAGCCCAGGCAGACTTGGGTTTAAGCATCTGGAGTTTGTGTGTGTGGAGGGGTCATACCAACTTGAGGGATTGGTATGCAAAGCAGCCAGCATTGAGCCTTTGTCCCGGGGGCTGACGGTGGTGTTAGGAGTGATGCCAGCGGTGGTAGGTGTTTCTCTGTCAGGTCCAGGTCAAACCCCACTCTGAGCATGCTTCTCTTTCCTACCTTACCATGGTTTAGCAAGTGACTGTTATGTTGTACATGCTTGTGTTCCTGAACGCTCTTGCTGGATTATAAAGTCTTTAAGGTAGTTCTGTGCCTTCTCTTTCTTTTGAATCATTGCACTCAGCACTCAGGAAATGCTTTCTTCTTCATTGTTAGACAAACGTGATCTAGTTCAACTCAATAAATGTTTTTAAGTGCCTTTTAATGTACCACATATCATTCACTGAAAAAAAAAATTATCCTTGACCCAACAAGGGCTTATGGGGTGAATAAATTACGAAGGATGGTATATTTGATTGGCATGGTAATGGCACAAAAACTTTTACTTTCAAGTCTCTAATTATGCATTGTTTTATATTGACTCTTGAACAAAGAAAACCACAAAGAGCTATTCCCTTTGCTTGAATTTGCTTGAATTATTGATACAGACTTAAGTAATGAACCCATGGTGGTAGACTCTACAGGATGTCTTACAGAGCCTGTTTCAGCCCCCTTGTCCCTTGCCTTCTCTGTGACCTCTCAGCCTGTTGTACAACTACGGATGTCCAGTGACCTGGCTCTGACTGACGGGGTATTGACAAATGCTCCTGGAGCAGGTGCCTCCCGTCATTTAACAACATAAAGGTTTGTAAAGAGAAGGCACTTCCTCTTTCCTCTCCCTCCTACCTGGAACACATGTGCTATCTATGCCTGGAGGTGCAGCAGCCGTTCTACTATCATGAAGATGAAAGCCATCGGCTAAGGATGGTAGGCTAGGAAGATGGCAGAAGCTGGTACCTCGATGCTATTCTTGAACTGCACCTGCCCTTAGCTGCCCACTCTGGACATTGTTACTCATGAAAAGAAAGCAAAGCTCGTGCTTATTCAAGCCGTTGTTGGGTGGCTTTTCCATTCCTTGTAGTTGAATATACTGTCAACGAATTAAAATCCACACAGCTTCATCAAATCTTTAGCTGAAGAGTTAGAAGAACCATTCTGCTTGGTTGATCTAGCTCAATTCAGTTGCTGTTTAATCATCATTTATTCATCCATTAATCCAATCATCTGCATGTCCATTCAATATATATGAACAGAACAAGGGGCTACTTACTGTATGTGCAGCATTGGGCCAGGTTCTCTGAGAAACAGGGTTCACATCTTACTTGTGGCCAGCCACAGATGAAGGAAGGTCAGAGACCTAGTGGAGAAAGACCTTGGGCTTCGGATGCATTGTGGAACTAGCTGCTTGGGAATGTGAACATGATCTACATCTCCCTGAGCCTGCCTTCCTGTAGAAATGGCCATCCGTAGCTGCTTATAGAGAAGGGCCGTGTGCAACATTTAATGATACAATGTATGTCCTGGCACACCACACAGGTACTGAATGAAAGTCTGTGGGGAAGAAGGCGAAGGGGAACTGTCGATGAAGAAAATCACCGTGAATCAACTTACTTTATTGGTGAAAGAGACTACGTGCAGGCAGAGGTTTTAGGGACAGCTTTATATGCCAGAACCAGCCTCCAGGGAATTCAGGCTAGACCAGGAATTCTTCCATACCACCAGCTGTCTGCCTTTTCCTGGGTTGTTTAGTTTTGTCGTCTAAGTATATGCGTGTCTGTGTGTGGTGGGGAGGCGGGCAGGCGGGCGGGCATGGTAATGAGGCACAGTTCATGTTAGGCAGTGTCTTAGGTTGTGGTAAATTTGTTGCAAAACTCATGACTGGCAGGCTCCGGTTTCTGTATACTGGATCACCATATAAGGTATCCCCGTCTGTGATTGTTAATTCTTTAAGGCTTCTTTGCTGGGAGGAATTAGGAAGATGGGCAGGGGGGAAGGACCTCTTGCACTGGGATGCTCTCCTGCCCTCACCTGACAGGTCTGCTCAGTGTTTACTGGGAAGAGAGAGACAGAGCTTCCACGGACCCCCTGGCACAGGGCTCTGTTCTCCATCTGCGGCCGGCTGGCAGGGGTTTGGCCTCCTTTCCTCACAGGGTTGGTCGTGTCGTGTTCAGCCTTCGTGTTTGTCTCTTGCCGTGTCTTGTCTTTAATCCAGGCAGATAGAAGAGATTGGGAAGGAAAACAACTTTCACAGTTTCTTCTTTTGATCTGCATCATGGGTCACAGATCAAAGTGGCCACAAAGTCATCTTTGCTTTATAGAGTTCTCAAACATGCTGCTGTTTTGTTTTGTTGGGGAGAGCAGACTGAGGATTTCGGTTTTATGTACTCTAGTTCTCTTTGCTTCCGGACTTCACTGTGCTGTTCAATGTTGATGGTGGATGCAAAACCACCAGGTGATGCCCCGTTTCTGCCACCAAAGCAAGGAAAGAGTGGAGACCTGTCCACGTGTGGTGTAACAGACAGTGAGTGTGACGCCCTGTTTCCCCCTTATCATCTATTTCCATCTTCTTTTGGATGCTTCCTTGGTGAATGCCCTTGGTTGAAGATAGTAACCAGCTTCCCAGCTTTCCCTTAGCCAGAGGGAAGCTAGACCCAGACCTGGCCTGTCAGACTGTTTCAGGACTTCAGTTTGAACAGAATGTCCCCCTCTTTCTCTGTCATTTTCCTGACTATAAGGTGAATACTTCTTGCCACTTGGAAATCCATGGAGGCCCTCATGCCTTCTTTCTCAAGTTTGATTCTCCAGTCTTCCTGTTGATTCTGTGACCCGTATGCTTTCAAAACATTCTCTCTTGGTTTGAATTGCTACAGTGAGTATCTTTTGCTTGCAACTAAAGAACGCTGCCTGATGCAGTGGGCCTTTTCATAAACTAGCCTATTCGTTTTTTTCTTTTTAATGTTTATTTTTGAGAGAGAGAGAGAGAGAGAGAGAGCGAGAGCGAGCAAGCGGTGGGGGGGAGGGTGCAGAGAAAGGGAGACAGAGGATCTGGAACAGGCTCTGTGCTCACAGCACAGAGCCTGATGGGGGCTCAGATCCATGAACTGTGAGATCATGACGGGCGCTGAAGTCAGACGTATAACTGACTGAGCCACCCAGGTGCCCCTAGCCTATTCCTTTTCTTGCACATTCCCACTTCCTATTGTCCACAGACAACTGCCTCCTGAGATGGTAAACAAATCAAGGGGACCAAGTAACATGAGTTGGAGCCCCATAATGCTGAACGTCTCCTCCCCAGGGGGTGCTTAGAGCTGCCAGCAGCATGTAGCTGTCACTTTGGTTGACTTTAAGTTAGTGGTTGGCCTGAATTTTGAGACCCTCAGAGCTATATGTTTCTGAATAACATGGCTGTAGGGGCTAACGATTCCTTACTCAGAACTTGGCTCATTGCTCAGGACTGGTTTTAGGGTTTTGTCTTTTATTAAAAATAGCAATCCTGTTTGCTATTACTTTAAAGATAGATATCCTCTTTTTTGGAGAAGAGTCTACCTCTCCAAGTGCAGCTAAGATCCTGCATCCTCCATGATATCCTCCTCTCCTCACTCCTACCCCTGTCCCTGAGCAGTGGGCCTCTGCCTGCCGTAAATGAGTCAGAACTTCATGTGCCATAGGATACAAACCCCAGAATCCACCTGAGCCAGACAGGTGTTGGATGGTAAACAGTGGTGATTCTCAACCTCACATGAGGAATATGATGGCAGGGGAAGGGGCTGGGACTAGCACAACCCATGTCCTCTCTGAGGGGAGTGGCACCACTGCTCAGCTCCTACCACTGCTGCCGTGTGCAAAGGTAGGTCCACTGTTGTCAGAGCTGGAAAACTATAGTTTGAAGTGAACCACCTCACTGAAAAAAGCGTTGGCAATGAATTGAAATTTAAAACACTGTGCAGACCTTACTACTTTGGCTCAACAGAACAGACCTGCAGACTGATCCTAGCCTCTGGTCTCTAGAACTCTTGACCTGCATACTATTAGGTAACAAGGCCTGAACTATATTAATTCATAGAAAAAAAAGCAACTTTCTAAGCAAAACACAGGAGAATATGTATAGGCTGTATGTATATGCATTTGTATATTTATATAGATATGTGTGTATGGAATGTATAGATAAAGGGACAGATATCTATATATATGCGTTACATGTATATAAATACACATGCACACACACGTTTGTATATGAATGGGGAGAAAATAGAGAATGTACATCAGTGATTATTATTGTCAGTAATGATCATCTCTTGGAGGAAAGGGGTGGTGGCGAGCGTTGGGATGCTTACAGCTTCTGGGTCTCATTTCTGTTACGTGTAAGCTTTTAGTTTCAAACCCGTCTTACTTTGGTAGTCAGAAAAGCCAAAAAGGATGCATCTGGCATGGCAGGAGGGGTTGGGAGCCTGATGGTGCTGTATTTGTGTGGTGACTGCAGCCACTCCCTTGTTCCAAAGGCTGAGTGTTCCCAGGGCCTCTGCCTGCTTGTCCAGAGCTGGCTGACAGCAGGAGCTGCCTCATTTTTGTTGACCTGCAGTGCCCATCATAGAAGCTGTCCCAGCATGTGGGTGACCACTGGTGTTCTCTGAGCGGACTGAGTGAGTGGATGCAGTGGAGTCATAGAAACAGCTCTAGTAATGAAGAAGGTCGAGGGCAAGTTTGGGCTGCCAGCATTCACTGTATAGTTGCCTCAATGCTAGGTTTCATCCACCTGTGTTCATAGAAGAGGAGACATTTTCACGTCTTGCTCCACATGTCTTTGCCAGTCTATAGTTTTACAAGATGCTTTGAGTTTGACACCCTCTGTGTCTCCTGATTGACCTGATGTCTTCCTCTCGTACCTGCACACGATCAGAATCAATGCCCTTACCTGTTCAGGTTCTCCGTTCCCAAACTTTGGCGAATTTGGTCAAGAACTGTCATGGAGGAAAATCTGTGCAGCATAGAGAGAAGAAAGACTCCCTGCACAGAAGGGAACAAGGAAGTCTCCAGAAAGACCTGAATCAGGGGAGGCCCCACAGGTGGTAAGGAGGAGGGAAGAGGCCAGAGGCCAGGTGTTTAGGCCTACAAGTCAGGCCGCTTCCACACTGCACTATTGTTTTTCTTTAAACACGTTTAAGGGTGCCTGGGTGGCTCAGTGGGTTAGGCATCTGACTTTGGCTCAGGTCACGATCTCACTGTTTGTGAGTTCGAGCCCCGCATCGGGCTGTATGCTGACAGCTCAGAGCCTGGAGCCTGCTTAGGATTCTGTGTCTCCCTCTCTCTCTCTGCCCCTCCCCTACTCATGCTCTGTTTTTTTCTGTCTCAAAAATAAATAAACATTAAAAAAAGATTAAAAACGTTCAGAAAAGGACAATAAGCAATATAACAAATATCCAGATTACCACCCAGAATTAATGGGTATTTTCCCTCTGTTCGTTGTCCTTTTGTTTCCTTTCCTTGAGGAGTATGGCGCCTTCTTGATCCAATCCCATTTGTGGTATAGTCAAAACGACTGGATTCCTAAATGGTGATATTTAAGGAGGCATCAGACGGTGGGTCTAAGCCATCCTGGAATCCAGGCTGAGGATGACGTTCTCATCCCTCCCGCAGTGCTGGGCCGCCTGCCATGAGTGGTCTGGTGTGACTGCCCGTGCCAGCCCCGCACAGTATTCTCCGCACCTCTGACTCCCCCGGAACGGAATGTGTCTGAACCGTGTGCTCCAGAGATGAGGCTGTTTCTACATTCCAGATTCTTCAAGGTGGGATCTGGGACAAGGACACCTCGGGAGGAGCATTTTTTTAAGCTGAGCACTGACATCTCAGTTAGTTACACAATAGGCGCTTTTTCCAGCCAACAGGACCGTCCTTGTTTGCAAATGTTGTGAACCAGGCGTTCCAAGCTCATTTTTCCTTTGATCCGCATTACACAACTTTTCTGAATGCTCATCTGTTCCAATTCAAAATAGATTAAAACCGCCACATGAATGGCAGCTGCAGGTTTTTGTTTTTCTTAAAAGTCCTCTATCTGAGGGGGGAAAAATCTGAGAGATTGTATTATGCCGGGTGAGAGTATTAATGCTGAATTCCTTGCCAAGATGATGAGCATGGGGAAAGTATGGAAGGAAAATAAAAGGGGAATCCTGGAAAGGCAACTTGTCTGAGGAGAACATTGGGGGCTTCAAAGGCTGTTTCAGGAGGGGTACTGAGACTGGTTCAAATCTCAGAACCTCAAGTGGCTGTCAGAGGAAGTTTCCAGAAAGTGAACTATTTCCGGTGTTTTGTTTTCATGTCAGTCAAATGTTGAATATACAAGGCTGGTAAACCAGACCACAGAAGTGAAGACTCTATATCTCATGTGATGTGGTGGGGCCTCTGTGGCCTGGGAGCCATACAATGCTTTTGTTTGTTTAGAGTCTTCTTGGCCTTGAATGATGACAGGAGGGCACCCATCTGTTGCTTCTGCTGACACTCAGGCAAGACATCGCTTGATTCTTACTAAGTCACAGTTATATATCAGAGCAAATATGGGCCTGAGAGTCCAGTTTCCCTATTCTCTTTGGCAGTGGTGGAAGAAAGCCATGAGGATTAGTCTGTCTGTCTATCTGTCTATCTATCTATTTATATTTGTATTGTATTTTTTTAAAATTTACATCCAAATTAGTTAGCATATAGTGCAACAGCGATCTCAGGAGTAGATTCCTTAGTGCCCCTTACCCATTTAGCACATCCCCCCTCCCACAACCCCTCCAGTAACCCTCTGTTTGTTCTCCAAATTTATGAATCTCTTCTGTTTTGTCTCTTCCCTGTTTTTATATTATTTTTGTTTCCCTTCCCTTATGTTCATCTGTTCTGTCTCTTAAAATCCTCATATGAGTGAAATCATGTGATAATTGTCTTTCTCCGACTGACAAATTTCACTTAGCATAATACCCTCTAGTTCCATCCACATAATTGAAACTGGCAAGATTTCATTCTTTTTGATTGCCAAGTAATACTCCATTGTACATATATACCACATCTTCTTTATCCATTCATCCATTGATGGACATTTGGGCTCTTTCCATACTTTGGCTATTGTTGATAGTGCTGCTGTAAACATGGGGGTGCATGTGTCCCTTCGAAACAGCACACCTGTATCCCTTGGATGAATACCTAGTAATGCAATTTCTGGGTATAGAGTAGTTCTGTTTTTAATTTTCTGAAGAACCTCCACACTGTTTTCCAGAGTGGCTGCGCCAGCTTGCATTTCCACCAACAATGCAAAAGAGATCCTCTTTCTCCGCATCCTCACCAACATCTGTTGTTGCCTGAGTTGTTAATGTTAGCCATTCTGACAGGTGTGAGGTGCTATCTCATTGTGGCTTTGATTTGTATTTTCCTGAAGATGAGTGATGTTGAGCATTTTTTCATGTGTCAGTCGGCCATCTGGATGTCTTCTTTGGAGAAGTGTCTATTCATGTCTTTTGCCCATTTCTTCACTGGATTATTTGTTTTTTGGGTGTTGAGTTTGACAAGTTCTTTATAGATTTTGGATACTAACCCTTTATCTGATATGTTGTTTGCAAATATCTTCTCCCATTCTGTCGGTTGCCTTTTAGTTTTGCTGATTGTTTCCTTCACTGTGCAGAAGCTTTTTATTTTGATGAGGTCCTAGTAGTTCATTTTTGCTTTTGTTTCCCTTGCCTCTGGAGATGTGTTGAGTAAGAAGTTGCTGTGGCCAGGATCAAAGAGGTTTTTGCCTGCTTTCTCCTCGAGGATTTTGATGGCTTCCTGTCTTACATTTAGGTCTTTCAACCATTTTGAGTTTATTTTTGTGTATGGTGTAAGAAAGTGGTCCAGGTTCATTTTTCTTCATGTTGCTGTCCAGTTTTTCCAGCACCACTTGCTGAAGAGACTGTCTTTATTCCATTGGATATTCTTTCCTGCTTTGTCAAAGATTAGTTGGTCATACGTTTGTGGGTCCATTTCTGGGTTCTCTATTCTGATCCATTGATTTCAGTGTCTGTTTTTGTACCAGGATTAGTCTTTCTTATAGTGACATATTACTGAGAACTAATCTTTGAGCTATTTCAAATGACACTTCTGATTATTCCAAGAAGGAGCATTCTACTATTGGCCTTGGAGCCCTTGGTAATGGATTCAGGTCATTCAATAAGACCTTTGGGAGAAAATTCCAGAAACAAGCAGCTCACACTGAGTTTAACAATAGAAAATGCCTTTTAGTGGATTAGATAGAACAGAAAAATCAACTCAAAATAGCATAGAAGTTTATGAATAAGACCATGAATACATGGTCTCTGATGAGGTTATAAGAACACCTGAATCCTGTGTTCATGATTCAGCCCCATATTCCTGGGCTAGTCCATTCTCAGGCAGGCTGAGGTACCACAGCACTAGTTTTATTTTCCAGGCCCAAAGCTGAGTGGAAAAGAAGAATCTTCTTCCCTGGGAGTTCAACCTAAGCATCTCAGAACTGAGGCTCATTACCTCTGATTGGCCTGATAAATTTAGCCTAAGTCACATGTCCAGCTCTGAGATGGCCACTGAGCACTGGTTGCTAAGGCCTGGGTCAGAAGCCTCTCTCCTGGAACAGGAGGAGCCATCTCCTCTAGACTCAGAGTCTAGACCATGTTCCATCCAGGGATTCAAATAATTGCCATCAGGACATGGACACATTTGAACAATGCCATCAGGAACTTCTCTCAGTTTCTTTTCCCCGTGGGTTGTTTTCACTCTCAGATAAGTTATGTCCTCCCTAGGTCAAAAGGAGAGAAGAGGTCTGGTTCTATGAAAAAAACTGGAGGGTTGAAACAAGAGGTAAAATAGGGCTGCTGAAAGGCCCACACCTTGCAGAAAGTGCCAGTGAGCTAACAAGAGGGAAGATGAAT
Source organism: Prionailurus bengalensis (assembly GCF_016509475.1). Taxonomy (NCBI): domain Eukaryota; kingdom Metazoa; phylum Chordata; class Mammalia; order Carnivora; family Felidae; genus Prionailurus; species Prionailurus bengalensis. Next base: position 22,995,338 of record NC_057348.1, read on the forward strand.
GAGCAGACCTCATGTTCTTACCAGTGTGGCCTGTCTGCACCTCGTTGGTCACCACTGAACCGTGTATCAAACCACCCCAGACTTCCAGGGTGTTTGCGAACCAGATGGATTCAGCTGTCTCTGTTGTCCAGAACTCAGGTCTTAGTGACAGGTGCTTCACTTCTGCATTATTTCATAATTAGAGCATCTTAGTTTTCCAGCTGCAAGGTGAGCTATGTTCTATTTGTCTGGGGGGGGGGGTCATATGTCATCTCTGAAGAGATTTGTTCATCTTTAGGTATTTTGTGCCTCTTCATGTCTCAGTTTGACTTAGGATGAATTTAATAATGGAGCCATATGAGACTTTGTCTTATATATTTTAGAGTGGTCAGTATCACTCAATCAGCCTTTCAGTGAAAAACAAGAAAAAGCAAAGTACTTTTAATGTGATAGTTGAACCGTAGTTTTGAATTCTTCAGTTATGCATGCTACCTTGGAATAACATGGGACAGAGGAGTTGGATCCAAGAATCAGTACATGTTCTGTTATTAATCACACTCAGTTAATACTTCTTAGGGAGTGGATGGTACAAAACACAGGAGAGAGAGTGCTCTGGCTTCTGATATAAGCAGTATGAAGGAAAAGAATTGCTCTCATTGGCTACTATTGAAGAATTGGTTAAATACAGGAGTTTGTCTCTACATGTAGCTGAATATATAGGGCAAGTGAACTTCATTCCACTCAATGAACATAGTGTGTTCATGTTTTCAATGAAAAAGATTTGCTAATTTGGCATTTTAATTTTGTTTCAAGTTTGCTTTTCCCTATATCAAGGAAAGTAATAAACTCAGTGCCAATTTTATGTCACTCTGTATCTAAATAAATATACACCCACAAGCTCTTGTACTATTTGTTTCCTCTTTGGGCATTCTATCTGTAAATGCAATAATTGTAACAACTAGTTGTTTATGGAAGAAACTGTTCTGAAGGTATTTACTTATGTAATTCTGGGTTTTTTTCTTTGTAAGCTAAATCAATCTACAAATCAGGTTCACAGTTCACAGGTTTGCCATTGATTGGCTCTGGGGAGCTGAGTGAGTCTTTGTATTAGTTTCTTTGGGCTGCCATAACAAAGTACCACACACTGGCTTAATATAGCGGGGATTTATTATCTCATGATTCTGGAGGACAGAAGCCCATTCACAAGTACCTGTTGTTAGGACTTCAACATATCTTTTCAGAGGACACAATTCAACCCATAACAGTCTGCCCAAAATTCACATCCTTCCTACATACAAAATATTTTCAACTCCATCCCAACATCCCCCAAATCTTAACCCATTCCAGCATTGACTGTAAATCAAAAATCTCCCCTAAACATATAATGAATCCAAAAGGCCCCGACTCTCATCTTCTGAGTCATCTAAACCAGGTATGGGTGAGACTCTAGATACAACTCATCCTGGAACGAAATTCCCTTTCCATCTATGGACCTGTGGAACAAGGTATCTACCTCCAAAAATATAATGGTGGGACCAGCATCAGATAGATATCCCCATTCCAAATGGGAGAAATTGGAAGGAGTAAAGGAATCAGGAATCCTAAGCAAGTTTTTAACCCAGCAGGGCAAGTTTCATTAGGTTTGAAGCCCTGAGAATAATCTGTAGCTCCAGGCTTCACCCTGGGACCAGGTGGCAACCCCACTTCTTGAGTCCCACTTTCTTTGGCCTCTGAATCTGTGGCTCTTCCCTTTGAGTCACTCTTCCTTCCTTTTGTCTCATGTCTCTTCCGATCCAGACTGACAGTATTTCTACTGATGTAACAGTCTTCCATGAATGTCAGGGGGGTCCGTGACAGTAAACCAGAGGGCTCTGCACAGATTCTCCCTGGATGATCCCATCTCTCTATTCCTTGCTCCTGTTGAGGTGGTTGATTGGATACATGACTCACACCCATAATCTCTGTAGCCAAAAGTTGGCTCACCCACACTCTTGGTATTCTTTCCAGAATTCACATTTTCATTTTTTTGTTATTTGGATAGGTGAAAATTTTTCTGAATCACCAAGTGCTGGTTCTCTTTAGTTTCACAATTCCTTTCTCAATGTATCTCTTTCCTCTCAAATTTGACTGTAAGCAGCAAGGAGAAATCAGGCCACAACTTCCATGCTTTCCTTTGAAGTCTCTTCAGTGAAATATCCAAGTTCATCATTTACAAATTCTGCTTTCCAGTCCACAGAAGAACATAACTCAGCCAAGTTTTCTGCCACTTTCTAAACAAGGATCGCCTTTCCTCCACTGTCCATCACACGTTCATAATTTCCTTTTAAGGCCTCACCAGAAGAACCTTATAACGTTCCTATTTCTAGCAACATTCTGTTCCTAATGATATATTTATTGTCTAAGATGAAAGGAGCTTTCCTGTAGCTCTCTCTTCTTTCTGAGCTCTTCCCAGAATTGCTTGCGATGTCCTTACTTCTACTGACAGTCTCCTCAAGGCAATCCAGGCTTTTTCTATCCTGCGCCTCAAAATCCTTCCAGCCTCAACCCATGACCCATTCCAAAACCACTTCTACATTTTTAGGTGTTTGTCACAGCAACCTGCTATTTCCCGGTACCAGAATCAGTGTCCATGTCCAAGGGCTCTGCCATAACAAAGTACCACACACAGGTAGCTTAAAACATAGGACTTTATTATCTCATGGTACTGGGGGCTACAGGTCTGAAATCAAGTTGTTGGCAGAGCTGACCTCCCTCTGAAGGCTCTAGGGAATGCTCCTTCCTTGCCCCTTCTAGCGTCTGGTGGTTCACTAGCAATCCTTGTCATGTTTTTGGTTTACAGCTGTGACATTCCCATCTCTGCCTCTGTCTTCACGTAGCTATTTTCCCTCTGTGTGGGTCCACATCTCTGTGTCTCTTCTTACATGGACACAAGTCATATCGGATTTAGGGCCACCCTAATCCAGTATGATCTCATCATAATTTACTACATCTGCAGAGATCCTCTTTCCAAATAAGGCCATCTTCACAGGTTCCTGGGGTTAGAACTTCAACGTATCTTTTAGAGGAACATAATTCAACTCACAGCGCTATCCTTCTGAGGGTTTTCACTTTCCACATTTACACAAACAGGACGTTTTTGGGTGCATGTGACAGAGCACACCAATCAAACTGGCTTAGTCTGAAAGAGCCTGTTTGGCTCTCATAACTGCTATATTCACGGGTAGTTCAGATGTCATCAGGGCTTGGGCACTCTTTCTCTTTCTCTGTTTCCTGTTCCTCTGTGCTATCTTCATTCTCAGGTAATTCATGCTGGGTTTTTCTCCTTTCTGCTGCTTTTTCAGAGAAAAGGCTGCTCTTATCACAGAAATTTTCACAAAAGTCCTAGGCCTTCCTGTCATTAGCTTCACTCTGCAAAGTGCCTGCCGTGCATGTTGAGGACATGCGCTTTGCTGCATAGTTTGTGCACTGGTTCTCTCCTGCATCCGGAGGTGTGGTCAGCCACATAGGCTGAGATCACAGAAATTAAGCTGCCATTACCAAAGGGAGAGGGAGAGCCCGCCAGGTAGGCCGGCACAGATTGATGACCATCTCAGTCAGTATGGGAAGGGGCTGAACCAACAGGTCTCTGAGGGCCCTTCAGCTCTCACTGCCCCCACTCCCCCCCTCCCCCCCCCCCCCCCCCCCCCCCCCCCCCCCCCCCCCCCCCGATTCTTGGCCAGATCGTTATATATGGTAGCTTTAGTTTCTTTGCCAATAGAACACTACTGCATAAGGTGGGTTTTTTAAATTTAATTTTTTGGAGGGTCAGCTTTGATAAAGTATAATTTACATACAATAAAATCTATCAATTATAACTGTTCAGTTTGGGGGCACCTGGGTGGCTCAGTCGGTTGAGCGTCCAGCTCTTGATTTCAGTTCAGGTCATGATCTCACGGTTCGTGAGTTCGAGCCCTGCATCAGGCTCTGTGCTGACAGTGCAGAGCCTGCTTGGGATTCTCTCTCTCCCCTCTCTGTCTGCCTCTCTCCTGCTCACATTCTCCCTCTCTCTAAAAATAAATAAATAAACTTAAAAAAATTAAGTGTTTGATGAGTGTAGACAAATGCATTCAGTTGTGTAACCACCAATTATAGTAATTGTATTCACTGCATAAAATATTTCCTTTACCCCCAAAAGTTCTCCTGTACCCCTTGATAGTCTCCTTAACTCATCCTTCATCCCTGATAATTTATGATCTGCTTTCTAATATTACAGCTTTGCATAGTTACTTTTTTTTAAGATAGTCCACTGAAGTACTTGGTTTTTAACTTTTATGGCTAGAGTTAAAGCCCTGGTACAGTTTTACATAAATAGTAGCTTATTTATGAATGGGCTTGGAGAAATTAAAGAGAATCCATTCATCATTTGAGGATGAACCAGATGCCACTGATGATATTGAATAATTTTAACCTATGAAAAATGGCAGTTTTGTGGGGTTCAGTCTGATAAGAGTAGGATAAAGAAGCCACTCAAACTACTCCTAATGGTTGCTGCATAGGGAATATGGTGTCAGCCATCTTTGTCCCTTGTCTTTGACTCATTTGATAAGTGTGGCTTTGTGCTTGGTGATGGAATTTGAGTTGTCATCTAGGCTGGTGTAATATGATAAAGAATGTGTTATCATTGTTTTTTTATTTTTTTATTTTTTTAATGTTTGTTTATTTTTGAGAGAGAGAGACAGAGTGTGAGTGGGGGAAGGACAGAGAGAGAGAGGGAGACAGTATCCCAAGCAGGCTCCAGGCTCTGAGCTGTCAGCACAGAGCCTGATGTGGGGCTCAAACTCACAAACCGTGAGATCGTGACCTGAGCTGAAGTCAGACGCTTAACTGACTGAGCCACCCAGGTGCCCCCAAGAATGTGTTATCATTGTAAGAAGGGAGCTTTATTATTGAAAGTGATTTGCCTGCTGAGTGACCATTCTTCCTCTTTTAGTAATATCCCCTGATTTTCCTTGGGGATCCATCAGCCCACAGGGTTTATGCCTTGCCCCATGTCTGGCTAAAGAGTGATATTTTACTGGTCACAGTGATTGGTTCACAGATGAACACATGACCCTGCTAGAGCCAATCAGAACCCAACACTAGGACTTTGCTACTGAGTCCTAGTAAGGAGCTACTGAGGAAGACATGCTCTTTTCTACTACAAAGATTTCAGCCCAGGGCTATGAAAGCCATCCTGCCACTCTGTGGAGAAAGCCTGATTGAGAGCAAAACGTATATAGAAGAAAGTAGAGCTGAGAGTCAAAGAGTGAGACAGAATCTAGATGACATTATTTGAGGCTTTGTCATATCCAGCTGTGCCTTAGAGTCATATTCCCAGATATCTCAGTTACATAAGCCAGTGCTGTTCTTTGCTTATATCAGTTGGACTTGTATTTTTTTCTGTCACTTGCAACTGCAGAGTCCTGTCTGTTACAGCATGCCATCCCAAAGAGATAAGTGCATGATCCTGTCCCTGGAAATTGTTTAAAATAAGTACTTAATGGACATCAAAACCAAAATCATTTTAAGAATGCATCCCTTTTAATACCAACAAAAAAAGGAAGTCTTCTATCTTGGTTGAACCTGACAACAAAGGGAAAATCTAACACTTTCTGTCCTTTTCTCTCTTTCTAAGATGAGACACAAACATTTTAGAGAGAAAAAAAATATCATTTTGCTTCAATCTATAGTTTAAGCTATAATATGCTTTGGAGAAACATTGGAACATCAGTGGTAGAAGAAAAATATTTGGTAGTATGGATCATCACATCTCCTATTTTTCCAGGGCAAGATAGGATCAAGGAAGCAGTCTAAGAAAGCCCCCAGGGTTCCACTTGGGAGTGACTTGGGCTAATAAAAATTGTATTTTCCCTTTTCAGTTTATTCCAGTGTTCTCTTCTCTTGATGAGCCTGGGTGTGTGGCATGGGTTCTCACCAGTGACCTGTCCCCACTTCCTAGTCCTAATTCTCAACCAGATTTGTGTCACAGTCACACAGCCTGGTTGAAAGAGGCTAGAAAAATCTACACTAGACTCTTCAGGCTATAGTTTTCCAGCAGAAACAATTTCTGGATCAATTAGTATCAACCGGATCCTGGTCTGAATTCTTGTTCTGCTCCGTATTAGGGCGGTTTCCTTGAAGATGGATAATTGCATCTCATTGAAAGTTGGTTTATTTAACTATAATAAATGAAAATAACAACAGCAACAATTCTCCTTTAGGATCACTATGAGGATTAAATGATATAAGGCACAAATAATGAACATTACAGCCAACATTTGAGTGTGTATTTTGTGCCAGCCCTGTGCTCAGAACTTCTACACTAGATTCTATTGGTTGCCCACCCAGCATCTTTACCCCTCTTTTCCATCCTACTAGAACCCTGATTTGGTTTAGGAATGTACTTCTCTGGAAATCCTGTATGTTTTTCCAGGGGTCTCTTCCCTTTGGGGAAAGCTTATCCTTCCTTTATTTCCTTTGCACATGATTGGTTTAGGTTTGGGCATGAGACCAAACTCTGGACAATGAAACTTGAGGGGAAATCTGTTCGTGGCGCCTCTGGGAAAATGTTCCCTTGATCCTAACCTTCTGCTTCTGGACAGCATCGTTTCTGAATGCAAAGACCAAAGCAGCTATACCCATCTTCTACCCACAAGGAAACAAAATAATCACAGATTGGCAAAGGATAGAAGTGGAAAGAACTTGGGTGTTCCAAGTCATTGTCGACTGAACCAGCCATGCTCTGCCCTAACATGGGACTTCCTGTTATGTCCCATAATACAATTCTCCGTTGTTTATGTCAGGTAGAATCTAATTACTGACGCAGATTTATTTTATTTTATTTTATTTTATTTTATTTTATTTTATTTTATCCTCAAATGGCTCTCTAAGGAACCTGGTTGGTTGTTCAGTGCACAGTTACTCTTCCAGGATGCTCTGCCATCCTCCACTCTGCTGAGTGCTAGGCTGTTTTCAGCCTGCTATTTGTTATTTGATTGCACCTCTTCCTGTTGTTCATTTGCTTCTGACTTTTCACAAAAGGACTTGATGCCACACAACTCTGTGGATTTATAGAAGGAAGAGATGCTCTTTGCTCATGTTTTGGGAGGAAGACTGCTCAGTAACTGACCGTATAAAAGTGAGTATATTTCCTCTTGGAATCCCCTAGGACAGAGCTACGCACATAGTAGGTGTGTTGCTGTTTTATTGCTGCATAACAAGTTGCTGCAAATCTAGCTGCTCAAAAGAATACCGATTTAATTTTTTTCCCATGTTTATTTTTGAGAGACAGAGAGAGGCAGAGTGTGATCAGAGGAGAGGGAGACACAGGATCTGAAGCAGGCTCCAGGCTTTGAGCTGTCAGCACAGAGACCAATGCGGGGCTCGAATCCACGAACCATGAGATCATGACTTGAGCATAAGTTGAATGCTTAACTGACTGAACCACCCAGGCGCCCCAAAATAATACCAATTTATTATCTCATAGTTCCTGTAGGTCAGATATTTGGGTAGGCTTGGCTTGGTTTCTGGGTCTCACAGTTCTGAAATCAAGATGTTAGCTGGGCTGGGTTCTCATCTAGAGGCTCTGGAAAAAATCCACTGTCCAGTTCACTCAAATTATTGATAGAATTCAGTTCCATGTGGTTGTAAGACTATAGTCCCTACCCTCTAGCTGTTGGCTGGGGGCTGCTTTCAGCCCCTAGAAGCTGCCTTCTGGCCCTAACATGTGGCCCTTTCATCTTCAAAGCCATCAAGGGCAGGTTGAAACCTTCTTGTGCTTCAGATATGGCTGACTTGCCCTTTGGCCAACAGCAGGGGGAAAAAGAAAACTCTCTGCTTTTAAAGAGCTTATCTGACTGGATCAGCCCCAAATCTCCTATTTTTAGGTCAACTGACTTGAGACTTCAATTCCATCAGCAGAATAGCCCCAGATTAATGTTTAATTGAATAATTAGGGGGCAGGAATTTTGGATAGGGCCATCTTTAGAACTCTGATTACCATAGCAGTGTCATGTAAAATTATTATTATTATCATCATTATTGTCATCATTTTGGTATTGAATTAAGTAGAGAACAGACAGAAATTTTAAGTAAAGTATCAAATTAATTGAGTTTTACCTCTGCTAATTTCAGGACTCCTTTAATAATGATATTAGTGTTACTCTGGTTATATTGCCCATTGTTGTAACCAATAAAACCACAACCTAACAGGAAAAAAACCCAAACAAACCAGTAATTATGCTGATGTTGTTGCCTTTTTTATTTTTGGAAGGAAGAGAATTGCTGATCTGGGCCAACATTTTCCCCTCAATGGCTGGCACCGCTTAGTAACATTACAAGTGTTATTCATATATAGTGTTTATTTATTTTGGGGTCTTGGGAAAAAACAAAAGTTACTTATTTTTTTTTAATAAAAATGGATTTAAACATGTGGAAAAGTTTAAAAGAAGAAGGTTAGTACAATCAATATAAAATAGTTGTAAAAAGGGACCTACTTCATTATAATGTTGTGATTTCTGAGCTGTGTTGAGTTTCGATAGTTGCTCAACACTATAATTATGAGTAGAGCTAGGAAAGTGGGTGCCCTTCAAAAGTTTGGGACAGTTGGTTGGGATTTTGCAGACAATCCAGTGTCAAAAGGTTTGCTTCATCATTTTGTGGTGTTATCTTTGGGTTGAGAAACAAGGATCATATAAAAAGAAAAGTTCAGAGATTCCTGGTGGATTTTGCCACACTGTGGCTTATAGCCTATTTTCTAGAAACCCCATAAAGTCCTCCATACTAAAAATCAACTTTAATTAACTTTTTAAAAGAAAAACAGCTATTTTCTTTCTTTCTTTCTTTCTTTCTTTCTTTCTTTCTTTCTTTCTTTCTTTCTTTCTTTCTTTCTTTCTTTCTTTCTCTTTCTTGTCTGTTGTCTTCAAGTGAGCAGTCGGGGCAGCATTTTCCTCCCCATACAAATAAACAACAATAGGAGTCCTCGCTGACAAAAGGTTATAGACCACTGCCTCAGTTGATCTGTCTCCAGGAAAATAAGTTCAAAGCAAAGCACCAAATGGCATCTGAATGGGGGTGTAACTCTGTGGGCTGCCCTTGACAACCAATGTGGGCTCCCTTCTGTGCTGTGAACTATAAACCTGGGAAGAGTCTTGGAAATACATCAGTGCTGCCTGAACCCACTTGGGATCGTGGAAAAGGAGGAGGAGGTGATGGAGAGAGAAGCTCAGTGGTTGAGGAGTAATTGTTATGGAATTAGCCAGACTGGGCTTCAAGTTTTAGCTTGAAGGAGAGTTGGGCAAGTTGTAAGACTCTGGGCAAGTTGTCTAATTTTTCAAACTCTAGGGTCCTCATTTGTGAAATAGAGATTAATAATAATGTAATACCTGATATGGACTGAATATTTGTGTCCTTCCTTTCAAATCCATATTTTGAAATCCTAACCCCAATGTGATCGTGTTTGGAGGTGAGGCCTTTGGGAGGTGATCAGGTCATGAGGGGGAAGGCTTATGACTGTGATTAGTTCCCTTATAAAAGAGACCCTAGAGAGCTCCCTCAACTCTTCTGTCATATGAGGTTACAGCAGAAAGAGGTTTAGTCACATAGGAAGCAGGTTCTCACCAGACACTGAATATGCTGGCACCTTGACCTTGGAATTCTGTCTCTAGAACTGTAAGAAATAAATTTCTATTGTTCATAAGCCTTCTAGTCTCGTAAAAGATACTTTGCTATAGCAGTCCAAATGAACTAAGGCAATACCTCTTATTTTTGGGTGATTATTACAAGCGATGCATAAAAGCATTTAGCAGGGGACCTGGCATGCAATACTTAGCAAATGTTGGCTGTAATTGAAGGAGATTCATGAAAGAATGAAGCAGGAAAGATTGAGAGAAAGAGAGAAATAAGAGAAGGAAGAAAGGGAATATGCTAAAATTAAACTATTCAGGGCAAACAGAAGAGGGAAGGTAGTCTAGGTCACCAGAATTCAATGCATGCAGAAGAATACATTTAAATTGAATATTTCATTGCCCAAGTGAGATTGAGTTCCAGGGATGAACACTGTTTACTGTGTGCATCCCTTTGAGATGCTGAGTTTCTCTATTCTTTGATTGAAGCTTTAAGGGACTGGCCAACATAGCTCATAGGATGCCTCTGTAATCCAGTGGTAATAGTAGTGGAGCTCCGGAAATATTTTATAACCATAAGCCTTTATTTGTAAACTTACTCTACACTGAAAATATTGGCATCAAAACTTTTCACTGTGACTTTGAGCACAGAATCTCAGGAGAACTGTAATCTAAGTAAAATATTACCTTGAATAGTGGAGCCAGTTGGGAATGAATGAAGGAGCTCAGGGGAGAGATTGTCCCCATGGAGCTTTAGGCTGAAGGGTTGAACTATGTTCCTCTCCCAGTGCTTAGCTTTGTTCTGGGTTCACTGCCACTGTAGCTGTCTGTTTGTGAGTTGCAAAGGAAGGAATGCACTTTTCATGACCACCAGAGTCCTCATTTAATCTGGGGCAGAATATCTCAAAGGCCTGCCAGTGATTCTGCTCTTTGGAGAATAAGATAATTGAATCACTTCCTTCAGCAAAGTTGCAAATGATGTGGAAAGTCTCAGTTGCAGCAAGGGGAGAGACAGGAATAAAGGGCTTTTTGCTTTGGTTTGCTTTGAGATTTTGGTACTGAAATCCATTCACTTAGAATAAGTGAAGAAATCTCCTTTGAAAAAAGTTAGCCAGCATACTTGGGAGGTACCATCAGTTTCCTTGGGCTCTTCTTGGGGTCACCGGGGAGCCACCAAGATCAACTATTATTCTCTACTGCTAACTTTGTCTCTCTTTCAACCCTGTTTTGAGAATCAAACCAAATAAAAAGTGGGCCTCTTCGTTTATAACTAATGCCTTTGCCTAGATTTTAAGGCAGTTTCACAGCTTGTAACGGTTTCAATCAATAATCCCTTTCTCTTTATTGATAAAGATGTAAGCGGGTGGTAACATGAGCATCTCTAAGTCTGGCTGTCAAGAAGCAGTAGATAGGATGGCAGTTTAGTGGCTGGATGTCCCCATCAGGGACAACATGGGGGTGGCTTGGGCCTGTCAGGGAAGGTCAGCAGAGACTAGCTCAGGGCCATGGCTCATATTGGTCACTCTGAGGATGTTCATTGGTCAGCAAATATATCTGGCTAAATTGGTCTTCTAGGAATGATACTGATAGCTAATACTCAGAGCGTACTGATTCATATGTAAAGGGATTAGATAGGTACCTGACATGGAGTACCTCACTCTGTGGGGAAACAACTATCCTCAATTTTTTGAGTTGGGGAAACTGAGGCACAGTTATGTAGGTTAGCAGCTTGACCAAGGTCATCACAGTAATACCTAGTAAGTGTAAGTGGCAGAATAGGATTTGATACCATGCAGCTCAACTCCAGGGCCTGTGGGATTATCCACCCTGCCAGGCTCTCTGTCTCTCATGATTACTTATTTAAAACTGTACGGCCGTCTTCCCCCGACCTACTTCTCTTGTTGCAATTCCTCTCTCTAAGAATAGTTCCACCATTCATTCATTTGCACCAGCCAGCCATCTGAGGAATACCCTTGACTTGCTACCTCCTGTGTGCCCACCTCAATCAATCACCACGTTTTGTCAAACTCTACATCTCCACTATCTCACCTGATCCTTTGGCCCTATGCACCCATAGCCCTATCCTGCTCTAAGGTGCCCTGGTCTCTTGCATGGGTGTCTGGCTTAGTCTGCTAGCTTGTCTTCTGGTCGTCTCTCCTCTGGTCTGATCCCTATAGTTCCTAGAGATTTCTGGACTTCAAATTGGACCCTCTTCTGAGGTTGAAAGTCCTTGGTTGGACCCTCCATCCCGTGACATGGAGCCGTCTTCCCCACACGTGCCCTCTTCTGCATGATCACTTGATGGATGCTACTCAAGAAGAGTTTGAGGGCACTTTCACAGGGAGGGACCTTGGATCAGCATTGATAGACTTTCTCCTTTTCAGTTAATGCCTCTGACAACCTTAGGAAGAGAGTCTCAATTTAGTATTAATACATCTTCAAGATCTTTTAAATTCTTGATTATTTTCATTTTTTAACCGAGAGAGAAAGCAGCTGTAGTTAGTTAGAATTTAATACCACTGCTTTTTTTTAATTGTAATTTTATGGTTACTTTCTACTTTATGGCTCACAATACAACTTTTTCCAGTTATAGTAGTGATACAAACTTATCTTTTATTTTTTTTAAGTTTGTTTATTTATTTTGAGAGAGAGAGAGAGCATGAGTATGTACCTGGTAGTGGGGCAGAGAGAGAGGGAAAGAGAGAATCCCAAGCAGGCTCCATGCTGTCTGCGCACAGAGCCTGATGTGGGGCCCAAACTCAGGAACTGTGAGATCATGACCTGAGCTGAAATCAAGAGTCAGATGCCCAACTGACAGAGCCACCCAGGTGTCCCCAAACTTACCTTTTAAAGAGTATATTTAAATTTTAAAATAACAGCATGATATAAAAACTATTAATTAAGGAACAGAAAAGGTGATACAGTACAGCAAAAATTGATCATGGCTTAAGAAAGCCTGGAGTTCAGGGAACCTTAGTTATAGCACTTTCTGGAAACTGCTCCCTGCCTGTGTTCCTTGGACTCAGCTCTCCCATATTTCCATCATTTGGTTTGCTTCTTGAAAGTGGGGTCCTGTGCATCAGCTGTCACCTTTCTGCCCTTGCCTACTCAGAGACGTGAGAGCTCAGTAGGCTAGACGGCCCCACATTAATCCTTGTGCCCTGCAGCCACAGGACTGTCATTGACACACATTATTTTACTAAAATTTTTCACTAAAGGAAGATGTTGTATGAGCCATGTTTTTAAACATGGTCAAATATTTGAAAGCACAGGATTGAATAATGTATTTTCAGATCTTGGAGGAATAAATGCTCTAGGATGCTCAGTGGGCAGCTATTATTCAAGCTTTTTATAGGTACTTAGTCCGACATCGTATCATCTTCAGAAGCTGGGAAATCCAGCTCTGCCTCAGCAGGCTGTCTTCTCTCTTTTAGGGTTAATTCTGTAACAATCCAGGAGAATTTCTTCTCCCCTTAATTGTTCATCAGAATGTAAGACTCGCAGGAAGCTGCTCATCCCTAAATCTCACGTGTCTGCACAGGCTCACACAAGTCAAGTCTATGATAGTACTTAACACTTCCTCCTCACCTCTCAGCTGATACTACATGCACTCCTGAAGCAATTGCACTCAGTTTGCTGACCCTGAGAATGCATTTCTTTGATTTCTCATCATGCCTTCTCTTGGGGTTTTGAAGATAAAGTGCTTTTGCTGAGATTGTCACTTGGTACAGAACCATGGGGATTTGCAGCCACTGAGCCCGCATCCCATAATCAAAAAAGTTTTTCTGCATCTCAGATCACTTCATTATGCTCTCTTATCCTAGTTTATTGCCTTGTCCCATCGCCAGTGTTGTTTCAGTTCCTGGGTAGTAGAAAATACAGGTTTCAGTTGGTGAAATGGAGGTCTTATAATAAGAAAAATCATAAAAGGGTTGCAAACAAATAAGTCATAGAACAAAATGTGTGTGGAAATTGTAAACTTAAACATGGAACTTTCAGGAATTGCATGCTTGTGGCTAGTCACCTTGGGCTGCCTCCTGATTTCCAAGGACACTTTAATTCTTTCTCCAGTTGGGGCACTTTTGATGGAAAATGTGGACTTTTGCTTCCACATACCCGTGTGATGGCTGGTGTTAAAAGCCTCAAAATCCTGGGAACAAACTCCAGAATCTGAAGTGTATGGAAGCAGGGAGGTAAACTCTCAGGTCATCCGATGGAAATGCCTGGTTGACAGATGCAGAGACAGAGGCTCTAAAAGTTGAAGACTCACCCAGGTGCAGAAACAACCCTGAGCAGAGCATCCAAGCCCTCTGACTCAGGCCTGAGATTCTTCCTGTCTGTGATGACCACAGGAATCCCTGGGCCCTGGGACACTTTCGGATCATGGGTGTGGCTTTGCCTCTGTCGGGGAGAACCAGTGAGGTCTGGAGATGCTTGCTTCTTGATGGCTTCCTGGAATTTGAGATCCCTGGAGATGGCTAGCACTTCTGCTGTTGCTTCTGAGAAGGGGAATATAGAGGTCAAACATGAAAGAATGGCCTCTGGCTAGGCCACCCTTGGGTAATGAAACAGGAAAGACATTTGATGAGAAGTCACACACGTATTTTGTCTTCCAAAGCTTTGGGACAATCCCTGGCTTCTTCCAAAACTTCTCTTCCCTTTGGTGTCTCACTTGCACAGCCAGATAGAGTTGTGTTTTCAGTGTGTTCCTGGGTTGCCTGCAGGATTTCTCGGAAACCTCAAGCAGTTGGATACGTTGTGTGATCTCCATTACCACCTTCTGGAGAACCGGTGGCTAACACTCCACAATGGCCCTGGAATCTAGGGTAGCTTCTCAGTGACCTGGCTTCTGTGGCGTCTCTGGGGCAGATCAAAGACTTCAGAACAGCTCAAGCATGTGAAATGATTGTTAGCTGTTCTCAGTTCTTCCACAGCTATTTGTTCTCGAAAGCCCAGCTTTTACATCTTTTTCCAAAAATCGTACGTGGCATTCATCCTCCAGAGCAGTTGAAAGCTAATAGACATTCTCATTTTATCCCACCCCCGACTACAGGCAAGTCTGTTGCTAGATGAGTTTATCTGAATTCCATTTGCTTAGACCTTATGAAGTGAATAAATTTGAATTAATGTGTAGCTTTCTGAGGAGAAGGAAGTGATGCTTGGAGGGGTTAAGCAATGTCTGTGTTAGTTTATATAAATGGATCTTTATGAGTGCAAACGTCCTCATACCACGTTACCATATCAGGTCTATTGGTTTATACAAAATTTTCATTAAGTGATGCTAAAATATACACATGGGGATTTCGAAAATGAGTTTTCCTTTTGAACAGCCGTATATTTATGTTTCTTTGGGTTGCGTTGGCGGATTAAATATATTCTCCTTTTTAGAGCGAACACTTGGGAGAAATATGCATCAATAAGTATGTAAGTTATAACTCCAATTCCCAACAAACTGCATTTGCTGTATTTGGTAACTCTCCAATGCTGTTTCTTTCCATAATAATTAGAGCAGAATTGAGATGCCATAAAAGAAACTCCAGACTTCGTTGTCATTTGTTGGAGGGGGTGGGGGAATAAGAAGCATTTGGCTTCTTTGTAAGTAGAAATTTTTATTATTGTATTTGTATTTCTAAATGACTATGAATAGGACAGTGGTGGGTAAACTCATGAATGTTAATCTGGCTATAGCTTCCGCTTTGATAACATTTAGTTATTCCATCCTTTATTACACTCTTATAGATGTTGATAGTTCAACAATTGGAGCTTTTAAACTAATAGAAGGCTTTCAACCAAATAGAATGCCTTCATTACTAGTGAGTGGGGAGATCTGAATGTGAATTGAGGTGGTTTAAACCAATCTCATATTTTTATAAAAGACTGATACCCATAGAAATTATGGGTTTATTTTCAGTTTTCTTTGATTTGAATAAATGAGGGCAGGAATTTATGTTATTTCTCATCTTTTCACATGCCTAGCCCAAGGCCCAACTGCATTTGTCAGTATAACAAACCTGAAATACTGGGGTTAGTTTATTTTTTTGCTTATGTAAGTGCCACTGTGTGTCCATGAGCTTCCAGGGCATTTCTCTTCCTGAGGGAGACTCAGGGACCCAAGCACCTTCCATTATGTTATCTGGAATATGAAGCTACTGGAATTGCTATAGGGGGAAAAGACAGTGTGTGATACCAAGCTCTCTCTCAAGTACTTTAGATATTGAGTGACACTTGGTCACATCTATTCACCACCCATTGCCCAAACTACTTACATGGCCTACACAGACTATAAAGGA
Source organism: Prionailurus bengalensis (assembly GCF_016509475.1). NCBI lineage: Eukaryota > Metazoa > Chordata > Mammalia > Carnivora > Felidae > Prionailurus > Prionailurus bengalensis. Next base: position 23,011,248 of record NC_057348.1, read on the forward strand.
TGCTAGAGAATGTAGGAGATTACATGGGGGTACTCAGCACTACTGTTTCAAACAGGTGCCTAGCAAAGGTTAACTGAGAGAGCAAATGAATGAATCATGAATCCCGTTAAACTGCCTGGCAGTTGGAGAATGCTATTGCTATTTTAAATTGATAGAGAAGGGACTGAAAAACACTGGGCAAATGTTAACCTTAAGGGGAGTTTTGTGTATATTTGCATCATCACAACCGCTGTAAGATTTGGTTGCCGGTTTGAAGTCTAGATAGCTCGACTATGCCCCACCATGATTTTTTTTTTCAAGGTACCCACAGAGGCAGCCTGAAAAAACTCCATTTTTTGATCCTAGAGGCCTCTAAAGCAAATAGCATCTTGTAGTGTATTAGGTAGAAGTGTTTTAGAGCCTTGGTAGCGTGCCTGGTAGGAATGGACCTTGTTAAGGTTACAGAGAAGGTTAACCTCCATTGACAAGATGAAATTGAAGTCACTTTCTCCTGCCACAGAGCCGTTCCTGATCTGTATTGTCAGCATGGAAGAGTTTATCCATTTTCTCTAAAACATTATCTCAAATGAAGTGTCAGAGCACTAAATGGATTTACCATCTTCCCTTATTTGTTATTTTGATGTTCAGTTTTTTTTTTATCCCATTTATTTATTGTCATATGAAGTTAAAACAATAACAGAAATAAACAGGGAAGGCTGGGTGAGGAAAAGATCACAACCTCACAATCATCCATCTTATTCCTAAGTAATTGTTGCAGAATCCTTAAGGAATGTCCTTTTATTTAATTTCTTGTTTTCCCTTTTTTGACTCAAGACCTCTCATTTCCTCAACTTACTATAATTCAAATAGGTCAGTTCACTCAAACATATTCAGAACACTCATTAAATACAAGAAAACGTGTGATACAGGTATGTTGTGAGAACTGCATCCTCTTCCATGATACCTTGTTAAGCTGGAATTCTGGGAAGTAGCCCAGAGCAACCAAAAATGGTGTAGGTGTTGGACTTGGTCACATCAGGTTTCCTAAGTAGCTTTTGCCGCCTCCTCGCTGTGGGTAGCTGTGGGACCTTCAAGCAATTACTTAATTGTGCTGAGCTGCAGTTTCCTCATGGGGTAAGATGATACAGGAGAGTGTGAGAAAGACGTTAAGAGACCCAAAGCAAGGACACAGTATCGTACCTGGGCACATCACCCTCCAGGTAGCTTCACTTAACACTGGTATTTTATGAAATGACACAGAACTTACTGTGTGTTGAAAATATAACATTGTTTTCTAGATTTTGCAAAATTCTATATACCCTCGATGTGCCTAGAAAAGCTCATGGTTTCTCTTCATTCCATTCTTTACCCTGATCCTCCAAATATCCCCACCCCAAGCATACACTAAGTCAGCCTTTGGGAACGCAGCACTACATGTTAGGCACACCAGTGCTAACTACACTTGTTGAGTTATAACTTATTTTTTTCTTTATCTGAGAAGCAGTTTGTAAATGGCTAGGTAGTAATGGGAAAGACATTGTTATAATTCGTTACCTTGGAAACTGGCAGTGGATGTCACCTCCTTTTGCAGTGTGTATGCTGTGGCCTTGGATATCTCATCCCCTAATTAACATCCTGTGAGAAATGCAGAAGTAAATCATCGGAGCAACTGGACCACTGTGATATTAAGTGCTGGAACGTTCTAAATTGCAGTACTAATCTTCATAATGAGGCCACATATTCTGTGTTTTCTCTTTTCATTGCTTCTTAACTCTTCTGAGTAAGAAGAGCAAAGTTATCATGATGTAGAGATTAGGGAGTGATTCATTCCGTACTTAAATTGAGCTTTATGAAGAACTTTTTTTTTAGTTTATTGGGAATTGTGAGAGTTCCTTTGAAAAAGAACAACTTAGGTAGAGAATTTTAAATATAGTTTAATACTACAAATAGGCAGCCCCCCAAATATGGATTTGTCTTAGAGGCAGGACATATTGTCATTCATAAAGCACATGATCTAAGACCCAAGTACCCTGGTTGAGTCTTGTTATTCCATATTTTACTACTCAGTTATGTATTCAAATTCGTAGGTGATTTTTTTTTTTTTTTACTTTAACCAAGAAGTCTGCTTATTGGACACTGAAGGAGCTCATTATAGGATGATTAGTCTTGTAAGCTGTTTTGCTCATTTGGACCTAGAGGTCACATGTTCTTATTGAACCATCAGTTCTTGAGTGTGAGCTATAAAATGATCAACTTTTTTAATATTTATTTTTGAGAGAGAGAGAGACAGACAGAAACACAAGCAGGGGAGGGTCAGAGAGAAAGGGAAACACAGAATCTGAAACAGGCTCCAGGCTCTGAGCTGTCAGCACAGAGCCCAATGCGGGGCTCGAACCCACGAACCGTGAGATCATGACTGACCGGAGCCAAAGTCGGGTGTTTAACCGACTGAGCCACCCACGTGTCCCCAGTCAACGATATCTTACGGATGATTTCATGTACAGTATGTTAGCTCAGTAAGTCCTTGTAAAACCTCTATAGCGTAGTATAGTATACAAGTTTTGAGGTCTCTGCCAGGCCAACAATGACCACTCCCCCCAATAGCCCCTTCATTCATGCGGGTGAGCCCCAAGAACCATGTTTGTGTAGCTTGACCTCATCATCCTTTCACCCATCCCGGACCACCGTACACATGGTGACCCAATTACATTCCCTCACCTTGGATTTGGGAATTCGATCAAAAATTTCAGTTTATCCTGAGCTCATGTCTGAGTAGAAAGATGGAAACATCAAGAATCTATGGGTCTTACTCTGCTCTGTGAGCCAGTGGCCAAGAAAGCCAGTCTGTAGAAAGAAGACTGGAAAGGAACAGAGAGGAGAAATGAGAGACCTTGGCCCAGGAGTCTGGAGGCTTTCTTGATTCTGGTTCCAGACTTTTCCTGAGGCCTGGCTGCTTTCAGTCCCTTGAATTCCATCAAGCACTTTTATATCATAGGATAAATTTTGTTACTTTAAAAAAAAACACAAAAAACTAACATGAGTAGATGTTTTTTGTTCTTCACTGAGACTCAGGGAAGTCAATTTTATGGAGAGTTGATGTCAGTGTTTCTGAACTCTTGGTCAGGGCTCCAGCAATCCAAGTCAAATTAGAATCAAAAACCAAAAGGAGATCTTTGATTCACTTATTTGGAAATCCCAAGATGTGATGCTGCCTCTAGGCATGACTAGAGTCAAGGATTTGACCAGAATCATTTGATCAAACTTCACTCTTCCTTTGCTCTATTTCTCTGTGGCTTTATTCCCAGAAGACTGATCTCTATATGGGGCTGTGGATGGCCACTGGCAGCCTGAAGCAGCAACACTGTGACCTGTGGCTCTTGCTAAAGGGTGTGGGGATGTCAGTCTCCCAGTGACCATTGCACTGCCTGAGAAAGGACTCTGATGGGTCAGCCTGGGTCATAGGCTGGAGTGTGACAACCCCCTTGATTGACATCTCCCTCTGTGTCTGAGATCTGGGGTTCCATTACTGAAATAAGGGAGAAGAGATGCTGAACAGACCAAAGCATTCTTGTTCATCACATTTGCTGTTTTTTTCCTACCTGAAAGATGATGTTCATCTGTGTGACAGACTCCCATATGCAGTTTTTCTCCCCCAGCTGTTGGTCACCTCCCCTCCCTCCCACTCAAGAAAATCAATCTAGATACAGATAATTGCAGCTTATTATTCAGATAACCTTAAATGTACTCTAATTAGAAAAGTCAGTACTTTGCAAATGTGAGTTCTCCCATCATTAGTAGTAACAAATGTGACACATCTCACAATTGCTGGGGGCACACATCCAGGGGTGGAAACCCCTGCTTTCAGATGGATGTTATCTGGACCCATCTGAGATTGATGGTGAAGATAACACCATCAATACCTTTTTTGTATCAATTGATACCTTTTGTATCAATACCTTATTTGACACAAACCTATGTATTCAAAACACTTTTGAGTGCCTGCCAACAGCCAGACATTTTTGCAGGCATGGGGCTTCCAGCTATGAACAAGATAGAAAAAGTCACTGTATTCATCTGGTGCTCAAGTTTTTAATGGGGGATGATGTACATAAACTTATGAACAAATAAAAAGAACCTCAGATATTGAGTGCAATAAAGAAAATAAAATGGGGGTATTGGGCCTGTCGTTGTCCAATATGGTAGCTACTACCCATGTATGGCAATTTAAAATTCAGTGAAGTGAAATGAAATTTTAAAAATCAGTTCTGTGGTCACACCAGTGACATTTCATGTGCTCAGTAACCACAAGTAGCTGGTGGCTATTATACAGACAGTGCAGATATAGAATATGTCCATCATTGCACAGGGTTCTGTTTCACTGGGCTTGACGGTGACTGGAAAGCTATAGCTGGGGGGTTGCTTAGGAAGGCTTGCTTCAAAGCTGGCATTTATGCTTGGAACTAAAGCTACCCAAGCAAAGGTCTTAGGGAATAACATTCCAGCCATAGAGGACAGTAAATGCAAAGGCCCTGAGATGGAAGTGGTCTTGATTTTGGCTATTTCAAGATCCAGCGATGGCCAGTGTGTCTGATTGAGTTAGGGAGGCAGGGAAGAGTTAGATCAAGTAGCATCTTGGGTTTTATCCTGCACCAATGGAAGCCATTGCGTAAGCATTGACACATTTGTTTAATTTCTGAAGAATCATTCTGGCTGCTGATGGGAGAGGGGAATGGCAAGGTTGGAGGCAACACATAGAAGGCCTCCAGAAATCATTTGATGAATGAAAAGAATGATGGAAGGGCCCAGCCACACTGAGGTGTCCGTTAGTCTGACATCTCCTTGCAAGGGATTAGGCCCTGATGGAGCTCATGGAGGTGTTTCAAGCATGGTGTCAGACCGAGTGGTCAGCCAGATAAGCCCTAGAGGGTCCTGGGTCCTTAGAGCATGTGAGTTCCTCCAACAGTACCCCCTGTCTCTCAAGGCCAGTCCTTGGCTCACTGGTGGCTGCTCTCAGCTCTTCAAAGCTCCTATCCTGTCTTGGGGACCAGTGTAGGGCATTGCTTCCATGGGCCATTCATCCCTTCTTGTTCCTTCATTCATCTTTACTGAGTACCTGTTGTGGGCCAGGCCTTGTATTTGGTGCTGGGATTAAAATGGCACAGGATAAAAACACAATGGTCCCTGCAGACACAATTCTCACACTGTAGATGGAGGCTGTCTCAACCAGATAATTATGTGGGTAATTGTGTGATGACCCTGGGATAAGTGCTATACGTAAGTGGTTCAAGAACACCCATCAGGGGGTCCCCAGTCAGAGAGGTCGGAAAAGGCTGCACTGAGGATGAGATAATTGGGCTGGATTTCAGGAGGAATGAGGATTCTCTAAGTGGCAGCTGGATGGAGGGAACAGCATGGGCAGAGGCCACATGGACCATGGAGCAGTGGATTGACTAACAGACCCGTGAGGCTGGGTGGAGGGAACAGAGGCGAGGGGGTGCTAAGTTGGGGGGCTGGGCAGAGTGGGTAAGGGAGGACCAGCTGGGAAGCCCACCACTGGGGGGTGAGAGATGATGGTGTAGTCTCCTTGCCTTTTCAAATGCTTCCCTCTGCCCTCTGTCTGCCAGTCAGCTCCACCTGATAGTGGCTTCTACCATCTGTCAAAATCCTGTTAGCTGGAACTAGGAAATTACCAATAAACAGCGGTGTTTGACCTACAAAAGAAGGCAGCTTTATACAGCACAGTCCTTTACTGTGAGTCAAGCTCTGAACTGAGTGCTGTTTCTTTTTTGCCCCTCTATTTATTTATTTCTCACAACGACTCCACTGTAATGTGGGTGGTTGTGATCCCGTTTTACGGATGAAGTAACTGAGAGATTGTGACTGAGCAGCAGAGCTGGGACTCGAACCCAGCATGCTGGAGTGAAATGCTCCACTCCAAGTCTCTTGAGACTAAATGCCAAATGGCCAACGAGCTTGCAGGAAGAAGCTGCAGTCCAAGGCCTGCATAAGTAGCTTGTGAAGCGGGCCGTTAATGCTCGTTCGTATTGGAGTATTCTCAAGAGGCCAGAGATTCCAGATGGCTGGGAGACGCATATTCATTATCTGTTTTTTTTCAAACAACTGTGACACTTGGGGAATTATAAATGAGTTAACGTAACATTAATACCTAGAAATATTCTGGAACAGATCATTAAAAAATCAATTTTCACACATGAGGAGAAGATGAGATTATTGAGTAGTAACCAGACAGCACTAGACCTTTGGAGAGGGGCACGCATGAGTAGCGATAGATGTCACTTCCCCACAGGATACACATGCACTGGGAGTTTGGTATTTGCCTGGCTCATTTGGAACTAATATTCCTAGTAATTTTTATTTTTTAATCTAAGTTGTAAAAATCTGGCCATCATCCCAGAGCAGAGAAGGGGGAAAAAAATGAGGAAAAGATGAGAGAACCAAAACATATTAAGAGCCTGCTCTGGGCACTGTGCCCATTGCTTTTGTACATTTTATCCCATTCAATCTGCAGAAAGTCCTAAAGAGGTAGGTATCACCATTGCCTTTTCACAGACAAGGAAACTGAGTGGTAGAGACGTTAGAGTGCCCCTCGGAAGCAAACATGGTTTCAACCCGGGCATCAGGCTCCAAAGCCCGTCCTCTCCTTGCTGTACCCGGCTGGTTTCCTGATTCTAGAACAGAGCACAGGGTGAAATCCAGACAAGAGGGGTCCCTGGGACAGGAAATCAGGAGGCCCACCCAGATTGCTTCCCTAGCTGGGAACTAAATTCCAGGCAGGAAGTGGGAAGGCTCTTCCCAGGGGCTGGTGAAACATGAAAATGTTTCCCTAATTAGTACAGACGAGGAGTGTTGTCGCCATTCACTCATCCTACCACCTGACCTAGGACCTCCAGGCAGTGTGTTTGTTGGGGATGTGGGGGGTGATAAAGGTGCTGTGTCTCTGGGAAGGACAGAAGCTTCTGAAATCCTGGGATGCATGGGTGTTGCCTGCCCTTAGGGGGGTTACCACCCCAAACAAACCCTCTAAGGCCTTCCAGAGGAGCAAATACGATGAAGAGCCAAAACTGCCACTGATTTCCTGACTGGGGAGAGGAGATTAGAGGACGCAGGGTGACTGGGGAGGAGAAAGGTGTCACGGGAATGGGAGAGCCCTGGATCTTGCCGGTGAGGTTCAGTCCTTAACAATAGCTGCCCTTGACTGAGCTCTCTCGCCTGTGAGAGGAGCTTGACGTGTAGCTAGTAGGAATTCACGGTCGCCTCACCTTACAGGTGAGGAAGTTGAAGCACATAAAGATCAGGTAGGGAGAGATGGTGATGATTGGGTGGATGGGTGATGATTGGCTGGGTAGAGACTGAAACCAGTGACCAGGCCAAGTGGGGAATGTGCACAGAACAGGAACCCAACCGGGCTGGAGGCGCACATCCATGTGGAGCCTGGGTGCTGAGGCAAGTCTTCCTCGTAGATTCTTGGAGGTAGGTTCTTGATCATCAGGATGTGATGAGTGTACCATTTAGGACGCAGTGCTTGCAAGTAACAGAAGCCCACTCAAGTGAGCTTAGGCCAGCCTCAGAGTTTATTATAATGACTGAGGGGAGAGTGCCTTAGGGAATCCCAGCGCACTGCTGCTACCTGCCTGGAAGAGTTGGGGACTGGGGCTAAAGCCCAGAGGGCTGTGTGGCGGGAGTGGGATGACAGGCCGTTTGGTGCAGGAGACCAGGTGCACCAGGCGGGCGGCTGCCTTTCAAAGAACAGAGTCTTTCAAAGCCCAGGGAAGGGCTTATTCTGAGGGTGGCAGGAAACCACTGGAGAGTGACACAGTCTGATTCACATTTCTAAACGATCACTGGCTGCTGCCTGGATGGATGGTAGGGGATAAGAAGCTGGCTGGGAGCCCTGCTGATAGGCGATTGCCGCAGTGCATTGTGAGGGGACAGTCACTGCGACGATTAATTTTATATGTCCGTGTGACTAGGCCATGGTGCCCAGTTGTTTGTTTGGTCAAACATCAGTTCCGATGTTGCCGTGAAGGTGTTTTTCAGATGCAGTTACCATTTACAGTCAGTAGACTTTGAGAAAAACAGATCACCCTCCATAATGAGGGGCACCTCACCCAACCAGCTGAAAACCTCAGGAGCAAAGACAGATTCCCTGAGAAAGAAGCAATTGTGCCTCAAGATTGCAACACGAAAACCCTGCCTGAGTTTCTAGCCTGCCCAGCCTGCCCTGCGGAACCTAGACTCAAGACTGTAGTAGCTTAACCTACAGATTTTGGATTTGCTAGGCAAATGAGCCAATTTCTTTAATAAATCCATATCTCCCTCTTTCTCCCAAGTTCTTCTTTCGAATGGTTCTGTTTCTCTGGGGAACCCAGACGAATCCATTCATTGGATAGTTGGGATTACTCATTGGGTAGTTACTTTTGCTTGACCATGTGGTCTGGGCCTAGGGCTGGATGGTACCCGTTGGAATTGTTCTCAGGATCATTGGCAAGTAGGTGAGAGGGACACAGGCCCAGCTTCCAGGGCATTCACAGTCGGTTAGCTCGACAGGACACACGCATAGGAGACAACTGGAGAACTTTATAGGCAGGATTTAATTTAAGCCAAAATGTGTGGAGCAGATACTTCCCGCCCATGAAGCAAGCCCTCTGTGGTGGGGCCTTGTAGTTCTGTTATGCAACTTACCCCGCAGGAAGGGGAAACGGAAGTCACCCTTGGAAAGAGTGTGTCTCAGCCTGGGCTGCACATTGCGATCGCTCGGGACAGGCTGAAAAAATACCGCCTTGGGACTCAAATGTAATTTCCCTGAGGTTTGGCTTGGACATCTGGATGTCGAAAAGCTCCCCAGCTGGAGTTGAGAAGCACTGCCTTAGGACATCTTGACGAGAAGATTATGTCCCTCTCACCTGGAAGGAGTAAAGAGCGAACCGGGGCAGGGTTCAGGAAACTACATGTCCTACCAGCTGCCTGTTTTTGTAAATAAAGTTTTATTGGAACCCAGCCACACCCATTTGTTTATGGATCGCCGTTGGCTACTTTTGCTAAAACAGCAGAATTGAATGTTGTGACAGAGACTGTCTGGCCTGCAAAGCCTGAAATATTTACTATCTGGCTCTTTACAGAAACAGTTTGCCAACCCCTAAACTAGGAAGGGATGCATTTTCAAGGATGTGGGTGGTGTGGGAGAGGCTGGGCCACCCTTACCAGAAAAGCATACGGTCTTTGCGTTGAGATACAGCCTCAGAAACCTTCACAATATATACAGGCAGTCACCACCAACCAGTTGGAGCGCTCACACCAACCGAAACCTTTTTGTCCTCTAGTGATGTTTCCTGTTGAATCTGAAACTTGACTCTGCATGGTGACAGGAATCTAGTTGAAATCAATGAGAAGGCCTGAGCTGTTGGATTCTATAGCTGACAGAGCGGTAGAGCAGTGAATTCTTTTCCCTGGCAGGGGGGATGTCAGAACTGAAGTGGACATGTTCTGTGACAGTGTATTGAAGGAGAGGGACTCTGCCAGAAGGGGGATGCCCAGACCGCCCCCGGGGAAGCTGCAGGCATGGTTGTGGAGGTATCACAGAGCTCCTGCCTTGTCCTCCTCATCTTATGGTGATCAGCACAGATCAGCAATTCCAGCCTCTTCTGGAATCACCTTTACCCCATTACTCTGGATACCCTTTCCTGTTTGAATTTGTGACACGGGTTGTGCAACGATACGGCGTGCGGCTCCTATAGCTCCCTGCTGAGAACATTCCGTAGAACCACAGGGCCTAGAAGAGCCAACTGCAAAGATGTGTCTTAGGAAGGTAGCTCCAGGGAGAGGCCTGGTGACCACATGGATTCTGACGTCGGTCATTCGATCAGTTATTCTGCCAACAGGTGCTAGGCGCTGGGGATACAACAGTGAGTAAACACAGGTTCCTGCCGATGCAGAACAAGTCCCATGGGGGAACCGCATTAGTGAAACATCGCACAGGTACTTGTAAAGGGGTCACCCTGGTAAATGCTGAGAAGGACACTTACGTGATCGGCTGTGTTTGAGGAGGGCTGTAAAGGACAGCTCTCAGCCCAGATATTCAAAGTGCACATAGTATACTTTCAGAATGAGTTAAAGGCCCTGAGAAGTCCTGAAATGAAGAAACCCCAGTTCTTCCTGTGTTTCCCAAACTCTGCTCACCATGGCGCACATTAAAATAACATTCCTTATGAATAATCCACGGAGTGGCTTTCTGTGGCACAGGTCATCATTTGGAAATGCTGCTTTGGAGCACTGCTGAGAAATTCTACACCCAGGGGTGCACAAAGTGAGCCACTGAGATGCCCGAGGAGAATATGTGACTTTTTTTCCTATTCACTTTTATTTTTATTTGTGCAGTTTGTCTTATAACGTTCATACGTTAGTATAATAGGTGGTAGGTAGTACCCATGAATTATGAATGAATATAGAGGCAGATCTTACTCAAAACTTTTTTGAAAAAGACTGCATTTTTAGAGCAGTTGGAGGTTTACAACAAAATTGATAGGGAGGTGCAGAGATTTCCCCTACACATCTGTTGGTGCATAGCATCCCCTGTTATCAACATCACTCACCAGGATGGTACATTTTACCAAGGATGAACCTGCGTGGACACCTAATCACCCAAAGTCCGTGGTTTACTTTGGGATTCACTCTTGGTGTCTTACATTTTCTGCATTTTGACAAATGTTTAATGGCATGCATCTTTCATTAAAATATCATACAGACTATTTTCAATGTCCTGAAAAACCTCGATGCTCTGTTTATTTATCCCTTTCCACCCCCTTTCTTGGCAACCACTTATCTTTTTACCACCTCCAGAATTTTGCCTTTTCCAGAATGTCATATGGTTGGAATTACATAGTACTTCTCAAATTGGCTTCTTTCAATTTGTAATGTGCATTTAGGTTCCTCCTTGTCTTTTCATGGCTTGCTTGACAGCTCCTTTCTCTTTAGTGCTGAATAATATTCCATTGTCTGGATGTATCATGGTTTATTCTTCTCCTGAAGGACATCTTGGTTGCTTCAAAGTTGTGGCAATTATGAATAAAGCTGCTATACACATCCGTGTGTAGGTTTTTGTGTGGACGTAAATTTGCATTTCTATTGGATCCACGCCAAGGAGCATGATTGCTGGATCATATTGTATGAGTATGTTTAGTTTAAAAACAAAACAAAACAACTTACTCGACACATCCCCAAAGTCAAGGGAATTAAAAGCAAAAGTGAATTACTGGGACCTTATGAAGATAAAAAGCTTCTGCACAGCAAAGGAAACAACCAACAAAACTAAAAGGCAACCAACGGAATGGGAAAAGATATTCGCAAATGACATATCGGACAAAGGGCTAGTATCCAAAATCTATAAAGAGCTCACCAAACTCCACACCTGAAAAACAAATAACCCAGTGAAGAAATGGGCAGAAAACATGAATAGACACTTCTCTAAAGAAGACATCCGGGGGGCGCCTGGGTGGCGCAGTCGGTTAAGCGTCCGACTTCAGCCAGGTCATGATCTCACAGTCCGTGAGTTCAAGCCCCGCGTCGGGCTCTGGGCTGATGGCTCAGAGCCTGGAGCCTGTTTCCGAATCTGTGTCTCCCTCTCTCTCTGCCCCTTGCCCATTCATGCTCTGTCTCTCTCTGTCCCCAAAATAAATAAACGTTGAAAAAAAAAATTTAAAAAAAAAAAAAAAAAAAAGAAGACATCCGGATGGCCAACAGGCACATGAAAAGATGTTCAGCGTCGCTCCTTATCAGGGAAATACAAATCAAAACCACACTCAGGTATCACCTCACGCCAGTCAGAGTGGCCAAAATGAACAAATCAGGAGACTATAGATGCTGGAGAGGATGTGGAGAAACGGGAACCCTCTTGCACTGTTGGTGGGAATGCAAATTGGTGCAGCCGCTCTGGAAAGCAGTGTGGAGGTTCCTCAGAAAATTAAAAATAGACCTACCCTATGACCCAACAATAGCACTGCTAGGAATTTATCCAAGGGATACAGGAGTACTGATGCATAGGGGCACTTGTACCCCAATGTTCATAGCAGCACTCTCAACAATAGCCAAATTATGGAAAGAGCCTAAATGTCCATCAACTGATGAATGGATAAAGAAATTGTGGTTTATATACACAATGGAATATTACGTGGCAATGATAAAAAAATGAAATATGGCCTTTTGTAGCAACGTGGATGGAACTGGAGAGTGTGATGCTAAGTGAAATAAGCCATACAGAGAAAGACAGATACCATATGGTTTCACTCTTACGTGGATCCTGAGAAACTTAACAGGAACCCATGGGGGAGGGGAAGGAAAAAAAAAAAAAGAGGTTAGAATGGGAGAGAGCCAAAGCATAAGAGACTGTTAAAAACTGAGAACAAACTGAGGGTTGATGGGGGGTGGGAGGGAGGAGAGGGTGGGTGATGGGTATTGAGGAGGGCACCTTTTGGGATGAGCACTGGGTGTTGTATGGAAACCAATTTGTCAATAAATTTCATTAAAAAAAAAACCAAAAAAAAAAAAACAAAAAACAAAACACAACGCCAAACTGTCTTCCAAAGTGGCTGTAGCATTTTGCATTCCCACCAGTAATGTAAGAGAGTGCCTGCTGCACCACATCCTTGCCAGCATTTGGTGTTGTCAGCGTTCTGGATTTTGGCCATTCCAATAGGCAAGTAGTGGTGTCTCGTTGTTTTAATTTGCATTTCCCTGATGTCATATGACGTGGAGCATCTTTCTACATGCTTTCTTGCCATCTGCTTATATCCTGTGTGGAGCTCTTTGTTAAGGTCTTTAGTCCATCTTTTAATCCAGTTGTTAGTTTCGTTATTATTGACTTTTAAGAATGTTTGGTATATGTTGGGTGACAGTCCAAATCACATGTGTCTTTTGCAATTGTTTCTTCCCAATCTGTGGCTAGTCTTCTCATACTGTTGACAGTGTCATTCACAGAACAGAAGGGAGTTTTTCATTTTAATGAAGTACAGTTTATCGATTATTTTTTTCATGCATCGCGTCTTTGGCGTTTTACCTAGAAAAGCATCACCATAGGCAAGGTAATCTAGGTTTTCCCCTGTGTTCTCATCTAGGAGTTTTATAGTTTTGCATTTTATATTTAGGTCTCTGATCCATTTTGAGTTAATTTTTACGAAGGGTCTGTGTTTATTTTTATGTTATTATTTTTTAATGTTTTATTTACTTTTGAAAGAGAGAGAGAGACAGAGTATGAGCAGGGGAGGGGCAGAGAGAGAGGGAGACACAGAATCCGAAGCAGGCTCCAGGCTCTGAGCTGTCAGCACAGAGCCCAAAGCAGGGTTTGAACTAATGAACCAGATCATGACCTGAGCCTAACTGGGACACTTAACCGACTGAGCCACCCAGGCACCCCTGAAGGATGTGTTTAGATTCATTTGTTTGCATGTGGATGTCCTGTTGTTGCTGCACCATTTGTTGAAGGGACTGTCTTTCCTTCTTTGTCAAAGATCGGTTGACTTCATCTGTGTGGATCTATTTCTGGGCTCTCTCTTCTGTTCTGTTGATCTTTGGCCAATACTGATGTCTTGAGTACTGTTGTATTGTAGAAAGTCTTGAAGTTGGGTAAGTGTCAGTCCTCCAACTTTGTTCTTGTTCAGCATGGTGCTCAAAATTTTTATTGAAAGAAATGCTTGATTTAGTCAAGCTGGAAATTTTTTATTTCAATAATTTTATTTTTTCCTTTGAAGAGTTGGCAAACTACAGCCTGCAGGCCAAACCTTTTTTTTTTTTTAATTTTGTAAATTTCTGGTAAATAAAGTGTGACTGGAACACAGACAGGCCCATTCTTTTATATATTGTCTGTGGCTGCTGTCACGTTACAATAGCACAGTTGAGGAGTTGCAGTAAAGACTCCATAGCTGACAAAGCCTAAAATAATTACTACCTGACCTTTTACAGAAAAAAGTATGCTTACCCCTGCCTTATTGAATCACTTTTAGACACCACTGCTTTCTGAGCTGGTGCTGTGCTGGGTTCTGGGGAACAGCACACCCACCGTTTTGCCCCTGGTATATTTTACTACATTTTGTCCCCTGAGTTAGTGTCCTTTTTGCCCCCTCACACTTAGTAGGCTATCAGATTTACTCACAAAAGAACTAATTTACTTTGACCCCATGGGTGACAGGGATTCAGAAATACTGAAATGGATTAAACATTATCTTTTCCTTGATCAATATGGACAAAGCCACTGAGCCCCATAATTATAGTGATGAATTCGAAGGGCCAAGAAATGATTCTTGTTTGCACTGAGTCAGGGTTTTCAAAATCAATATGGAAGGACAAATGGATTTGGGGAGGAGGCACGGAACCCCCAGTCATTGGTGGTGAATGATGAGCAACATTGAGTGAAATCCTGCCTGTGCATCCATTCTTTCTTCGTTTGCATTCTGGGCTGTGTGAATTATTCATTTAAATGGCAGTTTAGAAGCTGCCTCCAGAGAGCCTTGTGCAGGAACCATGATTGCACTGGCCTTCACCAAGCAGCCTGAGACTTTGTGTGTTAATTTAGCATTCAGTTATAATGAAACAATGGCATTGGAAGCTTGAGTTTTTAAAACCATTGTAATATTATGTGAAGAACATGGGTCTGTGGAAGGTTAAGATCTCAATTAACATGGAGCTGTGGGAGGAATCTCCACTGACAAGTTTCCTACAAAGCAGAGCCTTTCAGAAGAAGGGGCCTCCCCTTGGTGCAGGCAATTCATGGGCTAGACAAGGTGTTTCTGCTTGGTAAGGCATTCCCTGGATTTATGTTTCAGCAGAAAGGTATGATTTCTTTTGTTTCTGGGTGTTATATCATAGTAAATTATGTTTCAAAAAAATCGTCGTGGGTGGAACTTATTAAACTGAGTTTTGTTTCTGTAAAGCTTTTTTCTTTTTAATGTTTTATTCATTTTTTGAGAAAGAGAGAGACAGAACGTGAGCGGGGGAGAGACAGAGAGATGGAGACAGAATCTGAAGCAGGCTCCAGGCTCTGAGCTGTTAGCACAGAGCCTGATGGAGGGCTCAGACTCTTGAACCACAAGACTGTGACCTGAGTTGAAGTTGGACACTTAACTGACTGAGCTACCACCCCCTCCCTTAATGTTTTTGTACAGTTTTGTATTTAATAATTTAAAAAATTGAAGTCTTTGTGACTTAATTTTTTTTATTGAAACATAAATTCTATACAGTAAAATACATAGTTCTTTGGCATACAATTCAATGAGTACTGACAGATGAATGAATACACCTGAGTTACCCATACCTCATCAAGATATAGAACATTTCCAGCAATCCACAATGTTTTCTTATGTCTCTTTGAAGTGGTTCCCCACCTTCCTGCCCAGAAGCAACCCATGATTGCTCTTACTATTGAGTAATAATTTTGCCTGTTTAGAATTTCATATAAATGGGATTGTACATATGTTCACTTTTGTTTCTGGCTTCTTTCACTCAAAACATTTAGGAAATGCACCCATATTTTGAGTATATCAGTAGTTGGTTCCTGAGTAACAATCCACTATATGAATATATCACAGATTTGTTTATCTTTTCATCTGTTGTTGGGCACTTGACTTCTAGTTTTGGGCTATTGTGAATGGCGCTTCCATGAACATTCACACAATATTTTGGTGGCTGTGTTTCCATTGGATAGATACCTAGGGGTGGAATTATTGGATCATAGGGTAGATACATGTTTAACTTTACAAGCAATGGCAAAATGTTTTTCCAAAGTTTTTGATATATCCGTGAGCAATGTATAGGATTTCGGCTTACTCCACATTCTTGTGAACATGTAGTATTTTCAGAAAACTTAATGTTAGCTCTTCTAGTGGATGCAAAATTGCATCTGGTTGGTGTTTTATTTTGCATTTCCCTGTTGACTAATCACGTTGAACACACTTAGGCTTGCATATTGGCCATTCAAATACCTTCCTTTGGAAGGTGTTCACCTCTTTGGCCTTCTATTTTCACTGATGTTTAAATTATAGGAGTTCTTTACATATTCTGGATATAAGTCATTTGTCAGATGTGTATTATGAATTGTTTTTCCTCAATAATGGTTTTTCTATTTGTTTTATATTGATAGTGGATTTAATGATCAAAAGTTTTGAAATTTTTAAAATCTAAATTCTCAATTTTTTAAAATGTTTATTTATTTTTGAAGGAAACAGAGACAGAGCATGAGCAGGGGAGGGACAGAGAGAGACACACACACACAGAATCCAAAACGGGCTCCAGGCTCTGCACTGTCAGCACAGAGCCCGACACGGGGCCCGAACCCTGAACCGTGAGATCATGACTCAAGCCGAAGTTGGTCGTCCAGTCAACTGAGCCACCCAGGCGCCCCTAAATTCTCAATTTTTAAAATTATAAGTGCTTTGTATGTCCTAAGAAACCATTGCCTACCCGAAGGCTACAAAGATATTTATCATTTTTTGTTTTTAAGAAATATTATAGGTTTAGCTTTTCCATCAAAGTCTATCATCCATCTTGAATTAATAATGTGTGTGTTGTGAATTAGGGGTGAGGATGTTTTCCTATGGTTAAGTCACTTGTTCCAGCACAATTTGTTGAAAATATTTTCCCCATTTAATAATGTAGGTACCGTTATTGAAACTCAGTTGACTGTATGTGTACAGCTTTATTTCTGGACTGTGTTCCATTGATCTGTTTGTCTCTTCTAATGCCAATACCACACTGTTTTGATTAATTAGGTTTACAGTAAGACTTAACATCAGGAAATGTGACTCTTTGGATTTTTTCTTCTTTTTCAAAATTGTTTTTGATATTCTAGATCCCTTTCATTTCTCTATAAAATTTAGAATTAACCTAGAAACTCCTAGAAAAAGACCACTGAGATTTTGATTGTGATTTCATTGAATTTTTAGATCAATTTGGAAAGAATTAACATCTTAATACCAAGTTTTCTAATCCTTAAGTAAGGCATCTCTTTTCATCTATTTAAACCTTTTAAAATTTCTCACAGCAATATTTTGTAACTTTTAGTATACAGGTATTGCACATAATTTAAAAGATTTATATTTAATTTTTAAATGCTCTTTATGCTATTGTAAATGTTATTGTTCTTTGAATTTCAATTTCCATTTGTTCTTTGTTAGTATATTGAAATACAATTGATTTTGGTCTATTAATTTCCTATCCTGTGGCCTTGCTAAAACTCACTAGTTGTAGTAGATTATGTGGATTCCTTAGGGTTTTCTACATAGACAGTCATGTCCACAAATAAAGACAGTTTTTTCCTTTCCAATTCCTATGGCATTCATTCATTCAATCATTCATTCATTCATTCATTCATTCATTCATTCATTCATTCATCTTACTGCAATTGCCAGGACCACCAGTACACTGTTACATAGATGTAGTAACCCATCCTTGTCTTGTTCCTGATCTTAGGGGGAAAATATTCAGTGTTTCATCATAAATATAATGTTAGCTGTAGGTTTTTTTTTAAGATGCTCTTTATTAGGTTGAGGACATTTTATGCTATTTCAAATTTCCTAAGAGTTTTTAGGATGAGCAAAAGTTGAATTCTTTCAAATGCTTTTTCTGCATTTATGTGGTCATGCAATTTTTTCTTCTTTATTCTGTTCATGTGGTGAACTGTGTTGATTGATTTTTCAAATAAACCAACCATAAATTCCTGGGATAAATATAATTTAGTCATGATGTATTATCCTTTTAATTGTAGTTGGATTTGATTCAATATTGTGTTAGAATTTTTACATCTAGGTTAATGAGAAATATTGGTGTGTAATACAGTTTTTCAAATATTCATGTCTGATTTGGTGTCAGGGTTATGCTGCCCTCATTAAATAAGTTGGGAAGTATTCCCTCCTCTAATTTTCTGAGTGTATATCAGATAGTTTCTATTTTTTCCCTACATATTTGATAGAATTCATCATTTAAGGCATCTGAACCTGGAGCTGTTTATATTAGCTTGGCTAGTAATTGTGAATTTACATTTTTGTGTATATATAGAGCCAGTTATATTTTATATTTCTTCTTGTGTCAGTTTTGGTAGTTTCTGTTTTTCAAGGAATTGACATTTAACTCAAGTTACCAAATATTTGCATACATTGGTTTGTAATATTTCCTTATTTCATTATCTGTAGGATCTATTATAGTGTTTCCTCTTTTATTCCTGCTACTGGTATTTTGTACTTTCTTACATTTTTCTTCATCAATATAGCTAGGGTTTAAAATTTTCATTAATCATTTTAAAAAACCAACTGTTGATATCATTGGTGTTTTTTCGTTATTTTTTTTTTCCATTTTATGGTTTCTCCTTTTATCTCTTATTTTATTCCTTCTTTCAACATTGAGTTTCATTTCTTCTTCTTTTTCTTTTTACAGGAGTATCTTAGACTATTCATCTTAAAGTTTTCTTCTATTCTACTATAATCTTTTAAATCTGTAAATTTTTCTCTAAACTGTGTTTTAGCTGTATCTCACAAATAATGATATTTTTTCATTTTTTGTTTTAAACTATTTTCCAGTTTCCCATGTCATTTTCTTCCTCAACACATGTATTATGAAGTAGTGTGCTGTTTAATTCCCAAATCTTTGGGGTTTCTCTAGACACCGTCTTTTCTTAGATGTCATTGATATTTTTCATATCACTATCATATATCGTCTTCTAAAATTAGCCCATTATTACCAGAGAACATAATATGTGGATTTCATTCATTTTAAATTTACTGGGACTTGTTTGGTAGCCCAGTGTGTGATCTGGTAAAAAAATATGTGCTCTGCAGTTATTAGGTGTAGAGTTCTATAAATTCAGTGAAGTTATGTTGGTAAATAGTGTTGCTACATGACCACCCCGCAATAAATGTCCTTAGCACTGAGTCTTATCAAGCCTCCCCGGTGAGCAGCATTTCAGATGTTTGTCACAGCTCAGCACTGGAAGAATTAGTGCATCTTATGTGATTGCACCAGGAGAGAACTCTTGAAAACCTGAATGTGGATTCCTCTGGACTTTGCCCCCTGTAGTTAGTCTCTTCTGTTGGCTGATTTTGCTTTATATCTTTTCACTGTAAGGAATCTTTTCAAAGAAGCAACCTTTGATTTTATTCATTTTCTCTATTGATTTCCTGTTTTCAATTTCATTGACTTCTGTTCTGCAAATAAAACAAAATTATTTCTTTTCTTTTGGTTGTTTTGGACTTAATTTGCTCGCCTTTTTCTAGTTTCCTGAAGTAAAAGGTTAGATGATTATTTTTCTTTTCTAACACATGTGTTCAATGCTGTGAATATTCTTTTAAGCTCTTACTGCATTTCACAAATTTAGTAAGTTGTATTTTAATTTTTATTCAGTTTAAAATTTCTTGAAACTCTTTTTTTTGACCTGTGTATTACTTAGAATTATGTTCCATAATCTCCAAATATTTTGGGATTTGTCCAGCTATCCTTCTGTTATTGATGTCTAGTTTAATTCCAGTATAATATAGAAGCAGACATTGTGTGATTCCAGTACTTTTAAATTTGTTAAAGTGTGTTTTATGGCCCAGAATGGGATCTATCTTGGTGGTTGTTCCCTGTGAGCTTGAGAAGAATGTGTAATCTATTGTTGCTGGATGAAGTATTCTATACATGTCAATTAGATCTCCTTGATGGGTCTGTTCAGTTTAACTATATCCTTACCAATTTCCTGCTTGATGGGTTTGTCAGTTACTGATAAGAGGGGTGTTGAAGTATTCAATATCATTGTGAATTCATTTATTTCTTTTTGTGGTTCTGTCAGTTTTTACCTCACATATTTTAACACACTGTTGTTAGGTCTATACTATTGAGAATTGTTATGTTTTCTTGGAGAATTGATCCCTTTATCATTATGTAGTGCCCATCTTTTTCCCTGGTAATATCCTTGCTTTGAAGTCTGCTTTGTCTGAAATTAATATGTCTACTCTGGCTTTCTTTTGATTAGTGTTAGCATAGTATATCTTTCTCTGTCTCTACTTCTACTCGATCTGTTCTTTATGTATAGGGTGGGTTTTTTGTAGATAGCATATAGTTGGGTCTTGTGTTTTCATCTACTCTTAGCAGTCTCTGCATCTTAATTAGTGCATTTAGACCATTCATATTTAAAGTGATTGTCAATATAGTTGGATTAATATGTACCATATTTGTAACTGTTTTCTATTTGTTCGTCTGGTTCTCTCTCATTTTCTGTCTTCTACTTTTTTTTGCCTTCTTTGATTGTTTGCCTATTGATTTCCTGTTTTCAATTTAATTGAGCATCTTATATGAATTAGTATTTCTTCTCTCTTAACATACAAATTATACTTCCTTTGAATATTATTTTAGTGGTTGCCTGATATTTTGCAATATACATTTACAGCTAATTCAAGTCCACTTTTAAATAATCTTGTATTACTTCATGGGTACTATAGGTAGCTTTTAACTACCAGTATTCCCAGCTTCTTGCTCCTGTTCCTATAACACTGCTGTCATTCATTTCACTTATCCATAAATCCTATTCACTTATCTTAGAATATCCATCTCTCTACTTAGATTATCCATCTGTTCTTACCTATTTTCTATGTTTTCCATTAGTGCCTTTAGCATATTAATCATAGTTGTTTTTTTTAAATGTTTATTTATTTTTGAGAGAGAGAGAGAGAGAGAGAGAGAGAGAGAGAACAAGTGGGGGAGGGGCAGAGAGAGAGGGAGACACACAATTCGAAGCAGGCTCCAGGCTCTGAGCTGTCAGCACAGTGCCCAACATGGGGCTCGAACCCACGAACTATGAGATCATGACCTGAGCCGAAGTCAGACACTTAACTGACTGAGCCACTCAGGTGCCCCATTAATCATAGTTGTTTCAAATTCTCTGTCATAATTCCAGCCATACCTACCATCTTGGAATACTGCTCAGTAGATAAGAGCACAGACTCTGGAAGTAGAGTGCCTGTGTTTGAATTCTGGCTCTGCTCATCAGGTGTGTAATCTTTGACAGGATATGTCAGTTCTTTCTACTTTAGTTTCTTCATTGGTGAAGTGGGAATACTCACAAAACCTACTTCATAGAGTTCTTAGGAGAATTGAATGAGTTAGCATGTGAAAAGCACTTAGAATAATGTCTGCCACAAAGTAAGCATTCTGTATACATTAGATGATGCTGATAGTGACGGTGACTATGTTGATGATGAGACAGCCATGTATACAACATACTAGCACACTCCCATCCAAGGGCCATTCATTGCCTGGGATCTCTCCTCTGCCTGGGGTGCTTCCCTCCAGGTGCCCACACAACCTGTTCCTCCTGTCCGTCAGTCTTTGCGTGAGTGTCACCACAGCACTGAGACCTTTCCTGAACACCGTATATAAACACACAGCCCTTCTGCTACTGCTCTCCCCCTTGCCCAGTTTTGCTATTTTCTGTAGCAAGTCTGGTTACCTGACAAACTATAGGTTTACTTACTTTTTGTTGACTTCACGTCTCCTTCAACTTAAATGTAGGCTGCATAAGGGCAGGGTCTATCTTCGAACTTTAAAGAATTAAAATATTTTTAGGGCAGTTTTCTCTATAGTCATATAAAAAAGTACTGTGCAGCTCCTTGCAGTAAGGTTTTCTAAGAATATTTTATGACATCGGGAATATTTATATGGCGCTATCATATCTGTGCAAAAGCAGCTGTAGACAATAGGGAAGACTAAGAGAGATAGTGTGACCAGAGCAGGATCCATGCGTGTAGGGACCGCCCGCAACCTGTGCCCACATCTGTCTGAGTTCACAGCCTTATGCCCTAAGCCACAAGTAATGCATTTTGACTTTCTCTTTCAGTATGAATACTTCAATGCTGTCCTGATAAACGAAAGGGACAAAGATGGGAATTTTTTGGAGCTGGGGAAGGAATTCATCTTAGCCCCAAATGACCATTTTAATAATTTGCCTGTGAACATCAGTCTGAGTGACGTCCAGGTGCCAACGAACATGTACAACAAAGGTAAGGCTCACCGTTGCGGCTCCTTTTAGAGGGTGAAGGGCAGGGCTTGTGAGGGACAACCCTGGCTGGTTTGGGTATTGGGTTTTATGAAAAACACAACTACAAGCTGGCCGTGTCAGCAGGAGCTGGATAGGTGAGGTGTGCATGCCTGTTGTGCCTGGAGATGGCTCACTGTTTCCCCAGCTGGTGTGTGCATCGAGCAGTCTAACGTGGAATCCAGGGGCTGGCAAACCTTTCCTGTAAAGGGCCAGATAGTAACTAACTTAGGCTTTGTAAGCCATAGAGTCTCTGTTGCAACTACCCAGCTCTGCAGTTCTGGCACCAAAGCGGCTGTAGACACGACATAAATCAGCGGATATGGCCGTGTTCCAGTCAGACTTTTTATCTACAAAAACAGATGGCTGGGTTTGACCTGCAGGCTGTAGTTCACTGACCCCAGGTGTAGTCTTTCTCTCTTCTCTTCCATTTCTTATAATGCTTTAGTGGATCAGAAGCCCCTGGGGTTGCGACAGGATCAGCTGTGGTCTTTGCCTAGAATACAAAGTAGAATGGACTTTGTTTTCAGGTTTGAATATAGAATCTGCTCAAATCCAGCCTTCACATAGACTCTAGAGTTCTTTCCCCCAAATTCCCATCTGCCTGTGGAACCTGAGATTATAATGTCCAAAGACAGGGCTCTGGCCTCAGACTGCCTCTGGTTGGTCCTGCATCCATCGCTTACTGATTGTGACCTTGGGTGCACCATCTTGTCTTTTTAGATCTTAGTTTCCACATACCTAGGATGTGGATAATAATTGTGTCCATCTCATAATAATGAGGTTAAGTTCAGGATGTTGCCTTCCTCATCCTCACCTTTAGTGAGTAGGATTTTGCTCTGCGTTCTCAGGCCTGGGAGGCTCCTACAAAAAGAGCCATCCTCCTGGAAAAGTAAGTCAGAGAGCCATGGCATCTTCAAAGTAAAAATCTGCCCCATTGTCTGCTGCCG
Organism: Prionailurus bengalensis; assembly: GCF_016509475.1. NCBI lineage: Eukaryota > Metazoa > Chordata > Mammalia > Carnivora > Felidae > Prionailurus > Prionailurus bengalensis. Next base: position 23,034,240 of record NC_057348.1, read on the forward strand.
AGCTTTCTAAAACATTGGGGGCCGGATTCCACCACCCACCCAGTTTCAGTGTCATATCCAGAGGACAGTGGTCAAGAGAAGGGCTCTGGGTTTGAGTCCCACTCTTCCTCTTGTCAGCTCTGTGATCCTAAGCAGGTAATTGTGCCTTCCCAAGCCTTGGTTTCCCTTTCTGTAAAATAGGGACAAGGATACCACCTCCCTTCCGGGGGTTGTTGTGAGGATATGGAATGATGTGTCTACAGCCTTTGCGACGAGATGCTCATGGAAAGTGCTCAGTGCATCTGAGCTGCTCTTGTTGTCGGGAAGTACCGTGAATATAAATCGCATTTCTAAATTATTCTAGATCACTGTTTGAAAAGCTTGGCCAATGATTAAAGAATTTCTAACTCAATGCCTGAAACATTCTTCTCGTGCTTGTCTTTTGTGGCCATGCTACTAATGGCTCCCTTCCCGGTTTACCTACTGCCCATCCTTAAAATTCAGAGGAGGTGGTATCCCATCTATTAACTGCTCTGACACTTATTGGGGACCCCATGGTGAACCAGACAGAGCCCCTCCCTCTAGGGGGTCACAGTTTATTTGGGGGAAATGGATAGGTAATGAGATCATTAGAACGCTGTGTGTGTCACCTGCTGGCTACAGTTACAGACATCTGGGGGCAGTGGGAGCTCCAAGACGGAACCTGACCATGTGCTTGTGTGGGCAGCCACATGTTTGTCTTTCTCTGTCTCTCTTAGAGATAGTGATGCTGGGCTGAACTGTCCCTAGTGGGCTCTGGGCTGGACTATATCCTGTGACCTAATCTTTACTTTGGACTCTTCCCTAGGACAGATCCCTTAGAGTCTAAGCCTCCTTAGAGGGCTGAGCTCAACCTCGTCCAGTGGTTGAGGACCTCGTCCTAGTCCTCCAGGGTGATCCCGTTAGCTGAGGAAGGAAACCCCCTTCTGTGCAGTGTGGCTGGAAGAAAGCCATCCTCTCAGCATTAAATACATTCTCAACTGAAGATGAAAAATTAACAAGATTTTACAGAGCAATTTCAGGCATAAAACAATTCAGAATGATCTTTTAAAATATGGTAGCTGCTTCAAGGTTGCTCGAGCCATTAGCACCATTATAGAGGTTTAATTGCACCTTGAGCTTTAAAGGCATAATTGTACCTTTCGATGGCAGCAACACATAAGGGACCAGCACTGCCATTGATCACACAGGCTGCAGAATTAGGGCTATGAGACTTGCTAGGCAGAATCTTAATAGATCACTTGAACCATGGAAGTAGGTAATAATATTTAAAGTCAACCTCAGCAGCCCTTGTAGGGCCTGCCTACCACCCCTACCCAGACTCACTGGTCCCCCAGCTAGGTCGTGGGGTCACGGACTGAGGTCAGCCAGGCACTGGATCTTGTCTCTGCCAAGCAGTGAGTAGCTAGTGGCCCAAGGGGGAGAGGAAGGGACTTTAGGAAAATTCCTGTCTCCATTCCACCTAATTCAAACCAGCCTCAAACAGTCTTTTTTTCTTTTCAAGCTGCAGAAATGTATTTCATGTTAAGAGGGCTTGCCAGCTCAGATCTAGTTATTGATGACATGTACGTGGGACACGTGCTCAGAGCTTGGTCGCTGACTGCTGTGACATTCCTAGGTTAGAAATCTTGCCCTGACAGAGGAAACCGGTACAGGGTCCGCTTTCTAGGCAGCTTGGACATAACCGAGTGGGCTCGTAGCAGGGTGGTTTGATACTTGCCTACGAGCTGCTGTGTGCTGTGCTCTTGGCATAACTTCTTGTCACAGCTGAACACAGCTGGTAAACACTACCTGCTTGTCGCAGTCTGCTCTTCGCCTCCTTGGCTGGGCCTTGCAACCAGGCCGTTCACCCAGGTCAGCATATGCCCCTGCTCCAGGTGCCTTTCTTACAGGCACTGTGAGACACTGGGGCATCAGAGTGCATGGCACGTGGGCAAGCCATGAGAATTCAAAGAGCCACATTCCAAGTCTTTAGAAATGTGTCTTAGGATCCTTGTGGTGCCCTATGCAGCAGCTTCTTCACGAACCTTCTTCAGTAGAGGTTTGCTCAGTGGCTACTCTGGCACCCCCAGCCTGTGCATCTTGCTGCCCGTGACACTTCTTTGAAGAATGGCTGCCCATGCCTCTGGAGCCGTGGAAACTCCGCTGCCTGGACGAGTAAAGCATGGGGCAGGATGCTTGTTTGAGGACCACTGATGGTCTGACAGTAGATTCAGATAAAACCGAATTCTTTTTTAAGTCCTCTTTGGGCTGAAATGGTGTAAAATTCACATGCACACACATGCACACATGTGCATGTACGCATGCCTACATATGTGCATGTGGGCATGTGTATAGTTTGTGTATGTGTGTTTATATATGTGTATATGAAAGAAAAACTCTGCTCTCAACCTGCCCTTTTATTCCCACTTGCACCTCTGTGCACCCAGGTGAGAGTTCATGGAGTATACCTTTGTCTTTCTTCCATGATGCCCTGTTTCACTCCATTTCTGTCATCCCTGCCTCCTCTTTCCTCCTTACGTGAATGTTCTTCTCAAAACCAGTTCAGTAAACCTTTCATTCGCTCTTTTATTACGTGACTTGGGTTTATTCCTTGGTTTTAACATTGTTTTGTCCCAGGAGTGCATTGCATACTTTTTTTCCTTTTCCACTTGGAGTTCTCTGAGGGCGGGGCACCCTGCTGGTTCAGCCTGGTGCCCCACTTTGCCCTAAACAGCATGCTTCTTGCTTATTGGGTTTTCTAGAGATGTGGGATCAGCTGGGAGATACCAGTGCCCATGCCTCCTGGGCTGTGAAAAGTCAACCCTGGTTGTAGTGTTCCCATGGTGTTCACAAGCAGCAGAAACATATCCTGGCTGATTTAAATGGAAAAGAAACCTTTTGAAAGGACATTGGGTCACTCACAGACTCTCCAAGAGAGCTAGAGAATAAGACTTGGAAAATGGTGGGGAAGGAGGGTGGCCAGGAGTCAGCCACACCCAGAGCCAGCCTGGTGAGGCTCCTGCACTGATTTGCCCCACCAGTGCCCCTGTGACTGCATAAAGTGTCTGTGCGTCATTTTCCTCAAACTTAAATTGGAGATGATAATCCCAGTGACCTGCTTCAGGGGGTTGCGGTGCGAGTTAAACATTTAGAAGGATGCTTGGTGCATGGTGACTGCCTGGTACACAAGCTTGGGCTAGTTTCTCTTCTCCTCGATCCTCAGCATCCTTAGCTATACAGCAAGTGGAATAACAATCCTAACCTTATGGACGTACTGGGAGCATGGCAGCAGCGATGCCCATGTGGGTTGGGGAGGAGTGGCTCACCCACTGATGTTGGCTCCTGTCACCTGCTGGCTGGAAAGTACAACCCATGTCATGGGGCTGCAGTCAGATAGCACAGACAGGTAAAGCATGTGGCCTGTCAGGGAGCCTGGTACTTGACGAAGGCCAATGCACTCTGCTATTATTGTGACCATATGAGTTTGTCCAATTCTCACCGCAATTATGGTTAAGAGAGGAGGACCTTCAGGCGGAGGCAGGGTTAGAACCAGGCATTTTCATTGTGTCCTGTCTGGACCCCCCACCACCTCGGTGCCTGGGTTGGTAGACTGGGAGTCATTTTCCTCAAGGGCTTGGAACCCAAGACCTGGATATAGACCAGAATTTGGACTTTAAGCCTCTGCTTACATCTTCTGTCATGGCTGCGGAAGAACACAAATGGGCAGTTCCATGATGCTGGGTTGTTTTGGGGTTTTGGCTGCCAGTCTGAGAGTTTTCACCTTCCTTGTCCCATTCTGCTCCCACACTTCCCTCCTTCCTTCCATCGCTGTGAAACAGTGGCGCTGCCTCTGAGACGGAGGAAAGCCAGAAGATAACCGTGGAATAGAAAAGGTGACGGGTTCAATATGTGCCCATAGATAACATTAAACACACATGACTCTATGATTCGGCTGGGGGGTCAGCAGGGAGGGAACGAAGCCTATAGCTTCTGAGTATTTTTAGACCAAGCAACAGAGAGGCAGAGGTCACAGCTTCTTTCTTGGCGGTTTTAGCCTGGATAAAAAAATGCAAATCTTAGAAGTTAATCTGTTTAAACTTTTGCGTCATTTTAGCACCTTGGCCTTGTTTTCTTCCCTCTTCAGCCCCATGAGGGCACTGAGGCGGTGTTCTCGTGTCTGTGTTTCAGATGAAGAAACGAAGGGTCAGAGAAGCCCCGTGACTTGCTCCAGGTCACACAGGTAGGAAGGCTCATGCCAGGGTGGACCTCGACATCCTGATGAGGGGTCCAGCTTCCTCTGATGCCTCTCTGGGCATGAGCTCTGAGAAAGTAAGGACCTGGTCCCCCAGGGTCCCCTGTCTGGGGCTCAGTCACTTCCTGTCCACTTTAGGATATAGGAATTTTTGCTCAGGCTGAGAACCTCAGCCCTAGGCCTATCACCAGCCTTCCTCTGAAGCTCTAACTCTCCCTGGGCACTGCCAGGGCACAAGTCCCCATGGTAGTGATACCCCAGACGCTTCTCCTGAGTCTTGTCTCTGGCCACTCTCTGGCCAGCCCTCCTCCCTCTTTCTTCCATGACACACAGCCTAATGATTTCAATGACTTGAGTTCCCACTTGAGCTGGGGTGAGCTGCTGACCCAGATAGCTTTTGCATATCAGCCCTGCAAACATTTTTGGCCTAAGAAGTACAAAGGCTCCAACTGTTGGCTTAGGATACAAAGGGGGAGATAGCAGAGAGAGGTGGTCTGCCTGGCAGAGGTGGGAGAAGGGCATGACCTAGGCTACCTTTTCTTCTTGTTTTCCCCGGCAGGGTGTCTGGTCAAGTGGACTGGGTTGCACAGCTCTCCTGTGTGTGTGTGTGTGTGTGTGTGTGTGTGTGTGTGTACGCGCGCGCGTGCGTATTGGGGCGGGGGAGAGTGTCCAACCCCTGAAAATGAAACAGGCCTAAGGAAAGTGAGACCCATAGCCAACGTGGCAGAACCCAAGGATTCAGTCTGTCTGCTACAACCCAGTAGGTTCTTCTAAAAAGCCCAGGGAAGGACAGAGGTCTGGTGAGGGGGACTTGGGTCCCTGGCTTGGAAGCAGAGTATGCTTGCTGCTGTACGGATGAGCAGGACTGCTGGGTTTGGATTTGTCAGATGTCACAACCTGTCTTTCACATGTTGGGTTTGATAAATCGCAAAACACGCTTTGCCAAGCACTTCTCCCCTTAATTACATGTGTATATTTTAAGGGAGATTTAATCCATATGTTTCTGATTTGTTTACACGGAAATCATTTAAATGTTTTCTAAGAGCCATTTGATGTGCAGGAAGGCTCATGAACCTTTTAAAGAGCTGTGTTAAAAGTGACATCACCAAGATAGCGATATAGGTTGTTCCTGACTTTGCTCCCCTTGTGAGAACGGCCAACATCTACTCACCAACAAGACACCACTGAGAGAAACCCAGAACGCAGGGGTGAAGCGGAAGCACCCCCACACCACAGAGACCAAGACAGACAGCGTTAGGGGGTAAGAGGAGCAGTTCCATGTGCACCCCGTTCCCCTCCCCCGGGCCAGTGCAGGACCACCCCAAGGAAGATCCCCCAGAGCCTCCGTTCCTACCGGTTGGAAAGGAAAGCCCAGGGGTGACAACCAACCTTCCCCAGCATCGTGGGTCACTTTGGGGGAGCCCCTACCCTGATCTCACACTACGGGGACTGCAGGGGAATCTTCGGGGCCCAGACGCTGGGGATCAGACTGTGATGAAGAAGGGGGAGGGGCTGGCAACAACCAGCACGCGGGTCTCGGTGGACCGAGTTCCCGCCCGCAGTGCCCAAGCGGTGACCCCAGCCGGCGGCTCTCCTCCTCTGCACAACCGAGTCAGGGGTGGACTCTGACCAGAGATCTTGGTGGGGTGGGCTCTGGGGTGGTCCAGAGACCAGTTTGCCCCCACTCATGCAAGGTGCTGAGTCATAGCCCCAGCTGCTCTGGTCCCATGTGACCAGAAGGGCTGGCCACAACTCCTGGCAGCCGTGTGCAAGAGGCAGGATGGCAGAGCTGACCCCCCTTGCCCCCAGGGCACAGCCAGCACTGGGCATGCGGGCTTCCGTGCTGTGCACAGGCAAGAAGGCTGATGCATAGCCAAGGCTGAGGTTGAGCTCCTGGCCCCTCCTATCTTGAGAGCCTGTTGGGAAATTGAGAGGAGGCTGGATTGTGCCCCACCTCCCACCCAGGCAAGGGGGCTGAGACATAGCCGCGCCCACCGTGGAGGCCCCTCTTGACTAGAGGGCTGGCACCACGCCTGGAAGCTGTGTGGCCCAGGGGCACTCAGGCTGAGGGAAGAGCAGACAGAGCAAGGCCCGTGGCCCCGTTCAGCCAGGGAACTGGGCTGCGAGCTGACCCGAGCTAGGACGACAAGCCCTTTGCTGGGTTAAGAGCTGCTCCTCCCCCGGCCTCTGGCAGGCAGGGAGTCTACTCTGTGGCCGTGACCTTCCCTGAAATAAGCCTTCAGCCTGTCTGACCCGGGAACCTAACAGAGCACAGGGGTTGCTGCAGAGCCCATTCAGCGGCCCTACAGACAGTAGCACTCTGAACACAGAGCATAGGCCACGGCTTCCCCCGTCTGCAGAGCAAAACCGGTGGCCTCCCCTAACCAGGGAAATCAGTGCACACTCGGGCCTGACTCGGGCCCCCAAACAATGAGCTGTCCAAGCCCTGGGCCGTGGCCTGACACCCTGCCAGGGCAGGGAAGCTAATTCATAGCCCCACCTAACATTGAACATAGCGCCCAGGCCCACCCGTCTCGGAAGCCTGACCAGAGAATCCAGGCCAGCACAGTGCCCTTCCTACAGAGTCACTCGGGTGGGGGACCGGGCCAACAATGCCACCCAGGCACACCCCCACCCCTGTCCTCAGGGATCTCGCAGTTGCCTTTCCTGAAAAGAGACCATAATAGCAGGTCCCACCTGCCCAAACACATTCCCAGCAGTCACACCCAGAAACCCCCATTGGGCTAACTGCTGCAGAACTGAGTCTGCCAAGGCAAACCTGGAAGAGGAGGCCCATTACTCAAATGTGCAAATACTAGTGTAAGGAATCAAGGCTCACGAAAAGTCAGATGTTAGCTAAACTTACTGTGGTAATCATCTCACAGTATGTGTAAACCATCTTGCTCTATGCCTTAAACGTATATAATGGAGTATGTGACTTATTTCTCAATAAAACTGGGGAAAGAAGAAAAAAAGAGAGCGCCAAACAAGAAAAAAAGATGGATTTAAAATTTTTTACTTTTGTTTTTGCATGTGTATGTATGTGTGAGAGACAGAGATAGACAGATTCCAGGATATCAGAAACAAATTTAGACTCTATGCGGTTTGTTTTCTCCTAGGAATTCTGAACTGAAGCTTCTGGAATAGGCTTGAATCTTGCTTTCATGTTGTCTCCCTACACTAAGTGAATGTGCTGGTGCTGTGGCCAGAAATTTGAATCAGGCGTCAAGATCAGAGGTCAGGCCTGAACACATTGCTTTGGTCCTAGGGAGGGAACCTCCCCGCCACATGGCCCTCTGGCACCTGCATCCTCACCAAGACCAGGTGAACTTTCCCGACCCCTGTTTCGTCAGTTCGAGAGCAGCAAGACCCAAGTGTTTGGCAAGATGCACGCAAGATAATGGTGCTGGAGTGACTCCACAGCTGTCACCCTGAAGTACTCACATTTCTTCTCTCCTAGTTTAGATGTCATATTTTCATGTCACAGAATAACTAACTCTGTCTTGACATTCATGGTTTGAGTGGCTCAGTACAAGTTCTTTTAGAAGTTCCTTCACACGTGTGTGTGTGTGTGTGTGTGTGTGTGCGTGCATTACACCAACATAGGTCTGCATAGATGTGTGCATGTGTGTGTGATGGGTTTGTGTCTCAGAAGTGGTGTTAATGGAAGGAGGGTGTCCTGTGCCCACAATGCCCTTTAATGCTTAGGCTTAGGCTTAGGCTTAACCCAGAAGTTGTGCTTGTTGAATACGTGACTGAGTGAATGGATGAACAAACAGATGAGCTAATTACCCTGTACTGAGCACCTTAGCTGTATCATCTCGTCTGCTACCAGCCCTGTGTGGTAGGCAGCACACCTACACCATCCTTCACCACCTACTATGACAGCATTCCAGGGCGTGCCTTCCATGGCCTCTGTGCTACACAAAAACGGGGTAAAACTCAACACACGACTTTGGGTGCTAGTGGGCCATATCCTAAAAAGCAAGTGGGAAGGGCCCCTGCCTGAGGCTCTCTGAAACATTTTGATATTCCTTCGGTCTCCTTCGCCCTGGGCACTGACCCAGGCAGAGGCCGCTGTCTCCATTCTGGTCCACTTCCAGGCTCTTCCCAGAGCCATCAGGGCGTCTTTGGAGCACGACAGGCCCAGGCTTGCATCACAGTCTAGAGGTGCCAGTTTGGTGGACTAGGGAAAGGCAGTGACCTCCCTGAGCCTCAGTTTCCCCATCTGTGAGGTGTGGAGTGTCATTTGAAGATTACAGGAGATAAGTGTGCAACGCCCAGCATAGCATCTGGCACATGCAGACACTTCACTGATACACTTTGGCTTCTCACACTGAAGCAGTTTCTAGCCCCATGTTCCCTAGGGGAGTTCCTAAAGTGGCCCTGCCCCCAAACCCGGGCACAGCCTTGTGCTTCCCTTCGGCTTAGTTTGTAGGGTGAAGTGCAAATAGGCTGATAAACATGTCCATTTATTGTCTCCCTCCTCTTCCTGGTCATGGACTTAGGACTCCATTCTCCTAACAGCCTCCCCTTAGGCTCTGTCCTTCCCCCCCCCCCCCAGCATGCTTTCACCCTGCGCCCCCTCTCCAACCCCCCCGCCCCTGCCCAAGCCAGGCTTGTCCTTTCCTGTGAGCTTCACTAGTGACTTGTCTTTTCTTCTGGCCTCAACCCTGCTCTCCAGAATAGCCACCTGTCCTTATATCCCCAGTGTAGTGGTTCCTTTTTCATTTGACTCTCTCCCCTTGAACTTGAAGGCAGAGGCTGGTTTGTTTTCTTCCATCCCCTTAGGAACCTAGCAGAAGGAATGGAATAGAAAAGATTATCCACTGAACTGAACTGAGTCCTGTATTATTACATAACTACCTGAATCCTGCATTACTACAGTACTACCTGGTTCCCACATCACCACATTCCCACATTACTACCTGATTCCCACATTCCCACAGGTCGTCATAAATGGATTGGTATTTTTTGTTTTCTGTTTTTTGTTTTATTTCCTGCTTGTTGATCTGTACATTCTACTTCTATTTGAATTTGATTTCTGAGGGGAATGTTGCTTTTGAAGACAATAGTTTTAGATGTATGTCTAATGAGGTAATACTTTCAGGGTCTTTTACTTTGTTTGTATTTTGTAATCTCTCTCTTTTTTTCTGAATAATAGAAATTGAGATGCAGGCTTGAAATGGGATAGGAGCTGAATCTGGGCTAAGAGGAAGTCTACAAGCCGGTGCCCAGGCAGTAAAGGACATTGTAAGAACAGGAGTGATTGCTAATTGTGTGTTTTTTGTTTTTTTTTTTTTCACCTGATGTCTCCACATTTATGAAATGTCACAGTAATCATAGACAGAGTTGGAAGGTGACTTTTTTTTTTTTAATTTTAATGACTTGGAATTCAAAGTCATTCCTATGATAACACCACTCATAGGAGCTTGCTTTCTGATCTGTCTTTGGTTGGGACGGGGAGCCACCTTCCACACTCCGAAAGTGATAGCAGTGAGTGTTGGAGCCTTGCTGACAGTCAGGTGTGTTCCAGGAAGGAAAACGGTAGGACCACTGTCCCCGGACTGACACAGCCAACCACGATATGCCGCAGGTCCCCAAGAGCGAGAAGGGGACCGCTCTACTGGAAATGCATGCAGAGCCTCCAGGATTTGGGGAAGAGCAGGGGAAACATGTGGGTAGGCCTCCTCAACAGTCCTCCCTGCAAGGCGCTGGCTCAGGGTGGGGCTTGTTCAGGGGCATGCTGTTGGTCTTAGTGTGAAGGTGACACATGTTTGTTGCCGCAGTGAAGACCTGGGCCCCCCCACGAGGGCTCAGGCTGTACTGCTTGCTCACCCGTAAAGTGGGCATTCTGGCAGCACCTATCTCCCAGGGGGTGGGGAGGGTTAAACCAAGCCCTGTGAAACCGGCACTGTGGCTGGTACCTTGTAAAAGCTTAAGAGTCACTTTTGTTAGTATTGCTTTAAGAAAGGTATTGAAAAGCCCACGATGGTGAGGCTTATTCCTGGGAATATCTCTGCCACCCAACAAGGTAATATTCTCTTTTCTCCTGCACTTTGCAAGGCCTTTTATTACTGGAGTTTACATCAAGAAAATTCAGTGAACAGCAGACTGTGTGGACCCAGAGTTGCTTGTGGGTATCAGAAGCCCAGGAGCACCTTCCGTATGCGGTGGGGTCCCTCGGGTCCCCGGCCCTCACCCCTGCCCTCCTCTGCCTCATCGTGTTCAGATTCGGACACGGGCAGCCTCTGTGAGTCCAGGCCCTACTGTTCAGGCCACGTGGCTGTCGGGAACCTTGATGTCAATGTCAATTAGATATCAATTATAAGGCTTCAAATAATGCTCTTTGCTTTCCTTTTGGGGACCCTCAGCTGTTTGGTGGCACTACCCTTAGAAAGGACATGAAGCAAGCTTTCTTCCTTTTCACGTCTCGCACTGGTTCCCCTCTTTGTAGCTCCCAGTTAATGGAATCTTCTGTCCAGGATGCCCTACCCATTGTCCTTGGAGACACTCACCTGCCCGTGAGTCCACTGATGTCTCCCTCTGTCAGTATGTCCCCTCTGGATAACATGCTACGTGCAGGCACACGCATGACCGGATACAATACAGTCCTACCCACAACCCAGTGAAGTAGGAGCCCTTATTGTTTCCATTTTACAGGTGAGAATACTGAAGCTTTGAGACCTGCTGAGGATGAGTCAGTGAGGGAAACGGGCAAGTCAGCATGTAACCCTGGCCCTGTCTTCAGAACCACTGGGACACCTGCCTCTCCATACTGTGTCCTGTGTACTGCCAGTGCACCCACTGGCTGTGCCCCAGTGTTCAGTTAGCCGTGTCATGCCTGCTTACAGGCACACTTCACATGTGCAGCACATGCAAGGCCCTGTTTTGTCAAAGTGTGCGATTTTCTTCTCAGCGTGCAAAAACGCTCCATAAATGAAAACCAGTCTTATTTTACATAAACACTCCCAATCTCTTCCCCTGATCAAAATAAATGTTGCGGCAGAGAGCCTTTTTAAAAATGTAAAGCAAATTCTGCACCGGAATGTCAGTGGGTACCAACTGCTCACACGTTAGGGATATTTCTGTCGGGGGATGAGACAGTTCCACATTTAATCCTGCAAACCTGCCATGCCAGAATGCATACAAGTGGGTGAGGAGATAATGATTCGCAATGCAGAAAGGCTCTTCACCTCACCAGAAAGATCCCCACAGCATGTTCAGGAGAAGCAAATTCCTCCAGTGTAGTGGCTGGAGTGACATTTGCAGAGCTGGGACCCGGGGACCCTGCCACCATATATTGATTTAATGGATACTCACAGAGCACCTCTTGGGTGCAGATCTCAGGCGTGAGAGGTGAGGTGAGGTCTGGTGAAGAATGGGGAGATGCTGCCCGTGCTCTCGTGAAGCTCAGAGGCCGGCCGGGAGGCAGGTGGGAAGTAAGCCCTCCACTCAACATTTGGTGAGACCAGAGGGCTGCTGTGAGAAGGGGGCTGTGGCCCAGGGACGCTGTGGCCCAGGGACAGTGTGGCCCAAGGTGGGGGACACACTGGGCCCATGGTGATGTAGGGGTGAGGGATGACCACGATCAGAAGGCATTTTCCTGGGGAAGGGTGAGGAGGATGGTTTGATGGTGGGCTGGGGTGGGAGGGGTAGAACAGGGGGTGTTGCAGGAAGAGGGATCAGGTTGCACAATATATTGCTAAGGGGCCCTTGAGAAAATGTTTTGGGGTGAAACAAGGAAGGAGATGCTGTGTAACATTAGTCACACTTGGTGGTCCACTGTGTACATGAGGTATTCAAGGAGCATGTGTTTCTACCACAGAGAAGGCCGTTCAATTGTATGAGTCTGCTTTCTCCAAATTTAGTTGATTTGGGTATCACGTTACCATGGAATAGCCACCAGTTTCTCAGAAGGCATGGGATTCTCTGGGATCAGGAGACGCTGGTGAGCTGGAGCTCTGTGTGCCCAGGTAGAAGGCCCAGTGGTGCAGCAGAGGAAAAGATGTAGAAGAAAATGCATAGTACAGTGTGTGTGTGTGTGTGTGTGTGTGTGTGTGTGAAGGATATACATAAATGGTTGCGTATAGAGAACATTACTGGAGGGATGTACAGGAAATTAAAGTACTTACTTTCCACTTTTCACCCTTTTGTTCATATTGAATGTTTTATCATGAACATGTGTTTTTTGGGGCCAATTAAAAGCGAAAGAACAAAAGAACTTGATTTACAAAAGCTACTCATCTACAAGTAGTTTTCAGGTATGTGGGAAAACACCTGCATGTCGCTTGTTACCGGCTTTCCAGCTGATAGTTCTTTTGGCTTCGTGGTGGCCATGGTTGACAATGGTTTTGTTTGAGGCAGGACAACCATTGAGTAAGTTGTTTGTGCGTGGACGCTGCCTTCATTGAAGGTTGTATTTAGTGTCATATTGTGTCCTTATGGTGGAAGTGGTTATTTTCATACAAACGATGTTGGCCTCGGAAAAGAGAAATGTGCTCCCTCTAAAGTGATTCCATAATACCCCAGTCACCCGCTGGCGAGTGTTGCAGACATGGGGATGCCCTGCCTCAAATATGAAGAACATTCTGCACTTGGGGAAAAAATGTATCAGTGCTTCCAAGGGTCAGATGGAAAACCAGGATTAGAAGTGAGGGTTTTTGGTTTCCAGGCAGAGGCAGGCAGCGTGCAGTCTGGTTTTGTGCTCCCTCGTGGGCATTATCTCGGATAACTCGCAGAAGGGCCATGAGGTCAGCTGTCCCTGGGCTTCAGTGTACCTTTCAGAGGTGAGAAAGTCCCTGGTGGAGGCCCAGGGCTAAGGGGGCCAATGGTGTGTCCCAGCCAGCCGCTGCTGTGTCAGGTCCCCTCATCAAGCCTGGCCAGCATTGTTGACATGTGTCATGGGGATTGGGATCAGAGATGGCATCTTCACTACCTGAAGGATGCCTGATGGCACAGGTAGGCATTGGGGACAGGACACCCACTCGCAGGTGTGTTCTCTGCTCTGTGCCACCAGGTCCTCAAAATGCCTGCTAGTAAAATTGTGATGTCCGAAAATGTGCCTCAGATATTTGAGGCGGGCCTCTAGTAAAAATGGCTTTGGTTGCTTTACTTATTTTTCAACACATGATTCTCTGTGCGATGGGGAAAGCTCCCTTTCATAATCTCCAAAGGCCACTGTCTCATATTCTTCTTGCACTTTGAAGTGGGAGAACCTCTCTGCTGATCTTACTCTCTTCTTTCCCCTTGCTTCACCACAGTACAATTCCTGAGTGTCCTCTGCCTCATCAGCTGCCACTGCCCTGTTTCGTGTCCACATGTAGATGTTTGTCTATCTCCATATGCAGACAGGCACAACACACTGTGACTTTACCTTTTGGCAGGTGGGTTAATCCACATCCCAGAGAGATTGAAGCCATGAGACGCTTACGTGGCAAAACTTGGGCTGGAGTTAAAAAGTCTTCCAGCTCTCAATCTGCGCTTTCCTCCCTAGAGCTTGAAGCAGAGCCTCTACAGTTGAATCTGTGTGGACACATCTTCCCTCAGGTGTACTTTATTCAAGGCCCGGCGCTGGGTCCAAGGAAGCTGGATCATTCTCATTCTTCAGAGACTCTTCTGGGGTGGGTTTTCATATCCTCCATTCACTGCCATCGAAGGCAGCAGAGAGGATGGTAAATAGCAGGACACAGGGCCTCGGGAACCCAGATGAGGTGATGAGGGCCTGGCTGTTGGGGCACAGGCTCAGGACCAGTCAGGTGCCCATGACAGGCCAGCATTAGGGAGGTGGTGGGCAGCTTTCCTTGGCGGGAGCAGGAGCCCTGAGGAAAGGGAGAACTTGGTTGAGCCCTCCTGTGGTACGCATAGAATGGGGTGGTGGTCGTTTGTTTTTCTACAAACCAGACTTTAAAGAATGCTTAGAAGCTGTTTGCTCAGTGAGGCCTGACAGTGTTCCTGGAATGATCTCTCGGATTTCAAGAACAGGGTGTCACAGGATGTCGCACTCTCTGTTCTCGTCTCTTTACTTTCCCCCGCATCCCTTGGCAACACCTGCCTCGGGATCCTTCCCCATCCTTCACTCATTAGCCATGTCTCCCTTCACAGGATGTCTGCCTGGCTCAAATAGATGAGCTTATATAAGGGTTTATCCTTTTTTTTTTTTTTTTTTTTTATTGCCAGTTTACTCTCCTCCCAAAGATTTTCAGTAAAAAAAAAAAAAAAAAAAAAAAAGTGGCCAAATCACCTTTTCGCCCTGAGCCCAAATGGTCTTTCTCCTTTGCTCTTCTTGCTCTGCCCTTTCCTTTGTGAACAGAGTCTCGCAAATGGCTGAGTGAGCCTCACAGGCTGCCAAAGGCACTAGTTTTTAAAGTATTGTTTGGGGCCATGGTGATGAATGAAAAGAAGGGCACTAAAGAACAGAACTGTCAGCTTTGCATGCAAGAAACACAGAACTCTCAGAGAAGTGTCATTCTTTTTACTCCTTTTGAGGGAAACAAGTTGATACCGAGTAAGTGTCAACACAAGCTCCATCAAGGTGCTCGTGTTTCCTGAGGGGGTAACGATGGGTAAGGAGGACAGCAGTCACCATGTCTATGTGCTGACTGTGGGCACCTGCTGCCTGGAGTGCTCTGTCTACACTGTCTCCCCAGACACGCACAGCCACCCCCATGAGGAGGAGATAATCAAGTCTGGTGGCTCAGTGGATGGGCTGTGAGGCCAAACAGCCTTGGATCAAGGCTCCATCACTCAGCTGCTGTGTGATTTCAGGCAACATCTTTGAGCACTTTGTGCCTCAGGGGAGAATAACTATGCGCAACTCAACACGTGGAGTTTTTGTGGGGACGAGATGAGAGAAAGACAGACAGATACTCTAGCATATCAGAAGGCTCAGAGAGGATTAGCCACCGTTACGGCCACTCCTCACCTATGTTACAGATGAGAAGACCGAGGCTCAGGGAGGTGCAGTTATTTGTCCAAGTCTGAATTCAGATCCAGTTCTGCCAGACTCCAAAGCCTGTCATCTTATCTGCCATGGTTTAATGAGTACTGGGAGGCTCCCAAGGGAGGGGTCAGGGGGAAGCCCAGCACCCAGGCTGTTCCTCACTGACATTCAGCCTGGTCACAGCCCGATCATGATGGCTTCATGGCTTTTGTTCTCAGTGACAGTTTGTTCTCAGTGATGGCTCCATGGCTTTTGTTCTCAGTGACAGGCCGACCTGTAGCCGAGAAGCATCAGTGTGGCTGAGTTGGTGGTTTGAATGTTGAAACAGCGTGTGGAGTTGGTGACTAGCCTTCAGGGCTGAGGCTTATGCCCATCGTTCCTGGTCAGCACCTGCCAGGTAGACACCGAGTATTACCCAGGTGTGGTGGCTCTGCATTCTTTTGGCTGCAGTTTAACATGGCTCATTGGCAGTAACCTCAGCAATGGGTAGATGTATGTCTTCTCTTGGATGCCTGGGGGCTCTAACTCTCCTCTGAGAGATCTACGCCTTTGCCTCATCTCTCCTGATGTACCCCTTGGCTACCTGGCTTTGGTCCCAGATTCTAGCTGCTCTGACTCCCTACTTGGTTCACACAGCTAGAGCTGGCTAAGGACCTCTGGGGCTTTCCCATAGCCCGGGGACCAGAACCCCGCTCAGCTAAGGAGTGAGCCTAGGGTTTCCCTGGGTATCCCAGCAGAGACGATGAGGGTGGCAGCCTACACCCCAGCTCATAGCCCTCAGAATCCCTGGGGTTCTTATTCTCGGGTGAATCTTCCTTCTAATGAAACATAGTGGCTTCCATAATTATTCTTGATGGAATCTTTTCAGGGTCTGCAGAGATTTTTTTTTTTTTGGTTTTAAACTGGGGTGAGTTGGATGGGGTAGATAGAATCTCTCACTGGCAGGTGTAGTGCCAGCACCATAGCTGCTGTGTGTCTGGGTGGTTATGAGTGCAGGCTTGGGGTCCAATCCTTGCTCTGCCAGACTGGACCAGTTGGTAACCTCTGTGAGAGTTAGTCAATTACACAGGGCCCAGGATCCCCATAGTCTGATGGCCAGAAGCTACCTGAGAGACTGGAAAAGAGCAGTCGAGAGAGGGTTGAGGGAAGAAAGCAGCGGAGGGATGGTGGAGGAGAGCAAAGGGGAGGGAGGGAGAGGGGGAAGGAAGAAGGAGTGAGAAGGAGAAGGATGAAAGGAGGGGAGAGGGAGAGAGGAGGGGAGGAGCAGGGGGAGGGGGAAGGAAGGAAGAGAGAGAGAGAGTCCATGCCAGGATCCCCTTGGCCTCAGCCACCTGGCTGGTTATTTTAGTGGCTGGTATTATTGAGAGTCTGACTCCAGAAATGTTCTGTGCTTATGCTGACACATTTCATTCTAGAATTGAGATTTCTTTGCCCCTGTAGCTCATTCTAAAGAGTTTGAAGAAGAAGATACGACCAGAAGTTGTTTCAACTGTCAAGATATGAAATACCTTTTGACACTTTTCACCCGTTTTTCCCCTCCCAAGTCTCACTCAAGTTAATAAAAAAGGAGACAGGACTGGGGGTTTGATGGTTATTTTTTACTTATACAGGAAAAGCCACCTTCATCCTTCAAATTCAGAGTTGCATAAAGTATTTGGAAATGACATTTATTAGCTAATATTAGGAATTGACAAGTACATTATCACTTGAGCAAACACAGGACTCAGAGGAGGAGGGTGGAAAACTAATAGATCATCCCGGATGCAGGAGCCCAATGTGCTGTCTGCACAAGCGAGGCATACTCACACAGCTCCAAGCCAGCCTGTCTGCGGGGATGGGCTTCCACCTGCTGGCTTCCATCGGGTGACAGGTGAGAAATGAAATGGCACCACACATGTGCGGTATGGGTGTTATGAAGGTCCATTGTTCCCCACTTGCCAAGAAGTTATCCCTAAGGAAGGGCACTCCTCACGGGCCATTTATAAATTAGAGGTTCATCCCTAGGTGTTAACAGAGGTGACTCTGCTAAGCAAGGGGGCTTCACAGATGGGGACTGAGCCTGGGCCGCAGTCAGCCCAGAGGCCACGGGGTGGACACTCCCATCCATCCTCCAGAGTCTTAATGTGCTCTTGGTCATACATACTAGTATGTGACAGGCAGGGATGGCTCTTTTCATGGAATCAGAATCTGGAGACCAGCAGACCCACACCAGCGTGAATCTGAGATGAAGTCAGACCTCCAAACAGTGGTGTGGAGCCTCTGCTGAGCCCTGTCCCCTTTTCAGAGAGCGCATTAACAAAGGTAATATGTTTTTCCCATTTTAAGAAGTCTCTCTTCTTAATAAATAGCTTAGTCATAGGAGACACGTAATACACTTTCAGGTTGTGCCAAAAAGAGCTTTATCTTCCATTTCCGGGCCTGTGGCATATATTTCTGGATAATGGATGGCCAACTTAGGAAGAACGGTTTCAGAGATACTCTGCGTCTGGAGAGATGTGGTTTACGTTAGCTCAACTGACAGAAATCTAAGTCAGACGTTCTGTTGACAAAGGATGGAGATCAAAGTCTGATTTTAAATGGGTAGTGATGATTAACTTATTTGCTGAGAAGTACAACTGTGTGCTGGTGCTGAGTAGCTTAAGCAGAGGCCACTGGGGGGCTTGTCCAGTGTCAGATGGTAGAGGGGAGATTGCTGGGGCCAGGGCAGTCCTGGCCAGGAAGAGAAGCAAGGAGTCTGAACACATCCCTTAGGGGTTGGTGTGTCTGAGTTAAAAATACCAAGATGAGAGATCTCAATACCGTGAAAGTGGCAATGGCTGGCAGTGAGGAGGCTGGTCCACAAAAGGACAAGTGAAATTCCTAATGGCTTCAGTAACCCTCTGTATAGGTATTTACATGTGCAACAGCTGATAATTCAAAAACGGCTCACGCAGTCTCCCCCCTGCCCCCCCCCCCCCCAACAGCCTTTCTCACATGGTAACACGCTGGGCTACCAAGAAGAGGCCACTTACATCCATCAGAGGTGCTGGGCTGGCACTTCTCCCAGCCTGAGAGCTGAGGGGTCCGTGTCTTGGCCCAGCAGCCGGAGGACTGGCCTTAGTGTTTGATCTTGGAGGCAGATGAACCTGGGGCTTCACGTAGCTGTTTTGTCAGTGTACTTGGCTCTAACGCATGAGCAGTTTACAAAGCCCAGAAGTGACTGAGTCCAGAGCCAGCATCATGAAGGTGTCAAAGAGCCAGAAGTAATTTTCAGTGCTAAACAGAGACCCTGGGGACACCGGGCAGCAGAGGGTGGGGCAGTGGTTCTCACCTCACACCATTTACTCCTTAAAAATCAGTCAGAGAGCTTCTTTTAAAACAACAACAGGGGTACCTGGGTGGCTCAGTCAGTTGAGCGTTCGGCTTTGGCTCGGGTCATGATCTCATGGTTCATGAGGTCGAGCCCGTGTCGGAATCTGTGCTGACAGCTCAGAGCCGGGATCCTGCTTTGGATCCCGTCTCTCTCTCTCTCTCTCTCTGCCCCACCCCACCCTCTCAAAAATAAATAAACATTAAAAAAGATTTTTAAATAAAAACAACAACAACAAACAACAGTTTTATCGAGATCTAGTTTGCTTATTCAGAGTGTACGCTTCTGTGTTTTTAGTGTATTCACAGAGCTGTACGATCATCACCTCAGTCAATTTGAGAACGTTTTCATCACCTCAGATGTATCCTTTAGGGATCAACCACCTAACCCCCTCCCCATGCCTCCCAGCCGTAAGCAACCACTGGGTTATTTCCCATCTCTGTGGGTTTGCCTTTTCTGGACATTTCATATAAATGTAATTGTATATATGTAATCTTTTGTGACTGGCTTATGCCACTTAGCATGTTTTCAGGACCCATCCATGTTGTAACATGATTCAATATTCGCTCCTTTTTTGTGGCTGAGTAATATTCATCTGTAGCATATACTACAGTTTGTTGTATATCATCTATCCATTCATCGGTTGATAGGATTTAGGTTCTTGCCTTTTGACTCTTACGAGTAATGCTGCTATAAATATTCAACTACAAGGTGTTGTGTGGACATGTTTTGATTTCCCTTGGGTATATACTCAGCAGTGGAGTTGCTAGATCTTATGGTTACTCTGTGTTCAGCCATTTGAGGAAGTGCCAGACTGTTTTCCACAGTGGCTGCACCATTTTCCATTCCCACCAGCATTGTTCTTATTTCTCTGCATTCTTGCTAACATTTCCTATTGTCAGGGTTTTTGTTTGTTTGTTTGTTTATAACCATAGATGTGTGAGAAATCTCAATGTGGTTTTGTTTTTAATTTTGTTTTTATTTTAGAGTGTTCAAGGGGGGAGAGGGGTAGAAAGAGAGAGAGAATCTCAAGCAGGTCCCATGCTCAGTGAAGAGCCCAACACAGGGCTTGATCCCACAACCCTGGGAACATGACCTGAGCTGAAATCAAGAGTCAGAAACAACCAACTGAGCCATCCAGGCGCCCCCATTGTAGTTTTGATCTGTAGTTCCCTGATGACTAATGATTTTAAACATCTTTTCATATGCTTGTTGGCCATTTGTGTATCTTCTTTAGAGAGATGTTTATTTAGATCCTTTGTTTTTAATTGGGTGTCTTTTTATTATTGAGTTGTAAGAGTTGTTAATTTGTTCTAGATATAAGATATGATTTGTGTATAATGTATCAGTTATAATTTGCAATATTTTCTCCTATGGGTTGGCTTTTCACTTTTTTGATGGTGTTCTTTGAAACACAAAAGTTTTTAATTGTGATCAAGTATAATTTGTGTATTTTTAAAATTGTGTTGCCATGCTTTTGGTATCATAGCTAAGAATTCATTGCTCAACTAAGGTTATGAAACTTTAGTCCTATGTTTTCTCCTAAGAGCTGTATAGTTTTAGCCCTTAAATTTAGGTCTTTGATCTATTTTTAGTTCATTTTTTGTGGCATAAGATAAGGGTCCAACTTCATTCTTTTGCTTGTGCTATCCAGTTGTTGTAGCACTATTTGTTGAAAAGACTATTCTTTCTTACATTGAATGGTCATGCCTCTCTGTGGAAAATCAATTCACCATAGACAAACAGGTTTATTTCTGGATCTTCAGTTTTGTTCAATTTATCTGTATGCCTATCCTTATGTCAGTCTTGATTACTATTGCTTTGTAATAAGTTTTGAAATAAGCAAGTGTGAATCTACCAACTTTTTTCTTCTTTCTCAAGATTGTTTTGGTTATTCTGGATTTCTTGCAACTCTCTCTGAAAGTCAGCCAGGATGCTGATAGAGATTGTACTGAATTTGTAGGTTGCTTTGGAGTGTATTACCATCTTAACAATATTAAGTCTTCCAGTCCACGAACATGAGATATTTTCCATTTATTTGGATTTTTAATTTCTTTCAACATAGTTTTGTAGTTTTAAGAATATACGTTTTGCATTTATTTCTTAAATAAATTTCAAAGTATTTTAGCTATTGTGAATGAAGTTATTTTAATTCATTTTTGGGTTGTTTATTGCACATTTATAGAAATGTAATTTATTTTAATATATTTGATCTTGTATTCTTCAACTTGCTCAACTTGTTTATTGTTCTAATAGTTTTTTAACTGATTTTTTAGGATTTTCTGTGTACAAGCTCATGCCATCAGTGAAGAGATGATTTTACTTTGTGCTTTCCAATCTGGATTCCTTCCTTCCTTCCTTCCTTCCTTCCTTCCTTCCTTCCTTCCTTCCGTTCTTTCTTTCTCTTTCTTTTCTTTTCTTTTCTTTTCTTTTCTTTTCTTTTCTTTTCTTTTCTTTTCTTTTCTTTTCTTTTCTTTCTTTCTTTCTAATGGATTTACTTATTTATCTTCCTAATCACCCTGATTAGAACTTTCAATACAACATTGAATAAAAGTGGTGAGAGCAGACATGTTTGTCTTCTCCCTGATCTTAAGAGAAAGCATCCAGTGTTTCACCATTAAGTGTGATGTTAGCTGTAGGTTTTATGTCGATGCTGTTTATCAGGTTGAGGAAGTTCTTTTTTTATTCCTAGTTTATTTAGTGTTTTTTAATCACAAAAGGATGTTGGATTTTTTTCAGTTTTTTTTTCCTGCATCAGTTGAGATGATCATGTGACTTTTGTTTTTTGTAATGGTGCATTACATTGTTTTTCAGATATTAAACTGACCTTGCATTCCTGGGATAAATTTCCCTTGATCATGGTGTATGATTCTTTTTAAGAGTTGCTGGATTTGTTTTGCTAGTATTTTTTTTAAATCCATAGTCATAAGAGATAATGGTCTGTAGTGTTCTTGTGATGTCTTTGACAGGTTATTATTGGTCTCAAAGGATGTGTGGGGAATAGGTCCCTCCTCTTCTATTATTTTGAAAGAGTTTTTGAAAAATTGGTATTCTTCTTTAAATGTTTCACCAATGAGACCATCTTGGCCATGGCTTTTCCTTCTGAAGTATATTTTTGATTAATAATTCAATCTCTTTACTTGCTACAGATCTGTTCAGATTGTTTCCTTTTGAGTAGTTTTAGGTGTATATGTCCTTTTAAGAATTTGTCCGTTTCATCTAAGTTATCCATTTTATTGGTATATAATTATTCATAGTATTTTTTCTTATTCTTCTTATTTCTATAAGAATGGTAGTACTGTCCCCTCTTTCATTTATATTTCTAATACTTTGACTTTCCCTCTCTCTTTTTCTTATTCAATCTAGCTAAAGATTTGTCAGCTTTATTGATCTCTTCAAAGAATATTCTTTTGGTTTTATTGATTTTGTCAATTGTTTTTCTATTCTCCATTTTATTTTATTTTTTAAATTTTTAAATGTTTATTCATTTTTGAGAGAGAGAGAGCATGAGTTCAGGAGGAGCAGACAGAGAGAGAGAGAGAGAGAGGGAGACTCAGAATTCAAAGCAGGCTCAAGGATGTGAGCTTTCAGCACAGAGCTTGGTGCAGGGCTTGAACTCACTAACTGCGAGATCATGACCTAAGCCCAAGTCAGATGCTTAACCAACTGAGCCACCCAGGCGCCCCTCTATTCTCCATTTTATTAATTCCCATTCTTTTTTCCCTCCTACTGCTTGCTTTAGGTTTAGTTTGCTTTTCTTTTTGCATTGTGTTAGGGTAGGGATTTAGATTTAAGATTGATCTTTCTTTCATAAGCATTTGCAGCTATAAATTTCCCTCTAGTGCTTATTTAGCTGCATCCCATGAGTTTTGGTCTGTTGTGTATTTACTTTCCTTCATCTCAAAGTATTCTTGTTTAATTTCTTTTTTGATCCATTGGTTATTTAGGAATGTATTATTTAGTTTCCACCTATCTGTGAATTTCCTGAGTTTCTTCCTGTAACTGATTTGTAATTTCATTTCATTATGGTAATAAAATATATTCTTGATTATTTATACTTCTTTAAATTTATTATTTGTTTTATTGTCTAGCCTATGATTTATTTATTCTGGATAATGTTCCATGTGTACTTGAGAAGAATATGCGTGCAACTAGTGTTGGTTAGAGTGTTCTGTAGGTGTATGTTGGGTTTAATTATTTTATAGTGGTGTTTAAATCTTTTATTTACCTTTTGATCTTTTGCCTACTTGTCCTATGTTTTATTCAAAGTAGATATTGAAGTTCCCAACTATTATTGTTGAGGTATCTATTTTTCCCTTCATTTCTATCAGTTTTTGCTTCATAAAATTTGGTGCTCTATTATTCAGTGTGTATACGTGTACACTGTTATATCTTCCTAATGGATTTACTCTTTTATCATCATGAATTGTTCCTCTTTATCTCTAATAACATTTTTTGCTCTAAAGTCTATTTTGTCTGATAATACTATAACCACTCCAGCTTTTTGTGGTTGCTGTTTGCGTGAAATAGCTTTTCTCATCATTTTGCTTTTAATCTGTTTGCACCTTTAAATTTAAAGTGTGCCTCCTGTGAACAGCAGGTCAGTGTTTGAGATTGTTCTCTCCCACTTGTTTCTTCCTCAGATTCTCTCCAGCAAACTTACCAGCCTACAGTTTAGTTTCTATCTCCAATGTGTCTGTCAGTCTCCTACCAACTGTCTCCACTATAAGCTCTGCTGTTGGTGAGAATTCCTTAGGCTTGGACTTCCCCACGCTTTGTTGTAAATGAAGTCAATTCCTTTGGGAGGAGATTTCAAAAATTTTTTGTGACCTGCTTTTCATCACTTTTCAACCCTGAGTCATGGCTTTGGGGCTGGTGGTGGGACAATGGTGTGATTCTTTCTAAGTGACACCTATGCTTTAGGAGCTAAATGCTCACTGGAAAGGGAAGCAGTACCCTCAAGTGTTTTCAGCGGGCCTCTCCTGGCATAGAACCTTCACCTTAGAAGTCCAGTAAAGGAAAGTGAGAGCCCCAGTTTTTTCTGTGTGCTGAGCCCAAGGTAAGCCTTATTCCTATGGGTACAGGCAGTGTGGAAGAAGGGCCCCCTTACCTATCATCTGTGCATGCTCAGAACTTAGCCTTAGCAACAAGTAAGCTGATACTGTGCCCCTTTAAGGATTAATGCCTTACAACTGCCAGTTTAGGAGAGAGAGAGAACCCTGTATCTTGGCTGTACCAGTCTGCAGTGGAATTTGTGTTTTGCTGAGCTGGGAAGAGAGAGGGAGAAAGTATATCTTGGTTCAAACAGAGTAGACTTTAGGGTTTCTGACTTTTAGTGGATTTTCTTTAACAAATTGTTTCTTAATGCACTGTATGCCATTAGTACAATTTCTAGAAACTTTATTATTAAAAGTAATTTATACCAGTTTCACTGGGGAGCATGTCTGAGAAGCTCCACATGGTTTTGTGCCAAAAGTGGAACCTCTCAGGATCCTTTTTTTTTTTTAATATTTGTTTATTTTTGAGAGAGTGAGTGGGGAAGGGTCAGGGAGAGAGGGGGACAGAGGATCTGAAGCAGGCTCTGCACTGACAGCAAAGAGCCTGATGCAGGGCTCAAACTCACCAATGGTGAGATGGTGACCTGAGCCGAAGTGAGATGTTTAACTGACTGTGCCACCCAGGCACCTGTCAGGGTACTTCTTTTTTTTTTTTTTTAAATTTTTTTTTTCAACGTTTATTTATTTTTGGGACAGAGAGAGACAGAGCATGAACGGGGGAGGGGCAGAGAGAGAGGGAGACACAGAATCGGAAACAGGCTCCAGGCTCTGAGCCATCAACCCAGAGCCTGACGCGGGGCTCGAACTCACGGACCGCGAGATCGTGACCTGGCTGAAGTCGGACGCTTAACCGACTGCGCCACCCAGGCGCCCCTGGGTACTTCTTAAATAACCAGGTGCCTATTCTCCCTCTGGAAAATTAGAAAGTCTGAGATGTGGATAGGGCTTGGAAAACCCCAGGAAATTTGGGTGCATCCAGGGTTGGGGTTACTAGTGTAGTATGAATGAATGGGAGCGTGGGCTTTTGATCTGAGTTATAGCCCTGACATTTAACAGTTTGTGATCTTAGGTACCATGTCATTTAAAGATCAGTTTCTTGATCTATAAAATAGGGGTGAGAATGGTTCCCACCCCAGAAGGTTGTTGTAGTAAATGAGTAACATGGTAAAACATGTAAATTAAAAAAAAAAATACAATATAATAATGTATTATATAATAATAACCAAACTATTATTTCTTTGAATTAGTAAGTTTTGAGCTTAAAGAAAGGTTTGTATCCTTCTAGTTGATTATCTTACTTTATTTGTAACTCTGATTTTTGTTTTTTCTTTGTTTTTAAGTTTCTTTATTGTGTGTGTGTGTGTGTGTGTGTGAGAGAGAGAGAGAGAGAGAGAGAGAGAGAGAGCGAGCGCATGTGAGCAGAGGAGGGGCAGAGAGGGAGAGAGGGAGAGAGAGAATCCCAAGTGGGCTCTGCACTGTCAACACAGAGCCCAATGTGGGGCTCGATCCCACAAACCATGAGATCATGACCTGAGCCAAAATCAAGGGTGGATGCTCAATGGACTGAGCCACCCAGGCACCCCTGATTTTTGTTTTTTTTCTTATCTGGTTTGAGATGTTTACTAATAATTTTTTAAATTGCTTTACTTTGGATATTTTAGATTTCATGGGCGGTCATCAGGAATACAGGGCTGTGCATTTGGGTATGTGGGGTAGACTGGTGGGCAGGGCACAGCCCCTGTGGCTGTAAGAATCTCAGGGTTGGAAACAGAGTTAGCTGACTGCCAGGCCTCCTCAATGCTGGGTATAGACACTTGCTCTTGGCCTTGGGCAGGGTCCTGAATTCTTACCATGCTTTCAAGGAAGGCATGACAGTGCCCAGGACAAAGACTTGAGAATGATAGGACCTTAGGCTGAGGTTCCTTTAGGAAGGCTTCATTTCTGAGAGGGCCTCAGCATCACTCAGTTCCTTGGTCACTTGCTTCAGGAACACCCTTCTGATTGCACAGATGAGACAGGTGTCCCTCCTGCACTACCCCCAGTGCTCTGGTCTTGCAGGCACCGTGCATTGTGTTATCACCTCGGGGCTGCTCTGCCACCCTGTCGGCGGTGAGGTCTCCAGCCCAGCACTTGGTGGGCGCTCTAAAGCTGTGGGCTGAAGGATACAGATAGACTTGATGAGCCCCTAGAAGCAGGAAATGGCACATATTCCATGCATGTGATTAAGTTGGAAGGGAATAAGAAAGGAGTGTTTTTCTCTATTCTGAAAGGCTCTAGACACACCTGTGGATAGTGTAAAACAGAAGCAACCCCGGGGAAATTCTTCCTTCCCTTCTTCAGCACCTCATAAGAATAGCCCAGACCAAGCCTGTGTGTCTTCAGAGTAAGATAGGAAATCTGGACTCAACTGATAATAACATTAACATTTTTGAAGTACGTACTCTGTACCAGGCATGGGGGTTTTGAACATAATTCCTTCAGTCTTCACAGCACCTCTCTGAAGATCAGCTGTGGTTTTATCTGCATTTTATAAAGAATGGAGCTCAGAGATAGCCAGCAACTCTCCTGGGGTCGCACAGCTTATGAATATACTCAACCATATACAATGTTGCCTGCCTATGAAATCTTTTGTAGGACATGGACACCTGGCAAATTGTGTTGCGTTTTCCCAGCTGAATAAAAGAATAGATATGCCTTGTTGTGGCCCCTGTCCCAGACACACACTCCACTATCACCCGGATTGCCCAAATGGGCCAAGCAGGCCAGAGAATACTTTCCTTCTGTGCTAAAGTCCTAAGAAGATGGGTCCTCTTTGGTTTAAACAACAGAGTTCAGGACACCAGAACCAAAGCCCATGAAGAGCCTGTAGAGACATAGTCTGGCAGCTGCCATGGCCTTCAAGATGTTCTTACTCTGCCTTGTGTTCTGGTCAAGGATAGATTATCAGAAGCTGTGGGAGTGGAGGACATGCTCTAGCAGTTGGTCTGATTCATATTTTTGCATTCTGTACCTTTCAGAGGAGGATTTTTACATATCTGCTGTTTGTAGATTATCATCACTCCACACCGGTTGGGGATAAACTTGGGTTGGGAGTTCTTGTGCTTCAGGAATACAGGTATTCTTGGCCCAGTTGCCTTTTGGATGAAGTTGATAGGGGTGTATGATGGAAGCATATTCATAGCTCCCTTTGAATGGCAAATTGAAAAACCCTGCTTAATAGAAAAAAAAAATGGCAGTGGTTCATCACATTTCCATCTCATTTTGAGCTGCCTCTATACCCTCAGAAGATTTTTCCCCTTGTACAAGCAGAACTTTCGATTACTACCTGCATTTATCAAGTTGGAATGAATACGCTCGTCTTTGAGCATGGCAGTGAGAGCCAGGCTCTGGAAATGTCACTGGGGGGAGGACCCCATTGCTTGCTGAGCTGCAGAGTTCAAGTGGCCAAGTTCAGTGTGTTTCTGTGGGAATGTCAGATGTCACTGTTCAAAGGCAGAAGGATTGGGTGGCCACTGAGAAACCTGAATTGCTTGGGTGGGACACTGACCAATAGGAGTCCATAGGAGATAATATTAGGAATTTGCAAGGGTGCCTGGGTGGCTCAGTGGTGAAGCATCTGACTTCTCAGGGCTCAGGGTCTGGAGCCTGCTTCAGATTCTGTGTCTCCTTTCTCTCTGCCCCTCCCCTGCTTGCACTCTGTCTCTGTCTCTGAAAAATGAATACACGTTAAAAACAAATTAAAAAAAAAAAGAAATTTGCAACATGGGAAAATGTAGGGAAGGGAATTGTGGTCAGCTTGTTTGCCCTATTGCCACTGTCCTTGTCATGCTAATTTTCCTCTTGGAAATGTAAAATCCCTCCACCAGTGATTGGAGTTCCTGGAACTAGCAGACCCAGAGCTATTGTTTGTTTTGGTTCATCCTTGGGCTGCCTGTCAGTGTCTTTTCTCTCTGATGCGCCCATCCTGCGTCTCTGACCCCATTTCCTACCCCAGTCGTCAAGTTCCTGCCAGCACACGGTGGCCTTCTGTCTATCACTTGTGTGTGCAATGCCTATTTTCTCCTCACGCTCTGTGCAGACTGCCCTCCCCGCTGCTGGGCATTTCTTCCCTTCTTTCTCCTGTGTGTCTAAAATCCTGTGCATGGACCCTCATTTCGAGCTCTGCTGTGTTTCTGAAAGCCTCCTGCATCCTGTTGACTCAGAGCTCTGGCACAACGTGTTGGTGGAATCCTGCAATCTGGGGCTTACCGACTTTCTCATGTTGTCCCAGCTGTGCTGGTTCCTAGCTGGGTTGTATCATGGGCTGATACTGTGTTTTCTCTTGAGCCCAGTGTCATGACCACCCCAACCAGCCACATGTGTAAAACTGGACATAACACGCTGGGAACATTGTGGTTCTGAGGTATTTAGGGAGGAAAGGCCACAATGTGTGTGGCTTGTTCTTCAGTGGTTTGGAAAGGAAAGGGGTGTGTGTGTGTGTGTGTGTGTGTGTGTGTGTGTCTGTCCGTCTATGGGGAGAGTGTGCAAATGTTGAAGCAAATGGAATAAAGTGTTAAGGGTGGGAGCATCTAGAAGGGTTTACAGGTATTCTTCATGCTATTTTTTTTTAAGTTTTTATTTATTTTTGAGAGAGTGCAAGCGGAGGATGGGCAGAGGGAGTTACAGAGGATCCAAAGCAGCCTCTGCACCAACAGCAATGAGCCTGATGTGGGGTTTGAACTCACAAACCCCGAGTTCATGACCTGAGCCGAAGTCAGACACTCTACCGACTGAGCCTCCCAGGCACCCCTCTTTATGCTATTTTTATTCTTGCAATTTTTCTGTAGGCTTGAGAATGTTTCCAAATAAATGTTTTCTTTCCATCTGCCTTCCCCCAGCCCCAATAAAAACAAGACAAGACACTGTGGTCATCCTTAAGCCTTCTCTTCCTCTCACCTCACGTCCCACAGGAAGTCTCTCAGCGCCCCCTGCAGGATATCTTCCTTTCCAACCAGAACTGCGAGTAACCACCTGGTCCAAGCAACATCATCTCTAAGTGCCTCCCAGCTGGTCTTCTCCAGACAGCCTTCTTTCCACATCTCAGAATAGCCAAGGGTTTTTTGGTTGTTTTGTTTTGTTTTGATTTGTTTTGTTTTAATCAGCAATCATGTCACATCATTTTTCCACCCATCCCCTCCAGTAAATCTTGCCTATCTACTCTGCCCTGCTGCCTGCATGTAACTCCTCTCCTGCATGTCTCTACTCAGACTGGTCTTGCTGTTCTGGAAGTTTGAAGCTTGCTACCACACAGGGCTCCTCCCATGAGATGCTTCCTTTGCCTGTAGTGCTTTCCCCTCTGATTTTGCAAGGCCTCTGTCTTCATTCACTTCATTTGTTTGAAGGTTACCCCCTCCGAGATGCCTTCTCTAACCATCTTCTTTTAAAACTGCTTGATCATCCTCGGTTCTTTTCTGGCTTTATTGTTCATGGTGGAGATAAGTTTGTCACTAATGAAATTACATTATGCTTCATTGTTATCATACTAATAGAATGCAGGCTTCTTGGGAGAAGGGCTTTGATTTGTTTTCTGCTGTATTTTTATAGCCTGGAACGGTGGTTCTCATACTGTGGTCCCAGAACAGCAGCATCAAGACCATCTGGGGACTTGTTAGAAGTGCCAGTTCCTGGGTCCTTCCCAGATCTATTGAATCAGGTACTCTGGTGCAGAGGGGGAAGCAGCAGTCTGTGTTCTACAAGCCCCTCAATTGATTCTGATGCATTTTAAAATATGAGAATCACTACTTTCAAATAATGCCTCACATCCATTAAATTCTAAGAAATATTTATTTACTGTAATGTTTTTTAGTATTTATTTTTGAGACAGAGAGTGTGAGCAGGGGAGAGGCATAGAGAGAAAGGGAGACACAGAATCTGAGCTGTTAGCACATAGCCCGAGGTGGGGCTTGAACCCATGAACCGCAAGGTGGTGACCTGAGCCGAAGTCAGATGCTCAGCTGACTGAGCCACACTGGTGCCTCAAATTCTAAGAAATATTTAAATGAATAAACAAATATCTGGTGCCTGTCTGTGTTATAATGTCCACTTTCTGTTACCTTCTTGATTCAGAACCTTAAAATTCTAGTCTATAAAGACATAAGTTTTTCATTATAACAGTGTTTCAACCTTGGACTTCATAAGGACCCACGGCTAAAATATGACTTCTGTTTTTATTCTCTCTGTCCTTACTTCTTCCTTGGTTTTATGCTGATGCTAAGCTCTTATTCCTTGATTTACATTTTTGATAATGGCTGCTATTGGGGAAATAATATCAAATTATGAATGATCATAGAGATATCACTTTATGCTACCGAGTGTTTGTTGAAAGAATATATGATGGCAAGCTGTGTCCTGAGCTGGTGAGCTGGCCCAAGTTGGGATTCCTATCAGGCCTCACTGCTCAGCTAAAAGTAGAAGTTTCGAGGTGGACAGGTCACCTGTCAGGATGCTGACTAATGTCTGGCATGACCAGAACTTCTGCTGGTCAATTTGTCAGTGTCAGTTCTGAATTCATTCTTGTCTGGAGAACAGATGAAGTGGCCACCAGGTAGAATGGCCAAAATAAAAGGTACCAAAAGGTTATTTGTTAGAAAATTAGAAGTTTCAACCTGGAGAGAATCTTTTGGAGGTTTTTTAGTGCTAAGAGCTATTTATATATGAGTATTTGTGGTTATACTTAAGTAATCCATCTAAAAATGTGGGCTTTCCATTTGAATTACCCTAGAGCAGAAATAAAATTATTAAAAACATCCAGTTTTCAGCCTCTACCTCTAACCCTATGGTATAGAGCTAATAAAAAATTGCCAAGCTGATGTTGGCATGTTTCATGCGCTAATTGCCCTGTTCTACGTAGTGGGGCTGGGCAGGTGGTAAAATAGATAGGCGTTTCCCAGTGTTACAGGTGATAATCTTGTGGGTAACTCAGATTGTGGGTTGCTGGTTTTTTTTTTATTCTCTCTTTCTGTGCGTTCTGGATTTTCTACAGTGAACATAAAAAAAAATTAATTCCAGTTAGTTAACATACAGTGTTATATTAGTTTCAGGTATACAATATAGTGATTCAACACTTCCATAAAGCACCCAGTGCTCATCACAGCAAGTGTACCCCTTAATCCCCATCACCTATTTCATCCATCTCCCCACCCACCTCCCCTCTAGTAGCCATCAGTTTGTTCTCTGTAGTTAAGGGTCTGTTTCTTGGTTTGTCTCTCTCTCTCTCTTTTCTCCTATGCTTGTTTGTTTCTTAAATTCCACGTATGAGTGAAATCATACAGTGGACGTTTTTAAAAGATCTTGTGTGTTTGGAAAATTATTTGGGTAGGCTGGGCCACTTTCCATTTGTGTGTGAACTAAGGTATTCAGAGAGGGAGCCGGGCAATCTCAAAGACAGTTTGGACCCACCCCACCAGGGATCATCCAAGATCCCCTGACGAAACCACTCCAGAAACCATCCATGCCTGCCGGCCAGTAGTAAATGTGTTTTCTGCAGGGTGACCATGCGTCCCGATATCACTCTTGTTTCCCTGGCTCACGTTGCCTGCTGCTCTGTGACCCAGTTTAGGGTAGGTGGTCAGGGCACAGGCTGTCCCTGGGCAGCACAGAGCGCCATGTGCTGGGGAGAGATCCTGGCCGAGAACAGGACAAGATGAGGATGCTGGGAGTTTCTGAGAAGGATCTTTCCTAACTCTTTTTGTCTCATTCTCTTTTCTCTTACTTGGTAGAATAGCTAAAAGCTATTCCATTATTATCATAATTATTTTTGCTATCATTAATATTATAAGCAGCTTCCACGCACTGAGTGTTCACAGCTGCACAGCACCACGCTAACTCTGGAGAAGCACGTAAGCGCTCTCATCTGTGAAAGGGGCTGTCGCGGCCACACCTCAGTGAGAGAGAGGTAGTGCTGGCTCCCGAGAGACTGGCGTCTCTCAACAAATGCTCAACAAATGGGTATGACTCCTATTAATAATAATCTCCCTCCAATCCTATCAGCTGAGTATTATCCTCCTTTACAGATGAGGAAAGTGAGGCAGAGAGAAAGAGAGACAGATGGAAGGAGGAAGAGACAGACGGGCACAGAGAGGTGGACAGGCAGGGATGCTAGCATGTGGATCAGCACGTGTGAAGAGTTCCTGGAGTGGCCGTGTGAGTGGCGAGGGTCACCCTGCCCTGGCACGCCCATGCTCTCAAGCCCTGGCTCTGAGAGACGTACCGTGTCGTCGGGAAGGAAGTGGGCGCTGGTACTTCACCGGGGCGTGGGTCAGCTTTTATTCTCCGTTCTCCTGCTGTGTGACCTTGGGAGAGTACTTCCCTGGCACTCTGACCTGCCCCTCTGTAAAACGGGGGTGTTAATAGTACCACCTTATAGGAATCACTTAGTTAACAAATGTTTCTTGAACATTTACACTTTTAGGGGACTAGCCCTACCAGGGTGCCCTGGCGTCTTTGCTTGTTACTTAAATAGACCACAATAGCAAAGGCTTGAACCACAGTGAATCTGAGTCTTGGCTGGATGCCTTGGGATCCTCCTGGAACAGGAGAGAATGGGAGGGGTGCGCATGTGAGGAACTGCTGTCTCCCTGGGAGGCTGTCATGAGACACTTCCCATCTTGCTATCTCCCCTGGGTTCTGATGAGGAGTGGGGCTTTCTGTCCCCCCCCCCCCACAATAGAGCTGCAGAATATAAAGCCACCGTGCTGTAGCCTACATCGGGCCCCTCAGCAACAACTTGCGCTGCAGTCATCTGGCCCTTTTATTTCATGTCATTCCTGTTGTTGCGTGGGGACGAGAACCACAGGGACCTGGCTGGTGCTGTGGCTTCCTTTTTCTGTCTAGGTAAGCGACACACTGCCCAGATCTAAAAGTGGCTCTTTGTATCTCCCCCTGTTGGATCAGACAGGCCCTGGCTTTGACTTGCTTTGTCTGTTTGTGCAGTTTGACAGCACTGAGCGAGCCACAGTCTCTGTGCACGCTGGAAAAGATAATGACCTTGGTTCTCTGCTCTCATGGAATTTCCAGCCTCACAGGGGGATGAAAAACAAACACACGCACACATAAATGAATAAATCCAAATGAGGCAGATGCTGGCAAGGTAATGTGTTAAAGCACATACCATTGTCTACTGTGTGCAAGCACTTAGCAAAGGGATCCTTTGACGCCCCTCCCCTGCTCCCCCGACCCTGCTGCCAGCCTTGGTTCTGGAATTTCAAAACGCCATCTAGAGCACACACCATCATGTGAAGTGACTTTCCAAAGAGGCTTCATGAGGATTTGCACTGGCCCCTGAGCACGTGGACTGGGAGAGCCTGACACCACGCTGGCCTGGCTCCTGGGCTCACTTTCTAAGGGTGTGTGCAAGCAGCACATCCTGGCGATGATGGTTACAACTCCCAGGTGGCCAGATCCCTGCAGGTGGGCCGGCCCGCCCGAAGGCCAGGGTCAGGCCTTCCCCACAGCCTGAACAAGAGCTCCTCGCATCAGGCCTTTATTGATTTGTCATGGGGAGGAGTATAGCCCAGGCCATGCAGCAAAACTTACTCCGTCCCTTTTAGCTTCAAGTCTCCTCCACAAGCCTGGCCCTGAGCAGTCAGCTCGGCCCTCAGATTGCACCGCCCCCTTGGAACACCAGCGCATGGCAGTTATTCCCACATGGAGTGTAGACTGCTCCTTAAGGGCACCTCAGAAGCTAGACGTTAATCGCAGCAATAACGTTTTGAGCGCCTGCCATAGACCAGGCGCTGTGCTGAGTGCTTTTCCCCGAGGCGTCCCTAACTTCACGATCACAGCGAGAACAAGACACGGTGTGCTCTGTTTTGCAGAGATCCAGGGGCTTCGTACCTGAATCGAGTGGGGATTTGATTTTGGTACGTGAGGTCCCTGCTTCTTGGGGGCAGGGAGCACCTATAGACAGGCAGTGACAGAGCACGTGGGGAGGGTGCCACCGGAGTGGTGGCAGACCCGAGCTGGCGCCCAGGGCCCTGGGAGAGTGGCGTCTCTGCCTTGGCTTCTGGCCTGGATCGATAGCTGCTGTGGCATCGCTTTGGTGAGAAGCAGCGTGGCGCGCCCCCCCCCCCCCCCCGCCCCGCCCCGGTTCTGGTCCCGCCACACAGGGGGGTAGAGCGGTGCAGTGGGCAGCACTGGTTCTTTTCTGTGACCTGCGCCCCCGATCGTGGTCATGCTCTCCTCGCTCACCATCATCCACACCCACACGTGTCCCATCCAGTCTGTGTCCACTTGCGGAGTAGAACCCAGGAGGCAGTCTGGGCTCTGGTCTCCAAGTTGCTGAGAATTCGCTCTGCACAGGTCACATCATCTCCCTGGGCCTTTCAGGTAACTAAGGACCTGCCTGTGCTGCTGCCTCTGTCCTCGGCGTGGGCTGCCCTCCAGCATTCCAAGGGGCTTGACATAGAGCAACATTGGGCAAGTTAGATGATGTGAACACTAATCTCAACTCATCCCTTGATGAATCGAGCACCGCCGTGCTGCATATACATTCCCAGGATACACAATGATCTTCCTTTTCCTTTTTCCCCTCGGCCCTTCTTCCCTCCCCTTCCTCTCTGCTCCCCTGGAGGACTCCTCTGTCATCAGGACACCCTGTCAGGGCCATAATCCCCCTCTGACCATGCGGAGGGGATTTGAGGATTCGGGGGAGCAGGGAGAGAGGTTGCCAAGTTTCTGGGCATTCATCACTGCTTCCTCCAGGGAAGACCGGCTTTACCCTGACACACTTAGCCAGTGTTCTGAGGAATTTGCTGTCATCCTGCGCTGCTTTGTTCTCATTCCCCTTGGCCGTGATACAGAGATGCACAGAGCTCGCAGGGTCCTCTATCTGCTTCTTCTCAAGGCTCGCCCATATGCGTGTGAGACCCCAGGCCCACCTCTCTTGAGGCTGCCGCTTTATTTGTGCAGCAGGAGCGGAGGGGTCCACGTTCTGTATGCATGGATTGTTTTGAGCTTTTGGAAATGTGACCCCCGTAATTATTCTCTTTGCATTGGTTTCTGCCAATAAAATGTGGTCCAGAAGACCTACCTAAGGGGCTCTGCTCCTAACTCTGTGACCTTAGGCATGTTATTCAGCCACTTGAGCTCAGTTTCCACATCTGTAAAATGGGGAGTACATGAGTGCCCACCCGGCCATGGTTTTGAGAATCAAATGTTAGATGTCTTAGAACAAACTAAGGTGTTCAGTCCTTGCTGACGGCATTCATGTTCCACAGCCTTTTAAAGGTACTGACTTGGGTAAATGACTAAAGTTGTCTATTGCCCCAGGCTCCTCCTTTGTAAATGTGCGTGGGGGACCTATAATAGGAAAAAGTGGACCAAAGGATGAAAAGAGCTTAAGCAAATGCCAAGTACGCATACAAGGCTGTTGTCATTATTTTTGTGTGATACATTTTTGAAATTGAACCCATTCTCCCTTTTCCGGTGTTAATTCTTACTCAGATAATGCCTGGCGAACAGTTCATGGTACCCTTTCCAGGACCACCAAGATCGCGTATATTCTGTTGTTTTTTGAGTGTGTGTATGTGTGATGTAAGTGCATATTAAGTGGTTTTTTCCCACATGGGCATGTGTGTGGCACACATCCAGTTGCCATGGGAAGACTTGCATCTCTTTGTCTTCCCTAACCAAAGACATCTCAGCCAGAATAAACCTCCATGTGGACACATGCATGACGGTGCTTGCGTGAGTTAAGTGTGTGTGTGTGTGTGTGTGTGTGTGTGCACTGTGACTATTCATTTTTCTTTTTCTTTTTTTGTAAGTTTATTTATTTTTGAGAAAGAGACAGAGAGAGAGTGGGCAGGGGAGGAGCAGAGAGAGAGAATGTCAAGCAGGCTCTGCGCTGTCAGCACAGAGCCTGATGCAGGGCTCAAACTCACAAACCATGAGATCATGACCTGAGCCGAAACCAAGAGTCTGATGCTTAATCGACTAAGCCACCCAGGTGCTCCTCATCTCTCTTTGCAAAGCTTTATCTTTTTGAAATTGGTAAACTCGGCGCTGGGACCATGGCTCACAGACTGTGAGCCTGAGGGGTCTCCTCTGCTTGAATACTGAAATTGCCAAGAAAGAAATGCGTCAGACTCTTCGTCTGTTGAGATGTGCTGGAGAGTATTCTTTGGGTCAGCCAGCTTGTGACCGGGTATCTCGTCCATGGAGCGGGCTCTGCTGCTGTGCTGGAAAAGAAGACCATGGTCCGTTTTACTCAGAAGGAGAAAAAGAAGTGAGCCTGGAAACCCTACGAGTCGTAGCAAAATTACCGTCAACTCAATTTGCAGACATCTTGAAAAAGACAAGCTGCTGTCTCTCCCCTAGTGAGTCTCTGCCGGAAATAAATCCTGCCAAGCCAACCTCATCTCCTTCCCTAATCAAGTGGCGGCCGGGCTATTGAACATGGTGATTGTCCCAAATGTCCTTTTCACGGGGCCTGTGAGGCAGAGAACTAGAGTCTTGGCAGTTCTTGGAAATAATGACCTCTTACAAGAGCATCCAATTCAGAAGCAGCTTCAAACTCTGGCTTCCTTCTAGACAAAAGTGTTTACATTTCTCCTCTCATCAACGGACTGATTGCGGGTATGTTTTCAGCTAGAGTAAGAAACAGTAGTGAGCTGTGAAGCCGCTGCTGAGTGTATCTATAATTGAAATACCAAATGTAAAACTAAATATAATTTGCCATTATCTTCCCCAAGATCCTATGGGTGTTTTGAGCTTGTTTGAAACTAGTCTAAGAAATAGAATAATCCTTTCACCTGCTCCTGCTGTCTTATAATAAGGTGATGTGAGAAATTGTTGAACAGGGCTCAACCTAGTCATTGTCCCGAATATATATTTTGAAACAACCAAATTGAAGGACATTGCAGTGGATTGAATAATATTCCCTTCAAAAATTTGTATCCACGTGGAACCTCAAACTGTGACCTTATATGGAAATAGGGTCTTAGCAGATGCAACTTTTTAAGGATCTGGAGATGAGATCGTACTGGATTTTAGGGTGGGCTCTAAATCCAATGGCAGGTGTCCCTGTAAGAAGAGAGGAGGACACACAGAGGCACACAGAGAGGAAGGCCATGTGAAGAGAGATGTGGAGATTTGGAGTATGTGTAGAAATGCCAGGGATTTCCAGGAACCACCAGAAGGTAAAGAGGGGCATGGGACAGTTTCTCCCCCAAGAGTCTTCCCAAGGAACCAGCCCTCCGATGCTTGACTTCAGACTTCTGACTTCTGGAAGTGTGAGAGGCAGCACTGGGAAAGTGACATACCTGCCAGGGTCCTTCTGAGTCCTTTTCTACAGTCTCTCAAGTCACTTCCACACGGGGCTGCGTGGGCGGGTGGAAGGCATCAAGGTCAGGAGAGACGAAGAAAGGCTGAGGACCTTTGCTGAGAGGCGGAAGAGACAGGACAGCTAACGTCGTGTGTGATCCTGGGTCCGTTTCAGGCCCAGACCGAGGACAGCGGCAGGGCTGTTGATGAAATTTAAATTGGATCTGTAAAGAGTGTTGGTATTGTGTCTGTGTGAGTGTTGTGGTTTTGATTATTGGACTGTGGTTAAGTAAGAGGTTAACATTTGGGGAAGCTGACTATAGGGTATTTTGGATTCCCCCCCCTCTTTTTGCAACTGTTTTAGAGTCTGAAAGTATTTCATAATGAAAATTTAAAACAGTGATACCATGTATAGGAGCAAGAGGGTGAGCAAGAGGTGTGGGGGATGATTTGGAATATGGTGAGGACTGTGAACTGGCTCCTGTCCACATTACTGCAGTGAAGACACAGGCATTGCTTCTCAGCACACCAGCAATTTTCTTCCCATAGTTGTGAGGAAGGTTTGTTTGTTTTTGTTCATTCATTCATTCATTCATTCATTCATTCCTATAGAGACAGTGCGAGTGCGGGAGAGGGGCGGGGGGGGGAGAATCTTAAGCAGGCTCCACACTCAGCATGGAGCCTGATGCGGGCCTGGATCCCATGACTCTGAGATCATGACCTGACCCAAAATCAAGAGTTGGATGCTCAGCCGATTGACTCACCCAGGTGCCCAGTATATTTATTTATTTTAAATCAAATTCCTGCAAATTCTCTGGGTGCTAAGAATGTCACTCATGAAAACAGCCTCCTTTCCTTCTCCCCACTTGAAATGGAATGCTATACTGCTATTACTGAGGACAGCAATGTGTGTGGTCTGGGAAGCTAGTAAATGGAACAGAGAGGGAGGGTTTAGTTGGAAAGGAGTGCATGTAGCCCACTCCCATTTTATACAAATAAAACATACAGAGAAGGGAGTAGATGGCCTTATGTCAGGATGCTAACAGTGATTATTTACAGGATGGGGGTGAATTTCTTTCTTTTTTTTTTTCTTTTTTTTTTTCTTTTTCTTTCTTTTTCTTTTTTTTTTTTTTTTTTTTTTTTTTCTTTTTCTTTCTTTTTCTTCTTTTTTTTTTTTTCTTTTTGGTCATTTGGTTTTTGGTTAATTGAGAAGTTATTTTTTAAGGGAAAGAATAAAAATATTTTTAGAGGGTGATTCCCACTCTCTTCCCCCTACAAAAGAGCTCTATGTTTGGTCTAAGATAAAAAGCCCCGAGTGGAAACTTCTTGCAGAATTCATTTATTATTCCACTCTCTCCCCAGGTAAGATTGAGGCTGGAGCTCTATCGCTATTCTCAAAGTGGCCAACGAGACAGCAAAGTCTGTTTTGGTGGTCTAGTTAGAGTCTGAAATATCCAGCTGAGGAATAGTCTTGGCTCAAGACCTCAAGATTTTTTTTTGAAACACTGTCTGCATTTTGTTTATCGAAAGGTCTTTCTTTTTTGGCACAATTAAATAGATTTTAGAATTTGCAGTTGTGTGTCCTTAATATATTCATCCCAAGATGCCTTTGTGCATCTGGTATATATTTCCATATTGTTTTTGCTAATAGTTTTGGAGAGATTTTAAACATTTGAACCTTTTTTTTTCTTGCTTTAAAGACAATGTCTGGAGAAAGTTAAGGACCTAGAAAGTTATTAATTTTTTTTGTACCTTTCAGTGCACTGTAGTCAGCTACTTCAAGACGAAAGGGCCCATTTGTTCTTGCCCTTCTTCCCTTTTCTCCTTAAATAGACTTCAGGATTGGATTGACCCTCTGGTATGAATTTTTACTGATTCCATATGCTAATTAACTATGTCTTATCCCTAATTCAATTGTAAGAGATAAGATCTCCATATATGTATATGTGGTAAATATGCGTCTTAGAGAACGAATTTTGAACAACTGAAAATTAAATTAAATATCTGTTTTAAGTAACATGTTTTCTTTTAAATATTTCTACCTTTTATGATGGGCTATTATTTTGAAACAAGCTTTATCATCCTCTCTTCACATCTTTTGTTGTTCTTGTTGTTGCTGATTCCACCCATCCCCTGACCATGCAGCAACCAAGCTAGACTTTATTTTGACCTTGTGAACGTTGACTGGGTATCACAGATACCCTTGCTTTGGGACACTCCATGAGTAACACAGCTTTCAGTTCTTACACTTTGTTATATTCTAATAATGTAAATGGTATTGGAATAGCAACACCTTTAATTTTACATGTCCTTTAACTCACATACAAAAGAGAAACAAGCCATTTAAAGATAATCAAACAGACCAAAGGGTGAAATCAGGGTGGATTAAATGAGAACGTGGAATTGGATACTAGCTGCAGAGATGGCCTGTCTTATTTCTAGTGAACTGCTGTAATAAAATTAGTCATCAAATGTGTTAGGACTCCAAAATGTTATTGGAGTTTTGATTTACTCTGTACTTCTGGCAGTTTAAAATATGTTCCAAGCTATTTAATCAAATTGGTTACATAGATCAGCATCAGTATATTAAAAGTTTTAGCATCCTTTTTTTTTTTTTTAAGTTTTAGCATCTTTATTACTAGGAGATCTTTCCAAATAAGTATTTCTACAAATATGAAAATAACAAAGTTTGGGCTACTAAAATTTTTAAGAAAAGATTTTTCAAACCTTGACTTATAAGCACGCTTTTATGAAAACACTTTCAGCTGAAAATCTGTAAGTAGTCCTGTCCTTGAAAGTTTTGGAGGTCAATCTCCATTTCTGCAGGCTTGCCCCGTCATACATCATTTTCTTACATATAATTTATTGTCAGATTGGTTTCCATACAACACCCAGTGCTCATCCCAACGGGTGCCCTCCTCCATGCCCATCACCCACTTTCCCCTCTCCCCCACTCCCCATCAACCCTCAGTTTGTTCTCAGTCCTTAAGAGTCTCTTATGGTTTGCCTCCCTCCCTTTCTGTAACTTTTTTCCCCCTTCCACTCCCCCATGGTCTTCTGTTAAGTTTCTCAAGATCCACATGAGTGAAAACATGTTATCTGTCTTTCTCTGCCTGACTTATTTCACTTAGCCTAATACCCAATGGCCAAAGGCCAGATTTCATTCTTTCTCACTGCCAAGTAGTATTCCATTTTATATATAAACCACATCATTTTTTTTTTAATCCATTAGTCAGTTGATGGACATTTAGGCTCTTTCCATAATTTGGCTGTTGTTGAAAGTGCTGCTGTAAACATTGGGGTACATGTGCCCCTATGCATCAGCACTCCTGTACCCCTTGGGTAAATTCCTAGCAGTGCTATTGCTGGGTCATAGGGTAGGTCTATTTTTAATTTTTTGAGGAGCCTCCACACTGTTTTCCAGAGTGGCTGTACCAGTTTGCATTCCCACCGGCAGTACAAGAGGGTTCCCGTTTCTCCACATCCTCTCCAGCATCTATAGTCTCCTGATTTGTTCATTTTGGCCACTCTGACTGGCGTGAGGTGGTATCTCAGTGTGATTTTTATTTGTATTTCCCTGATGAGGAGTGACGTTGAGCATCTATCTTTTCATGTGCCTGTTGGCCATCTGAATGTCTTCTTTAGAAAAGTGTCTATTCATGTCTTCTGCCCATTTCTTCACTGGATTATTTGTTTTTCGGGTGTGGAGTTTGGTGAGTTCTTTATAGATTTTGGATACTAGCCCTTTGTCTGACATGTCATTTGCAAAAATCTTTTCCCATTCCGTTGGTTGCCTTTTAGTTTTGTTGATGTTTCCTTTGCCGTGCAGAAGCTTTTTTTCTTGATGAGGTCCCAATAGTTCATTTTTGCTTTTAATTCCCTTGCCTTTGGAGAAGTGTTGAGTAAGAAATTGCTGCAGCTGAGGTCAAAGAGATTTTTTTCCTGCTTTCTCCTGTAGGGTTCTGATGGTTTCCTGTCTCATGCTCAGGTCCTTCATCCATTTTGAGTTTATTATTGTGAGTGATGTAAGAAAGTGGTCTAATTTCATTCTTCTGCATGTTGCTGTCCAGTTCTCCCAGTACCACTCGTTAAAGAGACTGTCTTTTTTCCATTGGATACTCTTTCCTGCTTTGCCAAAGATTAGTTGGCCATACATCTGTGGGTCCAATTCTGGGGTCTCTGTTCTATTCCATTGATCTATGTGTCTGTTTTTGTGCCAATACCATGATGTCTTGATGATTACAGCTTTGTAGTAGAGGCTAACGTCTGGGATTGTGATGCTTCCCACTTTGGTTTTCTTCTTCAATATTACTTTGGCTATTCAGGGTCTTTTGTGGTTCCATACAGATTTTAGGATTGCTTGTTCTAGCTTCGAGAAGAATGCTGGTGCAATTTTGATTGGTATTGCATTGAATGGGTAGATTGCATTGCGTAGTATTGACATTTTAACAATATTTATTCTTCCAATCCATGAGCATGGAATGTTTTTCCATTTCCTTGTAGCTTCTTCAATTTCCTTCATAAGCTTTCTATAGGTTTCAGCATACAGATCTTTTACATCAAGAGCCATAAAATACCTAGGAATAAACCTAACCAAAGATCATACATCATTTTTGTAGCAACTGACTTCTTCCTCTTTGGGTGCAGTTCCTGTTAAATATGTCTGGTCTTGTTGGTTTTATGTTAGTAGGAATATATTCTTCTTTTTCATTGTTTTTTGTAGCATGTAATCTGCTGGACTTGTAGCATTATTTCCCATGAAATACTTCTTTTTCTCTTCTTTGATTTTTTTCTTTGCATCCCAAGAGATCTATCTTTTTGCATTAAACTTCCCTTGATAAAGTTCCTTCTGTCTGCCATGTAGTTTTAGAATGCTCAACATACCTCTTGTATACCATTATGGTATAGAAATGCTTCACTTGGAAAATGGTCCCTCCAAATTTAAATTCTTTACGTGAATTAGTAGTTGGGGAAATACTGAGTCACATGGATTTTGTGGCCTCTGAGTTGATTTTTTGGGTGTTTGTGACCATATCAGAACCTTAGAGGAGATGTTTATGGCTTGGCACTTTTACCTTCCTCTTGTTGCCAGTGGCACCCTGAATTTCTTTTCGGGACCCATCCTTTATGGATGTTGGACTTGAAATCAGACCCAGGACTTAACAGGTTCAAGCAGGTGGATCAGCATGCCCCATCCCCATCCCGTGCTGACTTGTTCAGGGATGGGTTTACAGTATTCAAAGTCAATAAATGTAAGGAGACATTTGGAGATTTCACGTTCTACCCCTGAGTAGAGTGGGGAAAAGATTGATGGCTCTAAGGGCTGTAGCAGTTTTGTGACCCTATGAAAGGAACGGCCGGAGATGCTGGGGCAAAGGCTGTAGGGAGAAGGGCCAGTTGTGTGAGAGGAAGGGTCTGAGGATGCAGCCAACTCAGTGGGATTCAGGACAGAAAGAAAGTAACTGGGTCCTTGGTGAAATAATTGGCCATCTTGGGGTAAGTCTACCCCTTAACCATTCCTACCCGTCATCTTCTTAGTTCTAGAAGCCAATATCTTTTAAGGTATTTTGAGTAGGATGTTTGGTTCTTTAAATTGAAAAGATTCCCAACTTGAAGAAGTAGAGGGTGCATTGATTTAGTTACAGTAGAACACTCTTGAGTAACCTCCAGTTAAGCAATGTAGTGGGTTAATGAATGTTCTTCAGCTCTTCTCCCATCAGTTAAACAGTTTGGCTGTGTCTAAAGCATGCTGAATGCCCACCGCTAGCAAACTGCCTCAGTGCTCAAAAGGCCATGATCCTACATGCAATGATTGGCCAAGTATTAAAAGTAAGCGTTTGATGTATTATTTCAGGAATGATTTCTTGCTTCTATCCCTTTTTGCTTAAGCAATCATGATCACATCAGAGATCAAAGTGCACGCACGCACACACACACACACACAGTCACTCAGTTCCATTCTCTGTGGAATGGGGTGAGTTCTAAATGGGGTGCTTGTCTGTTTTGGCTTGCCAAGGATAGACCTACTTGATACTGCTTATCTCTCTATATTAATAAAAAGGGGCCCCCTTATCAAAAGGGATTTGGTTTGGATGATAAACAGTATGGTTATTCTAGTGATAAATCACGTAACAGAATTAAACCTATTCCCTGCGATGTTTCATGACAAGAGGAGGGGCCACTTGGGAGTCAGTGAGCACTGCTACTAAGGTCCATAAAGTCAATCATTTGGTCTCAATTAATTGAGCCCAAATGCTATTGTTCAGCAAGACAAGAAATAACCAATGAAAGTGTTTGCAGGACGACCGGGTGGAAAGACAGCTGGAACCTTATTGTTAATAGTACTTGGTCAACATTATTGGCAGCTGGCATTTTTCTCAGTGTGTATCATGCTCTTGGGGAGTAGTCTGAACTTCCAGGGGTAGAGTCCAGGGGAGTTTACGACCTGCGATCTTCACATGAAATTGGGCATCAAAAGCAAATTCCTATAATGTTCTAGCCATGTGAACCCAGCCCCCTGGTGCCATATCCATCAAAACCACCTTGGCATGAAATTGGCTTCCTCCCAGGAGCTCGGGGGGTGGGGTGTGGGGGGGCGGGGGGCGGATCTTCCCTGCAGTTTACGAGCAGAGAACACGATCTGCTTCTTGGGGCTTCTTTCTGCACTTTCTCAGATGATTTCTGACTCCTGCTTACACACTCTCAGAGTGTAGAACTTGGAATGCCCTTCATGATGCGACCACATCTACATTTTTATATTCTTGGGTCTGAATGCCTTCAGGAGTTTGTCAGGTTGAGAGAAGGGATACATAAAGAATGTATTTATATTTTATTGAAGAAAAAAACACAACTTTTTAAAATGAGGAATGGGAGCCTATGTCCCCTGTCATCCCACACACTGTTAAGGCTTTGAGGTGAGTTTCCTACATGGGGAGATGTGGGAGGAGATGGTGGGCATTGCTCTTCAGAGCCACTGGAGCTGCATTTTCCCAGCCCCGGTCATTCCCAGGCCACACTCATGATTTCATCTGTTTCTACCCAGCACCTGTATGATTCCTTAATGCCTTCCTTTAAATCAACGCTTTGTTTCTAACTAAGTAAAAATAACCCCATTCTGAGTAATGATCTGAGTATCTGTGGTTCCATGTGTTGGTTAAAACTTCTCTAACATTGTGAAATATGTTTTTTTTTTCATTTCTAATGTTTATTTATTTTTGAGAGAGAGAGAAACAGAGCACAAGTGGGAGAGGGGTAGAAAGAGAGGGAGACACAGAATCTGATGCAGGCTCCAGACTCTGAGCTG
The DNA here is from genome assembly GCF_016509475.1 of Prionailurus bengalensis. NCBI lineage: Eukaryota > Metazoa > Chordata > Mammalia > Carnivora > Felidae > Prionailurus > Prionailurus bengalensis. The sequence goes on from NC_057348.1 coordinate 23,078,442, forward strand.
TCAGCACAGAGCCCGATGCAGGGCTCAAACTCACAAACTGCAAGACCATGACTTGAGCCGAAGTCAGGTGTTTAACCGACTGAGCCACTCAGGCACCCCAAGAAATATGTTAACTACTAAAGTCTTTACAAGTTCCTTAGTGTTCGACTCAAAAGCGCTTGTCTAGGGCGGGTTGTAGGGTGTGTGTGTGCGTGCACGTGTTGCTCATATGTGTGTTGCTCATATGTGTATGTTGGGAAGGGGTGAGGGCAGGGCATAAACCCCTCTCCATTCATGGTTAAAGAAGGAGGAGATTAAGATTCCTTTATTCTACTACCCCATTGGCTATTTGCAGCCCAGATCTCTGGCAGCAGCATTCCATTTGAAAAGGTGCTCCTCTCCTAGGAATTCAAGAGCAAATTATGACAAATGGTTCTGTTACTAAACCTCGTTCTTCTGATCCCCGAACCCAAGCCATTCATTAAGTACCATTCCCTTTCTCACCCCATGTCTTTCAGTCACGAAAGCCAAAGCTCCAGGGCCCCTCAAAGGATGACTAGAGATCCTGGTACGGGGTGGAGATCGTGTCTGCACCTCCATCCCCGTGACCGTCCCCATCCCCATCCCCACCACCGCTGGGTTCCCTGTGAAGTCAGTACTAGGCACAGGTGTGGGCAGGGCTTTTGCAACCAGAACTGGCAAAAAGCATTCCTTGGTCCTCCTCAAGGCTGCGCTCAGATTCCTCTTCTGTTGGCCCTGGCCCTCCAGCTGGCCTGTCTTTCCTTCTTCCTCACTCAGAACTCCCCTTTCATCTCCATGCACCCCATCTTTCTTAGCCACAGCCAGTTTTTCAGCCTTCTGCCACTATGACAACTCTTAAAAGCCGTGCAGAAAACAAATTCCTTCCTATGCCCTGTCCTGGGATCCCCCACCCAAGCCAGACTCAAGACTGGCTGCATGTTGTCTCTGCAGTATAAAACTCAGAGCAGAGGCAGGAGAGCTGGCTCTTGGTCTTTGTGTGTTGAAAACAAACACCAAGTGAAACCCAGCTTCATTTCCCTTTTTGAATGTCCATAATCCCCTTATCTCCCTGTGTGGGATTTCTGGGCCTGCTGCGGGACGGATGTGCGAGTCTCCCACCCATTTCCTTCCCACAGCCCTCTGCTCTGTCTGCCTCCCTGCTTGCATACATCCCTCCTTCATCCAGCCCGCAGCTCTGTGTCCACACCAGCAATATCCCTGACAGTTCTTTAATTGCTACACGCATTTGTATGGTTCCTTGGCAATTATATTTCAGACCCTGTCAGGGTACCTGCTAGCCTCGGGGTTCTGTTTATATTAAATATCAATAAAAAGCTGATAGCATCAGTACAGATGGCAGGCTCCACAAAATCATATTTTACTGGGAGCCAGGCCTGTCCAGAAGATGGAAAGAAGGAACGTTTAAATTTCTTTCTCTCTTCCCAAAGGTTGAAATTAGAGGAGACTTTCTGTGTGAATATCAGGAATGGGTTCTTACTAAAGGATGACAGCTATATATTCTCCCACTGGGGTTGTCTTTTATTGCGTGTGACTTGTCATAACATCAGTTTTCTCCAGAATTGTTTCTTTATGTCCCCCTACCCAGCCCCAGAACATAGGACAAGGTTTCAAATACCCTAGATTTTTTTAAGTGTTTATTGACTGATGGGTAAGATTTTATTTGGCTTTACTTTGAAGGGGAGTGATTTTGGGGCAGAGGCCCAGGGCTGAGCGTCATAAATCCCACTGCCAAGGAACACTTTAGGGGAAGGGACAGCCTAGTTCCTCCCTGGCTGTGTGGCCTCCCCTCACCGGACTCAGTTGCCTCATCTTTCAGAAACAGTACGGGCCTTCCCAGGAGCCATGAGCATGATGGAGAATGAGGGTGAGGGCAGCTGGGGCTGTGTGGATGCATAGCTGCACCCAGAAGGAGAGCCTCACTGAAGGTTTGCAATACCCGGATGTGGGTGGTCGAGGATTTCCCATTCTTATTGGTTCCCATTCTTCCATGCTGCTTATGAATAACGTCTGTCAGTGAGAGGCGTGCTGCAAGAATGGCAGGCAAGGACGTACATTCCGAGGACTGTTACAACAGAACAGTCGGTGGTAGCAAATCTGGGACAGTCTAGCTGTCTGGGGGCATAGTTTTCCCGGTTGCCGTCAATAGATTTTCCCATTTGTGTGCGATGTGAGGAGCATGCCCGCTCCCCTTGGGCTAACTCCCCCTCGGTGCGGTGCTCAGGAGGGTGTTGTCCAGGCTCCCTGCTGCCGGGGACTCCCCGTTTAGATACTGGGACTGTGATGAAGAGGGCTTCTACCTTGGCTTTCAGAGTGCAAAACCTGGACCCTCACATGTTTGCTGAGCTCCTTCTTTCTACATACCACTGACTTTCTCACACTGTCATTCTAGTGCGGGCACCGTTATGTCCCCCTTGAACGACAGCAGGAGCCTCTATACACACTCCCTCCACCCTCGACCACCTGCCTCTCCAAATGGCAAGGGTGTTATTGCCCTGTCTTTGGGCCCTCCAGGGGCCTCCATGGCTCTTGAGATTGACAGCAGACTGCAGACCAGGGTCTTCAAGGCCCTGCCTGGTCCCCTGGCCCTGACTCCTCCCACCTACCCCAGCCTCCTTTCTGTCCTCTGCACTGTGGGTATTTAAACTTAGAGTTGGCAACACCAGCAGTGCCTTGCCCCTCCCCTCTGAATGACTATTCATTCTGAAGATTCCAGCTCCATCAAATCTGGGCTAGCAGGACCTCCCCTAAGAGCATGTTTCCTAACATTGTGTTTTGCCCTTCTTATACTAATCATGACTGTAAATTTATACACAATTAGGTAATTACTGGGTTGTCTGCCTCCCCTACTGGTCTGTACGCTTCGTTGGGTTAAAGGCCATGTCTGGTTTTGCCCACTATTTTATCCCCAAATCCTAGCATGGTTCCTGGCATTCAGCAAATGTTTTCTGAATGAATGAATAAACAATCCATACTATAATGAGTACATGATGTACACCTTTTAACCAGGTTGTCCAGTGGTAGTAGAACTAGTTGCTGTAAATGGAATAATTAAAATACAAGAACGGAGAAGCCTTAGTGAGCTTGGCCAGGGGCAGATGTGGGTGGATGCTGGAAGCTGGAAGGGAAGTGGATTTGAAAAGCGATCCTGGGCAAGACCAGAGCATCTTGGGGCACCACGCAGTGGGGTACAATCTCCGTGTGATGGGTTAGCAGGAACGACTGATGCTTCTGGAGCAAGCTGAGTGGTCTAGCTGTGTTACGTAGCACAGATTTTCAAGCAGGATGCTGAGCTCCAGGGAACCGCTATGAGGGATTTGCAAGGCTGTTGTTGTTCTGGTACTGTGGTAGGAAAATGGTGCCTCCATGCTCACCCCATCTCTGAACCTGTGCAAGATGAGGTTTGTTCCCTTTCCAACCAGAGTAAATCCCCAAGAAGGAATGAGGCTCTGGTCCTTCAGCTTTTCATTACAGACCTGAAGGGAGACTTGGTTAGTGAGAAAATGATCTCTGAAGACAGAGGTGTTTTAAATTAGCTAGTGAATACTGGCTTAATTACAATTTATCATAAATGCCATTTTAGAATCAGAAGCCTCTTGAGATGTGCTTATCTTCACTCTAGAGTGTGTTATTCAAGATTTTATGCCTTGTAAATGTCCCCTCGGTAAGCAGACCCCAAATCCAAATGTAGGTGGTGACAGAAGACCTTCCCTGGTGGCTCTGGCTCTGCAGCAGAGAACCCAAGGTGGATGCATAAGGGGACTCTTGCAGAGAGCTCTGAATTGGTTCCCAGCACTACCCTCTCTTCGTTCACCGTGTCCTCCTGAGCTCATGCACACATCCTGAGCATTATTAGGTGCAAAGATGCCGTGTCCAGCCCTGCCTGAAGACATCCTGATCCCAGCCCCTTTCTCCAGGGACCACCCACTCCATTCATTTGCTGACAGCTGGGGACAGGCAGCCTGCTGTGAGCCACCTGTTACCTGGTGTCTAGACTACACGTCCTGTGCCTTCCCTTTTTCCCTCCCTCTACTTACTGTCTGGTAGGCAGTAAATAGAGTTTAAGGCCTCCACGCAAGTCATCTTTCATCTAATAGTTTAGATGAGGAACGTAGCTAATCTCTCCTGTGGGTAAGGTGATGATGTCCTGGGGAAATGAACTTCAGTGCTCCAAGGGTCAATTTCCTCATGTGGAAAATGGGGTAGGAAGAGGAGTTGGTAGCCATCTTGCATAGGACGTGGCCCGTTGCAAGTGTTCCAGAAATGGCAGCCTCTGCTGCTGTCATCATCATCATTATACTTTGATTTCTGTCATATCATTTTCTTCTTCTTAATATCTCCAACAAAGAGTTGAAAATGATTTATTCCAGGGTAATAAGAGTGATGAGGAGGGAGAAATGGGAATTTCTCCACAAAATTTAAAATATGTTAAGGGAGGAGGGCCATTTAAAGTTGATATATTTAAGGCAAAACAAACAAACAAAAAATCACACAAACAAGTGGAGTCATTGATGTGAAATCTCACTGGGCAATTAATCCTGACATCTGTCATGCTGAGGCAGTAGTCTGAGACGGTGTCCAGCACCTTCTGGGATTTGCCAAACTGGTAAGTGTGTTTCCCATTCATTTTGCTTTCCAGATCCATGCAGAGTGGTTCAGCATTGGACCATGAATCCTCCTCATCCCTTTGGTTTCAGGACTGCCAGAAATTGACTCCAGCTTTGTGGAAAGCAACCTGCATTTAATATGTAGCGCGTCACTAAGTTTAGAGGAAGGGGAAATGTTTGGCAAATAAGTCTATTTTATAATTCAACACACATTAGTGGCTATTTTCCAATATATATAAGTGCTTGATAATTAGCATCAAAACTACTCATTATTTAATCTATGACCTATTTAGAATGAATTAGAGATAGCGTTTACTTGCTGAAATGGGAGACACAAAGACTCTCCAGCCATTCTCCCTCTGCGTGTGGTTCAATGTGCAACACTGTAGAAGAGCTCTTGTGTGGACTCAGTCCCCTGTGCCTGCTGTGATTTCACATCCGGGAGTCACACCTCTTCAAAGGCCTTTAGGCAGACCTAAGACCCTTCCTCTAGCTTGTTCAGGCAGGAAATAACCTTTACAAGGGCCACGCTTCAGAAACCCAGTTGAACATGAATTCAGACCATTCCCTTCAATGGTTTTTGGGTTAACAGTGGTTTGTAATTCTAGATTAGCCTGTAATTATTCATGGACACTCAGCTTCGCTAGAAATGGACCCATATTTTGTGGTAGAAAATGTCAAGTTTAAATTAATACAGTGATGCTGCTAATTCACTGGAGAATAAATGATATTGAGAAAAAAGATGGTGAGCGTATCAGGTGACTTTGAGGTCTGGAGAGGAAACCCAAGTGCTAAGGCATCCGTAAAGATCCTGATTGCTTGAAGGAAGTAGGCTATGCTGGCTATAGATTTCATAAGACAAGAAATTTGATTTTGGAACCATGAATAAAAGCGTAGTGAGCCTTGGCACTGGTGGAGCACAGATTATGTCTGTGAGAAAATGTATGCTTGGCAGGAGACTTTGTCCATCTGCTAAGACCTTCACCGTGGCCTGCCCATCTTGCCAGCCCAATTTCAAACCTCTTCCCCTTTGCTTACGGGGCCTCAACGACACTCGTTGTTTTGCTGTTTCCCAGGACACAGGTTTCTTCCTGGCTCAGGGCCTTTGCCCTTGCTACTCGCTCTGCCTCAAAGCTTTTGCTGACCAAGGTGTTTTTAAACTGACACCTTCTCAGCATTCAGCTCTCTCCTCAAAGAGGTCATCTTGGACCACCCAGCTAGAGTAACTCCCCTTTCCCCTTTCCACACCTGGTAACTCTCAAGCCTACCATCCCTTTTTATTTTCTTTGTCACACCCACTTCTGTTTGGAACCTTCATTTATGTGCCCATTGTCACCCCTCCTCAGACCGAAATGTCCACTTCATGGTCTGCCTGGGTCACTGCTGAATGCCCAATGTAGTTGGTACTCAGTGAATATTCATTGGATGAACAAATGAATGTAAGAGTTGTCAAGAGTACCTTGCCCTGATAATTGGAGGAAGGGAGGAAGAGGCTTAGGTGAAGTTTCATCTGGATAGCTATAGGAGAGCAAAACTGCCCGGGATGGGGAGCAGGGGACCCACCCCAGAGCTGTGACTAGTGATGTACCCCCCCTGATGGTAACAGAGCCCTCCCTCTGCTGAGCACCCTACATGCCTTTTCTCAGAAACCTTTGAGTGAAAGCCACTCTGGTCAAAGAAGACAATGGGGCTCAGGGAAGCTAAGTCACAAGCCCAAGGCCACTAACTGACAAGTGCCAAGTGAGGTCTCATATCCAAGACTCCCAACTCCAAAGCCTGCATTTCACACTGGCATGCTGTAGTATTAAGATGCTGTGCAGGGACTCTTGCTGCAGAGAACAGGGATAGAAGAAGTGGGGTGATCTTCTTGGGACCTTATTTATTTCCTCACGCCTGGCATAAATAATGGCCAATGTGTATGGACCATTTTGTGTGTGCCAGTTGCTGTGCTGAGTGCTTTACGTGCGTTAATTTGCTTGAACCCAAAGGGCTGATTGACTGAGGATGACAAGAGGGGCTACCCACTCAAAGATACAGAACAGAAATGGAAAAGTGTGTGAGTGTGTAGGGGAGGATGCAGAGAGAACATCGGCCATCCGTAACATCAGAAAACCCCCATATAACAAAGTGCAAACTTGTTGAGGGATGGGGAAGCACAGGTGAGAGCAGTTATTTGGGTGGAAATAAAAGAAGGAAACTACAAATTCTTTATGGGTTATATGGTACATTATAAAGACAGAGCAGGGACGTGTGAGCTGCTTTTCAGATGCAAATTGCAAATAGATCACAAAGGTGGTGTGGGACTCTTACTCTCCAAACATCTGCTTGTAGTCTGTTCTGCTAAAAAGCTGAACATCTGATAAATTTCTGACTGGCATTGGAGGTGATTTAATCTCTCAGAAGGTAGAAGAAGCAGGAAGCAGAACTGCTATTGCTGGACTTCACGTTGACCACTGTGAATAATAAGTTGACACTGAATGGACAGGGACATTAGAGAAAATGACCATGTGACATGGAGCTCACTGTATTGAGCAGAAAACTGGGCATTGACACATACATGAGGCATTAAGGGAAATGAGTTTAGTCCAAGTGAGAGCCTTGTAGGTAGGACCTATCAACAGAGATTGAGAAGAATGGTAAGCTCGTAAAATTATAATGCAGACGTGAAAATCTGAACTGTTTCCATTAAAAGGATCCTTCACTAGGAAAAAGGCCTACCCATATGAAACTCAGATTTTAAAAAGAACATATACGAACCATGAAATATGGGTATATTATGTAGCATAATTAAGGGAGTCTGAATATATGCAGGGGGTTGAGTGGTGGCCTCCGGAAGATATGCCCCAGTCCTGACCTCTAGTACATCCTGCAAATGTGACTTTATATGGAAACAGGGTCTTTGCAAATGTAACTAAGTGAAAGATTTGAGATGAGCTCATCTGGAGTTTAGGGTGGACCCTAAATCCAGTGACTGGTTTCCTTAAAGAAAGAGATGACACAGAGATACACAAAGGGAAGGCCGTGGGTAGATGGAGGAAGACATTGGAGCGATTGTGTCTATAAAGCAGGAAGCACTAAGGGTTGCTGGTGACCACCAGAGGCCAGGAGAGCAGTGTGGAACAGAGTCTCCCTGAGAGCCCCTGGTAGGAACCCAATCTGCCAATTCTTTGATTTTGGACTTCTGGCCTCCTGAATACTTTTCTTCTGTTTTAAGTCACTCGGTTTGTGGTAATTTGTTATAGCAGCCACAGGAAACTAATACAATACATTAACCTCCTAAGAAGACTAGGGGTGGAAGTGAAACCCACGCTCAGATTAGTTAGAGACTCCTGAAGAATGCTAAATGAGGCAGAGGGGGAGGGTTTTTCAACAAAGTTAGAAACAAAACACACACAAGTAGAAGGGAAACCTACTGCTTAGGAGGATGCTGTTATTTTTGCAAGTGACCTTAAAAAAGCACACCTGCTCAGCAGCCATAGAGGGAACATCTGGCTGGGATGTGGCCCACGGTGTCATGTTCACCTCCTCCTCAGTAGACAGTGGAAGGATCTGAGGACCTGGGTAAGCAGGATGTGATGGGTGGCACTGACCCTTTGGGCTCTTTCATTTCTGCTCTCTGCCAGTGATGCTGGGAAAACCATTTTTAACTTAAGTTTTAGTGTCTGTTTTAACCCAGATATTTAGATGCAGGCCCCATTTTATAACGTTAGCATTTTCCTGTTTCTTTTCATCTCTTAGATGATGAATAATGGACAGCAGTTCGAGATTTTCCCTTCTATTAAAATTGCTTGCTAAGCAAGATTGTGAAATCAATATACTGTGATTGTTTTACAAGCCAGAGGACATGTTATCTCAAATATTTGATCAAATAGGTGTGTGTAACACAGCCCTCATTTTAACTAGACCATATTCTTTAGTGATTCTCCTGCCCTTGTTCACCGTGCCCTGGGAAAATCAAAGCCCCCTTTTCTTAAAGAGGCATAATTTCAGAGCGACATTTAGTGTCAAAATGATTGTTGAAATAACCTCTGACTATCACAATTCTTTTTGCATTTCTGAAGGTGCTCACAGGTCCCCAAGGGGCAACCCTAAGTTTCTAGGACCACCTTGGGGTATGAGTGGCCTTTTACTACCCCCAAAGAAATCACAGTCAAGAAGAAAGAATCTCTAACTGGAAACTGTTTGACTGCTTAACATGTTGAGACAGTGAGTGAGGGAAATGGAATTTTTGCTTCTAATTGTGGAAAGTTTTTATATGATGGCAACATAATTGAGGCCATTGATGGAGGAGGCAAGAACCATGGAGTTTTCAGTGTCATTATTGTATTTACATCTTTGTGGATTAATTTCAGTGGCTTTTTTTAACAAGGAGTGAGTCACAGTAATTATTGTCAAGCTTGTACAGGAGCAAAAAAGGGTTCCATTTTCCAGGATTGTGAGGATAAAGTCTTTCTCAAAATTACTTTGTGGTAAAAGGTTGAATTGGTCATTTTCACTCTCCGAGCCTATGATGTGGTTTACTATAGTTTATAAGAGTTTGAGCACTTATGTTGAGGTGAGATTCAGAATCCCAGTTGTCTATGAAATCTGGGTAAGCAATCTGAAAGAATAAGACAGGCTGGAGGTAAGACAATACAAGACACCATGTCTGCCTGCTGGGTTAGGCGCCATTTTGTGGGCTCTTTCTCAGACCTCTTCAGATGGGCATCTTGGGGGCAGCAGTCTGGCAATGGGCAGGCCACTGTGGAGGAGGGATGGGGTGCACTGTGCCAACAGTGAGTTTCCTTGTCACTGTACCTAATTCACATGACCATTTCTAGCATTATTTTGCTAATTGGCTTACTATGCAACTTGAGGACTAGAGTGACCAAATCTGTCTTTATCCCCCTGGTGTAGAATGTAGGAATCTTTGGAATAAAGATGCCATGGTGGGATTTCTGTGACTTGGGGTCCCACAGGAAGTTCTGTTGAGGGTGTTGGAATCCAGGTGAATGGAATTGCTCCATTGATAACTTTCTGAATGCCTTTTGCTGTTTGTGGTCTTCTGTAGATTTGTTTAGCCTTTCAAATAGCCCTTTAATATGTGTATTATTATCCCATTTATAAATCACAGATCAGAAGCTTTGTCACTGATGAGTTGGATGCTTTTAGGAAAGAACCTAACTTCTTGGTACTCCGTTTCTACTTGTGGAGCATGGAGGTTACTAATGGCGCCTGTCTTGGAGGGCTGTGGTAGAGGCAATGGGAGATGAGCTAAGTACGTGCTTGCACCACGGGAGAGACTCAGTAAAGATTTCTGCTCCTTCCCTTCCTCTTCCTCATCATTAACATGCTCACTCTGTTGTCATTCTTACGCTCATCATGCTGGGACTGGATGGTGATCTCCCCTCTTAACAGAATTATGCTTTATGTGGCATCATTTTGAAACAGGATCTTAAGAAGTTTAAGAAAAAGTGGATGGTCACCAAGCATCCTTAGTGATCCATCTTTCTTCAACCACTATGCCAAAAAAAAAAAATACTTATTGTCCTTCTTTGCCTTTGCCCTTAGTTTTTATCTGTGGACAGAAGGCAAAGAGTTAGCTTTGGGCTGCCAAGGGTGAAGAAAAGAGATTTATTCATGGGATCACAAGGGAAGAAGAGTAGACAGTTGTGATGAGCAACCTTTGTTTTATTCATCTATCCATACATTCATCTCTTTAAAAAATTTTTTTTAATGTTTATTTATTTTGGAGAGAGAGAACAGGACAGAGCATAAGCAGGGGAGGGGCAGAAAGAGAAGGAGACACAGAATCCGAAGCCGGCTTCAGGCCCTGAGCTGTCAGCACAGAGCCTGACGCGGGGTTCGAACTCACGAACCGTGAGATCATGACCTGAGCCGAAATCCAGTGCTTAACCAACTGAGCCATCCAGACACCCCCATCCATTCATCTCTTCATGTGTCCATAAATGTCTAGAATTTCTGCCATGTGCTGGTCAAAGGGGCACAGCAGAAGACCACATGAAATGGTTCCTGCCCTCCTGGAGTTCACCATTTGCTGAACAAAAGAGGTAGAGAGATGTAGTTATGTAATTGCAATTTATTTATTTATTTTTAAAAAAAGCAAACTTCTAAGTCAGAGGTGAAGAGAATTGGAACAGGACCATGTTGGCTGAGGTCATTTCAGTGAGAGAAAACACATTTTTCCTGTTTTTATTGCTGGGTTCTGACCCAGGAGAGGCAAAAGGTGGAAAATAATGCTGAGAAGGTCTCTCTCTGCTTTCTCAAGAACTCTGTGCTATACAAGGTTGAAAGTTACAAATAAAGGGATGTATTTTTCAAGTAAGGAGTCATCAATAAAGGCTCCTGGGTGGCTCTGGGGCTTGGGCAGAATGAGGAATCCCTGATGTATGGAGTTCCCAGGAGCTAAATGTTTGGGAAGCTATAACTTTCTTCACAGCTTCCTGTAAGATGAGTCTCATGCTGTTGCTATCTGCCGGCTCCAAGGGACGCCAGCCGGGGTTCTCTCTCACTTTGGTTTGTAACTTTCTCTTCTCTCTGTTTCTTTTCAGACCCAGCAATCGTCAATGGGGTTTATTGGTCCGAATCCCTAAACAAAGTTTTCGTAGATAACTTTGATCGTGACCCGTCTCTCATATGGCAGTACTTTGGAAGTGCAAAGGGCTTTTTTAGGCAGTATCCAGGTGAGTATCCCTGCCTTGAGAATTATGATTGAGATTAATGACCCTGTGATATTTTTCTTTCATGTTCAGGGTTAAATTTTCCCCCCTCCCATTAGGAAAAAATGAAAGATTAAATTCAAATCTGTTATATCTATTGTCATGGTCCAGATAGGCGTGGTAGCATGGCGTCCGTACACACACACAGGCATTTAGATCTGCACGTGGTTTCCACATCTTTCTCAATAGAGCAGTTCATCGAGCTGCACCAAAAGTGAGGAGTTGGGGTGTGAGACACAGCATATTTGATCTTTCTGGACAAGAGTTTGCTTTATTACTGTTACTACTACTATAGTTACTATCATCATTGTTATTACCGTGGAAAGGAACAAGTCATAATTGGGCTGAATTTTAAATTCCGACCAAAGGGGTAAGAAATGGAAAATGTGAGGGGCGCCTGGGTAGCTCAGTCAGTTCAGCATCCGACTTCGGCTTAGGTCATGATCTCGCGGTTCGCGGGTTTGAGCCCTGCGTCAGGCTCTGTGTGGACAGCTCAGAGCCTGGAGCCTGCTTCGGATTCTGTGTCTCCCTCTCTCTCCACCCCTCCCCTGCTTGCACCCTGTCTCTCAAAAATGAATAAATGTTAAAAAAAGTTAGAAAAAAAAAGAGAAATGGAAACTATGAACTGAGGTTTCCCCACTCCAGAGCTGACCGCCTCGGAGGAAGAGCTCGGACTGGCCCAAGCACCGCCGATGGCACCAGCTCATCTTCAGGGCCGCCAATAGCACCCTCAGATGGTATGTTCATCAGAGTTTGTCCATCATACCTTTGGAACAGGTGTTCCTGAGGCCTCCCCAGACCTCCACTTTGCAATAAGAATTTAATTCTGGCTTGGTTTGAATTTTAATTAAGAAGGGAAGTTTTAATTTTGCTCACAAGTTGTGAAAACAGGACTCGAGGCTGCAATTGTGCCAACATCACAGCTGCAGAAATTAACAAGCTCAACCTAAAAGAAGGAAAAAACTCCCGGCATAATCTTGGAGCAATTAAGTGGAGACTTTTATGTTTTCATTAAGTAAGACTAGGCACCTGATGTCTTCCCACTTTGAGGCACAGAGACCGCCAGCCTCCGCCTCGAGGAGCCGTTTGCCCTGCACACAGCATCTGTCCCCTGAGACTTGCCTGCCAAGTGTCTGCTTTGCCTGATTATTCGACATTTCCCAAGAGTTGTGTTCAGCGGGGCACACGTGGTTCCTCCTGGAGCTCACAGAAATTTAAACAATAAGCATCCTAGTAAAGATAATGTTATAATAAACAGTGGTCTATTAAAGTTCCAGTGTCACCAAATTGCAATCTGTTTTGATACACTCAACAGAGAGCAAATTTAACGCAGATGTTGCTGAAAATAAAGCGTGGGTGAGGGCTGATCCATAGATGAAGCTACAGGGACCTCTTACCATCTTACCACGTGGTGTTTGGATGAGGGTGGAGCCGATAAGAAGAAACCATAGATCATCTTTTGTCTCCGCCAGCAGGAAGTCCTTAAACTATGGTCATGAGGAAATTTGAAAAAAAAAAAAAAAAACGGGGGGGTGGTGCAGTAGACATCTCAGGCTGCCATAACAAAATATCACACACTGGGTGGTTTAAGCAGCAGGTGTTCATTTCTCATAGTTCTGGAGTCTGGGGAGTCTAAGATCAAGGTGCTGGCAGACTTAGTTCTTGGTAAGAGCCCTCTTTCTGGCTTGCAGATGGCTACCTTCTCCTTGTAGCTGCACATGGTAGGAAGCCAAAGCTCAGGTATTTCTTACTCTTCCTAGAAGGGCACTAATCCCACCGTGGGAGCTCCATCCTTCTGACCTCATCTAAACCTAAGTACCTCCGTAAGGCCTCACCTCTGCATACTGTCACACAGGGTCATGTTAGTTTTCAACCTATGAATTTGGTGGCAGGGACAAACATCCAGTTCATAACAAAAGGACATCCTCATGAAGGGTGTATCTAACAGGGGAGATGAGTTAATGTACAAGGTTTTTAATCAGTCAGAGCCATCGACTCAGAAATACTTACCATGTTTGTGACATTTGTGGCAGAATTTTAACTTTGTAAAATTCCTGCATCTTTTCTGTGCTAGTAAAGACACGAGTCATGGTCCTATGGTGTTTCACTGCCCTATTAATGTCTTGCGGTCACTCAGTGCTTGGTTCTGAACAGAAAACACACCTCTTGTCTCTTGGACACAAAATGATTGTTAGAAGAATGACTCATGGACATTTTTTTGCTAGGATTTTTTATCTTCAGGAAACTTCGTTCCATGTTTAGAGTGGTATAATAGTATGAATCAGTGGTAAGTCTGCGTGTTCTTAAAGAGAAGGGATATTTCTTCATTCTTCATTCAGTGTGTGCTGAGTTCTTGTTTTGTTCCAAGCACTATGAGAGACTAAAATGGTGAACTTAATAGAAAAGGTCTCTGCCCTCATGAAGTTCCCTCTTGTGGGAAAATGCATTCCTCAGGATTTTGGTTGCAAGTGACAGAAACTGCATTCTAGCTAGCTCCAGCAAGGAATACATTTATTGGCTCAGGTAACTTGAATTCTAGGGAATGTGCTGTTTTGAGACATGGCTAGATCCAGTATTCAGCATTGTCATTTGGATTTTGAATCTTTCCTTCCCTCTTTCCTCTCCACCTTCCTCTATTCTTACCATGTTTCACTGGCAGGTGATCTCCTAGTGATGGAGAATATGGCTGTGTGCTTGCAGGATTATTTCTCACTATGGTCCCAGAGGAAGAGAGAGCATCTGTCCTAGTGGCTTAGATGTAAGTCCAAGGATTATTCTGGTATGGGTCACATGCCCACAGCCTCAAGTGAGGGAGACTGGACAGTGGTAGGGCTAGCCATCTGAAACCATGGGGATTGATCAGGATTACATTACTGTGGCCTCGCTTGGTGGGGACCCCCAAAGGAAGTAACAGGGAACATGAGGGAGACAGACAGGTGAACAGGTCATGATGGTACAGTGTGTTTAATGCTAACATGGGGGAAATAGAAGGTGCTAGAGGATCACTAAGAAGGAGGGCAGTCTCAACTTCTGTAGGTGGGAGCATGGAGTTCTCAGAAGGGGGATTTTAGTCAACATCACCCTAATAAAGTACCTGGGATGATGTTGTCTCTTTCTGAATAGATTTACACAGGCCTTTACAAGTTCAGTGTAGGGCCTTTAGCCATGTGGCAACACTTCCATGCACTGTCTTTCGGATGATATAAGTGTTCTATATCTATAGCACCTGTTATGGTAACCAAATGGCCACATGTGGCTATTGAGCATGTGAGATGTGCCTAGCAAAGACAGGGGAACTAAAATATGAGTTTTATTTAACTTCAATTAACTTAAATCTAAAATTAAACAGCCACATGTGGCTAGTAGCTGGCATGTTCAGCTGTGTAACTCTATGGGTAAAGACTTTTGTAGTCTGATACCCAGTTTCCAAGGTACTGGCCTACCTTTTAGTTCCTGTATTACAAAAAGGTCTCACTGAGCAGAGAGAGAACTCTGGTTAGGCTCTTCTGAACAGCAACAGCCAAAACAGCAACAAAATACAGATAACGGGTCTTTGAGCTCTGCAGAATTTGTTACTCAGGCCTTATCAAAGCTCTGCTTATTTCATTGTCATCCTGGGGCGTCTTTGGGAGTACGGTTAATATTAATATAATATTAATATTAATGCTGATCATAGTGATAGTGACCATCATTTATTGAGCACTGTCCTAGACATCTATACAAGCATTGTCTGGTTTAATCCTCAATAATTCTATGGGCTGGAGCTACTATAAAATGCATTTTACCAATGAGAAAGCAGACCAAGGGGTTAACTGACCAAGCCACACCAGCAGGATAGGAGGGAGTTGGTAATGGTGTTAATATTTTTAGCACCTCTTTCATGCTTTGTTCTTATGGCAGTTCTTAATCTATAAAATATGAATTCTGGCCTGTAATCCTGAGCCATCAGGCTTTCAATCCCCATCTCCTTTGCTAAGATATCTGCCCCAGGAGGACAGAGACATTTGGCTATCACTCTGGTACCATCATCAACAATAACATAGTGTATAGGTGTTCAGTACATATTTTTGAATGAATGAATCACTCAGTGGACCAAAATCTACCAGACATATTGGTCTCATCACACTGTTAGTAGCAGCCCTGCCTCTTCAGATACAGTAGAGTTACTGCCTCTCTGAGAAGGTGGTCACTGGCTATAGTCGGTGGGACACAGTGACTAAGTAGGGAACTGGCATAAATACATTACAAAGCTATGCTCCCTTTCTTTTCTCTATTGCTTCCCTCCTCAAAGTCTTCCTGAGCCAATGACTACATAATTCCTTTTATCTTGAGATTCATTCCCCAACCAACCTGGGTGGGATCCCAAAAGGCATAGTGGCAATTCCAGAAATTATATAGCTCATGGGGTGCTTCTTGGCTACGTATCAATTTCCTGGTTCTCAAAGATTTAAGATGAGCCAACTGTTATTTCTCAGTGATTTAAAGTCCTTTGAACAGTTTCAAAATATCTGTGTGTACAAAAAATTATATACTGAAAAGTTGATATATCCTAGGGGAGATAGTACCAGCTGAGACAGGGTTGCCTGGTGTTTGCCTCCAAAAACACATTTTTTTTGAGATTGGGAAAGGAAGGGCTCAGTGGTCCAATTAGTTTGGTAAATGCTGCCTCTGCTGAGCCAGTTATGGAGATTCAAGATGCTATAAACAGATTAAAGGCCCACGGCATCCATCCCATGGTATAGAAACCAGTTTTACTTTTATTCATTCAACTCATGCTGACATCCCGGAGGACTTCTCATAGGAATCTTCATGTAACGCCTGTGTAAGGAAGAGCATGGTGACGTGGCATTTGGGAAATAAGTCCTATGGTCATAACTGGCAATCTCAGGAAAATCTTTTGAACTCTGAGAGACTGGAGTCCCTGCTATGAGTTGAAAATTTTGACCCAAGTGCCAGGTTTGGGCAAGATGTCTCCTCGGTGCTCATCCAGTCCTGACTTGAGTCAAGTTATGACCTTTATTGTTCTACCTTAGGCCACTATGCCTAGAACTGTCTCAAGGTACTGTCTTAATCCCCGCTCAGTGTATACCTCACGTCCTGACCAGGAAAGGCCTGGGTCTCATGGGTCCTGCTGCCACCTAGGCTCCTTACCTTTGTCAGAGACATTCTCTATGCATGGCCATACCAGAATTCCTCCGTTTCCTTGAACTTGACATGCTTTTTTCAATCTCAGGACCTTTGCACATTTCATTCTTTATGCCTGGGATATTCTTGTTCACCCTGTGGCCACCACTTTTGTTTTATGAGTCCTACCCATATGTAGTGTGTTGAATAATATCTCCCTCCAAATTTATGTCCTCCTGGAGCCTCAGAATGTAACCTTACTTGGAATTAAGGTCTTTGCAGATGTAAATAAGTAAGTTGGGATGAGATCACACTGAATTACAGTAGACCCTAAATCCAGTATGACTGATACCTTTATAAGAGGAGAGGACTGACACAGAGGGAAGACAGGGACAGAGATTGGGGTGATGAAGCAACAAGTCAAGGATCACCAAAGATTGCTGGGAGCCAGCAGAAACTGAGAAGACACAAGGGAGGGGTCTTCCCTAGGCCCTGTCGACACCTTGATTTTAGACCTCTATCCTCCAGAACTGAGAGAGAGTTCTTTTCTGTTGAGCCACCCAATCTGTAGGACTTTTGTTATATCAGCTCTAGAAAACTAATATACCATCATTCTGCTCTCAATTTGAAGAAGATCCTTCTTCCCATTAGAGATTGGAATCCCCTTTTGTACACTAATGTAGCCTCAGGCACTTCTCCTTTGTGACATCTCTGGTTCCTGGGATTTCTTATCCTTTGCCAGCTTCCCTGCCCAGCATGAGGCTTCCTGAGGGCAGGCAGGGGCCAGGCCTGTCCTTCCCAGTCAAGGCTCTGGGGTTGTCCCATCTGTTCCACTTTCCTAGGAATTATATCCTTTATAAGGTTTTCCCAACAGACTCATTTCATGTCAACTTTTTCAAAAAGCACCTAGCAGGGCAGTGCTTGGAATTGGAAGGAGTTCCAAGCCAACGTGCAGGTGCAGGGGAATGATCTCAATCCAAAAGGAGAACACTGAGTGTCATTAATCCCTTCCCCCCAGGCCCTAGCCTAAATGCTGGAACTGTAAAAAGAATTGCACATTTTCTTGTCCCAGTGGGGCACACAGAGATGGGGCTGAGATGGGGAGGAAGGACAGCAAAGTGGGGAGGAGTGAAGCAGGATCAGACACAGTCCTTGTCTAAGAACAGTCACCACAATTTAATTTGAGAAACGAACATCCGCTGAAGGTCTACCATGGGTCAACACGTTATAAAATAATTATCTTTATTTGGGCTAAAACCAGCTCTTTGTGAACTTATAAATTGGAACATTACCTGGCCTCATCATGGGTAGAATTTCAGTGTATGTTAAGACCATGCTATCCTAACTATACTTGGCTTTACACAAAGCAGTGCATCCGTTTTATTTTATTTTATTTTATTTTATTTTATTTTATTTTATTTTATCTTATTTTATTTTATTTTAAACGTTTATTTATTTATTTTGAGAGAGAGAGAGAGAGAGCGCATGTGCAAGCAGGAGAAAGGCACAGAGAGAGGGAGAGAGAGAATCCCAAGCAGGTTCTGCTCTGTCAGTGCAGAGCCCAATTCGGGGCTTGATCTCATGAACCGTGAGATCATGACCTGTGCCAAAATCAAGAATCAAACACCCAACTTACTGAGCCACCCAGGTGCCCTTCCATTATATTTTAAATAAATTGTGTTTTTGTCCTTTGGTGTGCAATATCATGTCAGTTTTACTCTACCTTCATTGCCTAATGACCTTCAATTGGCAGGGGTTTCTCATACTTCTGTTTTCTGATTTGGTACAGGAAACTCTTTACATTAGGCCCATTTGTAGGTGGGACATGTAGGTACAAGGAGAACAGAATAAAATGATTTTTGGGTAACAAACGGCCATCTCATGGTTTTCTGAGTAATAATTATCTCAGACACATATTATTATTTCAGTGTGGTCCAGAAAGTTGGCCATCAGTAACTGGAAAGGAGACTCCCACTGCTACCATTTGAGTCAGGATTTCCTCCTGTGAAAATCAGTTTTCTCTTTTTATTTTCTTAACTCTAATGTCTGTATTTCAAATCCATTCCTGAGCAGCATTAATGGTTGAAAACAATGATTTGCTATCTTATTTTTAGGGAGCACTTTTCTTTTTAAATGAAATTTTATTCTTAAAAACCAAGTTGTAAATAGAGAATGTTAACCTTGGATGTATCCCGACCAGTCTGCAAACCACAAGATGAAGGATATGGGATCCTATCTTACACATGGGGAAAACTCCCCAGGCTTCAAAGCCTGAAATTCAAACTTTGTAATGCAGCATAATTAGGACCATTTTTTCCCATTTCAGTTGTAGAAAGCCAGGCCAGTATTCCTGATGGTAAATACAAGAGTGAGGGGAAGACAGGCCTGTGTATATTCTTTTTTTTTTTTATGTTTATTTATTATTTTTGAGAGACAGAGCTCGAGCAGGGGAGGGGAGGGGCAGAGAAAGAGAGGGAAACACAGAATCTGAAGAACTATCAGCACAGAGCCCGACGCGGGGCTTGAACTCAAACCATGAGATCATGACCTGAGCCAAAGTTGGACGCTTAACCAACTGAGCAACCCAAGCGCCCCAGGCCTGTGTATATTCTAAGATGGAAATGTATCGAGCTCCTACCTGCCATGCTACACACATTGCGTTACCTGGACCCAGAGACATGGCCCAACTCTGCCCCGAAGTCTATGAGTGATGCTGCCAGGTTCAACAACTTGCTGGACAGTGAGAAATGACCTTGGCTAATTTCATCATTAACCACGGGAAGGGGCTGGAGTCCTGTCCTTCCCTGAGAGACAAACGTTACTGAAGATGTCCCCACTCTCCAGCAGGCCTTAAAGCAACTGAGCTAAGGCCATGTTTGCTATAGTGTTCTAGCCCTGAAGCACCTTCCCTGAGCCGGTGATGGAGCGTGTGATGAGCTGGTCATTGCATGTGATTTTTCACCCTGTCTGTTCAATCAGCAAAGCAGAGCAGCCTTGAAATGCTATGAATAAATATTTGGAGTTCCTGGGTTTCTCATAACTCTATTTTTCTTCTAGGGATTAAATGGGAACCAGATGAGAATGGAGTCATTGCCTTTGACTGCAGGAACCGAAAATGGTAGGAAATGGTCAAACCTCTTAGTTACTTTTTAAAGAGAACTTGTGGAGAGGTTCATAATTCATTTTTTGCTTAATTTTCCCCTGACCTAGGTACATCCAGGCAGCGACTTCTCCGAAAGACGTGGTCATTTTAGTGGACGTCAGTGGCAGCATGAAAGGGCTCCGTCTGACTATTGCAAAGCAAACTGTCTCATCTATTCTGGATACGCTGGGGGATGATGACTTTTTCAACATAATTGCTGTGAGTGCAGCTGTTTTGTGCTTTCTCTGCGCTTTGGGTTCATTTGATCTTTTAGCAGCAACCGGTTCACATTCTCATTGCTTTTGTACACACAACATTAGAAGTCCTGCCCAAGATGAGGACCAGTTAGCCCCATGTGAGCTCCCTGAATCACGATGTTGGAATGGCTTTCAGAGTCTGGGAAAGCAGTCGAGCACATTTCCTCTCCTCACCTCGCACTCAGGCACTGCCATCTGGAAGAGTAGCACCAGATTTGGTTTTCCTGGGGAGCCAACCTTTTCAGAACCTTGGGGAATTAGGTCTTGCAAGATATTCCTCAGACGGCTAGTGGAGATTAACTTTAAGCTGGTTTGGTCTGAAGACCATGATAGGAATACTAATCATGATGACAAAACAACTACACTGTAGAGAGCTGTTTAAGGCTCACAGAACCCTTTGTCTCAGCTTCATAAACAAAAGTGTGTTTATTAAGTGCATACTGAATGCCGTTTGCTTACCCTTCATATTTGCATGGTCTTTTGTTCCTCACGGCAATTTTAGAATGGTTTTTTGCATTTTCTCCGATGAGGCTGCTGGGGGTTGCGAAGGTCAGTGACTTGCCCAAGGTTATAGAACAGGGAGGTGGGAGACCCGGGACCCAAACAGGATAGTAATAACATGCTTCCTGGAAAGGAGCAATGGCTTCTGAATTCCATCTCCAGCTCTTTTTCCTCTTCTCCCCAGTTCTCTGGTGTGAGTCTCATCACGCACCTTATGTCCCTCCTACTCTTTTTCCAAAAACTATAGCCACAACAAGCCTGCTTCTTTTCCCTGAGTACTTTACCAGAAGCTCCTGCCTGGTAGTCACCTGTGCTTTGCCACACCACCTCTGCCTAGGACACTGAGTGGCTGCAAAAGGCAGTCAAGGCAGTGTGGTGTGGTGAACAGAGTGTGTGCTTTGGGGTTGGGACTTAGTTTTGAATAATTCTGTCCCATACAGCAAGCTGCACATCTTGAGGCAAACTTTCAGCTGAAACTTGAGTAATCACATTACCTGCAGAGTTGCTGCCAGGACTACCTGAGCTGGGGCACAGGAGCCCCCCCCCCCCCCCCCCGCCCAATGGCAGGACATGAAAGAAGGGGTGTTGTTTGAAGAGTAGTGCAGACAGGCTCCAAGCATGCCCCTGCTGTGGTCTGTGTGGCTTCCCCAGGCTCCTGAGCAGATGTGTCATCATGGGATCCTGTATCTAGGCAGTCTTCTGCATGGGCACAGAGCCTACTTTTATTGGCGAGGCAGAGGGCACGGGTGTTTAAATGGCACTTAAATGGCTCGAATTAGTGTCCTGCCCGCATGCTTCTGATGAGACTGAGCAGGAAGGCACAACTGTGGGCCACCATGATTTGTAGCTTCAGATTTTTAAAAGCCCTAAAGAAGAAAAGGAAGAGAAGGAGAACAATAGATTCCATGGGAGCAGGGGTTAGGCTTGTTTATTTATTCAACTATACCCAGTGCCCGAGACAGTGCCTGGCAAATAGTGAGAGTGTAAATACTGCTGAAAGGATAATCCCTGCAGCTGCCTCGCCCACCTTATGCCAGCCCTCATGAGTGTCCCATGTGGGGGATCTCATGGGATCTTCCCCCCACTTCTGGGGCATGGACACAGAGGAACCGACAGGTAGAAGCTACCATCTAGGGGTGCGCGGGCAGCTCGGTCGGTTAATGTTCAACTCTTGATTTTGGCTCAGGTCATGATCTCATGGTTCATGAGTTTGAGCCCCCACGTTGGGCTCTGTGCTGTCAGCATGGAGCCCGCTTAGGATTCTCTGTTTCCCTCTCTCTCTGCCCCTCCCTCTCTCTCTGCCCCTCCCCCCCACTCTCTCTCTCTCTCTCTCTCTCTCTCTCTCTCTCTCTCTCTTTCTCTCTCTCTGCCCATCCCCCACTGCCCGCAGGCTCTCTCTTTCTTAAAATAAGTTAATAATAAGAATAATAAGAATAATAAAAAGAAGATACCAGCTAGAGGTCACACAGCCAGAAAAAGTGGCCCAGTAAAAACTCAGAAACTGTCTGGCTTTACCTCATCCTGCTTTCTGAGCAGAAGTGAAGAGATCATAGTTGAGTGACTCAAACATCTTGCTGTGAAATTCTGTGGCCCCAGGGCACAGTTCTTTAAGGAAACTTTCAGACAGAACTTCGGGTTTCTAAATTCAGAAAAGCTACTCTAGTTACCAGACTCATTGTGAATATGCAAATGTAGCCTGATCCCCACACATCCTGAAGCATTTACAGATAAGAAGCAGCTAATTTGGGACTATCTTTCTTATTAATCTTTAATTACTCATTACAGAAGTATCAGAAATTAGCATAATAAGAAGTGCTAACTAATTACATTGTGGATCCTTTATCAGTCAGGATTTATTGTTCTGTTAACAAAACCAATCGATTGAAATAATCTCTGTAAGTTCATTAAGATATACAAACAGTGTCAACCCAATAATGAAGACGGAGTGATTAAGATAATTAAAAGCAGACATGCTAGTTATTATAGAATAGTTAAGGAAGAAAATTAATTAATTTTTTTTTTACCCCAAATTGTCCCCTTATATAAAGAAACCCATTAGAGGTCCCATTAACCCTCACTGTACATCTGCTTGTAAGTTTTCAACATAAATGATCAACTTCAAGACCATTTACATAATTATTTGGACGATTAGGAAGATACTCTGAACTTTTTTATTTGAAGCCCTCGATATTAAAGTTGTGAAGGCTGTCCCCCTAAGGGGTAAGAGAATGGATC
This sequence comes from Prionailurus bengalensis, assembly GCF_016509475.1. NCBI lineage: Eukaryota > Metazoa > Chordata > Mammalia > Carnivora > Felidae > Prionailurus > Prionailurus bengalensis. The sequence continues at coordinate 23,101,045 of NC_057348.1, forward strand.
AAATTCTTTAGTGAATTTATATTAAAAGCCCCGGGGTGAGAAAAGGAACCACTAATTAACAGTGACTTTTACACGTTGATTGTTTTATTACAGGCAACTTATGTAAAAATTTTAAACAATCAGAAAAGTTGCTATTCTCTTGCTGTTTGCCACATATTTCAAGTTTTTCCAAGTATATGAACATATGTAATTTTTCCCCAGCAGTAGAATCCTGTTTTCCAGAGTACTCAGCAACTTGCTTCTATGCTTTTATTGCAAGCAAGTGTATTTGAAGAGCAGAGCATTTCATCACCCTGTAGTTGACATTAATTATTTAACCAGTCCCCCTTTGCTGGACATTCATGCTGTTCTGGGTCTCTTTTCTGCTCGAGAGTGCTGCAGAGAACGGACTTGGGCATGTATTCTTGCAGGGTTGGGTGTGCTTCTATTGCATAATATCTGGAGGTGGAATTGCTGCACCAAGAGGCATGCATATACTTAGGTATTACGAGAATGTCCACTAAGTAGGGTCTTATAATGGTTACACACTTAGAAACTGCACAGGCATACCTTGGAGATATGACGGGTTTGGGTCCAGACCACTGTGGTAGTGAATATCGCGATAAGATGAGGCAAATTTTTGGTTCCCCAGCGCATATAAAAGTTATGTTTGCATGACAGTGTAGTCTGTAAGTATGCAACAGCATTGGGTCTAAAAAACAATGTGTGTGCCTTAATTTAAAAATACTTCATTGCTAAAAAATGCTAACCATCATCTGAGCTTTCATTGATGATCCCAGATCACCATAACAAATATAATAATAAAGTTTGAAATAGTGGGAGAATTACCAAAATGTGACAGACAGATACAAAGTTAGCAAATGCTATTGGAAAAATGGTGCCAACAGATTTGCCCTGCAGAAAGTTGTTACAAACCTTCAGAAAGTAACCTTGTGAAAAAAACGCAGACTCTGGGAAGCACAATAAAACAAGGTATGCCTTTAGCACTCAGCTCCATCCGCTGTAACAAAATACCATAATGTGGGTAGCTTACACAACAGAAATTTATTTTCTCACGGTTGTACAGGCTGGAAAGTCAAATATCAAGGTCCAGTAGGGTTTGGTTTCTGTGAGGCTTCCCTTCCTGGCTCGTTGACAGCCATTCACCTTCTCACGGTGTATGTTCCCGGAGAGAGAGAGAAAGAGGGAGCCAGCTCTATCCTGTCTCCTCTCACGCAGGTGCCAGTTACGAAGCCCCATCCTCATGACCTCACCTAGCCCTAATCCCCTCCCAAGGCCCCATCTCCACATTGTGGGTTAAGGCTTCAACATGAAACTGTGGGGAGGGCGCACAAACATTCAGTCCATGACGCCAACATTTTGAGAGTTCTAAACAGTGGATTTGTAATTGGCAAACGTCCATGTTCATTCCCTTGAATTGTCTCTCTCAATCCTAAATATGTTTCACCAACGTTGCCTTGCCACATCATGGTGGTGTTCTTTTCCTCCATTGCCTTCGGTTTCTACGCTGGTAAAATTGCTCGAGTAAGATGGTGTATGTAGGTTTTTCAGTCTGTTGAGAATGGTTACTTGCCTCCGCCTAGAGGGAGACCCTACTGCAGATTCTTGTACGTGCAGGACGATGGGAGGTTTGAAACTCCATCCAGAATGCCCTGCAAATCTGTTTGAGTGCCCTGTTCTTGTCGGCTGGAGTCCATTTATGGGAGAGGACATGATCATTTCACCTTTCATTACACTGTCCGCTTTCTCCTACTCGTTGGGTAGATGTTTGAGGAGACATTTCAGAGTTTCAGAGAGAAGTAAAGAATACACTCTTGTTTTTCAGTGTTGGAAGCCCATGTGCATCCTAGGTATTTGTTTATACAGATCTACTTCATCGTTGCCCTTTGGTATTCAGTGCCTTAATAAGGGAAGGGGGGAGAAGATGTAAATAGTAAGAGTCTTTCCTTGGCTGTTTCAGTCCTGTGTGCACGTGTGCATGTTTGTATTAAGCTCATTGGCTAAATGCATCTTATATATTATACTGAAAAGCTTCCAATTCAGGTCTTTCCAGAGAGTAAATGTGAAACGATAATGTTAGAAACTGTTTTAGCTTTCATGGACAGGGTATTGCAAAATCTAAGACTGATGAACTAAATGGGTGAATTATAAAAGAATAGAAGAAATGAGAGAGTGATTTTGTGCAGCCAAAGTTAAAATTTAAGGTCAAACCACTGGCGCATGAAGAGAGATGTCACTGACAAGAGAAAAGGCATATTTTTCTGATTTGCTTTGAAGTCTAACTACAAGCCATGCATTAAATTAACAATATTATCATAAAAATGAGGGTGCTAATTCTGTCCGATGCTGAAATTTGAAAAATGGTTTTACAGAAGCCTAAGCCATGCATTAAACGAACACAGTATTAACTGGACTGATATTGTTAAATCAATTTAAATGCTTCCTGCAGCCTGTGTTTGTGCCGAGTTGAATAGAGAAGAGCACCATTTGTTAGTTCAACCCAGAACTTTCTGGTGCCCTGGTTTTAATTTGCAGAATTTTCTTTAGAACCGTTCCTCCAGTGCTTTGTCTGCTACGGATTTACTCTTTAAAGTAATCGATTCCGTATTAAAAGTATGAGGCTGGTATTTTCTTTCAGTGCTCATTTGTTCTGTACTACTAATTACGTCCAGTTGTGTTTCAAATTACACAGGAAGCTCCTCTAATGCAGAAGATCCCTGGGATGCCTGTACTGCTGAAAATACTGTGGGCTCATCTGCTTCATTACATAAACCCTACACATTTTCATTCGAAAGGTTATTTAATCAAAAGCGCGCCCAATAAAACCGTATAAATATTTAATGGAGTTCCAGCAATTCTGCATCAGTTTCTTGCCCTGCATGAGCATGCCAGCCTTGTAATTCTGTGGTTTGGTGTGTGTGTGTGTGTGTGTGTAACTTAGGATTCTCTAAAATGTACCCACTTACTTCATTTAATTTTTATCTGTTTTTTGAAAGGGATAGAGAGTCTCTTTTTTTGTTGTTTTTTGTTGTTTCTTCTGTGTCAGTTTCCCCCCCCCCAACCCAGGTTTGTGCCTCTCCTTTTCCCTCCATAATCTTCTCTATATCTTTGCCTTTCATCTCTTTGTTCTGATTATTTATTCTTTCAACAAATACTATTGAGTGCTAAGAGTGAAGTGTTAAGTACTAAGGCTGCCTTTGCAACTAAAGAAGACAGGCTGTGGACCTTGAGGTTTTGTGTGTGTGAGTGTTGGGTATGGAGACATCCAGGAAGCAGGTGCTCAGGGCAGAGTCGGGGCAGTGTGATCTTTGAGGGTGCAGTGAGGGGCTCTAGGAGGGCACAGAGCTGGGCAGGCTGGGGACTCAGTGATGGTGTCTTAGAAAAAGTGATGACTAAGGGAACAATAAGGTAGGGGGCTTCTGCAGGAGATGGGATAGGCGGGGAGAATGCACAGGTGAGGAGGAAGTTGCTCTTTGCAGGAGGTAGTCACTCCTCTCCAACCCCCAGGAAGTACGGGCCTGAAGGGCTGGGCCTGGTGGGAACACCTGAAAGGAGCTTATTTTCTGGACGCATTGGAAGGGGGGTGGGGAATGTGGGAGGTGGAGTTGGTGGCTGGGGTGAGGGCTGGGGGGGGGGTTGATGATAAAAAGAACGGGGCTGGATTGAGAGAGGCAGGCCAGACCAACCCACACAAAGAATTGGAACTCTACCTGGAGGCAGCGGAGGACGTGGAGGGTCAGCCGCAGAGTGATGTATAGGGACATCCCCCTAAAGTTTTCCCCTTCTTGATTAGGTCTCCCTTCATCCTCTTTTTTAGGCAGTTAATGGTCTTCTTCTGTTAGGCCTGGAAGCTCCATTGCTTTCATCCTCCAGCCCAGCTTCCGGCACGAAGTAGGGTTGAGTTCTCAATATCATCCAGAGCCCAGAGTCAGCTGGTTTTCACTCCTGGGCTCTAGGCTTCGATTTTCGTGAGCCAACATGTGGCACGATCCTACACCAGTGCCAAAACTTGTGTGAGCCTTGGTGGGCGAGCCCGGCCCACTTAACTCTTTATTTTTAGATCCTTCTCCAGCACATTCCGGCCATTCATTTAATGAAACCTAAACCTCGCCTTTCCTATTTCAGATCATTAAACTTCCCATTGAGGATTTTGCTGTGTCTTTAAAATGACAGAGGTGACGAATGCCTACAGGGATTGTGCAGAAGGAAGGAAAAGGCAGGTGGTGACGTGTCCTCACTGTCAGAGCCCAGAGTTGTGTGGTTGGCCTGGGAGGAAGGGAGGAACAGTTCCCGAGAGGAGAGAAGAGTGGGTGGTAGTCTAATCCCTGAAGAAGACCACGGGTTTACATCAAGCCTGGTTTTGTTTTTTGGATGGACCATGGCAGCATCATAGATATGCACTTTTTATCATGAAAAGGAGAAACAGTATCTTCCAAAGCAATATCTTTGGATGTAATGAGCATATTCTTTTATGGATACAAGTAGGAAAAAGTGGCTCATGAGAACTCTGCAATGATGTTCACGTGCAAGTTTAGTCAGTGTTTTATGTTTTATGGCACCTAGCAGGTTAGTTACTATTCAGTGAACAAACAAAGGAACAAAGGGCCCGGTGGCAGATGCCTTCCTGGGAGGGGATTTGGGAGTAAGCCGGCTGCACTGTCTTGACTCCATGTCTGCCACAGTCCCCTGTCACTGAGAGGGTTCAGAGTGTGGCATGGAGTGGGACAGTGTGCAGCCGTGCACCATGGTGGTTTCCATCTTGGGTATTTAGACAGTCACGTGGGCCTATGGCCGCAGCACTTCTGTCCAACGAACGCAGCGCCTCACTCTCCAGGGGAGGTTGGGGCCTGTGACCCCTGTCCTCAACACCCCCTTCCTACTCAGCAAATGTCAGCTCCAGTTGGAGGCCACATCTGTTGGTCTTTCTCTCTAGTAGCACACATGACACTCACGTATATATTTTCTTGGTTCCTTGTGCTTGTGCATCCAGATGCCATCCTCCTCTTTCTTATATGCTGAGTTCTGTGTTGACTCTTCACCCACTTACCTCTTTTCATCCTCACAGTGAGTTCACAGGGGGAAATCCAGTTACAATTCCCATTTCCCCAACACAAATACTGAGACTCAGAGAGCTGAGAAGTCTTGGCCAAGGTCACCCAGCTGGTGTGTGGCAGAGCCAGGATTTGAACTCGGGGCTGTCTGCCTCTGTTGCTTTGGCTCTACTGCTCTACCTGTGTGTGAATCAGAAGAGGAGAGCCAACAAGGAAGGAGAAGGGGAGAAAGAAACAGATGTGACCATGTGGCGGTCCTAGCTCTTTAAGGGGTGAAAATTCTTTGTCTACCTTCTTAGTACGTAGTTGGTGGACTGGCTTGACCATCTCCGGGGCTGCCTCAGCTTTCTCCCACCGTGCTAAGAGACTCTTCCCATTTCCGCGAGATTTACAGGAAGGACTACCCACTTTGGGGGGAGAGAGAGAGATGGCTGAGCGCCTCTCTAGGGTTCATTCCTAGCAGTGGGAGGGTGCAAAAGCAAATGGCAGAAGAGAATTCTACCTGGCCAGTGACGACGGTGCACACTGCATCCGTCTCTTTTTTAGACTAATGCTGTCTGATTGTTTAAGTAGGGACGAAGGAGAGCTGTTTATCAGGCCGTTGGATCTTAGGGCTGGAGTTGACCAGATCTTCAGTTGTGAATTGATCTGGCCATCCCACATCATCGTTTCACAAAGTAGAAATCCAGAGAACATCCATTAAACTGTAGGAACTGGAAGGTTTCCAAACGGCGAGCTGCTGGGAGCGTGGAAGCAGTTTCACATACAGGGCGCCCTTGGCGTTCCCCTAGGGAGGAGCAGTGGGTAGTGCGGCGAGCATGGTGAGCACGCACGGCCCATGGGCCTCCTTGGCACAGCTGCCTGGTGTGCACCGTTCCCTCACACGGACGACTGAGCCCAGCTCCCTTTGGTGATACACACCAGATTGCTCAGCATAGCTTTATCCTGATGCAGTCAAGGGAAATTAGTCAACTGCAAGCTTGGATGATGCCACTAACAAGCTGGCGGGGGTTCAGAAGAGCAGATTCCTCCACTGTGGCCACAGCTCACACAGCGATGGCGAGCATGGTTTTGATTACTGCACATGTTCCTCCCTGATGAGGGCAAGAACATCTTGGTCTTCTTTACTTTCCAGCCCCCTCTGCAGCCCCCCACATGTACGGACCTTTACACTAGCCAAGCTGTTTCAGGTCTGTTGCCTCACTGGATCCTCACAGGAACCCCTGGAGGGTAAACAGAAGATGAATTAGCACCTTCTTATGCATACGAATCTGGGACCCAAGGTTCAGTGACTTTCCCAAGGCCACACAGGGAGTATATGGCAGGGCAGGATGTGGACCCAAGTGTCCTGACTCCCGCCTCAGAGTACACAACCCCAGGAATCAATATTGATGATATATATTAGGCAGAATGTAGATGAAGTTTAAAATTTACGTGGAAAATGGAACTGGGAAGTTTGGGACTGCAAGGTATAGGACACCTGAATAAAGGCTGCTTTAGCATATAGGCATCTCATAATCTCACGGAAGAGATGTGGAGCAGGGCGGCTGCAGGTTTGGTATGATGCTTCAACAGTGTCCTCAAGGACCCACATTGGCTCCATCTTCCTGACCTTTGCTCTCCATTCTTAATCTTGTCACCCCCATTGTTGCACAATGACTGCTACAACCCCACAATGGCATCCCAAGTGGGAAGGAAGGAGAGAAGGAAGGCATTGGGTAGAGGAGAGTTTTCCCATAATGGCAAGAAAAAAACTCATTAAACTTTCCAGAAAATGAACCCTTATGTTTAGTTGGCTGGGAATGAATCAAGGGACCATCTCTAGCTTCAAGACAAGCTAGGAAAGCATGCTTTCAGCAGAGGAGGATGGGATAGATGTGATTGGCTAAGTCTCGTTTTGCTTCAGGCTTTAGGAATGGGTATCTTGTCACTCTCAACCAACTCAGTCAGCAAGGGAGACAGAGGACAGGGAAATAGCTGCTTTTTTTCAACAACTGCCCACCTCAGTCCAATATGGACTGAGAACGTTGGACTGTGAATTGCTTCCTGGATCCTCAGATGATGTTCCATTTGTGGACTGAAAGTCATGGTCCCATTTGTCAAGGGCTAATTTCAGAACTGTGTAAATGTGTTTTTGTTTTTTTTTTTTAGTCCATGCCTCCTCAGAGGAGATCTAAGCTCTATGACCATTGAGCGACAATTTTTCAAGTGCTTTTCTGTGACTAAGAACCAAGATTAAAGAGGGAGCAAAAGTCAGACTGATAGAAAGCATAGAATCTTGGGGGCCAGAGAAGAGAAATTGGGGGCTTTGAGGTCCTCAGATCAGTAGCTATAAAGTCAAACTACCTGGGTTTGAATTAGGACTGCACCCCTTGTATACTCCCCAGGGACTTTGGGCAAGTTGGCCATCCTTGGTTTGCCCCGGTTTCCCCATCTGTGAAGGGGGAGTGATTGGAAGGGCTTACCGCATGAGGTTGAGGTGTCCCGTGAATGAAGTCTAGTCTGTGCCCAGGTGGAGTCAGGGCTCAGTAACAGTGAGTTGCATATATCAGTATTATCACTGCTCCTACTTGCTTATTAGCAAGCACCTCGGCACTGAAACAGGATAATCTCTGTCACTGTTGTAGCAGCTGTAGTTCTGGCCCTCTTCAGTCTGTCCCTGTAGTGTGTCCAGAAGCGGTGGGCCCAAGCTCATCTCTTTATTTCCCCCACTTCCCTGTGCATAGCCCTCCATGGTCCTCACTCCACACACTTAAAGTCCAAACCCCTTAGCCAGACTTTGCTTGAGAGCTGGGCCTGTGAGAGGTGGTTCTGGTTCCCTTCCTCTGGAGCTCTGGGCTGGGTTTTTGGTTGCTGCAGTGGAAACATGATGACACTCATTTGAACACGTTGTACTTGGGCACCTACTGTGGGCCCACCCCTGTCGTTGTCACTAGGGGACATACTGAGGAACCGGATATGGACCCTTACAGTGTGGCCCCACCTGTGGTGAGGGATCCAGGCACCAGGCTGTTAGGATTTGGGAGTTTACAGGAGAGGAGCCTCACCTACACCACAGGCTGCTTCCCAGAGGAGGCAGGAATGAGCTGATCCAGAGGATGAATGGGAATCAGCTGGGAGATGCCAGAGCAAGGCTCCAGGCAGAGGGCCCTGTGTGGGAGGACAAGATGGGATATATCAGAGGACAGGAAGGGAGTTAGGGCTGCCAGTGCCAAGTCTCTAGGGAGGGATAATGAATGAGTGAAGTTGGGAAGGTCAATAGGGCCAAGTGTCCAGAGCCCTACCGTACCCTGGGAAGGCTGATTTGCAGAGCAGTGGAAAGTGTGAATGGGATTGGCGGGATGCAGCATGATCCAATTTGTGTTTTAGAAGGACCCAGCCTCGCCATAGTGCAGAGAATCATGCTTGATGAGAGAAGTGAAGATGAGAGCACTCAAATTTCCACTCCCTAGTTGTGAGTTTAGACAAAAACAAATGGTCATATTCTGGGTATTCTGGGATAAGAAATAATTGGAAGGTCGGCATTGGCCTGTGTGGAAGGTGGTGTCACTGCTCATGAGCAGTGCTCTGACCCATACCCGCAGAGCCTCCCAGAGTGACCGGGGAATATCAAGGTCCTCTCCTTTCCTCGATTCTGTTGTCACTCACGTGTGACCCACACACGGGTCCTTTGGCTCCGTAAAACCAAAGACAGGAGCTGGAACTATATCTGCCCAAGTCTGGGATGCTCTTTAGATCCCACCTGGATCATGCACTGTCAGTCATGGCCACGGAGCCACTCCTGAAGGAATGTCAGTTAACTGTATACACCCTAAACACTGCCATATATCAGCACATGCTCTAGAACTTCCTTCCTCAAACAAGGAAAGAATATTGGGCACTTAAGCACAATTTTATATAGGGGCACCGATTGAGAAAGTCACCTATGTGAACGAATCGAACCCCTAGTTATGTTGCTTTTTTGTTTGTTGGCATGTATCCTTAAGTTATTTGGTACCACTAAAATGGTTAATTGTGTTCTCTTGGCTATTTTGTCTCTTTGCAGTATAATGAGGAGCTTCACTATGTGGAACCTTGCCTGAACGGGACATTGGTGCAAGCTGACAGGACAAACAAGGAGGTAGGGTCTGTGGCCGGGCAGGTGCATCAGGGGTCATGGCATGGCCTACTCTCCCTCACGGTAGTGGCTGATGCTAATTCTATTCTACTTTTTAGGAACTCATCAAATGTATTGCCTTTAATCATGGCAGTAAAATAATTACATTGAGTTCAGAAGCTCAGTAGTTCTGAAATAATTGCATTGATTTACTTTTTCTTGCTTTATGTACGTCCTGAGTCATGCTTGATACCTATGTTGAAACCATTGAAAGAAAACAGCTTTTGCTGAGATTTCAAAGAAAATTGAACCCACTTGTTAAATCTGTTGTTGCTCTTCCTACAGTTGATTAAATAATCATTGGGGTATCTATGGGGTTAACTTGTCTCCCAGGTTAGAAGGTAAGCTTTATGTGGACAGGGATGATGTCTGTTCACTGCTGTGTGTTCAGTGCTCTGAGCATTGGAACAAATGAAGGATGTGTTAAAGGAGGGCCTTGGAAAATGGGGTAAAAGTTTCTCTTCCTATTGGAGCATTCTGGGAAAATGCCCAGAATAGGTTTCTATAAAATAAATCCTTTTTCCCCTTACCCATCTTTAAACTTATGCGTACAGACCACTATAGCTACCACCATAGCACCCCCTACAGGGCCGGGTGACAATTTAGGTCAAATTAGCTGTGTAGCAACAATATCACACCTCCTAGGACACACAGCTGCCATTACTCGTGTTGTTTCGTTGTATTTGCCATGACGGGCTGCTCCTCTCCTGGAGAGCAGATTCCCACGAGGTAGCTCAGGGGCACTGCCAGGGTAGGTTTCTGTGAGGCACTGTGCCTGTGCTGGGGAGACCCCTCGTGGCTCAAGTGGGCAGGGAGTGGCATTGGTGCCATCTTAGATGCAGGTGGCATTTCTGAGGGGGTGAAAAACAGAGGATTAGGAGAAATTCATTCCAGCTAGAACACAGAGTGAGAAGGAAAAATTATACCAGAGTTAATATCCAAGCTTCAATTTGAGGGGCAAGAAACACTGTAGTAGGCTTTATGTTAGGAGGGTAGAAGAAGTGCATTGTAGCTCAAAGAGCAGGTGTATCTAGGGAATGTTTGTTCATGGTCACTTCGTAGGGAATGAATGATTTAAACCTATAGCCAAACTTTCCTAGGGACCTTCCCCTTGTTTGACCATTGCCTGGGTCTGGATTCTGCCCCATTCCCAATATTATAGCTTTGGAATATCCTCCAGAGCCTCAGATAGGTGTCCAGTGATGGTGCCTGCAACATTAAATAGAAAAGATGCTTGGGGTACGTGGGTGGCTCCGTCGGTTGTGTGTCCGACTTCTGATTTCAGCTCAGGTCATAATCCCAGAGTTGTGGGATCAAGCCTGCGTTGGGCTCCGTGCTGAGTGTGGAGCCTGCTTAAGATTCTTTCTCTCTCACTCTGCCCCCCACCCTGTCTAAAATAAATAAATAAAAATTTAGAAAAGATGCTTAAAATGGTCAAGGCCTCCCTTCAGATTGCTTCCCAAATAAACAAGGAGCAGTGTGATATTTGGATGTATGAAGTCTTATGAAAGGCAAAAAAGATTGTTAGATAAAGCAGGCTAAGCATTTATTTAAAACCGTCTTTGGAAATGTGTGAATATTTCCACACATTGGACTGGAGCAGTTTTGAATATAAAAATGTATCTAGACATCTAATTCTGCCAATGAGGAACAGCCACATTCCAATCAGATTCTTCCCCTTACAACTAAAAAACCCTGGAGGTAACCCAGTAAACAAGAATAGGAAGACTCTGGAAGGTGAAAAAGGAAGATGAGCTTCCTGGACTTAAATGCATGAGCTGAGTTCCCTCGGTTTTCTTGTTGATTCCCACCATCTGTCTGAATGGAGCACTCCAGGACCCTCCCTCTCATACCTACAATAGGCAGAGACCAAAAATAATAATTAAAAAAAATAATTCAAGAAAAGCCTGTTCCTTCTAGCCTAACAGCCAGGAAGGGGCTCAAACAGAAAACCTCCTTGACAATACCTTTACTACTGCACACAAACACCAGTGGGATGACCGTAGTGGGCAGCCCTCCACCCCTTCAGGGCTCAACGAGGAATCGACCTTCCACCTCACCCGCATCCACTGGGCCCTTGTGCTGTACCTCAACACAGAGACTGGCTGCTAGGAAAAAGATTATATAGGATCCAGAGTCTTGTAACATAAAACCTAACGTGCCCAGAAAGCAGTCGAAAACCCCTAGTCATTCCCCACACCAGGCAAATCACAACATGAATGAGAAAAGACCATCAACAGAAGCCAATGTTGACATGAATCAGATGTTGAAATTATAAAATTGCTTCAACAAGCAATTAGGAATTCTCTTGAAACAAGCGGAAAAAAAAACTCAGCAAAGAAATAGAAGTTATTAACCAGAACCAAATGGAAATTATAGAACTGAAAAATACAGTCACCAAAATAGAAAGCTCACTGGACCAGCTCAGTAGTAGAGTGGAGATGACAGAAGACAAAATCAGTAAACTTCAGGACAAATCGATAGAAATTACCCAATTTGAACAGCCGAGAGAAAATAAACTGGAAGAAAATGAACAGAGTCTCAGGGACATGTGGAGTGATAACAGAAGAGCTAACATTCATAGCAGAAAAGTCCTAGCAGAGGAGAGGCAGACTAAGACTAGATATGTTGGCTGCAAACTTCCTAAAATTAGTGAAAGGCATAAACAGACATATTCAAGAGGCTGAGTAGACTCCAAATAGGATAAACCCAAGTCACTCCATGGCAGGGCACATCATAAATATGAGAAAAGGGGAAAAGAAATAACTTGATAGCCACAGAGAGAAGGGGCACATTGCTTAGATTACCTATTTGTATGACAGCAGACTTCTCCTATGAAATCATGGAGGCCAGAAGGAAGTGGCATAGCATCTTTTAAGTATTCAGGGAAAACAACCATCAACCCAGGACTCTGTATTCAGTGAAAATGTGTTTAATGAATGAAGAGGAAATAAAGACATATGCAGATGAAAGAAAACTATGAAAATTTTTTACCAGCAAACCTACCCAGAAAAAAAATGGCTAGAGAAGTTATCTAAATAGAAGGGAAATAACAGAAAGAGGCTTGAATCTTCAAAAAGGACAGATATTGGAATGGGTAAAAATAGGAATAAGTGTAATAGAGTATCCTAATTATCAAGAGATTATTAGGTCATACTTGATAATTGAAGCAGAAATTATAGCATCATCTGATGTAGAGGCCACTGTTGCTGAGGAAACACTTAAGCCGATTATATTTTTAAAGTATGGAGGGTAAAAGGACCTAATTAGAAATAAGATTTCTACATCTTTCTGAAAGTGGTAAGTGCTGATATCAGTCGACAGTGATACATTACATATTCATATTACAACACCCAGAGCAATTAAGAAAACAATGAAAAGAGGTATACAGGTATCCTCCACTTTTGAAAGTTCACTTTACACTGTTTTGCTTTTATAAAAGACCTACATTAACACCTGTTTTTGCTAACCGAAAGATATCTGAAGAGGATTTTCACTTTTATAAAGAAAGACAAAAAGCAAAAATAGCATCCAGCATTTGTTTTGCTGTGAGTTATTATAGAGGCAGGGTGCACCCTGAGCAGTGAGAGCAGTCCTGCCAAGCTCTTTCCCCAGGAATCACACTTTGCAACTTTGCATTCAAAGCCTCCAGAGCTTTGAACCTTGTCTGTGAGCATCTGTGCTTTATCTCCGTTTATTTTGTGTGTCCCTTAGCAAGATGTGTCCTAAGGTGTCCGAAAAGCCTAGGAGATTATTTCTGGGTCTGGGAACACTCAAAAAAGTTTCCATATAAGTTATTGGTAATTGCTTCTTTTCTTTACACCATTTTAGCTTATGACAAGTTTCATACGAATGTTCTACTTGCGGATAGACGGGGGAATGTACTTAAAAAGTAACTCATAGGAATGTAAAAAATAAGACACAACAGGAAAAAGGATAAATTGACAGACTTAAGCCCTGCCGTATCACTAATGATCTTAAATGTAAATGGTCTGAGCACACAGATTAAAAGACAGAGGTTGGCAAGTGGATTTAAAAAAAAGTCTAATCATATGCCAACTATTAGAGTTTCACTTGAAATGCAATGACATAGATATGTTGAAAGTAAAAGGATGGAAAAGATATACCATGCAAATATTAATTTAAAAAAAAGCAGGAGTGGTTCTGTCAATATCAGATAAAGCCACTTTCAAAGCAAAGAAAATTACTATTACTAGAGACAAAGAAGGACAATACATAATAATAAAAGAATCAATCCACCAGGAAGACATGACAATGCTAGATGTGTTTGGACCAGAGTTTCAAATAAGGAGTTTCAAAATACATGAAGCAAAAACTAATAGAACTGAGAGTAGAAATAGATAAACCTACAATTATAGCTGGGGACTTGTACACTTCAGAGTCAGTAACTAATAGACTACTGAAAAGAAAGTCGGCAAGGATATAGAAGAACTGACCGACTGATAAGATCTAAATAACATCTATAGAACACTCTACCCAACAGCAGCAGAATACACATTCTTTTCAGGCACTCATGGAACATTCACCAAGATAAAACATACTCAGGGTCGAAATACAAACCTTAATAACTTTAGCAGAGTTGAAATCATATAGAGCATGCTTTCTGTTATAATGGAATCAAACTAGAAATCAATAACAGAAAGACGACAGAAAAATCTCCAAACACTTAGAAATTAAGTATACCACTAAGTAATCCATGGGCCAAATGGAAGTCTTGAAGGAAATTTAAAAAATATAAAACCAAATGAAAATGAAAAGGCAATATATCAAAAGATGTGGCATAAAGCAATCAAGTGATGATATGGAAAGTTACAGCACTATATCCTTACATTAAAAAGAGGAAAGCCTCAAATTAATCTAACTGGGGCGCCTGGGTGGCTTGGTCGGTTAAACGTCCAACTTCGGCTCAGGTCATGATCTCACGGTCCGTGAGTTTGAGCCCCGCGTCGGGCTCTGTGCTGACTGCTCAGAACCTGCAGCCTGTTCAGATTCTGTGTTTCCCTCTCTCTCTGCCCCTCCCCTGTTCATGCTCTGTCTCTCTCTGTCTCAAAAATAAATAAACGTTAAAAAAAATTTAAAAAATTAATAATCTAACTTCACACCACAAGAAATTAGAAAAAGGAGACCAAACTAAACCCAGAGCAAACAGAAGGAAGGAAATAATAAAGAGCAAAAATCAGTTAAATTGAAACAGGAAAACCACAGAGAAAAATCAATGACACCAAAATCCAGTTCTTCAAAAAAAATTTTTTTAAACTAATAAATCTCTAGAAAGACTGACATAAATAAAAGGAGAGACATCACAAATCACCAACATTAGGCATGAAATGGGGAATATCACTACAGAACTGCAGTGATTAAGAATTATTAATAAGGGAATATTACAAACAACTTTACACTCATGTATTTGACAACTTAGGAGAAATGAACCAAATCTTTAAAACTGCAAGCTACTAAGATCCAACCAAGATGTAATAGATAACCTGAATAATCCTATAAACAATTAAATTTAATTCATAATTTAAAACTTCCAAAGAGAAATCTCAAGTCCCAGATGGTTTCACTGGACAATTCTAAATACTTTAAAGAATTACTATGAATTTTACAGAATCTCTTCCAGAAAATAGAAGAGGAGGGAAATCCCTCCAACTGATTTTATTAGTCTAGTGGTTCCCTGATAATCCAGACAAAAATGGTGCAGAAAAAGAAACCTATAGTTACCTTCCAGGGGAGACTCCATGATGAGAAAAAGAAACCTACCAACCATAACCCTCATGAACTTACAGCAAGAGTCCTCAGCAACATTTTAGCACATCAAATCTAACTATGTATATATCTATATCTGTAGAATAATATACCACCACCAAGTAGGATTTATTCCAGATATGCAAGGCTGGCTTGACATCAGTGTCAATCAATGTAGTTCACCATATAAACAGGCCAGAGATGGAAAATCATATGATCATAGCAATTAACTCAGAGAAAGCGTTTGATAAAATCCAACACACATTCATGATTAAAAAACAAAACAAAACAAAAACCTCTCATCAAAATAGGAACAGAGGTAACTTCCTCCAATTGGTATCGACCATCTACAAAAACCTACAGCTCATATCAAACTTACCTTTTCTCTTACAATTGGGAACATGTAAGCATGTCCACACTTACCACTCTTACTCAACATAGGGTTGTAGGTTCTAGCCAGTACAATAAAACTAGGAAAACAACTAAACAGCATACAGTTCTGAAAAGAAAAAGTTAAGCTCTCCCTATTTTCAGATGACATGATTATATATGTAGAAAATTCCCTAGACTTTTCCAAAAAGGCAAAACCTGAACTAATAAATGAGTTAGACAAAGTTACATATACAAGATCAACACCCCAAAACCAATCCTATTTCTATATACTAACAATAAGCATATGGAAACTGAAATTTAAAAACCAATACCATTTACAATTGTTCCAAAGAAATAAAGTTAAAAAAAAAAAAACACATGCAGGTTCTGTGTGATAAAAATTACAAAATTATCCTGAAAGAAATCAAAGGCCTAATTAAATAATGGAAAGACTTACCATGTTCATAGATAGAAAGACTCAATATAGTAAAGATGTTAGTTCTTTTCTAATTGATCTGTAAGTTGAATGCAATTGCTATCAATTCCAGCAAGGTTTTTGTAGACATAGACAAGGGTATTTTATTTTTTTTTAAAAAATTTTTTTTTTTTCAACGTTTATTTATTTTTTTTTGGGACAGAGAGAGACAGAGCATGAACAGGGGAGGGGCAGAGAGAGAGGGAGACAGAATCGGAAACAGGCTCCAGGCTCCGAGCCATCAGCCCAGAGCCTGATGCGGGGCTCGAACTCACGGACCGCGAGATCGTGACCTGGCTGAAGTCGGACGCTTAACCGACTGCGCCACCCAGGCGCCCCTAGACAAGGGTATTTTAAATTTTACATATGCACAGGACCTAGAATAGTAAAACCATCATGGAAAGAATAAAAGTAGGAAGAATCAATTTACCCTACACTGAAGCCTATTATATAGTTACAGTAATCATGACAGTGTTGTGTTGATGAAGGAGTAAGCATATAAATCAGTGGAATAGAAGAAAGAACACAGAAATACACCCACACAGATATGCCCAACTGATTTTTGACAATGGTGCAAAAACAATCCAATGGAGAAAGACTACCCTTAATAAGTGGTGCTGGAGCAGTTGAACATCCATAAACAAAAAATGTACAAATAAAAAAAAAACAGTTAAAAACACTTCACCTCGATCCAAACCTCCCCACTTAAACAAAATTTAACTTTAATGGATCAAAGACTTCACTGTAAACTGGACAACTTTGACACTTTAAAAAAACATGGGAGAACATCTTCAGAATCTATTGATAGCAAAAGCACAATCCATAAAAGGAAAATTTGATACAATAGATCTCTCTCATTAAAATTAGAAAAAAAACCTTTTGCTGTGTGAAAGACCCTGATGAAAGGCTGAATGTGGCTTGCAAATATCCTCTCCAGTTATATTTGCAAGCCACATACCTGATAAAGAATGAGTATATAGAGAATACATAAATAACCCAAAGTCAACAGTAAGAACAAACAATCTGATTAGAAAATGGTCAAAAGACATGAAGAGACATTTTACTGAAGAGGGTAGATAGATGGCAAGTAAGTACATGCAAAGATATTCAACATGATTAGCTGGGGAAATGCAGATTAAAACCCCAATGAGATATCACTACACTCTTATCAGAATGGCTAGAATAAAAATTTTTTTAAAAATTAAAAAAAATAAAGCCCCAAAATGCTAGTCAGGATGTGGAGAAACGGGGCTGTTAGAAATGTAAAATAGTATAGCCATTCTCAGGGCACCTGGGTGGCTCAGTTGGGTGAGCATCCAACTCTAGATTATGGCTCAGGTTATTATCTGATGGTTTCTGAGTTCGAGCCCTGTGTCAGGCTCTGCACTGATAGCAAGGAGCCTGCTTGGGATTCTCTGTCTCCCTCTCTCTCTGTCTCTCTCTCAAAATAAATAAATAAACATTTAAAAAGTAAAATGGTATAGCCATTCTGGAAAACATTTGGCAGATTCTCATAAAAACTGTACATGCAGTTATTTTGTGTTCCAGCAATTACACCCTTGGGCATTTATCTCAGACAAATGAAAACTTACATTCACGCAAAAATCTGTGTGCAGATATTCATAGCAGCCTTTATTCATAATAGCTTCAACTTGAAACAACCCAGATATCCTTCAGGAGGTGAATGGTTAAACAAACTAATATATCCATGCCACAGAACAGTATTTAGCAATTAAAAAAGAAAAAAAAAAAAGAACCAGTAATGCATGCAGTAGCTTGGATGAGTCTTTGAGTCTTTGGGAATTATCTTGAGTTATATGAAAAAAAAAAAGCCAATCCCCAAATAATATATCTTGCATGACTCCATTCATATGCCATTCTTGAAATAACAAAAGTATAGAAATGGAGAGTAGATTAGTGGTGGCCTGGGGTTAAGGGTGGAAGCAGGGGCGAGGTGAGGGATTATAAAAGGGCAGCTGGAGGGATCTTTGTCGTAGCATAAGAGTTCTATAGCCAGACTGCATCAGTGTCGATATCCTGGTCGTGATATTGTTCTGTAGTTTTGCAGCATGTAATTGGAGAACACTGGGTGAAGGGTGTATGGTGTCTCTCTGTGTTATTTCTGACAACATTTGGATCTATAATTACCTTAAAATGAAAGTGTAATTAAAAATAATCTACAGTATATGAGGAGATATTAAAAGGGGCTTTATCAAATCAGTGTGAATCCAATGTGTTAGGTTGCTTTATTTATCTTTTAAAAAGTACTAGTCATAATTCAGTTTCTCATAGCAAGAGGTTATAATGTTTTTACCTTACAGACTTTTTTATTTGGAGAAAATCTCAGAAGACAAATCGTTTATTCCATTGAAATATTGGGATATTTCAAAATAAAGGTGTGTTCTTTTGGTGAATTTGAACCAATTTCCATTTTTGCCATCAAATTGATGTTAGGCCATTGTGCGTTCAGGACTCAGTGTCATGTGACAAAGACTGACAAATTCATGTGAAGCAAAATGAGAATTTATGTCAGTTCACCTAACCGCAGAGTCCCGGGGTGGAAAGAGTATATACCCATTGCACCTTAAACGTGATGTCAGGAGTCACCCCCCTCTCCCCGGCTTCCTCCCCTGTGTCTTCTGTGGACTCTGATGGATTCTGTTAGGCCAGATGCCCATCCTGGATGCATAATGCCATCTTCAGTGTGTGGGGCAGCCCAGTCAGCAGCATGGTCCTGGCCTGTGTAACTGTGGCTAGAAGGCAGGCCTTTGTTGGACAGACCTGCTTAGTGTTCCAGAACGAAAAGACTGTGGGTGACCAGGCCAGTACCTATGAGGTACATGCTCTGTAGAAGCATACATGCATACATGAATGAATGAATGAATGAATGAATGAATGAATGAATGAATAGATGAGCCACTGGGAGAGGATTCTTACTGAAAATCAGATTTTCTTTTTGTTTCAATAGAAGATCCATGAAACATTAAAAACAAAAGCGTGAAGCTCATTCCCTTTTAAGATAACTAGAACAATCTGAATTAGATTGCGGTTGAAATTACCGGATTCCAGGTCGACAGTGCTCATTTGTTTAGACGAAATCCCCTGAATGGCAGCTTGGAAGACATTCTCTCATGTTGTGTGTGAAATGGGGGTGGGGGATTGTGACCTTCTGTCTAAACCTGTGTGGAATTTGCAGTGCGCACAGTGATGCTAGCCTTCCATCCTCTGAGCTCAGTAATTCTGACTGCAGCGTGCCAGGTTCTTTGCGATGCTTCATCTTTCACTCAAAATGTCCATGTGCCTCCTGACGAGTTCTCATGACAGCAAATAATTGAGATCCTTTCCTACCCGTACCTTTTCATCTCATGGCTGTTTCCCTGGTGGCCACTGTAGTGTGACTTCCAGCTAATGAAAGGGCTTCTCGACGGTGACATCTGGGATTATTATGTCATGTACCTTTAGTTCAGTGATATCAAGCTCTGGTCTTACCATATAATATGCTGGTGACATCCTGAGAAGCCAGAGCTAGATGATTTTAAGTAAAACAGTATTTGATGAAATTCATTTAAAATTTTTGAAAGAGGAGAGCATCTTAGTGAGTCTCGAAATAGAAGAGAGGTTAGGGTAAAAATGCCGGCCTTGGTCAAACTAAATTCACAGACTTCCTGTGATTTTGCTTGAAGTAGGCTATGGCACATCTTCCCTGAACAAGTGATCCCCAGGTTCTAAGTTTTTGGTTTTGTCTTTTAAAGGTATTGTTTGCTGTGTGGAGAGAATTTTGCTTTGCTGCTTTATGTACCGATGACTGACTTTTTTTTTTCTTTAAGGAGAAAGGAACCATGACAAATTGGATGAGCCTGGAGCTCAAATATAGAATTCAAATGAGTAAACTCTCATCCTAATCTACTTCAGACCTTCTGAACCATTCATCAGACCCAAAAATGAACCTCCTGTGGTCTCTCTGCAGGGGGAGGGAGGAAGGAGAGTGGTATGGTCTTTCTCTGGTTTTACAATGAAGATGTTCTGAAATCCACTGAATTTCATGGCTCTGTTTAAGATTCTCGTGTGAATATTTGTTGCAAAATCAACCCATCGTAGAGTCCCATGTAACTCTCATCTTTGGCAGTTTTGGCCTTTTCCTGTGGGATCAACAGACATTGAACTTCTGTGCATTGACGAAAGTACACATCAGAATCACTGAATTTTTCCCAGTACCATTGTTTTCTAGCCTGTGGTCTGTCAAAAGAGGCACCCGAGATTTTAAAACTTGCCCTCATGGCTTTATGGGCCTCCAGTGCACTTGCCAGTGATATGGGAGTGAGAGGTATGTCATGAGCTGTAAGCAGAAAGTAGCCCTCTGCATGTCACTGAGTGGTGGCTGCCCCCACACCAAGAGAGAGCAAGTTTGCAGAGGGAACAAATACCAACCCACTTTCATTCAACGCAGAACTAATAAAAGGTAGTGTGAATTGTGTCATGAGTACGTTAAAAATAACTTACACAGAGAAAGATTGGGAACAACTGAAATGTAAAGAAATTCTTCTAGACCCAATATAACTTAACACAATGCAGCTTTAAACAAGAATAAGGTATGTTTATGCATATTAGCATGAAAGAGTAATGGGGTGTGTGATTAGATTAACTGTAGGTATGAAGTTCTGAGCAGATTTATAGAACGTACTCATCTGGCATAACTAAGACTTCATACCCACTCAAGAGCAAATGTCCACACTGAGCCCCTTTTGCAATCAGAAATAAAGTATTTTTTAATAATTAATTCCCTATCCTTGAAATTAATGCAAATGTTTTACCAAAAAAAGGATTTCTGTAGGTCTATAAATACGAGTCCAATTATCTTCCTATGGTTGTGAGAATGTCCTTTTTGCTAATTTCTTGGTAGATCTTTCCGTTTGAAAATGGACTGATTTCTGCTTATCAAGGTCAAGAGATAATAGCCATATTTTAAATCCGTATCTCCCTATGAGTTTACATGAATTAGAATATGGCTACTAGTTGTCCAAATTCCTTGTGTATTAGCTCTGTAGAGTTAAAGATATGAAAATGGTGATCTAAGGCCTGTTTCTATAGGAGATGCATCCTAGAAATAATGTCAGTTATTTATTTCCACCTTTATACTTTGTTATATATTTATATTTATTCGATAAAATTCACTTGTTTGAAAATAGCCAAACTACTGCTACATAGTTTGAGTTAAAACCATTAATTTAGCACAATTTTTTTTTTTTTTGCTAATCTCCACTGCAGTATAGCTTGCTGATTATGAGTTCCGTAAGAGTCTAGATCAGGAGTCAGCAAATGTTTTTGTTAAGGGCCAGATAATAAATACTTTAGGCTTTGTGGGCCATGTGGGCTCTGCTGTAATGACTCAACATTGACATTGTGGCATGAAAGCAGCTATAGGCAATACATAAACAGATGGACAGGGCTGTGTTCCAATAAAACTTTATTTACAAAAATTGGCACAGGTTCATATGGTCCATGGGCTGTAGTTTGCTGATCGCTGGTCTAGATTGTAGACAACACTGGAAGAGGTCTGTTATTGAATAAAGAACATACATTACATCAGGTTAAAATCTTTCAGAAAGGGCCACATGGAAATCGGTGGTTGAGAGCTTGAATAGACTGTGTCATATTCATTTGCTCTTCTCATTTAACTGTTGTGGTAAACGAGGGGTTGAGTCAACCTGAACCTTTGGCTGAATTTTTACTTTGAATAGACTGGACAGCTCACTGATTTCTATTGCTTGGTTCTGTGTGAGCTGAGAACTATTTGACTTAAGGGCAATAAAACATGGACATATGTTGTGAGTAGTGGTGGATATAAGAAAATAATACCACCAATAATACAGTATTTAACAATTCAGAAATACTTCTCTTTTGATTCTCCTGGTTATTACCTTTCTTATTCCCAACATATACATCTGGAGCCCTGGGCTGAGATGCATATGGTCAGTGGAGCTGGCAGAGGAATGGTAGACGGGGATGCAGAGAGTGTGTGAATGTCTCTCACAGGTACATGCAATCAGTATATACAGAATCCCATCACCAGTACCAATCTTATGTTCCAGATCCTTCCACCACCCTCACTACCTGAGCAGGTAGGGTTATCTTTCTCACATGGTTCGACGGTACTTCATTCTACTACAGTCTTGCTGTGTGGAGAAAACCCAATTCAGATTTAGGTTTTAAAAGAATGCCATTGAATACGATGTGTTGGGGGTGTCTGTGTGATAAGCTATCTTTATGTAGCTGTGGTGTCTGCCCTACTAGAAAGGGCTGAACCACATGTCTGCATGAAGTGTAAAGCAAGTGATAATCCAGAAGTTTGTTCATCATTTTTCTCTCCCCATGTGGGAGTTCATTGAGTTCTTTATCTTGGCCTTCTCTGTGGCTGCACATGGCAGGTCTGCTGCAAGCTGTGTGTGTGCCTGTGCGTGTGCGTGTGCATGTGTGTGCGTGTGTGTGTGTGTGCTGCTCCCATCTCTTGGTTCTACCACTCAGTTAAGGAGTTGACTATTGAAGTAAAATGGTGTCCTGTGGTTGCTTGGGGGTGGCCTGGTGGTTGTGCTCCTGCCATTTTCCCCAGTCCCCAGCCAGAAAACACTATGGAGACCACCTTTTATAAACTCCGTCCTCTACTCCCCATGCTTTCACTGACCGTGCCTTGATTTGCCCGGTGATAGCTGTTTGGGCCCCAGTGGCCTTGTCTGTGTTTCATTTCAGCATCCCATTAAACACATAGATGGCCCTCTTCCCGAGGCTTCTTCTCTGGTGCCCTGTCTTGATGTCTCAAGTTGTGTGGGGCTTTGGGGTGGCATAAATAAAAACTATCAAACCCTGAGACCCCAGGGGGTAGTTTCCCAGATACACTCAGATATCTTATCATAAACATGCGTACCTCATTTACTCAAAGAACACAGATCTGTTCACTACTTAGACTACAGTGGGGGACCAAAGCTACTTACCCTATATGGGACCCCTTCAACCCTCAGAGACCATTGACTCTCACTTGACACACAGTTTTAACCAATTTGAGTGTTAGCTGACATTGAAGGGAAAGCAGTTGGGTGGGCAGGGCAGGGCCAGCAGAACTATCTGGAGACACTGTTCTCTTTCAGCATTCCCCACCCCAGGCATGGTTCCTGCTTTTATCCAGATGCCCAAAATGTAAACGTACAAGGTCCCCACTGGGTCCCTTCCTCAGTCTCCAAACCCCATACTGACACTTCTTCCTCAAGTCTCTGCTCTCTCCCACACCTCTGCTCCAGATGCCTGTCTCCTGGTCCTGGCCCCCATGATCGCTGTCTTCCTCTGCATCCCAGACGTGGCCTCCATACAGAGTTCCTTGCCTGAGGTCCTCCCTACAGCACACCTGCTTCTGCACCAGAGGCAGAGGGGCCTGGTGATGCAGCAAAACTGCTCTGTGCATTCTCTGCTTACCTCCCTTCATGGGCCCCCTGTTATTTTGGGATAAGGGCAAACTCCCTGCTCATAACCACGGGGGATACATCCCCTAGTATTAAGGGCCAGATAGTAAGTATCTGTATGGCCCTCCTGTCAAGGTCTAAGTGGTAAGAAGCATCCCAACTTGGATGATTGCATTATTAGGCCCCTCCTTATCCAGTCTTCCATTATAAGCCTACTGTTTAATCCCTGTGTTTTTATCTCTTGCTTTTATGGCATTTTCCCACCCCCTGTTCTCCATTAGCTCTCTGTCTCTCTCTTCTCCTCCCTTCTTCCCTCTTTCTTTCCTGACCCAGCCATGTTGAAGTCCCTTTATTCTCAAGGTCATCGTGCACCTTCTTAAAACCAGGCCTTTATATAACATTCTGTTTCCCCTCCCTGGGACATACTATCTCTCTCCTCCCCTGCACCCCCTGTGCCTGGTGAACTGTTTTTCATCCTCTGATCTCAGATAAAATACCATTCTCTTTAGGATACCTTCCTTTCCACCCACGATAGGGCTCTGCACCCCTGTAGTTTCCTCATGAGGCTGTGTGCTGACCTGGCTTCTCTCTGCCCTCCCCACCGGTTGGGGCCTCCTGCATGATGTCCTGCTCTTCCTATTTCCGGCCCATCCAGTGTTGGAACAGGCTGCCCCTAAAGAGCACTGAAGGAAAAAAGGAGCAAACCAGATCCAGTCTTTGGGCCAAAACCCTGTCAAGGTCTCCTACAGCACTAGAATGAAATCTAGCCTCCTTTCTAGGTGAGTGCAGCCTCGGGGGATACCACCCTGCTGGCCTGTCTGCACTCTCCCCGTGCTCTGGGTGCACAGGGCCTCCTGCCCCTTTCTTTGCCTCCAGCTTTCTCCTGGAAGAAAGAGACACGCTCCTTCATTTTGTTACATCTTAGACCAAAGGTCACCTTCCCTGACACCCTCCTCCTTGCCACTCTGCTCCCATTCTTGAAGCTCTTGTGACAGAGATTTGTTTCTTTTTTACTTATTTGTCCACTTGCCTGCCTCTTACCCGCCTTTACCGCAACCTGAAGTCTACTCTGCAAACTCTCACGCTCTGCATTTTATTACTGCTGCATCTCTTAGAAGGATCGTGGGCCCAAGAGAGCTGCTCTGTAGGTGAGTGAAGGGATGAAGGGATATTAGTTTCCTCATCCTGCTCTAGCTAAAAATGGAGCCTCAAGTCTTTAGTAAAAGGAGAAGTTAGAAGTGGGCAAAGCGACGGTTGAAAAATGGGAGATGACAGTCTGATGTTTGCGAGCGGGGGTTGGAGGGGGGTAACAAAAGCTGTTTTAGGTACAACAGGCAGGAAGACGCAGGCAGCCACTTGGCGTGTCTGGTATTTGGGGGAAAGTTACAGTAATATACGTATATCCATCAGCATTAATGTTCAGCCTGGCAGTTTGAGCCACTGGGGTGAATTTAAACTATCCTCAGTTGTCTGTATTTTATTTTATTTTATTAAAAAAATTTTTTTTTACATTTATTTATTTTTGAGACAGAGAGAGACAGAGCATGAACCAGGGAGGGTCAGGGAGAGAGGGAGACACAGAATCTGAAACAGGCTCCAGGCTCTGAGCTGTCAGCACAGAGCCCAACGCGGGGCTTACTCACGGACCGCGAGATCACGACCTGAGCCGAAGTCGGCCGCTTAACCGACTGAGCCACCCAGGCGCCCCCAGTTGTCTGTATTTTAGAGAGAGGAGGTGACTTTAGAGGTGGAAATGCCTGGTGGTTGAGAACAAGGTGAACGTAGCTGCACGTCTTGGCCACAGGACTGGCTGTGGGGCAGTGGGCCACCTTACCTCTGAAGACTGCCCTTTCCATCCACAGAATCAGTGGTACCCTTCCTTCCTATACCTCTCACCCCAAAAGGTTGACATACAGAAAGACAGTGTATGAAAGATAAACTGCACTCTCCAGGATGAGCCACTTTCCAGAGCATTCTCCCAGAGGAACGAGCCTTCTGCATCAGGTTCTCAAGTGCATAAATGACCTCCCAGCCACCCACCCTTTGACATTTTTTTAAACTTTTTTTTTTAATGTTTATTTTTTTTGAGAGAGAGACAGAGCATCAGCAGGGGAAGGGCAGAGAGAGAGGAGACACAGAATCTGAAGCAAACTCTAGGCTACGAGCTGTCAGCACAGAGCCCAGCGTGGGGCTCAAATTCATGGACCGCAAGGTCATGACCTGAGCCAAAGTCGGACGCTTAACTGACTGAGCCACCCAGGCTCCCCTTTGCCCTTTTTAGTGGCAACACCCACTAAGCTAGAATGTGCCATCCATGATTTCACAAATGTTTAGTTAATGACGATGGGAATTTTACCTTAGAACGTGCCACAGAAATAGGCCAACGCTTGGATGCACACATGTTTTTGGCCATCAGTAAACAGAACGGTCTTTGAGTCAAATGTGACTAAGTGACCC
Organism: Prionailurus bengalensis; assembly: GCF_016509475.1. Classification (NCBI taxonomy): domain Eukaryota; kingdom Metazoa; phylum Chordata; class Mammalia; order Carnivora; family Felidae; genus Prionailurus; species Prionailurus bengalensis. The sequence continues at coordinate 23,126,770 of NC_057348.1, forward strand.
ACAGCATGTAGCCCACTTTACAGGCCATGCCAGAGATGTGTTTGAATAACACTGTTTGTGACTGTAGTCGAGAGGCTGGAGTTTTGGCCAGCATCACATGTCTGAAAAACCCTCGCTTTATGCTGAAATCCATGTGATTCTTATGGCAGGTGCCGTGGATAGGAAGATACACAAGAAAGTGCAGCTGGCAAGAGGTCCCACCGCGCATTTTAAAATCCTGTCCTGTTGAGTGGCTCGCAGGGGTAGGCAGCTTGGCTCCTCTCTTTGTAACTGGCTAGAACATCACAAGTCTGATCAAGATAATGGGGACACAAGTCATGCCTCCCTCAAGCTTGCGTGTCAATTCCTTACTTTCTAAGCCCTCGTCTTATCTCTCCTTTCATTTGGTCATCACTGACTCCGTGGCAGAGGAAATCACACCGTGCAGTCTCATCCGGGGACTTGTTCAGAATAAAAAGCTATTAGGAGGGACCATCTTATACTGCTCTTTTTGTAGATCAAAAAATGGGCGAATGTTAGCCATTTCCTGTGAGTGCACCCTGATACTTCAGAGTTTCTCTTAGATCTTGCTCTGGCCAGTCCTTGTTAATTGGAGGTGACCTCAGATATAACCTATTAGCTCATGTGCTCCCAATTTTGTTGTATTGCAGATTCAATTGATATCACTATTAGTTGCATTAATTAAGTGTGCAGGAGCCTACAAGCAAGTAAAGTAATAATTAAAAAAAACCAACATGGCAGGCAACACGATGGGCTTTCCTGTGAAGGTTACCCTGCCAATGTGGGAAAGGAGCCTTGTAGTCTGCCCTCTATCTTCAGTCATATCTGGGGGGATCAAGCCTGTTGCTTTTGCCCAAGCTGGTTAAAATGAGCTATGAGAGATCACCCAGGGTTTTGATGCCGCATGACTTCACCTTGTGCTTGTTTCTCAGGTCTGGGTCTGGATGCAATCTGAGCATTAACTGGCCCCCTGGCCACACAGGCAGAGCCTGGGGAGGGGCTGGCTGCCAGGCTCCCTGGCTCAGCCTCGAGCATGACCTCTGAGCCTGGGGAGGAACCGTCCAGACGCCAGGCCGGGACCCTCCGCTCTGCCCGTCAAGGGCTCTGGAGGTGTGGGCCAGCTGGCAGGGGCCCTGCGCAGTCCCCCAACTTTGAAGTCCAGGACCAGAGGGAGCTGAGTGCAGTTCCCAGGCAGAAGCTGCCGTCTCACCTGAACCTGGCCAGCTCTGCATCCTTGAGCTTTTGTGGGATGCGGCCTGTCACCTCCCAGGAGAGCAGGGGTGATGAGATAAAATGGCCCGTTTGGGTAGAAGGCCCAACAATAATGGAAGGAACCTCCTGCAGCCTTCTCCCTCCTCCCTAAGCCCACTGAGCTTCTGTCCTCGGGTCCCGTTGCCGTCTCCTCTTCAGGAGCCGTCTCTTCTCCCATGAAACACACCCACTGCACAAAGCAGAAACTGTTTCCACTTGTGTCTCTGCCTCTTCCTTGTCTTTACAGAGAGATGTCCTTCTATTGATAATACTTAAAATATTCACCTTAAATCCAGCAGCTTTCTTGTGTATTTGCCGCAAGCTCTTGCCGAGTTGAGCTGGACTGAGCTCATTTAACAGCTAGCTGGGTCTTCAACGAGAGCATCCAGCGCAGATCGGCGTGCCCTGGTTGGAACTGATTTTTCATGATCATTCCACGGGGCTGGGGGTGGGGGGGAGGGGCTCAGAAGCCACGTGCCTGGCTTTTCCTCAAGGACAGGTTTGTGGAAGTGCAGACTGCGGGGTAACCAAGATAATGTAGTGTGCTTCGAGGCACAGAGGGAGCCGCGTCGTAAATGGAGCCCTCCCGCTGCACTTGTTGTTGGCTTGCTTTCTCACCAGCTATGTGAGCCTCCCACACGATGGCTTCATTGTGTGTACATCTAATGAGCCTTGCTTGGAAGCTGCAGGTCTTAGAAGAAGCAGCTCATCAAATACAGCCCACCCCCCACATCTGGAGTCTTCCCTTCATTACATTCTGGGATGCTGCCCTTGATCTTCCTGCCCATAGGTTTTCTTACTTCTGATTCATTTTCACTGAGGATCCAATGGATGTTTGTTTGTTTGTTTGTTTGTTTGTTTGTTTGTTTGTTTGTTTTGGTGACACCCAGGTCACATGCACTTGGAATTGTGTGATCGGAGTAGCTAACCAAGACCACACGCTCACCAGATTTGCATCATAGATGCATCATACTGCATGAGATTGGTTACATTTGGCTAAGAGCATTTTGACTTAAATATTTTCTAATTTCCATCCTGGTCTTTGAGATAGGGGATAATCATAACTTGGCAGCTGGGCCTAAGAATCTCATGCATCACATTAAAAAAAATGTATAGATTCCCAAGCCACCCATGCAAAATCTAGGTCAGAACCTTTCAGCCTAGAGCCCCAGGATGTTTTTAAAACAAGTTTTCAGAGAATTCTGTTATAGTCAGCCCATGAACCTACCATTAGACATCACTGGGATATAGTATGACCCCCAAAACATTTGCTCCGGCCACTCTATAGAAACTAGCAATTCTGCTTGGATTTGTCTGAATATAGGAGCTTTCTGAGCACACACCTTCTGATCTCTCATTGCCATTGCCGGTCCAAGTTTTGGAGCCTGATTTAAATGTATGACTCCTTCTTGGAGTTAAAATATTAAATATTTTCATGATGAGGAGCTGCCTTCTAAATCTCTTTTTTCTGATGTTCGACATCCGTTAATCTTAGTGGCTAGCACATCAAACTTACAGTTGTGAAGGACTCTGTGAGCAATTACTGGTTAAGGAAAAAATTCTGTGTTCTTATTTTAGCCTTTCAGGACACTGGGAAGTAAAACCAGGCATTGGTGAACACGGGTTGACTTTACATAGAGCAGAAATGCCATGAATGGATACAGTCTTCTAACACAGTGTCAGATTTTTGTCCTTATGTCTGCCCTAAGCCATGGCTGTCATCAGGACTGGCTACATAATTTGCAGCCTTGGTAAAAAGAAAATGTGGGGCCTCTTGTTCAAACATTAAAAATTTCAAGATGGTGACAACAGAGTATTAAGCTGAGAGCCAGGCTCTTCTACAGATGAGTTCTGCTGTAAGACCAACCCGGGGATTGATCTCAAATGTATTAGTCCTGAGAATAAATATTTCCTTTTTTCTACCTGTTCATAAGATGCCTTCAAAAGAGCGTATTTGTGGGGCTCCTGGGTGGCTCAGCCAGTTAAGCATCTGACTTCAGTTCGGGTCACGATCTCCTGGTTTGCAAGTTCAAGCCCCATGTTAGGCTCCCTGCTGTCGTTAGCATAGAGCCCACTTGGGCTCCGTTCCCCTCTCTCTGCCACTTCCCTGCTTGTGTGCATGTGCGTTCTCTCAAAAAAAAAAAATAAATAATACACATTTAAAAAGAGCATTTACATAGTAAATAAGAGAGTCTTGAGTTTTTGTAGAAATTTCTGAGGTAGGTAGACTGAGTTTTAGGGCTCTGTCAGTATTATTTTAGCCAATACGAAATTCGTTTCCACTTCACTTGTGGTGGTAGGAAAGCTTATCTGACCACTAGAGGAGGCAAGTCTACTACCCACACCCTGGAAAGGGCCCGTATCGGGACCCTTTCAAACACACCAGCCACATAGTCTCAGATTTGAAGTAGTGCAGTGTCTGTGGCTGTTTAGACATTGTTGTTGTCTGAAGTTGAAGGTTTTTGTGGGTGGTCTCCCTCTGTTCGGTGTCACTATCAACAAACGTGTGTAAGGAAGAAATAACCGGAGATGCGGGCAGGCTTCAATCAGCCCTGCCTTAATTGGCGCGTCGGCTGCATTGCAGTGCAGGCAGAATGAATTAGGGAGCAGGCCCCCAGAGCGCCTGTGGGTGGCTTCTCCCAGGAGGAGGCTCTGTCCCCGCCCCCTCCTACATAGGGCCCCAGGGCTCAGCTGGGTTCAAGACTGTCTTCAGTTCTTTTATTTTCTGAGAATTCCTTCTACCTGCCAGCCTTTCTCCACCCCTCCATCCTCTCTTCCTCTCAAGGGCCTGCCCCTCCAATGATCACAGGAGGTCTTTCTGGCTCCCTCGGAGGCAGGTGCCATCTTCCCTTCCACTGTCCCCACTGCCCCAGGCCCAGGGTCAGGCACCCCATGGGCGCTTGATAACATGTCCGTCATCCCGCGGAGCAGGCGGGTGTTGCTGGCAACTTGGAAGGTGGCTTTGAGGCCAAGATTCCAAAATATAGAATTGTTCCACAAATACAGACAGGCTGAGAGGCTCCTTTGCATCGGTGAGGCTTTGTCTGTATAATGATGCTTTCATATTATTTAAAATTTTTTTTCTAATCATTTATTAGTGCACAGAGTAATCAAGAACATGGATAAACAGAACAAAGGAAAATTTTAACAGTTGCACTGTAGTCCTATTATCAAAACAAAAACAAAACAACTGTTATATTTTTGTGTTTATCCTGAAGGCCATCATATCAAGTATATGTGCTTCAGGTAAAAAGGTAGATTGTAAGTTCTTTAAGTGCTTTTTAAAGTTAACAATAAATTATGATAACCCTTCAGACCTTGAAGTATTCTACAGTATTTTAGATGGCTACATAGCATTCTAACCTCCTCATTGTTGAAAAATATAACTTGCTTTCCATTTTTATCTATTTTTTAAAATATTTATTTTTGAGAGAGAGGAGAGAGAATGGGTGGGGGAGGGGCAGAGAGAGAGGGAGACACAGAATCCAAAGCAGGCTTCAGGCTCCAAACTGTCAGCACAGAGCCCCACGCAGGGCTCAAACCCACGAACCATGAGATCATGACCTGAGCCAAAGTTGGAAGCTTAACCGACTGAGCCACCCAGGTGCCCCCCTTGTTTTTTTCTATTTTAAACAATGCTGTGCTGTAAATATTTGGTATTTAAATCTATGTATAAGCATTTGAGTACTAATTCCTTAGAATAAATTAATAGAATTGAAATTGGGTCAAATAATATTTAACTTTTACATAACACGTAAAGGCTTTTTATATGTATTAGCTTGCTCACTAATTCAGCAAATATTTGAGCGTCTGCCTTGGGCTAGGCACATTAGGGCATTGAGGCATAATGTGAGTGAGACTCATGAAGTCCCTTCTCCTGTGGAGATGGTAACTTCTGGTGTGAGGAGAAAGAAGGATAATAACCAAAGTGATTATTAGACCAGAACTGTTGACACCGGTAATACCAACACTCACACCTCCAGCCGTGATCTCAGCCCTGCCTTTGGAATATCCACCAGGAGTCTCAGGTTTCTTGCATCCAAACCCCACCCCTATCGTCTTCCTCATCTCAGCAAATGGCGGTCCAGACTCTCAAGATTCAGTCCCCCAAACCTGCCATCGTCCTTGTTTTTCTGGTTCCTCCCACCCCCAGCAAGTTCTGTCACCTCTGTCTTCCTCAGAACCGGAATCTGCCCTCACTTTGTGTCTTCCTCCACTGAACCCCGGGCTGAGCCACCACCCTTTTCCCTGAAATTGTGGCAACAGGTCTCCTGACTGGTCTCCCTGCCTTCGTGCTTCTCCACCTGCAGCTTCTCCTTGAGTATAGTCCATTCTTCACTCAGTGGGCAGAGTGGTGCTTTATCTTTTTAAAACAAAGGTCAGATCACACCCCCTGTGTGTGTAACATTCCACAGTGGCTCAGGGTCTTAGACTCCTGCCAACGAGGATCTCATTACTGGTCACCCCTCCTCTCTCACACTTCTCTCCGTCACCTCCCGCTCACCCAGCTCCAGCCACACTGGCCTCCGTGCTGTTCCTGGGACCCACAGAACTGGCTGCCACCCTAGGGTCTTGGCACTTGTGTTCCTTGCTTGCAGAGACCTGCCCAGACAGCCGTGTGACAAGATCCCTGGCTGCCTCAGGTCTCTGCTCAAGATCTGCCTCCTCAGAGACACCTTCCCAGCTTCTCTGAAACTGTAGCCTTGTTATCCTCTTCCCCTACATCACAGTCATGTAGAGAACTTACCCCATGAATTCTGTCTTGTATTTGGTCGTTGATTGTCTCCCTCACACATCCGAGTACAAACTCCGTGAGGGCCTGGCTCATAACAGGTGCTGATACATGTCTGTTGAAGCGATCAAGCACACACAGAAATAAAGAGCTAAGTGTTGTAAAAGAATACAGCAGAATAAGGTGGCAGAGAGCAAGCAGGTGGGGACAGGGCCACAGTCAGGGAGGGTGTCTGGGAGGAGCTGCCGACTGAAAGGGGACCAGCATGAGAGAAGGCTGCCTCTGGCTGCCCTATCAGAGGCCGGCCACAGCCATGTTGGGGTTCTGAGGAGGTCACATTCCACATATAAAGCTTCTGGGATGCATCATGTGGGGGAGTGGCCTGGTGCAATGTACATTTTAAAAAATCTCTGAGTGCTATGAGGAGAATGGTCCTATCAGGTCAGAATAGAAGCAAATGACCTTAAAGAAGAGTTTTTCTCAGTGCAGAAGAGGGGTGCCTTGGGCCTTGGAGGGGGCAAATTCAGCTCCATGCTGAAAATGGAGTTGGCAGGATTTGCTAGTGCTTTGAAAATGGACAACGACAGAACGAAATTACGAAACTGTGTACTCTTCGGGGGAACTCTGTTAATTTCAGCAGCCATATATGGGGGTGCCCATGACCGGTGAGGTTGACTGTTCATGTATATACTGTATCAATATATACCATGCAGTACCCATGTACTCTATGAACGTACTGTACCTACAGTGCGCTATCTGAAGACATACAAAGGAACGTTAAAGTAGATTAGCGTGCTTATAAAATTTGATGGACTGTGTGGGGTCCTCCTGTTTCTTCCCCACAAGGATTTAAATTGTTCTGAAGTGTCCATGTTGGCACAGTTCCAGGGAGAAGAGAAGCAATCCAGATAGATCGTAACACCCCCAAAATTCTCTGGGAAGGGGAAAGACGAGAGCTGGCTTTCGTAAGTAACATGACTCTCTCTCTGTGTAAATAGAACATGAAAGAAGGAGGATAGTGTTGAAGGAGAAGAATCCAGCAATGAGTTAGTAAACATGAGGGTCTGGTTCTTGGAGGGCCAGAAAAGGTCACAGAGGCATCCTGAAGGCATCAGATATGTGAAAGGGTGCTCTAAATTGTGAAGAACTACACCAATGCAGATCACTGCTTCTGCAGTTTTTGTGGGGGGCACATCTTGTTATAAATAAATAAACAATGGTGGTGATTTCACTATTTCCTGGGTCTCGGTGAGAGACAGCTTCCCACAGGAAAATGTCTGGTGCCACGATTATAACTAAATTTGGGTTTCAGAAGGGATTTCGGAAATAGGTATGACACATTTAGCACTTACATTTTACCCTGCTAAGTCAGAAGAAGGTTCATTTTTATCTACTAAAACAGCCTTTAAAAAGATCTCTCAATTTGTTAAATGTGTGAACACTGTAGTACTATTAATTAGACCAACTGTGTTCATTTGCAAAGAGCTAGTGATGACTTCTGAAAATCTCTGTAAGTTTATAGAAAAGCGATCACCAGTGTTGTGGAAGAAAGGTCCCCGGCTTGAAGATCTGAAAAATGGTTCTGGTCACTTATTAAAGATCCATATATGGGAAGAGATGAGAGGCTCACTAGCCAGAGGCTGGGGCCACCCCACCTCAGCTCTTGACATACCAATGTACAGGTTCTCCCGTATACGTGGAGATGACCCCAGATGCCCACTGCTCCTTACAATGTGTAGGGAAATGCTTACAATATGCAGGGAAGCAAGGGCCTTATAGTCACAGGGAAACAGGGTTCAAGGAGTTACCATGCTTGAAAAGAAATTCAGGGAACCATTAAAAACAAACAAACAAACAAGGGGAGGTCCTGCAAAGGAGGACCCATAATATTTTTACAGAACAGAAGAGACGATGTTGCCAGTTTGTCATGGAGTCATGGTGTTCGTTCAAGAGAGGAAAATACTAAGGATTCCTTTTACTTAGTTGAGTTTTTAACTTGATGAGTAAGTGTCATCAAGGTCTGTTGGGTATGGAGCCACCAGCTGCGGGACACTGTGTCCCATGGCCTGTGATCCTTTACAAGTCGGATGCAGGGTCATCTGTGGGGTTGGACTGCCCTGCATGCAGCCTCCTCTTTTTTCGAGTGCCTTGGCAGGAGAAATTGTTACGTCAAGATCTGCGCCCCCCCCCCCCGCCCCCCATAGAGGTTGATGAAACTTTCTGTTCAGGAGTCTGGGAAGTGAAGACAGGAAAGAACTGTTGGAGGCAGCTGACTGCAGCCAGCACCTGACTCTTCCCATGGATTCTGAAAGCTATCTGACAGCCGACTGGACCAAGTTAGTTTCCGTTGCTTGCAACCAAAGCATGCTGGTGCCTCAGCACGTGAGCGTTTTAGTGAGTTTGAACGTGTGCACGGTTATCACTTGAAGGGTGTCACGGCCATAGCATCTCTGGAGGGAGAGGGATGGGCTCCGACTCCTTCCGTCTATGCCTCAGTGTGTGCACCAGAGTGTGGCTTCTGAGAACGTGTGACATGGGCCTCTCGTATGTAAAACCTCTAAGACTACGGCTGAAGAATGCAGAATACAACCAGATGCCTCAAGCTGTATGCTTTTCAAGCCCTCAGAGAATTGTAAGCCAGTGGAATTGTTGGTAGAGTTCACTGATCTAGGAGACCTTGAAAATCATACAGCTTGCTGTATGCAGTGGTTTGCTAGGGCTGCTAAGAAAGCAGCACACACTGAGTGGCTTGGGAGAGCAGGGACTGATGGTCTCGCAGTGATGGAGGCCAGAAGTCTGAAAATCAGTGTCGGCAGGGCCATGCTCCCCCTGAAGCCTGTAGGGGGTTCTGTCCTAGTGTCTGGTGGCTTTGCCAGCAATAATTACAGCTACATCACTTCCTTCCTGTCCTTGCATGGTACTCTCCCTGTGTTTCTGTCTTCTTGTGGCCCTCTTCTTGTAAGGCGTCTTCCTCTGGGCTGCTGTAACAAAAACACCATAGACTGGATGGCTTATACAGCAAACGTTCATTTCTCACAGTTCTGGAGGCTCGGAAGTCCTAGATCAGGGTGCCACAGATTCAGTGTCTGGTCAAGATCCCATTTCCTGTTTCACAGATGGTGGAAGGACTAAGGGATCTCTCTGGACCCTCTTTTTTTAATGTTTATTTATTTTTGAGAGAGAGAGAGAGAGAGAGAGCAAGCAGGGGAGGGGCAGAGAGAGAGGGAGACACAGAATCCGAAGCAGGCTCCAGGCTCTGAGCTGTCAGCACAGAGCCCTATACGAGGCTCAAACTCATGAGCCATGAGATCATGACCAGAGCCGAAGTCAGATGCTCAAATGACTGAGCCACCCAGGTGCCCCTGGGGCTGCTTTTATAAGGCTCCTAAACAACTTCCAAAGGCCCCACCTCCAGATGTCACCACACTGGGGATTGTTTCAACATGTCAATTTTGGGGAGATGCATTTAGTCTATAGCATAAGGATGTCAGTTATATCAGATTAGGGGGCCACCCTACTCCACTACGACCTTATCTTACTAATTACCCCTGTGGTGACCTTTGTACATAAGACTCTGAGGTATTGGAGGTATCTCTCTCTTTTGAGGGACACAGTGCAACCCATAACCCTGGTTGAAACCCATGATGGTTACAAGAAGTTTCAAGCTCTTCGCCATGTATCTTGTCCCAGTGTGGACTCACCTTCTAAGCTCATTTGGTCCCAGTCTCTGTCGTTCATACTAGAAGGACACAGCTGCCTGCCCTGGTGGTGGGTGGCCCTGTAGACACAGTCCCACACGGCACAAACAGGGGAGCTGGACCCCTGGGCGTGGGACCTGAAGGAGACATGGCTTGATCCCTTCTTTGTACCTTGTCTCCGGTCCTTCTTTACATCAACTCAGAGCACGAAAGGCGAAAACGAAAATGCTTACATGGTGTCTGCATCCTTTAAAACAAAAAGCACCTGCCTGCAGTTCCTTGCTATGGATGCCTGCTTCATGCCTGGCTTAGTGTCGCTCGAATACCTTCAGACCTTCTTCACTCCCTTGCATGAGTTCTTGGAAAGTGTAGTTTGAGTTTGCCTTAGAAATGAACTTAACAGTCTTTGCCACGTGTGGTCCTTGGAGCCGGAAGAGAAAAACAGACAAAGACCCCAATTTTAAGGTTTTTACTAAAATGGTATTTTCTTGCTGCCACTGAGATTAAGCCACACTGGAGAAATTCCTGGGCAGGGTTATTGGGGTTGTGCAGCCTGAGGGTACACCTTCTGTACCTTCGGTGGCATGTGTGTTTCCCCAGAGATCTGTTTCTCCCTGACTCCTGCTGAGCACCCCTAAATCTGTCAGTGTGCAAAGCAGCCATTTCTGAGTGTTTAGCACAGCAGGTCTTTATTGCAGAGGGGCTCCTGGCACGAGGCTGTTTTTATTCACACTCTGCATCACGGTGGTCCCCTTGTGAGTCTCCCAGCACCACACCCCGAGGGCTTAATCCTCCCACAATAGCACAGCATATCTATCAGCGTGGCCCAAATTAAAAGAAGAAGAAGAATACAGCTAATATCAAATGTTCATCAGGATGCCAAGCAACTAGGTCATTGGTGGTGATATAAAATGGAACAGCCACTCTAAAAAACAGTGGCAATTTTTCCTAAGTTGAAACACACACTTTACCTTATGGCCCAGAAATTCCACTCATGGATATGAACCCCAGCAAAATGAAAACTCATTTCCAGAAAAACCTGTTCGTAACAGCTTTCATGGTAATTGCCCAAACTGGGAACAACCCAAATGCCCTTCAGCAGGTGAGCCAGTAAACAAGTGCTAATCCCTCCATATAGTGGAATAAAAAGAAAGACCTGTGGATGCTGTGACAACTCAGAAAGATGGATGGTATGGGTACTATGTTGGTGAAAAGAAACAATCTTAAAAGGTTACATACTGTAAGATTGCATTTGTGTGACATTCTCAAAGTAAAATTACAGTGATCGAGAACCATCAGTGGTTGCCAGGGGTTCGGAGAGCGGGAAGGGTATCAAGATAAAGGGCCTGTACCAGGGACTTTGTTCCTCGTGCTGGGGCAGCTGTGTCCTCACTGTGGTGATAGTTACAAGAGTGTATTCATGTGATCAAGTTCCATAAAAGTATACACTCAATAAAAATAAGGCACTTTGTAAAAATGGATGAATTCCACATAAAGCCTGTAGTTTTAGTTGAATAGTATTATCTCTCTCTTGTCCATTTCTTAGTTTCAGTAATTGTGCGGTGGGACCGATGTTATCAGTGGAGGAAGGTGGGTGAAGGCTTCCATAGCTGAGTTTCCATAACTCTGTTACTATTTTCGCAACTTCCTTGCAAGTCTGCAATCATTTAAGAGTAAAAAGGTTTTAAAATTTTCCTTACTAGGAGCTAACAATTTCTGAATATTTACTAGTTTCAGGCCTTTTGCTCAGGACCCGACGTCTATAATCTCGTTTGACTTTCCCAAACAGCCCTGGCTGGTACGTTCTGTTTTCCCCGTTTATTGGTGAAAAGACTTTACCAACATCATATGCAAACACGGTTTCGAACACGTGTGGCCTGGCTCCAGAGTCTGTGCATTTAACTCGGTTCTTCCTCCCTTACCAAGCTTTGAGATACAAACACCAGTGTAGACCACACTGTGAATAGACCACGTTGCTGAGAATCCCGATGGTATTGCTGAAAGATGTGGGTTTTGACTTGCTGGGATGAACTGGCTCTTGCAGATTTAAAAGTGTCTTTTTCAAATTTCTTTTCACAAGAAAGCAATAAGAATGCATAAAAGAGAATGCTTAATCTATCACACGTTATTAGAGTCTCCCTTACCACAGAAGCAGCTTGCTGGGAGTAGGGGGCAGAGCAGTGTGGGGAAAGAAAAGGAACCCTTGGCTTTGAGGATGTTGAGTTGTGATCTAGGCTCTGATATTTACTGGTGATCATGAACAACTTACTTAACCTCTCTGGTCTGTTTTTTTGGTTTTTGGTTTTTGGTTTTTTTTGTTTTTGTTTTTGTTTTTACCTGCAAAACAGAGACCTATGCCCCCTGACTGAACAGCTGGAAGAGTGTAACAGACTGAACTGTGTTTCCCTAAAATCCTTATGTTGAAGCCCTAACTCCCAGCGTAACTATATTTTCAGTTGGGGCTTTTAAAGAGGTAATTAAAGTAATGAAATGAAGTCATGCGAGTGGGGCCATAATCTGATACGAGGGCTGTCCTTCTAAGAAGAGGAGGAGACACCAGGGATGCACGCACAGAGAAAAGGCCATGTGAGGACACAGCAAGAAGGTGCCAGCAGCAAGCCAAGGAGAGTGGCCCCAGGAGAAACCAGCCCTGCTCACACCTTGATCTAGGACTCGCGACCTCCACAACTGTGTGAAAATACACTTTTGTTACTGAAGCTGCCCAGTCTGTGGCGCTTTGTCATGGCAGCCCCTCCACCACCAGGCAGTTCTCTGGTTCTCACTGGGCACTGACCAGTGAGATGCAGCTCCCACAGATGCAGCTCCCTTCTCACACTGTCTACCCAGGGATAGCATCAGAACCTCCCACTGAAGGCTCAGTCCCATGAGACTGCCCCCACCCAGCCCCGTTCAGACACCAGTTTGCAAGTTCAGGTTGCCACTTGTGCTTCTGACCCAATGGCTGTAAATCAGAGGTTCCCATCACACCCTCCTTGGGTTCAGTTAATTTGATGGCAGGTCACAGAACTCCCAAGAAACAGTTTACTTACTAGATTACTGGTTATTACAAAGGACCCAACTCAGAAACAGCCAGGTAGAAGAGATCTACAGGGCAGGGTATGTGGGAAGGGGCCATGCTCTCCCTGCCCCCCACTTTCTCAGAACCTCTCCCTCTTTCTCTCTCTCTCCCCCTCCCTCCCTCCCTTCCGGCACCTCCACTTGTTCACCAACTCAGAAGCTCTCCAAATTCCAAATCTTGTCCTTTTGTGCTTTTATGGAGGATTCATTATATACATATATGACTGATTATGTCATTATCCCTTGGTGACTGAACTGGAGGTCTTGGGTGTGGGAGGGCTCCAGTTCCAACCCTCTAATTTCGGTTGGTTTCCCTGACAACCAGCCCCCATCTTTTGGGGCTTTCCAAAAGTCACCTCATTAACATAAAGTTGGGTGTAGCTTAAAGGGGCTTACAATGAATAACAAAAGAAACTCTTTTTACCTTGTAGCTCTTATCGCATAGGAAATGCCAATGGCTTTAGGAGACCTGTGCCAACAATAGTGATGAATGAAGGCCGAATATCTATTTCTTACTTGAAGTCACAGTATCACACAGCCCTAGCACACACATACAGAGAATAACTCCTATAGGATCTGAAGGTGTTAGAAAAGTCTTCAGTGCTGATTGGATATCAGGTGAGGAGGTTGGCATGGAAATCTAGCACCCAATCTTGTTTGTCACAAGTGTGCACCATACTTCCCATGTTTTTAATTGTCCAAGCCAGTGTGTCTTAAAAATATATTTGAGGAAACAGTAGTTCCGTGACAAGATGCGAATAGAGGTGCTTATGGGGAACAGGGAGGTGGAGGTTTTGTGATCAAATAAAACTTAGAAACGACAGATTAAACAAATTTAAATAAACTTCTTTGCTGCAAGACTGCCCAGAGCCTTTTGAAATACGTGGGTTGTGACTCTTTAGAAGCGTTAGATAATTCATTGTATAGCATTTCCAAACTTTTTCTAGGAGCACCATTTAATCAAGTAAGGTTTGTGGGTGACAGCTTGGGAAAAGGTGCTGTGTTCCTTCCCGAGGGCTGCTGTAACAAAGTATCACAGACTGGGTGCCTTGACACAACAGAACTTTATTGCCTCACGTGTCTAGAGGTTAAAGTCCAAAATCAAGGCATCAGCAGGGCCGTGGGCCTTTTAAAGCCACTTAGGGAGACTCCTTCCTTGTCTCTTCTAGCTTGTGATGGTGGCCAGCAAGCCTTGGCACCCTTGGCTTGTAGATGTGTGAGTCACTCCAGTCCCTGCCCCGCTTGTCACAAGGCTGTCTTTTTTTCTCCCTATGTGTGTCTGTGTCTCTTATAAGGACACTGGCCAGGCTGTATTAGGGGCCCATCCTAATGACTTCATCTTCACTATTACGTCTGCAGTAGATCTCTTTCCAAATAAGGTCACATTCTAAGGAACTAGAGGTTAGGACTTAAACGTATCTTTTTGGGAACACAATTTAACCCCTGGTAGCTCTTAGAAGTATTTTACAACTATGGTAATAAATACCCTAAATTTTACTTTGTTGATTTTGTCTGTCTGTTTTTCGGTATAAGCTGCTCATTTAAATTTTACGTTCTTTAAAGCAACAGATTTTAATCAAAAGTGCATAGAACAACTACATGTAATACTTTTTAAAAAATCTGTTTCCATCCCCTGCCCAACTCAAGATTCTGATCCAGTGGGGGCTTGTGTGATAGACTTTAATGCAGGCTTGTTTGAAAACTGCTGCATTTGAGACACTAGATGTGACTGTCTGTCTTCTATGTTCCAGAGTTTTTCAGGGCCTACATGTGGATCTTCTTTTCAAACACCTCTGATATCTACTTTTCACGGTTTCTCCTTCCCCAAAAAGTGCGTTGCTATACTTTGCAAGTGTGTGGTCATGATGCGTGGGATGGCCCAGTCTCATCCCAGAGCACAGGGAAGAATGTGTAGGTGAGGGATGCATCTGGGAGTCTGATCCCGTGGCTCGGCCAAGCCTCCTGCGGCAATAACTTTGAAAGCTTTCTCTCCAAGGCACTATGGGCCAGGGCAAAGTATGGACACGGCCAGACTGGATTAAGTACATTAAAATTGTGCTCTGTGCATGGCATTTCATGTGTGGGAGTTACATGGAGCTGAGCTGGGATTTTGAGTCACATGACATTTCTTTTTTTTTTTTTTTAAGTTTATTTATTTTTGAGAGGGAGAGAAAGAGAGTACAGGAGCAGGGGAGGAGCAGAGAGAGAGGGAGAGAGAGAATCCCAGGCAGGCTCTGCGTTGTCATTGCAGAGACCAACTTGGGACTTGATCTCATGAACCCTTGAGATCGAAACCTGAGCCAAAACCAAGAGTCAGTCACTTATCCCACTGAGCCACCCAGGCACCCTAGAGTCACATGAATTTTTTTAAAAAATTTAAATCCAAGTTAGTAAACACATAGTATAATCATGATTTCAGGAATAGAATTTAGTGATTCATCACTTACATATAACCTCCAGTGCTCATTCCAACAAGTGTCCCTTAATGCCCATCACCCATTTAGCCCTTCCCCCCACCCAACACCCTGCCAGCAACCCTCCATTTGTTCTCTGTATTTAACTCTCTTATGGTTTGTCTTCCTCTCTGTTTTTATATTATTTTTGTTTCCCTTCCCTTATGTTCATCTGTTTTGTATCTTAAATTCCATCTGAGGGAAATGACATGGTACTTGACTTTCTCTGACTAATTTCTGTTAGCATAATACCCTCTAGTTCTATCCCTGTTGTTGCAAATGGCAAGATTTCATCCTCTGATCTCCGAGTAATACTTCATTGTATATATAAACCACATCTTCTTTATCCTTTCATCAGCCGATGCACATTTGGGCTCTTTCCATACTTTGGCTATTGTTGATAGTGCTGCTGTAAACATGGGGGTGAATGTGTCCCTTCATAACAGCATACCTGTATCTCTTAGACAGATACCTAGTAGTGCAATTGCTGTGTCATAGGGGAGTTCTATTTTTAATTTTTTGAGGAACCTCCATACTGTTTTCCAGAGTGATTGAACCAGTTTGCATTCCCAACAGCAGTGTAAAAGGGTTCCTGTTTCTCTGCATCCTTGCCAACACCCGTTGTTGGCCTGAGTTGTTAATTTTAACCATTCTGACAGGTGTGAGGTGGTATCTCATTGTGGTTTTGATTTATATTTCCCTGATGATGAGTGATGTTGAGCATTTTTTCATGTGTCTATTAGCCATCTGGTTTTCTTCTTTGGAAAAGTGTCTATTCATGTCTTTTGTCCATTTCTTCATTTGATTTTCTGTTTTTTGGGTGTTGAGTTTGTTAAGTTCTTACAGAGTTTGGATACTAACCCTTTATGTAGTATGTTATTTGCAGATACCTTCTCCCATTCCATAGCTTGCCCTTTAGTTTTGCTGATTGTTTCTTTTGCTGTGCAGAAGCTTTTTATCTTGAGGAGGTCCCAGTAGTTCATTTTTGGTTTTGTTTCCCTTGCCTCTGGAGACATGTCAGGTAAGAAGTTGCTGCGGCCAAGGTCAAAGAGGTTGTTGCCTGTTTTCTCCTCTAGGATTAAAAATCTTTTTTTTTTAAATGTTTATTTATTCTTGAGGGAGAGAGAGACAGAGTGTGAGTGGGGGAGGGGCAGAGAGAGAGGGAGACACAGAATTGGAAGCAGTCTCCAGGCTTTGAGCTATCAGCACAGAGCTGACGTCATGATGAACGTCAGGGCTGAACTCAAGAGCCGCGAGATCATGACCTGAGCTGAAGTGGAACGGAGCCACCCAGGCGCCCCTCTCCTCTAGGATTTTGATGGCTTTCTGGTACATTTAGGTCTTTCATCCATTTTGAGTTTATTTTTGTGTGTGGTGTAAGAAAGTGGCCCAGGTTCATTCTTCTGCATGTCGCTGTCCAGTTTTCCCAAGACCGTTGGCTGAAGAGACTGTCTTTTTTCCAATGGATATTCTTTCCTGCTTTGTCAAAGATTAATTGGTCATATGTTTGTGGGTCAATTTCTGGGTTCTCTATTCTGTTTCATTGATCTATGTGTCCGTTTCTATGCCAGCACCTTACTGTCTTGATGCTTATAGCTTTGCAATATAGCTTGAAGTCTGGGATTGTGATGCCTCCTGCTTTGGTTTTCTTTTTCAAGATTGCTTTGGCTATTCAGTGTCTTTTCTGGTTCCATACAAATTTTAGGATTGTTTGTTCTAGCTCTGTGAAGAATGCTCATGTTATTTTGATAGGGATTGCGTTGAATATGTAGATTGCTTTGGGTAGTATTGACATTTTTTTTTAAATTTTTTTTAACGTTTATTTATTTTTGAGATAGAGAGAGACAGAGCATGAATGGGGGAAGGTCAGAGAGAGGGAGACACAGAATCCGAAACAGGCTCCAGGCTCTGAGCTGTCAGCACAGAGCCCGACGCGGGGCTCGAACTCACGGACCGCGAGATCATGACCTGAGCCGAAGTCGGCCGCCCAACTGACTGAGCCACCCAGGCGCCCCGGTAGTATTGACATTTTAACAATATTTGTTCTTCCTATCCAGGAGCATGGAATGTTTTTCCATTTTTTTGTGTGTGTCTTTGTCAATTTCTTTCATAAGCTTTCTATAGTTTTCAGTGTATAGATTTTTCACCTCTTTGGTTAGGTTTACTTCTAGGTATTTTATGGTTTTTGGTACAATTGTAAATGGGATTGATTCCTTGATTTCTCTTTCTGCTGCTTCATTATTGGTGTATAGCAATGCAACTGATTTCTGTGCGTTGATTTTATATCCTGAGACTCTTCTGAATTCATGTATCAGTTCTAGAAGTTTTTATGTGAAGCCTTTTGGGTTTTCCACATAAAGTATCATGTCATCTGTGAAGATTAATTGTTGACCACTTCTCAGACTATATTTCTGTTTCAGGAAGTTATTTGAAAGATCATTGCTAAGCAGCTCTTAAATGACTCTCTCTAAATTCTTGGCACCACCTTACCTGGGTGGTCTTTTGTCTCTGTCCTCAAGATCCTTAGGATGCCCCTTTGAGTCAAATCATTCAGCAATGAAGTCATATTTCATCTACCGTGCTGACCAGAGAGGCCAGCTTGTTAATTTAGTATGCCTGCTCTTGTGCTCAAAGAAGTTTCCATAAATCTAGAAACATGGAAGGATGAGGCCCGAGGCATGTGGCCATCCATTCTTTTCTCTAAAAGGGTTGGAATACTCAGAAGAATCTTTGTAGACTTGGGCCAGAATT
This sequence comes from Prionailurus bengalensis, assembly GCF_016509475.1. NCBI lineage: Eukaryota > Metazoa > Chordata > Mammalia > Carnivora > Felidae > Prionailurus > Prionailurus bengalensis. Next base: position 23,144,733 of record NC_057348.1, read on the forward strand.
ACCATCTCAGGGAAGGTTGTATGTAATAAATGGTGCTACCCTGAAGAGGACATTCGGATTTTGGCAGGGTGCAGAGGGAGAAGAGTCAAAAATCAAATCAAATCAAATCAGTCAGTGCCTATTGCAGAATTCCTTATTTGAGTCATGTGGCATTTTCTTTTTGAAATAAACGAATTCAGCACACATAATGTTAGAGGGGTGCTTGTGTTTTATCTTGTTTAGAAGATTAGGCATCATATTAACTTGCTCTTAGTGTGTAGCACATTCTCTGAAGGCCCACATTAACAGGACAGGTTTAAAGAAAGCATGCTGGTATCCCCATCGTCTTGTCCTGTTGTCGAGATGGTTCCAGCCTGATCCCTCTCCCAGCGGCCCTCCTTCCGCTTCCTCTGCTCTCCTCAGGGAGTGAAGCAGGGCTCACACCCTGACAACCTGCAGAGCTGATAAGGTGGCTTGTGTTAAAGAGCTCCCAGTTAGAAGAGAATTTCTTCTTTTCTTTAATGGCCAAACCTTTCTTGGCCAGGACACCTTTGACCTTGGCGGACTACAGGGGCCCTCTCTAGATTGATCCACGAGACCCTCTCCTATATTGCCATCACATTAATCACTAGTGCTGGAGACTTGTAATTATAGCTCACCTGGAATCAGAAGCGGCCGAAGAACCCGATGCAACAGAGGAAAGTGGCAAATAGACTTTGTGCAGGTAAAGTCAGGGGTGGTCCAGAGAGGGCCTGAACCCCAAATAATGGACCTCCTCTCCTGCCTTGATTATATTTGTGAAGCGCAGTATCCAGATGTCAGGTGATTAGCATACTTTGCTTTTTTCACTACCTGATGGGAATAATGATTTTCTTCGTAGAGTCCCTTTAATTTCAATTAGAGGTGAGTAGAGATTAAATTAAACTCATCAAACCTACTGCCTACCAGGAGGAGAAGCACATAACCTCCAGGGCACCAAGAAAATGCTCTGACAACCAGGGAGGACAACCAGCTGCAGGAAGGGGTGAGGCCAGCTAATCAGGTTGAGGACACCCAGTTGGCTGATTACCACGAGAGAACCTTTTTGTTTTTCTTAATTTTTAATTAATTAATTACTTTTTAAAAATTTAAATCCAAGTTAGTTGACATATAGTATAATAATAATTTCAGGGATAGAATTTAGTGATTCATCACTGACATATAACACCCGGTGCTCATCCCAACAAGTGCCCTCCTTAGTACCCATCACCCATTTAGCCCATACCTACCTCCCTAACTTCCCTCCAGCAACCCTCAGTTTGGGGAACCTGTTTTTTTTTAATTATTATTTTTTTAACATTTATTTATTTTTGAGAGAGAGAGAACACAAGTGAGGGAGGGGCAGAGAGAGAGGGAGACACAGAATCCAAAGCAGGCTCCAGGCTCTGAGCTGTCAGCACAGAGCCCGATGTGGGGATCTCACAGACCGTGAGATCATGACCTGAGCTGAAGTCGGACGCCCAACCGACTGAGCCACCCAGGCGCCACCGGAGAAACTCGTTTTTGAGCCAGCTGAAGTGACTGGCATGCCAGCAGCAGGTAGGACATGATTCAACCCTGCCTTCTTCAGACCAGCCGTCTGTGTGCTGAGGATGGGCCCCCGCATCCTCAGTGGCTGGTGGACACGGGCAGTGGCCTCAGTGCCTCAGTGGCTGGACATGAAGATGAGCAGCATGGGTGACCTGCACAGGTGGATACAGATAAGGAACCTTATGAGACTGTCCCCAGGAAAGAGACCAAAGTAGTAGAATTTAGCACAGTTGACAATTCTGTTGATCTGTCACTTTGAGCCACAAGGTTTCTTACAATATACATGTTTATTAATTTGCATTTTTACCTGTCAGGTAGACTGCACATTTGTAAAAGAGGCATTTTCTTTGGGAAAAAGAACTTGGATATTTAAACAACAACTTGGATATTTAATCTTACAATGACAGTGAATCTAAAAAGTTCCTTTATTCACGTGTCTTAAAATTCTTTGCTGGAGAGATTTCTTCTGTGATTTTGTTCACCTGGCCAGTGACTGAATCTTAAATTTTCTGGAATATGAAGATGCATGTTATCTATAAAGCTCTGTGTTGACCTCACGTCCTGTGATGAGGATCCATGTGTCCATTTCCTGTGGATTACTGCAGTTTGTTTTTCAGTGTGTGAATGGCCCTGGGCCTGTGTCACCTGTTCTTTGAGGTCTGTGTTTTGGTTTACTCTCATGGCCCCCCTGCCTCTGATCTGGGAGTCCTTGGGAAAGGCTTCTTGTTCCATATTATGTCATTCTATCTTAGCTCTGAGTTCTGATCCTTAACAACCTCTAATTAATAATTCATTGAAAACAGTCCTGGATGTTGCCTACAAGTTCCTACCATGTCTGGCTCCTTCCTGGCTCTCCAGGCCCAAGCTTCTTTTCCCTCTCTGTGCTCAGTGAGTTTATTACAATCATTTAAGTGTGCGCTGTTTCGTCCTGCCACAGGATCTTGGCACATGCTGTTTCTCTACCTGTGACTCTCATGTCCTAGTCAACTTGTCTCTGGGCCCTCCCTCAGTGCTCCTGCTGTGTAGCATCAAACTACTGTAAGCCTTTCCTTGATGGCTTTTGTTACTCTTGCATATACTGGTGTTACTTACTGATTGCTGTCTAGACACCAGATCTGCTCTTGCTTATTAATTGATCAAGTATAGTATGTGACATTTCAAGGGTTCTTAATCATGGGCTGTCCATGTTATTGGAGTGAGATTCATCCCACATTCTATGCCCTTCATGAGCTTCTCACATGACTGCTCCTTCTCTGACTCTTCAGTCAGCCCATTTCTGCTTTTTCTTCTGTCCCTCCGTCCCTCTCATTACCCGGGTGTTACCCAAGGAAAACACAGATGCTGTGGAGTGTGAGTGGTTACAAAGGGGGTTTTATTGGGCTCCTTGAAGAAATGGCCGATTCTAGCTCAGGGCAGAAAATGAACAAGACTAACCTGGCACATATTGCCCATTGTGAGAGCAGGAAGCTGTCGACTCTTGTGAAAGGACTTGGTTGCAACCCTAAAGGGAAGAGGCTTCCACTGACCAGAGATGGATTTACTGGGAGTCTCTCCTTAAAAAATTAGCAACAGATCAAAACACATGATGTATGTTACAATCCATGGTTGAAAATAAAAATAAGAGGCAGCAAAACCACAAGTTCAAAATAGTACCCAAAAAAAGAGGGTCACCATTGGTCCAATATTTATTTTGGAAACCAATAAAAAATGAAGAGTAGCAAGCATTTATCCAACATTCCTCTACAAATGGTTCCTCTGTCAGCTAAATGGTACAAGAAGTGGGGCGCCTGGTGGCTCCTTCAGTTGAGTGTCCAAATCTTGATTTGGGCTCAGGTCATGATCCCAGGGTCATGGGATCGAGCTCCATATCAAGCTCTGCACTGAGCATGGAGCCTGCTTGAGATTCTCTCTCTGTCCTTATGTCCCTCTCCCTCTCCCTCTCCCCAGCTTGCGCTCTCTCTCTCTCTCTCTCTCTCTCTCTCTCTCTCTCAAAAATAAAGTGCAGGAAGGGAACCTTTTCTTTCTAGAAATTTCTGGAAATTTTTAATAAACGATGAGGGTTGATAGAATTGAAGTGTGACCCCTAGTGAACTAATCTAGGCATTGAGCATCAATGGCTGTCAACATCACAAGAAGACTACCAGACATTTGTCTGAGGGAAGTAACAGTAGCATAAATGAAGTAAATATATCCATCCATCCATAAGTAATCAGCCCTGAATCTGATCAAGCCTATAAATGTAACCACCAGTTCACAAATAGGGGACAGAGGAACATGTCAAATGACACCTGAGAATTGTTATCAGTGAAATGTGGATTCTGAGACACTCTTCATGACAAACAACTTGGTTCCTTTAACGAAAAACTATGAGAGAAATAAGGAAGGGAGTTAGCATGAGAGACTTAAGAAACCCCTCAACAAGGCACAATGTGGGGGCTTTATTTGGATCCTAATTCAAACAGTGGCTGTGATTGGCACAATGTGGGATGACTATTAGGCTTTTGTATTTAAAAGTCCTTTTCTTTCAGAGACCTATATTGACATGTTCACAGATGAGATAATGTGATGTCTGGGATGTTTCCCAATAATCTGGATGATCTGTTGTTGTAGAACAAATCACCCCAAAATTTAACGGCTTAAAACAAGAAGCATTTATTGTCTCACACAGTTTCTGAGGGTCAGGGATGCAGGAGGATGGATGGTTGTGGCTCAGGGTCTCTCACAAGGTTGCGTGCAGGGTGTCGGCTGAGGGCTGTGATCATCTGAAGGCTTGACTAGGATGGAAGATCTACTTCTAAACTCATTTATGTGGCTGTTGGGAAGAGATCTCAGTTCTTTTATAGCTGTTGGTTGGAAGCTTCAGTTTCAGTGGGCAATCCATAGGCCTCTTTCCATCAAAGCAGTTGGCCTCCCTAGAGTGAATTATCCAACAGAGATTGGGAAAGCAACCATGACAGAAGCCATGGTGTCATTTACAGCCTAATCTTGCAGGTGGCATATCATCACTGCTGTATTCTCTTGATCACAGAGCCCAACTCTGGATCACAGAGCAGCAACCCTGGAGGACCCCCCCGTGAGGCTGTGAATATCAGGAGGGGAGGATCATTGGAGGCCATCTTGGAGACCATACGGGAGTTAGAGGAAAGTGGTGGTGGGATGCTGATAAAATAATATTCACCATGAGTTGACAATTAAAAATTTCTGTAATAAAAAGTTTTTGGGGGGATGGGAGGAAATATATATTTTAAAGACAGAATGCTTAGATTTCAATTTCAGCCCTTGTATTTATTAGCTGTGAGATCTTGTCAAGTGATGTGAACCATCTGAATCTGTTTCTCCATTTATAAAAAGGGAGTAATGAGAATGCAGTATCTCGTGGGGGTTGCCATGAGGCTTGAAGGACACACTACTCGTGTGTGCTCAAGCCAAGGCTGGTGTGTGGAAAGCACGCAATAAATACTAGTTATCAGCAGTAATATCTTTTCTTCTATCTCAGACATTCTTTCTGCTGAGATAGTCGCAGGACCATTCGCAGGACCACCTTTTTTCTAGAAACCCTTTAACATTTTAGAGGCATATTGTGATTTTCTCTGGAAAAGCTACCATTTGTTTCTTATCTCCTCTTTACATGTGTTTCCTGTCAATATGCTGCAGAGTAAAGACCTTGCTCACCGTGGAAACTGTGTGTGTGTGTGTGTGCGCGCGTGCACACGTGTGCGTGCGTGTGCACACGTGTGCGTGTGTGGACACGTCTTTGCTTTCCTGGCTGTGTCAGTACGTTAAGAATGTGGCCTAAGCCAGTGAAGGGCTGCACCTCTCCCACAGCTGATTATACATTCACTGTGCTGCAGTTCTTATCTGTCCAGCACCCCCTCCTCCCTCCTATCAGTGAAATCCCTCCATCTTTACCAAACCCATTTGGTGAAGTTTAAGTAGGACTTTCCCCAGCTCTTGCTACTACAACCTCAAGTTCAGAAATGGGAGCATGATCCAGACCTGGGTAAGTCAATGGTCCCATTCTCTGGCCACCTGATTGGCTCAGCCCCAGATACATAACCTAAGCTGGGCTAATCAGTGTGTTTCCGGGGACTTTTCTGCTAAAAAATATTGTGGAAATCGGTCTGGTGTCATGGTGCCAGATTTAGCAAAACAGGTAAACAGGGAACCCACTTAACTTTGAATTGCAGATAAACATTAGATACATTTCTGGCATATTATTTGTTGCTTCTCTGAAATTCCAAGTTGATTGGGCATTCTGTTTTTATCTGGCACCCTTAGCTCTGGCCACTGGGCAGACTGAGCCAGGAAAGTGTGACACCAGTGATGTAGACAGCTGTGTGGTTGAGAGCCACCTGGCAGAACGAAGCCCAGTGGTTCCGGGAGATAGACACAGAGGAACCCAGCCTGGAGTGCATCATTGAGTCCTTGCTCCTGGTCCTCCCCTGATAGGAGCCAATGACTTTCCTTTTGCACACTTGTAGGCACACTTGTAGGGGGGCTTTGTTTTTGTTTTTAGAATTTGATTTAAATACTTTCATAGCCTCAAAATACAATGCCATCGGTGCCCTACTAGGAAAACCTAACCTTTACTGACTGCTTAGTATATATGCTGGACTGGATTAAGCACTCTGTCTGATTATCTCATTAAATTCTCGTTGTAACCCTGCATGGTATAAATGAAGAAATTATTGACCTAATAACTTCCTTTCTGTGAGTTGTTACACTGCTATTACTATATACATACGCATTGTGTCACTATGGTATGTGCACTAGATATTTACTATAGTAACGTCTGAAACAGTAAGACCCTGAAAAACTAAATTTTCATCAGCAGGGGACTGACTGGTCAAATGTTGATACATCCCTAAAAAATATGTCACAATGCTATACAGGGTATTTTCTTATTCACAGATTTCCATCAGACAAGTTTGATATCCATATGTAATTAATTTGGCAAATTACAGAGATCATTGAAACAAATACACTTTAATTGAGTATAAGTTTTACAAAACTATGGAAATCTTCTAAGTGATTCTACAGAAAAAGTTCTCATGTAGTTGTCTCATGGGGTCACATTGTCGTTGCCAGGCTCTTCCAGAAATGAATGTTGCTATCGCTGAACGGGCGAGCTTGGGGTGGGTCAGGGCACATCCATCACCACCCCCTGCACGGTGACCCCAGATGTGTGTTCTCGGCATCTACCGGCTTCCACTCTGGGCTGTGACTTTGCATCCGTGTGCACGGGACTGTCAGCCTGACAGGGAGGGGACGGTTTGGTGAAGATGAGCCCTCGGCATCCCCGGGGCCACATCTGCATTCCATTCTCCCTAAATGCTGACTATAAATACACATCTCTTCAGAGTCAAAGCTTCCACGGAGCTTGGCACCATGTTTGGAATTAACTGGCACTGTGACTTCTGTCTGCTCTTGCACACTGAAACTGATGCAAGCATTCTTCCCCCAAGAAGCAAAGCTGAATCAAATCAAAGTTTTCATAAAGTTTATAGAGGATGAACTTGGACCTTCAGAAATGTCAGAAAGATGCGAAGAGTGAGGCCTGCTGTTTATATACACACCATGGTACTGCATGGAGACACAAAGCAGATATTTCTGTCCAAGTAGCATTTGGGCTGTGGCTCTCTTCAGTCTCTCAGGGGTGCCCTGAGCAGGTTCCCTCGAACCCTAACAAAGAGGACAGTGAACTGACACAGTACAGCAGTGAGTGGTCCTGGACACAGCCTTGCCTCCGATGGCTTTGCTCCAGGCCCCTGTTCCATCTCAGGTGTTTTCTGATTGTAGAGAGTCACCAATTCTGGGCTCGTCACCACCATCTCACCTGGCACACATACTGCTGTTGCCCTCAAAATGATGTTGAAATGCTGTTCATTGTTCACGTCCAGGAGATCTCTCGTCTCCAATTCGGCGTTAGCATTGAACAGCTGCTATCTTCAGACACTTCAATTTGTTATAGACAACGTTAAGGAGAAACCAGGACCAGCTCAGACAAGGTTCTCTCAGTATCTGTACTTTCTCCCCCAAATTGCAAACATCTGGGCCTGCTCTTTAATACCACGAGCCTCTTGGGCCATTCTGTTTTCATGTTTGAGAAACACCATGTCACTGTCTACTTTCCCTGCTGGAATCAAATGACAGTCTGATTCACTGGAGCCTGGGCTTTGGGGTAGCAGTGCCACGGGACATGTGCCTTTCCTGTAAACTGTATTGTGTGGGCACTGCCCTAGGTCCCTGATGTGTGGGTGCCCAAAAGATGCAGTCATAATTCAGCCACAGGATTTCTCAGCCTCAGCTGGAGCCTGGGAAGATCATCTCAGGGATGGAGTTGAAAGGGTGTTGTCAGGAGGAATTATATTAGGATGAAGAGTCCATATTTATACTAAATCATCATGTGGTCTAGTATCCTAGTCAGGTCAGAAGTCAGTTGTCTCTGGGTCTCTGACCAACAGGCTTCTGTGGTTTGCACTCAGAGCTCAGTGGCAGTGGACCACAGAGATGTCAATGAGGAGTCTGACATCAGAATGCAACAGTCTTGGGGTGCCTGGGTGGCTCAGTCAGAGCCTGGAGCCTGTTTCGGATTCTGTGTCTCCCTCTCACTCTGACCCTCCCCTGCTCATGCTCTGTCTCACTCTGTCTCAAAAATAAATAAATGTTAAAAAAAAATTAAAAAAAAAAAAAGAATGCAACAGTCTTTGCTTGTCTGTTCAGGCTGACTTGACTGACATGAGCTACGTCCCTATTTTAGAAGGCAAGGGGTACCGTGTCTATTACTGCTAAAACTGACAGTGGAAGACCCTGTACAGGGTATCTTCACTTTTAGCCTCTTAATTTTAGTTTGTCAATAAACATGTACCCTAAGCTACCTGACAGCACGGTGCTAAGTGACCTAATAAAGTCAAGCATGTTTGATAAAGGCCTGCACTACAGCTGTCCCCCAGGATTCTGGACCCCCGGTCATTATGGATGCTAGGTGTGAATGGTCAGCGAGGAACAGCGGACATGCACATGCTTCCTATACCTGCTCTGTTCACACGCATGCTCTTAGTCCATGGGATTTCATTTACAAGTCACAAATTCAAAAGTAAAATTATTAAGAATTTCAAGACAGTGATGGCAAAGCATTAAACCAAGCAGGGGGCCCTGTGTGGCTGCCTAGGTCACATGCCCATGAAGCCAGCCCTGAATGGGATCGTGGCTTTGCACATGACCCTATAGACTCTGTCCACCCCTGAGGACTGTACTTTTTCAGGGATGTAGGGAGCTGAGCTCTCAGTGTTGGGAGGGGTTGTGTTGCACAGGGTTTCGAGTATGGGGCTTCACATTTTGAGGCTCCCTTTCCTCATACTTGCTCTGCTATCCTGGGCAAACATTTCACTTTTTGGGACTCCATTTGCTGATATGTACAACAGGAACCTGATAGTACCGTTTAGAGTCATTAGGGGGATCAGGCGAAATAATGCATGCAAAACACCTGGTGCCCAGCATACGGTTGTCATTGGGCCAATGTTGACTGCCATTGGAGGACTTGGGTGAGGCAATTTCAAAGCCATGGCGGGGGTGCTGCAGTGACCTCCTCCACACCTAGTGGGTGTATAATTCAGGTCTGCTGAATGCCAGTGACTTTGATGGGCATCGTGGATTGGTGGCTGTTAGCCTTCCCCCTAAGTCCCCCTAGCCCGGACCCCCAGCTCTGTGGATGGGGGATGGTTTTGTCTCCTCATGTCCATTTGTCATATCAGTCCCCTGCTTTTAATTGGGAGGACTCAACGAATTATATAACCATAATTCGTTATAATTATGTAGACAGGAAAAACGTGATTGCTGTATCACAGAGAGCACTATAGTATTGATTCAACTAAATCAAATGCTGGTGGAGGGAGAGGATTATTGCTCCAGGACCCTCCGCTGGCCTGGATGTTGTGACTGTTTCACGGAGATAAGCAGCCCTGCTGGGCCTGCTGGCACTCAGGCGCGGGAGGCTGTGGGGCTCTTGGTTATCTCCCCAGGCATAAAGCTGTACTAATTGCTTTGGAAGCGAGGCCTTTTCCCGGGCAGCAGCAGCATATGCTGCCTGAGTGCGTGGAGCAAAGATAAAGAGCCACCTCCTCCTCCTTCACTGAAGTTTAATAATAAAGTGGAACTGTCACCATTTCCAATAAATTGTTTATTTTAATTTAGAAAAATAACGAAAACTGGCCACCTTCTGGCACGCCGTTGTGGCATGTCTTCCTGGCTCAGGCACTCTTGAACCTTCTGTTCTCTGTAGCTGGCTCTGGAAGGCGTTCGGATCTCGGTGTTAGTGAAATCAGCCACATGTCTTTCTCCATGTAATCAAACCTGGCCCTCACAGGGAAAAAGAAGTCGTTTTCCAAGGCCCATTAGATGGTAGCGCTGCAAACCAGGAAGTTGGCATTGAAGGCATTTGGAGTATAAAGCTTTGTAGGATTTTTTTTCCATGTATTTATTTTAGTGAATGTGAAATTGAGATAGTCTCACATTTTTCTGTCATCACTGTTCTTTCAGATGACTTTTTTCCTGTATTATCAGGGGGAGGTCAGCCCAATACCCCTTGCGTGAGAGGTGAGCTGAAGAGGGCGCCGGGGTGGCTCAGTGGGTTAAGTGTCTGACTTCGGCTCAGGTCATGATCTCATGGTTCATGAGTTCGAGCCCCACATTGGCCTCTCTTCTGTCAGGATAGAGACCGCTTCAGAGCCTCTGTATCACCCCCCTGTCTCTGCCCCTCCCCCACTCACACACTCCCTCTCTCTCAAAAATAAGTAAACATTAAAAAGAAAAAAAAAAGAGTGAGTCGAAGGCCCAGATAAAGGTGATGTCTTCCTCAGGTGTTCAGGGAGGGTGAGTGGCAGTGTAGGACTTGGAATTCAGGCCACCTGCTTCTTCTGCCTGCCACTCGGAGGCACCAATGCGAGCTCACTCTTCCACCCACCATGCAGCAGCTTTTCTCATCCCCATTTCACAGGGAGCAAAACTGAGACCTGAGAGCCAAAGCTACTTGCCTCAGGGCCTTGTAGCTGGTAAATAGTACAACCAGAACTAGGACTCAGTCTCCTGAATTTCAGTTCAGTTTTTTTTCTTCCGGAGTCCATGGGTTCTATATACCAATTGCTTATATACAGTGATTATAATGTGATTGCATTAAATATGACACATTTTGAGTCTTAGAGCAACCACAGCTGAGGACAGAGAAAAGAAAATCTGAATTGATGAAGACGCTTCAGAGCAGTCGGCCAGGCCCCTTCCTTCCCTTCCAGACACTGCCCTTGGAGTGCACGTGGGTAGGATTCCTCCTTAGCAAATTCCTCCAGGTTTTGAGTAGTGAAAGCAGTGGCCATTAAATCCACGTGCACCAGGAGAGCTCTATGAAGTGCCTGATTCTGTCTGGCAGGAGTACTCACAGGACATAGGTAAATCGTGTAGTGTAATGCCAGTGATTAAAAACGGGAGGCTGGGGACAGGAAATGAAGGGGATCATTGTAATCCAAGGGCAGGGCTTTGGAAGCATTGTCCCAGCCAGAGTCATTGTGATGGTTGTGGTCATTAAGGTCCTTTCCTTTCAGTTAAGCGGCCCAAATCCAGCTAGATCTGGTCAGGCAAAGAACCAAATTTATTGGCTCCTTACCTGAAAAAGCTAGGCATGCCTGGTTCTAGGAACCCAAGCCACATGACTCTGCCTTGTTTCCTCCATTATGGGTTCTTTTCTCATTGGCTTTACCTTTATTCAGGTGAGCTCTTCCTCCCCAGAGGCTTGATGGCTCCTGGCAGCCCAGCCTTCTTCCCTATAGTCTCAGTGGAGAGAGTTTTCTTCCCAACATTTCAGTAGAGGCCCAGGGATTGGGTCATATGCCCATGCCTGATGGTGCCTCATGGAATTCAGGATGGAATTCACAAATTGGTCAAGCCTGATAAATGGGTTTACCCTTTGATCTGGAAAGGAGGAAGAGAGATGTTAACCTCACCCAAATGATATGAGGCACTAGTGGAGAAGGAAAATTGGAAGAAGGGGAATGGATGTTGAACAGGCAAAAACCACCCATATCCAGTGGGTATAAGCCTTAGTTTCCTCTGACTCACTCTTGATCAGTGGCTTGGTGAGGAGAAAGGACCAGTCTTGCCCAAATGTCTCCAGATGAGTGCTGTGCAGTAGAACTTTATGCAATGATGGAAATGTTCTTTGATCATCACTATCCAATGCAGTAGCCACTAGCCACATGGGGCTGTTGAGCACTTGAAATGAGACTGGTGGGACTGAGCAATGGAGTTTTGTTTGTTTTTTTTTTGTTTGTTTGTTTTTATGGGGGGGGAGAGAGAGAGAGCAGGGGAGGGGCAGAAGGAGAGAAAGAATCTTAAGTAGGCTCCATGCTCAGTGAGGAGCCCCACCACAGGACTTGATCTTATAATGGTGAGATCATGACGTGAGCTAAAATCAAGAGTCAGACGCTTAACTGTCTGAGCCACCTAGGTACCCCAAGCAACTGAGTTTTTATTTTTAGGTAATTTTATTTAAATTTAATGTAGATGGCTACCTATAGCTCTTGACTGCCATAGTAGCTCTTAGTGGAGCCACATCACTGGAGATAGTTCCCTGGAAGGCAAGGCCTCAGTTTTGTGTAGAATGACAGGTGGGCCAAGGATTAAATGAAGATTGGAAGACCAGGATGATGAAGCAGATTTGGTCCAGGTATACAACAGGAGAAAACAGAGTCCAGACATGACGGACATGAGAGGGAAAGACACAAAGAGAGAGTCCTTCATCTGTGATGTCGTTTGGAAACCCTTAACCTGGGGACATATTTTTTCCATGTAATATAAGGACCAGATTTGTACCAAAAAGAAAGAAAATCAGAATGGACCTTGTTATAAAGTTGGGTTGAGGGGAATTCCGTGACATGTTACTGCATTTTACTCCTAAGTGTCCGACAATAAAAGCAACCATTGTCTGAAGCAATCTTCCTGCACATGACATTCAGTTGCACATGGATTAAAGAAAAATTAAATGGGGTTGTAATGTTATTAAAAAAAACAACAATGCTGCGTAAACTTGTGTGGCCGAGCACAATGAAATGCAGTTGACAGAAATGACATCAGATGAATAGAATGAACTTGTGAAGGCAAGGTCTAGCCACAGCAATGTGAACCCAGGGCAGGTTAAAGCCCAGCCTCTCTACAAGCTGCGTGATGGGCATGTGTCATGATGCTCTGCATCCTGTAGGGTGTGTGGGGACCACCCTGAGGTGATGCCTGCTGAGCCTAAGTTGTTCCTGGTGGACATTAGTCGCCTACGAGTCAGATTTCCATAGGCAGCCATTCTTGGAGAAGGCAGACTGATCTTTCTGATCCCTTCCTGCTCACCTGTAGCCAGGGACACCTGGGCTTCCTCAGATTCAGTTAACTGTCTGGATTTGTACAGTCAGTGCTTGTGAAGGACATGCCATGTGCTTGGCATCCTGCTGGGCGTTGGGCATCCAGCAGGAAGAACAGAGAAGCACAAGTCTTGGTTCCTGGCCCTGTGGTTTGTCTGGGTCCATGGCCCTCAGCATTCCTCTCTCCCAACACCCAAGCCACTTGATGGTTACCTCTAGACTCACCTGTAGTGCAGGTGTAGAGATTAAGAGCTCATGGCCAGTACCTGGCATATATACATATGTGTGTGTGTGTGTGTGTGTGTGTGTGTGTGTGTGTGTATATATATATATATATATATATATATATATATATATATATATAAAAGTAGCAAATGTATAGCAGAGAGAAGGAGGCATTAGAATGGGTGAAGCAGACCTGGGTAGAACCTGGGCCAGGCAGCTAGGAGGTGTGTGAATTTGGGTACAGTGCTGAGCCTCACTCTTCCTATCTGCAAAGTGGGTTGATGGAAACTTACAGGGTTGTTGTGAGGATGCAGTTACATGTTATTTGCTAAGGACCTATTATGAAGCAGGTTTCCATGACTCCATGCTCTGGTGAGCATGAGAGTATAATTGCTGTGAGGAAAGGATGGACCTGGGAAGGGGTCTTATGGGTTATGTGAATATATCTAGGGTGAGCAGCCAACTTCAAATCCAGCCTTGATTTGTGTTAGGTCTGGGTGCCATTAAAGCTGAACCACCGTGAGGATCCCACCAAACTTCCCAGTCCAGTTTTCCAGCAAATCTGCAGCCACCCCCATGACCAGTGGCCCTTGATGCTTCCTGTGGGGGCCTAGGGAGAATAGCATCTTAGACCATCAGCATGTCCTAAGATCCGTCTCTGTGATCTATTCTTATTTTGTGATCAGTTTTTGGGTTCTCGGGCAGACACATCATGAGCTGGTGTCACTATCTGAATGCTGATGGAATTCTTGGGGCATTGAAGGGTCCCAGGGCATGGAAGAGAAAGAAAGCCATTCCTCAGCCAGGAAATCACCAGCAAACATTTTCCATGAGCACACCCTTCCTGCCCCTCTCCTTCCCGGGTGACTCTTCCATCCAATTTCTTTAGCAGACGAGGGTGTGGATGCCTTTGGGGAGAGCCCAATTCATTTCGGTAGAACAGAAGTGGTTTTGGAATAGGCCAACTGGAAAATAATGCCAGGCAGCTATGGCACTGTGGACACGGGCTTTGGGTCAGTGGACATGCCACAAGCTCACGTGGCCCTGAGCACGTGCCTGGACCTGCTCTTGCCTCTTTGTTGAGAAGCAGAAACATAATGGGCTCCAGGCTTGCTTCCTTCTGCCCCCTTTCCTCTCCAGCTGATGCTGGGTTTCTGTCGATCCAACATAGCCAGATGGGCCTTAGGGATGTTTCTGAAGAGGCTTGGTCCCTTTTTGTGAATTCCTTGAATCTTTTCTGATTTCTAGCCTGTGTCTCTCTTGCCGTAATCACAATTCTTACCTCATGACCCAGTCTTTATCCTTGCTCTTTAGAGATGGTTTGAGTACTTTTGTGTATCAGATATGTGGTCTTCATGGGAGATAGAGTAGGCCACAAGACATGCCTGGTCTCAGAACATCATTGTCTCGAGTGGGGGCAGAATCTAACTAGGCAGTTACATACCTGGAGTGCTAAGTGAAAGGTATATCTGAGCATGGGGTGCAGCATGGGGTCCTAAGGAAGCATTCTCTTTTTAAATTTTTTTTTAATGTTTATTTATTTTTTGAGAAAGAGTACAAGCAGGGGAGGTACAGAGAGAGAGGGAGACACAGAATCTGAAGCAGGCTCCAGGCTCTGAGTTGTTAGCACAGAGCCTGATGTGGGGCTCAAACCCACAAGCCATGAGATCATGACCTGAGCCGAAGTCAGACTCTTAACCTACTGAGCCACCCAGCCCCCCGCCACCACTAAGGAAGCATTCTAAGTTACTGTCAGAGATGGGGGGTCTAGGAAATTTTCCAAGGCAGGAAGGCGGTGAGGTCTCCAAAGTCGATGGGACCAGGTGTGGCAGGGGAGCCAGGAAATGGATGGAGAGTGGATTCCCAGTGAGGAGAGCATGTACACAGTCTCAGAAGTGATCAGAAGTGGAAAAATTGAGGGTAGAAGAGGATAAAGTAAGTTTTGAGAGATGAAACTGGAAAGGAAAGAAGGAATTTTAGATAAATTAAGTACTTTTCACCAGAATTAAATGAATTCTTTCCCTAGAATGTGATCACAGCTAAAAATGCATATGGCAGGTAAATTTTATATTGAATAAGTTCTTATGTTTTGAATTCTGAGGGGAAGAAGAACACACTATGGTCATTTGGGCCTGGGATGCACTGGTCCTGGTGTACACCCAAGGTTGGCATCATGTAACCATATGGACGCTAATGAATTTTCTACTTTGTCGTTTCAGCACTTCAGGGAGCATCTGGACAAGCTGTTTGCCAAAGGAATTGGAATGCTGGATATAGCTCTGAATGAGGCCTTCAACATTCTCAGTGATGTAAGCTCCTCTTTGACTTGCCTTTCTTCTGTCCAGGAGAATAGATGGATTTTTTTTAAATTGTTCGATCGTGGACCAGCAAATAATGCTAACAGTAGTTAGCTCCTGCTGTCATTGAGTGGCATCCATAGGTATCAGATGGGAGGGTGAGGCTGGCTATTCGGGTCCTCTGGGGACCCAGGTCCAGCCAGTGAGGCTGAGCGGAGTGTAAAATGCCCTCTGATCAGGGCACTCACCCGCCATGCTTGTTGGCTCTGGGACCACCAACACTTAAATACCTTCCAGTGCAGATTTTGCCTCAGAAACTTTCAGTTTCTTCATAGAGTAGACTCATCCCTCATTGTGTTTCATACTGAATCCCTGCTTGTGGTGATGGTTAGCAGAAGAAAAACTTTCTCTGTGCAGTATGCTTAGGGAGTGCCGTACCCATCCCTGCCTTTCTTCCAGCCCCTTGGAGATTCCTAATACACAGTCACATAATCAAAGTTCCAGTAGGTACTACAGGAAAGAATGCCACTGAACCAACTGTTTCCCACACTTCTTGGAACAAGAATCAGTTTTTCAGGTAGCACCTGTTAACATTCCATGAAAAACTTTGGGGAGTGCTGGGCTGGGGGTTCTGCCCCTCCAATCCAATTGTGTTAAGCTAGAAGAACATGTGACTTTTGTGTTCTTATTACTCTGGGAGAGTAGTAGGAAAATAATGGCAATCTTTATCAATGCAGGTTCCGTATCATTTATGCAACTAGTATGTGTTGTGTATTTTTTAATATCAGACACTGGGAATGCACCAGAGAACAGACTACACAAAGGGTTTGCCTTAATGGACTAGTGTAAAGGTTGGGTAATTATGGCCCGTGAGCCAAATCCAGCCTGCGTCTTCTTTTGGTATATATTGTTTCATTGGAATGCATTCATGCTCACCTGACTACGTACCTTCTATGGCTATTTTTGCATTACAGTGGCAGAGTTGATTAGCTATAGAGACCATATGGTCTGTAAAACCTAAAATATTTACTGTGTGGACTTTGCAGAAGAAGTTTGCTGACCTCAGGTCTAAGGGGAAAAGACAGATGAAGTGCCTATGGAGAGCCCCATTGTGCCAGCATAGTAAGGACTTGCTGCTTTATACAGTGAGGTCAGGAAAGATCTCTCTGACTAGGTGACCTTGGTTGGAGTAGAGACCTTAAGGAAGTGAGGGAACAGTCACTTCTGAAGTTGCCAGCAAGAGGACAGAGTACAAAAGACCTGAGGCAGTGATGCTTGGCATAGTTACCATGAGAGACCAGTGTGAGGAGCAGAGCAGGGGAGAAAGAGAGTGCAAGGGAATGAGATTATGGAGGTAGCAGGGGCCAGACCCCATGGAGCCCTCCAGACTCTGGTGGGGGGAGGTGGACTTTGGCTCTTGTTCTGTGTGGGATGGAAAGTCACTGGAGTCTGAGCAGAGAATGACATGACCTGCTTGAGTTTTAGCAGTATGTCTCTGGCTGCTGTATTGAGAAACAAAGACAATAGCTGGGAGCCATTAAGTTATCTGGGTGATGCACAACTGGTGGCTTGGACCAGGGAGGTAGGTTAAGATGTTAAGAAGCAGAAAAATAGCAATCACTCTAGGTGTTTCAAACAGCAGGGATTTACTTCAGGGAATTGGTTGCATAGGGGATGGAAAAGCTCAGAAACCAGAGAGTGAAACCATCCTCAGATGGGCAGCAGCAGGAAGCAGCTCCTCTCTAGGGTAGGGGGGAAAACAGGAGCAAGGGACGCCATTGGAGCCTCCTCCTCGTGGCCATCTAGATGGGAATGGGGCCACGGAGGGCTGCCTGGGAAAAGCTGGAGTCACAGGGGGAGGCCTGTCCTGTGGCACCTGGTACCTTGGAAGAGGTGTAGCTGTTGCCAGAAAGCACCCAGGCCCCCAGATCAGAAGAAAGGGAGAGATGGCTTAGAAAAGCGTTGGCTTATCTTCTAGTGTTCTCCTTTGGATGAGCCTTGTCCAAACTCTTGGGGAGCCGGGAAAGTGTGGAATGCAGGGAAAGTCACGGGGCAGAACTGAGGGCAAACAAGCCCTAAACGGAGCAGCAGTTACGTTAAGCTGTTGCAGGAGCTGGGAGACCAGCCAGGGGCCCAGAAGCCCCTCTGCACCCAGTCTTCAGGCCGCTCGGTGGGGCCCCGGGTGTGGGTTTGCATAGGATCACCCACCCAACACCACACGGCTCATCCTGGTGCTCAGTTGTGCCCATCTCAAAAACTGGAATCTTTCTCACTCAGCTACACTAGCCTCTCAAGCCCTAATTCTAGACTTTCTTTTACCAATAATATCCACTGGCACACAGAGGGCCATTGAGATTTTGGTCCTGAGCCTGTGCTGGGACTGCAGAGGAGGGAGAGATAAGGAGGGAAGGTGCCACATAATCGCCCTCGGCTCTTCCCTCCCACCTGGCTGCACGAGACTGCTGACTGCAGATAATTCACATTTGTGTAAGGCTCAGTGTTAGGGACAGCACAGCCCTCTTCACAGCTTACTAATATTTTGCGAACGTAGCTGGTCAGAGCAGGGGGCCAAGCTACATCTTTAAATTCTGATTTGAACCCTGGATAGGCACCGTCTCAGGGCTTGGAGATGCCAAGCTCTGCATATTTGGCAGGCTCTTTCTAGAAAGTCATATTGAAAGGATTTGTCACAATTATAAAATTGGTTCTCTTTTTATCTCAAAAGCCTAGTGTCTAGAGCAGGGGGAAGCACTCCGAACTCGTGAATCCCTTGTTTGGAAATGTGTCCTGCCGTGAATTTCTGTTTTCTGGCTCTTTGGCCGAAGTGGTGAAGGAGCAAGAGTTAGGGAATGCTTGTCATGTGAAGTTTGTGGCCTCTGGAGTCAGGCAGGTTGGGCTGAGAAGCCTGACTTGGTCAGAGCTTGCTGTGAAGCCTTGAGAAAACTCTGCTTTGCCTCACCTTTATTATCCTCATCTGTAAAATGGGGATAGGAATAGACCCATAACTTGTGAAGCCCAGTGCAAAGTGAAAATACTCAGAAAAGGGGCATCTGGGTGGCTCAGTCAGTTAAGCATTGGACTTCGACTCAGGTCATGATCTCACAGTTCGTGGGTTCAAGGCCCGCGTCTGGCTCTGTGCTGACAGCTCAGAGCCTGGAGCCTGCTTCAGGTTCTGTGTGTCTCTCTCTCTCTCTGCCCCTCCCCCACTCACTCTCTGTCTTTCTCTCAAAAATAAATAAACATTTTTTAAAAATTAAAAATACTCAGAAAAAATGAAAATGAAAATGTTCAGAAGCATTAAGAATCTTAAGAGAGTGACAGCAGAGGGTTGCCCCGAGTGCGGGCCCTGTGCACATGATATACCCATGAAGCGGGCCCTGGTGGACCAGGGTTGAGGATTCAGCACAGTGAAGCAGTACCTGCCTCCCTTCCAGCAGGGCTGGGGTGGCTGGGAAGTGTCATGTCTATGACCATGGAGTCACTGGGCAGCCTCAACTCTTGCCAGGCTGCCTGTGGCTTCTAGAGGCAGCCGGAGCTCTTGATGCTTTGGTCTTACTTCCTGCCCACGTCCTTGGGAATGTCCACTTCCCTTTATCTTCCCTTCTTTCCTTTCTCTTGCCCTGGTAACTTCTCTCTCCCCACCCTGTCCACTTACCAGTTTTGTTCCCAAACACTTCCAAGCCAGTGTTTCCCACTGCATGCCCAGCCGATGCTGGTCTGCCAGGATACTCTACCCCAGGTGTTGTCGAGGTGGGGAGATGCCGTCCTCCTGTCCCAGAGACTCACAACACACCTGTGCATATTCAAGGTCTTCAAAGTCCTCCAGGGAACAGACCTTTTAAAAATGTATTTATACCAGTTCTCAAACTTATTGACTCAAGAACTCTTTATATCATATCAGAACCTCAGGGTTAGAATCTTATAGAAGTCACAGCTCACCAAGCACACCTTCAGGCATAATGTGTCTTATACTCCAGCAGGGTCTATTAACCTCCCAGCACCTCTCAGGTCCAGAAAAATCACCAACACACGGGTGGATTTCTTTCCTTCATTCACATAAGTATTTGTGAACCAGGGAAATCTTCCACACATCTCTGTTCTGCCTTCACCTGTAAAAACCCTCTGGGGTCTGGCCAGTTAGAAAACCTAATGGGTCCAGTGTAAATTCTGGATAGCAAGAAATGGAAGGACCAGAAATGTTACAAAATGTCCCTGATAAGAGATTGGTTGACGGTTGGCACCATATTTTGAGTGCACATTTATCTCAGAGAGAGAAACATTTCCATCCTGTCTCTAGCTGCTAGGCTTTTAAATAGCCAAACATTTTGAAAAACACAGAGCTGGTTAATCTCCCATGAAAGTGAAGCTTTCTTTCGCTGTTTTCCACTTCATCAGTATGACCTTTAAGTGATGTAATTCTCTCCTGTGCATGATGCCTGCCCTTGCAAGCCAATAGGAACGAAGAGTTATTTCTCAGTTACACAGACACACATTCTGTGTGTGTCTTTGTGTCTGTCTCTCTCCCTCACACATGTGTGCGCGCGCGCGCACACACACACACACACACACACACACTTGAAATTGTGATTGTGACCGGGGCTCAGAGTGGTTCAGGGGTTACTAGATGAAGTTAACTCTTTTGCAATTACCTGCATTTCAGTGTCAGTATTTGCTCGGGTGACTTAAAGGCTTGCAGTTGTTGCACAAAGGACTTTGAAAGGAGCATTCAAATAAACTTCTGAGACTCTTCCAGCTATTGATCTCTGCTGCATTCATTAGTTTCTGTAAGAACACAGAGCCAGTTTGCTACAGTAGTTAGCATCTACCTTGTCATGTGACACCCGCAATTATCGTTTTTGGCGATGAATATGATCTTTGCAGTGATTACCTTTTAAAAATTTTTCTTAGCCAATTAAATAAAATTCGGTGACATTTCAAAGGCTGTTAATCACAACCAAATGCTCTAAATGTCAGGATGCATTGAAATTTTCGCTGCTAACTGATGAATCACTGAGCTAATTGTAGTTCCTCATCAGGCCCTTGTCATTGTTATTATTATGGAAAACACTTTCATCACTCGCGCTATTCAAAAAAAAAAGTTCTAGACAAATATGCAGAGAAGAGATATTACTCATCAAAGCATTTGAAGTTAATTGCATTCTTCAAAATTCTCCAACTGCAGATTGCTGCAGAGAATACCAGGGGCTCAGCCAGAGAGGAAAGTGATGTTTTTAAATAAACAGCTCAGGGCAGCCCTGTCTTCCAGTCTGCATCATTCAGATATCTTCATTTCCCACTCTTTTTTGCCTTTTGTTTGGGAGAGTTTTTTTCCAGGATGTTTTCGAATGAGTTGCATGAACAACAGGCCCAGGGTGAACTCCAGCCCTCTTTGAACTGAAGCATAGATCATCTTTATTCAGTGGTCCGCTGCCGGCTTTATTCAGTGATTTGAAGACAATGTTGAATGAAGCCTCCCCAAAACATTTCCAGAACAACTTGTTGATAGGGCAAGACTGCAGAGATGTTTCTTCTTACTGCAGTAAGGAAGAAAATGCACTATGACCATAGAATGTTAGTAATGTCCCAAAGTGGAAGGGACAAAGTCATGTATTGGAGACTATGAAGTCTGGTTGAATGTGGGTCTTTCAGAGTAGAGGGGAAGGAAGAGGCTTGGTTAAGACTGGGTGAGAATCCTAATATTCTAGTTTAGACTTGGTGGATGCAGCAGAGAGAAGATTTTGAGGTTAGTGTTTTCCCCAAGAGTCTTAGGGTACAAATTGTCCGGTGACAGTTTCTACTGAGGAGTTGATGGGCCTTTCAAGACGTTCCTGGAATAAGCAAATAAGTTATTTGCAGTTTTTATCTTCCTGAGCAAGAGAGCTCTGGAATAGTTAGTTATATTGATAAAGACAGTAGAACCATAGCTATGTGTGATGGCTTTAGTTCCCAAGTATTAGTACCTACCTGAGAATTTCTATGATATTCTATCATGGGCCATGTATACTCATTAATTCAAGGGCATTGGTCTGGTCTGAGTTGCAGGAGTGGCTGCCAGGGCCAGGACTAAAGTGAACCTAAGGCACAAAATTTGAGGAGCACTCATTCACTCTCAGAGTGGGGGACCTGATGATTGTCATGTGGCCCTAGAATTCTGGAAAGAATGGAGGGAGGAAGAAGCAGGTGAAGGAGACGAGTGCTTATGGAGCCTTGCCATGTATCTCCATCTCCTCAAGGACCTTCATCTCTTTACTGGGAGGCCATAGAGTATGCTGAATCTGGGAGTAGGTTCTGGAGCTGGAGTGCCTGGATTTATATCCTGGCCACTACAGAGGGTAGCTGTGTGACCTTGGGCAAGTTAACTCATCTCTCTGTGCCTCAATTTCCCTACCTGTAAAGTGGTGATAATGATAGTACCTACCTCAGAGGCTAGTCAAGATTAAGTAAGTTAATACTTGTTGCCTGCCATATAATGAACATTTAACCTGCGTTGTAACAACGCATGGTAGTCTCATTTTATAAATGAAGAAAAGGATACTCTGACAGAACTTACTGCAGGCACATGGCTTGTGGTGCTGGGATGGAATTAAGTGCTTTTCACTATACTATGGCAGTCCATGTATGTTTTAGGTGGCTTTGCTCTATCCCAATATGGCCCCAAGAAATTCTTTCTGTCCATCTTTCCTTCCTTCCTTCCTTCCTTCCTTCCTTCCTTCCTTTCTTCCTTCCTTCTCTTCCCTCCTTCCTTACGTCCTTCCTCCCCTCCCATTTCCCTCGCTCCTTTCCTTCCTTTGATCCTTCCATCCATCCCTCTCCATCCATCCATCCATCCTTCCCTCCATCCTTCTATCCATCCATCTATCCATCTCCAACCCTCCCTCCATCTCTCCATCCATCCATCCATCCATCCATCCCTTCCTCCCTCCATCCATCCATCTATCCATCTATCCATTCATTCATCCCTCCCTACATCCATTCTTCTATCCATCCATCATCCTTCTATCCATCCCTCCTTTCATTCATCCTTCTATCCATTTATTCATCCAGCTAGTTATAGTTTTCTCTAGTCACAACTTCAGTCTCCACATGAGAATTCTAAGTGCACAGAGACTAGACATTAAACATTCAACTTGAGTGTTTTATTAGCTCTCTGGCTCACCAGGAACCAGCAGCAAATCTAAGACCAGTCTCCATCCTTCCCCAGTGCCATGGTCAACAGATCAAACATGCCCACTCAGTGCCTTTGCACATGCTCTTTGCCCTCGTTGAGACGCCCCCCCCCCCACAGGTACTCCCCCCTCCAGGTGCTACTCATACATCACCTTCATGGTGAGGTCTTCCCTATTTTTTCTAAAGCTGCCCCCTCCCCATTTCCTGTCCCCCCACTTTGCTTTCTTTTCTCTTTTTTTGTTTCTTAGCATTGCTGTTATCACACAACATACAACAAAATTTACTTTTTACTTTGTTTTTATATGTCTCCCCACATAGAATACAAACTACACAAGGGAGGGGATTTTTATATGTTTCAGCCCCAGTTCTGTGTGGGCACTAGTAAATAATTTAGAATTAATGAATACATTTCACCAACTATAATGGTGGGAGTTTTCACTACTGAAAATTGAAGACTTTTTGTATATTTTCATGCCTCGGCATTGTCATGGAATTATAGGGTATTTAACGGACATGGTGTTGCTTTGAATTGTAGCATTGATAGCAATCATTAAGGGAGTTCTTCAACCCTGATTCAAGGAAAGGACACTAAGCTCTGGTAACCAGTCTGGTCACCCTGTCTACCACTCACAAAGACTGGGAGCTTTTATAATGCCATGTAAAACTGAAAGTTGAAGAAATTTACGGTCTTACACACCAGTGGGCATAATCTTGGAATTTCAGCCTGCTATACATAATATGTTAATAAACTAATATGTGACAAAATAAATATGTAATAAACTAACATGTAATGTTACCTGCTAACAAATACATATTTAAAGTTTTTTTTTAAGTTTATTTATTGATTTTTGAGAAAGTGAGAGAGAAAGAGTGTGAGTAGGGGAGGGGCAGAGAGAGAGGGAGATACAGAATCTGAAGCAGGCTCCAGGCTCTGAGCTGTAAGCACACAGCCTGACGCGGGGCTTGAACCCATAAACCGTGAGATCATGACCTGAGCTGAAGTCGGATGCTCAACCGACTGAGCCACCCAGGCACCCCTAACAAATATGTATTTAAAACGAACCCTAACAAAAGGATGCCTAGGCTTCTAGTTTGAATTGGCCTGTTTCTGACTTTATGTGTCCAAAACCTCCCTGATTTTACTATATAGTGCAGTCCGTACCCATCAAGCCAGATTCATTCAGGTTTTAAAAGAGATGTTGCTGGCCACGTATGCTCTGCCCATGTCAAGTGTTGCTAAAGAGTGACTGTACCCGTGCCTTTGGGGCTTGTATCATGAGGCAGTATCTGTGCTTGAAGGTAAGAGAGGTTATGTGTCCTCGAACCTCACTTCCCACCCTGCGTGTGTTTTTCAGAAATCCTCTCTGCCGTCTGGATTTAGTTCCAGTTTGTCAAAGCAAATATGGTGAATGCGTGGGGAGAAGCTTATGGTGTAGGTTGTGTTTTGGTGAAGTAGAACGAGCTCTTGTTTTGCGAGGCTTCCCAAGCCCAAGCCCTCATGCCTCTGAAGTCTCACGGATGTACAGAACTCTGGTGTGTTTTTTAGTCTGAACTTCTTTCTTCCGCAGTTCAACCATACTGGGCAAGGCAGCGTCTGCAGCCAGGCCATCATGCTCATCACCGACGGGGCAGTGGACACCTATGACACTATCTTTGCGAAGTACAACTGGCCAGATCGGAAGGTGAGTTGGTGCTGATGCCATGCAGCATGGTCCATGGAGAATCTGTGTTGTGCTGTAACCCCCAGGTTGTCCAGGGGTAGGTGCCCCATCTGGACTGAATCTCATAAAGACTACTGTTTCTCAGGCTTGTAGTTTTTGGTTGACCAAGCCAAATACTATAGCTTTCCTTGTTTTCAAAATGACACTTTTTTGGAGGAGAGAAGAAACCTGTAAAGACACATTCAGCGTGTTCAGTGAAAAGACTCACTGTGAAGCGTGCTTTGTCCATAGTGGGCAGCACCTTTGTTTTCCGTGGACCCAGAGCTGCTTGGTGAGTCCTGCATCTATAGATGGTGAAGTTGGCCATGGCGGCCACCCAGTCCTCTCTTGTGTGTTTCTGTGTTTCTCTAGCTCCTCGTTCACCACCCTCATTACCCTCATTACCACCCAGAAGCTTCTCTCCATCTCCCAGGGGTGTTCCCCATCCTTGTCAAAGCTTGTACACTGTTCTAGTTCCTTCTTTGCTTTCCAAGTTGACGTTTATTTATCTGCTGAACCCATATGTTAGGGTGTCCATGATGGATGTTAATGTTTTTGGTGTGTCTGAGTGCCAAAACCCAGAGATTCCTCAAGCTGTTAGCCAGTTTGAATTCCCTGGGAAGATCTTTTAAATTCTGGATACTTGTACTCTATCCCATGCCTACAGAATCAAGATTTCTAAGGATGTGGTGTGGTAATCCATGTTTTTAATAAGTTCCTCTAGTGGGCACCAATCAGCAGATTAGCAGTTGGTGATCTCTATCTCACCTGAATGGTGGGATTTTCACAGGAAAAAGGCCAGTCAGAGAAGGTGCTATCCCAGGGGTATCACAGAGGCGCTGTCCTGTCCCATGAGCCAGTGGCATTACTCTGACTGTCTCTATAAGTGCGTAAGACCATTCAGACCAAGTCTGTCCTACTTTACCTATTTTGTGTATTTAATTTCCTGGAACCGAACTAACCACACACACTTGGCAAAAAGAAAGAGAAGACAAATGACCGCTGTGTCTTCAGCTGTATCCAGAGAGTGTGTGCCATTGAGGGAACGTGACATGTCAAGGTGTCATCCCATGTTCCCTTAGTCATTCTTGGTCCCCACATTGCTCTGATAACACTGACATCTCACCTCACTGAGTGTGCATCTGCATTTTAAAGATACATACGTTTTGAACAACATGGTCCCTAAATGGATGCCAACTGCTTCTCCTGGTGCTCAACCTTAGAAAGAGCCATCACTTCTGAAGCTGGAGGAAACGTTTGCTGTGCTGGGCTTTCTCAGGGGATGTGGGACTGTGATACGGCTTAAGGGATGCCCAGGGATAGATGTGGCTGATTGCAGCTCCCGCAACAAGCACTACCTTAGAACCTAGCCCTCGTATAAGATGGCAGTTCAGTGTTGGACAAGGAGATTTTAGATGTAGGATTTCAGGTGTGGGTTTTCAGGGATAGGTGGAGGCCACAGGTAATTCCTTGATAGATGTAGTCATGTGAAGGGAAGAATGTGCTGGATACATGTGCACCCCTGGAGCATACAGCACGATGCTGGGCATGTGGCCGGTACCTAATGCACAGTCCTAAGGTGTGGCTGAGTGACCGAGGGGCCCGGCGGGGTGGGAGGCCACAGTGCTAGTAAACATGGGTAGGGCCACAGACATTTTGCAGTCATGTGGAATGTTTGCTGGTGCCATGACGTTTCATAGCATGTTGAAGGGTATTTTGACTTTTTTGGGACCATCCTACATAAGAAAGTGAGAGGGTCTTTTCATAAGCAGCTTCATTAAGACCAAATGTGTTATCAGACAAGTCTCACATACTGAATTCTCTGAATCTGTCCCATTTGGTGATACTTGGTGGATAGCAGTTACTCAATAATATTGGTATTTGAATATCCTTACTTGTAAGGAGAGGCATAGAATGAGGGCTTCAAAGACACAGTTCTTCAGACAAAACACAAATGTCAACATATCTTGCCAAAGATACAATACTGACTTTCAATCAGTTGCTTTTTTAGATATATTGGAACCAGGATTCTGGAAGTTTCAACATTACATAAAGGAGCTTCATTGACTTATAAAGTATTATCAAGCAGAAGCAGATTTGACTTTTGTAACAAGAGAGTCTTCTTTTTATTTATTTATTTTTATTTAAAAAAAAATTTTTTTTAACGTTTATTTATTTTTGAGACAGAGAGAGACAGAGCATGAACGGGGGAGGGTCAGAGAGAGAGGGAGACACAGAATCTGAAACAGGCTCCAGGCTCTGAGCTGTCAGCACAGAGCCCGAACGCGGGGCTCGAACTCACGGACCGTGAGATCATGACCTGAGCCGAAGTCGGACGCTTAACCGACTGAGCCACCCAGGCGCCCCAAGAGTCTTCTTTTTAAAAAAAAATATTTTATTTATGTATTAGAGTGGACATATGAGCACATGTGAGTGGAGGAGAGGCAGAGAGAGAAAGAGGGAGAGAGAGACTCCCAAGCAGGCTCAGCACTGTTAGCGCAGAGCCTGACTCGGGGCTCAGTCTCACAAACCGTGACATCATGACCTGAGCCCAAATGGAGAGTTAGATTCTTAACCAACTGACCCACTCAGGTACCCCCAAACAGTCTTTTTCTGTGATTAGAAGTTCATAGCAGGGTTCCATCCCTCCTGCTGCATTCTGGAGAGTTTTATGGTGTCCACATATATACACGTACACATTCTCTTCTTGATGATTTGTCTGTGAAGTTGAGCGCAGTAAGTTTGCATGGATCCCAGTGTGATTTAGCATTGTGTTAAAGTGAGGAGATGTTCAGTGTCTAAGCAGTCCTCTTTCTCTGTTATTCTGAACATTAGATATTTAGCAGAGGACTCTGTCATGCCATAGTGGGCAGTCTTCAAGATCGTAGATACAGGAAATGGGTTCAGGAGAGAGGAAAATGATCTTTTTTTTTTCAATATATGAAATTTATTGTCAAATTGGTTTCCATACAACACCCAGTGCTCATCCCAAAAGGTGCCCTCCTCAATACCCATCACCCACCCTCCCCTCCCTCTCACCCCCCATCAACCCTGTTTGTTCTCAGTTTTTAAGAGTCTCTTATGCTTTGGCTCTCTCCCACTCTAACCTTTTTTTTTTTTCTTCCCCTCCCCTATGGTCTTCTGTTAAGTTTCTCAGGATCCACATAAAAGTGAAAACATATGGTATCTGTCTTTCTCTGTATGGCTTATTTCACTTAGCATAACACTCTCTAGTTCCATCCACGTTGCTACAAAGGGCCAGATTTCATTCTTTCTCATTGCCATGTAGTACTCCATTGTGTATATAAACCACAATTTCATTATCTATTCATCAATTGATGGACATTTAGGCTCTTTCCATAATTTGGCTATTGTTGAGAGTGCTGCTATAAACATTGGGGTACAAGTGCCCCTATGCATCAGCACTCCTGTATCCCCTGGGTAAATTCCTAGCAGTGCTATTTCTGGGTCATAGGGTAGGTCTATTTTTAATTTTTTGAGGAACCTCCACACTGTTTTCCAGAGCGGCTGCACTAGTTTGCATTCCCACCAACAGTGCAAGAGGGTTCCCGTTTCTCCACATCCTCGCCAGCATCTATAGTCTCCTGATTTGTTCATTTTGGCCACTCTGACTGGTGTGAGGTGATATCTGAGTGTGGTTTTGATCTGTATTTCCCTGATGAGGAGCGACGTTGAGCATCTTTTCATGTGCCTGTTGGCCATATGGATGTCTTCTTTAGAAAAGTGTCTATTCATGTCTTCTGCCCGTATCTTCACTGGATTATTTGTTTTTCGGGTGTGGAGTTTGGTGAGCTCTTTATAGATTTTGGATACTAGCCCTTTGTCTGATATGTCATTTGCAAAAATCTTTTCCCATTCCGTTGGTTGCCTTTTAGTTTTGTTGGTTGTTTCCTTTGCCGTGAAGAAGCTTTTTATCTTCATGAGGTCCCAGTAGTTCATTTTTGCTTTTAATTCCCTTGCCTTTGGGGATGTGTCAAGTAAGAAATTGCTACGACTGAGGTCAGAGAGGTTTTTTCCTGCTTTTTCCTCCAGGGTTTTGATGGTTTCCTGTCTCACATTCAGGTCCTTAATCCATTTTGAGTTTATTTTTGTGAGTGGTGTAAGAAAGTGGTCTAGTTTCAACCTTCTGCATGTTGCTGTCCAGTTCTCCCAGCACCATTTGTTAAAGAGACTGTCTTTTTTTCCATTGGATGTTCTTTCCTGCTTTGTCAAAGATGAGTTGGCCATACGTTTGTGGGTCTAGTTCTGGGGTTTCTATTCTATTCCATTGGTCTATGTGTCTGTTTTTGTGCCAATACCATGCTGTCGATGATTACAGCTTTGTAGTAGAGGCTAAAGTCTGGGATTGTGATGTCTCCTGCTTTGGTCTTCTTCAAAATTACTTTGGCTATTCGGGGCCTTTTGTGGTTCCATATGAATTTTAGGATTGCTTGTTCTAGCTTCGAGAAGAATGCTGGTGCAATTTTGACTGGGATTGAATTGAATGTGTAGATAGCTTTGGGTAGTATTGACATCTTGACAATATTTATTCTTCCAATACATGAGCACGGAATGTTTTTCCATTTCTTTATATCTTCTTCAATTTCCTTCATAAGCTTTCTATAGTTTTTAGCATACAAATCTTTTACATCTTTGGTTAGATTTATTCCTAGGTATTTTATGCTTCTTGGTGCAGTTGTGAATGGGATCAGTTTCTTTGTCTTTCTGTTGCTTCATTATTTGTGTATAAGAATGCAACTGATTTCTGTACATTGATTTTGTATCCTGCAACTTTGCTAAATTCATGTATCAGTTCTAGCAGACTTTTGGTGGAGTCTATCAGATTTTCCATGTATAATATCATGTCATCTGCAAAAAGTGAAAGCTTAACTTCATTTTTGCCAATTTTGATGCCTTTGATTTCCTTTTGTTGTCTGATTGCTGATGCTAGAACTTCCAACACTATGTTAAACAACAGCGGTGAGAGTGGACATCCCTGTCATGTTCCTGATCTCAGGGAAAAAGCTCTCAGTTTTTCCCCATTGAGGATGATGTTAGCTGTGGGCTTTTCATAAATGGCTTTTATGATGTTTAAGTATGTTCCTTCTATCCCGACTTTCTCGAGGGTTTCTATTAAGAAGCGTTGCTGAATTTTGTCAAATACCTTTTCTGCATCGATTGACAGGATCATATGGTTCTTTTCTTTTATTAATGTGATGTATCACGTTGATTGATTTGCGAATGTTGAGCCAGCCCTGCATCCCAGGAATGAATCCCACTTGATCATGGTGAATAATTCTTTTTATATGCTGTTGAATTTGATTTGCTAGTATCTTATTGAGAATTTTTGCATCCATATTCATCAGGGATATTGGCCTGTAGTTCTCTTTTTTTACTGGGTCTCTGTCTGGTTTAGGAACCAAAGTAATACTGGCTTCATAGAATGAGTCTGGAAGTTTTCCTTCCCTTTCTGTTTTTTGGAATAGCTTGAGAAGGATAGGTATTATCTCTGCTTTAAATATCTGGTAGAACTCCCCTGGGAAGCCATCTGGTCCTGGACTCTTATTTGTTGGGAGATTTTGATAACTGATTCAATTTCTTCACTGGTTATGGGTCTGTTCAAGGTTTCTATTTCCTCCTGATTGAGTTTTGGAAGCATGTGGGTGTTTAGGAATTTGTCCATTTCTTCCAGGTTTTCCAGTTTGTTGGCATATAATTTTTCATAGTATTCCCTGATAATTGCTTGTATCTCTGAGGGATTGGTGGTAATAATTCCATTTTCATTCATGATTTTATCTATTTGGGTCATCTCACTTTTCTTTTTGAGAAGCCTGGCTAGAGGTTTATCAATTTTGTTTATTTTTTCAAAAAACCAACTCTTGATTTCGTTGATCTGCTCTACAGTTTTTTTAGATTCTATATTGTTTATTTCTGCTCTGATCTTTATTATTTCTCTTCCTCTGCTGGGTTTAGGCTGTCTTTGCTGTTCTGCTTCTAGTTCCTTTAGGTGTGCTGTTAGATTTTGTATTTGGGATTTTTCTTGTTTCTTGAGATAGGCCTGGATTGCAATGTATTTTCCTCTCAGGACTGCCTTCGCTGCATCCCAAAGTGTTTGGATTGTTGTATTTTCATTTTCGTTTGTTTCCATATATTTTTTAATTTCTTCTCTAATTGCCTGGTTGACCCATTCATTCTTTAGTAGGGTGTTCTTTAACCTCCATGCTTTTGGAGGTTTTCCAGACTTTTTCCTGTGGTTGATTTGAAGCTTCATAGCATTGTGGTCTGAAAATATGTATGGTATGATCTCAATTCTTGTATACTTATGAAGGGCTGTTTTGTGACCCAGTATGTGATCTATCTTGGAGAATGTTCCATGTGTACTCGAGAAGAAAGTATATTCTGTTGCTTGGGGATGCAGAGTTCTAAATATATCTGTCAAGTCCATCTGATCCAATGTATCATTCAGGGTCCTTGTTTCTTTATTGACCGTGTATCTAGATGATCTATCCATTTCTGTAAGTGGAGTGTTAAAGTCCCCTGCAGTTACCACATTGTTATCAATAAGGTTGCTTATGTTTGTGAGTAATTGTTTTATATATTTGGGGGCTCCCGTATTCGGCGCATAGACATTTATAATTGTTAGCTCTTCCTGATGAATAGACCCTGTAATTATTATATAATGCCCTTCTTCATCTCTTGTTACAGCCTTTAATTTAAAGTCTAGTTTGTCTGATATAAGTATGGCTACTCCAGCTTTCTTTTGACTTCCAGTAGCATGATAAATAGTTCTCCATTCCCTCACTTTGAACCTGAAGGTGTCCTCAGGTCTAAAATGAGTCTCTTGTAGACAGCAAACAGATGGGTCTTGCTTTTTTTATCCATTCTGATACCCAATGTCTTTTGCTTGGCACATTTAGTCCATTTACATTCAGTGTTATTATAGAAAGATACGGGTTTAGAGTCATTGTGATGTCTGTAGGTTTCATGCTTGTAGCGATGTCTCTGGTACTTTGTCTCACAGGATCCCCCTTGTAGGATCTCTTGTAGGGCTGGTTTAGTGGTGACGAATTCCTTCAGTTTTTGTTTGTTTGGGAAGACCTTTATCTCTCCTATTCTAAATGACAGACTTGCTGGATAAAGGATTCTCGGCTGCATATTTTTTCTCTTCATCACATTGAAGATTTCCTGCCATTCCTTTCTGGTCTGCCAAGTTTCAGTAGAGAGATCCGTCACGAGTCTTATCCATCTCCCTTTATATGTTAGAGCACGTTTATCCCTAGCTGCTTTCAGAATTTTCTCTTTATCCTTGTATTTTGCCAGTTTCACTATGATATGTCGTGCAGAAGATCGATTCAAGTTATGTACGTCTGAAGAGGAGTTCTCTGTGCCTGTTGGATTTCAATACCTTTTTCCTTCCCCAGATCAGGGAAGTTCTCAGCTATTATTTCTTCAAGTACACCTTCAGCACCTTTCCCTCTCTCTTCCTCCTCTGGAATACCAATTATGCATATATTATTTCTCTTTAGTGCATCACTTATTTCTCTGATTTTCCCTTCGTACTCCTGGATTTTTTTATCTCTCTTTTTCTCAGCTTCCTCTTTTTCCATAATTTTATCTTCTAGTTCACCTATTCTCTCCTCTGCCTCTTCAATCCGAGCTGTGGTCATCTCCATTTTATTTTGCAGCTCATTAATAGCTCCTCCTGGCTGTTCCTTAGTCCCTTGATCTCTATAGCAATAGATTCTCTGCTATCCTTTATACTGTTTTCAAGCCCAGCGATTAATTTTATGACTATTATCCTAAATTCATTTTCTGTTATATTGTTTAAATCATTTTTTATCAGTTTGTTAGCTGTCGTTATTTCCTGGAGGTTTTTTTGAGGGGAATTCTTCCGTTTCATCATTTTGGATAGTCCCTGGAGTGGTGCGGAACTGCAGGGCACTTCCCCTGTGCTGTCTTGAATAACTTGCATTGGTGGGCGGGGCCGCAGTCAGACCTGATGTCTGCCCCCAGCCCACCGCTGGGGCCACAGTCAGACTGGTGTGTGCCTTCTCTTCACCTCTCCTAGGGGCAGGATTCACTGTGGGGTGGTGTGGCCCGTCTGGGCTACTTGCACACTGCCAGGCTTGTGGTGCTGGGGATCTGGCATATTAGCTGGGGTGGATCGGCAAGGTCCACAGGGGTGGGAGGGGCAAGCTCAGCTCGCTTATCCTTAGGTGATCCGCTTCGGGAGGGGCCCCTCTTCCGTGGGCCTCTCGTCTGCACTTGGCTCCGGAGAATCCATTCTGCTAGTCTTCTGGTGGTTTTCTGGGTTATTTAGGCAGGTGTAGGTGGAGTCTAAGTGACCAGCTAGACGCGGTGAGCCCAGCATCCTCCTATGCCGCCATCTTCCAACCCAGTCTAGAGGAAAATGATCTTAAGACTGGAAAGTGTTTCCCATAAGACAGTGGTTCTCAAACTTGAGCAAACATCAGAATCATCTGGACTTATTCCAACATGCATTGCTTACCTCCTGCCAGGAGTTTCTGATCCAGTAGGGCTGGCTGGGGCCTGGGAATGAGCATTCCTCACACATTGCCAGGTGACGTGGATGCTGCACACTTGGGGAGCAGCTACCATAGGAAACAGCCTGAGGAACAGTGTTTGCTTCTGCTGTGGGCTGGGATACTTTTGTTCTCTCTGCTTATTTTATGAGCACCTGCTCCTTTGGGCAAATCCAGTGCACAGGTATGTGTTTCTTGACTCATACTTTGTTTAAAAAATTGCCAACTCCTGATCATCATTTAAAAATCTGAAGGGGGCTCTGGGTGGCTCAGTTGGCTAAGCATCCAACTTCAGCTCAGGTCATGATCTCACAGTTTATGAGTTCAAGCCCTGCGTTGGGCTCTGTGCTGAACAGCTCAGAGCCTGGAGTCTTTGGGATTCTGTGTCTCCCTCTCTCTCTGTCCCTCCTCTGCTCATGCTCTGTCTCTCTCTCTCTCTCAAAAACAAGTAAATAAAAATAAAAATCAATCAATCAGTCAATCAACGTGGAGAGAGTTGAGG
Source organism: Prionailurus bengalensis (assembly GCF_016509475.1). Classification (NCBI taxonomy): domain Eukaryota; kingdom Metazoa; phylum Chordata; class Mammalia; order Carnivora; family Felidae; genus Prionailurus; species Prionailurus bengalensis. The sequence continues at coordinate 23,178,111 of NC_057348.1, forward strand.
TGGCTGGTTGGCTCATTTAAGCACCAGACTCTTGATTCCGGCTCAGGTCATGATCTCGCAGTTTGTGAGTTTGAGCCCCATGTCAATAGTGTGAAGCCTGCTTGGGGTTTTCTCTTCCTCTCTCTCTGCCCCTCCTCTACTCATTCTCTCTGTCTCTGTCTCTGTCTCTCTCTCTCTCTCTCTCTCTCTCTCAATAAATAAATAAATAAACAAACAAACAAACAAACAAACTTTTAAAATGTTTACTCCTTTAGAGAGTATGTAAAATTTTAAAGTTTTAGTTTCTCTCATAAAGGGGTATACTTGGCACTTTGGATCCAACATTCTCATATAGCAAAAAAAAAAAAAAAGGCTGGAGCTGAGAAATGGCTGCCCCCTCAGATGCATGCTGCTTTTGACTATGACCTCTCCATTCTGTCATCTCCACCCAGCCCACTTCACTCCTGTGTGTTACATGCCCACAGGTGTGGAGTTCTGGATTAACAGGTAGTTGCTGTTTCCCAGCCATGGTTTGTATTCCCCAGCTTCTGGGGCTTTGTTCTTTTGTCTTGGGTTTGCCCCGAGCTTTCCCTCTTCTCTTCTCCTCAGAGGTCATCTTGTCTTTGCTTGAGTCCTAAACTTTAGACTCCCTCAGGATTGTTGTTAGGGAAGTGTAGATTCATGTCCAGCATGATAATTACCTCTAGGCCTATCTTTCATCTTCATTGGTTTGGTGAGTCCTTGGGGACAGATTCTGTATCTCCTAACAGTGCCACCACCATGCGCCATGTCCCAGCCCTGATGAGAAGTGTGACATAGAGACCCTAGGGTGGTCTCATGATTCCTGCCTCCAGGTGTTTACCCCCTGTATAATCTCCTCACCTTGAATATGAGTGAGCCTTGTGACTGCATTCGAACCAATAGAATATAAGAAGGTGAGGGAATTTTGTAGATGTAATCAAGGTCTCAAGTCAGTTGGTTTGACTTAATCAAAAAGGATATCCTGGGTAAGCCTTACTTAACAGAAAATATTTAAAGAGTGACTGGATACTTCCTGAAGGCAGAGACTCTTCGTGGCAGTTTGATAAAGTAAGCAGCTTTTGGAGAAGCCCATTGGTAAGGAGCTGAGGACACCCTCTAGGACCTGAGAACATCTTCCAACCAACAGCCGGCAAAAAACCGTGCCTTCAGTCTTATGGCCACAAGGAAATAATTCCTGCTAACAGTTTGAATGAGCTTAGAGCCACATTCTTCCCCAGGTGAGCCTCCAGATGAAAACACTGCCCAATCAGTACCTTAATTGAAGCCTTGTGAAACCATGAACGGAAGACCCAGATAAGCTGTGCTTAGCTGACCCAAAGAAACTGTGGGGTTGCAAATGTGGAGTTAAGCAACTAAGTTTGCGGTAATATGTTATGTAGCAATAGAGAATTAACAGAAGAGGTGAGGAGAAGGGGAAAAGGAAAGGAAATAATTTATCATAGCAATACTGTAAAATATCCCCAAACCTAATGGCTTAAAATAACAATTTATTATTTCTTGCAATTCTGTGGGTTAACCGGATGGTGATTCTGCTCTCCATGGTGTCAGGTAGAGTCACTGCTGAAGCTGCATGAAGCTGGGAGCTTGGCGGGGCTGTCTCAGTTCTTCTCCAGAAGGCTTCTCTCTCCATGTGGGGCTAGTCCTCCAGGGCCACACTGTGAGGCCACTCCCCTCAGTGCAGTAGCCTGGACTTGACTACAATATGGCAGTTGGGTTCCCAGAAGGGGAAAGCAGAAGGAAGTGGGGAGCAGTCTAGGAGGGCACTTGTGGGTGTCATTTTTTAAAAAAAATTTTAAACGTTTATTTATTATCGAGAGACAGCGAGACACAGAGTGTGAGCAGGGGAGGGGTAGAGAGAGGGGGAGACACAGAATCTGAAGTAGGTTCCAGGCTCTATCAGCACAGAACCCGACGTGGGGCTTGAACTCATAAACTGCGAGATCATGACCTGAGCCGAAGCCGATTGCTTAACCAACTGAGCCACCCAGGCACCGCAATGGGTGTCATTTTTTAAAACTACTGCCTATCCAGGGCCTTGCTCAAGGCAACTGCTTAATAAAACATTTTAGAATGAGTTGGAAGAAGGAATGTGTTATTGGTGATTTAACTATGAGTCTGAAGACAGCATCATGATTGTCCATGCAATGTGTCCCTTGCCAGCATTTTATTTCTGAGAGCGGAAATGAGGAGCTATTTATTCATTTATTGAGTGCCATTTACTTTTGCCTAATATCCATTGGTTAGCAGCTTAACAGCAGCTCTTACATACTTGGAATAAAATATGAACTCTTCAACGTGGAAGGGACTCATTGCAGGACCTGCTCAAGAAATAAAGCTGCCTACATTTAAATTAGAAAAATGGTCATACTTGCCACCTATATAGTTCAAGTGAACCAAAAACAAACAAAAAAAAAGGTCATCGAATGATTTATCATTACCTTCCCTGATGCATAAGACAGAGTGAATGGGTAAGAAAATGGCAGGTAACTGATTTAAAGAATCTAATCTTATCAGAAGACCTGTCAAGCCCTTTAAGAGTATAGTATGTTTGCCAACCCCTGATCTAAGGAAATTATTAAGTGTGTTGTTCAGTCATTGAGATGCCTCTGGAAATCCGTGCATTGGCTAACCAACAGAGGATGGTTGTGGTGGCTTTCCCCTTCCTTTCCACTGCTTTTTTTCCACTTGAATAACTGCACTAATCAATGGCAGAGGGGTGGAAACCTTGATTGCAAATACCGCTGTCTGTGCTGTGGGGTGTCTCCTCTGCTCGGAGCCATGCTTTCTACTTTTCTGTCCTGAACAGTTTCTGGTTTTCCCCTTTTATGTCAGTGCTGCACCAGGGCTGGAGTATAGGACGCAATGATGGGCCCATTCAGAAGGGGGCTGAGCTGCAGGCACACAGCCTGGGGCCGGACTCAGTGCCCAGCATGTGGGATCTCCATACATGTCAGACTTAACCTCCCCTTGAACCCTGTTTTGCTGGTGACAGGGGCACATGGCAGTGTCACAGCTTTCATGTCACTCGAGTAACAATGGCAACACCCTGGAGAGAATCACGTTCCCTCTTTGCTGAGACCCAGCAAGCCAGAGACTCCCAGAATCCAAATAAAATGGGATCCTTGGAATCCCTGTCAAAATCAACCTGCTTAGAGGCTAATCACTCTATTTGCTTGGTGTTATACCCCTGGAGGGATGTTTGGCTGCAGCTGCCACATAACAGACCACGTTTCAACTCGCTTCTTCTGTAGGTGAAGTGGTCGTGCACGGAACTCCTGGGGGTGCACGGAGGGCCAGTGATCCTTCTGTGCCTGTTAGACAACCTTGCACGACCTGTCCTTCACTTGGGTCTGTGATGAGAAGTGCAGGCAGCATTAGGATGCTTCATCTGCTTCCCTGGGCCTGAATCACCCTCAATAAGAGCGTGCCCTCAGCTGGTTTCCTGTGCCGAAATGTGTAAACAAAGCTAATGAGAGCGAATTCTCACCGAATGCGAAGCATCAGACACCATTCTAAATGCTGTACCTGTATTTAATTCACACAGAAACCCAAGAGGCGAGTACTGTTGTATCCCCTTTATACAAAGGAGGAAACTGAGGCTACCCAATGATTCAGGGTTCCATGACTAGCATTTGGTGGAATGTCAACCCAGCATCGAGCGCTGAGGCTGTACCCTGAACCAGGATGCAGACATTTTGAGGGGGAAAGCAAAACAAAGTAACCATAGGTCCCAGGGGTAGCTGTCCATACCACACACATTGTCACCCAGAAAATAAGTTCATTTCCTTGGCCTTCCCACCCCCAAGTATAGGGGGCGTGGTCTGCAGAATGTTAGAGATTTAGGGATCACAGAACCACCCATTGAGGTTACAGGCAGAGGAGAAGCGGATGGCAAATGTGTGGCCTCAGGACGAAGCTGTCTGGGTGAAACTAAATGATTTTCCTCTTTATAAAGAATTTCAAAGGTGAATGCTATTTCAGTTATGGGTGCTATGTGTTCTATTATCGGTTACGTCCAGAACAAAAGCGAGGACAGTGGCACTGAGGCCCTTAGAGAGACGACCAGGGCTCAGGGTCCGTGGAGGATCCTTGGTGGCCTGGTGGGGATGGCATGGAGGGGTGGGGCAAACATGACTCCTGGTTTGGGGTCCAAGGGAAGCTCTTGATCACAGAACAGTTTGGGGGTCTGACTTTGGAACTCTTTTGGAAACACTGTTAGAAGTCACTGTCCTTTGATTTGGGGTCACAAAGATCCAAGAAGGAGATCTTTTGGGGGTTTTGCCCCAGGCCTCCCTCCCTTGGCATAATTTGGTATATGTGCTGCCGAAGCGAGCACTCCCTTGGCATAATTTGGAAGCTGAAGCCTCAACCCAGCCATATCCTAGTGGCCTCGAAGAGATGCTGGAAGGCTTAGCTCTGTCTTAGTGGCTCTGAGGGGGTTTTGGAAAACTCCAGCACCCCTCTCTCCTCATCTTCCCACGGGACATGTGCCACTCTGGGGAGCAGAGTTTCTGAGCTGAGTCAGGCCTTATCCTTTTAAGAACCCATCCCTTAAATAGTCTCAAGCAACTTGGAAGGAATTTTTTGTTCTTTCTTTTTTTCCCCTAAACTACATTGTTTCCGTTTCTGACTTTCCAGTGATTTTACAAAGCTCTTTCTTTGTCTTCCTTTGAGCTGGTCAGGAGGAGAAGGGGTTTACCCAAAACATAGCAACTGGGGAAGGAGTTTGGGCCATACTGCTCGTAGAGGAGGTCTCAAGGTGCTCCTCCTGTCCCCACCCCACCTGCACTCCAGCTCTGTCCCTCATACTACAGAACCAGATTACTGTGGGGGCTTAAGGGTGGCAAGGGCAGTAAAGGGAAAGGAGTGGCCATGTGGTGGGGGTGGGGTGGAGATTCATTCATTCAACAGATGTGTACTGAGAGGCCCCCATGTCCCAGGCCATTGTACCAGAGCCCAGGAGCAAGGGGCTGACGTGACAGCTCCAGGCAGATCCTAGAGAGCAGATAACAGATCACAGATAACAAACAAGTAAAAAGACCAGTTGTTAGAATCCATGATGCATTTTCTGAAGGAGACAGACAATAGCTGCAACAGAGAATGGGGTGACCAAGGGAGGTCTCCCTACGGAGAGCACCTGTGAATAAAAGGAGCTGGGCAGGGAAGGGTGGAGGGAACAGTATTTCCAACGGCCCTGCAAAGGAAAAGCTGGGCGTGCATGAGGAACTGGATAAAGAGCAGGTGGCTGAAGCCTGGTGGGCATGGGGGCAGTGCCATGGGGGAGGCAGGCGGGACAGGCAGGTGTTAGCGCCTCCAGGCTTCGATGGGCACAGTACAGAGTTTTGATTGTGATCCAAGGGTAGTGGGGAGCCACGGAAGGCTCTTGAACAGGGACAGACGTGAGCTGTTTTCCAAAGTGCTGACTACCCTATGGGGAACCGGTGCACGAGGTACAGACCTGGCTAGGTATACAGTTTTGGGATTGACTGCTCATCATAACTGATGTCATTGTGGGGGGGAGGCAGTAGGTAATAGGCAGGTAGTAGACTTTTTTTTTTTATCTTCTTTCGAATGTTCCAAGATTCCCCTGTGTCCCTCAGCTGTTCTATTTCAAGGCTCAGTTGGGGGGGTTACATTTCTCTGTCTCCTCCCTTCCTCCCTCCGTCTCTCGCTCCTTCCCTGTCTGAAGTCGCATTTTGGTCTGAAAGTTTTGGGTCAGTGTGTGTCATTGCTGTATTTTTTCAAGGGTGATAAATCCTAAAGCTGTCTTGGGAAAATAGCAGGAACATTCATTTCTCGTGGGCAGTCAACGGTATGACAGGAAAAGGCATTTTCAGTCTCTGCGGGAAGAGCTCACGCGGGCCCTCCTTGCCGCTGAAGGAAGGGTTGAAATGGTTCGCTGTCTCCCGGTTTATTTTTAATTACTTCTGCTGGTATTAGACATCGTGTGACTCCAGCAAGAAGAACATGACGAGACAAGTTGGGAACGAGGCCCACTGATGCATGGCTGATGCCAGCCATTGAAAAATCACTTCATGTCAAGGACTCAGACAGCCTCATGGGCACCGTCCCTGCAGCTACGAGTGCTGTTCCTTTTCTTGGGCTTGGCACTGGGGTCTTGGCCTCCACCCGGACACCACTGTCTTCACGAGGCAGGTAGGGGACGGTGTGCATTCCTTCCTGTCCCTCCCCCCCGTCCCCACCCATCCCCACGCAAGGCCCAGAGTCAAATACTTTTCTGCTCATTTCATTCTTATCTCTGCCCTATGGGTGGATCCTCCTAGTGCCACTCATATCTTACGTGTAAGGGAGCTCAGGCTCAGAGAGATTAAGTCACTTGCTCAGAGTGCACAGCTACGAACCCGGGAGTCTCTGATTCTGACTCATGTCAGACTATCTCCACACCTGTGTGTCCAAACGAAGGGGTTGGCAGTTGGAAGCACTTGCAAAAAAAAAAGTTTCCTGGTCCCACTCTCTGTAGGGGCAGCCCTGGAATTGTCATTTTGATAGGCAGCTCACAGACCACACTCGGTGAGTTAGGAGGGTCTTAGAACCCCTCTGTGGCTCAACGGGTGAAGACTGTCCAGACTGGAACATAGTGAGAAATGCCACTCAACACGGTTGTGTTCCCAGTGGACCAGGCAGGGTCCAGTCAGGGACAGAAGCCTGCCAGTCATTTTCACAGAGAGAACTTCATGTTAAGAATTGTTGACCACAGGGGCGCCTGGGTGGCGCAGTCGGTTAAGCGTCCGACTTCAGCCAGGTCACGATCTCGCGGTCCTTGAGTTCGAGCCCCGCGTCAGGCTCTGGGCTGATGGCTCAGAGCCTGGAGCCTGTTTCCAATTCTGTGTCTCCCTCTCTCTCTGCCCCTTCCCCGTTCATGCTCTGTCTCTCTCTGTCCCAAAAATAAATAAACGTTGAAAAAAAAAAAAGAATTGTTGACCACAGAGGGCAAAAAGAGAAGTGTAGGATGTCACGGAAGTAGTAATGTCAGGCAACAGATGCTACCCCACAGCTGGTGGTGGCAAGCAGGAGAGGGGAAGGGAAGAGGAGAGGTTTTTAGGTAAGACTTAGAAGTCGAGAGGAGAGGACCTGGGGGGCTCGCACAGAGACCCTGGGAAGGGCACACTGGTTGGAGGGGGGTAAGGGTTTTGAGGAGCGGGTGCTGGGGTCTCTGACGTGAATGGACCTGATTTAGTGAGTGTTAGGAAAACTGTAAACTAGCTTTGTTCGCTGCTACTGGAATGAGCTGTCCCTGCCCGGGGCAAGGAGCCTTGCTGGAGCCATGGCGCTGGGAACCAGAAGCCAACAGGAACCAAACAGGAGGGAATGAGTCCCACATCCTTCCTGCATCCTTACGGCCTCCCCCTGCTGGCCCTTCTGGCAGAGCCTGGCCAGAAACAGCTGGCAAAGCAGAAACGTGGTTTGCGGAGCCCCAGCCCCAGCCCCAGCCTCACTAAGCCCGGCGGATTTGGTGCTGAGGCACACCCAGCAATAACTGGAAACTTGCTGAATGAGTTCAGTATTGTTTGCAGCCTAATGACACATCAAATTCTTATTTCCTGGGTTTTATTCCTCTTGCTCTATTGAGTAGGGCTCTTGGGGAGTGGGCAAGCGTAGGGAAGCCGTGCTACCTGATGGAAAGAGGATGGCGTCTGGGTGCCGGCAGATCTGTCCCTCTCATCTGTATATCGGGGTTAATTATGCACACCTTGCCGTGTTGTTCAGAACGAAACGAGATGATGTGCCAGCGAGATCAGGGCTGGGCACAGAGTCGGCGGGGGACACGATGCTATATCCTCATCCTTGTTACCATGACTGACAACTACTCGTACGGTGAAAATCCTCTGCTGTAGTTAAAATGTAGTTGTACTGGGTGAATTCAAGACGGTGTAGCAATAGGTTTTCACATGTGGAAAATAGAAAGTACTTTTTCATCCCTGAATATGGATTAATCTTATGTAGCGTCTTGGTTGACTTATAAGAAGATTAAAGTATTCAGATGCATTAAAAAAAACGTTTTTAAGCCTTTCCTTTTTACCTGTTTCATGAATAAACATATACACAGAAGTAAACTTCTGGCACGCAGCAAAATACACTGAGATTTATTTGGTCATTCACAATCATTAATGAACTAGTCTATGTTAATAGCTAATGTTCCTCAATTCAGATGAGCAACCTGTCTGTATTGGCAAAACGTAAAAAGGAGATTTGAAAAGTAGTGTTGCTTTTGTATTAGTTCTCTCTTCTAGACTGGTGGTTAAGGCTTTACTGTTTCTGAGTGGGGTGACTTTGGGCTAGTGACTGAATCTCATGCCTAGCATCGTCATCTAGGAAAGGGGAGGGGGTGGTGCAGAAATCACGCTGCCCGGGCAGGGTTGTCCAGCAGGCGGGAGGTGCTTGGCTAATGCCAGTGATGGAGAAGAGACTGGGGTCTGCAGGAGTCTGGGCCAGGCTCTGCAGGTGTCTGGGCCAGGCTCTGCAGGTGTGTGCTCGGAACAAACGTCCTCAGGCAGCCGGCCCTGCTGTGAGGGAGGAGGATCCGAACCTGGCACGGCAGGTTCCGGAATACGTGTTGCTGGTGGAGTGGTTTGGGAAGTGCTTAGTTCTCTTAAGCAGCCTTGTATCCGCTTCCCGACCTCATTGGCCAAAACACTCCCCCGTGGACTGTTTGGTGGGAAGCCTCACAACAACCTGCTTGTGGGAGTCCTTGGATTGCGAGCTGATCTGTCTGAGTCCACAGAGGGGTCCTCTGGCAGAGGCTGTGTGCCTCTGCTAGCGGGAGCTGCCGGGCGGCCGTCTGGGAGAGCCTTGCTCACACTGAGCCCAGCTTGTATGTTCGCCATCTCACCAGTGTTGCCCACTTTCCTGGGTTTCCTTCCTAGGATGGGCTGGGGTGGGGGTGCTTTTCAGGACTGAGAGGAGGGCAGAGCAGCCCTCCCCCCACTATCTAGAAAGGTGCCCCTGTGTTCTGGGGGTCAGGAGCCTGCAAGCCAACTGTGCTTTTGCAGCTCCTGTTGCTCTGATACCTGCACTTAAATTTTAATCAAATCACATTTCATCCCAAGCTTCAGATAGATTGGCTTCATAGAAGGCACTCCACCGCCTGTTCTCTACACAGCAGCCAGAACTTCAAAAACGGAGGCTGGTTTTGCCAAAAATCGGGGCAAAATTTACCCCCCAAACCTGACTGGCTCCCCAGGCTGTGCTGAGTTTCAGCTGATGTCCCAAGAGAGAGACCGGTGCCCATTCATCTCAGCCTCCTCTCGACTGCTGTCCCCTCATGCCCTCTGCACAATCCACTGCTCTCATTGGCTCTGGGCATACGGTCACTTTAGGACATCAGCACTTGCTGCCCTCTCTGCCCGGGACACTTTGCCCTTTGATTTCCAGTTGGCTCCCTCCTCACTTTCTTCATGTCCTTGCCCAGACACCACCTTTTCAACGAGACCTACCCTGACTCTCTGATCTAATGTTATCCCCAGCCCTGACCACCAGTAATCTTGGTTGGTTATTGCTTTCCTTTTAATGGCAGCACTTTGGGTCCGTAGCGTACCATATAAATATCCCAAGGAGGCAAATTGTGCCTGGTGCCCCATCCATTAGAAACATGACTCTACGAGAACAGGGTGCTGTGTCTGTTTTGTCCCTCTGTGTGCCGCAAGTGGCCAGACCAGTGCCCAGCACACACGTGTGCTCAGGAAGCCTTCCCAGAAGGAGGGAGCCGGTGCTGGAGCAGCACTTGGCTGAGTTCTTTGCAAGTATCATCTCCTTTGATCCTGGCAGCACCTTTACGGTGTAGATGCTTATAGTATGTCCCTTTTATTGGTGACAAAACTGACTCAGAGCAGGTTAAGCAACTCTGCCCCAAAGCCCTACCTTTAGCCTGCTTGCCAGCAACCCCATTCTGGTCTGAGACCCTGGGGTGGTCCAAGAGAGCACGGAAGCCACCTGAGGACTTCCAGCTGAGCTTCTCTGGGAAGGTAGAGGGTGCCCAGGGACCTGTTGAAAGGCTTCCAGGTAAGGGAATTTCCAGCACCTCAAACGTTTTGGTGGCACTAAATGCAGTGCTAATTGACAGTTGGTGTCATTATTTCTGCAATAAGTATCTTTCCAGTAGACACAAGATTGGCTCCTGTTTCCTTCCCCATCCCTGAAAGTTTAGTACTAGACATGGTGCTGGATGCGTAGTAGGTACTCCGTAACCATTTGTGGAGGGGAGGGAAGAGCAAGAAGATTTAGGTCAAGATGAGGTTTCTGGGGGGCACCTGGGTGGCTCTGTTGGTTCAGCATCTGACTTCGGCTCAGGGCATGATCTCGCGGTTCCTGGGTTCGAGTCCCGCGTCAGGCTCTGTGCTGACAGTTTGGAGCCTGAAGCCTGCTTCAGATTCTTGTCTCCTCTGCCTCTGTTCCTCCCACGCTCACACTCTGTCTTGTTCTTTCTCAAAATAAATAAACAAAACAAAAGAAAAAAGACAAGGTTTCTGCATCCCCCTTGTGAATCCTCAACTGCTTTGAGTTTTAAATGCCATGTGCACAGAGGTCTGACTCAACCTTCAAACTCGATCCCAACAGCCCAACAGGAAGGGTCCCCAACTCCAGCCTGACTCTGAGCCCTGCACCCCTTGGTAGCTCATACTTGTTTTCATTTTGCTGGGTCTTTATCATAGAGAAGCCCTTTGCTTTTCAGCTAACTTTGTTGGTAGAGAAATCACCCTTATTCCTCATAAATGAAATTCCTTTTTCCAGTAGATTTTGGGAAATCCACTATCTTCCATAGGGTGATCTCTTCAATCAACTGGGGACAAAACTTGAGGCTCCCAATGCCATTTGGTTTTGGCCATCGACCTGGTATCTCCCTGGCTACCCTTGGCTTAATCCTGTCCGTAAAAAAACACTAAGGGAGGAGATTTATAGGGCTTACTGAATATGTTCCATCACTGTGGCCTGCACCGTGGGCCCTGCTCTCAGCTCCAAGCCGCCCAAAGGGCCTTTCCCCTCCCTCTCCACATCATAGCAAAGTTGACTTTTGTCCATTGTTCACTGTTTCATAATCTCATCGTAGATTCTGTGCTATACCCTTCACTCCTCTGGGATTCCTACCTAGATTAAAACAGCTGATGGTGCTGACCGGTGGGGCCTCTTCGGGAGAGGCTGGTCTGAGCTGCATGCTAACTGCCTGGTGGGAAGACTGCTGCCTTGCACACTTTATTATAAAGCAAGAGGCCCATGTGGAGATCATGCTAGAATAACCAAATGAAAGTGAGGTGTAGAGGGAGGATTAGCCAACTAGCCATGCAGCCTCTGGGGCCACATCAGGCCCTGGAACAGATTTCCACAGGGCCCTCTGATTTGGAGAGGGTTAACCTACCTGGGGGCAAGAGTCTGGCACCTTTTGGGTCAGAAGCCTGAATTTTTGGCACTCCCTGATCCTTGGTTCCATGAATCTGATCCTTAGAATGCATAGAAACTTTAAGGCTTTTAATATTTGGATCATTTTAATTTTGCTCTCACCTGATTTGTGTCTGTGCCTCAGTGGGCCAGAGGCAAAAATGATGGTTTCAGAATTTTGAAGAAGCGTGTTCCAGTTCAGAGTCCAAACGAAAGGATCTCTGTGTGAGCCAAAGAGATACTTACTGAAATGTGTTTTCTCTCCGTAGAGTAATTATCTCAACCCTCCTAAAAATATGGATCCTTTCTCTTCCTCTGGACTTCAGAAATTGCCTATTATGAGCTCTTCTCATTAAAAACAATTACAGTCCCCCTTTAAAAGACAATATCCAGTGAGAGTTGTCTAAAGCTAGGGATGGAGAGTGGGCCCCCCGACATCAGGGGAAAGGGGTGAAACCCTCCAAGCTTCTGATTTGTAAAATGGCCTTGCTAATAGGAGCTTCTTTCCAGTTTTCTTGCAAAAACCATGAGAAAGGGCACCTAGCAGGTGCTTCCGGTCCACAGATCCAGCGAGGGAAGTGGGACAAAACTCATGATGAAAAGGAACAAAGTAAATGAGCCAGGAGCCTTGAAGAGACCTAGATGGAACTTGAGATATTGAGAATGCAAAAACACTTAGGAGGAGTCCTTTAGACCTTTCTGGAAGAATCCCTCTCTACTGTTGCTATGGCCAGTTTTCATTGACTGAATTCTACACTTTGCAGCTGTGACTGACCACCGGCTGTTAGGTTACCTCTATGACCTTGCCTAGCTAATTGAGAGCAGGTTGGGGGAGGGGGGGGAGCGCTCTGCAGGCCTCAGTGTCCATGAGCTCGAGACAGGTTGGCTTACATTTAGGGACAGTGCAGGAGCCATGTTGTCCTTAGCTCCATCTGGGCCCGAGGGGCGAGTGTGAACTAAGGGTCCACCCCTCACATCACCGGGCCTCATGGAGTTATCTGTGCGGTGACTTGGTCTTTAGGGCCCACAGACTTTGATCAACCTGTGGCAGAAGGTTTGTGTGAAACCCTTCCTGGCTTTCTTTTTCTTTTTCTTTTCTTTTTTTTTTTTTTTTTTAAACACAAATGGGATCTGGAATTGATCCCAGATAATACATCTGCCTCTTAATTTCACTTCAGAGGGGCAGGATAACAAGAAAGGCGATGAAGACAAGTAAATGCATTTATGATTTATGCCCCTGTGATAAATCAATGGATGATTTCTCCCCAAAATGTGGTCACTGCCCTGCTAACTCATACCAGCTGACACATCTGTGAGGTGCACAAGGGAATGGGGGCTGAGCCCTCTCCACACCATGTGCACGCCAGGCCTGGAACCCACACCCCACGGGTGGGATTTGGACATATGAGCGAGCTGGCTATACACAGTTAGGAAGATGGCTGCTTCATCGCCACCTTTTTCTCCCCCTCTAGTCTGTATTTTCCTTCCTTGCGTCCTGCTGGTGCAGTTACATGCAGCCTGTTCTTGGTTCATCTCCAGCATTCCTGCGCTTGCCTTCATGTGTGGGGAGTTAGATTTTTCCATTCCCTAAAGGTGATTCGATCAGGCCAGTTCCCACCAGAGTCCCCAAAGCAAGCAGGGAGAGTGGAAAATCACATTAACTCTTTCATTAACTCCAGCTGTTTCGCGCCGAGTCTGAGATGGCAAAGGGATTTCTTCTGGAGGGCCGGCTCCTGGCCTGGGGAGGGGCTCACCAGAGTGCTCACTTGGGAAGGGGTGGAGGTGGGGGTGGGGGCTGGCGTCTGGCTGGGCGGAGACAGGGCCATGGCCAGGAAGCAGTGTCCCCGTGCACGAGAAGGCCAGCAGTGGCCCTGGTGCCACACGTCTGCCATCCCTCTCCTCGTGGTCTCTCCACATCCTGAAGGCCCAGTCGCCTTGCCTTTCTGAACCTGGGAAGTTAAATGTACATGTTCCAAAAAATTGTCATTAGAAATTTTCAAAAATCTCTTGAACCATTTCTTTGGCTGCTTGCTTACTTCCCCAACTTTTTTTTTTTTTTCCAAGCATCATCTGAAGTTAATTTATCCAGGAGTAACTTGGGCTTTGGGGGAAAAAAAAGTCACCTTCTTTTTATAAGTTACCTGTAAATGAAACTGCCTAGTTTTGCCTCCCATTTTCTTCTTGTTGAAAAATGTCTTAGTTACTCCGTTTTTGCCTTTTATTACACAAACTTGAGAAACGCTCAGGAATGCAGTTTAAAGGGATGCAACATTATTTCCTTCACCTTTATTTCCTGGAGGAAAAAAAAGAAAGTGCCAAAGCCATTTCCTGGGCCTAGACTGGGAGGCGAGACCCCCGGAGATGGGCAGAGGTGGAGTAGGAGGGTCCAGAGACTGGTCCTTTCTCCCCAAGGCCAGCGAGATGGCTGGCGTTCCTCATCACAGTAGACAGCTGGAGACGGAGACGCTGGCTATGGGGTAGGGCATCAGGCTTCAGTTGGACCCCTGAAGCTGGGGGCCGGATCGCCCTGCTCCATACAGGCTAAGTATAGAAGGGAAAAACGAGCCAGCTAGTAAGGGTTGTTCATTTGATGTCTCTGCTGATACTTCACATTACCATTTTCCCAGCCAGAAATAATATACCTGCAGCTGTGTTTCTGTAGGACAACGGGGACATCTAATAATATATCGGGCTGATCTAAGCTGCCTTTTCTCCAGCGATGACCCAAGGGGAAGATACATACTCTACCTTTATGTTATCCGATGGTACTAATCAGAAACCATTGCTGTGGAAACACCTTGCCCTGTTTGGTCCCCTTCTAATAGGAAATCATAAATTAAAACAGATTTTGATAGATTCTGCTTAATGCCAAAATGAAATCCTCACATATTTTGTTGGATATTACATAATTAGTTGACTTCTCAAAGGAGTTCTAATTATGCCTATGGAATCAGCTCACGATAATGAAATACATTCATCTCTCTGGCAAGCTGTCTGTTGCTTAGCACTGAGCTCCGAGTCAGTCCTCTGGGGTTCGCCTTCTAGCTCCGGGAGCAAAGCTTTATTTACAGCCACAGAACTTGGAAATGAAACACAAAGTTATTTTATTATGTACTTCTTTTTTATTCCTTCTAAGAACATCAGTTTTTCTTAGCTTTCTGTACTGTGTGAATGGCCATGTGTAAAGTAGCTGTACTAATCCCCAAACATAAAGATCTCCCCCACCACCCCCAAATGCATCACTAAGTCTCATAATACCAGAAAAACTGCCAGAGATAGGAAGAGAATAATGACAAGGCCAAAGGGAATGAGTTCTTTGACTCCGAATTGCATTATCTGTAACATAAGTACTTGGGAAAAGAGTTAAATAGATGGGTGGATGGGTGGGTGGTTAAGTGAGTGGATGGTGAGATGAGAGGGCAGATGTGTATTTGAACAGATGGATGAATATTTAATCAGGAAGGGATATAGATGGAACAGAGCTAATGCACAAAACTCTACCTTTGCATATATTATCCTGCACTTGACTGTCGGAGAAAATTATGAAGAAAAAGAGGGACTTTTTTTCTAATAATTTCTTATTTGTAAAAGGGAAGCTCAAAATTCTTTTAATTGCTCAATAGATAGCTTTGAAAGGTAACAGCAAAGATGCAGGGAAAGTTGACTCGGGAGGAAAATTAGAAGAAATGTCTCTGAGACAAACCAGGTAAGAGAAAGTATTATGTTCCAATAGCATAAAATATAAGATAAAAATATATTCTCTATAAATAAGTCACTCGTAACCAAAATTAGAACAAAGCTCTGCTTAAATTTCACTGAAAAGTAGACTGTTCCAAATCACATTAGTGAATGAAACCCAAGCCAAGAAGGAGCCATTCAGAGTGACATTTATGGAGTGTTTCTGCCTCGATTTTTACATTTAATAACGAAGATGCCCTGTCCAACCCTATGTTGGCACAGGCATAGAGAAGATGCAGGGATGTCTACTGGTTTTCCTCTCCCAATTTAAGCAGTCATGAATCTCTTCTGATGGGCGCAGACACCAAAGGCGTTTTTGCTGTTTGTTATGAAGTCACCTCCTTTCCAGATGCCCCTTGAAATACATGTAGAAAGAAAAGCCCTGGAAAGATAGTAAACCAAGTTTTCCTAAGACAGAAGATGTCTTGTTTTATGACACGTGATGCAGGGAGACTGGGAACTACCTGTGAGGGCAGCCTAGGCTTGCATTATCCCCAGCACACCAGGAAATACTTTGCCCCATCAAACACCTTCCGTCTGGCCTAACACCCGGGGCAGAAGAATCCTTATAAGAACCCGCCCATGTGGTTGGTGGTTGAACTGCAGTGGAGCACCTGTGAGCACTTCTTTGGCCGTAGGGTTGGATTCTCCTCCCATCAAAAAAGCCATTCGTGAACTCTGTTGACCAAAGGGTTTGTTATGCCGTGTCTTTAGCAGAAGCAGCTCAGTCCGGCTTAAATTCCCAAAGATCAAGTTCCCTCGTGTTACTCATCTCCATTCTGGCAGGCACCGTGTAATTGCTGTGTGAACATTGTTTTAAAAACCCCTGAGCTGGGTCCGTTCATGAGACACTCACATGATAGGACCTTTCCTTGAACTATTCTTTCCAATAGAATGTTGGAATCCCTGAACCTCACGTAATAGAGTGAAAGACATGAATTGGTCTTGAAGACTAAGTTATGACATCTGCAGGGCAGTTCTGCTTTGTGCTAAATGGATATACATTCAATAAGCATGATCAATCATCATAACTAAGGCAGAGGCTGAAAGGAAGCAATAGTAGTAAAGTCAGATGGCATTTGTAGTAGATGCGTGTGCTTGTGATGATTACATGAACATGTTTCCATTTTATTTCTGTTCCTTCAGAGACAACAAGCTCACTTTCGCTCAAGCCAGGGTGTTGAACCCTGATAATGGACACACTGCCAGTGTACTTTCTGCTGAGTTACAAGAACAGAAACAGTCTAGCTTTCTTGAAAAATTGTGATAAATATTTGGACCATATATTAAAAGTCAAAATAGGCGTTTTAATTTTGACTTTTGGAATCAATTGAGATGGCAAAAACAAGTAGATTTGGCATGAAGAAAGAATTTCTTATTCAAAAATGCAAAAGGCTATGATTTATTATAACTATCTTATTACGTGGTGTTTAAGGGTAACTTCTAGTTTTTAATTTTTTATTTATTTTGTTTTTAAGAGAGAGAGACAGAGACAGAGTATGAGTGGGGGAGGGGCAGAGAAAGAGGGAGACACAGAAACCCAAGCAGGGTCCAGGTTCTGAGCTGTCAGCACAGAGCCCGACGTGGGACTCAAACCCACAAGCCGTGAGATCATGACCTGAGCCGAAGTCGGACACTTAACTGACTGAGCCACACAGGCGCCCCAAGGATAACTCTGTTTTAAGAACAGATGTCAGTAGGCCTCCAAAAAGCAAATCTTCTGAGTGTGGGAGAGAATGCTTTACATATTAGTAATAAATTAGGTCTAACAAAAAAATGGTGGATCAATCAAACGTACGGTGCCTGGAATCCCTACTCTTTTTCCATGCTGAGTCAGTCATTAGTATGTGTCTGGGAGGCAGAAGACCCTAGCCTTTGTTCTTCCTTCTCATAATAATGGGAGTGTGAACAGCCTGGCAGAGGCCAGGAGGCCAGGATCTGCCAACGGGTGCTGCTGCGACAACCGGCCCATCACTCTGGGGACGGAAAATGATGAAGTTAATGTGTGGGCAGGGCACCGCCATTGTTCAGGGAGGCATCCTTGGCCTTTTGCTGTGTTCAATAACAGTGACAAAATCTCGGTCGCTGTTGACACAGGCTTATTCCTCAGGTATAGAAATGCACTCTGAGCTTACTCTTGGCATTTGCTCTACAACAAAGGGAGCTCTTCATCTTTTAAATTAAAACCAAAATCATTCTCTTCCTTCCGGGGTTATGAAAGTAAATATCTTTGCCAGGCCTGCCCAGATTGCTCCAGTGGTGAGTCGGTTTGTTACTCCATTCACTGGGTATAGGGAACAGGACGCTGGAAGAGGACCCATACGAATGACAGAGAACCACTCGACTGTGCGCTGGCAATCAGTGTTCCTTAGAGACCACACTCCTCATGTGGCCTGTAAGGCCCTGCAGAGGTCTGGCATCTAGTCGGCTTCAGGCTTCACCTCAAACCCAGGCCTTTTCCTGTACCAGGGCACCACGTTCTCCCCCAGAGGGCATTTGCATTTGCTGCTCCGGTCCCCTTGCCATGCTCCTGTTTGTTGCTCAACAACACACACAACTTTCAAATGTCAATTCAGACCTGCCTCTCCTGTCTCCTGTGTCCCAGCCTGGGCCGTATTCTGTTGTCCCGCTTTCACATGGGAAGTATTCCCTTCCCTCTGAGCGTTAGTGTCTACTTCCATCCTCCCAGTGGTTTTGTCTCACCGGTTAGCTCCTTCATTAAACTGTATTGTCTCCACGGGAGTCAGGGCCACCCTCCTGGGCGTGCTACTGCATGGTTGCTCCGGGCTCCACATTCAGAAGGACCCTTTGCCTGTCTCGATGCTCTGCTGTTGCTCTCCTGAAATCCTTCATACTTTTTGAACAAGGGCCCCCACAGTTTCATTTTGCATGAGGCCCCGCAAATCGTGTCCTGGGTTGGGGCCATGTGTGTTTCTGTCAGATCTCCAGCATGTGGTGTACGTTCAAGAAGCATTTTGAAAATGACTGTTTCGGTGACAAGGGTTGCTCTCGTTTCATCAGTGCACAAGGTATAAAATGCCTAATACCTAATTTCAAGTCAGGATGGTCTCTATTTTCCTGGCAGCTCACTACCTAATCTTACTCTTTTCGTAAAGTTTGGCAAATGCAACCAAAATTGAATTAAAGAGACATGTGTGTTATGATCTAAGAACAAAAATTGGTTGCAAACCATAGGAAGTATAAAAATGGGCCGGTCTGTTGTTCATTTTTGTTCTAAATTTAGAACCGAAAGGGTGATGTTTAGAAAGCAAAAATGCTAGTTGTCTTGCAAAGGGTGCCGTGATAAGCCGGGGCCAATACCACGTGGGAGACAGTATATCCTTGACATGATAGAGGAAGTTGAGACAGTGGCTGGGCTCCTCTGAAGCAGGTATAAACACGTTCTCCCATGTCCATTCAGGACCACGGAAACGCTGAAATAACCAAATGTCCAGTTTGATCTTCCCATCATACAGTCGGGGAAATGTTGCTCTCTTGCCAGGTAAGCTTGGCCAAATGTCTGCCGAGGAGTCGTGGAGAAAATGCAAAGCCTTCACCATTTTCTGCAGAGTGCCCACACGTTCCCTGTCAGCTATCTGCCCTGGACACCTTTTCCTCTCCACCCCCCTTGCCCACCCCAAAGGTGACTCCCACAGACTGTGGGGTTGGCAGGATTTTCCAGGCTGTGCCAGCACACGCTGTTAATAAATTAGGTGCACAGAAGTGTGATGGCAAGGCGTTTCCTCCTGGAGTTCATAGGCCTTCCAGAACATTTATGTCTCATTACAGCCCGTACAGCAGTTTATGCCCTAATAAATCAGAGACGCTTTGCAGAGATGGACTGGACCGTAATGAATCTTTCTGTTGGCATTTTCCCTTTACAGGCACAAATAATGGAGCAAAACTGCCCCATCTGGCCACTCTGTAAGAGAGAACTCACAGTGGGAGCTGTTTTCTCAAGCATGACAAAGGTCACTGCCGGTAGCAGGAGTGGGGGGTGTGCAGTGAGGGCTGGGAGTGGAATGTAGCCATTTACAAGCCTTTATCACTGTGATTATAGGCATTAGCTGGACTGTCAGGGTCCTGTTCTCCCTTCCCTTGATGGGCCTCAGGTCTTCGCTGATTTTTCACGTTTAATTTCCAGACCTGGTTGCTGTCTTGCAAGCCACACGAGAGGACACACACCCTCAGCATGGCGTGCAGACCTATTCGCGTTGATTTACTTTGCATTATCTTAACAAGGTGTGCTCCCAGCTAACTGGAAATGGTTGCCAAGCAGAGAGAGGGGGGATCACCCTCTCCCTCCGCCTTCCCTCACCAGTGCAAAGAGATGTGCGTTGGGAGCCAAGTAAATATGGAAATTATTAATTACGTGGCGATGGATAGAAATGTGTTATTCTGGCTAGGAAACCAACTCGTCTCTGGTGGAGGTTTACCAGGTGTAAAATAATAATAATAATAATAATAATAATAAGGGTATGAATCATGTTAAAAACAGTGCCTAGAAATAAGTGAGGAATTTATTTTTGATGCTTATGTATTTTCACAATGGAACCCATCACCCATTTTGGAAGTAAACAAATATTGATCATTCCCTTTGTACCTAGTAACTGTGGTCTCATGTCCTTGGAGAAAAATTTGCATCTAGTTAAGTGAAAGAAGCTCTTCTGTTTTTCCTGCCTTTTCACCCTACCTGGTCTGTGCTCCTGCCCTTCGCGGGGCTGTAGAAGAGCTTTGGAGGTGCCTGGGCCGCTTGTTTGTGTTTATAGAGCGGCTTCTAGGGGCCCTCAGAGAGTGGAATGTATCTGCCTCACCGATTTCTATTCCATAAAGGCTTGTCTGGTGCCTCTGGGAAGGCAGAGGAGA
The DNA here is from genome assembly GCF_016509475.1 of Prionailurus bengalensis. NCBI lineage: Eukaryota > Metazoa > Chordata > Mammalia > Carnivora > Felidae > Prionailurus > Prionailurus bengalensis. The sequence continues at coordinate 23,198,127 of NC_057348.1, forward strand.
AGCAAGCAAGGGAGTGCGCGATTTATCAAAAGTGACAAGGAGAACAGAGCTCCTCCATCAGCCTCGGCTACCCTCATATTTACATAACACCTTCCTTCCAGTGTTTTCCCCAGCAGATGGCCAGGTAAGGTTCACGGACTCTGCACGGAAATACAGCTGGTCCGGAGCAGGCACAGGGGATACTTTGAGCTCTCTCTGAGCAGAATTATGCAATGGTCCACACGGAGGGAGGGAGGAGACAAAGTCACTCTCTAGCTGAAGAAGCCCTGGAAATATAGACTCAAAGCCAAGTGCTGCTTGCAAATTGGGAGGTTGCCAAAGCCCAACCCCCAAGACTGAGGGAAAGAGTCAAATCCTGGAGGAGTTAGCAATTGCCCACAAGTGGGTCTGCCTGTCTGCCCTGCTGTAATGGGAAAGTTGGTAAGACTTGATGGGGTCACAGAGGGACATTAATATATAGACCGAGAGGATCACTCTGTGTCAAGGGGGAAAACAGTCTACCCTTCAAAGGGATTCTCCAGGTGAAATAAAAGCGTCCTCATCATCCTGCTTCATCAAGATTCCAGCACCCAGTGAGGCACTGGCTTTGGCTGGGGCTTTGCTCTGAGACTGAGTGTGTGTCAGGAGACTGCATGGGCTACAGGATGCTGAACACACACAGCTGCTTTGATTTAAGGTTTGCATTTGAAACTGGCTGAGCCATAGCAGGTAATTAGCACCTTTGCTGTTGGAGCAGGCGGTACCAATACTAGTTGACTGCTTTGCAGTTCTTGGTAAGAGAGTCGAGGTGGGGTTTGGGGTGGGGGAGAGCTCCAGAATGAGCGGGGCATGCTGTGTGTCCCAGGGGATGAGGCCAAGCTGAGAAAGCAGCCAAAGGGTCTTGATTCAGTGCCCTACCCCTCAGTGCCGTGTTCTAACCCCACTTAGGCCATTCCTTCCTCTGAGATCTGGGCAGACCCCAGAACTTGTTCATATGTCACATTTCTCTTCGCTAAAATCCGCTGTTGGAGACTCTGGCCTCATTTTAGGTACTTGTTTCCAGAATAAAAGTGAAAGGTAAAAAGTGTTTGTTGGGAATAGTTTGCTGTCCCAGGTCTGAACATGGTGGTTGTTTAACTCAGTATCACACTTATGGCTTGGTCAGGACTGAGGATGTATCCTGGGGGTGACATGCTTGGCATAGCTACGATGCCAGCAAAGCCACTTCCAAACTGGGTGACCTTGTGCAAGATGTATAAGGCATCTGTGCCTCGACTCTCCTGTGTGTGATTTGAGATTGTTGTGTTAACTCTCTCAAGGCTGTTGTGAGGGTTGAAACAGATAGGCATGTTAACCCATATCATGGTGGCTAGCGCAAAGTAAATACTCCATAAGGAAGAGCTGTGACGACAGTGACGGGAGAGTGACGCAGATGATGACATCATTACCCTGGGAACCCAGAGCCCAAAGACCTGGAAGCTAGTTTACGGATGAGCAATAGATTTAATTTCACGTGCCAGCTTCTACTGATGGGATGGCTGTGTTGAGCAAGATTCTGAGCCTGCATATGGGCTCAGTGAGAAATCAGTTAGGGATATTTGCCTTTAGAGGTAGAACCAGGGTGATGCCACACACAGTGAATTTGCTATCTCATTAATGCTTCCCTACTGCCCTGAATATGTAATCTGGGGTAGATCCACTTCTCTTGGAATCTGCTGGTCTTTTAACCCATACGTAGAATGGGGGTGGTTGGGCCAGATCAGGTTTCTTCAAAGTGTTCAGCTGAGTATCAGAAGATGTTGGGGGCAGGGGTAGGGAATGTTCTTTGGGTAGGTTTTGGAAATGTGATGTATAATTTATCAAGTTAAGGTGGGTCTTTTATTGCAGGACTTCTCAGAACCTTGATGCGCCAAAAATTCCAAGAGAAGACATTCTTTCCAACCTTACCTGATCATGAACACATTTGTTTTCACAACAGTAGCAACTGGAGAGGCTTGTGTTGCACACCAGTGAAATGAGATAATCCCTGAGGTCCATTCTTTCTCTCCAAAGTCTGGAAAGCTGTTAAGTCTCAAAAACTCAGATAATTTAATGACTGCCTCTCCCCACCATGAGCTTTTCCTATCTTATCAAAAGTGCAGCTCTTTCTTAAAAGCCACATTTGAATGATGGTTCTCCACTGACTTAGAACACCTTTGAAAAATACCAAAGGTGATATTTAGTAAAACACTAATCTTTGACGTTTAGAAACACTTCATCCTGGATCTCAGCTTCAGTTGCAAAGTCATCCTGAAGGGTTGGCCCACTCTTTGCCTTCTTTCTCAATAGTTGACCTTCCTTTCTGGGCTGGTGTGCACTGAGGACCTGTGGGGTCAGAAACGCTGCACTCTCTCTCTCCACCTTAGACTCCTGTCACTTCGTCCGCCGGTCTAAGCTGCCTGACAGGCAAAGGGAAGCCTCAGTCTGCCTTTTACACTTGTTCCGGTTAGTGTGTTTTCCATGGTGGGTGAGGAATAACAAGGAAACACCCTTATGGCACTGACAGTTTCTCACTTGTAATCAATAAATAGCTTCCTCTTGTATTGTCTCTGAAGGTTGTTGAAATCATTTTTTGGTATCAGTAATGCCGTACAGCAACTTTGGGTAATTGGTCTCTGTTAGCAAGCAAAATCCGAGAATGTGCTTGGAATGTAGATATGGTCCCCAGCGTTCCTTTCTTCTGCTGGGCGACACAGAGCATTACTTCCCCCCAAGCGGTCCCACCGAGCACAAGCCCCTTCCGCTCATTCACTCATTCATTCCTGAGTGAGTGAGAGGGGGAGGGGAGTGTTGGAGATGAAGAGTGAGAAGGGGAAGGAGGATGGAGGTTGGGGGAAGGGACAGGTGCAATAGCTGTCTCAAGAGGCTTGGGCAGAGAATGGACCAGGATAACACAGAAGGATGCTCTGCTATGGGAGGACCCTCTTGGGATTTTTAATTATCAGTTTAAAGTCAACACAGTGATGTGTTCTTCTCCCAATGTATTTAGCTGCTTCAGTACTGGCCAGAGGAGGTGGAAAGTTGGATCTAATCAGGGGTGGGGTGCAAGCTAGATGGAAAGAGAGTTGATGGCATTGAGAGCACAAAGAGAATGAAACGTGCCTCAGAATCTGAGGTGCATAAGGAGGGAGGTGAGGATAAGAGGCAAATGACAGGCAATGATCTACTCCGGATCTACTACGTTGAGATCCTAGTGGAGGGAAGTGAGCTGGTGGTCTGATAATTGAGTACATAAAATTGAGATTTTGGAGGTAACACAGTATTGACAGTAATGAAGTGTCGACAGTGATAACAACCTTCCATCAGCCCGGACCATCCAGGTGCCCTCTTGTTGCTCCCGTGATCCCCTGATCACTTACGAATACCTCAGCAGTGGGCTCACTGCCTTTGTCCCCACCATCTACCTGTTGTCACTCTTAGTGACATTAACATCTACACACATGGGTCATCAGACATCCTGACTTCTGAATTTCTTAACACACCATCCCTTCCAAAGATGGTGTCCTCTACCCACTTCAACCACCTGCTTCATGGTTATGTCCTGGACTTTGGATTGTTTTTTCTTTCTTCTATAGAGCCCCTGTTGGTATTCTGCAGAGGTGGCCTTCTCTGGACCATGCTTCTGGAAGTGCTGGCTTTGAATCTCTTACCTTCATAAGCTTCCACTGTCTCACCTTTGGCAACATGGACCACGCGCAGGGTGTAGGAATTATGAGTAAACACATGTAAAAGCCCTGACCCTAGAGGTCTGGGAGAATCCTGGGACAGCGTGGCTTGGCTTATAGCCACTCCTCAGGAAATGAGAGTCCCCTTCCTCACTGCTCCCCAGCAGCTTCTGTGGTATCTTGATAGCAGAACTTATATCACAGATTCTATCTGCTGAAGGAGTCATGCTCTTCACACATAACAGAGCTGATTGAGGGAATGGTAAATGGGGGTTTGGAACGGGTGCACTGGTTTCATCGGCAGCTTGTACCTGAGTCTCGCTAGGACCTTGATAGATGCTGACTCCGTCCTGGGCACTGTGGGGCTGCTCCGTCCCTCCTGCGATAGGGTGTATGTCGTGGGGTGGTGAACGAGAGTGTATGCTGGGTCCTACATGCTGGGCCATTCGCAGGCTAGAAGGGTGCAGATAAATGAGCTAGGTGGACGGAATCTGGGGAAATGACCTTCTGCTTTATCTTGATATCTGGGTCATTAGGACTGTCCTTCCCACGGCTGGCAAGAATTCCCAGGAGCGGAGACCCAACCCACCTTCTCCAAGGAGTCCCCCTGATGCTCTGTTAGCTGGAGAAGGTCGGAGGGGTGCTGCCAGCCACGTGCCACAGTGAGGACCGAGTGGATTAATTAAAACTAAAAATAAACCTTGACTGGAATTGCTGTTGCAGGTGGAGGGAAGATAGATTAGCCAGACCTAAGAATTTTGAAGCCATCTCCCTTGCATTTAAATTTGACCCCTTAAAAGGACTGAGGAAGAGGAATTGTGTTTGGCACCGGGTAGGTAATGTGACGTCCACACCGTGTTAGTTCTGCTTCAGCACATTTAGGGAGCTCCTAGTTACAACATTTTTTTTTTCGTTTTAAACTCAAATGTGTGGTATTTGAGAATCAGAAAGGAGCTGATATATTTGGGCCCTTGAGCACAGCCCCCTCAGTTACAAAAATAGATGTCCCTGGGAGAAAACTTATCCAGTCTACTTTAGAAGCCTTGTGTTTTCTTCTTAGCACCCCACAATATATAACTTTACGTACCAAACTTTAAACTGTTGTAATATTGCTTAATCTTGAATGTAAAATAGTAAAAGTATTTGGTACCATGAGCCTTATAGCCAGTTTGTTAGAAGGCAAACTCACCTGGCTTATTTGATACAAAGAAGCCTAGTTTTGGTAGTTCTCCAGGAGGGTGAAAAATAAAAAGGGAAAGCGGACCTCAGCATACGCGCTATCTTTCAGGTTTTTCTTATTTTGTGGCCAAGAGCTGTAAATGGCAAGATTGATAGGATATTTGAACTCAGGAAAAAAAATTAACTCTCATCACCTGAGCTAACAAATGATAATCTTCTAGTAAGAAGAATTGGCCTCATTGGCCTATTTCAAGACAAATAGATCTGAATTCACTTCACATACACATTAAGGTTTAACATACCTTCCGAAGCAAGGCATTAATTATGAACCATACAGAGTGACTAGATGAAAATTCAATGAACAGTTTGAGACAACTTAGTGGTATTTAAAGAATCTCCTTTTGTAGCCAAAGTACTTTCTCTTTTACTACTCTGTCCCGGGGATCTGTTATAAACCATGTTTTAGGATTATGAAATACTATCATTTCCATCCCAGTTGATTCATTATTTGGGTGGGAAAAACGTCAAATCTCTGAACCAAAGAGAATGTTGGATTCATATCATGGTGGCCATAGGAGTAGAGTTTAGTTGTTAAGCTAGAGGGATGCGGGGCAGGGAAAGGAACTTTAGTCTTAAGAAACAGATCTTCATCAGAGATAGGCCCACGATATTTAGAAGGGAAAGTTAGGTTATCTTTAGAATCTTGAGTGATGCATTTGTGACAAGACAGAGAAATGAAGCAAGAGGAGGGAAATTCATAGAACAGAAATACACAGAATTCTAAAAAAGATGCAAGGGGGTAGATGGAGGTAGCTGTAGGTGAACCTTGTTTTTGAAGACTTCTGCATATAATGATCTGAATCTGAGGAATCTGAGACATGTGTGAGGGTCTTAGATCAGTGGGGATGGAGGGGTCTGAGAGAATCCTAGGACAGTAGTCCTGCCTTCCATTTTAGACAGGTCTTTGTAAGTTGGCTATACGTCTCCAAGAGTGACATGGTCTGGCCGTGGCAGGAGTTGAAGTCTTTCTGCTCTAAGATTCAGTGTCTGTAAGTTTTAAGTTTGCTTCCCATGCAGAATAAGGTGGCAAGAACGGAGACTTCCAGTTGAGGAATTCAAGAGAGAGAGAGAGAATTTAGTAGGAAAGGAGGGACATATAGGAAATCCCAGAAACCAAATCACACATGAGGGAAAAGAGCAAAATAAAAAGTAAATGAACAAGCCCATTAACTGCATAAACATTTCTGTGTTCAGGAAACTGCTTCTTTCTTAAGTTTAAAAATGTAAATGATGGTGTTTCCTGCAGTTGGCAGAGAATTACAGGCAAAAACGCTGGCTTTAAGATCAGATGGGAAAAATAGGCAGTGGCAGCTCACATGAGGGGCTGTATTAGGATCTCAGGGAAACTGGTTCTTTGAAACACAAGTATCTAAAATCCATTGCATGGTGGTATAGGTAATGATCGAAGACCCTTACCTTTGGCTAGCCAAATACACAGAGTCCAGAAGATGGATAAAAAGGGCTCAAGACTTAGCTGTTGGCCATGCTCTGTAGAGAATATCTTCCTGCTCACACATGAACCAATCCGTCTCTCTCTGGGGTCTCTTTCCCCGAGAGTACCTTAAGTCCTTTTCCTGAGCTTGCCTAAGCCTCTTGGGCTCCACACTGGAAGGGAAGGGGCTCTGGGGCTCCAATCCTGAGGTTGTAGCAACTACAAATGAATCAGATTTCCAAGGCTCCCGCTCTCAGCATATTCCTGGGTATTATTATATCCAAAGGCTCTCCACTCTTCTTAGGCCTTCTCAAAATACACTTTTAATACCCTGCCTTAGATAGTAGGCCAGGGAGAGAGGTTTAAGGAGTAGGAAGAAGTTCAGGAACTGTTGAGGCAGAGACCAAGAACTCCAAATCCAGACTTGGGAGCTTCTCTCTATGCATTAACCCCCTAGGGAGCTGGAAGAGCCAGGGGTCCGAGCCTTGCTCAGGTGCCTTGTGGTTTCCCCACATGTGGTGTACCTCTGTGTGTTTGCTCGGTGCTGTTCCCTCTGCCTAGGCCGGCCCCTTATCGCTCTGTCAAATTCCTACTCATCCTTCAAGTCTCCACTCAGAAATGCCCTCGTTGTTGGCAATTGCTGACTTAAATGGATTCAGGAGTCCAGGCAGACCATTCCATCAAAATGTGCTTCACAGTGGATTCACGGTCAACAAAATGAGACCCAGCCAGCATTAAGAGGGTGAATTAGAGTCAAAGGAAAAGAAAGCCATTTCTTATTTTGAAATAAAACGGCAAATCACGGCTAAATATTTCCTATAGTGAATAAAATTACCTTTTTGCCAATTGCCAATTCTTTTAATTAATTCAAATGTTGAAACTTCTGAAATGCAGAATCAAATCTTTTATTGCCTCTCTGACCCTGAACCAGTGTGATAGATCTTCTGTTGCTATCAATTTAAATTCTAAAACCTGTACTCTATGAACAGTGATAGCAGTAGAAAGAGATACTTTAGTTCATCTTTCATGTAAAAAGAAAAGATAATTTTCTCATGCAAATCACTTTTGCAAGGGTGGGTGTAGGGCACGACTGAGAAGGCTGGGATTGTAAAATAGCCTCCAAATTCATTCAAGGCTAAAAGCATCGCTTACCAGGGGGAAAAAAATCACCAGCTACGCCCCACGATCAAATGTGTGGTGTGTAGATACTTCTAAAGATATGCCCTCACATAATTGTGGAAAAGGAGAAGCTGATAATCTTACCCAAGCTCAACAACGTTTCCTTTTTATTTGAAGGTTTTGTTCTGTTGGCTGCACACATGTTTTTAATTTTTCTGGGTGTGTTTATATGTTTGCAAGTTTCTGAGGCCGTGCTGATGAATGGAGTTTTTATTGAATTTATATGTAGCTTTCAGATAGTAAAAATGTGCTCAAGCTTCTTCAGTTTGCCCCGCACCCCCAGTTTGGGTCTTGTCTGAGGAAACTTTATTCTTAGTATTCTCAGGGTTTCCCTGAACTTTTCCTCCACATGCTATGATAATTAAGATATTTGAGAGGGGAAAAATGGTTCCTGTAAGCTTAGTGTCAAGACTATGAGATGGTAGATTAGTTCTTGATGGTTTTCCCTTCAGATGATAAAAATTGACCCAGCTGAGGTGGTTCTCCATGGGCATCCATGAGGCCATTGTCTACAGAGAAGAACATCGACTTCCAAATTGCAGTCAGGACCTCTGAATGCTGGGGAGGTTTGGGGGAGTTATAGCTATTTTGGTACATTTTTGAAAATGGAATTGTAATCAATAGGGGGTAGAGGTGAGAGAGGCATTCCTCTGGGTCTGTTTCTCCCCAAGCATGTAGTGAACACTCACTCCCTGTGCGGCCATGGCCAAGGTAGGGATGCCTTGGTCCACGCAGTGTTGCTTCTAAGTAGGAGAGCTCTGTTGTCAAGAGAGAACATATTTTGTTTGGTTGGTTGGTTGTTATCTAATGGCTTCCCCCCCCCCAACATTCTAGGTATATTAAGTTCTTACTTGGGAACATTTCCCTTTCTGTTCGTGTATATAAGGCTATCTAGGGGTGAGAGGGAAAAATAAAGACAAAAGCCCTAACCTCTCCTGACTTTATCTCTTAAGTCTGCGACACTGTGTCATCATGTATGCAGATAGAAAGGATGGTGAAAATATGAAACAGGGGCAAACATAGAGGAAGGTGGGAGATTGAATGGGTAGGAGAAGGTGTATTAACATTTAAATGCCTATACGATCCAAGCTTTTAATTCATGAACAACTTAGTCTCAGAGAAAATTCGCGACTTGCCCAAGGCTGCAGAAGTACTATACGGGGGCTCAGAATTTGAATCCATGTTGGCATGATTGCCACGTGTTATGTTGCTATTGTGTTGTGCTGCCTCCTTGTTGTGTCTCATTTATACAAAGCAAAGCAAAGACATCACACACACACACACACACACACACACACACACCCGAAAACCCAAGTAATGTAATAATAACAAAGGTAAGTATTTCAGTATAAAGATGAGAAGAAAATGGAGAAGTGGAATTAAGTGTCTGGACCAAAATTTCCTCTGTTTTATATTGTTAGCACATGGAGAATGAAATCAATCAGGAGTAGAATTAAAGAATTTTAAGTTCAGAAGGCAAATGTTAATGCTCGTAGAATGTTCTTTAAATATATCTTTTTTCATAAACATGTCTGGAAACCTGAAAATGCAGATGTATCTTCTCACAAGGTCATCAATACTGATGCCAAAGCAGCAGGCGTGGGGAGCAGCCAGAGGTATCGGGCTGGGTCATGCACTGCTTGGGGAGACCACCTGGAGACTTACGACCCCAGGATGCACTGTCTGCCTCACTGCTGGGTCGGCCCTGATGACATCTCTGAGGCTGAGTTATTAATTTTAACTTCTGGGTTGATTAAATTGTATGACAACACAGTGCAGTGAAAATATGAAAAACGAAAATTGAATCCTGGTTATCTCGCAAAGGCAACTAGATAAAGGTCCCCATAAACAAACCCATATAGATCATATCCTCTTCATTTGCACTCTCTCTACAAAGTTTCCCGCTGACAGGAATAAAGAGGAAAGAGAGAACTGGACGTTCATTTCTGAGATGAAACACTCAGCATGGGATTTCTCCATGAGTTTCAGGGGGCCTCCTGCCTTCACCAGCTTCATTCCTGGGAATTAATGCATGAGGTGGAAGACTTTGGGAGCCAGCTTCTCTGTGTGTAGCGGCCTGCTAGGTCCCAAAATAAAATCACAAAAACAGACGCACGGACAAAAACCTTCCGTGTGGTTATGGGCAACACTATGAAGTAGTTGCTCCAGGCATGGATCTGGAGTCCAGCGACCAGCATTCAAATCCGGACCTTGTTATTCGCTAGCCCTGAGACTGTGGATCAACTTTCTGGGAGTTTCTTCAGCTGTAACATGGGGATAACCAATACTTACCTCAAAAATGGTAAGGATTAAATTACACACAACACACCTAGCACGGTACTTGGGGCATGGAAATCTCTCCCTCTGTGTTCACTGCCGTTCTCCCTCTTCCATTTTTTGACCGCCACCATCAACATGTATAGTTTCTTAGGCTACTGTCACAGAATACCACAGAATACCATGCTCTGAGACAACAAAACTGTATGCTCTCACAGTTCTGGAGGCTGAGAGTCCGCAATCAAGATGTCGGCAGGACTATGCTATCTCTGGAAGTTCCAGAGAAGAATCTGTTCCATGCCTCCCTACTAGCTTCTGGTGGTTGCCAGTCGTCTTTGGTGTTATTTGGCCTCCAATCTCCACCTCTGTCTTTACTGCATTGTCTTTCCTCAGTGCCCAAATTTCTGTCTTCTTACAAGGACACCAGTCATTGAATTAGGTGTATGACTTTATCTTAACTTGATTACAACTGCAAAGACCCTGTTTCCAGCAAAGGCTGCAACCACAGGTACCAGGGGTTAGGGCTTTGACATACTTTTGGGGGATAGAATTCAGCCTGCAACAAACGCCATCTTTATTTTAGGCCTGAGGAAGCATTGACTCCATCCTAGATCAGGCACATCCTCTAAAGTCACCCGCTTTGCCAACTGCTGTATCTTCTCTTCGCCCACGAGTGGACCTTGCTGACGGCATTGTTATTTGTTCAGCGATTTCTTCGTGGGACTTGTTGTGTCTTGTTTTCCCTTGATGCATTTTGTGGTTTGAGTATGTATTATAGATGTTTGATAAAATGGCAGGAGATACTCTTACCTTCCTCATTTCCTGTGAGGCCCAGGAGACAGCATACAAAATTGAAAACCATTATTAAATGTTTGTCATGTTCAAAAAAAAAAATCTCGCAATTGAGAAGCTCTTAGCTGATCACAGAACGGTGAGAGCAGCCCAGTGGGTGCTGTCTGATAAGGGTGAGTATTGGCTGAACAGTATGAAACTCAGCCAGATAAGGGAAGGGTCTGCAAAGTCGCCTCAGCCTTCAATCCCTTCTGTTTGCTTGATGCATGCATCCCACCTGCCTGGAGCATAGGAATCAGCAGAGACATCTGTTTACCTTCAAATATAGCAAGATTGGAAAGCCCTGACTTTGTTTAAATGTCACCTTATGATCTATCAACTCCTGCATGTGCATCTTGGAAGCTGGGCCAGATGTGGAAGATGACAGTGTTCCAGAGGACAGAGGCCTGTGAGGTGTATCTCAGAGGCCCGCTCAGCAGCAGAAAGTACAGAAGGACAGACGCCACGAGGCCGAGAGCTTATGTACTGGCTCTGAAAAATGAGAGAGAACAAAAACAACTAAAGCAAACGAGCAAACAAAAACCCTGAGTTGTGTGAATGAATCAGGAGTCCTCAAAGTTTTTATGCAAAGTACCAGATAGTAAATGTTCTAGACAGTTTCTGTTGTAGCTACTTAACTCTACTACTGTACATGAGAGCAGCCACAGACAATATATAAATAAATGGACATGGCAGTTTTCCAATAAAACTTTATTTGCAAAAACAGCTAGGGGGGGCCAGATTTGGCTCATAGGCCATAGTTTGCCAAACCCTGGGATGAATCAGCCCATCTTATTATTTTCCTTCTGATTTCCAGAAATTATTTCCTAAATTCTATGTTGTAGAAGCTCATTTCCTTCCTTTTTTTAGAAGCTGTACACAGCAGTGGTTAAGAGCCAGATTCTAGAGAAACAACACCTGAGTTCAAATCCTGCAGTTGCCATTCACTTACAGTGTAAGCTTTACCTATGTTTATTCTTCTGGGAAAATAATACATATAAAGTGCTTAGTGTGGTAGCTGATTCATAATAACTCCTTAATAATTGTTGGTGTTTAGCTTTTTACTACAAACAAGTGTAGAAAGACTTCTTGTTCATAAAGGCCACCCCTAGATGAGTCATTTTGTGTTTTGTGAGGTTTTTTTTTTTCTTCAGTTGCTTCCTCTATGTCATCAGGTCTTGGTGCTTTTATGCTGTAATTATTAACTTGTACATTCTTGTAGTCTGTGGAAAGCTAGAGGGGAAGGAAGGCCCTCATGTCCCTCGATCCTACTCTAGGACCTGCCCCAAATAGTGATCATCAAATGCTTGCTGAATTACCTGGCTATTACAGAAATGCTTTTTTATATGACATTTTCAATTGTCCTGTTTTTCATACAGCACCACGGTGTTAATTCAAATCAGGAGATAGAGCAATCTCCCTATCTAGCTAGACCAGGGTTTGCAAATACAAATACAACCCATGGGCCAAATCTGGCCTGCCACTTTTACTTTATAAGTAGAGTTTTATTGGAACACAGCGATACTCATTCATTTACATATTGTCCTATGGCTGCTTTTTCACTGAGTGGCAGAGTTGAGCAGTTGCAACAGACACCATATGGCTCACAAAGCCTAATATATTTACAGACGTTTGTTGACCCCGGGCTAACTCTTCATTAGTATCCTAACCCTTGTCATTAAACTGCAGGTGGTTCAGACCTAGTACTTCAGACTACACAGAGATACAAAGTTGTTTGCCTTTCTCAAGACTCATGGTCAAGTGTTAAAGTATTAAGATTGAATCTACAGGGGCTCCTGTGGCTCTGTTGGTTAAGCATCTGACTCTTGATCTTGGCTCAGGTCATGATCTCACCTTTCAGGAGTCTGAGCCTCATGTTGAGCTTTGAGCTAACAGAGCAGTGGCTGCTTGGGATTCTCTCTCTCTGCCTCTCCCCCACTAGCACTTTCTCTCTCTCTCTCTCTCTCTCTCTCTCTCTCTCTCTCTCAATAACTTTTGAAAAAGATTGAATCTACAAACTAACAGAAGAAAGTTTCAATTACCAGATTTAAGTTTATGTCTTCCCAATTTACATTGTATTGGATTTCAGACATACTAAAATTTGTATAGTACATGGCTGCAGTTCCCAAGTTGTGTGCCAAGGCACCCCAGGGCGTGGCAGCAAAATCCTAAGAAGTCTGCAGGATATTTTAAATTTCCAAGGGAAGTGTGGTAAGCCTCAGCACTGACATATTGCGTGGACTAATAGCTTCAGTGGGTCATGCAACCTCCTCTCAGTAGTGTCACATGTTTGTGAGGATGGGTTTGGGCAGTTGCTGTGATTGAAAAAGCAAGTACCACGTGAAAATCAGTGCAGACCAGGAAACGAGAGTGTTTCTATCCAGCCTGATGGCTTCAAGACTTGAGATGTGTGGCTGGTCCATCAGGTATAAATATCCTTGCTTAAGAATGATATAAAATATTCTTTTTCCAAATTCCCATTAAGTTGTTAGGACACAGCTACTTAATAAACAGGAAGGACTCTTAGATATTTTGGCCCGGGGTTGCTGGAAATCACGGAAGTTTCAACACTCTTACTGTGGCCTTTACAAATGCATATCTGAGTGTCGAGGAGAAACACTCAATATATTCTGATATTCAATTGGGACTTTTCTTTTTCTTGGGAAAACAGTGTCCAAGTTTTTTTTTTTAAAGGATATAAAAAGTGCTGGTGGAAGGGAAAACAGGAAATCGATCATCTCAAAACTCGCTGGTTAATATATCCGAAAGTGTAATATGTCCAAAAATATCTAAACCAAAAGGAATCACTTGGATTCAGCTTCTTCAATAAGTAATAATTTAATGCTTATTATATGCTGGAGACATGACGTTGAACAGAAAGGCTTGTGCTTGCAGGAGTCATTGTAGGAATCATTTTGACAAAGCAGTCTGGCTTTCTAAACATTGTGAGTCTCTTCCACACCCAGCTGAGTTTGATTTTCAAAGGGGATATTGGGTACAGTGCTTTTGAACACTGCTCCTCCAGAGAAATCACACTGGTGTTAGATATATGCAATCATGAGAAAAACTTTATTACTGAGAGTGATTCTTCTATATACAGACCCCCACAGGCACCCTTTGTTTCAACACCTTGCCCAACAGATTATTTTTTTTGACCCATGAGATACACTGTGAATCTTTTGTTTTGCACTGCCATTAACCAGAATGTTCTCCCTCAGTGACATGCATTGATTTCCCTCTTAATTTTATTTATCTTTTGTATTGTATAGGCAACTTATGTTTCATATTTTGTTGTTTGTAAGAATCACACTGGCCTTTAACAAAAGAAGAAAAAGATTAACAGATAAATCTTTAATTAATGGCAAACATGGCTCTTTGTCCCCAAGAGCACGAAGCTCTCATTCCTTATTTCCCATTAACTGGTCAGATATTCATTATAAATATCCTGCATCTTGCAAATTACCTGCTGATGTTAGCCCAAATAGAAGCCATTTGTATCCATAAAGAGCCCTTGATTTATTTTCTTCTTTCCTCCCTCTTCTCCATACTCAGTTTTTATTTGTTACCTGTTTTTCTTTCTCCTTTCCTTCCTCCCTTCTGTCTCCTTTCATCTGAGTGTCGAGGAAGAACAGGGAGGAGGGAAGCAGGAGGGAGGAAGGAGAAAGGCAGGTCGCACAGCTGCTAAGAGCACCAATGTTGGATTGGATGGGGTTTGCATTTATATCTATTTTCTCCCCCCTTGGCTGCTCACACTTTACTTCTCCGGACCTCAGTCTTCAGCCTGTGTCATGGTGACAGTAAAGTGGGCTCTGTGGATGGCTGTAAGGATTGAAGGAGGTGATATGCATAAAGCACTTGACCTACATTCTGATGTAGAGAACAGTCAGTCAGTCGGACAGTCAGAGCTGCTCTTACGAATGCTACTAATTCTAGTGATAGTTGCTAAATCTTGCAGTTTGTAGCCTTCCCTTGCTTCTTTAGCAGCAGCATTTGACACAGTTGGTCTGTCTCCTCCTTGGCCATTTTCTTTGCTTGGCTTCCAAGGAGCTCAGGTGTCTTGCTTTCCCCCCCTCTCACCAGCCTCTCCGTCTCCATGTCCTTTCTGGTTCATCTCACTCCTCTGACCTTGAATGCCCCAGGTGCATGTTTGGTGCTGCTCCTTCCTCTATCCACACTTGGTCCTTGGGTGGTGATCTCATGTTCGGTTCCACGTACATGTTGACAGCTCCCAAATGTGTATCTCCAGGTTCTGCACCTCTTCTGATGTCCAGACCTATTCTTCCAACTGCTGACCCACCTCCACATCTGGATGTCTCCTGGGCATGGGAGACCTTTCCTGCCAGAAGCTTAGCTCCTCACCTGCCTCCCAGCCTGCTGCCCCCTCCGTCACTATCCTCATGTTAGATGGCAACCCTGTCCATCTGGTTGCACAGACCAGAATCTTGGAGTCACCATTGATGCCTTTCTTTCTCTCCCACCTCTCATCCAGTCAGCCTGGTAATCCTGTTGGCTCTGCTTCAGTTATACCCAGACTCCAACACACACACACACACACACACACACACACACACACACACACACCACCCCCACGACTGCCTCCCCAGTCCAGCCAGCTGGACTACAACAGCAGCCACCTAACCAGTCTCCTTGCCTCCTTGGCACCCCTTCCCCTGTAATCTGTTCTTAACACAGCAGCCAGAGTGATTCTTCGAAAATGTATGTCAGCTCATGTTTCTTCTCCACTCAAATCCTCTGGTGGTTCCCATTCTCAAGGACAGGAAGCCAATTCCTTATAAATAATTCTATCTCTACTTGCCCTGCTCTACCTGCCCACCTGGTAGCTTTCTGACTTCTTCCATTTTCCTTTTCATTCCTGTGCCTCCAGCCCAGCTGGCCTTCTGTCTCTGCTGCCTCAGGACCTTTGCATTGGCTGTTCCCTCTGCCTGGGACACTTTTCCTCCAGATCTGTGCACAGCTGACTTTCTTACCTCCTTTAAGTCTTTGCCCAGACATTCCTGTCTCCATATAGCCTATTTAAAGTTATATCTCCCCACTGACGCTGCTTCAGTAACTCCTAATACTTAAAATTTGCTGTAGGTTTTTTTTCTCCATAGCATCTCACATATTACCTTCTCACATACTAAACTTTTGATAAAATTTATTGTTTATTCCTCTCCAGTGGAATATTGGCTCACCTGGCTGGGAAGAGGGTCTTTGTAGCTTAGTCACTGATGATTCCAAGCGCTCCAAACAGGGCCCAACACATAATAAACATTCAATACATCCTTGTTGAATAAATCATCACCATCATCGCCACCATAACTTTTATCATTGCATTCATGTTACCCAGCTCATTTTGGGCACACACTCCATGGAGTAGGTCACCTGGCCAGTGGTATTAGAATTGAAAAGGCATTGTTTTATGGACAGGTAGTTAGACCAAGTATACTTTTCCTCAGGCAGCTTGTGATTGGAAAGCAGATTTAGATCTGATTGAGGAACAAATATGAATGATGAGAAATCATATGGAAAATTAGGAAAATGTAACTTCATAGATATAATTTGTTAGGACACGAATAGATTTGGTGTTGATTTCTTTGTCTTCCTTTTGCATTTCCGTTGGGTCTAGAATAACAAGGGAAACCCTTAAGCTGGTTCTGGAGGGATGCCGTCTAGTCTCCTGGAGAAAGTTACCTTTTAGGGGTAATGCAGCAAAGCCCCACTTGATTGAGGAGCTGCTCTTCCTGTTCACCCGACCACTGATTATATTTTATGGTGTGTGGCCCACGAATGGCAAGAAAGGAGAGTTTGTCGGTTAAGCTTTTTTCTATTGCGCTTGTTTGTTTAGTGTGTTTAAGGATGACTTTATAAATAATTGTAGCCCTCGACCGTAATGGGCTGGGCTCTGTCACTTCTTGGAAAAGAGAGACCTCGGTCCCAACCATCCAGCGCCCTCTCCAGTCCTGTATGGCTGGCCCCTGAATGAAAGAAAGTGAAGCTGCACCCTGACAGAGCTAGTTATACATGTCTTTGAAATATCCATTGCAGGCCACAGAAATAGCCTCCCTGGCAGCTAAAATGTGATCCCACCCTGGACTGACTCTCCTACCCCCTCCCCAGGGTATCCCGTCCAGATTTTGGTAGCAGCTGGTCACTTTGCTACCAGGTGACTCCCCACTGGCTCCAGGACACCATATAAATAGCCTGATGTGTATAATCAGCAAAGGAACATATTGTGGGGAGTTCATTTGGTTAGCTTCTAGTCACACAGGGCGGCAGCATTCAGTTCGGCGAGAAAGGGGACGGGGGCCGTGGGATTGAAGCCTGGCCATATTAGCTCGCCTGGCTGAGAAGAGGTTATCAGAATGCCAAGGGAAGGTGCTGAAAGTGTATTCCCAGCAGACAGCTTAGAAAGAAAAGTAATTATAGTAATCTCTAGCTCAAAGTCCTTAGTTTATTAACATGAAAATGAGCAAATGCTGAATTCCTTCAGACTTCAGCAGCATGGCGAAGGGCCAGCTCTAGGGTCTGTGGGGCTGCCGGTGCGGTGCCTTTGCCTGAAGGATGTAGTTTCAATTTGTTTACAATGTGCTTAGCAAGGTGTTCATGTTGGCAGTTTCTTGTCTTTTGTTGTTTTTTGGCTTCAAGATCTGCTTTTTAAAAAAAATTAATGTTTATTTACTTTTGAGAGAGAGAGAGAGAGAGAGCGAACAGGGTAGAGGCCGAGAGAGAGACACAGAATCTGAAGCAGGCTCCAGGCTCTGAGCTGACAGCACAGAGCCCGACGTGGGGCTCGAACTCATGAACTCTGAGATCATGACCTGAGCCAAAGTCAGATGCTTAACCGACTGAGCCACCCAGGCACCCCAAGAGCTGCTTTTTAAAATTTTTTTTAACGTTTTATTTATTTTTGAGACAGAGAGAGACAGAGCATGAACGGGGGAGGGGCAGAGAGAGAGAGGGAGACACAGAATCGGAAGCAGGCTCCAGGCTCCGAGCCATCAGCCCAGAGCCTGACGCGGGGCTCGAACTCACGAACCATAAGATCGTGACCTGAGCTGAAGTCGGCCGCTTAACCGACTGAGCCACCCAGGTGCCCCAAGAGCTGCTTTTTAAATAAGAATGCAGTGGAGGCCTCCAGCAGTCTCTCTGTATCTTTTAATTTTGACTCTGTGAACATCCCACATGTTACCATGATGCCGTCCATCACAAACAGCCGGTAGCTGGTTAAGTTAGTAGTATTAATTGCTATTGATACTGTTTACAGATTTGTTTTTCCCTCCCCCGCCCTCCATAAGAATCCCTTTTAGGCCAAAGCAGTGAGGACCATTTTTCAGGAGAATGCCAGCTTCCACATCCCCTTTCCCTCCTGCCCCTGCCCCTCCGCACTGCCGGGCACTGAGCCCATGATGCGAGCATGAGCTGGGTGCAGGTGTGGGTGCCCGGACTCACAGGCTCCCTGCCTTGTTTCTCCCCTGGTCAGTCAGGCAACCAGTCAGTGGTTAGAAGTAAGCTTCCGTCACCACACTGGAACCTCTCAGAATTTCTTAGAAAATACTAGGCCTCAGCTCTGTAAACACAGCCCATCAATCAATAAGCAGACCCCAGCCCAGTTACCCGCCTCAACTCACCAACAGCCAGGACGGGCTGCGGCCAAGTTACCACTTTCGATCATTCTGCAGGCAGATGTGTGGGTCTGTAGCAGCATTTTTAGAAAGAGTTACTCTTATTTCACAGATGCCTCTGCCCGGCCAAACCGTTCAACTCTAATGTGGTTATCTATCATCCTCTGCTGAGGATTTACCCAGCAAGGGCCTGAAGAAAAAAGCCATTTAGGTTTTGTTCCCACAAATGAAATTGCTAGTTCTTTTTAATTAGGGCTTATAGGTTGGGGAGTTGGCTGCCAGATATCTGGATTTCATGGACCAATAAAATGTCAGAAGGGAAAAATATACAGGAGCATGGGGTTGGCCCATTTTTATTGTGCTTGGTCAGGATGTGAAGAAAAACAAAACAGAATGACCATTATGTGTTATCTGTCATCTCATAGAAGAATGCACATCTTAACACTCAAGTATAGGCAAGACGTTATCTCAGAGTGAAAGACAGTCCTCTGAATACAACACATTTAACTTCATGGGAAACTGGACACTCTTGTTATTTCCCCCATTTCCCTGGGACTGGCGATGATGGGTTCTCAGAGACTGCTGCACCTGCCAGCATTTGATGACGACAGGACCCGTTAACCAAGGGAGTCAGTCGGTCCCCTACTCAGATCCTGTGACAAGACAGCTAGGGGATGCTTTGTAGTCCGCACACTCAAAATGCCAAAATTCACAGACTCAAGGAGCTACTTTGAGAAAGAATCCGAGATTCTGCTAGCCGAGTCCCTTCCCTTTGAGAGGATCGATTCTGCCCACCCTGTACTTGGCTGCTGTGTGCTGATTCCACTTCCTTCCTTTCTGGGTGTATACCTTTGCCATATTATTATTGTTCTAAGAGATGACAGAAAAATATTAAAGAAAAATAAACTTTTTCTATTAATGTATCTCCTAGGGAACCCATGGCTAACATTCCTCTTGTAGTTTTCCTAGCCTTTTTCCTCTACATGTTTCCCCACAAAATGAAGATCCTACCATCTTTGCAATAATTTTGCATTTTGATCGCTCTTTCCTTTCTATTACATTGTTACCGCTTTGTCGTATCATGCAGTAGTTTATAGGAGCATAATTTCAATGATAGAGTAGTATTCAAGTTCAGATTTTTCCTTTTTCTCTCTGCCTTTTTAAAAAAGGATAATCTTGGTGCATATCACAAGCTGTTTTTAGGATACGTCAAAGTGCAGCACTGGATCCAAAGTTAAGAACATTTTACTTTTTTATTACTTTTAAATATGGGGGTGGGAGGGGCGGAGGGAAAGGAGAGACAGAATCCCAACCACACTCTGAACTCAGTGCAGAGCCCGATGTGGGGCTGAAACTCACGAACCGTGAGATTGTGACCTGAGCCAAAGTCGGATGTTTAACCAACTGGGCCACCCAGGTGCCCCACATTAAGAGCATATTAAAGCTGTAGCTACCTGCTTCCAGATGGCTCTCAAGGAAAGCCGACCAATGCACATGTTCATCTGCACACTTACCGTGACATCTTCCCACCACCCACCAGCTGTGACTAAGATGAGACTTGAAAAAAACCTCAGCTATTGGATTTGTCTATTACCTTGATTATGATGATCGCATCACAGGTATTTGCAAATGTCCAAACTCATCAAATATAGGCTTTTATCAAATATAGCGCTTTGAATATCAGCTATACGTCAGTAAAGCTGTTAAAAATAAAATACCTTAATCAATTGCAGAATAAGTGAGACTTCCACTTATTTTCTTTCCTTACTAGTAAGATTTTGTATAGTCATTTGTGTTTTCTTCTCTGGATTTACCAGGGCCTTTGCTTCCTTCTGTTTTAAATCAAGGAATTCATCTTTTTCCTTACTGGTTTATAAGACGTCTTTTAGTCCTCATCCGCACATACTTTTCTCACTTCTTTATTTGCCCTCTGATCTTCATGGTGGCTTTTGCCATGTCAACATTTAAAGCTTTCGTTAAGTTCCTTTACGGCTTCTTCTTTGGCTAATGTTCCTGAAAAGGACAACTTTGCCTTCCTGTTTTCCTTTTATTTCTGCCTCTCTTTCTCTTTTCTCTCTTCACTTCTGTCCCTGCATGGTCCAAGGGGCTGGGGACAGAAGTGGGAGGCACGGCCAAGGTTGAGGAGTGGATGTGTTCCTGCTTGTTATTTATCTCTCTGGTTTGACTTCTCTACCATTCTGGGATTTGCTTCTTCTCAAATCTCTGTGCTTCTGGCTTCTAGTAACTCCATCATTATACTCAGATAAAATCTTCTTAGTAGCTTCAATTACAGCTGCTGACAGCTGCAGCTTTATAAATAATTACCAGTGGTATCCCTGCTTTGAGCCCGTCCCTCCCCAAGTCAACAGACGGGGGGGCTACTGCCGCCTTCACATTTCATCCCGAGATGGTTGGTGAGAAGGTCCCCATTCCTGGAGAAGTGACTTTCTGCTTTTGGAGAAGAGGAGTCTGCTTTTGCTGCACTGACATTAAGGAACTCTTTTCAAATGCCTGTGAGGCTCGATGCTATCTGCAAAGCATAGAAATGCATTTGTCTTCCTTCATCAGCGGATTTTATAACTCACATTGTTTGCTTTCCTTTGTCGTAGGTTGTTTCCTTGGGAGGGTGTTTTGTTTCTCTGGTAGGATTCATCCAACTGATGGCAGGACATGCACTAACCATCACCCCATCATTGGGCAGACCTGGCCTTCCTAGTCCTGCACTTCACAGAGGATCCCAGTTCTCTGCCCATGACTAATCTCTCCAGATAACATTTTAAAGGATGCTAAAATGAGTGTGGTCTCTTAAATAAGCGGGCAATATTATGTTAAAAACCATCCTTTCTGACTTTGAGTGTCTCTCGGCCTGTGTGTCTGCAGAGTTCTTCTGCTTGGGGGACCTGCTGATGAGAAGCAGTGTCCCTGAACCTGTGACTTGAGGGCTCCCAGCTTGGGAGGATCCTGGAGTCTCTTTTCAAAAGTCAGATTCCAGGGCCGCATCCCCTAAGTTTGTAACTCTGAGTCTGGGGTCAGTCCTAGGTTATCTGCATTTTAATGGGCGCCAGTGATGATAATTATCCACAAGGAAGTGTGAGACCCCTTGCTTTAGAGAAGCCCCTTCATCTGCATATAGAGCCCAGTGGCCACCCCCTCCCCAGGCTTCCACTGTGCAGTCAGCTAAGCCTGGAGAGGGTGTTTTTCTTGACTGTCATGTAACACGTAAGGTGCGTGTGGGCAAGAACAGGACCACACGGCCCAGTCACCCCACTGGCCCCTTCAGACTCAGGTCCTTGTCCCTGTGAAGCTTGCGTGTGATGTAACTGCCTTCCCAACAGAGTCCTCTCTGGAAGGCGGGCAGGTGGGCGATGAGGACTTGGGGAGGGTAGGAGTGCACTCTGGGAGGGCAGTTGGGCAGCTTGGCGCTTCTCAGGACACGTGGCTCTTCTCATGCTTCCTTTCTGCATTTCACAAGTATGTGGAACCATAAATGGCCATCAGGGGACCACTTCTTAGCATGGTGACTCAGCAGTTAAATTTCACTGGCCCGTGCAGCCCCTTTCTCACACCCTCCAACAGGACAGGGCTTAGGCCATGGACTTGGGGGAAGAGACAGCCTCATGGGAGAGAGAGACTCCAATTTGGAAGGGGGGGGTGTGGAGGTGCCTCCTGAGAGAGCCTGATCCCATGGCATCCTCCATGAATCCCCCCTGAGACTCAGAAGAGAAGTAGGAATCTCTGGGCTCCCAGGAGGTTCTTAGCAACCTCCCCCAAAATTTCCTCAAAGCAGGCCCGAGAACAGCTTGCAGTCCAGGGTGGGCTCTTGATGGCAGTAGCAGCTACTGTCTCCAGTTTCGGGGGACAAGTAAAGGTTCTGAGTTTGTGGACTCAAGTCCCTCTCCATCGATTGCATGGAAACACTGCTCAAGGTCCTGCATGTGTGTTCCGCTTTCTCAGCCTCTTCTCTTTCCTGCTCCTCCCGTCTGGGCTGCAAGGTGCCCCCTCTCTTATGGCCTGGGAAGGAGTGGAGCAGTGCGCACACTTAACTTATTTTTCATGCATTCCAGAGAGAGGGAGTCAGAGCAAGAGTGCTGTAGGCAAGATACTTCTGGTCCTTTCGTAACTACCTTCCATGAATTCAAATCACCCATTTTAACAAATGCCAAAGCCACTGCTGAGAAGGGAATGGGGGAGGAGACGAGGGAAGGGTATTTGCTAAATATCGTTAAGATGGAGAGCAGCTAATTCCTTTTTTCCTTAGCCACACTGAGTCTTGTTTGTTTGTTTTTTCCTTCCAGAGTCTCATTTCTCTGATGGGCACGGTGATCTGCATTGTTGGCCTGTTGTTCATTCTTATTTTCTAAATTACGCCCAATATGTTATCTTAGCAACACTTTCCACAAACAGAAAATCATGTTTATTGCCCCTTTTGAACTCTGCTGTCGCTGTTTCTGCTCCCTCCTTACCTTTGTTTAAAACGACCAACTGCAGACAATCCAAATAACAATGTTTTCAAGCTATTGTCAGATCATAGTG
This sequence comes from Prionailurus bengalensis, assembly GCF_016509475.1. Lineage (NCBI taxonomy): Eukaryota > Metazoa > Chordata > Mammalia > Carnivora > Felidae > Prionailurus > Prionailurus bengalensis. The sequence continues at coordinate 23,220,926 of NC_057348.1, forward strand.
ACAATTGATTCCTTGTGGTGCTTCCCAGGAGACTACCCGTGGATGTAGAATTAAATGCCAACAATAGCGGATTTGTAACCAAGGAGCAGTCTCAGGAATGCTGGTGGCAAATCGGGGCGGAGGGGGGTTGCAGGGGGGATAGGTTTGGACATCAGGAGCCAGGAGCCAGAGGAAAGGTTAACTTATTGACATCCAGGGATGATGTTATTTGTTTAGAAGATGAGTCACGATCCTGTTTTCCTTTGAACTCCTTTAGAAGAACCGGCTTCCAGACAATGGGAGATAGAATACAGCAGGCGTTGTCTGTTTTCATAAACTTTCAGCTTGCTCTGTTGCCCGTCCTGTGCTTAAAAGTTGATGTAGAAAAACATTAAGAAACATGTAATATTCCACTCTGCACGATCTGATATTCATTTTGATATGTTTTTGGCCGCTGTTGGTTTTGAAAATGCTGAACACAAATGCTTCACATTGGGGAGGGCAAGCAAAGGATTAAAACAGAATCTCTGCCTCTTGCTCACTGTTGTCTTTGAAGAGATGAAAACGTTCAAGTGAGCGGAATTCTGACAGAATGAAACACGATTAGGACGTTTGGGGAAGGAGATGTGATGTGACTGGGGAAAATGTTAACAGCACAGAGATAATAAATACATTTGCCTAAGACTTTCATCTCTTATGATGCATTTTGTAAAGTGATACACGGGCAGTGTTCTGCATATATTCTTATCCCGCCCTGAGGGTCCCCTCCCCCAAGTATAACCGTTTATGCAAGTGCAAAGAAGTATGGGGGACAGAGTGAGAGCTTGTACAGATCACTAACAACCATGTAAATGCAGGCAGCTCACCAGGGGTTTCAGACTGATAATGAAGATTATTGAAACCATAGGAAGCATTTGGGTAAGAGGAGTACACTTACTGTTATTATTTAACAGTTACTGAATACTGACAGTGTGCTTCATTAGAAACAACAGAAGACCCTGAACTTGCCCAAAAGACTCAAGGTAAAAATTAAACAAAGGCACCAAGGAATGACAAAACCCAAGGGTGTAAAAAGGTAACTGGAATAAGACATAAGTAGTTGGTGGTACCTCGTTTGCAATTGTTAAATTTTTGTTCCTTCCTTTTGACCCCACACCAGCCAATCTCTGATAGAGCCAGACAGCGATGGGGTGACGGGGAGAAGCTAGAAAACGACTTGTTTGCTCCCTTAGCTATTTGCTCCACATCCATATTGCCCAGAAGCCAGCATTTCCTTGTGGCCTCTTCTCCTCTCCCCTGTGACAGTATATGTACCACTTTTTACCTGGTCTTGTATCTGCCTTACCTTCCCTACTAGGCTAGTAGCATTCTTTCTTTTTTTTTAATGTTTTATTTATTCCCGAGAGAGAGAGAGAGAGAGAGAGAGAGAGACCAGGGGAGGGGCAGAGAGAGAGAGGGAGACACAGAATCTGGAGCAAGCTCCAGGCTCTGAGCTGTCAGCACAGAGCCCAACACAGGGCCTGAACCCATGGACCACAAGATCATGACCTGAGCTGAAGTCTGACGCTTAACTGACTGAGCCACCCAGGCACCCTGTAGCATTCTGTTATAAGTGGTACTCCATGTATGGATGTGGTTCTTAGCAGCACTTCTTTTGAATGGAGACTTTATCAAGCTGGATATGAGCCCCTTTCATGCCATGTGCCTTTTGGGTGAGCTGTTTAACCAACCACTGGTACTTTGGTTTATAGTCTACATAAAATGCAGATTACAATACTGACTTCATCCTGGGCTGCCAGTAGATTGAATGAGATGTATGCAAAGCACTTAAGCATGCGCCAAGTCATGTTAATTTGGCTATTTCTCTTGCCCACCACACACTCCCACCACACAGCAAGGGTGCTTTATAAAGATACTTGAAGCCCTCCTTGAATGAATGACCAAAAAGGTGCCAACTCAAAGTATCATATCAACCATGATGTTAAATTGTGTGTTTATGGGGATGCTTGTGTATTTGTCACCTGTGTGTGATGATGCAGGCACACTCTTTAAGGGACAGAACCCTTTCCTAGTCTTTATGATCTCCCTGTAGCAGCTAACCACAGCCAGGGGCCACCCAGGCTCAGGGAAGCTCACAGATTTGCCCAGACTCATACAACTTGTAAGTGGGGGATTTAGTATTTGAACTCCCCCCTCAGCTGCCTAACCCCGTGTGACCCCCCCAGATGTTTGCTGAGCGAGTGTTAAGTAATCATTCTCATCCCAAAGTGACTGTTCCCACTGAAGCTTCTTTCTTTGTGGATTTGTGCTCTTTAGCCTGTTTTTCCTTACTCCCTGGCTGACTGTGCCCTCCAGTTTGGTGGCTGTGAGCCAGATAGGGCTACTTAAATTCACATTCAAGTTAATTAAAATTAAATAAAATTCAAAATTTAGTTCCTCGATCACACTGGCCACATTTCAAGTGTTCAACAGTTCCATTTCATTCGTGGCAATCACAGATATATAATATTTTCATCATTGCAGAAAGTTCTACTCCTGAGAATTGCCTCAAATAAATAACAGGCAAGATGCTGGGCTTTATTTATTTATTTTTTTCTGATGCACAGGGTTTTATACCCTTAGTGTTTTATACTTTATGAGACACCAGCTAACCAGCTGGTAGAGAATGGCAAATAGTTATAAGAAGATTACATTTTGATTTAATGGTCTTTACACTGTGTGTTGGGTTTTATGAAAAGTGCTTTCTGTGAGCTGTCTCATGTAATTGTTGTAGCAGCCCATTGAGGTAGGCGCTATCACCAGTCCCTTTGTACAGGGTTGGGAAGTCACTGGTCTGAGGTCTCAGAACTGGTCAGTGGAAGAACATGAAGCTGACCGCAGAGCTCTGGCCCTTAGCCACTGCATCGCCTCCTGCCAGTCACGGCAAATTCTCCTAAGTACGAGCTGTCGATTTTAAAGACAGTGGCAGCAGGATTCTCTGTTCTGAATTTAAATGGAACTGGGCCATGGTGGGTGAAAGAAGCCGGAATCTTTTCATCATTCCTACGGATCTCTGATTCCTTAAAGAAACCAGCTTGGCAACTGAACTGAAATTTTTTTTTTCTAGGCCTTGAAAATCATCTCTACTCCTATATATTGTCTTCATTTCTACCAATGAAAACATGTGCAGCCCATCAAAATAGATCATCTGATATTCAAAAGTGGATCAGAGATAAAGGGGATTAGGAGGTACAACCAGTTACAAATAACTCACGAGGATGAAAAGGACAGCATAGGGAATATAGTCAATAGTATTGTAATAATGTTGTATGGTGATTACACTTACCACTTCGATCACTGAGCCAGGTACAGAATTGTCAAATCAAGATGTTGTACACCTGAAACTAATATAATGCTGTATGTCAGTTCTACTTAAGTGGTAATTTTTTTCAAATCAAAAATCACAAAAGCAATGTAGCAATGTTAAAAGCTAAAAAAAAAATTAAGCATTCAACGTATAGATGAACAGAGACAAATTGATTAAGAACATATTTTGAGAGTCAAACAGTCTTTAAATACTGTCTCCACCACTTTGCTAGCTCTGTAACCTTGGGCAAATTAACCTCTCTAGCCTTCATGTTCTTCATCTGTAAAATGGGATTAGCTATAACATAGACCCTATAGATCATTGTGAGTATTGAGTAAAATAATTCATGCCAATCACCCATAAAAATATTCAATAAATGTTAGCTACTGCTAAAAAAAAATGGGTCAGAAACAAATTATATGGGAAACTGATTATGTCATCAAGGTTTTGAAAACTAGTGATTTCTTTTAATGTTTATTTATTTTTGAGAGAGAGAGACAGAGTGTGAGCAGGGAGGGACAGAGAGAGAGGGAGACACAGAATCTGAAGTAGACTGAAGCAGAATCTGAGCTGTTAGCTCAGAGCCTGATGTGGGGCTCAAACGCATAAATCGTGAGATCATGACCTGAGCTGAAGTTGGACGCTCAACCGACTGAGCCATCCATGCGCCCCTGAAAACTAGCGATTGTAATGAAAATAAAATGAGCCCTACTGACTGCAAGAAGCCAAGAGCTGTTTGCAAGAAATTGTAAGAATTCTACTGGACTTCCTTGCCCATTCTCTCTCTACCCAGCATACCTAGCTCCTATTCAGAGGATGTGCTTGAAAGATGTGAATGGTGTGAAAGTTTATTCCCTATACAAGGTCATTTAAAAGTTTTAGGTTGGACCAGGCACTATGAAGTTTGCCTTGTTCCAGGTAACCTACGTAAGATTCATTTTAGCCATTTGGGACCAGAATTTACCTTGAAGAATCTTCCAGGACTAATTCTCTTCCAACAAAAAAAAAAATACAAGAGTAGTTTCCAGATTCTTGGATAGTATTAAATTTTCTTGAAGATAACTAGTGTTCCCACAGTTGGAATGGTGGTGGCCCGTTACTCAGATTTAAAAAAAGAAATTTGGGCAAAACGACTCCTGGGCTGGGCATGTAGCGGAGATCTCATCAATACTTGTTATTCTTCTACCAAGTTTTGCTTAGAATTACCCAGAATCCCTGCACAGTGTTCCCATCTCTGCAAGGGTACCCTTTTCCTGTCAATATTTCGGAAGAAGATGTGAACAAAAGGTGGTAGACTTCACACAGTGTACATATCTCTGCCCTGAAGTTTCATCAAGGGTGTCACTCATGTCCCAGGTTGGAAGACGTTCCAGTTGGTGGCTCAAAATAGAGCCCAAAGGGAAGTGATGGTTAGAGATAAAGAAACATGGGCTTTGGGGTGTAGACAGAGTTATTAACAGAGAGCCATGTTTGCTTACAGCACTTTTAACTACTCCAGGAATCTTGAAGTGACTTAATTCGTTGTCCAAATCCCTACCTCAGCCCCCAGGTAATCACTGGAGTGATGAAAAATACTACATTCTCTCTCTCTTTTCCTAAGCTCAATTTAATCTTGATCTTTGAAAAGTAAATGGTTTTTCTTGTGCAAACAGCTTCATAGAAATGTCAAATCTGGCCTCCACAGTCTATGCTGAAGGGGGGAGACCTGGTACAAAAGGCTCAGTGCTCAGGGCCTGGGCTTTGAAATGACTCCAGCTGTATTGCCAATGCAAATGCAGGAGGGGAAAAAATTACTGGAACAAATTGAAAGGTTATTCAGACTGGAATTTAGAATCTCAATAAAAAAGGCTTTTATAAGCCAAAGCCCTCGGAGTAACCGGATCATTTAAAAATACATCTTTTCTGCATTAAATGTAGTGTGACAGCCGCATTAGAAATGCTGCAGTCCAAGTACGTTCCTTAAACATTTTTAACTGACTTGTAAGGACAGCTAAAATCTTCTCTTGGAAGGGGTGGAGGTGGATCCTGGATCTCCTGTCTGTAAATCGTTTCCATGCCTTTATTTTTGCCTAATTTTTGATACCTGGCAAATGGATTTTCACCTTTCCCCCTGTTGCTTCCTGCAGGCTCAGTGATCTCCGTGGGCTCTGTGTCTTGATGAAAATTTGTTGAGCTAGTCTTTTCCCTTTTTGACTTAGTAGAAACAGTCTTTCTGATCACCCAGATGTTGGTGAAATAGCACATAGTTGTACTGGGGAGGAATTCTTTTAACAAGAGGTATTTAGGCCAAGAGACACAGACATAACTCACCTAATGCAAGGCAGTGACCCAAGTGAGGGACTCCCTTCTCATTGTTTAAGATCTGGAAATAAACAATCCAGATCTACTCATTGAAGTGCATGGCAGTCCTCTCCATCAACCCCACCCCAGCAACTTCTATTTCTTTGAACCAAGTGGAAGATAATTTCAAGGGAAAAGATCCCTGTTGAGTGAGTTGAAGTCAAAGCAACGGACATTCCCAGTGGGCTTCCACTGCACTCCCCACCCATCTGGGCACAGGGCTACCGTGGACCCTCTGTGTGTTGCTGACACAGCTCCTGAACTGTCACCCTCACAGGTACTTCTTCCTATTTATTTCTAAAAATGGCTCAGTCACCAAAAGATTGTGCTCATTGTTTTTAGTTGGTGATGTATTTCAAATGTACTGAATGCTCACTGTCTGGAAGCAGCAAATATTCACATTTTACCATTTTTTATTTCAACCCTTTGGCCTTATTTTAAGTCCTTCCTTTTCTCCTTCTCCAGGGGTCAAGTCATTTCCTTTCCTGAAGGAGAGGTAGCTCTTAGTGCGGCCAAATTTTATCGTTTGTATCAGTGTCCTGGGAATTCTGCTACGAATGAGAGTTACAAGGTAGCTTCTCTATATCCCCACTAGATTGCGTATTCCCTGAGTACAATAACTTAGCCTTTTTCAATGGCTTGTTGTCCCTCAGCCCCTGGTGACATACTTAGCCCTGCAGTGAGTTCTCACAAGAGTTTTGTTGTCAGTGTGTGTGTGTGTGTGTGTGTTGAGGGAGTGGATGACTCTAGTTAAAATCAGTGAACTCAAGAGTTGCAGAGAACACGCTAACACTGTCCCTTCTCACTGATGACCACTATCTATAATGGGTGTTTTAGAGCAGTATTGTTATTTCATTCAACAGTCTGAGCCTCCCCTCAAAATGTTTCTATAACTAAAATCTTTGCATTAACCTTGTTGGGATTATCTGATATAATTATAAAATAATAAGGTATCTTCCTGGTTAGAGGACTGTAAATTGCTTCATATAAAGTGCTGATCCTAACTTTATAAGTTTACAATTTGGTGTGAGGATTTGTACCTGAAGACCACTGCTTCCGTTCATACCTGAAAATGGATGTCGTCCTGAACAATCACTTCAGTGATACTGAAGTTCCTCCTCAACGATGAACCACGGTCTCTTTTCTCATCAGGCAGCCCTCATGCAAGAATACGTTGATCTGCTCTGGTTTCTCTGCCTCTTTCAAGATCGCACCAGTAGCTCTTCCATATGTTTTAGGCATCTTCCCGTTCGCATACTGTATAGCCAGATAAACTAGATCCTCATTCCTACATTTGCGTCCTATTCCTTCACGTTCCAGCATTTCTTTGACAAGTAGCATGCCCATGAAGACCCAGCCATGCCTTATTTCCTTGTATCCAATAAAGCCAACTTTTGACACAGGGAGAGAGCATCCTCCATTTTTTCCCCAGCTGAAATGGAGTTTGGGTAAAGCCAAGCACTGGTCCTCTTCCTGAGACTGACATTTCAGTAGATGGTTGGCATAGGATGCCTCGCTCCCTAAAATGACATTTTCTTCTCAAAGTAGTGGCAGACCTCAACAGTGTTCATCATGGAGTAAGTGATACATGACGTTGCCATGTTTGACACACATACCAATACTTGCCTGGCATTACGCATCTACCTCTTTCCCTCCCGTTCAGGAACATGCCTTAGAATGTAAGTGGGTGCAGTGACATTATTAGTAGCATGATTGGAATCTGTATTTATTTAAAATATCATGTATTCTCAGACTTAGGTTCTTGGACTTTCATTAGTTACTAACCACCCATGACCCACAGCACATTGCCATTGAGACCCAACTGCCCTTGAGCGTTGATGCCTCTGGAGACTGTACTTTTACCTGAAGCACTGTGTGACTGCCTGCCTTTGAAAATGATCTTGTAACTGATTGTCGGGGCACTGTGAGAACTGAAGCTCTCCAGCTTTAGACCCTCATTCTCAAGGTGAAGAGCAGCGGGAGGCTTTGATAACTTTTACAGTGCACAGAGGGAAACATTTTTCGCTGACTGTGCCAGAATCCCATGCTCTGTGGGCAACATAATGGATTTCATTCAGAACCCTGCACAGGCCAACTGTCATGATATGGTTGGGAAGCTTTCCATCAGCTACTGTGAACTCCATCACTCTGTTCCCTACCTCCGTTTTTGGCTTCTCCATTCTTGGTCACATTTTACGAAGCAGCCAACCATCCAGATTGGGATTTCATGCTCTGCTGCACTGTTGCCTGAGTTATTTCTCTTACAAAGGCCTCCTTTACAAAGTCCTTAATCTGAGTAATGCATAGAAGGTGTATTAAGGGGTAACAAGTGAAAGAAGGCAAGAACCAGCAACTTCCTGAAAATTGTTGTCGTTAGAGCATTTCCATGAAGGCCCAACGATTCATTAGAGTGAGTCCAGACAAAAACCCTATCCCCTGAAACATATGTAGTGCATTCAGACCTAATTGGCCATGGTCCAGTCCAGTTCTAAGGGGGATATTCTTGGCATTTTGGAGGTCAGAGGAGAGATCTGATTTGAAGCTTGTCATGTGTGTTTCCCACATGTTATATTTAAGTTTGTTTGTTATATTCATTGGATGTCCCCCTTGCCTTTAAATTTCTGGACAAAGTTCATATACATTGGTCAACTCTGGCTCTTTATGCTATCAATCTAATGCCTCATTGCAAAAGATATCTACACCTTTGTACCGGCACATGAAAAGCCTTCATAGAACAACCTAGAGTTTGAGTGGGAAAGAGACTCTAAGTTACGGTTTAAGATTGACATTGGTTGTGTTGGCTGGAAAAGAATCCTGACTCTGTCTTTCATCTGCAGAATTTTCTTTGCAGTCCCAGTACTAGGAATGGCTAATGTTTCCAAAGCTGAGGAAACCGTACTATGAAAAAGCCTGTGAGTGAGGGCAACTTTCCATAGGATTCTTGCTTACCTCTTGAATTTCCTTGGTCTGCTTATCTAAGAATTTCATTGTGTGGGGCAGATAGAATGAGGCGGGAAATTCTGAGGCATACCACTGCATGAGTTTTTGTTTGCTTGTTTGACTTCAGCAGGGAGGTGAGGTGAGAACAGTAAGTAGTATGTTCTGTTTGTCTATCCAAGGGAACAATTATCTGATGGAAAGGCACCTTCAAATCCTATTTTCACTACCTTTTTCTGATTAGAATCATATTCCGGCTATAATAATCAAAGCTTGAGTGTGTGACTTCAGGTCTACCTGTATCCACACAAAAGCTTTATTGTTTAAAGCTTTGAAGTACTACCCATGTTGAGCAATGGATAAGGGTCAAGGCCTGAAAAGGTAATTACTTATATGAAGCCAAAAGTCAGGGATGTGCGAGACAATTTAAAGAGCCCAAGGGATCTTATATTGCTTGCCTTGATTTGATTGAAGGGCATGTGAAACCATCGAGTGAAACTTTTCTAAGTAATTAATTTCAATTCACTGATTACTATCTCTGAGCATGAGAAGTTGCTGGATAGTATCATCTCATATATACAAAGGTGTTATCTAATTTGATAGCAGGCTACCACTGTTCAGCCTGCAGATTCTAATAAAAAATGGAAATTTTGATTCAATGAGACAAGTTTTAAAGTTTAGATTATTAGCTATTTGGCCTACTCTGTAGAGCTACCGAAGACAAAGTGACAGAAAAACAACCCAAATAAATAAATACTTTTTCGAAAGGATGGAATTGAATAAGATCCTTTGATTAGAGGCCTTGGGATAACTGCCAAACTGGACTTTGAGTTGTTTATAATGGTACATGTTGACTGAGCAGAGATGTATGAAATCTGGGATCCTAGCACCGAATACCATAGCCTTGGCCCAAATATGCTGGAGGCAGAGGGCAGGGACTATTTGGAAAAGAGACAGATAGCCTACTCTTTTAAAGAAGAATGCTTTTAAATGCAAATGTGTAAGTTAAGCTGTAATTTAAGTGCCCACATCCCAAGAGACTCCACAATTTCCTCCAACACCTCAGTTCCTGGTGGAGGAGTAAGATCCTAACAAGCTTACCTTGGCTTTTAGTTACACATTGACTTCCCACCAGCCCAATTTGGTTTTGACTTAAATATTGGATCTTAAGTTTTCCTCTTTTTCTGCAACTTCACCAATTGAAGAAACATGGTTTTATTTTCCTAATAATTCTGTTATGATGAAATGACACCAGTCTTCACTATTGTTTACATTTATTCATCAACCCTAAAGTCTCATTCCACCCTGCCCTCATTTTTAAGCTCTAGTTGCAGACTGCTTAAACTTGTATCCTTAAAAAAAAAAGTCCAGTACTTAACACGTGGTAGAGATGCTGTCTTCCATAAAGAATATATGCCTTTTGTTTTCACAAACAAACAAAACCAGGCAGAGATGTGAGAGACAAAAATAATAGAATAGATTGATTCATTAGCTAAACATCCATTTATTCATGCATTGAACGAGTATTTGTTGAGCATCTATTGTGTACCAGACACTGAACTAGCACCTGGTCAATTATAACACAGATGAACAGTGGTTACTGAGGAGTCAGGAAATAAACAAGCGAACTCCAAGTGATATATTTCATAACAAATATGGTAAGCATGATAAAGGAAAAGCAAATCTCTTCATAAGAGATTTGTGTTACTAAAGTTAGGCTGGACTATGTTACAGTAACTATGCATAATATAATTAAATGGCTTAACAAAAACAAAGTTGTGGGTTTTGTTTTTTGTACTTTTTTTTTTTTTTTGCATCCCCATATGGTGAAGTTGGTTAGTTCTTTTGGGAGGTATCTATCCAGCCTCCTTCCATCATTGGTACCACTGACTTCAACATGTGGTTTCCACAGTTGTGCTGAGAGAAAGAAAGATTGAAGAGTATTAAATAGGTATGGTTTGGGCCAGCTAGGAAATGGGTATATCATTTCTGCTTGTATTACATTGGCCAGAATCTACCCTAATAGTGAGTGAGACTAGGAAACAGTCTCCCTGCGTGCCCAGAAGGAGGAAATGGGAATGGTGATCATCTTTATTCTAATGGAAGACTTCATTTAGACTAGAGGTTTCAGACGATCTCCAAACATATGACTTTTCACCAGTAATTAGAATATTAAATATAGCCACATTAGCAGAACATACATTTTTCTCAAGTGTATGTGGAACATTATCCAGGATAGATCACATGGCAGGTCACAGAAAAAGTCTTAACAAATTTGAGAAGATGGAAATCATAAGTATCTTTTCCAACCACAATGGAATAAAAGTAGAAATCAATAGCTGAAGGACAAACTGGAAAATTCACAAATGTGTGGAAACTAAACACACTTTGAACAACCAGTGGGGCAAAAAAGAAATCAAAAAGGAAATTGGAAAATATCTTGAGACAAATGAAAATGAAAATACAGCAAACCGAAACTTATGAGATGCAGCAAGAGCAGTAATAAGAGGGAATTTTATAGTGATAGATACTTATATTAGAAAAGAAGAAAGATCTCACCCTAAGTTAACACCTCAAGGAACTAGAAAAAAACAACAAACTAAGCCCAAATTAGCAAAAGGGAAGAAATAATAAAGATTGAAGCAGAAATGAAGGAAACAGATAAAGGAAAAAAATCGATGAGAGTAAGAGTTGATTTTTGGAAAAGATAAATGCAATTAAATTTTGGGTAGACTAAGGAAAAAGAAGACTTAAGATCGGAATGAAAGAGGAGACATGTGATGTGATGTCACAAGGAGGAAAAGTGTCCTAAGACATTACTCTGAACAATTATCCTCTATCAAAGTGGATAACCTAGAAGAAATGAATGAATTCTGAGAAACATACAACCTATCAAGACTGAATCATGACTAAAAAGTCTGAACACACCAATAACTGGTAAGGAGACTGAATCAATCATCCAAAATTTCCCAACAAAGAAACATCCAAGGTCTCATGGCTTCACTAGCAAATTCTACCAAACATTTAAAGAATTACTGTCAATTTTTCAGTAATCAGGAACAAAGAAAGGATGCACATTCTCACCAGTTCTATTCAGCATAGTACTAGAAGTCCTAGCCAGAGCAATTAGGTGAGAAAAAGAAATAAAAGTCATTCAAATCAGAAAGGAAGAAGTAAAATTATCTGTGTGTAGATGACATGACCTCACATGTAGAAAACCCTAAAGACAAAAAAAAAAATCCTGTTAGAACTAATAAGTGAGGGATACCTGGGTAGCTCAGTTGGTTAAGCGTCCAACTTCAGTTTAGGTCAAGATCTTGTGGTTTGTGAGTTCGAGCCCCGCATCGGGTTCTGTGCTGACAGCTCAGAGCCTGGAGTCTGCTGTGGAGTCTGTGTCTCCCTCTTTTTCTCTGCCCCTCCCCGCTTGCTCTCTGTTTCTCTCTCTCTCAAAAATAAATAAACAGTAAAAAAAAAAATGGAATAAGTGAGTTCAACAAGGTTGCAGGATACAGAATCAATTTACAAAAATGAGTTGTGTTTTTATACATTGAAACAAGTTATATGAAAAGGAAATAAAGAAAAACAATCCCATTTATAATGACATAGAAAAGAATAACGTACTTAGGAGTAAACTTAACTAAGGCGATGAAAGACTTGCATGCTGAAAACGGTAAAGATTGTTTCCTTCTCCCTCCTTTCCTTTTAGTTTAACACAATAAATATTAAACTTGTTGAACAAAACCTCTGTTCTAATGAAACAAATGATAGGAATGATTTTGATAGTAGGAGGAATGGCCTTGGGAAGAAGATAAAATGTAATAAGAGTGTGGGCTCGCGACAGCCTGGTTCAGATTCTCACTCTGCTACTTACCAGTTGGGTTACCATAGGCAAGCCTCTAAAATGCTCAGTGCCTCAGTTTCTTCATCTGTAAAATCGAGATCATCATCATAATAAAACCTACCTGTATTTGTTTTATATTTCTGTGGTAACAGATGACCACATATGTAGTGGCCCAGACATCTCAAATTTCTGTAGGTCAGAAATCTGACATGGGTCTCAGTGGGCTAAATTCAAAGGGTCAGCAAGCCTGTATTCCTTTTTGGAGACCCTAAAAGATAATTTATTCTCTTGCCTTTTTCAGTTTCTAGAGGTTGTCCCCATTTCTTGACTCATGGCCTCCTTCCATCTACAAAGTTGGAGTGGCCAGTTGAGTCTTCCTTTCCTCACATTATAGTACTGACTCTGATGCCTTCTTCCACTTTAAAGGACCATTGGGGTGGTATAGGTCCAGCAGGATAATTCATAATGATTTTACTATTTTAAGGTCATCAGATTAACAATCTCAATTCCGTATGCAACTTTAATTCCCCTTTGTCACGTAACATAACATCATCACAAAGTCCGGGGAATAGGATATAGATACCAAATTTGGGGTGGGGGGAGGGGGCAACATTACTTTGCCTATCCCACTACCATATAGGAATGTTGTAACAATTAAATGGTTCTTACAATATAATTATTATATGTAATGGCTCCTATATAATGATTTAAAGAGATGGTTCCTGTAATGGCTTTGAACAGTGCTAGTCACATAAGCACATGTTCAGTAAATGTCAGACATGACCCCATTATGTCGTACCATTTCATGAAGTTGTTTTGAAGAGGGGCAGGCTGCCAGCAGTTTGGTTTCCAGGAGGAATCCATGCTTCCTCCCTCACTGGTAGAAGTGATGATAAAAGTGTGTAGATAAGACAGCCAGTTCCTCCTCGAGACCTACACTTTGCTTTCCAAGGCCAAAGCTCAAGGCCTGAGATCCCTTTGGAATTGTGTGATTCTCCAAAGAAAACGTGTGGTTTGGACAAAGCCAATTTTATGAGTAGCAAGAATGAAACAAATTGGGTGAGATCCAAGCAGATAACATTATCCTCACAGAAAAATAGCCAGTAGGAAGGTAAGGAGCCACCCACCCCAGGATGTTATTAAGTCCGTGTAGGAGCTGGAGTCCAAGGTGTACTTAAGACAATAGACTCTGGAATTGAAATCTCTTCTTGTCTCACAAGCCTTCGTTTCCCCCACTTGTTTTATGTGAATAAAAATAATACTTACCTTACCATGAGATGAGGGCTGGATGAGCTAATATAGCCAAAGTGCTTGGCACAGGGAAGGCCTGGCACTAAGTGCTAGATCAGGGATAGGTCTGGGATGTTTTGTATGTACTCAGAATCCTGTTGAAAATAATTAGAGTTGAAAGAGCCATTCTCCTGCTAGTCTGGGGCAAAGCTAGCAGGATTCTGAGCATTATTTCCAAAATCCTATTCTCATGTAGTTAAATCTCAGAGTGAATGTTTATTCCATTAAACATTCTTCCCCAGATTGCATCATATGTAATTATGAGATGAAAATGTTGTCTGGAGAATGAAAGTAGCCATTGTTCAAGTTTTATATAGGTGATGATAGTTTTTGAATCTTCTTTGTGGGAGGAGGAAGGATTTGTTGGTTGAGATGGATTATGACAATTGGGCCAGGGACAGAGAGCAGAAAGCCCCAATTTCTTGGTTGGAAAGAAATGTGTTATAGGACCTGGACTCGGCAGGAGTAGTATCTTGGGCGGTTTTCATCCCACAACAAGGATAACTGAAGATAAAGACAAAGATGATGAAAGACAAGATGATATTTTAATGTCAACAGGCTAAGAAACAACAGTGCTGTTGTTTGCAGACAGCCTTTGTTCATCCGTGTGAGATTAGCCATGGCATTAATTTATTCAGGATTATAGTTCAGAAGGAAAGTCAAAGCTGGAGCACTTGCATTTAAGGAGCACATTGTACTAACTCCAGGGTGGAGAGGCATTGGTGCCCTGCTCTGTGGCCAAAGATCCTTCTGAGTGATTTGTCTTTACAGGATGGCTTACCCAGAGCACAAACCTTAGAGGCCACCTTTGCCTGCCTCGTAGCCACTGTCAGGATTCCTTATAGCCTTGTCGTACCCCGAGATTCTTTCGATTTCAAATGGTAAGAGCAATGGCCATACTTGGAAAGTGGAAACTGGTCAGGTCAGTGAGTCTCACCTAGAGCTACTGTGGTTCAGCCCCACTTGTCCAGGTTCCAGATATGTCCACACTTTGGGTAAAAATATTGCAACCATAGATTCTTTCCTCACTGGGCCAGCTTCTTAGCTCTGGAACATTTATACTTATTGTCATGAGGATGATGGGAGCACGGTATTATCACAAATATTGTTAATGTAAAACAAAGCAAAACAAAAACAACTTAATTTTGTTTTTATTATTTTATTTTTTATTTATTTATTTATTTTTATTTTTTTAATATGAAATTTATTGTCAAATTGGTTTCCATACAATACCCAGTGCTCATCCCGACAGGTGCCCTCCTCAATGCCCATCACCCACTTTCCCCTCCCACCCACCCCCATCAACCCTCAGTTTATTCTCAGTATTTAAGAGTCTCTTACGGTTTGCCTCCTTCCCTCTCTATAACTTTTTTTTCCCCTTCTGCTCCCCCCTGGTCTTCTGTTGAGTTTCTCAGGATCCACATATGAGTGAAAACATATGGTATCTGTCTTTCTCTGACTGACTTATTTCACTTAGCATAATACCCTCCAGTTCCATCCATGTTGCTACAAATGGCAAAATTTCATTCTTTCTCATTGCCAAGTAGTATTCCATTGTGTATATAAACCACAATTTCTTTATCCATTCATCAGTTGATGGACATTTAGGCTGTTTCCATAATTTGACTATTGTTAGAAGTGCTGCTATAAACATTGGGGTACAAGTGCCCCTATACATCAGCACTCCTGTATTCCCTGGGTAAATTCCTAGCAGTGCTATTGCTGGGTCATAGGGTAGATCTATTTTTAATTTTTTGAGGAATCTCCACACTGTTTTCCAGGGCGGCTGCACCAGTTTACATTCCCACCAGCAGTGCAAGAGGGTTTCCATTTCTCCACATCCTCGCCAGCATCTATAGTCTCCTGATTTGTTCATTTTGGCCACTCTGACTGGTGTGAGGTGATATCTGAGTGTGGTTTTGATTTGTATTTCCCTGATGAGGAGAGACGTTGAGCATCTTTTCACGTGCCTGTTGGCCATCTGGATGTCTTCTTTAGAGAAGTGTCTATTCATGTCTTCTGCCCGTTTCTTCACTGGGTTATTTGTTTTTCGGGTGTGGAGTTAAAAACAACTTAATTCTGAAAAAAAAAAATTAGACTCATAATGAGTGCAGAATAGTTCAGTGTGAACCCATGCACTCTTCCCCTAACTTCCTCTTGTAATACAATCTTATATAAGCAGAGTTGATTAACTTTTTAATGACTTTATATATTGAAAATTTCAAAAATACATGGGATAAGGTACAAAAAGCTTAAGTGTACAACTCTATGATTTTTTATATTTTTACCAAGTGACCACTCTCACGTAAACATCACAGACATCAAGATAACCTTCCAGCGCCTCCCGAGCCTTTCTCATCACACACTCTTCCAATCATTATGTCCCCAAACATCATTACTTTAATGGATTCTATCACCATGGATTAGTTTTACCTATTATTGATGTCTACTGCTGTATACCCTTTTGTATTTGGCTGATATATACTCTTCTGTATTTGACCTCTTTTGGTCAATATTTTGTCTGTGAGATTCATCCAGGTTGTTGTGGTTGCCAGTGGTTTGTTCTTATCATTGTCATATCGTACTCTGTGATATGGATATATCATCATTTATTTATCTCTTCTACTAGAGACAGATACTACTCTAGATCCGGATACTACTCTAGACGGATACTTCTACTAGAGACTAGATTATTTCCAGTTTGGGCTCTTTCAAATTATGCTGCTATAAAAATTATTCCACATGTCTTTTATGGCACACTTAGGTGTACATTTATGTTGGGGATATATGTGACAGTAGAATTGCTGGATCATCAGGTATGCGTATGTTAGGCATTAGTAGATACTGCCAAAGAGTTTTCCAAAGTGACTACAACCATGTGAGTGCTAGCTCCTCTCTGCCAACACCTAATATCTTCAGTGTTTTTAATTTTAGCCATTCTGGTGTGTGTGTGTGTGTGTGTGTGTGTGTATTAGTATCTAAGTGTCATTTAATTTTGCATTTCTGTGATGACGCCTATGTATCAGCTTTTCATATGTTCATTAGCTACTTGGAAGCCTTTGTGAAGTTTCTGTTCAAGCTTTTTTCTCATTTAAAAATCGACTATCTTTTTATTGATTTATGATAGTTTATATATTCTAGGTGTTGGCTATTTATTGGATATGCATAATGCAAATATCTTCTCCCACTCTGTGGCTTCTTTTGTCTCTCTTATAATGCTATATTTTGATAAATAAAATTTTTAATTTTGATAAAGTTCAATGCACCAGTCTTTTCCTTTATAGATACTTTTGTGCATATACTTTTTATGAGCAATTTAAGACCTATGTCCCTACTCCAATGGTAGATGATATTCCCCATATTATCTTTTAGAAGCTTTATTATTAAGCTTCATTATTAAACTTTGTTATTAAGATCCATCTGGAATTAATTAAGGTTTATTTTTCTCCACATGGATAGGATCCATTTCCATACAAATTTTGTAATCGGCCTATTAAGTTCCACAAAATATCCTGCTGGGACTTTGAGATTGAGATGACTATGAAAATCAATTGAAGAACAGACACATCTTTAGAATAGTGAGTCTTCCAGTCTGTGAACTGGGTCCATCCCTTTATCTATTTTCTTTCTATAACATTTTGTAGCTTGTGTGTGTGTGTGTTGAAAGTCTTATGCTTCTTTTCTTTTTTTTTTTTTAAATTTATTACCAGGTATTTGATGGATTTTTCTAAAATTGTAAATGAGGTAGCCTTTGATTTTGTGTGCTAATATATGAAGACACAATATTTTATGTTGACCTTTTGTCCCATGACTTTATTAAATTCATTTACTAACTATAATTGTTATAATCTATGTATCCTTTCTGATTTTCAGCATACATAGCCGTTTTGTGTTTGAATAATGGCTGTTTAATTTCCTCCTTTTCAGTCAGTATTCCTTTGTTTCTTTTCTTACCTCCTTGCCTGACTAGAACCACCAGTACAATGTTGCAAAGGTAGGGATTAATTAGGGTGGTCTTCTCTCATCCATGATCTCAGGGTGAACATTAATGGTAATGTTTTCATCATTAAATATTATATTGCTATTTATTTTTGTATATATTCTTTTTGAGGCTGGGACATGCTATCCTATTCCTAGCTTGGTAAGAATTTAGTTGAATAGATGTTGAATTTTATCTAGTACTTTAGCATATTTTGAAATTCTCATATTATTTTTTTCTTCTTAATTTTTTAATGCCATGAATTACATTGTTTGATTTTCAAATGTTAAACTAACTTTTCATTTAAAAATGAAATGTCGCAGTTAAGACCAACTTTGTCACAATATATTAAGCTTTTATCTTTCACTGAATTTGATTTGCTATGGTTTCAAGATTTTTGTGTCTGTGTTCAGGAAAGATACGGGTCTGAAAATTTTCTTTTTTGAAAAGCTTTTTTCAGATTTTTGAGTATCCTGGCCTCAAATTGAGTTTGAGTTGGGCAGTGTTTCTTCTTTTTTCTATTCTCTGGAAGTATTTGTGTAAGATTGTTCTTTCTTCCTTAATTGTATGGAAGAATTCAATGTTGAGACCACAAGGAACTATAGTTTACTTTGAGGGAAGATTTTTCATTATAAATTCAATCACTTTAATAGATGTAAGGCTAGTCCAATTTTTTAAATTTCTTCTTTAATCGGTTTTGGTAAGTTGTACTCTTCAAGGAATGTGTCCATTTTTCTCAAATTCTCATTATTTATTGGCCTACAGCTGTTTATACAGTCCCCTCATTTAAAAAAAATATATAAAAGATCTATAGGACTTTCCCTTTTCCATTCTTAATGTGGTTAACTTGTGTTTTCATTTATTTTTTCTTAATCTGTCTTTAAAGGATTCATCAATTTTATTGAATTTTCAAAAAGCAACTTGTGTATTGTACGTCTGTTTTCTATGTCATTGACTTGATTCTTATTTTTTGTTTCCTTCCTTCTACTTTCTTTGGGTTAAATTTGACATTTTTGATAGCTTGTTAAAATGGAATCTTAAATTGTTGATTTTCAGCCTTCTGTCTTTTTTATTATATGTATGTAGAGCTGTTTTTTTCCTAGTAGTTTAGAAATATCCTGCATGTTTTTATTTTTATTATCTTTTTTTTGTTTGTTTTAGAGAGAGAGCATGCACATGAGAGGGGAGAGGGGCAGGGGGAGAGAGAGAGAAAGAGAGAAATCTTAAGCAGTTCTACACTCCATATTCAGTGTAGAACCTGATGTGGGGCTCAATCCCAGGACCCCAAAATCAAAATCAAGAGCCTGAGCAACCCAGGAACCCCTCCTGCATGTTGTTAAATATTATATTTTCATTATCATTGAATTAAAACTATTTTCTAATTTTCATTGTGGACTCTTTTTTTTTTGTCCCATGGGTCAAAGTGTATTATTTAATTTTGAAGCAATTTGGATTCCAGATTTTCTAGTTAATATTTTATGATTTTTAGCTTATTCCACTGAAATATTAAATAGCTTCTGTATGATTTTAGTCCTTTCAGATACATTTAGAATTGCTTTATAGACATGTGTTTTGGTTAACGATCTTGAGAACTTGTAAAATAATGCATTCTGTAGTTTATGGATATACTGTTCTATAAATGTCAGTTAGGTCAGATTGGCTAACTATGATATTCAGAAGTATTTCTCTTCTGATTCCTTTGGTTGTTTATTCTGTCAGTTATAAATAGGTGTTTTTAAGGTCCCCCACTGTGATATATTTCTCTATTTCTCACTTTTGTTCAGTCAGTTTTTGTTTAACACATTGCTGTGTCTTCATTATTCTCAGTATGTAAATATAGGATCGTCACATTTTCCTGTTGAATCAACCTTTTTATTACATCTATTAAAAAATTACATCTATTAAAAGATAGTGTTATTTATAATTACACTGGATTACAAGATGTGAAAGTAAAAACGTGACACATGATAAACTAAAAATAGTCAATATTCAGTGTAACTATTGACAGATTTGAGCTAACCACCCTCCTGCTTATGTGTCCCATCTATGCTTCTTTGTTTCTTTTTTCCTCTTTAGTTGGTTAATCTGAAAGAAGGCAAAAACGTTTTATTTTCAGTTTTTTTCTCTACTAGCTTGCTAGTAATGCATTACTGTGTATTTATTTTGGTGGCTATCCTAGACATTATAACACTTACTCTTCAATTATTACTCCTACCGTTTTCCAGATATTGTACCTAAGGGCAGTTTAACTCTATTTTACCCCTTTTGCCCTTAATGCTATTTAACACCCAAACCATGATTATTATCATTTTTAAACAGATGATAATTACTTAGATTTACTCATATAGCTTCCCCCCCCCCACCTTCTATGTTATTAATTGCCTCCTACATTACCATGCTAACTACTGGGGTCATTTTTCTTTCTGCCTGAAGTATTTGAATTCTGCTGATAACAAAGCTGTCTGAAAATGTTAAAAGTTTGCTTTCATTAAAAAAAAATTTTTTAATGTTTCTTCATTTTTGAAAGAACACGAGTGGGGGAGGGGCAGAGAGAGAGACACACACACACACACACAGAATCCGAAGCAGACTCCAGTCTCTGAGCTATCAGCCCAGAGCCCAATGTGGAGCTCGAACCCACGAACCTGAAATCATGACCTGAGTCGAAGTCAGATGCCTGACTGACTGAGCCACCCAGGCACCCCAAATTTTTGCTTTCATTTTAAAGGATTCTTTTCCTGACTATAAAATTCTAGTTGGAGACTTAGGCTCATTTAGTCCTTTAAATATGTGTTCTGTTGTCTCTGCCCTTCATGGTTTCCATTGGGAAGACAGTTCTCAGTCTTACTGTTGATCTCTAGAGAGTTCTGTCTTCTTTTCTTTAGCTGGCTTGCAGATTTTATTCTTCAGTTTCTAGAATTTTTTTATGTATAAATGTGTTTTTATTTTGTATTTATTCTATTTGGAGTATGTATATCTTCTTGAATCTGTAACTGGATGTTTATCATCAGTTCTGTAAAGTTTTTGGCTCATTTTCTTCAAATATTTCCTTTGTCTCATTCTTTCCCTTACTTCCTTTGGAATCTCAGTTACATTTATCAGAACTTTTGACCAGATCACATACTTGTTTTTTTTTTTTTCCCTTTTTTTCTTCTCTGCCATTTAATCTGGATATTTTTTACTGATTTATTCTTCAGTTCATTTACCTTCTTTTGTACAGTGTCTAATCTTCTATTAAACCCATATGTGGAATTCCTAATTTCAGTCACTTTCAGTTCTAGAAATTCCATTTTTTTCTTTCTTATACTTCATCTTTTCATCGTTTTCTTTAATATTTTAATTGTAGGTATTTTAGAGCCCATGCCTGATAACTAATATCTGTATCACTTTTAAGTCTATTTTTTTCTTTCTTTTAATTTTCAATTATTTGTTTCTTGGCATGCCTGGCAGTTGTTGAGGCTTTCGATATCTTTACATTCCTCTTGAAAGGAATAAATGCTATGGTAGGCAGATAGAATACAGGCAAAGTACCTTGAACCAATTATGGCTGGCTTATTTATGATTTGTCCTTACTTCCAAGGTGTAGCCCTTTTAGGGGTTCCACAGGAAAGCCTGTTTTTTCTACCTGTGCCCCACTCCTTGGTGAGCACTTAACTTCAGGTTTTGATTTCCCATGCTTAATGTTTCAGTCTCTTATCAGCTGCTCTTTGCTTGGTTTCATGGAGTCTTGCCCAATTTAGGGGTTAGCAAATGCCTTAAGGAGAAATTGCCTACAAAATATAGAATTACCTCTCCAGCGTTCCATTTTATTTGGGATCTTTTCCCTCATGTTATGGCTTTCTCTGTAGCATGGAACCCAGTTTTGTCTCCCTATCCTAGTGAGACTGCCACTAACCCCAGGTTACTGTTTTCTGTTTGGCTTCTGTGTCCTGCTCCATGAATTGGCAAATTCCACAGTCAGGGAAGGGACAGTAAATGTAGGGCTTCACTCCATGCAGTTCTCCTCCCTCTAGGATCTAGTACCTTCAAGTTCTGGTTATCATGTTCTCTGATGCCTCCATGCAGCTGTTTGTGTTTGTACCTTATCCAGTCTCATTGGATGTTCTCAGTGTTAGGGTGCGTTCATCTGACAGCATCTAGTCTATCATAGCCACAAGTAGAATTTCTCCAGTTAATGCTTTTTAATTTGGCTATAAAGGTTGCTTCATTCAAGAAGCCGGACTCCATGTGTTGTTGCTATTTGATTGTGTACAGAGTCACCAGGTACTGGTGGGCGTCCAGACACAGCTTGTGGAGGAAATGCTGAGCCCAGAAATGCCAGCTTTTTCCACTCAGGGGTTGTTGAGAGGAGTATTGCCTTTATCTCAGTATGGTTATGAAGTAGTTCTTTCTAGCATATAAAATTCTATGAACTCCAATTTTTAAAGGTGCTCTACACTTTAAAAATTGATGTTTATAGAAGCTTTTTTTTTTTTTTACTGTGTGCGGGCCGCTTAGAAAAGCTTAAAAAGTCTTAGTTCTCACTTGAAAAAATATACATCCTATAGTATTAGCATATTAAAGACATAGACCAGCATTTTTCACACTAATGCATATAATTTTGCTACTCTAGATGTTGAGACTATAGTAATGAACAAGGCAGAAAAAAATCCTTAGAGGGGACTGAAATTTCCTGTGCAATCCACATTGGGGGCACCAGGACCATGTACAGAAGACATGTTTATGAAACACTGAATTGGATTAATCTCTATGGACAACTGCTGTGCCTTATTTCTGCTTCCAGTGGTCACTGACTCTATTTTTAAAAGGCTAGCTAGAGCATGTCAATATGAAAGAATGTCTAATGGAAGTGGTCATTTTGGAGTGTTTTGCTTCCTCTAGGGACTGTATCAGATTGAAACAGAATTTTTAATTTACCACAGTGAGTCTGACTCTTGGCTATGCATTGTCACACTTTTCAACAACCATTGCTGCATTA
This sequence comes from Prionailurus bengalensis, assembly GCF_016509475.1. NCBI lineage: Eukaryota > Metazoa > Chordata > Mammalia > Carnivora > Felidae > Prionailurus > Prionailurus bengalensis. Next base: position 23,243,616 of record NC_057348.1, read on the forward strand.
CTGAAACAAAATTAATTTAAATTCTCTTTAAACCCATCTTTCGGTTTGATTTTCTAAATTAAAACTGTCAAGAGATCAAATAATAGTGTCATTACATTGAAAGATAGGGAACTGTGCTTTAAAAACTATCAGCCCATTTGATCTACCATACAGAACTAGGTTGGCAATTATCCTAAAAGAGTCAACTTGGCAAGAAATCAGAGAATCTGAAGAGTCAGTCAATGATCACATGTAAATCTGTCTTGTGATTTTATGTAGTTATGTATTTAAATGACTGCATATACAGACATATACATACACCTGTATATACATACTTTTTTTCAGATTCCTAGGCTGATATTCCTCTTAGATAATTAGGAAAGGCATATCTTCATGCAAAGTTGTGCTGCCTTATGAAAGGAACACTTAGAACCTATGATGGTTTATATTACCCATGGCACTGTTTCTGTTACCAGCGAGAATAGCTGAAACTTGATTCTGTCTTTCGTTTACCTGACATCATTCATCAGAAGGATTTTGGAGAATTCTGTATTATTTAGGAGGAGTTTCCCATACTAGGAAAATAACTGCAAAGCCTGTATCTCCAAAATTTTTGGTTTTCAGCAGGACCCAGGACTCTGTGACTATGAGTTAAAATATTTGTGCCTTCAGATTCTAAATGAGGCAGGGCTGTTTAATGGCAGATTATGTCTCCTTTGGAGACACTCAGGTATTTAGGCAAACATTTCAGTACCAGAAAAAGTATATATGGCAATGGCATAGATCAAAAGCATCACCGTGTAATTGAAACTGACTTTGTATTGGGTTCCTTCAGTGTCAAGACTCCCTTTATTTCTTTCTGAGAGCAACATTTTCCTTTTTATCTTTATTTATGTCAGTTTTTCCTTAATCGTCTTCGAATGTTTGTGAGTTGGTGTTCACATGTCCCCATTCTGTTTTTTAAATCTCATTTGTTGCCGTTTTCCTTTTACAGAGAGAGGAAGCGTTCTGTTTAGGCTACATGTTTAAGGGCGAAAAGTGTTTATAGAATCTTCATCTGCTTCCCCTAAGCCTGATCTATTTGATGACATCACTCTATAATTTTACATGATTTGGACAATACAAAGTGCACAGGGTAGAATATTTGGGACAGCAAACAGGACATGTTTTTATAATTACCCAGAAAACCCAGGCTATAGCTTGTGGTTCTTTTTTTTTTTATATGAAATTTATTGTCAAATTGGTTTCCATATAACACCCAGTGCTCATCCCAACAGGTGCCCTCCTCAGTACCCCTCATCTACCTTCCCCTCCCTCCCACCCCCCCCCCCCCATCAACCCTCAGTTTGTTCTCAATTTTTAAGAGTCTCTTATGTTTTGGCTCCCTCCCTCTCTAACCTTTTTTTTTTTCCTTCCCCTCCCCCATGGTCTTCTGTTAAGTTTCTCAGGATCCACATAAGAGTGAAAACATATGGTGTCTGTCTTTCTCTGTATGACTTATTTCGCTTAGCATAACACTCTCCAGTTCCATCCACGTTGCTACAAAAGGCCATATTTCATTCTTTCTCATTGCCATGTAGTATTCCATTGTGTATGTAAACCACAGTTTCATTATCCATTCATCAGTTGATGGACATTTAGGTTCTTTCCAAATTTGGCTATTGTTGAAAGTGCTGCTATTAACATTGGGGTACAAGTGCCCCTATGCATCAGTACTCCTGTATTCCCTGGGTAAATTCCTAGCAGTGCTATTGCTGGGTCATAGGGTAGATCTATTTTTAATTTTTTGAGGAACCTCCACACTGTTTTCCAGGGCGGCTGCACCAGTTTGCATTCCCACCAGCAGGGCAAGAGGGTTCCCGTTTCTCCGCATCCTTGCCAGCATTTATAGTCTCCTGATTTGTTCATTTTAGCCACTCTGACGGGCGTGAGGTGGTATCTCAGTGCGGTTTTGATTTGTACTTCCCTGATGAGGAGCGACGTTGAGCATCTTTTCACGTGCCTGTTGGCCATCTGGATGTCTACTTTAGAAAAGTGTCTATTCATGTCTTCTGCCCGTTTCTTCACTGGATCATTTGTTTTTCGGGTGTGGAGTTTGGTGAGCTCTTTATAGATTTTGGATACTAGCCCTTTGTCCAATATGTCATTTGCAAATATCTTTTCCCATTCCGTTGGTTGCCTTTTAGTTGTGTTGGTTGTTTCCTTTGCAGTGCAGAAGCTTTTTATCTTCATGAGGTCCCAATTGTTCATTTTTGCTTTTAATTCCCTTGCCTTTGGGGATGTGTCAAGTAAGAAATTGCTGCAGCTGAGGTCAGAGAGGTTTTTTCCTGCTTTCTCCTCTAGGGTTTTGATGGTTTCCTGTCTCACATTCAAGTCCTTTATCCATTTTGAATTTATTTTTGTGAGTGGTGTAAGAAAGTGTTCTAGTTTCATCCTTCTGCATGTTGCTGTCCAGTTCTCCCAGCACCATTTGTTAAAGAGACTGTCTTTTTTCCATTGGATATTCTTTCCTGCTTTGTCAAAGATGAGTTGGCCATACTTTTGTGGGTCCAATTTTGGAGTCTCTATTCTATTCCATTGGTCTCTGTGTCTGTTTTTGTGCCAATACCATGCTGTCTTGATGATGACAGCTTTGTAGTAGAGGCTAAAGTCTGGGATTGTGATGCCTCCCGCTTTGGTCTTCTTCTTCAGTATTATTTTGGCTATTCGGAGTCTTTTGTGGTTTCATACAAGTTTTAGGATTGCTTGTTCTAGCTTCAAGAAGAATGCTGGTGCAATGCTGATTGGGATTGCATTGAATGTGTAGATAGCTTTGGGTAGTATTGACATTTTAACAATATTTATTCTTCCAATCCATGAGCACGGAATGTTTTTCCATTTCTTTATATCTTCTTCAATTTCCTTCATAAGCTTTCTATAGTTTTCAGCATACAGATCTCTTACGCTTGTGATTCTTTAAAAAAAAAAATCCACTTACAAATCCTATGAGAAAATATGGTCCTCACTGATACATCCTTTGGTGGCCCAAGACTGACTTTGAAGGGTTGCCTAAATGCTGTGTGTGGTTGAGATGTGGATCTGGATGGAGGTTGAGCCTTTGAACTGTGGGGTAAAATTTTTTATCTGGACTAGGTCACTGATGATATCAGCGATCAAAGAATTTAGAGACAATCAAATCCCTTAACATCTGTGATTTTGAGACAGAAATGGAAGAAGTCGCATACTGTCTCATTCTTTTTGTCTGAATTGGTTATTCAGGGGTCTCTTTAGGAACTCTCACCAAATGGCTGAGAAGTTCCATTTGAGATGCAGTTCATTGACTGCTGACTATTGGAACATCATTTCTGAAGACCTCCATGTCTTGGTCATCTGAAATTGGACCCTTTAAATAATTCAGAGGTCAGAGCACAGAAGAGACAATCTTGTTGAAGATTTGTGAAATGTCAAAATTTAACAAATGTAAGGTCTATACTTAATTTTGACTGGCTCGTATGAAGACACCAAAAGAAGTAAAACTCTTTAGAACTTTCCAAAGTGGGGATGCACTAAGGATCACCCTCCCTGGTCCTCCCCCTGTAATGCTTAGGGATGTGTCCTGGGGAGGGGAGAGTCATTTGGTAAAAACTTTGTGTTTCTGCCCCACTATGTGGGACGCTTTCACCTTGAGGGTCCTGGAACAATAAAAGGGTTAACCCAAGTATTGAACACTGTTTAGCTGTCTTGGGACATTTGTTCTGTGTTCATGGATTTAGTAAATTTAATGTAAATAGGCACCCCAGCAGCTGTGTCCCCTTAAGCACATTTTATTTAGCAGCTGAGTTATCCACATCACTTGGCAGCCTTAGATTTTCAATTTTTTCTTGTGCCAAGAGGGCAGCTGGAATAATTTGAGTACTCATTAATTTGGGAGAAATATGAGCTGTGTATGGCAGACAACACGAGTCTTCTGTATGGTGTTGTACCAGGATAAGCAGATCAGAATAGAAGCAATTTGCCCTATCCCAAAGGGGCCCTAGGATTTTAATAAGCTGGTTATGAAAATTCTATTTCTTTGCAATTTGAAGCATCTAATTAGAGCCTGTAATTTCTCTCCTATAACGAGAGTGGATGAAGGTTAACGTTAGGCCTCACGGGCCCTTTCACATTCATTTATAGAGAGAAATCAGGTAACAGTTGTAGTTAATTAGTACAGGGTATTAAATATTTAGTCCATCTTGATTTAACTTGGAGAACACATGCATGTTGTTGGAGTATGGAAAATGATAAAGGGAAGTTAAATTTAATTTTTAATCAAAGATAAACTTAAAGGCAGTATAATAATTTTAGCACTGACTCTCCTTTCCCGACAGCCAGTGCAGCAATTGCCTCCAGTCGCCTGAGCTGTCAAGATAAAGGAAGATGATGTCGATTTAATTTCATCACTGAACACATTTCCCAAGTTCAAACAGCTGGGATTTATGCAATCTGCGTAGAGTACAAAGAACCCGATGATTTTTATCATAGCAGTGACATAAAAAACCACCTTCTTGATGTTTCAGAGTTTGGATTTTGAGTTTGGATATGAGTGCATTTGGGGGAACTGCCTTAAGGAGATGTATCATTCACGGGCATTTCTTTCAAGAGAGGACTCGTGTCTAACGAAATTACTCTCTGAAAGAAAATCTTCCTCCAAGAGGCAGGGCCTACTCGGTAACGAGCAGCCTTGTGTTGAATCAAGTCTGACTTTGCCGTAGACTGATACCCAAACTCCTGCGTGCTGAAGACAGTAAGTCATTCTCATGACTTGTCATAACCCAACCCAAATTACCTTCCTAAAGTGAGATTCAGTTAAGTCAGGACATGCATATCAGGAAGAAACCCCTCAGAACTGATGGAGCCCATGATTGGACTTCCCTCCAGGGCCCAGCACAGAGTAAAACATCTTTGGAGTGAAATCAGTTCCTGGGAAAGCTCTCAGGACTTCTGTAACTTACCTGGAAGCAGGCTTCTGGGGCACAAAAATATTATAAAAGGGCAAAGATAGGGGGAAAGATAGAAAGTCTTATAAGAATAGAAAGATTTAAAAGAGTAACTTTAAGGCCTTTGTCCCTCTAGGTGTTCTGGTGAGGGGGTTTATCTTGGCCTATGAAACCTATCACTACTCCAGTGGTTTCATTTGGGGAATGCTTGAAGCATCTTTGTAGATTTGTACAAAAAAAAAAAAAGTGACTCCCAAAAACCATCTTACTTTGCTACATTGGCTTCCAGTTGCCAGTTGTCATAAAATGGTTTCTGACGGCAATAATCCTTTGAAAATCGCCTGTTATTGGGGATAATAGCTGGTTGTCAGAGCATTAACCACCCTCGACTTCACTTTGGGCTATTACATAACAAAAGAATGAACTGATGGTGAGTCTGCCAGGTGTATTAAATTATATCATGCATTATAGAAGTTCCATGATGGGGATTAGCATCCAGAAAAGACTATCAGAGATTGCCAAACTCATTATCTGCTGAGGCAGGAGGCTGGCCTCAGGCCTGAGGATGCAAGGCTGTAGTTGTCTGTAACTATTAAGCCACTAGCTCAGGTCCATCCTTGCCCTAGCATGGAGACAGAGAAGTATCACACCAGTGTTTTCTCTGTTCTTCCGCCTCTAAAGAGAATCAAATTACGCTGTATTGATTATAGTTAGGTATAAAGCTGCCTTGAAATGGATTTATTCATTTTCTGATTTCTTGATGACAGACCTACGTCTTTGGGATCCTCCCAGCACTTTTGGGGAGTCTACATTTTGTTCTCTAGCTTACCTTAGACAATAAATGTGGATGGTGGACTTGAGAGGGTACGGCCTCCGAGAGGATCTGCCACAATGTTGCAGGCACCCACATTCACGCTTAGTGTTGATATGTCACATTGAGCTGAAGGCATCTTTCAGGTCAGATGTTTTCCAAAGGGGAGAAGCATGAAATGAAACGACGATTTAATACCCATAGAAATCAGATTTCTGCTGCAAACACACAGACAAAGCATGACTTCTTGTGTGTTCTCGACAGGTCTGAGTGATCCTTCACACGGGTCTTGGCCTAGTCCATTTTTGATGACCTGGTGAATGGTGCTGCTTCTAATTTTCAGTAGAACATCCTTGTAAGACCTGTTTAATCATGTCCATAATCCTTAAACAATAATCTGAATTTTCCTACCTGGATATTTTCTGCATGGAGTTGGGTATTGGATCAATATTGCACCTCTCCTACCTTGCCCAGACCCTGACACTCAGTAGGTGCTCTGGAAATATCAGCTGAATGGAATTGAGTGGAAATTTCTTACCGCCTCTTTCTAAAAAATATTTTCTTACTACAAAAGTGTTTCATGTTCACTGTAGAAAATTAAAAAACAACAGATAGCAAGCAAGAAAGAAGTATCATCTGCTCTCCAACCACCAGAGATTATAGCATTAGGCACCCTTTGCATATATCTTTCCATTATTTTTCTGTTAAAATATATTTTTATTTTTTTTATAGATTGGCTAAGACTGTACATGGCATTTTGGAGCCTATTTTGTTCTTTTAGTGATGTCTTTCCAAGTTATTACGTGATCAACCTGACCATTATTTGTAATGGCTTTATGAAAGTTCATTGAATGAATGTACTATAATTTAATCCCCTTTCTGTGGGTACATTTAGGTGGTTGTAATTTTTCTCTAATATGAACAGCGCTTCAACATATATCCTTTATGTTAAATCGTTTCGCTGCATGATGGTTTCCTTGGGCAATGTGGAGAGTCAAACAAAGAAAATACCCATCAAGACTTTTGAAAAGACAGATTGCTTTGGTGGATAGAAAGAAAGGCAAAATATCAGACATTTGAACTTGGTCTGAGCAATGAAGGGCAACAGCATCTTATGGACATCATCAATGGATAAATGTTTAGAAACTGTAGAAAGTGGACTGTTATATTAATTCTATTTGTACATTTTAACAAAATGAAAAATTTCAACTTGGTGGGAAAAAAAATTGGAGGTGATTTCCTATAAGTGGATTGCTGTGTTGGATATTACGTACATTTTAAATATTTGAAAGATATGGTCAAGTTATTGTCAGAAAGCTTATGCCCATTTATATTCCCACCAGCAGGAAGGCTATTTCCCAATACTCTCATTGTCATTAACAAAACATTTTCAATTCCATAGCAAAAAAAAAAAAAAAAAAAGAAAGGAAAGGAAAAAAAAAAAACCAAAAACACCTCCCAAAAAACCAGAAATACCCCCAAACTCTTAATTTGTATTTGTATTTTTCCTTTAAAGTGAGTTTAGTCATGTCCTGTGACCCATTATTTTGCTCTCATGTCAAAGTGTTGCAATTAAAGAAATGAACTTTGGAGTCCCATATGCCTTAAAAGGGTTTGATAGCTGCCACTTACCTACTGTGTGACAACACCCAGTATTCATCCCAACAGGTGCCCTCCTCAATGCCCATCACCCACTTTCCCCTCTCCCCCAGCCCCCATCAACCCTCAGATTGTTCTCAGTATTTAAGAATCTCTTATGGTTTGGCTCCCTCCCTCTCTGTAACTTTTTTTTCTCCCTTCTCCTCCCCCATGGTCTTTTGTTAAGTTTCTCAGGATCCACATATGAGTGAAAACATATGGTATCTGTCTTTCTCTGCCTGACTTATTTCACTCAGCATAATACCCTCCAGTTCCATCCATGTTGCTACAGATGGCAAGATTTCATTCTTTCTCATTGCCACATAGTATTCCATTGTATATATAAACCACAACTTCTTTATCCATTCGTCAGCTGATGGACATGTAGGCTGTTTCCATAATTTGGCTATTGTTGAAAGTGCTGCTATAAACATTGGGGTACAAGTGCCCCTATGCATCAGCACTCCTGTATCCCTTGGGTAAACTCCTAGAAGTGCTATTGCTGGGTCATAGGGTAGATCTGTTTTTAATTTTTTGAGGAACCTCCACACTGTTTTCCAGGGTGGCTGCACCAGTTTGCATTCCCACCAGCAGGGGCAAGAGGGTTCCTGTTTCCCCACATCCTCGCCAGCATCTATAGTCTCCTGATTTGTTCATTTTAGCCACTCTGACTGGTGTGAGGTGGTATCTCGGTGTGGTTTTGATTTGTATTTCCTTGATGAGGAGTGACATTGAGCATCAGGGATGTCCACTCTCACCACTGTTGTTTAACATAATATTGGAAGTCCTAGCATCAGCAATCAGACAACAAAATGAAATCAAAGGCATCAGAAATGGCAAAGATGAAGTCAAACTTTCACTTTTTGGAGATGACATGATATTCTATATGGAAAACCCAACAGACTCCACCAAAAGTCTGCTAGAACTGATACATGAATTCAGCAAAGTTGCAGGGTACAAAATTAATGTACAGAAATGGGTTGCACTTTTATACACCAATAATGAAGCAACAGAAAGAGAAATAAAGAAACTGATCCCATTCACAATTGCACCAAGAATCATAAAATACCTAGGAATAAACCTAACCAAAGGTGTAAAAGATCCGTATGCTGAAAACTATAGAAAGCTTATGAAGGAAATTGAAGAATATACAAAGAAATGGAAAAACATTCCATGCTCATGGATTGGAATAATAAATATTGTTAAAATGCCAATACTACCCAAAGCAATCTACACATTCAATGCAATCCCAATCAAAATTGCACCAGTATTCTCCTCATATCCTCAAGCTTACTCCTCCAGGAAAAGCCCTCAGCCCTCATCTCCTGTAAGGTGGTGTTTAAGATGGAAAACTGGAGAACTTTGTTGCTGATATTAGAGCCAGCAGCTTTGACCAATCTTCAGGCTCTCCATTGGGAGAAACATATTTTGGAAAAACAAACAGCTCAGTTCCAGGACACAGTATCTATCTTTCTCTTCCCTCAATCCTCATGAAAAATCCTGACCCCAGAAAAACACAAACCAACAAATAAATAAAGCCATAATGGTGAGGAAAGAAAATAGGTTCTAGCTCTCAGGAATACCACCTTTGCGTTTATGTATTTTTTTCTTTTAAAAAAAAATTTTTTTTTAATGTTTATTTATTTTTGAGAGAGACAGACTATGAGCAGGGGAGGGGCAGAAAGAGAGGGAGACACAGAATCTGAAGTAGGCTCCAGGTACCAAGCTGTCGGCACAGAGCCCAACACGGGGCTCGAACTCACAGACCGTGAGATCATGACCTGAGCCGAAGTTGGCTGCTTAACCAGCTGAGCCACCCAGGTGCCCCATAGTTTATGTATTTTCTTCTATTAAAACCCATTGCTCTTCATGGCTTGCATTTCACTGATCTGTGTGCTGCCTCCCAGGCTATCTTTCCCCACCATCCCGTGCATTCCATGTGGGTTCTACTGGGTTTGTAGATTCTCTCCACTGCAAGAATGCTCCTGCAGGACAGAGATGATCTGTCGCCCTGCATGACCTCCCCTTCCTCAGTGTTTTTTGGTCACCATGGCTTTTTCACCAACTTACTGGCATGACTGATACTACTTAATTTCCTGTTGTTTTCTCTTACATGTAAAATGTGGTGGGGAAAATGTGAGAAATGCTGGAGGGTTCATTTCCAGGAGCAAAGAGCCGAGGGGAAGATCAGGAAGGATTCTTTTGACCTAAACTATCCCTCCAAAGGGACACAAAGCTAAGAGAAGAAATACAGGGACTTTACAGCTAAAAGTTTTTAACAAAATTTAACCCTCTTTCATGATAAGAGCATTGAACAAATATATGACCAGAACATAATAAAAGTAGGGCCAAACAAAACACTTAATCTCTGTTAGAGATGAGGACAGCCAACACCAGTGAGGAAACCTGGATAACTTTAAGGCTTACGGTCTGTAAGATAACAATTCTTAGGATAAATACAACTCTAACTGATTGAAGGCAAGAAATAAATTTTCTTCTGGGGTTTCTCAGAAAGAAGATATGTTTCCCCCCAGTTGCCCCCTGGAACTTTCTCTCACTTTCCTGCATCATCCACCTATGGTACTCGTTGATGTCAAAACAGTGGCTCTTGATAGTACGGTCTTCAGCTGGGCGCATGCTCCCGTAGTGGATGTTCAGGGTCATGGGAGCACTGGAATCCCTGGAGGGGGCAGAGGTCGGGGTACTGATAATGAGCATGTATCGATTGCCGAAACCCCACAGGTGATTCTGATAAGTCCTTCCCTCCCAACCCTGAGCCATGTTCCTACCTGTCTGCCTCTTGGAGAGTCACAGGTAAAATGAAATGAATGCTGTCCTCAACAATATCCTTGCAGTTGTCTGATGAGTCCTTGACTTTTCTTTCTGACAGTAAGCCCCAGAAGGTGGCAGGTGATTTGACAGCAGAAACTGCTATTTTAGACTAATTCTTAGTGACAGGGAGGATTGGTGGGGAAGATAGAAGTGACAAGAACCGTGCTAGCTTAGAGTTCACAACAGCTGTTGGTTTTAATAAGTTTGAGAATGATTTGGGCAGAATTCCAAACCCCTAAATCCTCGACCTGTAACCTGTACTGTGCTGATTCACTAGGGTGGTCTGTGGAGGGACGGCTTTATCCAAACGCATGCTGCTTCTTACTGAGTGGCGAGGGGGTGGGGACGCGCTTTGGCCCACATCCCACACAAGGGCTGCATTTGTGCCCAAGGCCGTGTGAGTCTTGGGTCTGTACCCTCATCTGGGTAGTGAACACAAACTCCGGGGCGGGGGGGGGGGTACCATTAAGGGAAAAGGAGCTTTTCACTAAGGTCCAGACTGACAGGCCAACTCACGCCTTCAGGCTTCACACCTTTGGGCCTTTTCCTACATGTTTTCTCTTTAGGGTCTAGGCAAGATGCCCCATTGGAGACCTCCTCTTAGAAAGGACCCCCCCCACACTCTTTAGTAGCACAAACCCTGCCCTCACCCTACCATTTAACAGCAATCCTGCCATATGGGTATTCTGTTAACCATAGTGCCTTGCAGGTAAGGAAAATGAGACTCAGAAAGATCACATAACTCCCCCCAGGTTGCCTGGCTCACTTGGGGAAGAGCGAGCTGCTAAAACTGGGTGTGTCCAGTTCTCAACCCTGTCTTGTATCCACTGTATTCTGCTCACCTGTCTACCCAGTCATTCCCGTTTTCCATGAAATCTTGCTGCCTGTTCAAACTGTGCCAAGGGGCGGGAGGAAGAAGGGACTTGCACTGAAAGTTGCTTGGAAGAACAAGTGTCCCATCATCTCTGTAAAGTGTTGTCTTTTCCCTGCTAGGTTATCCTTGAAGCAGGCCGTTATTTAAAATACAATTGACTTCAGTCTACAGCTTGTATGCCTTCCATCTAGAATCAAGGGGCAGCACCTAGGAAGAAATATGCTATAAAACTGATGATCCACCCATGTGAGGCCTCAACTAAGACACCATTTTCTGGCTCCTGAAGATGAGATGGCAGTAACAAAGACGGGAACTTTTCCGTCCTCCATTTCTTGCTATTTATCACCGAACTGCAGTGTGAAAAGAAATCAAGGGAACTTATTGTAGGGGAAAGTGAAATTTCCAGCTGATTAATAGCATATCAATTTGGAAAAATAGGAAAGCATTTAAAACGAAGTTGGTAGTGAAGGAAAGAGCTCTAACTCTGATAAATTCATGAGCATCCCATGCCAACTTATTTTGACTTACAAAATTTGTGAAAAGAAATGGAGAGAAAGTGAATGACTGATATTCATTGAGAATCTACCACATCCTGGGCACTGAGCTGGGTGTAGTGGCCTCATTCTGCTCCCACATCTGCATTTCTGTTTGGAGGACAAAATCGATGTAATTCAAGGAAATAAGTCATTAAGATACCTACAAAACGTACCAGGTATCATGAAGGAGACACATGGGATGAGAGGGAGTTAGCCATAGAAAGTGAGGGAATAAAGAACATTCTAGGCAGTGGGACAGGACCCTAAAGACAGGGTCTTTAGACAAAGACCCTAAAGCCAAAAAAGAGTTTTTCATGTCTCTGGGTCTTCCAGGACATCGTAGCTGTGATCAGGAGTTGGGAATATATTCCAAGTGCAATGGGAAGACATCGGAAGGCTCTAAGCTAGGGAGGGACATGATTCCAAGATGTTTCACAAGTGTAAGTATGAGCATCCCCATTTGTAGAACAATTAATTTCCCTTTTACGTAAGTAGACCTTCTGACCTGTTCCGCTGAATTTAACAGCTTTACACACATGAGTTTGTGTTTTTGTTTATGGTGTTGAATCTGTGAGCCTTCTTGGAAGAAAGGGCATACCTGTAAACAAATAACTGTTACCACTTGATCTCCACTTGATCCACTTGATCTCTGTAGGCCCTGTGGTGGCCAGCAATCTCAATCTTGGTGATGAATTTGTTTCAAGAGCCCTCATATCAGCAGAAAAGGATTTTTATGTATTACCAGTCAACACGTTTGCTAGCTTCATGTCAACCATTACACTGGATTCTCTGGATTTAAAAATGAATTACGGGGGTCCTATCTGTCTGTCCATTCCATCCCTGTTCCTTTAGGTGTGGTCATTCAAAGGCTCCATGTTGTAATGTGCAAATTCAAGGTCTGTAGTTGTCCCTATTCTGTCTCAGGGCTCCTGGTGTGTCCACCTTGCTCCTACATATTGAGGACTCATTCCCAATGTGAAGTCTGGATCTGGTCATGGATGGCTGATATCTGGGACTCACCAAATCATTGGATAATGGACATATAAATGAACAAATGAACTTCTCTCTCAATTTGGCAAGCATTTAAGAACCCACTATTATTGTCCAAAGAATACAATTTGTTTTTGAGGAATTTAGAGTACAGAATACAAGAAGTCTATAAAACAGAGGTTCTTTACCTGGGATCCAGAGATTCCTAGGGAATATGGGTCTTTGGTGAGGAGGTGCCCCAAATCTCATAAATCTTATCTGAAATTGTGAACGTACAGCTTTGGTTTTTTTTGTTTTGTTTTGTTTTGTTTTTTTTGGTAGGGGGAAGGTCCATAGCCTTTGCCAATGTCTTAAATGATCTTATGACTCTGCAGAGATTAACAGAAGTTGTCATTGCTGTACCTCTAGTGTTAGGGACTTCAATCCCATCATCCTTGGTAATGACACATATCAGTGATGGCTGCTCAAAACCCTCCCCTAGGAAGAATCTCTTATTCACCCACAACCATCAATTTGCTCTTTAACCAGACCTCTGGGCAGGGTTGGGGGGGGGGTGTCTATGGATAAGAGAGTTGGCTTTCCTCAACTCACTTTGTTTAGTTTTACTGCAGCAAATTGTATGAAACACACATGGCTGCAACTCTGACAGATTCACTGCCTCTGACCTGTCCTTGCATCCATTATCCCATTCCCCATTGATCACAGGGAGTGAGGCAGGTGATCCACATGTTGCCCACACATAAGGAAAGTACAGTCTGAGGGTTTAATTTGCTCAACGCCACCAAGCCAGTAAGTGTGGAGCTGGGCGCACCTGGAGCCCAGGTCTCCTGATTCCCAGATTTTTTGAGGGTACTTAGTATTTATTTGAATCAGATATGGTAAGGTGCGCAGGCATAGAAGTGGCTGGTGTGAAGGAAGAAGTTTATTATACTTGTCCTCTAGAAGCAAGAGGCACACCATACCACATGGAGCTTCACCAAGGGAAACACCGAGGCAAGGCGAGTGTGAAGAAAGAGAGAGAGAGAGAGGAGCTAGAGGGCTGAAGCCTTTTTGTGGTTTCATGTAAGAAAGAGGCAAAGCAGGGTAAGCAGGGTTGGGATTGGATAATTTCAGTGGACTTTGGGGCATAAGAACTGTCCCTAGTTGTCTGGTAGCAGCCATGGAGTGGTTAGGACAGGTGGAGAATGGTCCAGAGTGTGAACATCTGATAAAAAGAGGAGGTCGGATTGGTTTATTTGCATTCAGAGGTGCACCTGCAGGCAAGTTATTTGCTACCTCCAGGAATTAGCTAACCTGGGGAGGGGTAGTTCCTCCAAGGCAGCAACGCCCCAGAACATCAAAAGTACAGAACATAAAAAGATAGTTTATACACTGGCTTTGCCTCCTGAATGAAGTCCATGGAGCTGGATAGTCTAATGAATTGTATCACCCACCTTTGAGGATGTTTGTAGCTTGACTACTTGTTGTTCTGTGATTAGTGTGTCGTCGCACCGGTGCTCTGCTGTGCTAACTCAGCTCAGCCTCTGGGTGATTCAGACACGCCTTCTCCACCTTGAAAAAACACATGCCCATAAAACCAGACTTGCATCCTCCTTCTCAGAAGATTCCCAAACTGCACTTTTTCTGAATTGTGGTATTTCAGTACCACACATGAGGTATCAGGCACTGTGCTTGAGAGGAAAGAGATTATACAGGCTCTTACAGCATCCCCCAAATGACAGTCCATTTATCATAATGATCTATGATACTCATTTGTTGAAATTTTATTACTTTTGTAATTTAATTCAATTTGTCCCCTCATATTGCTGCTCAGGACAGTGTTACCTTATGCACCTCTCTCAGCCTTTGGATAAGGATGTTTCTCCTTTTATTATGAGCATGATGGCTTCTCGATTAAAGCGACCTGCTCAGTATAACTGTGTCCATTGGCATCAGCCTTCTCCAGGGCTGCCTCTACTCTTGCAGTGCTTCCATGAAGACAATATTGGCAGTCATTTATGAAGCATTTGGGGAATAATCAAGCTCCAGCCCTCATCTTCTGCCTAGAGGTTAAAGATTTTATTCAGAGGTGCTTCTCTGCACCATAATTCATAGGAATGAGCAAATAAGAGAAGCTGGTTAGGAATATATCTTGTGAAGATACAGAGCAAGAACATACTCAGTAATAGTAAGTTGACTTTAAGACATAAAGACATCAGGAGTCTTCTTTCTAAGTTGAAGTCATATACTATTTTTGAGAAATCCTGAAGGTATTTTAGGGAATAATTGAGTTGGGCAGTGAGTCTGAAGGGGCATGAGCAGGTGCAAAGACATAAAAGTAAGTGCACATATTCATTTGCAGAGGCTGCCACTTAGTTGAATTAAAATTTGGAACCCATGGATGTGGGCCCCCAGAGGTACTTGATGATTCTTTTAGCAAATGCCATTTATACATATAATCCATGTAGATTCCATGTTTTTTTAATGTGAAATTTATTGTCACATTGGTTTCTATACAACACCCAGTGCTCATCCCAACAGGTGCCCTCTTCAATGCCCATCACCCACCCTCCCACCCCCCATCAACCTTCAGTTTATTCTCAATTTTTAAGAGTCTCTTATGGTTTGGCTCCCTCCCTCTCTTTTTTTTCCTTCCCCGCCCCCATGGTCTTCTGTTAAGTTTCTCAGGATCCATGTTTTATAAGTTTTTTATAAGTACTAGATTTGTAGTTAAATGTTATTTTAAAATAAAACATAGTCTTTTTAAAAAATAAATGTGAAGACTATGTATTTGGAGGTTTCTAAATGTGCTGCCCTCAGCTCTTTCCTCTGTACATGGGAGCAAGAATGGGGTTATTGTAATTCTGAGGAGCAATGCTTTGGGTATAAAGACTCAGCTCTCGCTACAGACACGTGGGCACAGATCTGCCCTTTCTTGGGAAAAAAGGAACTGCATATGGCTGGTCCTGTTTGCCCAGTCTTGTTGGTGTCTGATGTTCCTGCCTTGTTGGATTGACACAAACTTAAAAAAAATGTCTTCTTGATCCATCTCCTCTATCTTTTTTAAACCACATACAGACTATAAACTAGAAGTTTAGCCTCAGTCCTTAGCAATGTATGGAAATACCTTTGTTGGAAATGGCTCCACTGATTTATTAATTCCTGCTTCCACTTCCCTTTGCTCAAGGCTCATCTTCTCTGTGTTATTTTAAAACATTGGCAATAAATAAATAAATAAATAAATAAATAAATAAATAAATAAATAAAGTTGGCATCGGTCTACCTATGTCAGACCTACCACGGGTGCTGTTTTAAAAATGTAGATCTGTGGCTTACTTAATTTGAATCTCTGGAGGGTGGGTGTTGGGGTAAGATGTGATCCAAGGCCCCTGGTGATCCTGATGTTCGGTGAAGTCTAAGAACCCTCCCTACCCTGGCCAGAGCCACTGTCATCTTTCACCTGGACCACTTTGGTGGCCTCCTACTTTTGTGTCTGTGCTCTACCCTGTCTCCCTATGGCTGTGGTTCTCAAACTTGGTTGCACATTGGAACCAAGAGAGATTAAAAGACTCTCTGCTCCAGAGGGTTTTATTTAATTGTGCTTGGATGGGACCTGGGTCTTCAGACTTGTAAGAACATCACAGGAAAATCAAATGAGCAGCCAAGTTGTGCATGACTTCTCATGGCTTATTCTCCATTCTCTACACTATAAACACACTTACCCTTTTACAAGATTATATGTGGCTCATATCAGGCTCCGACTCAGTCCCTTCTGTGGTTCTGTTCTCTAACAGTGGTTGCAAGGGCCCTGTTGTCTGTCCAAGTTCATTCTCTACAACCTCTGCTAATTGACTCCACTCCATTTCCACTGGTGCCTTCAAAGTCCCAGTGGCTGGGACTTTCTGTTCCCTTCTGTTCTCTTCACCTGGAGCATTCTTCCTCAATAGCCATGTGTCTTGTTCTGCTTCTCCCACCCCATTTTGTCCAGATCCCTGATGACATGTCACATTATCGGGGGGGGGGGGCTTCCCTTCCTCTCTTGTAGCTTTCATCACTCTCCATTGCCTTACTGTGCTTTATTTTCTTCATAAGCATTTAATCCAACAAATAAATGTTAGATATGAATTTGCCATTAATTATCTGTTTTACTTTCATGAAAATGTAAACTCCCTAAAGACGGAGTTTGTTTTAATGGTTTATCCATTTTATCCCCAACACCAGGAAAGGTCCCTGGTACATAGTAGGTGCTCAGAAGTAACTTGTGACAGATGGAGGATGACCTGTTACGCTCAGACTGTTTCAAAAGCATGGTCATTGACAATGTCCCATTCATTACCAAAGGGACTTGTGGGGGAGTTGGCGGCCGCCTGTTTTCTGGCTGTAAAACGTGTCCACGATAGGTGTACTGGCAGACACTCTTCGTCCCCTATTTTGATAGCTATAGAAAGAAGAGATTTGGTTCATTATTATTATAAACTCAAACTACCTATATTCACCATGAGAGGAATGGTGCCTCTCACATTTTCTGGTGGGAATTGCATCTACATGAGTAAGCATGATTTGTTTTTTGGAAAAACTGGATTGAGATTTTTGTTTGTTTCACTTGGGAAATTTTATACTAAGCAGATTAAATTAAGTGACTTTGAACTTAGAAATGTCCACATTCTAAATTTTATTAAGCTTAATTGGGTTTATAGAATACTTAAAGACCATACAAACTTAAATGGGAGATCAAAATGAACTAATAGGTTGATGCAGACTTTCCCCCGCTGCCTTTGTGCTGCATTAATGAGAGTGGTGCCTTCATGCCTGCAAATGATGAACACAAAACCCTGGCTTTCTGGGGAGCCTCAGTGTGTCCTTCCTGCTGTGGTCTGAACTGTGTGGTGCCTCTGTCCCTCGATATTCTGTGCTGTGAACCTGGCTTTCAAGACCACCTCTGATGTGAAAAGTAGTTGGCCTCAAGGCAGACTTGTGAACATTTCTTTAAAGGTGCTTCTTGGGGAAGAAATCTCTAATTGTTGGAAATAATATCTATCAGATTACAGAATCTGCTAATGATGGAAATGAGCGATTTGATTGTGTTACTTCTCCAGCTTTTGCACTCAGTTAATTGAGTGGTGGACTATGGCAGCCCCCCCATGGAAAATGCAGGGCTGGGTCTTAATGGCCACATTTCATCTCTTGTGTTGAATTTTCAGTGCTACATTGATTCTCCCTAGGTCCTTGTGGAATGGTTC
This sequence comes from Prionailurus bengalensis, assembly GCF_016509475.1. Lineage (NCBI taxonomy): Eukaryota > Metazoa > Chordata > Mammalia > Carnivora > Felidae > Prionailurus > Prionailurus bengalensis. The sequence goes on from NC_057348.1 coordinate 23,261,453, forward strand.
AAGAAGTTGCCATCTGATTACTTTCTGCTCATTTAGAATGATCTTCAATTATTAAAGCAATACTTGTTCATTTGTAAAAACATTCAAATGATAGAGACATTTGTGAAATAAAAAGTATAAGTCCCCTTTAAGAAAAATAGGATTCTGTGCTATACCATATCCTACAACTTGCCATTGCTCCCCTCACCAGTTTATACCGGATGTCTTTCTACATGAGTACATATCTACAGGGTATTCGGCTCTGTGAATGGACTGTAATTTTTTTTTTTTTTTTTTTTAGCCATTCAGCTATCAAGAGACACTTAAGCTCTAACAGTTATTGACTATTACAAATAGTGAAGGTGAACGTTCTTGTAGCTTTACCATTTTTGTGTATTGGTGAAAATGTATAAAATGAAATTACAAGGCTTTATGAAGACGTTCAACTCTATAGTTTTTCCATATGCCTATCACTTCCTGTCATCTTTGATACCTGCTCAGCTCCTACGGGTATTTTTGTTGTTGTTGTTATCTTGGCTATAAAATAAATGCCTAGAGATAGAATTACTGGGCCTGAAAAAATTACAAATAAAAAATGCTATGGATATTGTTAAATTGCTCTCCAAAATGTTTATTTTGGAGTAAAAATCCCTTCTCTTTTGTTGCCAGTTGAAAGGCATCATTGTGAGAAATCCAGGGTGTGGACCTAGTATTGTTTGATGATGTTTATTTTATAGGCAGAGATGTGACAAGTCCTTTCCATGCCGTTTCTACTCAGATAAGGAGGCCAGTCCTCCAGGGAGCCAAGGGCGCCACATAAATGGAAATATTGAACATGATTCTGATCCTCTTTTCATAAGCAGTAAAATAAAATACAAACTAACAAAATAAATATGATGCCTATAAATCCTTTAGCATGTACCTGACCCAGGACCCCATTCCCAGGGCCAGGTAGGGGTCACAGCAGTGGTATAGGAGCCATGGTGGGGGTGTGGGGGCTGCAATGCTGGATTCCATTATTGTGGTTATTGTTAGCACAGTTCTTTGAGCAGTCATGTCTGGCCTGAAGTTTGGCACGATCCTGCTGTTTTTCCAAATGGGTTGCCATCTTTTTAAGTGAGGGATTATAGAAGTCTTGCTAGTGGTTCACAGCCTTGTGCTGGAGCTTTAACCATGCCGCTGAGAGAGAACTCAGTTTATCCTGAGGTTCTTAATCTGCATGGCAGAGGAGGTTTGGTGCATGCGAACATACGGGCTGCTCTGTGCCACATCTTTTCCTATTTGCCTGCAAAGATAGACCCCTAGCTTCATTTACGAAGAGCTATCTTTTAAGCTTTCTGCTTCATTAAAAGCCAGTGGGGATGCAAGTTTTTATCAATCTAGGGTTTCCCCTTAAAACAGCTTAAATTTGAAATGAAAGGTGAGGACTTATTAAAAAAAAAAAAAAAGCATTGGTCTGGGTCTCAAAACACTGTGTTCCAGTGCTGGCTCCTCTGGGTGCTGGCTCTGGGCCATGGGGCTGGTTGGGGTTTTCTATGTGGACAGACCCAGCATCTTGAAGAGATTGAGAGGAGGCCCCAGTGTTATCCCAAGGCAGGACTAGATGAATTATTTTTTTAAGTTTATTTGTTTATTTTTGAGAGAGAGAGAGAGTGCAAGCAGAGGAGGGACAGAAAGAGAGAGAGAGAGAGAGAGAGGGAGAGAGACTCTCAAGCAGACTCCCCACGGTCAGCGCAGAGCCTGACATGGGGCTTGAACTCAGATGACCCAGGACTAGATGAAATTAAGCAAATCATTTTAATTAACTGGACCTCAGCTACTGCCTATATCAGACATCTTCAGCTAAATGCCCACAGTGGCCAGGCAGGAAAAGTGAACAAGAAAGTGACTTTATGTAGGGCTTGGTCAGTGATAATCACTTTTGGCCACGTGAAACTGACTCTTCTCTTTTTTCCTCCAAGAGAAGCCAGAATCTCCCAATTTAAGTAATAATAATAATAATAATAATAATAATAATAAATAAGTGACATATCCTTTCTCCCTCAATGTGACTCCATTGGGAATAGTGTGGGAGAGAGTGAGGGGAATGAAGAGAGGCAAATCTCTCTCTGCCTGCTCACCCACTCAGGAAGCACCCTTGGAGGAGTTGTGATGGATGAAATGACTGCCTTCGTGCACACAAGTGAGGACAGGCTGAGGTTATGTAATGATAACATGTGTTTAAACATTTCTTTAGGAGCATCTGGGTGGCTCAGTCTGTTAAGCATCTGACTCTTGATTTCGGCTCAGGTCATGATCTTGCAGTTTGAGCTTGAGCCCCACATTGGGCTCTGCACTGACAGCACAGAGCCTGCTTGGGATTTTCTTTCTTCCTCTCTCTCTCTCTGCCCCTCCCCTTCCCTCTCTTTCCAAATAAATACATAAAAACTTAAATACACACACACACACACACACACACACATCTCTTTAAACTAGCTTTCAAGCTATAGTGCCCAGAGAAGAGGATATTTATAATTAAAACAAAATCTAGAGCGCCTGACTGGCTCAGTCGGTAGAGTACATGATTCTTGGTCTTGGGGTTGTGAGTTCAAACCTCATGTTGGTCATGGAGCCTACTTAAAAAGATAATAATTAAATAAATAAAAGAAAACACAATCTGCATTTTTTTTCACTCAGCTGGGAGCATTCGTGTATTTTTACCCATTCATATATTGAGCTGTGCTCCATCAGGACACAGCCAGGGGAAAGAGGCATACCTCTTCCTTCCCTGCATCAGGTGGACAGGCTAGCGGGAATCAACCTCACAGACGTAACCACACAAGATACTAGTTATCTACACTATAATAAAGGCACTGAAGGGGCAGTAGGGGTGCCTGAGCCAGTTTCAGCGGGCTGGGGGGACACCAGCTGGTAAAGCCTCTCGTACCACATATCCAGTGTCTTCATCCGATAGTATGTCTTCGTTAACTGAGCCACAAAGAGGTAGCCACAGCACCATCCTTGGCCCGCCAGAAGACTTTTGTTTGGACTGTGTAGTCTTCAGCCATGTACCATTTTAAATTTGAATTCAAGAGTTGTATCCCTTTTATTTCCTCTTCTCCCATCTTACCCGCAAGTACTACTTTGGGGGATGGATTGCACTCTATTTCAGAGAATTCTAGCCTCATGGGAGAGAGTTGAGAAAGCAGTAGAAAATGAGAGATACAGGGTTTTACATGTGTTTTCTACTCTTTGGGAACCAAATGCTTAAGAAGGCAAGAAAGAGTCCCCATTGGTCTCCTGGCTACAGGCCGTGCCTCTGGTCCCACTTAATTACCTCCTAAAATCACGCCAGACACCACAGATGGTAAGACTCTCTGCAGCCTGTCCTCACCATTGGGGGAGAGGGATGTTGAGGGTCTTTTGGTGGCGTTTGTATTCCCAGGAAGAGCATACCCTGCATTTCCTGTGTGGATGAGGAAAATGGTTGTGGATTTGGTCCAGACCTGGACGATCCTTGTCCATATGTTTGTAGCAAACCCAGACCCGTGATGTTGCCATTTCCCATTTCAAGTTGCTCTCCTCTGTCGTGTGTTGCACACCGAAAAACAACCACCACCAGTGCCATATGGTTTAAAAGATCAAAGGCCTGAGTTTTGAATATATTTCTAGCTGACTGTACTTCAAATGTCTTAAATATGTTCCTACAGATGGGAAGCCTGGGGCATTAAAGAGGTAAAGCACATGTGTGTGTGCCACGCATGTGATCTGGGGCAGCAGAGTGAAAGGTGAACACCACTGATGCCTGTGTTCCTCTTCCTCTCAGGTCCGCATCTTCACCTACCTCATTGGACGGGAGGCTGCTTTTGCAGACAATCTCAAGTGGATGGCTTGTGCCAACAAAGGTAGGTTCCCCCCGTGTGCTTGGCTCTGAGTAACTTCCCCTCGGATGTGCCAAAATTGGGGTAGTCCTGAGCAAGTAGAAAGTTCTAAGAGAAGGCTATGAGTTCTAAGACAACATTTGGGTGTTTCTAGATGAGTTTTGATAACTTATAATAGCATCTCCGGAAATACATTTACAAATTTCGAGGACATTGTCATGTGGAATGGTTAACCTTCTACATTCTGCCACTTAGTTGCTGGGTGACCTTGGGATGATTACAATGGCGTAGCACTTTACTGATCACCAGATACCCGTGTGTTCACTCCACCTTCCTAGTCCCCTTGCAGTTAGCTGGGGCCTCAAGACAGGTTCAGTAGGCCGTGAGCAAAACCAACCTGCATCATTCCTAGGCTAAAGCGCGTTAGAGCTAGTATGATAGTGTCCATACAATGTTCTCCTGCCCTTGTGAACTCTGAAACTCCATGCTCTGGATGGAATAGTCATGAGATGACTTCATCAGCCCGGTTTCCTGAGTGACCACTAGGGACGGAGGCCTTTCTACTCCCCCTGCCCCCGGCTGTGTGCCGGCCCATGCTGCCAGTATAATCAATAACCCTTTGTGTTAAGCTACTGAGATTTTCAGTTCCCATAGCATAACTTAGCCTACTTAACTAATCGAATTAGTTTTTAACCTGCCTCAATGTTCTAATCTCCAAAATCAGGATGTGGATAATAGTTCTTCCTTTGATTCCTATTAAATGTAAGGATTAATGAAATGGTGTATATTAGGTACCTGGTTCAATGCTGAGGCATGGTAAATGCTCAGTAATTGTTGCCTTTTCGATATTCCAAGGTTTATTATTTAACAATCTCCTGTTGTGTGTCAGAAACAATGCTTTGGGGAAGACAGAAGGAGGGAGGTAACTGGCCCACTAGTCAGTAAAGGGCTTCTTTTCATGCTACACACAACCAAAAAGGCAAAACAGAGGAGGCAAATAGCTGGTCAAGTCCAACCCCTGGAGTCTTAACCCAGACTCCTTGAGTTCAAATCTAGCCTCCACCATCCACCACCCATGGACAAGTTACCAGACCTATCTGGGTCTGAGTTGTGTCACCTACAGAGCAGGGGTAATGATGACACGTGCCCGACACTGTTGTGAGCCTGAAATGGGGTTCTGCAGGTAAAACTGGTAGTGCAGTGCCTCACAAATGCATGTCCTGTATTATTTCCTGGTGCCATTTTGATCTGTAGGCGTGTCTTATTTCCCCTCGGAGGCTACATGTTCTATGAGAACAGGCTTTTACTCTGATTTCATCATGAGCACTTGGGGAGAGCCCAGACTCCTATCTCACTCAGAGCGAGTGCTCCTTTAACGTTTGAAAAATGAGTAAATTGGCTATACACACTTACAAAGGAAGACATGTCCTATCACATAGTAAACTAGTCTTGATAGATTTAGGTGGTCTTTTTTAATATTGTCTCTTAAGCCATGCTTTATTAAAAAAAAAAGTTCCAATGTTTGTACGTTAGTGAAGGAAGGAGGACTCCATGAAGAGTTTGCACACCCCAGCTCTTAAGACAAAGTTATTTTAGTTGCAAGCAGCTGAAGTTGCTCTCTGAAATTAAAAAGAGGAGTGTTTTGGAGAGGAAAAGGAGTGACTCAGAGCCCAGAGCGGGAAGAGAAGCTCATGTTTCATGAGGGACCAGGAGGCTGGTTTCAGTTCCTTTCTTCCTTGGTTTCTTTCTGCACCCCATGACATTCTTCCTCTTTGTAGACAGACCACCCCCCTCTGCCCGCTGTGGTGTGTGCACATCTAGAAATGACCACACCATGCCGTGCACACTCCTCTGTCCACACAACACATTGTGGGCAAGACATGATATTCAAAAGAAGAGTTTGTATCTTCTCCACTTGAGACTGGTCAGCATTCTAAATTCTGATTTCAAGTCCCTTCATTCCCCCAGAAAAGATTATGACCCCAAGCTTGGATCAGGTCTCCCCAAGCTGAATTGGGCATGGGTGGAGGTAATCCCATAGAGAAAAATATATGTGTTCTGCGGGGGCTTAGCACTGTGAATGGGCGGGTGTGGGACATGAGTGGTGAAAAGGTGCATGGACAACCAAATAAAGCTTTCTCGCCTTTCCCTTCGCTTGACATTGTCTTGAATTCTCTGCTTCTACTTGGAACAGTCTTTTAAACCCGTGCCAATCCCCTCATCTTAAAAGGAGAGAACAGCGTGGAAGGTTTTTAACATTTCCTTGAAGCACTAACATAACACATTTTACAATTAGTTTAGTTTAGCGGCTGGCTGGCCTCACTAAAAGGTATCAACAATTCTGATTGTCTCAGGATAATGCATCTGGCTTCACGTGGGGGCAAAGTATAGGAGAAACATAGGCAATGAAGATATGGGGGTTCAGGGGATCCCAGATTTCCTCTGGGTGAAGAGGCCATTCTTGAAATAAGTTTTGGAACTTTGTTGACATTTGAAAACCTTGAGCGAACTACACTTTTCCCATTTTTTCCTTTATTTTGTGGTCTTGAAAAGAAAGGGTTCCTTTCCATTTTCAAGTTTTTAAAAAATGTTGCTGTTATTCCTGCCACATTGGATTGTAGTTGTTCCCATCAGCTAGGATGCATTTAGTCATGGGTTCTTGTTTGTATCTGTCTGTGTCCAGCTGATGAAAATTACTCAAATTGAAGTCTTGTCTTAATCAACTAATATTACACCATAATTCAGTTTTAGCCATTGTTTATAAGAATCTTTGAGGCATCCTTTTGAAGACAATTTAGTCAACTCAGAGTATTCCAGGGCCTGGCTATAGAATATAGGCCTTTAGATTTATAAGTTCTGAGTACAGCAACTTGGAAAACCCAAGGAGGTAACAGTAGCTGCCTTGCTGGCTGGGCCATCGGATTCCACAGTGATTCTCCTTCTCTTCCTGAACAAATCCAGTCATTTCCTTCCCTGCCAAAGCAAGTCTGTCTCAAGACGTCTGCCTTCCTCACTCTGCTTCTTTTCTAAAGGGCCTTGGGAATAAAATGTCATTGTTTGCCACCCTTCAAAGTAACAGTCGCCACCAAAATGTTAGCTTCCAGTCATCTGTGCCCATATAAACATTGGCTTCACGTTGCGTCAGTTATGGGGTTTCAGACCATGTAACATCGGTGAGCAAGTATTCTTCTCTGGTCATTAATTAAATCATTGTTTATAGTCTCAGATTGTTATAGTATGGAGACAGCATAACATTTTTCATCTCAAGTGACATGAGGTCCAGAGGGGGCCCCCCCTTACATATTTTCTCCCTGAGTCAGCCAAGTTCTTCAGTGAAATGGAGCATTAGCATTCGGGGACCAAAACAGACACAGGGGGAGCCCAGGGGAGCCCAAGGAGAAGTCTGCTGGCTGACTGGCCAAAGTGACTCAGGAGTCCTAGGGCCAGCACCTCTTCCCCGGGTCAGTAGTCAGGGACCCACTATCTGCACCAATAGAGTCTGGTAACCATGGAGACAGTTCTCAGTCAGTGCACCTCAGACACTGTCCCCTGGAAACGGATTCCTGGGGACATTCATGCCCCTTGCAGGGGTTCTCTGTCTTGTCCAATCTACTAGCAAAATCCAGAGAGGCCTGGATCTCATTGGTTTGTTTCATTTTATGCATAACTAGGTCCTATCTTGAGGGAACCAGCCCTAATGAGGCAAAGAGGCAAATCATTTTAAATGCATGAAAATAATCATTGCCACTGTAGGGTGGCTTGTGGAACTTAAAGCTCTGTATTCACACTATTGGAGGAACAAGTGAGCTGGGAAAACTGGAAAGAGGGGCCGACTAGCCCAGATACTCCATAAAGCCGTGATGACCTTCTCTAATGTTCAGTGTGCCAAGATTTTAAATAAGCAATGCCTGATTCTCCTTCAGAAATCGTGGTGGAGGGAGTGTTTTCCAGCTGTGCAAATAAAGAAGGGGCTCTGTGTTTGGGTTCTCAACCCATCAGTCATCGTTAGGTCGAATGGAAATGCCCCATGAGTCTCTCTTGGTTGTCCCTCTGGTCAGCTTGTCCCTTTTTGATGGGTTAATGGTCATTTTCTCCTGATCTGAGAGAGAACTGGTGGCCTAAGACCTCCTCGAGCACTCAGAACCACAGTCTTTTTCCATCCCCAAATCCTTAACTTCGCCATACCTTTCCAAGTGTCTTGTCCCCTAAAAGATAGTTAAATTTATGAGCCCAGAATGGTTGTAGGTGGGATTGAGGGGAAAATGAAAATTATAACTTTTTGCCATTTTGGAGCAGGTGGGAGAAGGCAAAAATGTCATTCAGATACATTTATGTAATTTTTAAAAATTTTATACCTGTTGACCAATATCTCCCAATTCCTCCAACCCCTTCCAACCCCTGGTAACCACTATTCTACTCTGCTTCTACAAGTTTGGCTTTTTTTAGACTCCACATAGATTTCACGCATAAGTGGTATCATGTAGTATTAGTCCTTCTTTGTCTGACTTACTCACTTAGCATGGTGCCCTCAAGGGCCATCCATGTTGTCTCACTGGTAGGATTTCCTTCTTTCTCATGGCTGAATAATATTCCATTGTGCACATTCTGTAAACATGAGGATTGGAGGGGAGAGGGTAATGGTGATGAAGAGGAAGACAGGGCTACTGTTGTTAAACCACAGCTAAGCACACCAAACTGCTTACTCAATGCCAGGTAGAATGCAGAGCACTTTGGTGTGTCATCTCTGACCTCGTAAAGCTTTGGGAGGTGCGTGACCAGGAAGCAGATTTGGAGAGACTGGCACCTTGCTCTGGGTTAGCAACCAGCAGGTGGCCGAGCCAGGATCCAGGCCCGGCTGATCCAAAGCCCAAGCTTAACTCTTCACCAGGCTGTAGGGTTGCCTCTCTTTGGGGGGATGATAGTCCTGTTTCACAGAAGACTTGTGCTTGTTTCCCATCGTATGGGAGAATCTAGAAAACAGAATTTAGAGTTTGAGGAAGGACTTTAACATGCCGCAGCGCATAAAGGCTAGACCAGGATTTATACTCAGCCTGTGCGTCCCAGAAGTGATCCTGCCTCAGCCTGTGCAGGCGTGTGGTCCAGTTCCTGACATTTTACAAATGGGGACATTAAGGCTCTGAGAGGAGATGAGGTGGGAAGAGTTGGCTCAGCAGTAGAGCTGCAGACAAGCCAGCATTCCTAGCTCTACCGCATGATCCTTCAAATTAGTTTTTTCTAACATGAGATTTGAAATTAAAAATGTAATTTTATTCACAAAGGAAAAGGCTTGCTCCTAAATCTGAGGTTTGGGGCTCATTCCAATAGCTTCACACTTGACAACGATGCCCACCAGGGCCACTGGGCTCCCTGTCCAGGGGGGGCATTCTCTCCCAATGGGTTCTTCCCAACTCCTTGAAGAGCCCTCATCTCTCAGGGCTCAGTAGACCTCTTGCTTGGTCTTTGTGAAAGTCCAAAGAACTGTGGAGACAGAAAGCACTTTGTAAACTACATTTTTCTGCAGAAAAAAGTGGGTTTTTTTCAGCAGTGTGTGCTGTTGACAGGGAGGAGGGAGATAGAACACTGCGAGGGTCTTCCGAGAACACTGCTGTTTCCTTAGGAGAGGCACACAAGGTCACACCATCGACCTCGCTGCCCACCTTATTGCTCTGACAAGACCGGAATCTTGGCTTTCTAGTTTTCAGCTTGTCTTATTTAAGAGGCGGGCCGGGGGGGAAGCCTCTGAAAAGACTCACTAGGAGCAGTGTCCATCACACCAAAGATGGAACAGGGACCCCAGCATGCGAGGTGCACAGAAAGAGTCTCCCATTGAGGACTGACTTACAGGGCCCTCGCCTCTGGCATCACCACAAAGCTGAGTATCGAGTGATGTGCCGACGGAGCATCTCACACAGAGGCATCTTTTCGACAAGGACCCTTAAGAAATCTCAAAGTAAGGGTGGTAAAATCTCAGAAACACAAAGCACCAGGCTGCCTGTGGTTTATCGCACTGAGCAGTTGTAACCCAGAGTTCACAGAAGGCTCTGCAAGGGAATAAAGTAAATAAATTGATGTTATGTAGAAAAATGAGCAGACCACTTGTAATAGATGGCTAATTTCAGCATTAATTAGTCCTTGGTAATTACCAAATGATTGCTGATTCTGTTTTCTTACATGATCTATGAAGTCCAAAAAGGCACATTAAAGAAGAGAATAAACATTCACGAGCTAGAATTTAAAAGAAATGAAAGTGAGGGGAGGGAGGAGGGCAGGTGGCCAGTCCAGAGAATGAGGAGGGAAAACAAGGGAAGCACCTATAGTTACAGCCAAAGTGGCCAGCCCTCAGTGACTTCCTGTTATCCATCAAAAGGTACATTTGTTAACTAAAACTTATATGAAAACATTTTAAAACAAAAAAGAGCCTTTCAGAAAGTTTTTAGGTTTTAATGAATTGGGGCTAGATGATAAATTTGCATTAAGCTTTGCAGTATACATTATTAATAGTATTTTTATAATTTCAGCTTTTCTTACATTTTATACATCTGCATCCCTGGTCTATGTTTTCAGATAGAAGTTAGAACTGTGACATGTGACCTTTTCAGTAGATCTTCGGTGCTAATCATTGAGCAGTTCCCAGGAACTTCAGGGGAGAGCTATACATTTCCCATCCCCATCCTCAAATTCTCAGCCACCGAGACACAAACAGCCCATGAGGGTCACCCTCTTGGGGCAGGACCTCTGAGCAGCTGTGCCTGACCCTTCCCAATACGGGGAGAGGCAGTGTCTTCTGTGGTGAAGAGCAAAGGTTTTGGAATCTGATGAACCTAGATTCGAATTGATCCAGGACAAGTTACTGAGCTCAAGTTCCTCTGTATACAATGAGCACACGAGTTAGGCTGTTGTGTGGCCCAGGTGCAGGGAGACCCTCGGGCCTCATGAATGTCCCTACATTACTGTTGGTTCCCCCAGACCCCTGTGCCTGGTTTGGGGAATGCTGCTCTGGACAAGATAGGCACCAGCTTTTTGTCACATGTCATGGAGTTTATATTCCAGTGAAAGAGAACAGAGTAAAACAAATAAAGGGAAGGTGGAGTGAATCGAAAGAAGTAAGTTCAGGCAGCTCATCTCCAAATGATAACAGAAGCCAGTCATGGCAAAAGAGGATAAAAGGTATGTTGGGCAGAAGGGGCAGCAAGTGAAAGGCCCCGGAGGTGGGGGTGGTGATGAACATGCTCTGTGAGAGGAAGCAAAAGGCCAGTGAGGTGAAACAGTGGGCAAGGATGGGAGTACAGAAGGGGATTCCATCACCCAGGTGGGAAGGGGCCAGTTGATGGGGAGTCTTGGTGGTCAGAGTAAGAATTTTAATTTTATTGTAACTCTGAACAGAATCTATTTTAGGACCTTAAGAAGGGAGATGGTGATCTGCTTTATACCTACAGACATTCCATACAACTGCCATGAGGAGTATAGATAACAAGGAGGGAGAGGCGTGAGAGGCTCTGGGGGAGAGATGATGGAGTCTTGGGAGCAATGGAGATGGGAAACAGAATTTTAAATATATTTTAGAGGCAGGGCCAGAGGAACATGCCATAGATTAGCTATGGGGTGTGGTGAGGAAATGATGGCTATCAAAGATAATTCTTATGTTTTTGGCCTAATTGGGCAGTGGCGCCATTTGCTAAGATGGGGAAGACCCACCAGGGGAGGAATGGGTTTGGACAGGGAAATTGGGAGTTGGCTTTGGACAAGTTGAGCCTGAGAATCCTGTTACTCATCCCCATGGAGGTGTCAGGTATACAGTTGGCTATGGGTCTGTAGCTCTGGGGAGAAGCCAGCTTTTCAGAGCTCTGAGTATGATAAGCAAGGCCAAGTGAGTATGGTGTCCCAGCTCAATATCCTTCCAAATGTGTGATTGTGTTTCCTTCCTACTCCCTCCTATGCTAATGATCTCTCTCCCATCCTCCTCCTTACATTCATTCCCTTTCTTCTCTTGGCCCTATTTCGGAAAACCCAAATCAGGGTTTTTTACTGTTGGCTTTGAGCATTCGAATGAAAATACAGACAACTAAGAAAAATTCCTCCTAAGAGATGCTGTCTTCAGTGCACATTTGGCACAGGATCCCCAATTGGAATTGCTCTACACTGTGAATTGTTCGCCCATGTGCCCTGATGGTCCAGAACTTTCAGCTCTCTCCTTCTCCTCTCAACGTGGCAACACTTCTCTTAGCTTGTCCCCTGTGCCTTGTTTTTGGACCTAACACCCTTCCTTCAGAGCCCAAGTTTTGCCTGCTAGAGGAGAGATGAAATGCTTTCTGCTCAGTCACACTGTGATTGCAGTTGCCGTGCATAAAGGGATGATAGCATGAATGCTCTGTCACCCAGCAGCCCTCTTTAATCTTGCCTTTCCCACCTTGCCTCCAAGAAAGGGCCACCTGGAAGCCTTGTGGGAGCACCATCCCAGATGGATGTCCCTAACTGTAGTGCCTGACCTCAGAGGGAGTGCCAAGGTGCACATGGGCCCCCTCCCAGGCCACAAGCTGGAACAGGCACTCAAGGTCTGTGCCTTTGGGGCCCTGTTTCCCCTGGGGTGGGAGAGGCCCCAGCCCTGGACAGGAGTGACAATGCATGTTAATTAGCACTGTGCAGAGCTGTCATCAGGAAGCCAGAAGCCACATGGTCCCAACCTGGTTTGGGGTTGGCACAGCAAATTCAAACCAGCTGGCCTTTGTTTGGAAATGCCCTGGGAGTGTTCTAGCCCATTCTGGACAACAGAGGGGCAGGCATTTCCTTACCCGGGGCACTGTTTTAGACGAGAGGTTCTATAAACACTGTAGCAAGTGCTGTGACGGATCTGGTTCAGGGGCGTACATACCCTTCTCTGATTTGCTAGCAAGTAGGACATGGCGTGAGCTTAGTTGTAAGGGTCCTTATTGAAAGGCATGGGGAGGAAACATAAATTTTGTCCGTCAGTGTCCCCTTTATTAAAATTCTCTCATGACCACCTGCCTGGAAGATAAAGTCTAAACTCCTTTCCAAGGTCCTATGTAATTGTCCCCCCCCCTCATCTCTGATCTTAACAGCATCTGACTTCCAGCCCCCCCCCCCCCAGCTCCTTACTCCACCCATTCGAAGTGATTTTCAGTTCCTAGAAGGGGCCTGACTCTCCACTTAGGTCTTCACTCACACCCCTTGCTGTGCTGGATACAGTCTCCCTCTAGCTAACTGGGCCCTCACCCTCCAGGGGCCAGCTGCACTGACCATTCCTTGGGGTAGCTGGGTTTGGTGGACTGTCCCTGGTGTGGGTTTCAGCATAATATTGACCGTGCTACTTTGCAGCTGTCTGTTTACTCAGACCTGCCAGGCCCCAGGAGGTCGTGCTGATCTTGTTAATCCCTGCTTCTCCAGTGCCGGGCACCACAAAAGCCTTTCAGAAATGTTTGAGTGAAAGCCCCCCACTCCGGCGACCCAGACCTTGCTCAGCTCATGCCTCCTCTGCTAACATCTCCTAGCCCATGGCGAAGCCAACAGGACTCCTCACCGCAGAGGAGCTCAAAATCAAAACGGTGTCCCCATCATGAGACGATAGCACATTGAAGACTTTTTTTGGTACTTAGAAACCATGTCAAGCCAGCCTATTCAAAACGCAGGTCTGGTGACCACATGAGGCATGTGAGCTGGAGTTTCCGCCTCAAACACACAAAGGGCCAAATTCTGTTGGAGCAGGGTTGGAGCTAACCCTGGGTGCACCTTCAGTGGTTGCTGCCTGATACCTGTGAGAACTTGGGCGAAGCCCATCTCTTTCATCTGCCTCAGTCATCTTGTCTTGAAAGTGGGCACAGTTATACCCACTTCCTCATGTTGCAAGAACAAACAAGACAGAGTTTGTTTACCGAGTGCTCAGTAGATTTTATGCCCCTTCACATTCGGCATAGCTATTGTTACAGGTATAAAAATGAGATGGCCTTTAAATTTTGTGGTTCATAGTTTTCCCATTGGAAATAAAGTCACTAAAGTTAAAAAAAAAAAAAAAAGCTCCAGAATGGCATGTAGAGAGGACTCCCGTTTCTTACAGAGAAGGTGCATGTGGATGTGTGTAAGTGGATGTGTTGGGAAAAAGTCCAGGTGAACTTTCTTTATTGGGTTAGCAGGGGCTTCCTCTGAGACGTGGGTTTATGGTTGATCTTAATTTTACTCCTTTTGCTTGATTATATTTTCAATATCACATGAACATATTACTCATGAAGTGGGTGATGGTACAGATGAGATACGATGTTTAAAAAGGAAAGGGAAAAGGGGTGCCTGGGTGGCTCAGTCAGTTGAGCATCTGACTCTGGGTTTTGGCTCAGGTCACGTTCTGTTGCTGATAATGTGGAACCTGCTCGGGATTCTCTCTCTCCCTCTCTCTCTCCGCCTGCCCCACTTATGCTTTCTCTCTCAAAGTAAACAAATACGCATTTAAAAAATAAATTAAAGGGGCGCCTGGGTGGCGCAGTCGGTTAAGCATCCGACTTCAGCCAGGTCACGATCTCGCGGTCCGTGAGTTCGAGCCCCGCGTCAGGCTCTGGGCTGATGGCTCGGAGCCTGGAGCCTGTTTCCGATTCTGTGTCTCCCTCTCTCTCTGCCCCTCCCCCATTCATGCTCTGTCTCTCTCCGTCCCCAAAAAAATAAAGAAACGTTAAAAAATAAATTAAAAAGATAAAAAGGAAAGGAAAAGAAATGAAAGAAGTTAACTAGAGGCCAAGAAGGAATGGCCTATGCTTGCTCTGCAATGTACTTCTTCCTGCTATTAAGCTTGTTTCTCTCTCTCGGTAGGATTTTTCACCCAGATCTCCACCTTGGCTGATGTGCAGGAAAATGTCATGGAATACCTGCATGTACTCAGCCGGCCCAAAGTCATCGATCAGGAGCACGACGTGGTATGGACTGAAGCTTACATCGACAGCACTGTGAGTCCCTGGGGCCCTTGGGGGAGAGCCTGAGGGTTTTCCTCTGTGAATTCCAGAAGATGGTGTTAACCTTAAAAATAAAACTGTCAGTTATTTGACCAGCAAAAATGCGTTTATTCAGGAATAGTAGACAATTGCAATCCAGGACAAGCAAGCTACAGCAAAACCGTAGACAAGTCCAATGTTATTTTATGGAGAAAAAGGAGAAAGTTGGGAGGGGTTGTTTTGAACTAAAATCCACTGAAGAGAAGCAAGAGTTCAAGGTGATGATGGTTTCCCATTGGCTGGGTTGCAAAAGTGCTTGATTTCTTGTAGAAGATGCAATGTACATCTTTTCCTGTTGGGGCCTGTAACTGGTGATCCTTTCCTGTTGAGTAGTCTTTTGTTGGGTCTGTGATTGACAGTTCTTCTGACCGGTCTCCCTTTCTAGCAACCAAGTCCACCTGAGTGAGGTTTTCTTTCATTAATTTTTACAATGGCTGTTCTATCACTCTTCCTCAATAATGGAGTTTGATGACATTTTCCTTTGTGGTACAGTTTTGTTGGTCCTCTGGGCAAGCAAGGTTGGTGAAAAATCATAGTATCAGAATGTAACCAGCACTTTTGGCAGGTGTCTGCTCAGCACTTTGTTTTCCTTCCCATATGTGTACAGATTCTATCAGTAGCAGTTATTATGGGCTTGTTAGATTCAGTGCTAACCATCTGAGAGGCCCGGTCCTGATGATGAATCTTGAGGTCTCAGCTTGGGAAGGTGACCAACGTTTAGCCCCAACAGTGAATTGGAGCCGCCGTAGAGGCCACAGCTGCATTCTCTTCCCAGAGACGAGTGAGAATATGCTTCAATGGTGGTTACACAGGCACTGGATTGATGTTGGAACTCTGGCCATGAGCTCGTTCTAAAGCAAATTCCAAGCAAAAAAAAAAAAATCTGATGCAGAATTAGTGTAAAAGGAGGAGCTTTGCCAATCATCTAGCAATGGCTCAATGGCCAGGTTTCTTGTGTAATTTCAGGGTGATTTTTCAGAGTGATAATGAGTCTGATGGGAGTGGCATTTTTCATTTATTGATTGTAAATGTTCTCACAGGGCCTCTCTCCCATCGTTTTTGTTGGGATTAACATCACATTAATCACTGTAACCCAGGCACAGCTGTCCTCTGGAGTGATCTCAATGGCTGCGGTGGGCCGGCTTTTCTCTCCATGAGCTCTCTCATTCTTGCTGCATTTCTGGCAGCTGTAGGTGAATGCAGGGCAGAAACAGCATATGGGGACCCAACTTGGGGGACACCGTGGTGGCCTACCCCTTCCCCTGGAGAAATCACCCTGCATGGAGATGGACGCTAAGGTGAAAAACCCTCTCTGGTTGCCAGGGAGACCTGGGGCATTCATCATTTCCGTAGTCTGATCCCAGTTTGGTTTAGAATCATGGCAATGAAATAACTAAGCTGCCCCATCTATGTGGGCACCATACTAACAGCAATAGCCACAGCAACAGCACTGGTGGTTTCATCTCTTATGTGTGGTTGAGTATGGCAGGAAAAAGCCTTAAAGAAAAGGAGCCATGTGACTATTGCCAAGAATGAAGTGAGCCAGTCACCCAGTGGTTTGAACAGGGTTTGATCAGCCAGTTTGATCAGGCATTTTATTTATTTCATCAATTTAAGACCTATAAAACAGAGCCTCTATGATTACAACATAGTGGTACCAGCAACCGAGAGATAGGTCAGTAGAATAGGAGGTCCAAAAAAAAAAAAAAAAACAAGGGATCCAACTACATATGGAAATTCAGTATAGATAAAGGTGTCATCTCAGATCACTGGGGTCAGGATGGTCTTCATAATAAACGCTTTTGAGAAAACTAGATGCCATTTAGAAAAAGATGAAACTAGTTCTATTTGTCACATCGTACCCAAGAAAGAAATCCAAGTGGATCAGTGGTCCAAACTGTAAAAAATGAAATGATGCAAGCACTTGAACGAAACCTGGGTGAATCCCTCTATAACCTGGATTCAGAGAAAATCTTTCTGGCAATGGCTCTGAAATCCCGATGCAATGAAAAGAAACATGAATAAGTTTAACTCCTTAAAGACAAAACCAAATGAAAACCAACTTTGATAAGTCAAAAACCACGATAAGCAAAGTCAAAGGCACAAGGTAACATGAGAGAAAATATTTGCAACATAGAGCACACTTAAGTCATTAATAACCTAATATATAAAGAACTTTTTAAAATTGAGGGTAACACCTTAATATTCCTATTTTTAAAAGGTGAACAAAAGACAGTAGACAATTTATAAAAATAGTAACAATTCTTTTCCACATATGAAAGATGTACAGTTTCACTCGTATAAAGACAAGAAAAATGAAAAGCACACCCTAGTGAAATACAATTTGGCATCTATCAGAGTGGCAAAAATTAAAAGCCTAACCGTACCCTCCGTTGATGAGGCTGTGGGAAAAAGGAACACTCCTAGATTGTGTGTGGGAAGAGAATGGGGACATCTCTATGAAGGGACATTTGCATTTATCCTTGGACCCAGCAGTTCCACGTCTAGGAATGCACTCTGAAGACGAACCTGCAGCAATATGAGAATACATGTGCACAGGTTTGTCCATTACAGAAATGCATGTCATTTCAAAATACTGAAAGTTACCTAAATACACAAGCATAAGAGAGAGATTATGATAAACCATCGTACATACACATCATGGGTCTTAATATGAAAAACAGGAATGAGGGTGATTTGGTTTTCCTGGTAGATATAGAAGGATTTCCAGGATATATTGCCAAGTAAGAAGAATAAAATGTAAGAGTATAAATAGAGTGCCACCTTTTGTATCAGAAAGAAGAGGAAGTAGAAGGTATAGGTATATATGCTTAATTTTACGAACAGAAACACAGAAAGGATATCGCATAGAATCAGTTACCTACGACAAGCGGAAGTGCAGAGGAGGAGATAGTGAACGGAGTGAGACTCCTCTGGGTACACCGTTTTGCATAGCTTGGATTTTTGAAAGCAGGTTGATGTCCTTCGCATTCAAAAATTACAGTCAACAAGAATGGGGGGAGAACTAATAGTGAATGCAAACAGAACCAAATGAATCCAACTGCATTTCGTATGAACTAAAAATATTACCAAAAAAGGGGAGAAAAAGCAGTACGCTTTTGAATATAGAACTTAGGCACCATGTTAAATCTTGAACAGACTACCCTCAGTCTAGGCGGGAGAGAGAACTGACACCAAACTCCTTTTGGTGTCATGTGGCTCATGTGGGCCTAGCAAATCTGAATCTGGTTTGTGAGTATGGTAGGAGTGAGCAAACGTGTAGATGAGGAACATAAAACAGATGCCTGCAGGATAAGACGGGATGGGAGGTCTCAGAATGAAACCCCAACTCTGTCCCTTGAAAGGGCCTAGACTAAGCAGTGGCACCCCAGTAGCAGTGAGCACATCTAGAACCCGGATCCCACCTTCCTAAAACCATTCCCCACTAAAACAAACCAGCGTTCTTAGAGAAATTGCTAATTTCAGGGCTTGGGCGGGGAAGGTACCCCTTGCCCCCCTCCCTCCCCCCCACCCCCCACCAAAGAGCCTAGAATATTTTATGCCAGAAACTAAGAAGTGCTCAAAACAACAGTAAGATCATCTCACAAGGACACAGGAGTCAGTATGAAGGGGCCCTCACTGGTCAGCTCTGGGACAGTTTGAGCCTCAAAATAAAAGGGACGGTAGTGGAGTATAACCTGTGGAGCAAAACGGAAATCCATGTGTTCTTACCAATAGTGACCAGATGAACAAATGTCAATGAGATGAACCGAACAGATGAAGTAGGTGGGCAGGGGCGTGGTGCACAGTGCCCTGCTGACTGATAAATGTCACGGCAGCCATGGAGACAGAAGATCACCACTTTCCTGCCATTGTATTGAAGACTGGGTGAGGGAAAAGGTCCTCGGTGCAAGTTAAACCAAGGGGGAGATTTGGAGCAGGATATTTTCATCATCTCAAAGATCTTCCCCAGAGATTTTTGACTAGGTGTGAGGGGAAAAAATAGTCTCTACACAGTGGGAGAATCCAAATAAAATCCGGCGTGGGTCATCAAAATTAGTGTCACTAGGGGCACCTGGGGGGCTCAGTCAGTTAAGCGTCTGACTCTTGGTTTCGTCTCAGGTCATGATCTCACGATTTGTGGGTTCCAGCCCCATGCTGGGCTGTGAGCTGACAGCATGGAGCCTGCTTGCGATTCTCTCTCCCCCTCTCTCTCTCCCCCTCCCTTGCTCTCTCACTCTATTCATTTTTTATTGCTTTCTCACTCACTTTATTTCTCAAAATAAATAAATAAACTTTAAAAATACTAGTGTCACTAATGAGAAACAAATAGGCACGGCGTGCCTTTGGAAAAGACACACCACACTCATAGAGTATGCCAGCTGAGGATACATAACCTGAAGGTCATGGTGGTGGAAGGTCAGGGAAGAGGGCAAAGATTTTTATTAATATGATGTCTTGCTTTAGATAATGTTAATCACTTAAATCAATTGTTCTAGAGTTACTAAATTACATACACATATGTATATGCACATACATATATACGTTTACATATGAAAGGCAATGAAGAGATCAGGAGAACCCATTGCTACTCCAACTGTTCCACGAAAGAATTCTGGATAGCAGAAGCAAAAATAACTGGTCTGGGAGCAGCTCTGGACATGCAGTTTTCAGAGGAAGTGTCTTTGAAGTCTTGTGCTTTATCTCCAACAGTCTATGAAATTTGCATTTCTGCTCCATAATCATCTTTACTTACTTTAAAAATAAAATAATGCTGTAAGTCGCTCATAATTGAGTAAAATGGTATGCCAAGATAACAGAGCTCATTTATTCTACCTCCTCAAGAATCCTTTGATAGACATAAAACTAGCGCCCCCCCCACCCCCGCCGTAATGAATGATAGCTCAGCACCACCTCTGTGCTTTCCAAGCTTCTGTTGTGTCTTTGCAAATAGCCCTGAGAAATAATTCCCCCAGTAGAACATTCTGAGAGTCTCTTCTCGTCTTGGTGGGGCTGAGAAACCGGCTGGGTCAGGGGGACACTGGGGTTTCCATCTTCCTTCTTTCTACCGCTGTTCAGTGAGGACAAGCGGCTGTTGCTCCCATGGCTGCATCTTTGGCCAGGAAGCAACAATCTCTTCAAACTCTGTCTGGGCCTGGATTCTGCCAGGACAAGAACAAAAGCCCCCTGTTGTTTGTGTGTGGGCTCAAAAGAGGATTTGCATGCTGAACTTATCTGTAGAGTGGAAATTCTGAGATGAGTCCAACTTGGGAACCACCCACAAGATAAATGGCAGGGAGGCAGCATAAGCAAGACAAGTTTGTGACCATCCTGACACATTCAGGACAGTCTCAAGCCAGCAGTGCCCTAATATGTCCCACCATGGAATAATGAAAGACACCAAATTCAGAAGCACTTGACATTGGAACTGGTGACCCCATTTTCATAATGTTCTGGTAGCATTGGCAGCTCTGGGCTATATATATATATATATATATATATATATATATATATGTATATATATGTATATATATATGTATATATATGTATATATATATACACACACATATGTATATGTATGTATATGCATACATATATGTACATACATGTATATAAATATATGTATGTATATATATGTATATATATATTTAAGCATGTACAATCTACCTTAGTTTATTTACTGATAGCATTGAATTTATCATTAAAAGAGACCCAGTCTGAATTCCATGTCTATACCATACTAGCTATGTGACCATAAGTCAGTCCCTTAGCTTCTTCAAGTATTGTTTTCTTCCTTTACCATGTGGGGATAAAACCTGACTTCCAGGGTTGACATTAAGGATTAAACATCTGTGCATGGTGAGAATGCAGTAAATGATACCTATCATCCTTTCCCAAACTCAGGAAGCCCAGTGGGAATTTTTCTCCTTGGCTATAGGAAGTTTTGGAAATGTTCTCCTTTTTTGGGCTGGTAACTGCAATACGGCTTATTCCCTTCTGAAAATAGAATCTGGCATTTAGGTATAATGAGTCCCTTGGAAGCACTGTTCGTCTAGAGATGCACTTTAATCCCTTGGAATTCATTTCACTGTAATTACCTACTGTGGGTGGGGCATTAATAGCTGGGGTTGATGTCTAGGGTCACTGTCCCCAAGAAGGACTAGCAGCCGTGCTGCACCATCCAGACCAGTCCCCACAGCCTCATGGAAGTAAGTACTGGCTGATTTCCCAAGGCAAGGGAAACACGGTAGGAGCTCTCTCAATTGGCTACCAAATAATGGGCTCAGTGAAACAGTTCGTGCCTCTTGCCCAAAGCACACTGGACACTGGATCTGGAGGCCATACTGGTACAAGAAGTTTATACACAACTGTTCCAAGTTGAGTTGTGAGTTTATTCAAAGTTAGTTGTCTTCATATTCAGACTTCCCAAACTTGTTGATGCTAGTTGTTATTTTATCCTAATTGTATAAATTAATTATTATCGAAACCCATAACTTAATGAGTGTTAAAAGAAAATTGTTACATCCGTGGATATGTAAATGAATGCATTGGAAAGACTCTACAGATTATTGCTGAAAATAACAATGTGTCAACTGTGGGCCATGTATCTGTAAGACTGGGGAGAAATAGCCTTCCATATATTCAGAGGAAATTGGTACTTAGCTATTTTCCCTCCCTCCCTTTCTTTTCTTTTCTTTTCTTTTCTTTTCTTTTCTTTTCTTTTCTTTTCTTTTCTTTTCTTTTCTTTTCTTTCTTTCTTTCTTTCTTTCTTTCTTTCTTTCTTTCTTTCTTTTTCTATTTCTCCCTTCCTCCCCTTCTTCTCCTTCCTCCCTTGCTTCCTCCCTTCCTTCTTTTCTTCCCTCCTTCCTTTTCATTAAGGGTAAGTTTACCTTGATTTGTTTGTTCTCTCTCAGGTTGATGTGGTAGGTTTGGTGGCCAGGTTAGTATCTGCTTCCTATCTTATTGCCTCTTGGTAGCCTCTGGGAACTGTGAGCTCCGTGGACAGTGACCTTACCAAATACAGAGAAGAGGGCCAGCAGTTGGTATGTGCAGAGTTTTGATTTCCAGCTAGAATGACCCACATGCTCTTGTGACATGGATCAGCATCATGGGGACAGCTATGTTCATTTTTATTGCTGTGTAACAAATGAGCACAAACAGCAGCTTAAAGTAACACAAATGTATTATCTCAGGGTTCCCATTGGTCAGGAGTCTGGGCACAAGGTAGCTAAGTCCCTTGGCTCAGGGTCTCCCAAGGCTGTAGTTCTCATCTGCAGCTCAGGGCCTCTTCCAGGCTCATTCAGATTGTTGGTAGAATTGATCCCTTGCAGGTAGAGGACTGAGGTCCTGGTTTTCTTGCTTGCTATCAACTGGGAATTGCTCTCAGCTCCTAGAACCCAAAGTTCCTGCCACATGGTCAATGAGAGGCAGTTCACGCGATGCTGTTTGCTCTTTTCCAGACCAGCAAGAGTGCATCCCTCTAAATAGAAGCTTCTTTGATTACGTCAGTCCCACCCACGATAATCTTTTAATTAACTTCAAGTCCATTGATAGCAACCTAATCATGCTAATGATATCCCATCGTACGTATACTCAAGGAGAAGGAATTGTAAGGGTCATGTACCTACCATGGCAGAAATCCTGGGAGCTGTCTTAGAATCCTGCCTATTGCAACAGACTGCCCACATGCTGTGGTCTGAGAGGGAAAGATCATGCTGGAAGGAAATATAACCAACACCTCCTCCTTCCTGCAAACTCTCTATTAAGAGCAAGTCTCAAGGCAGCCATGTCTGCTCTTCATCATAAGACTGCTGCTTACCACTAATGCCTCTAAGAGCCTTGAGTCTCTTTGTGACATTGTAGTCTGAAAGTGGCTTTGATTTGTTTCGGACTCAGATACGATTAACCAGACCTGCTGATTAATATCATTTCTACCAAATACTGAAGGAGTAGGTATTTGTTGATTATCTAGTAAACATAGACACTTGATTCCACCAGTTGGCTTAACATGGTCTTAAAAGTCTTCTTTCTCTTTAATTATCTGGAAGTTAAGGCAAAAGGAGTTCCTGTTGGTTGACTCATCAGTCATTATGGCTGAAGACCCAGCAGTGACAAGTATAATCATGTAATTGACTTAATACTTAAATGAATAGCTTAAAATGACCCGTGAGTGTGGTACTTTACCTTTTTATTAATTATGTATTGATTCATACATTTCGGGGTCTGGACAAGCTAAAGATAAAAGTCTATATAGCCTAAATATAGATTCTTGCACATGAGTCAAGGATTGTATTTAACTAAGCCTGATCTAGAATCGGGACTGACAGAATTTTCCTTTCAGGGCCTGTCTTCTCTGCTGATTACTACCCGTCTGATTAAATATTCTGTTTCCTGCCTGGCTGTTCTATTCAATTTGCTTTCCCGGTGAAGCCCAAATAAATGAATTAATGTTAACAACATTAATTATGTTTAATCTAATAAGATCTCATGTATTAATTGACAAAACAGCAAACACCAGAATTCTGAAATTCATGGGCTTCTTATCAGAATACAAGTCATGCACAGTCATTATCTCTTAGGTGCAGAGCAAAAAAATCATTAACAATGGAATTTGTTCCATTTTGTAAGCAAATGACTTGTGCTTTCCAGTTGGGACTTAATCATCTTGGGAATGCTACCCAACTTGCTGTGCAGGGTAGACGCTGCATTAAACTGAGGAAGCATCAGCATCCCTGATCAACCCCTCCAGGGGAGTTTCCACAGACCATGGTGACAAGCAGAAGGGAAGCAAAGAAGTCTTTTAGAAACAGTGGGAATGTGACCATTTAAAATAATGAGAATTCATTACCAAGCCCTCCTGCCCCTCCCTGTTGCTGGTAATGCAATTCAGTATGCAATTTGTAGGAACTTTCAAACCAATTTAGTTGCATTTGCAAATTGGACGTGTATCTTTCCTCCTCACCCCCCACTAAGTCCAACTTGGGAGAAAATGCTTCGCATTTGATAGATTGCACATTTGTTTCAGTTTCTCATCTAGGAATGGTACCTAGGCCATTTAGGAGTCGTTTGGGTGATTGCCTTAAGCTACATCGCACTGCCTAGAAGCAATTACTCAGGGGGTCGAAGCCATCATAAAGAAGTTGTTGGGGCTTGGAAACTGAATTTACAGTATTTTCCCAAGACACCGCTGCATATCAAAGGAGTTCAAATCGTCAAAACAAAAAGACACACGTATAGAGAAACATAAACCATCCTGCTGGGTCGTGGAACAGAGAATGCCATCTGCATTACATGGCATGGAGAAAACTGATTACGTTGGGACCTCTATTTCATAGCAGATGGGTTCATTAAATTTAATAGCCTCCAGAGCCTTTAGAAACCGTGTTAAAAACATGTGGAGCATGCTGTGACACTTCACTTCTGCCCCTGCAGTCATTATAACTCTGGCACAGACTATAAATATTATAGTACTTTATTTCCATTGAAACAGATTACTATTATAATTATTTTTTTGCCAGGAGATGGTGATGTTAAAAAGAGTGCATTCTGATTTCTAGTGTCATTTATATTTATCCAAATATTTTTCTTTTCCATTTGATTCTAGATTTCTCTATTAAATAGTGGGTTGTTGTTGTTGTTGTTTTGTTTGTTTGTTTTTTTAGCTCAACCTTGTTTTTTTCTTTGAGTTCATGTTGTGAAACTATGAATTCAAAGTATAAAAGTACTATCTTCAGGAAAGATATTCTGATACATTATGGATGACTGTCAACTAATAGAAATGCTTAGAGCTGAAAATGAAAAAAATTAGTTTTTAAGGTTTTTTTTTTTATTTTTAGATTTATGGTTGTTTCTGCTATTATGGTATAATAATTTGTAACTGTCCCCAAAGAAAGGACAGGCTCTAGAAATAGATAAGATCTTACAGAAATGGATAAGACCATTAAGCCTGAATAATCATGTAGCATAATAGATTATTCATATTCTTTGTTTACAAGTGAGAGCACTCAACTCAAAGTAGCAAAGGTCAAAAAGGGAATTCGTGAGCTCCTGGAACCAAGATACCTGTGTAGTTCTGTCCTGAGGCATGACTAGCTTCAGGAATCACTCCTGTGTTTTCAACTTCCAATGAATCTCATGAATTGCTTGATTTCTTGGCTTAGTTCTTGGGAAGGCAGTTTCCCACTCTTTAGGATGACAAACACGACCTTTCCCATCCACTAGCTTTCATTGTTTGATACCCTTGATTTCTCCCTTTCTCTTCCAGCATCTATATCAAATCCATAATAGGTCTGTTTGGGTCACAACCCCATTCTGAGGGGTGAGGTGGAGCTAACTGATGGCTGGAATCTCACAGAGTGGGGAAGAAACCAGTCTCAAAGGTAGTTGATACTGGGAGGGCTGCAAGGTACAGAGTCCTGCATAGACTTTGTCTGTAGACTCCCAAACTAATCTATGCCTGAGATCATGTATTCCATCAGTATGATATTCATTATGGTACCATGTTTTCATTTCTAAGTTTATTTACTTATGTATTTTGAGAGTGGGTGGTGGGGGAGAGAGGGAGAGAGAATCCCAAGCAGGCTCCATGCTGTTAGCTCAGAACCTGATGCAGGGCTCAGTCTCATGAACCACGAGTTCATGACCTGAGCCAAAATCAGGAGTCAGACACTTAACCAACTGAGCCACCCAGGTGCCCTATGGTGCCATGTTTTTAAGCAGTAGAGCTCTTTGTCTAGTGAAATGTTTCCATGGACACTTGGTGTATAATACATATAGAAGCTAAGCTGCTCTGGTGGATGTGGGGAGTAGGGCCATGGAGCCCTGGTTGCTTGGCCACCTCCTGAATGCTTAGGGAAGCTCCAAAGCACTGTTTTGCTTCTCTTTGGCACTGAAGAACCTAAGTAGTATTCTGAGTAATAAGTGAATCAGTCTCTGAAAATGGCAAAATGGAATTCGCTGCTGTGGATTATCTGCTGTGCCGCTAAGCTTATATCAAGGCACCGGGTTGGGTCCAGTTAGGAGAGATGGTTATGGGGATTGGAAGGTTGTGCCCATGGTTGTATTAGAAAACCAAACTGCCTGTGTTTTTTCCCTCAAATATCTGTATTTTTTATATTCTCTGGAGACCAGTTCCCTTGGCCACCCTTATTCACAGGTGAAACACGGTCTTCTCTAAGTCCTGCTTAACATGATATCCCAATTCAAAGCTGACACAGATGGGCTCAGTGTTTGTGATATGAGTTCATTTCTGAGCAAATTGCATAACTTACTCTAACCCACCATCCCACCATCCCATTGAGGTCAGATGTCTACCACTTATCCAATCAGCTGTGGCTAGGGAAGGGTCATATGATAGAAACAGATCAGCCAGAGCTGTGGATCACAGATTCTGTAGGAAAGATTTTCAAGCAAGAGGAAATGACCAGAGTCTGGAGGAGGTAACATTTCTAGACCTCTGTCTTTCTATCCAGTTTCCATAAGCTGCATCCCCAACTAGGTTCTAATACTAACTCTCAGTACCATATCTTCATTCCTCTTCTCTGAGCCCCAGGCTCATGGCTTCCCTTTAGTTCCAGCTGCTCCAACAAATATCTCCCAGTCCTTTCCCTGCCTCCCACATCTTGACATCGCCCTTCCTCCATCCACCTGTCTGCTACATGGGGGATAGGAATCCCTCTCCCCTTGTGTCTTTTGAGAGCTGAGGGAGGTATTTTGGCCACCACAACTAAATCTGTACTGCTTTTTTCCCCCTTAATGGCCCAAATACTTGGGCAACTTCGATTCTCAGAGCTGATTCTCACGCACCGACCTGGTTTAAACTAAAATGAATGCATTCCTCTTATTACCAGCATGAAGAAGAATTAAAATAATCCCAGAGAATCAACCTGTGGTTTGATATCAGCTGCCAGTTTCTCTTCTCTTGCTGCACACAGGGTTTTCTCCATGTAAAGATGTAATTCTTTTGCTTTCATTCCGTAAGCATTGCTGTGCCAAATGCAGATGTACTGTCTGTGACCGTGGCTCACAGATACCATAGATGAGAGTATTTCACCTAGCTGGGCTCTTCAGCTACTTTTATTGAAACATGGCAGAGGACCATTCTTTGCCTCTTGAGTTTAAAAGATTATTCCTTCCTGGCTGTTCACAACTGCCTGTGGGTGATATAGCAACTGGGGGCTCCTTCGGCATTATTCTGCCGATGATACACACTACTGTTAAATGTCCAGACCAAGCAGGAAGCTCAGTGCCTCAGGGGAAATTCTCTCTAGTTCTGAACAAAGAAAGGAAAAACAAAGACATGGTTTATTCAGGCAAAAGGAACGTGTTTTCAAATCAATTTCCATTATGTTTACTCAAAAAATCTGGAACATCAACATCTTTGCTGGTTGATGGAAACAACTGTTCAACACTCTTGTAATTGATTTCTCTTCCAAAGCAATCACACTGACGGTGACCCGAGATGAAGCAAGAGCAAGTATTCATCCCAGTCTCTTTCTCTCTCACTTAGCACCGTGTAATGAGCATTTGTTTCCATGTCAAGGATCCTCCTTTGAGGACAGATTCAAATGCACTGCTTGTTCATCAGTTCACCTCCCATGGTTTTCCAAGAAGGGACCCTTGGGAAGGACTGTCCTCACACATTCGAGGACCATCCTGAGGCTAAATTAGATGACTTTTCCTGTCTGCCTCAGAAAAGTATTTCAAGGCCCAGCTGCAAAGTGCTTCACAAATGGTTGAGCTATGTTAGCTATCAACCAGTAAGTTAGAGGATATAAAGTGTGGATTGACTCACCACTGGCTCAGAACCCTCAAGGGGGACCTAAATTTGAATCATTTGATAACCTGACCCCTGTTCACCTGTCATTCTTCTGTTTCAACCTGGCTTTTCTCCATTCTGTGCAGCCTCACCCTACCCACAGATTCATAGTCTTAAGATTTTCTCCTACCTAACTGCAAGAAGCAGCCTCTTCCTCCCACCCCAGCTGGGAGCCTTTTGGGCTTATCCCTCACTTTCAGTTCCATCACTATCTCCTCTGGGAAGCATGTCCTGATCTCCTTGGATCCACCTCTAGTCTCAAATGGGGCTTTTGTGATATGCTCTTTTTTTTAAAACAAATGTTTATTTATTTATTTTGAGAGAGAGAGAGATAAAGAGAGCAGGGGAGGGGCAGAGAGAGAGGGAGAGAGAATCCCAAGCAAGCCCCGTGCTGTCAGCACAGAGCCCAACACAGGGCTTGATCCCCGTGAACCTTGAGATCATGACCTGAACTGAAATCAAGAGTCCGGTGCTTAACTGACTGAGCCACCCAGGTGCTCTGGTCTTGTGATGTGCTCTTAAATCATCTGGCACCATCCCAGAATCTTGTACTATATCAGAAATTCCACATATGTACATTTTTTATCTCACCGAACTGTAAACTCTTTGAGGAAGTGAATGAAAGTGAAATAAAGTAGCATGTTGTTTGTCATATACCACCAGCCTCTTTTTACTACTCACTAGAGCTTGTTTCTCTCACTCTACGCTATATTTCTCCTAAAAACATCCAATGAGACACCAAGAAGTAGGAAAGAAATAGTATAGAATATTGACTACAAAGAGGATGGCTGTACCAAGTAGAGTTTAAAATACTGTCCCCAAAATATGGCTGTCATATTTGTCAAGTTCAGGTCTGAAACAGCTGGTTTAAATGAATGCCAGCCTCATCTCATCTACTCAGTAGAAATCACTGATTTTAGATGGAAGAACAGGGAACTTTCAGGAGTGAACCAGATTTCTGCAATGTTCCCTTTCTATGCATATTGTTAAGAGCAATATGTTGGGGAAAGGGTTGATTGCTTAAGGCACATTGTTTATACTACATTACTTAGGTCTGATGGAAAAGTTCCTAACAGTGGTTTTTTTGCTAAAGATATGGTCTATGGATGAAGAGTGGAATGTGATTTTTCTTGGTAGGGCATCATCATAATTTAGGTGGACTCCAAAGACATTTGATATTGGGAGAGGCTGGGAAAAATATTCAGGTCCATGGAGCTTCTTTAGTATTAGCATTCAATTCTCCATCAAAATATAAATGCTGTCTGCTTTTAATTACCATCTTTATTCAGGCCAAGTTAATTACTCTGGGCCGGACTGGAAAGGAAAATTCCCAGAAAGTCTGATATGATAGAATCACAGTGTGTTTTCTGAAGAAGATGCTGAGAAATCCTTAATGAATTACGGTTTCAATATAACTTTTGCAACAGAATACTAACGGAATGAGGGGGAAAAAACCAGAGATTTTTGGCAGCTGTTCACCATCATAGCACTTGACAATCTGCTTCTTATTTAGTTTTCTGTTATGTGAAAGCATGGAATTCTCAAGAAATATCGATCACTGCATGACAATACGTTTGTAGCAAACCGTATTGTGTTGCAAAAGTTCTCCTTTTAAAGTGAGATTTCTGACTGTTTTGTTATTAAAATGTGTGGGTCTTTTTACTTAGAAAATAGTGTGGTTTTGTTAAACATAAGTTATTTAGAGGTTAAAATAATCTTAATTTTAACTATTAATATTATTAAGAACAGATTTTCGACCAAGTTGAACTGAATGCAAACAAGGATAAACTTGGAAAAGAAAACTGGTGGCTGGGAATGCAGGGATGCCTTGAGAGCTGTGTCTTGGCCGCAGCCAATAGGTTCACAGCAGCCCTTTGCCGTGTTGGCAGAACCACACATTTTTGTAAGGTCTGTTGATTTCCCCAGACTTCATGGAATCTAGATCAAGTTTGTCAGTTTCCCATTTCTCTTGTGATGATAATCCAACCTAGGGCTGAATTAGGAGCACTGAGGGTGTCTGGACTTCATGGCCCTTGTATCCAGCTGAACTGCTCCTTTTCTGTAGTGTCAGTAGATAGGAGAGTCTACTCTTTGGCCGTCGTTTGGGGAAGCCTATGAAACCAGATGTAGGTTACCTAGTTTATTAGGCAAACGCCTACTTAGCTGAGGGTCAGTCCCTATGCTAGACAGCAGGGTGTCATTTCTAGGAAATACAGTTTAAGTCTCTGAAGTGAATAATACAAGCCAATCAGGTAATTTAAAATTATTAGATGTTTTTTAAAGCTATCGGTAGCTTCCAACATGTAGTGGCAAGGCCGTACTTTGTCTTTCTCGCAATCCTGTTACCACATTATGGTGAAAACAAGTCTCAGGCAAATTGTGCCATCCCTGCAAACATTTGTTAACATCCTGAACAAGTCAACTAAATGTTCTGAAAGCTCCAGGAAGTCCCAGATCTCTATCCTTTCAGATGTTCTGATGGCATCTTGCATCAGAACAAACGTGTTATTTGCAGGTGTCAGTTAACCTTCTGTTTGGAGTCAGGTGACTGAGAAGCCTGAGTCAGCAGCTGAAGGCTGTCTGTTTAGCAAGAAGACCTGACATGCTGTTTCTCAAGATGGAATCTGCTGAGCTCCCAAAACCCTTTGTGGGCTCCTGCAGAGGAAGGCGGGGTTTCTGCAATCTGTTAACCAATCCATATAGAGTGGAAATCTCCAATTTACCAATGAAAAATCCTTTCTAATGTCCATTGTTATGGTAATTGACAAAACCTCTGCTGCTGGTCAGAGATAAATGGTAGGGCATGTTGCCTTTTGCTTAACTACTAGCCAGAATATGTATTTCTGGTTAAGGCAGTTGACTTTCTCTAAGACATAGATTAAAATCCAGGGCCCCTGGGTGACTCAGTCAGTTAAGTGTCCCACTCTTGGTTTCAGCTCAGGTCATCGTCTCAGGGTCATGAGTTCAAGCCCCACCTCAGGCTCTGCACTGACAGCATGGAGTCTGCTTGAGATTCTCTCTCTCCATCTGTCTCTGCCCTTCCCCTGCTCTCTCTCAATAAACATTTTTTAGAAATCAGCATATGCACTCACATCATCTATGCTAAAATATTTCACAGTAAGTTACCTACCACATAATAGTGTTGTACATAGTTGACCCTTAAACAATGCAGGGTTAGAGGCACCAACCCCTTCCTTTGTAGTCAAAAATCCATGTATAAATTGTGACTCCTTAAAACCTTTACTATTAGCCTACTGTTGATCAGAAGCCTTACTGATAACTTACATAGTCAAGTAACATGTATTTTGTATGTTATATGTATTATATACCATATTCTTACCTTAAAGTAAGCTAGAGAAAAGAAAATGTTATTAAGAAAATCATAAAGAAGAGAAGATACATTTACAGTACTCTAATATTTATCAAAAGTTTCCATGTTGAAGTGGCCCGTGTAGTTCAAACCCATGTAGTTCAAGGGTCAACTGTACAATCAAGGTTTCTTCTTTGTGAAATGAGAATAGTAACAGTGCCGATCTCATAGATTGTGAAGATTAAAAAAGATAATGTTGCTTAGCACCATGCCAGGTGCATAGCAAGTGCTCCATATAAATGCTAATCATTTTTATCTAGAAACTCAGAGTAGCATTATTTGTTGTTCTGTACACAGAGTCTTATGGAACGAATTCTACCTTCTTTTCATTTTAGACTTCCCAAATTTTGACATTCTAAAAAAGGGGGGGTAAAGAGGGTCATGTATATGTGTCCCTTCCCAACAGAGAGGAATCCCTGGATGCTCCCATTCTTTGAAGCCACTCTCTCTACTCTAAGGGGTATATCCATGTGTCTTGCCTGGAAGCTCCATTCCATTCTTGGGAATGAGAAAGGGAACGAAAAAATTCTACTGATGCCCTTGGCCGTCACTGTCTCAGAAATTTCTATGCCAGCGTCCTAGAGCAACAACCAGCGTTGGCATAATTATAGTAACGGAATCTGCCATGGTCCTGTTCTTGTGCTGTGGCCAGCAGGAGTGAACCAGAAAGCCCGGGAGGAATGGTTGAACTGTAAAAGCTAGTGGTGATCTTCAGAAGCATCCTTTTTGATGCTTCTACAGTGCAGTAGGCCAGGCCTCCCATGCAGCACGGTAAGAATAAATGGGTGCAAGAGCCACCGGTATGGGGGCAGTTAACATGCACCCCAGATCCTGCTAAGTGTGCTTTGGCATCCTTGGTCAGTGGGTCCTACTGTCTCCATTCTCCAGATGAGGAAGCCAAGACTTAGGGAGATTGAGGAATTTGCCCAAAGAGTTGGGATAATTAATGGAACAAATGGGCTTCATTCAGCCCTCTTTCGCCTGCATGGATGTGAGGCCTCTGCTCTCCCATGGGATGTTGGCAGATATCTCATATATATGTGCTGTGCGGAGGCACAAGCCCAACGGACTGCATTACAGAGTGCCAGAGTCTTTAAAATGCTTGATGTGAGATTAGAAATGGCCTTTCCATTCCCACCAGCCTGAGTTACATTGCTTCTCGTGAATTTTGAAAAGCTCACAGTGCCTGCTTTTAAGATATGAAGACACCAGAGCCTGATTTGTCCTGAATCATGTTTCATAGTGTTGGCAGCACAAGATAGGAAACTTGAAATTTGCAGCATGTATGTCTCACATGGAGAGTTCTCTGTGCTGTATTAAGTGACAGAAAGAAAACTCAGCTCATCCTCCTTGTAAAAGAAACCCAGCATTCCCGGGTTTAAAAGGAGTCGTAACAATTCTATTTGATGGGCTTATAAATATCCTGGAATTTGCATTTTGAATGTTATGCATCACAAAAGGATTTCGATGGTGTTATCACAGCAATGCTGTAATCACATCCTATAATTTATATAACTCCAACTGCCTGCCATCACTATGTCAAAAATCATGATATGCTGTTGCTGATACGCACACAGCTTCTCCCCTGAAGGAAATTAAGGGTCCTGAATCAAACTCCTTGGGGGCAATTTTAATGACTTTGTCTGGAAGGTCTGGCCACCTTGATAGGTAGTCAGGTGAGTCAGGCGGTGGGTTAATAAGTAGATCTAAACTTCAAGTATGAAATTGAACAAGCCAAGGTGTCCCAAAGGCAAGCCATAACAGAGCGTTTTATGTTTGGAACTCTAGGAAGTTGAGCAGTCTGGGAGCCCCCTGCATTGCATGAGCAACAGGACATGAGGCTCGTGCTGGAGACCTTCTAAGAGGGGGTCCGATTAACCTTGGGGCTGAGTCCTTAGCTGTGTCTGAACCTTTGCTCACGTGCAACTTTGGATGGGGCCAGGAGGGGAAGCAGTGACGTGGTCAGGCATTTCATTCCTGAACTGTGCTTTTTCTTCCCCCCAAATAATAAACAAACTTAAGTTGTTTTTACTTTTTAAGAATAGACAGTCAGATTTAACCTCTTCCCTTGACCTTCAATCACTGTCAGATGTTCACCTCCAAATCAGAATTCCTCAGGAAAGGTTTGAAGCCTAGAGGATGTGAAAGAGCAGCCCCAGGTCGGTGCCTGGAATGAAGGAGGGGCAGAACAAAATTGCTCTGTATAGGAAAATAAGACAAATGCAAAAACAGGAGTGTTGCCTCCTGCAAGAAGACAGGGACCAGCAAGCTTATTAGCAAGAGGGCATGGGCCTGACCCCAGAGACACAAAACAACTTAAGACCTTTTCAATGGCAAGGATAGCTCTTATTTAATTCTAAGTTATTTTCTATGCTGCAGCCCATCACATTTTCTCAAAGGCCTCAGGGGAGTAGTTTTGGAGGGGAAACCGTGGGAAAGTTCTAGTTTTTTACATGTGTACACTCTTGGGAAGGGGTGGAGGGGGTGTAGGATGGTGAGGTCGTCTGCAATGGAATGAATCCAACAGGAGCAGATCAGAATCAGTGGTGGCTGGAGACCTGGAAGCCCCCTCCTTCCCCAAGATTCCAGCAGCCACCAGCAGAACCATGGTGCTTCCCCATGGATCACGTAAATCTAAGCCCCGCTGTTAGAATACCTTGGCTGAAATGTATGTTTCTGCCAGAAGCTCCATAGGTTACACAATTCAGCGAAAGAGTCAGGAGGTAACACTTCTGGTCTTCCCTCTTTGTCTATGTTATAGAACATTTACTCCTTAGTTTCTCCACCTGAACAATGGGAAGATTGGTCTAGAACAGGGAACCTCAAAATCTGCATCTAGCCATGTATGAATTTCAGGCAGTCTGTGATCCCTCCCATCAAAATGTGTACATGAACAGGTATAATTTTCCATCATTCCTCACAAATGTTAAGAACTGCTGGACTAGATGTCTGAGGTCTAGTCTAGCTTTATGAGCCTGTTCTAGTTTTCTCTTGTTGTGCATTGCCTCTCTCTACCTAAATGGCAAACAAAATACTTAATCATTGTTGTGGGGACATTCAGAAGCCAATAAACCCAAACATAGATCCTACTTTGCATGTCATATTATACAAAGATGCCATTGACTTAGGAGAGGGATAGGCCTACTGGAGACAGCCATGATTGATACAAAGAATAGTGGCCCGAATACCCAGTGAATGCCACTGGGTTTGAGATACAAGTCTTATTGATTCTACTCCCCAAATACATCTCAGATTTCCCCTCATCATTTGCAATGTGCATTCCACCCTCTCTCCTGTTTAGACCATGCCTGTAGACTCCCAGTTGGTCCCCTGGCTCCACTTGTACACCGCGAGGCTCTCTCCCTGACTTTGTCTCAGTTCCTTGGAGGTGATCACCCACTACCACTCGCCATCAGGGCCCTTGCTTGTTTCCTGGCTGGCTCTCACTTAATCTTTGGGTCTCAGGGGCATCTGGGTGGCTCAGTCAGTTGAGCATCTGACTTCGGCTCAGGTCATGATCTCACAGTTCGTGGGTTCAAGCCCCACGTGGGCTCTGTGCTGACAGTGCGGGCCTGCTTAGGATTCTCTCTCCCCCCCCTCTCTCTGCCCCACCCCCTCTCTTGCTGTCTCTGTCTCACTCAAAATAAATAAATAAACTTAAAAAAAATCTTTGGGTCTTAAATTACAGATTCCTTCCCTGACCTAACCGCCAAATTATTACTCTCTCATTGAATCAGTTCTCGTTCCTCTATAGTATTTCACACAGCTTATTATTACACATTGCTTGGGCTATTTTTAAAATTATGTCTCTCTGGCTTACACTGAATTATGCATGGTAGTGACTGACATTTTCTGAGTTGGGGGGACATTTTATTCCCGCTATCCATCACAATATCATACAAATAGTAGGAGGGATACACTAATGGTATATAGGGGAGGAAAAATACTTTTTACTCTACCCTCTTAGGTTTAATGATATGGACCCTGCAAATTAAACTGACTAAAGGTAAGTCGTTAGGAAGAAAGGTTTACTATGTGTGCACGTGGAGGCCTTCAGAGAAAAGAGGTAAAGACTCAAACAGGCAGTTAGGCCTGGGGGTAGGAAGATGGAAATGGGGCTCACACACCATTTTAACAATGAGTGATATGTTTGTGGAGAAGTGACGAGACAAGGGAAAATGACTTTGGAAAATGACTTCTATGGGAGATAAATGGTGGGAAGGTAAAATATACCAGACGAATGGAAGTTTGGGTTATTTCAGTAAAGTTTGTTTTGCAGTCGCAATCTGATGCGGCCTCTGGGGTGATGAGAGTGTCTCCCATGATTAAGAGCCATTTTCCTGCTCCTGGTATGGGAGAGGGGAGGGGGGACACCTTCACAGAGGGAAATTTGTACCCCCTACCTTTAGGCAGAAAGGGGGGAAGGTGGAGAGCTTTTCCCGCACCTGCTGTTTCTCAGTTGCCTTTGGCTCAAAATAATCCTGATGCCAAAGGAGCATATTTGGGGATGGTGTACTCTGATGCCCTTTAAGTAAAATAATCTCCACTTTGGGCAACATGATTTGATTCTCGTTATAGTTGAATCTGTTTGCCTAACACTTACTCATTTGATAAGTCTCTTTTTAAGTAGCTCATCTTCCAGGCACCCATCCATCCCTGCTCTGGCTTCATGGCCCGCTTACACAGTATGGCTATCTTCAGTTTACCTCCATGTCTTCCCAATTTGTACCATCCAAGCCCAGAGTAATAACCAAGTCACCATGCCTAGTACTCTTCCCTGGCTCAGGGGCTGATGCTTAATAGATATTTAGTAAGTAAATAAAAAGCAAAGGACTGCATTATTAGTTCTGATAGGCTTAAAACTGAAAAAAAAAAAGATGTGAATGTGATGAGTTTATCAGTAAGTTACAACACTGTGGATAAACCATTTGCAGTTTTGCATTCATATGATCCATGCGTGATTAAACATTCACACCCGCAACTGATTTTACATTTGAATATTAAAACTAGGGACCCATACGGTGGGTGATCTCTCAGAGAGCTTGTATCGTACTTATTTTTGCACGTGGCCTGCATATCCAATACTCATATAAATGTTCATATGAATATATAACTTCAACTTGTGATCTTTTAGTATACATGATTTGGTTTTCAGATTTCCATATATTGAGATGCAGAAGGCATTGTTATTTGAAAGAACTATAGTTTTTATTCATTAATTTCAGTTAATAGAAAGAAAGATAAAAACAACCAAATCTCACCATTCCCACATGTTTCAGAGCTCTTTTGGGTGTTTCCTGCACACACGTGTTTGAGGAGACGTATACAAAACTCACATGAGTATACAAAACTCACAACACATGTCATGACGATTGCCTTGAATTTCAGAGTAATTGAATTCTGAAATAGCTCATCTGAGTTAGTTATGGGTAACATAGTATCAAGGTAACAATACGACCTGAATCTCTGGGTTAATCTAATTTAATAGCTCAAATTCATTGCTTCATAAAATCTTTCAAACCCCTACCATTAATTAGGGCACCTTTAGGATTTTTTTTAAGAAATCTAAATCACCCACCAATCTTTTGTTCTCTCTTAAAAATTTGGGCCAAAAGCACAATTGATTTCTATCTCTGAAACCAGAAGGGAGCTATTTACTGTCTTCTTTTTCTTTAGCAACTCCCTGCTCTCTACCGTAGGCTTCAGATCATGACCACTTTAGACTGGTCTGTCCCCAGCGCTGTTACTGCAGTTGCTGTGAACTTCCTTATTAATGGGCATTCTGCTGGATTCTCTGGCTCCATATTTTCTTTAATCCTTTAACCATCTGATCTGATGTGTCAATCATGATATAGCTGTGGGTCATAAGAGCTTTGAGGATCCTACCAGCATTGGGCTTTTATGATCTTAAAGAAGGCTGCTACTCAACAATGAGTCATCATGAACCACTTCTCAATCTGCTGAGGTGACTACGGTTGGCTGAATCTCCATATGGGCTTTAAACCCAGATACTCCTTCCCTGATTGCTTAGGAAGGTCTCACGTCCTCAAGTACTCAGTGTCTACATGTGGGGGAACATCTGTCACAGTGCCCAGACACTGTAGTGCCCTCAAGACTCCTAATGTCTCTGTAGTGACTGCCTTATTCTTAGTATCCATCGGGGGAACCAGTCAGTGGTGTCTCAAAAAATCACTTTTGAAATTCCCCAAGTCAGAAGGAATGGGAATTGTAGGGATACTGAGGAACTGACCTTTGTCCTTGTCAACACTGTGTCACCCCCCTCCCCCGAATTTCTGAAGCTCTTGACAACTGAAAGGCTATTGGGAAAGAGATCACTGAATTAGAGTTTAAAGACTAACATCTAATCTTTGCTCTGCCCTTCGTTGGCCATGTGCCCAATGTGAATCACTTCCTTCTCCTAGACCTCAGTTTCCCTATATTGTAGGCCCAGATGCTATATAAACTATAATATGTAATACAAAATTAAAGCAGTGATACTATGGATATTTAAAATATTTACATTACAATAGCCATTGCACTACTGACTCAGTACACTGAATTTACCCCCAGCAAGTATTTCCAGATATTTAGTGCTAAGAGACTTGTCAATCAGTTCTTAGTATCTGGTATGTAGAAGACATTTAATAAGCTTTGTTGTTGTTGTTTTAATGTTTATTTATTCTTGAGAGAGAGGGAGACAGAGCATGAGCAGGGAGGTTCAGAGAGAGAGGCAGACACGGAATCCAAAGCAGGCTCCAGGCTCTGAGCTGTCAGCACAGAGCCCAACATGGGGCTCGAACTCATGAACTGTGAGATCATGACCTGAGTCGAAGACAGATGCCTAACTGACTGAGCCACCCAGGCACCCCAATAAACTTTGTTAAATGAAGAAAAACATGCCTAGGTGCATGCAGTACTGATTGAGCAACCCAAAATAATGATAATAAATACATCCACATTTATTGAATGCTCACCATTGGCCAGGCACACTTCAAAAAGCTTGACACATAACTCTATGTCACATTATCTCTAAATAATGTAACATTAATAATGTATTTAAATATAAAATTAAATCTATCATTACATAGGATCATATAACTGTCTTACAAGATAGGTGTTATTGTTATCTCCATTTGCAGATGATGAGACAGAGGCATTGAAACCATGAATAATTTTCCAAATATCCCTTAGCGGTATTTGTTTAAAAAACAAAAACAAAACCAACAAAGCAAAAAACAACTGTCCTTTCTGTGGTAGAATGTGAATGTTTTAAGGTAAAACCAGTGAGTTCTGTGAGCATGAAGACACTTACCTTGTGCCTAAAGACCCTTGGGTTGCTCTCTATGTACAATTAATAGTGGTGAGATATTGGGGCGCCTGGGTGGCTCAGTCAGTTAAGCGTCCGACTTTGGCTCAAGTCATGATCTCACAGTTTGTGAGTTCAAGCCCTGCATTGGGATCCGGGCTGACAGCTTGGAGCCCGGAGCCTGCTTCAGATTTTGTGTGTTTGTCTGTCTGTCTGTCTCTCTCTCTCTGTCTCTCTGTCTCTCTGACTTTCTCTGTCTCTCTCTCTCTCTCTGCCCCTCCCCAGCTTGCTCTCTGTCTCTGTCTCAAAAAAGAAATACAAAACAATTAAAAAAAAAAAAAAAGAGTGGTGTGATATTGGAATTCCTTTCTGATAACCATGCGGTGATTCCTGACACTGTAAAGTTATCCTGTGCTTGGTTTTGAAGGAGGTTTGTGAGCACATCCGAGGTCCATGTTCTCCCACATCTGTATGCACTACCATATTCAGCAAGCAGACTGTGAAAATCCACATGGCCATGGCCAAAGTCAAACTGTTTTGCCAAGCATGCTTTCTCCCCTTAACTGAGAAACCTATGGTTATTTGGATGGAAATTTAATCTGTGCCTCTGATTCATTTACTCATTACTCATTAAATTGCTATTTAGTTCTAGCTATACGAGCTGTTAGAGCTTTCTCTAAAGCTCCTCTAAACCAAAAGTGGATTATGGCCACATTCACTGAAGCCAATTTGAGTCCCATCTAAAGTGAATGGAGCTAGGGCTCAAGAGTTCTGTCCGGCTGAGAAGTGAAGGCACGCAGACCATGTGTCTATCCCTCTGCATTTTGACATCGACCCACTATGTTCTCCCCCAAAAATTGCAATATGGAGTTTTTGGAGAAGGAGTCCAACTTCTTTGAGAGTGAGGAATGTTTTCACTTCCCTTCCTAATAAGGTATTTGTACCACTTACAGAGGCTGGAGGGGTGTCTCATGCCGGTTAAGAACAGAGCGCTGGAGCTAGCGGGTCTGGGTTCGAATGCCCTCTGTCGCTTAGATGTGTCATCTGGGACCGTTTGCTTAACCCTTCCTTCTGTGTTTCCAGTTTCATCATATACAAAAGGGATAAAGATAGGTTCTGCCCTGCTGGGGTATTGTAGGGATGACTGATGTAGCATCCTTCCTTGGGAAACGGCCTCCTCCCACCACCCCCCACCGGCTGGTTTTGTGGCAGCTGAAGCAGGATTGCCTGCTGCTACTGTGGGCTGACAATGGAACACCCACATGTTGTTTATCATCCAGGGGCACAATGTAAATATTTAGAGGGACCGGCTGGTGAAATACACATGGAGAACTCTGGGTATAAAAAAGGAGTGGTTGGGTATAAAAAAGGAGTGGTTGGGGTGGGGGTGGGGGGACTACAGTGACCCATAGCCTGCACATACAACCTAGAGGTTTGCATTTCAATACTGTAAACGTAGCTGATGGCCAAATGAAATTAAGGGAATATTCTGCTAGAGGCTGGAAATGCCTTTTGCCTGACTGTGCCATTCACAATTTTGCTTTGCCCCCTTCACCTCCTGCCCTCCAAGATCCACTTCCATCTTCTTCAAATTATGGAAGCCTCTGGCACCTTCTTTCCTATGCACAAGAACTTCTGCAGCTAGAATAGCAGAACCCATCTCAGTCTCTCTGCACTTAGGTAGGGGCTCACCCTTCATGTCCCCCAGGCTTGCACCTATAGAGCCTGCCACTGTGCGCTCATTGCCACAGAGAGCTGGCAGTGCTCTCTGTGTCCTGCAGAACTGTGGCCACAGCCCATCATCTGGACAGGGCTTCTCTTTCTTGGCTGTGCTCAGAGGTGTCTGTTGCTGTCACAAGGTGAAAGGGATTATGGAATCTCAGACTGTCTGATCTGAAAACCCTCACCTGAAGCCCAAGGTCCTAGTTTCTGTGGTGTTTCTCTCTGCGCACTGTTAACTGGTCACTGCCCCTGGGCATTTGAAGATTTTACTGTCTGGTCTTTATCCTTTATTTAGTCTTTATTTCACTTTCTGTTATGGATAGTCTATGGAGTTCCTCAAAGAGGAGTTTACTCCTCTGTGCTCTACTCAGCAGAATTCCTGCACAGGATAGATGCTCAGGAAACACGTCCAGATCACTTGATTCAGTTTTCGCTCCATCACCACGAATTTACTAATGTTCATGTGCATGTGGCATTATCTGCGCCATGACACAAAGCTATTCTCACCCATTTCTTGATCTCACTCAGTGTTTAATAGGAATATGAAGAACTGGCAGAAGGTATGAGAACCACCCTGGACCATGGTGAGTGAGGACAGACACTGTTTCTATTCAGAGCAGGTGGGAAGACAGAATCATAGTGACGAAGTGGCAAAGAAGAGAAATACAAGTGCAATTCACATGTGATTAGACACTTTCCATTTTTAGCCTCATGGCTTAAATTTACATAATTCTTTTAAAAAGAAAAATTAATTATTTATGACTGTAGCTTTTAACCAAACTGTGCATTTAAAGTAATCACTCTGGGTAATTTAAATAAAATCTTTTCTGTAAGCAGTTTATGCTCATTAGAATGAGAAAAGTGTTGGTTTATTCAATTAAAAGGACATTATTGCCAGTTTGGATCCTCTCTCTTTCTTTCCACTTCAAAATAGAGGGCAGTCACATTGAGACAGATGGGACTTAATTAATTTGTCTCAAAAGTGACCAGATTTTGCTTTTTTTTTTTTTAATTTTAAAGATGATAGATTCCAAAAGCCTTTTCAAAAACCAAACCACTATTTTAGAACACTGAAAAGAAGTTCTGCCCTTTACTCTGACAGGCAGTGGGTACAAAAATAAGTTTGTTCCCTGGCAAACGGGCAGGACTTCCTCACGAGCCCAGCAGAAGTCAAAGAAGATGGTTCTGATCAAAGCTGTGCCATACTGTGATCTTTAAAACTACAAAAACACCGCACCTGCTTGGTGCTTTTGGAGGTGACACCATTCACTGTACTTAAAGAGGCTCTTCCACCCTAGTGACAGAAGCCTACCAAGATTTCAGGATGGGACTCTCTTTCCTTTACTGGTTAGTTCCCTGAGAATCTGTGATCCATGATACACTCTGACAAGCGTGGCACCTGGGTATGGCCAGTATGGAGCTCTGCATTCAGGGTTGTGCAGGTAACCCGATGCCAGAAGTCCTTGTGAGACCCTCCTATATGCCCGGGTGAAGTACCTGAAAGCCACAGATAGGCTTCCACCCCAGAAGCAAGACCCAAAGCTGATACAAGTGGTGTCTTGTATTAGGGGATGATGCGAGGTGAGCTGAGTGGATCAGTAGAGACCAGGCATGCTTTTGTCACGAACTGCTTTGTCAAAGCCACTCAGGTCTTTCAGACCGCTAAAATAAGGTGGTTGAACTTGAATAGCTGTCTTTTTTTTTTTTTTTTACTCTTAATTAGCAAAACTTTTGTTTAAATGAAATCATCACATCCATCACATGTAAAAAAACAGCAGCTCTCACAAAACTGGGGTCAAAAGCCCCTGTTGATCACTCTCTGGTTCACAGAATTTGGGGGCTTCACAGAGCTGACTTCATGAAACGCTGGTGTAGATAATTGATAATATGCTGTCATAGCGAAACAGGTCTCTTTGGCTGTGACAGAAATCCAGCTCAGCCAGACTTGTATGATTAAGGAGGGTCTACTCCGTCATAAAACTGAAGAGTCAGTGTGTAATCTCTTCAGACATCACTGGCTCTTAGGTGCCCAAATGTTCTTAGAAATCTGCCTCTTGCCGTCTCTTGGCTGTTTTCCTCTGTGTGGCTTTATTCTCAGGTGAGATCCCTTCACCAGTAGCTCCTTCACATCCTACTAGTGGAGCCCCTTGTCCCCAGAAGAAAATCATCTCTTTCTTCTGAGTTCTAGCTAAGGCTCAGGTGCTGACTCTTCGCGGCTTCAACCACATGCCTGAACCAGTCACAGTGGGCATCAGGATGGAGCATTCTGATTGGACAGGCGTGAGTCACAACTGCAGGAAGCAGGGAGTCAGCCCCAGTCTCACCACCAGGCCTGAGAATAGGGGATGGTCTGTCTCATAGGCCAATCAAGGTGCTATTACCAAAGAAGGGATGGATTTTGTTCAGGCAAAAGGCAGCGATTTGGTCCAGCTCCCTTCTAGATCTAACAGCCTTATGAATCTAAGCAGATCCTGCTACTTTTCTGCAGTGTGGAGATTTTGTTCAGATCTGGGCTAGAGGACTTGTATCTCTGTGGATAATAGACTGATGTTTGTATAAAGGGGAAAAAGACTCCCCGGGTGGGGGAGGAACAGAGGAGAGGGCAACAGAAAATAGAAAATGCCAACCCATCTCAACCGTCCTGAGTTCAGTCATCTTTCTAGGAAGGAAATGAATCAATTATATTTGCCCTGTTATCATGAATATTTGCTGGTTCACCCCCTGATATCTCCTGTGCTGCTCTGCAGTGCGAGCCAAGACTGTAACAGGTTTTATTCCTCTACTTCCTGTACTCTTTGCAGCTGTTTGGCAAGAGTTCCTTAAGCTCGTGTTTCAACCAACTCTTGTACAAATGCCCAGAATTCATGGCTGATTGAGCTACTTGAGCTTTGAAAATGTAGACACTGGGGATATATTTTTGCTAAAGGTTTAATAGTGAGTTGGTTTTCGCTGCATGACCCATGCATACCAAACCCTGACCTCAGATGTCTTCCTGAGAGAAGAGGAGTTACTGGGGACAGATCGTGGTTTTGTGAAGATGGCACCAAAGCCTCTTCTAGCCCTGTTCTACAACCCTGGTAAATGAGGTGGTACCACACTCAGATCTCCTTTTGTCTAGATCAGTTGCATGCAGTGTCTTTGGGTTGCTTTGCCACTTACCACCCACACTAGCT
This sequence comes from Prionailurus bengalensis, assembly GCF_016509475.1. NCBI lineage: Eukaryota > Metazoa > Chordata > Mammalia > Carnivora > Felidae > Prionailurus > Prionailurus bengalensis. The sequence goes on from NC_057348.1 coordinate 23,304,668, forward strand.
TGTTCAGGTCACTCTCATGAGGTGAAGCTTCGTCTTTTGTAAAACAGGGATTGTGGTACTTACTTTCTATTACTCCTGTTGCTTAGTAAACACCCTGGAACATAATGGTGTGGCAGGAATCTGGCTAGGGAACATCAAGGCTGACTCACCACTACTCCACAATATCTGGGGTCCTCACACTACGAAGACTCAACCACAAGGGTAACTCAGTGGCTGGGAACTAGATCACATGGAAGCACCTTTATTTACATGTCAGGTGGTTAATATTGGCTATTGACTAGGACCTTAGATGAGCTGTCTGCCAGATACTTCTACTAGCCACACTTACATTGTCTTTCCATGTGATCGCTTTGTGTGGGCTAGTTTGAGCTTCCACACAACATGATGCCTGGATTTCCAGAGCATGGCAGAAGTGCATATTTATAATCTAACCATGGAAGTCACATGGTACATTTCCCCCGTACTCTCTATTGAGGCAATCCCAAAGGGGTGGGGACATAGACTTTATAGGAGTGCCAACATTATACTGTTTGGAAAACAGTATGGATGTTCCTCAAAAAATTAAAAATAGAACTACCCTATGACCCAACTATGACCTAGCAACCACCACTAGGTATTTATCCAAAGGATACAAAAAAAAAATGCTTATTCAATGGGCCCCATGTACTCCAATATTTATAGGAACACTATTGACAATAGCCAAAGTATGGAAAGAGCCCAAATGTGCATTGACTGATGAATGAATAAAGAAGATGTGGTATATACACAACAATGAAGTATTACTCAGCAGTGAAAAAATTGAAATCATACCATTTACAACAACATGGATGGAACTAGAGTGAATTATGCTAAGTGAAATAAGTCAGTTGGAGAAAGACAAATATATGATTTCACTCGTATGTGGAATTTTAGAAACAAAACAGATGAACATGGGGGAAGGGAAACAAAAATAAGATAAAAATAGAGACGGAGACAAACCATAAGAGACCCTTAAACACAGAGAACAAACTGAGGTAGTGGTGCAGTGTTGGGTGGGGGATGGGCTGGATGGGCGATGGGCATTAAGGAGCATACTTGGGATGAGCCCTGGGTGTTATATGTAAGTGATGAATCACTAAATTCTATTCCTGAAATCATTATTATACTATATGTTAACTAACTTGGATTTAAATTTTTAAAAATTTACTGTAAGTAGAGTATGGCATGGGAGATATTTATTATGGTCTGCTTTGGCAAATGCAATCTTCTATATGTGGCAAATTATACCGATTGATATCGTTGTAAGAATATCATAATAACTTTGCCTTCCTGTGAGAAGCACTTTCAGTCATGATTTTTTTCTTCTTTTTATATATTGCTGGATTTTTGCTTTTATGTTCACAAAGGATATCAGTTTGTAGTGTGGTGGTGGTGGTGGTGGTGATTTTTATTTTTGTAATTTGTCAAGTTTTGACAATGACCACCTAAAAAATGATTTGAGAAGTATTTCTTTATCTTACAAAAAAGCTTGTATAAGATTGCTCTGTTTTTCCTTGAATATTGTTACAGGCACTAATGAAACCATTTGGGCCTGGAGCTCTCTTTGTGGGGAATGTCTTAATTCCGAATTCATTTTCTTTTATAGATTTAGCGATTTTTAGATTTTTAGATTTCTTATATCAGTTTTGCTCATTTGTTTTCATGTAAGTTGTTGAATTTATTACCATAAGGATGTTCGTAATACTCTCTTGTACCTTTAATGTATTTAGGATCTATGGTGACAGCACCTCTTTCATTCCTGATATTGGAAATTTGTGCAGTCTAGTTATATATTTTTCAATTTTGGGGGTTATTTTCAAAGAACCAGCCTTTGATTTCACCAATTTTACTCTTTTTGTTTACCCATTTTCTGTTGCATTGTTTTTTGTTCTTATTGTTTATTTCTTTATTTTCCTCTGATTGTGTGGTGTTTAATTTGGTTTTTGTCTAGTTTCTTAAGGTAAAGCTTTGACTATTGATATTAAACTTTTCTCCTTTTCTATTGTAAGCATTTGAAGCCATATATTTCTTTCTAAGAGTTACTTTAGCCACATCTCACAGCTTTTGATAGTTGCATTTCTGTTTTTATTCAGTTCAAAATATTTTCTAATATTTCTTGTGATGAAAGGATTTTGTGACTCATGGGTTATTTAGAAGTGTATTATTTTCCAAATACCTCCAGATTTTACGGGATGCATTATTGTTACTGATTTCTATTTTGATTCTCTTGTGTTCAGGGAATGTATCCTATTATTTCAATAATTTTGTTTCCTGACACTTGTTTTATAGCCCAGCATATGGACTTTCTCAGTGGATATTTCATATTTGTACCTGAAAAGAACATGTATGTTACAATTGTTGTGCATCTTGTTCTAGAAATAATAATTGGGTGAAATTGGTTGATAATGTTGTTCATGTCTTTTATATCTTCACAGACTCTCTGTTTTATGAATTGCTGAGAGGATTGTTGAAATCACTAGTGAAAATTCTAAATTCATATGTTTCAGTTTTTGATTCTGTCAATTGTTGCATCATGTATTTTGAAGCTCTATTATGAGGAGAACACATTATGTCTTCTTGATGAATTGACCAATTTATTATTATGAATATTTTTATTATCTTTTATAGTATTCCTCATCTTAAAGACTATTTTGTTTGATATTAATATAGCCATTCAACTTTCTGTGATTACTGCTTTATATTGTTTTATTTATATATTGTGGTATATATATTTCCATTTATTTTTTACCTTTAATCTACATTTTTTTTTACTTACAAGGCATATTTTTGTAGGCAAAATATAGTTCGATCTCTTTTTCTTTCTATCCAGTCTAACAATCTTTACTTTTTAAATGGTGTATTTGATCCATTTACATTTAAAGTAATTATTTCTATTGTTTAGTTTCAAGTCTACGTATGTTGTTACAAATAGGTATCTAATCTGTTCTCTTATTTTTCTTTTCATTTAAATCTACCATATTGTCATAAATAAGTGTATGTATTATATGTATTTATAGGTGTACATATGTGTACACATAAATATAGATAATATGTATATACTTAACCCTTGAACAACATGGGTTTGAACTGTATAGGTCTACTTTTTTTTTTTTTTTAACTTTTTTTTTTTTTAACGTTTATTTATTTTTGAGACAGAGGGAGACAGAGCATGAACGGGGGAGGGGCAGAGAGAGAGGGAGACACAGAATCAGAAGCAGGCTCCAGGCTCTGAGCCATCAGCCCAGAGCCCGACACGGGGCTCGAACTCATGGACCGCGAGATCGTGACCCGGGCTGAAGTCGGACGCTTAACCGACTGAGCCACCCAGGCGCCCCTGTATAGGTCTACTTATATGCAGATTTTTTCCAATAAATACAGTATAGTACAGTACTATAAATGTATTTTCTCTTCCTGATGATTTTCTTAATAACATTTTCTTTTCTCTAGCTTGCTTTATTATAAGAATAAAGAACATTATATATATGTATATATATAATACATATTATAGGTATATATATGTATATATATATAATACAAAATATGTGTCAATCAACTGTTTATGTTATTGGTAAGGCTTTCAGCCAACAGTAGCCTATTTATATTTAAGATTCTGGGTAGTCAAAAGTTATATGTGGATTTCTGATTATATGGGAGGTTGGTTGCCCCTGACTACTTTATCTCCATTATCTGCCTATTAGCTAAGCTGTACCTCTTAGTTGTGTCTTTTGAGTGGTTGCTCTAATGTAACAATTTGCATCTTCAACTTTTCACAGTCTCCCTTTCTCATAATGGAAGCAACTTACAACAGTATATTCCCATGCCCTCCTTCCATTCTATGTGCTTTTATTATCATACTTTTTACTCCCACATATATTATAAACCCCACACAATACATTGTTTTTATTTTGCTTAAAATAGTTAATTTAAAAGTGAGGAAAAGAATCTCATGTTTATCCACATATTTTCCATTTCTGGTCCTATTTATTCTTTTGCATAGAATCAAGCTTCCATCTGGAATCATTTTCCTTCAGCCTGAAGAACTTTTTAAAAAATCTTTTCTAAAGTGCAAGTCTGCTGACAGTGAATTTTCTCCTTTTTTTTTTTTTTTTTTTTTTGTCTGAAATGTTTTACTTCACCTTATTTTGGAGGGATATTTTCACTGGATATAGAATTTTAAATGTACTTTTTTTTTTTTATTATTACAGTAGTTTAAACCAGTTGGTCTATTATTATCTGACTTTTGTTGTTTCTGGTGAGAAGCCAGTGGTAATTCTTATCTTTGTACTATACATATGTAAATTTATTTTTTGGTTAATTTTAAGATTTTGTTGTTCTGATTGGTTTCAACAAATGTATTATACTGTGCCTTGGTATCGGTTTTTTGTGTGTGTTTCTCTTGCTTGAGGTTTTTTATTTATGTTTATTTATTTTTTAGAGAGAGAGAAAGAGAGCAGAGGAGAGGCAGAGAGAGAGAGGGACACAGAAAATCTGAAGCAGGCTCCAACTGTCAGTGCAGAGCCTGACATGGGGTTCAAACCCATGAACTGTGAAATCATGACCTGACCAACTGAGCCACCCAGGCACCCCTTGCTTGATTATTAAGCTTCTTGCAGTGGCATGTTTATAAATTTTACTAAATTTGAGATATTTAGCCACTTTTTTTTAAATTTCTTTTTGGTCTATCCTCCACTGGACATAATTCTGAATTTCAATGGCACATATATTCATCTGCTTGATATTTTCCTACTGGTTACTAAAATTCTCTCTTAAACTACCCCCCCCCCTTATCTCTCTGTTTCAATTTCAATTACTTCTGTTGCTGTGTCTTTAGATTCACTGATATTTCCTTCTGAAATATCTAAATAGCACTTAAGCCTATCCAGTGGACTTTTTTTTTTAAGTACTATGTTTCTCCAGTCTAGGGATTTTATTTCATTTTGATTTTTACTGAGTTTTAGAATTTGTTTTTACTATTTAGTTCTCTCTTCATAATGTTCAAGTTTTCCTTTAAATCCTTGATTATATCCTTAATAACTTATTTAAAGTGATGTTCCCAATTGCATCATTTCTGGGTATATTTCTATTGATTGATTATTTTCCTTGATAAGAGCCACATTTTCCTGTTTCTGTATTTAGTAGGGTTTTTTTTTTCTTTTTATTAACTGTTGGGCATAATGACATCATGATTGTGGGCATGTGGTATTAAGTGTCTGGATTTTGTTGCCTTCCTTTAAAGAGTGTTGAGTTCTGTTCTAATGGCCAGTTAATTTACTTATGTCTGAGCTTGGCCTTTTAAATGCTTTGTTTTAAGCTTTGATTAGGCAGGTATGATGTATCTTTCAGTCTAAAGCTAGTTTAGATGTAATCCTAGGAACAACTTCCCTGGAGTTCCTACCAAATGTTCCAGGTATTTAACAGAGAATTCTCTTCTGACTAGCTGGAACTTGTAAATTTCTAACCATGGTTGAAGACCAACAGATTTATTTTTAACTTCAAATTTATTGAAGTTCCCCTCCTTACCCTACCCTCACCCCATAATTGTGTTTTGCCCAATCCTGTGGAGTTTCACACTATACATACTTATTTTAGCATTAAATCAGACTCAAGAAGACCTCCCTGTCAGTTTTTGGAGCTCTTTCTCTGTATAGTTTTCTCTCTCCAGTTCTCTACCTTGAAAAATTCTGCCACCTCAGCCTCAATAAACTCTGATTAATTCTTCCTCAATTCAGCACAACTACTAGGCTTTACATGGGCTCAATCACCCTACCCTAGGGTCTTATAACTGCCACCAGGAAGAATATTGGAGTGGTCATGAGTCTCACCTCACTTTTTTGCCTTCTTGGAAGCAAAGTGACCAATTGCTGATCAATATTGAAGGACTTTTTTGTGTATGTATTCTTTCCACCTATCTATTTGTTTGTGTCAAGAGGGCTAATCCAATACTAGTTATTCTATTGTGACCACAGTAGAAGTTTAGAAATAAAAGATGATGATGATTAGTTGATTAGTTTTTTTTATCTTCAAGATTCCTTAATTAAATTGTTTCACTTGTTTATTTGTATTCACAGTTAACAAACATATTGGGTTTAGATTACTGTTACCAGAGAATAATGCTCATATCTTTTCTTAACTTCTTAAGACAGTAACAATTTACTGGATATGACATTGAGATCATTTTTATTTAAATGTAATACTGTACTAAGTCAGTTTAATTGTGATGGTCCCTTTTATTTTAATTTTTTTAATGTTTATTTATTTTTTGAGAGAGAGAGACTATGAGTGGGGAAGGGGCAGAGAAAGAGGAAGACACAGAACCCAAAGCAGGCTCCAGGCTCTGAGCTGTCAGTGCAGAGCCTGACACGGGGCTGAGCTCATGGACCATAAGATCATGACCAGAGCTGAAGTCAGGTGCTGAACTGACTGAGCCACCCAGGTGCCCTGATAGTCCTCTTTATTTTATGTATGCTGCTTTTTTTGTTCCTTAATCACGTTACCTAACTTATGAGTTCAATATAAATGACAGCATCGTAGCTCAGCTTTTAACATTTGGATTCCTCTTGCTTTTAAATACTAACTTCAGGGGCACCTGGGTGGCTCAGTTGATTAAGTGTCTGACTCTGGCTCAGGTCACAACCTCACAATTCATGTGTTCGAGCCCTGCACTGGGCTCTGCACTGACAGTGCGGAGCCTGCTTGGGATTCTCTGTCTCCCTCTCTCTCTGCCCCTTTCCCACTCTCTCTCTTTCTCTCTCTCTCAAAATAAATAAACTTAAAAAAATGTGAACTTTAGAAGTACATTATTAGCCTCTTTGAGATTTGGGCCCAAGTGTCAGTGGTAAGACCTGACTATCTTAACTAAGAGAAAGAAAATACTATAATAACAAAAAAGGCACTGGGAAGTAAAGATATTTGATAAGAGTTACTCTGTTTTATGATTTAATTATAAGCTAATAAAGACCATGAGAAAAATTCCACTGTAAATACACACGGACTTCAAAATTGTAGGAACATGTGTTTGGCAAAAAGTACTTAAAGATCGCCAAACACCAGATTTGGGGGGTGAGGAGCAAAATGTATTTTGAGAGGTCAGCAGTTGCAGCATATTAATAGGTCTCCTTCTTCCTAGACATAACCAATATCAGCCTGAAGTACTATGGGAGTCAGTGTGTCAGCAGGCGTGAGTGGAAGACAAAGCTCCCTTCTGTTCTACTGCCAAGCAGACCACTTAATTTTTATTTTTATATTGTATTCCTTTCATTATCCATCAATAGATTATTCTAAGCTTTTAGAAGAAGACTAATTGGATTATGTGACTTGTTTATCCTATTGGGTCAAAAAACAAGGTTTGGAGTCAGTCTTCCTTTTCCTGTCTTTGGAATGTAAATGGCTATATGTAGCCCCTAGAATTGTGGGAGAATTTCTCATGAGGATGCATTCAGAGCCCTTAACTCCTGGCCTGGCTTAGAGTAAGCACCCACTCAGCATGTGCAAGTTCTCATTGTTAGTAAATAGTATCCAGTCTTGACTTGCAAAAGTGCCCAGATGCACAAAGAGAACTAGTATCATTCAACACATGGCTTTGGCAGTTCTTCCTCTTTCCAGGTGAACATAAATACATTCACTAATGGGCCAAGGTGAAAACAATATGTAAGAGAAGGAAATGCTTGTAGATGTTTTCACAGAAAAGAACTCATAAACTAGAATCATAGACTTTTCACAGGCTGGAATCACCGAGTGGGGAGTTTCCTGAAGGATCCCCTAACTGAGAACACCAACAGAGGATTATCTGTCACCCACAGCTCACACCTTTACTCTTTCTTAAATGTTTATTTAATGTGTTCACATCTGTGAGATGCAAACTTGATAGAGAAACTATATAGTCTCTTGCTTTTGCTTGATAGGTAATAATGTTTTTCATAGGCAGCAGGAAATGGAAGGACCTTTGAGTTATAGCTAGAGTTAGAGATCATCTATCAGTGAAATGTATTGCTTATCACGTTGGCCACTAAAGACTATAGTACTGACATGGTGGCCCATTCTTTGTAAGTGTGCAGAATACATGTGTACTTTCATTTCTGTCCCCTTTGATTTTTTCTGTGTTAAATTCTGTATATGTATATATATTTTTTTCCACAGTAGACATGGAGAGTGACTGGAGAGTCATTCACTTTATAATTAACAAAGGATGTGTATTTAGGGGAGGGTCTTTCTGGTCATCTTTCTTGGAGGCCTAATATATCTAGTTAAGTTGCTCTACAGATTTCTTTGTGGTTCAACAGTTTGGCAGATCCCTGCAAATTCTCTCTTGAAAGACATCTGTTGAGTGAAGTAATGGCTTCACTGCAGACTCTTGAGTTTTCGTTACTTTTCCTCTGTGGGTTTTCAGTGTCTCCTTTTGTGGAGAGGGTGGAAACCCATTCGTCTCTTTTGGAGGGTTTCAAGTTCTTTGGCTCATCATCTCCCCTGGTAAGACCTTCCTTGGAGGACCATTCTGGCCACTGCTGACCCTTCAGATTCTCTAAGTCTATGACCTGCCAAATGGGCTCTCTGCTTCCAGACGTCAAGACCCATGTCTCTCCCAGGTGGCTGCAGATCCAGGTGATGGGAAGCTGAAAGAAAGTGTCAGTACCTTCCTCTGTTGCACCCCTGTTGGTACTTCTCCTCCTACATCCCTTTCCTCCCACAACCTTCTCAGTACAACGTCTCCTTATATGGCCCTGAGTTGGCTCCAAGTTCGTAGTCTCAGAGGAGTTATATGACATGCATAAATTATGAAACATTTTTGCAAATTAAGTTTTAATTAAAACCAGCAGCTTAGAGCATCCAACTGGAAGCAGTCACAATGTTGAAAAGTGACACTGGTAGGGTGGGAGTTCAGGAGAAGGTCTGAGTTGGTTTGCATCCTGTTCAGATATTTCCAAAGTGAATGCTGCAGAAACGAGCTTCCTTCCCTATCAGATCCTCCTTAATCTACATGGATCCCTGGACTGCCATGTGAACCAATGTGGTTTTCAAACAGGAAATACAAATGCATCATGGTGGTGGTTTTATCTGTACTTTGCCAAATTTCCTTTTGATTCTACCAACCCATGTTCTCACAGGAAACCAGCAGGACCTTGGGCTCCCCCACACTGCCAGAACTCCAGATAATTTTTCAGCAAGATGACCACACAAAATAAGGCTGAGGAATGACAATTTTAATTGGAAACTTATTTTTCCGATACAATGCAGAGTTCAAGTCTGATGAGAAATGACTTCTTATTGTGAGAATTTTTAGAACATTATAACAAGCAAAATGTCTGGGGCTTTCCCCCAGCTGATAGTCCTTAGCTATATGTAATGTGAGAATTGTTCTGGTCTGCCCATTAATAATCCACATTTTCCAGCGTCCCCCAAAAATGTCTGCCATCAAGTGAATAATTTATGCAGTCTTGCCTTTCATGTAGGCAAGGGTCTACTGCTGCAACAAAAACACCAGATTTTTTGGATCCAAAATTAAGTTTGAAAAATCTGACCTTTAGTTATCAATCCACTTCTTTTCTACTAAATAACCTGAAGGTGCTAGTCTGCAGTAAGCAGTGCAGTGTTCTCTGGAGACCCGCAACAGAGCTAGCCCTTTGGCCATTCAGGAATTTTAAAGTTGAATATCCTCTCTGTCTTTAACTCATTTGGACTATGGAAAAAGTTCATCCCTATAATCTAACCTTTAAAAACTACTGGAAGATTTTTTTAAGATGATAACACCTAGAATTGGCTTAGGGGTGGTGAAGTGGATATTGGAAAGAGAGAATCCTGCTCCGAGTGTAAATTAGAACAACATTTTTGAAAGTACATGGACTGAAATATGCAATGCCCTTTAACTAATAATTCAACTCCTTTAAAAGTTGATAGTGTGCGTAACAGTTTTACTACAAGGATGTTTATTGCAGTCATTTGCATTAGTGACAAAGAGAATACAGCCTAGGTAGCCAATATTAAGGAAACCAATCAGTAATTTATTATCTGTTCAAATAATGGAATACCGTGTAGTCATTTAAAATAATGTTGACTGGGGCGCCTGGGTGGCGCAGTCGGTTGAGCGTCCGACTTCAGCCAGGTCACGATCTCGCGGTCCATGAGTTCGAGCCCCGCGTCGGGCTCTGGGCTGATGGCTCAGAGCCTGGAGCCTGTTTCCGATTCTGTGTCTCCCTCTCTCTCTGCCCCTCCCCCGTTCATGCTCTGTCTCTCTCTGTCCCAAAAATAAATAAACGTTGAAAAAAAAAATTAAAATAAGGTTGACTAAGAATAACAACGGATGCAAGGGAAATAATGGATGTTAGCATCATAAGTGGCCTTAAATGTCTCCTTTTACCTCTCTTTTGATATCTGATTTTCTACAAGGAACATGCATTGCTTATATGACTTTTGTTCTAACGAAACACTTTAAAAAAGCAAATGTGTTGCATAGAAAGGTCTTTCTGTCCATGTTTGTCTTGCTTTTAAACACACTGTTTGAAAAATAAGTTCAAGTTCCATCTATACCCCAAATTAGAACTTGAGAAATCATTAAGTTGTAGATGGTCAGATAACACTCAAACTGATAAAAGCAAGAAAATTTGGAATACATAGAGAACCATTCTTCCAAATGACTCTTTCTAACAGGGCTTGAAGGACTTGTAGAATATGAAGCAAAAATTCCAATAGGGACTTGAATGATTTTAAGGTGGAAAAAGCAGTTATATTTATTTTCTTTTATTAGCCCTCTTTTTAGTCTTGCCCTCCACTCTGCAGGGTTGTCTACTTCCATCACTGCTCTCCTTCTTCCCTCCTCCTCCTCCCCTATCATCACCACCTTGAGGAGGAATTAGTCAAAGCCATGAGGCTGGAGGGGTGGCCTCAATAAGGGATTGTAGATGAGTAACAGGGTGCCAAGCGGGGAGGAGATTCTGTGGAGCAGGACGAGGACACAAAAAGCCACCTTTTGTCTTCTGACTTAATTGACATTTTCATAAGACCAAAATATGATGCCCTGTAATTTTGAAAGGAAATTTCACATATGTCATTGGAAATCTTTTGAGGAAATTGCTCCCGAGTATTTTTGAAGTTGAACAAACAATCCAGAAATATTTTGATGACTCCCTTGATTTGTATAAGTAAAATCTAGTTGTGAGCAGCTATGGTGTATACTAGAAGTGACCAGCTGCAAGTATCTATGGGAATAATGAGAACTCAGTTCACTCAGGATGTCCCCATACCTCCTGCCTAGCAGGGAGCCACTAGAAAACTAACTCCCATGGATGGGCATGGGCTCAAATGACACCGGTGGCACTAAGTTCTGTCCCTATAACTTCACACCTTCCATAGACTTTACTCTTCAGCCCCATTTGGTGCACTGGTCCCAGAGGTGTGTCCTCTCACACTCTAGTGAAGAGAGGAAAGGGAAGACGAGAGAAATGGGGAGCAGGATGTAATTATTGATTACTTCTATAAAAGTCCTCACTAGATTAGTTTAGATCACATGTCCACTCCGAGCCAGTTGCTATGGCCAGAGTAGAGTGATTAATTGGTTGGTACTGTCCACAAGACAGGGCTTCGTGCAGAGCCTTACCAGAGAATGGGGACTACTACAAAAGGAAGGGGCTCCTACTGAGAACAAAGAGACATACATCCATTGTTAACAGTCACACACCTAAGACACCTTATCCAGGCCTTATCACTTCTTCATATAACTTCATATAACACTTCATATAAAGCACTGAGGGAGATTGTGATTTCAGGTCTGTGGGCTCATTTGTGGACCATGAGGTACTTGGTTATTGGTATAATCTCTCACACATTGTAAGGTTGGGCCAACTCTGAAAACTCCAGAGGTTACAAGGTCAAGGGGTAAAAATGACAACTATTGTGGGCCAGTGGCTGTTGTAGGTTCTCAGCATTTTTCTTACCTAATCCTCACGTTAATTCCCTTGCAATGATGTTATTATTACAATATTATAGGTGAGAAATCTGGAACTCAGAGATAATATATTTCTGTCCATGTCCTTGTGGCTACTAAGTGGTAGAGGTAGGATTTGAAACCTGGCCTATCAGACTCTAATGCTCTCCCTCCTTCTTCCTTCATTCCTGCTTCCTTTATTCAGCTCTCTTTTCTTCCTGTCCCCCTACCCTTTCTTTCCTTCTTTCCTTTCTTTCCTTCCTCCTTCCCTCCCTTCCTCCTTCCCTCTCTTCCTCCTTCCTTTCCTTTCCTTTCCTTTCCTTTCCTTTCCTTTCCTTTCCTTTCCTTTCCTTTCACCACCTTCCCTTCTCTGCCCTTCCCTTCCCTTCCATTCCCTTCCATTAAATTTCCTTTCCTTGTCTTCCTTCCTTCCTTCCTTCCTTCCTTCCTTCCTTCCTTCCTTTTCTCCTTCTTCTACCCCTCCAACAAACATGTACTGAATTAGTAGCAAGGGCCACATACAGTACAGGTGTAGTCCCTGGTGACAAAACAATGAATATGGCCCCTGAATGGATCTTAAATTCTCATGTGGAGAGGTAATTAAAAAGTAAACAAGAAGATTACAGAAGGTGATACATGCTAAGACAGGAATCAACAATATGATGTCATAGCAAGACACTGGGTTAAGATAGGGACTTCAGTCAGAGGAGGTGCCACCAGAGCTGAAATCTGACAGATAGGTAGGAATTGGTGAGGCCAGGTTTGTTGGGAGGTGGTCAGGGAACTGACATGGACAGGGGACAAGAGCATCAGCCATTCAGAGAAAATAGCCACACAAAGGCTTTGAGGCAAGTGAGGTGTGGACAACAGGGCTGGCAAAGTACCAGGTTTATACTTTTAGACTATTTTCGATGCAGTATAGACACGGGGCTGGGGAGGAGTCAAAGTGAAGAGATGGATGAGAACAGTGGTGACTCGGTGTGGGGTGGCAGAGTGGATGGATGTGGGACAGGAACTACACCACCAGATCTTACTTAGCTCATCAGAGACCTTCCCTCCTTGGTATGTGGGTTTTGGAGTTTGAGCCATTTAGTGGAGCTTCCTCTGATATATAAGAGGAATAGGGATCTTTATCCACATTGCTTAATGAAGAAGAATGGAAGATTTTAAATGCAAACACGCACAAGAGAAATAAACGAACACAAGGAACCTTTGCAGCTAGCAGGGATTTATCGTTCATTCATAAGCCTGAGGCAAAAGGCCAGTTTTACAAATGGAAGAAACATATGTAAGCCAGGCTTTTTTTGTTTTACACAGTTGGCAGGAAAATACTTTGTTTCTCATTTGGTCTTTACATATTTCATAGTGAAATGTGTTGTTTTGATCAATAGATCTTTAATTGGAGTTTTATTTTTAAAAAGGAGTCCATTCAACGCTGGAACTTCATTGAGTGGGAGTGATGGATGCACATCCCCTCCGTTGCCCCATGACTCTGTGCAGACTCTGAGATAGAAATGAAGGGAATGAGGAAAGTTAAAACAAAAACACTCCATTGCCATGGTGGAGGAACTGTCTCGCTTTGAAGCACCTTTATGTAGCTTCAGGGACTCCCAGTCCTCTCCAATCTCCTGCCTGCCCCCTGGCTCCTTACCCCTCACTCTTTTCACTGGCTCCCTTTGGCTCCCAGACCTCTACCTGGTGGGATGCTCCTGATTCTGTCCCCAACACAAGCTCTCTTTTATCTGCAGCCACTCTGTCAGTGACCTCATCAGCATACTGTCAGTGACCATGCTGCCCAGCCTCTACCTCTGCCTGCAAATCTAGGAGACATCCTAAAATTGTTAATCTGGAAAGCTTCCCTCATATATGCTCCTCCTTTTGTCTTTTTCCTTTCAGTAAATGGATCTTCCATTTTTGCATTTCCCTGAACCAAAAACCCTTGGATGCACCCTTGATGTCCCTCCTTTTTAAAAAAAAAATTAAGTTTATTTATTTTGAGAGAGAGAGAGCGAGCAGGGGATGGGAGAGAGAGAGAATCCCAAGCAGGCTCTGCACTGTCAGCACAGAGTACAGTGTGGGGCTCGATCCCACAAACCTCAAGAGATGACCTGAACTGAGATCAAGAGTCAGACGCTTAACTGACTGAGCCACCCAGGTGCCCCTCTTCTTTTATATTCTCATTTCTGTCTCCATCATTTCTACTTTCAGATAGATCTAGGGTCAGACAACTGCCACCTCCACCACTAGCACCCTGATTCAGTTCTCCATTATTTTTTTTTTTTACCTGGATTGTCCGCTGTCCTTTGAACTGGTCTCCCTTCTCAAATCCTGTCTTTGCTGCTCTCTGGCCATGTGACCTTGTAGTTTCATCATCTACAAAACCGGGGAAATAATAGAACCCACCCAAAAAGGTTCCTGTGAGTTTTCAATAAATTAATATAGCTGAAGCACTTAGAATGGTGGATAGCTTGCTATAGCTGTTATAATTGCCTTTCATTACTGCTGTCCGCACCATCCTAATGGGTGGTTTCCATCCTCAAGATAACCTCATAGTCCATAATAACTGCTAGAGTACCAGCCATCACATCTGTCTTACTGGCAGCAGGATGGAAGGAGTCGTTTTAAGGACACTATCTGGAAAAGTCATATCCATGGATATCTCATGGACCATGATTGAATCACTTAGCCACACCAAGCTCTTACAGGGTCATTTAGCTGACTCTGGCTAAATGTTTGGTTGCTGTTACTAAAACAGAAGGGCAGAGCGGCAGTTACTGTAAGTAACTGTACTGCAGATGGGAGGCATGTGGTATTATGTGTGACGAGGACATATGATGCAAGAGGTCAGACGGAGCTTCTTTGAGGTAATGACAACTGACCAGAGAAGTAGGCAAGCAGGGAGGGGTATGAGGGAGAGTCCCAGGATGAGGCAAGAACAAGCGTAAATGTCTGCGACAGGAGAGGGTATGGTAAGTATCTATGCTCATGGTATATCATGCACCACATGCTGAGAAATATGGTAAGCTGGATTCTCTGTCTCCATCCAGGCTCTCCCATAAGGGTGGTGCTGGAATTTCTCATCCCGCTTTCCAGTATAGGAGATGCCCAGATGGAATGGCCTGAGAAGTCCCTAAGTCCTTCAAGAGCTTGGGTTAGTGCTGATACCCTTTGTCTACATGAGAAGAAGCACTTTGAGCCTGATGGCTAAAGCAGAGGCAGGGCTGCAGAGAAACTTGACTTTGACCACCAGCTCAAGGCATTTCTTGGTTGGGTGACCTTGGCAATGTACTTAGCCCTTCTAAATATTATCTGTTTTCTCATCTCTAAACCGAAGATGATACTACTATCTAACCCGAAGGTCCTCTGTGAGGACCAACATTGCTCAAGATAAAAAGCACTTAACCAAGTACCTGGTCCACTGAGAGTAGCCACTAAAGAGTGGCTTATTCTATTATTACTGCCACCTTCATCGTCATCACCTTCCCTCTCCTTCATTCTCTTTTGAATGACACTTTCTCAGTTTTCCCACATTCAAATACCAAGTGTCCCATGGATGCATCCTGCACCAAGCTTTTCTCTAGGAATGTGTGAGCCCAGAGCATACTTCTTTCTCTGCCCTTCCTTTTAAAAAGTGGCTTGAGGGTGTGTGTGGTTAGATACAGAATCGTACAACTTGGGGTTGTTTAGCCTGGAGGGAACCTGAAGCTGCCCATGCAAACCCTTATGTACTAAGTGAAGAAACAGATCCAGAGACACAGAGCCTGGTTGACAATGCCTAACAAGGTGGCTTTTGCAAAAGAGAGATTGCCTCACCTCAGGCCACATGATGATGAGAAATTCCCAGCCTGGTTTTACGTGTATCGTGGACCAGGAAGACAGCCCGCACGTGTACAGACATCCATGTCAGGCATATGGGAATCCGAGTGTTCACGTCTACCCTTCTGGCAGAGATATCTCTTTTTCTATTGAAAGCTGTCAACTTTGATTATCAACTTGGTGTGTTTGTGGGGCTCGTGTGGATCCAAGGCAGTTACCCCAATTCTCTCTCCCTAGCATCTTCCTTCGGTATACCCTCGTAACACGTTACCTTCTTTAACAAGGCGAACACCGGTTACAGGCACAGCATAGAAAACATAATAAGGACTTACATATAGGATCAATACCCTCATGCCTTCATGGTGTTTGTGACCTAGCGGGGAGAGACATTAAACAAATAGATTATGTACAAATAAATCATAGATGTGCTCAGAATTACAAAGAAAAAAGTGCTGTGGGACCTTGAGAGATCATCGTGTCCGGGGATATGGTTTGCCATTCCTTAATTTTTAGCCCACAAAGGACATTGCCATTTGGCTCTTACATTCTTTCCAACAAAACTCAGACATAACTTCAGAATCCTTCTCAACACGGCTCTCCAGACAGCCATTACTAATCAGTCAGTCTTGGCTCTCAAGACAGAACCTATTGGCTATCCAAGATTTGGCCCACTTCCCAGCCCTCCTTCCACCATCCCTTTTAACAGACAAGCATCTGGCCAAAGGCTGGAAGGCACGTGCTTCAAGACTCCAGCCAGAGGCCCCAGTGTCCAGCTGGTCAGGCTCCCAGCTCAGGGTTGTGTATACCGTTTGTGACTGTTGGGTGCATGATGTGCCGTCAGGAGAGCACGCTCCCAGGTAGTAGCATCTGTGACTGTTGCTAATCTGATCTGAATTTGTTGTGTTCTGTTCTGAAGCTCCTTCTCAGAGGTGCAACCTGTTGAGGGCACTGCAAGCTGTAATTTCTGTTCCTTTAAGGCTCCGATAGGAAAGTAGCTCTTTGTTTTCATGAGTTATTTCTTGAGGAAAATGTATGTTTTGTGGAGAGTTTGAGGACAGTCTTAAACTGAGGACATCACCACAAAGGCCTAGTCTCTCATTTTCCTTCCCATGTGCTTAAATGGGTGAGTCAAAAAGAGGTGTTTCCTGCTTGACTGGGACAAAGCTTCCCGAAAGAGAGAGAGAAAGGGTAGCTCTCCTTTCAGAGGCCTGTCAAGTCCGGCAGTTTGTGCAGGACTGAACCTTGGTATTTATTTTTCAGTTCATCAAACATTTGTAATCCTCAGGGCCCCCCGTGCATTTCATATGACAAGCTGTGATTCAACACAAATGCTTTCCTAAGGAAACATGCATTTATCATTCCCTTAATGTTCACATCTCCAAGGTTTCTTTTCCGTCATATGAAAAAATGTTTAATATTTCAGAGACTTTACTTGAAGTGATTCCTCATTTTCAGCTTAATTTCTCACCACTTGATACCTATTTTCTGAACCCCTAAGAAACACTGGAGGAACTCACGAGCTTCCTTTTTCAATAGCGGTCACCATAACCAGGAGGAAAGAATCAAAAAAGCATGCTTATGCTATTCCTGTTTTCTTAAATTGGGAGACCTTTGGGGATAAAATTACTTGAAAAATGAGTGTTGGAGAGTTATGGACATTTTCCAAGTCACTCTGGAGATGTCTCTGAGACACAAGGCATCTTGTTGGTATGGGTCTATCCCTCTGTCCTTTGCTGGGTTCCATCCGCTGGCACAGGGCCGTAGGAAGCCCTCGTCTTAGTGCATATGAAGAGAAAGCATTCTTTCCAGGGCAGAATGAATGGGAAGGACAAAAGGTTCAAATGGGACCCTAGGATGTGTGGTTTAGTTATCTTGAATCTTCTAGCACTTCCAATGTTATAAACTCTGTAGAGACAGAGAGAAAAGTTGGCCATCTCATTTCCTAGCGAGTGTGGCCTTTAGTGTGTGCGTTGGGTTACACATTCTAAAGTTAGCACAGCTCTACAATTTATTATCTGTGGGACAGTGTATTATGACTTACCCTCTATTTTCCATTTTGTTTTTATCTGTAAAATGGGGATAATAAGGGTACCTACCTAGTATTGGGACACTTTGATTTGTGGGATAATGCAAATAAAATGTTTAACACAGTGCCTGGTGACAAGTTCACACACAATAAATGTTAGGCTCTATGATGAGAAGGAAGTCTTGAAAACGATGTAACTCCTAGATTCAATATTTAATACATGGATAATGTTATTTCCATTTCAGATTAGAAAAATGCTTTTCAAAACACTGCATACTCTAATGGCAGTCACAAATCTGGTGGCATTAAACCACACCCTAATGGTCTCAATGTTGAAAAGTAGACAAGTATGTCTTGTAAATGTTCATCTTTTTCCACATATCTATAATTTCAGTTTCTTGCCTGTACCATTGGGAAAGCTATTATGTGTTATTTTATGGGTTGACTGACTGCCTTTTCGTTGTTCTTA
Source organism: Prionailurus bengalensis (assembly GCF_016509475.1). Lineage (NCBI taxonomy): Eukaryota > Metazoa > Chordata > Mammalia > Carnivora > Felidae > Prionailurus > Prionailurus bengalensis. The sequence goes on from NC_057348.1 coordinate 23,322,911, forward strand.
GAATATTAGCTTTACTTCAAATGCACAAATGCTTGTGCCTGCTTCCTTAACCACCAATAAAGGGAACAGTTAATGTGTTACAAAGCAAGAAAAATTGACTTTAAAAACAGAATATGCTTCTAGCTCTCTTACCTTTACATGGGGAAGGGTTTCTCAACTTTGGCACAATTGACATGCGGGCTGGATAATTCTTTGTTGTGGGGACTGCCCTGTGCATTGTAAGATGTTTAATAGCATCCCTGGTCTCTACCCACTAGAGGCCAATAGCTCTGGCTCCCTCCCCTCTCCCTGGCTTTGACAATCACAAATGTCTCCAAACAGTCCTTCACCACTAGGGAACCACTGGTGCACAGGAAGAAGGAGCTGGGTCTTAGAAATGTGTGTTTGGGGCCACTGAACAGAAGAACCTCAGTTCTAGCGTTGCAGGAAGTTGCCAAACTCACTTCCTGAGTATGACGACTCCCAAAGCTTGTGCTCACAGATTATCTGTTGATATTACAGATTCAGATAGCAGGTCAAATAATCAGCACTGTAGCTTAATTTGGGGAAATGACTTGGTTTTAGTTTTATTTCCCTATTTTTCTCCCAATATTCGTTTTTCCATTTTCCAATGGCAACCAAATGAAGCTTTACAGTTAATCTTGACTTTGTATGTAATGATTGCTTTTTTCTTGTTTTTCTTTTTGTTTTGTTCTCCCGTTATTTTTCAGCTCCCTCAGGCACAAAAGGTAAACTCTTTTCCATCACATTGCAGTCATCCCCAGAACTCGCGAACTGTGCATGTCTTCATGATTTTGTGCATTTGGTTCTGTTCATGACCAGTGAAATGGTTTTCCTCTTCCAACTTCAAAAGCCTGAAGCTGGGCAGGAGCAAAAAGGCCGACAGACTCATCGGTCCACTCGTGGCCAGTGGTTTGGGGGCAACTCTATGCCCAACCACTTTGCTAAGAATTCTCAAACAATAGGTCAAGAGTAAGTTTAGCACACTCCTCCAAACATAGTATTCCAGTTCTTCCCTGAGGTACTTTCCTAGGGATACAGCTAATGTGAAAATTTGTAAGGCCCAATAACTAAGTTTAGATTCTGGGCTCTTAAGGCAAATCTCTGAAAACTCCTCTTGGGTTTCATTCACTGCAAAATCAGTAGCTCCTTTGCTTGTGTCATTGCCTGTACCACATGTAGAGCATTAGAACAAAGTTCTTGCCAATGTCAGACCCTTTCACTGGTCCTCATTGTCTGTCTGAGATGATCTGGTTCCACCATCTAGAATATTCTCTGTCTACTAAGATTCCATGTGATTGCCATGCTGGCTTTGCTATGTTGTCCCCATGGTATGTCATCATATCCTAAGGACAGTTGTGGAAGAGAACATGACACATGATGCCTGCTGCATTGTTTTGGGACATTTCACAAACACAAGCAGGATTTCCAGAAGACACAGTGATTTCTGGGGGCCAGATGTGGGTTGGTTTTGTTTCAAGAGTTGAGGTAAAACGCCTCCCCGAACTGTAAGCAGTACCTCCCAAGCTTTCCAGTTTGGAGCAAAGATGATCTGATTCCTTCCTGTTGAGAGAGATAGCACAACTGCTCTACAAAAGGCAGTCTGTTCAGACCATATGGACAACCAGAGGCCTAGAAATCATTACACAATTACTCAAATATATTTGAGATATTTAAACAAGGCGAGACATGCTAGTGTGTGACTTGGCTTGTGGTAATGTTTGATTACACTTCAGTGCCATCACAAAAAGACTGAACACTTCATTAAAAGTTAAAGTATTTGAGTAGAACAACAGCTTCCAGGGTAAATATATGGTCAGAATTCCACATTATCTGGAAGGATTGGCATCTTTAATAGGTCATGCTTTCTTAATTGCCCACATTTGAAATTTCTTTGTAAAGAGACTTACCAAATTCAGTGCCTAAAGCTGGACTGGCCTCAATTTACTGGCATTTATTCATCAAATTTAATCTGATCTATATACAGAAGCATTTTGTTGTAGAAGATTCCTCATGAATATGAGGTGCCATCAGCCATGGAATTTTAAAACAAGGTTCAAAACAAACCAACACAGAATATGGTAAGAATAAAGGTTGTTGGGACATATGGTTCTTCAATAGCACTTAGCTCCCTGACCTCTTTCCTTCTGTCACTCACGTCACATGCCCTGCAAATAGAAACTTCGAATTGAGGAGGATGCCCCAGTGCCTTTCCAAACGATGCTGGACTGGCCCAAGAACTTGCTCTGCAGCCCTGTGTCACAAGGAATAGCTCTTCCTCCCCCTGTTACTCACCATTGCTACAAATTGCCTTTTTATTAAAATTAAGAAAGGTACTTACCTTAAAATTTATTAAGAGCCCTGTGTGAAATGGTTTCAGAACTCCTTGGAGTCATTTTGGGCAATTCAGCTCTTCGGAGAAGGAGTTTCAATGTAAACCTCTGGTATCTGGGCTGGAAGGTGAGGGCAGTTGAGGAAAGTCACACTGCAGATGGAAGGCATCCTCCCTCAGGGCTTCTAGTCTCAGTTGCTGATATAGAAGTATCCGTGCCCCTCATGTTCTTCCTCTCCCTTCCCCAGTGTTACTTCAGTGACACGTACAGAGGACTTTGCGAGAAGGATGGGGTTCTTTTGAGCACCAGCAACCCCCCCTTCAAAATATTGCCTTGCTGCTTGAGCAGCAAAGGAATATGGTGGGTTCCATTCCAGCCTTCATCCATTTGTGACCATGGGCAAGTTAATTAACTTATCTAAGCTTAGGTTTCTTTTATTTAGCAAGAATGATAGACTGGCTTTCCAGTTTTGTTATGAGAGTTATTTCTCTTACTTGTGCCTAGTATAGAACTTGACATATGCTAGACACTCACAAACTTAGAATTTCTATTACCATTTGCATGTCTTGGCCTTCAACAACTTAGAATTTCTATTACCATTTTGTATGATTTGGAGCAGCAGATCATATGTGATGTGGTGGTCTTGGGCCTCTGCAGTGATTTGTGGTTCTGATTCAAGCCTGATGAATAATCAGGAGATGACAAAAGAGCCTGGGAGATATGTGACGTTCTTCTTACTTCATTAAAATCTCTGCATTACCTGACTTCACCTTTTACATGGAGTCAGCAGGAAATGCGGATAGGGCTTGAAACCTCAACAAAGCAAAGGCTTCCAGGGACAATTGTTTTGAGAGATTCCTTCCCAAAGTCTTTGACATTATCCATAGATTTCACCCATCCATGGCCATGATTATAATGAGCCTCTTCCAAACCCAAGAGTTTGTTGTTCTGGGGGTAAAGGGGAGACATCTCCAGCTGTTACATCTTTGGCCTGCTTTTCACATGAGGTCATGGGTGCATACATTGGACCATATGGTGTCTGCATTTGTGCTGTGTTTTTGTTGGAATCTCTCGGTATCATCTGCAACTGTTTTCTCCATAAATATTTTAAATGATTATGTCTCTGTAAACATGCTTACTTTAATCTCTTAGCTGGTCTATCACTAAAAATGTCCCGTTTGGGTGTCCCTCATATGTGTAGTAGTCATTAATGATTGTTGTCTGTATGTTAGGGTTTTCATAATTCTGATATTTGGAGGACCTTTCAAGACTTATCTTCTAGTTTATGACTATTTTCTAGAAGAGTGGCTTGCAAAAAAGAATTTTTTTTGTTTTTCCTGTGATTCTTAAGCACCTCTGAGATGATTTCTAGACTCTATCCATAAATTTCAATCCCTGATACCACATTGGGATAGTAGTAACTGGTGAAATGCCTGATCAATATTAAATATTTTCACCAAGTGCAGTGAAGTGTCCTGAAGTCTTGGTTAAAAACGATGTAGCAATACAGACCTGACACCCTCAAGCCATCACAAATCTGTTCTTTTTAGTGGAAGTTGAACCACTTTCTAAACCAGTTGATTGATTGTTCTTGAACAATGAAGAAAGGTCCATATGTAAGAAAGGTTTGCCTTTTTTTTTTCTTTACGTGGTACTTCTTGACTTCTACCGAAATATCTGGGAGGTCCTATTTTATAATAATAGCATAGCAGAATTACCCAAAACCATTTGCAAGTGTACATTCAATAGTCATTCATAGCAAAAATAGTCCATTTTTCAAGCTGCATATTCATTCAGGTAGGTTCTATCTACAGGAACGAAACATTGGTTGTTCACTGCATGATTCATCACTGTAGACTGAGACCTTCAATACTTAAAGGCAAAAATACTCTTTGGGCAATTCCAAATTTGGCTGTTTACGTGTGTTAACTTTTCCATACATTGGTACCTGCTTCCCTTCATTTTGTGCTACTTTCACACCACTTTGGAGTTTGCCAGAGACAGTTTCTTGAAGGTTTCCAAAGTGCTATGTCTTGCCCGGCACTATATTAGTTAATATCCGTCTGAGAATTCTGAGCAGGCATAAGCATTTTTCTCAAAACCATAGTTAAAGAAAACCACATCTCTAATCCTGTTTGGAACAGCAATTGATGCATTCAGGGCTGCACAGTATGGCAAAACGATCCCTGTTTAATAGCCCGACTGCATATTTTGTTTCCTGTTAGGAATAGCTTAACTTGCCTTCTTGAACAAACACAGCAGGGTTCAAGATCTGTTGTTCTAGGCCTGCTGTGATATTCTGTGCTGCTTAACTTGTATGAGGACTCAGGAGTGCATAAATTAGCTTCTTAAATGGAGGTCGATTTTTGGGTTTTCTTTCAGGATGGAACTGGTTTATTAATATCCCCCTCTGAGTGTCAATGGGATCCTGAATCCATTTGCATTTTCTTTGTGTCCTTGTTTATATTCTATTTAGGAGGGATAAATGGAAGCATTCATTTCTGCCAAGTTTTTCTTCCCCCTTTACTTTTTTCCCTTCTTTCTCTCATTTGTCTCGTTCTTTAGGTACAAACTTGTGCAAGTAGAATCTGGCCTGTTCTTATCTCTGTGTAATCAGATTTCAGCAATCGGGGGCATCATTTATCATTCTTTGCCTCATTTAACTTCTGTACTTTGAAATGTTGAATTAACTGTCATTGAAAATAGAAAATTGAAAGTTTGCAAGGCTGCTGTTTTCATAGAACTGTAGGTCTAGTGATTTTAGTGTTTCATTATAGTTATATAACCGGCAAAATCCATGCAAATGAAGTGCAAAACTGAGAGGTGGTAACAGTTTACGGTTGGTTCTGGTTTATGACTCATTTGCTTTTACCTTTACTTGCTTTGTGTGTAAATTATTATATCTTGTTTTGATAACCTATTTTCCCCCTTATCATTTACTGTTTTAGAGGAACATGTACAGGCATCTTTTATATGTATTCCCAAGCTGGGGCTGGCAAGATTGACAACGCTGAGTCTGAAAGATGGTAGCACGGTGGGCTACCACTCACATTGGTAGATCCATTCTGTGAATAAGGAAAGGGAAGCAGAAACCACAGTAAGTCTTGCCACTTCCCGCATCCAGTGTGATGGAACTCTGTGGAGGTCAGAGTCACAGCATATTGCTGAACCAGAAGGATGATCACAGAACCCAGGAGTTTGTTCCCCACTGTAGTTCTGTGTGGGTTTATCTGTGGCAGTCCAGACCAGCTGAGGAAGGACATGTACTCTGCCAGTTTCATACCCATGGGAGTCTTGGCCAACCACTCTCCCGTGGTCCTCTCCAACTCTGTGTTTGCGACTATAAATACAGGAATCCAAGATGCTCAGATTCAAAGTGCATGGCTTCCCAATGGTTGGGATGGCCAGCAGAGCAGCATACAAGAGCTCCTCCGATTGAAGTCCCATGTGGGCCAATGGGGGACCATGGGGTCCCCCGTTCAGAAGCAAGGGGCTTATTTGCATTTCTTGTTTTAAAAAGCTAATTGGCTCATTTTAAACAACCTCATAATGTGTTTAGTTATGTATCTGGAAAAAATATTCAGGTTTCATCCCATGTTCATGTATATTAGAACTTTCATGGGAAAGTTATAGTTTATAATAAGGATAAAAGCAAGGTAAGAACCAGAATTCAGTATGAAAAAATAGTTTTTTTAGTTTTTAACTTTTACACTGTTAGGCATAAAAATTGGTTAGAAACAAAAAAGCAAAACAAAACAAAAAACCTCTAACAATACATTGCTAGTACATATAAAGAACTTTCACACTTGCAGGCTTGGACCCAGTAATCCTCTTCTGTAGAAAGAATCTAACCTAAATTGGTCAGTGACTTGCAATTTTATCTATATTGAGGCAAAGAAGAGCCAAAATACCCAGCAATAGGAAAGTGGTGACAAAAGTTACCGAGGTTCCAAAGGATAGGTAGCCATTATAAAATTGTGCTCAAAATGAAATTTAATACTGTAAGAAACAAATTAATTTTAAAATCAGAATATAACATTTTATGTACATTATGGTGTGTGTGTGTGTGTGTGAGTGTGTCTGTGTAAACATACAGATGTACAGAACATCCTTGGAAGGGTGCCTGGGTGGTTCAGTCAGTTAAGTGTCTGACTTCAGCTCAGGTCATGATCTCATGGTTTGTGAGTTTGAGTCCCGTGTCGGGCTCTGTGCTGACAGCTCAGAACCTGGAGCCTGCTTCAGATTCTGTGTCTCCATCTCTCTCTCTGCCCCTCCCCTGCTCGCGCTCTCTCTCTCTCTCTCTCTCTCTCTCTCTCTCTGTCAAAAATAAATAAACATTAACAAAATAAAAAAAACATAATTGGAAAGAAATGCATAGGCATGTCTAATAGAGGATATTCTCTCTTGGGAGAAGAACAAGTATTTATTTTGCTTTATTCTTGATACATTTCTGAACTTTTCAAACTGTGCGGTGAGCATGTATTTTTATAAGTAATTAGCTATATTTATAATAACAGTGAACTAAATGCATTAGTCATAAATACATTAAATGGACGAATAAGGCTTAGCCTAATAAAGAAGACGGACAGTTTATCAATGATGTGTTGTCTTACATGGGACAATCTAAAAAGTGCCTTTGTTTATCAAAAACCTTCATTTTCTAACAGAAAGAAGTCATTTTTGATCTTTAGTCAAAGGCCCAGTCCATATCAGATACTTAGAGCAACACTGATCTGAGTCTGGGCAATCCAAGAAAATGCAGGTGCATGGTTGAACCCTGGGGGTTACCTACCCTCTACAAACCTCATTTGGAGGTGTTGCCTGTCCTACTCATGCTTCAGTCAGGGCTGATTCAAAGGAAAGACTCCCTTGGCTTTCCAAAGCGAAAAATGGAGCAGGTAAGGGTGACTTCTGCCCCGGTTGCTATTTGGAGAGTGCTGTTACTGCACAGTGCAGGCCTTAGTGGTGTGTGTGCATGACAGAATGGGGCCATTGCACGCTTATGGCAGAGGGAAGAGAGCCCAATTGTCCAAAGACCAGCTTCAGTGTCAGCTGAAGATGGAGGGGAGGCCCAGCCCTGTCAGTTCTGCCTGGGAACCTTGGGACCAGGACACCATCATCCTGAGCCTTGGTTTTCTCCTTGTCATGATGGGGTGAAAACATCCCCTTTGCAGGACTCTCCTGAGAAGCACATGAACGGTGCTTGCCAGGGGTATCCACACTGACTACCCAACCAGAAGGCGGGCTGGCCATGGCAGAAGCAATACTACCCATTATGCTAGTAGTATACGTTGTTTAAGAGAGACAAATTTGATACAAATAAAGCAGAAATGACTTTGAAACCCCGATATAATCTGGTGTTCTAAAAACGAGCAAAAAAGTGGATATTTTTGTAAAGCCAAGAACCAAGAGTTGATTCAAAAATCCCTACTATCTCAGTGTTTTCTAGCCCCAGACTTCATGTTTAGTGTCTTAGGAATTCAATTTCTTCTTTAAAAAAATTCTCATGTATTTAAGGTATGTGAATGTTTTCTACTATTTATTTAAATCAAGCACAACTATAAAATAGGGCTGTCTTGAGATGTGGAAAAATACAAACTACTGATAGCATTACTAAGATGAAACAGCCTTTTCTTTCGAAAATTGAAGAAACATCTGAGTAAAAACAATGTAATTTAAAAAATTGTTTTCATTAGAGTTCTCACCTCCTCAAGTATAGACACTCTTTTTCCTTCTACATAGAAAGGAAGGCAGATGATTGAGAAGAGCTATTTAAAAAAGCCAATGAAGTGGGCTATGGTGGCATTAATGTCACCATAACTGACATTATGCTTCCTCTTCAAGAGAGGATATCACAGGACACCTGATGTTCGGATTTCCTTGCTTCTAGATGCCATTCCACAGGGCATACTTATTGACCCAAAGGTGATAATGAGCTCAAAGAATTGCTGTTGTGAGGTCTCCTGTACTTATTGGTAGATTTAGGACAACTGTATCTATCACTTGACACATTAGATGTGTTTCTTGAAAGCAGCATATGAATGTACACTTTATAGGTCAAGGCCCTGGAAGAGAGAGTATCATTTAGGGGGCAGCTTCATGGAATACCTGAATGAAGGAAAGAATCAGCAGCCCAGAGAGTATGGACTAGATCAGAAAATCATTTGTTTTCTGGTTGTGTTACTATGTTTCCATTAGTTCTGTAGGAAAGAGGAAGTGAGAGAGAAGGCCCAGTAAAGAACACCATTCCAACACAGGGTTAATGAAAGTCAATACAATTCAATTATTCATCTGGAAACCAAATCTATATCAAAATGTAAATCTAAGCCAAGTCTATATGAAATCAATGCCAAGTCACTGATGCTAACTTTCCTTGGTGGGTCCTCACAGGTAAGGATTTCCTGTGTGGCAGGTGTGGTACAAAAATGCCATGTATCACTCAAGAGAAAAGACACACACACACATACACACTATACACTCATAGGCATAGCCTTCACTTTCTTTACTTTTTAGGGGCATAATGTTTTGATAGCAACCATTACAATTTTTGCCTGCGGAATTTATCTACCTGTATTGTTTCTGCCCATAAAAATTGATTTTAATTTTAATTTTAATTTTAATGAAACAACTGTCTTTTCAGTTTGTCTTTCTAAACTGAGTCACTTAGTTAGTCTGGTCATAGTTCAACTGCCTGATCCCTTTTCCACATTATTGGCCGGTCAGACCCCAGATTAGTGGATGTATATTCATTACAAACCCAAATGTAGCCCGGTTCCCTGAGAACTGCAGGGATGGCTCTGTGCGAGCTTTCAGACAACTCATGCCAAAGGAGTCGACTGAAATGCCCTCTGGGGTAAATTGGAGCAGTTGTGCAATCCTGCACAGCAACACGACTAGCAAGTTCACAAACAGAAAGTTAGATGTTTATCCCTTCAAATTAACTGGAAGGATTTTGGAAAACCCAACCTAGTTTCATAAAGTAGAAAAATGTCAGGCAAAGGACTAATGCCATGGTATGGATTTTCTTTTTCCAGAAATGACTCACAGAATTGAACCACTTGCTGAATCATGAACCCTTGTGCTTGGATTGGCCCCATCCATGTTTGCCCAGGCCTGGGACACAGTAGATCATTTGGAGGCTGGGTGCTTCTGAAGCATCTGTCTCCTTCTTCCCCAGCCCCTTCCTCCTGACAGTTTCCTTCCCAGTATGCTTCCTTCCTAACCTCCTTCAATGTTTACAATTACAATAACCGCCATCCCCAACAGCGTTCTGAGGCATTTTGTTTGGCTATGAAAGTCATGATGTTCTGTCATGGGACAAAGGAGTAATATTTTTCTATTGTGTTTATGCAATTGAAATGGAGAGATGGATGGAGTTCTAATTTAGTAGAGCAGTGGCTGAATTCTGAAGAAGCTAATGAACTTCTCTCCCCTAGCCAAGAATGGTCCTTTGGAGAGCATTTGTTGGATGTGCCAGGCACTGTACTGGGTGCTTTAAATCTATAATTGCACTTATTCCTCCCAAGAACTATGGAGGGTATTCCTGCTTTAGTGATGATTGGTGTGGTTGCCTCTTTTATTGCACTCCAGTCTCCTTAAGGCAAAACACAACCTTTGTCTTTGTCCTTTACAGAAAGGAAGTTGAGGGCACAGTGATTGGGACAGGGCCTCTAGCATCACCTGGGCCAAAGCCTGAATCCCCATCCTGTTGCTCTCTGTGAACTGGTGCAAGGTACTTTGTGCCTTTATTTCTTCAGCTACAAAATGGGCATGGACACTTTGCAAGGTCTATGTCAGGGTTAAATTTAAGGCTATGTAAATATAAAAACATTTAAAGCAATGTTTGGTAATAGCAATCTGTGCTTGGCTATAGATATTGATGGATGGATGGATGAATGGATGGATGAATGGATGGATGGATGGTTGGATGGAAGGATGTATAAATAAAAATGACTCCATAAGTTTAGGTAACCTACTCTGGGATTTAATTCCAGGTGCATCTATAGCTCATTACTCCTCTCTGTCCTGCTTTCCAAGGAAGTCATAGTGTTCAACTAAGCTGTTACCAAAAAAAAAAAAAAGAAAAGAAAAGAAAGAAAGAAAGAAAGAAAAAGAAAACAAAAAATATTTTCTTTTATCTCTGTGGCATTGGCTGGACATCACGAACATTCCGTCCCTACCAGTAGCAGCAGCAGCATGTAAGCAACAGCTTCTCAGAACCTTCTCATAGTCTGTCACCACACTAGCACAGGCACAGTGCACAAGGATACTGAGTGAAGGAGCCATGAGCGAGCAGTGGCCACAGAATATAAAAGGACTGTCTTGTCCACATTCTGGTACCAATTCTCTGTGACTTCTTTTCCCCCTTGGACCTCGCTTATAAAATAAATAAAAGGGCAGGGTTGAAATAAATTCATTCTGGGATCATGTACGGAGCGCTTCTTATATACCATATCTGTGCTGAATGCTGTGGATAAAAAGAGGAATCATTCCCAACTTCTGCCCTTGGAGTTTACAAGCTCTACCGAATTTTCAGTTTTTCTTCTAGCTACAGTGTTCAGTAACTGCTGTATTAACAGTTTGCACAAATTTGGTCCTAGATGGTATCTTAGGTTGTAGAATAAATATGATTATCTTTGTAGTGAAGTTTGAGAACATCTGGTTCCCATTTCCACTTCGTTAGGGAAGGTTTTATGGAGGAAGCGACGTTTCAGGGGGTCTTTAAACAAGAGGAAGGTTTTATCCCAGGGGCCCAAAGCTCCAAGAGTTGACTGTATTTTCAGGCATCTATTTGGGAGGTGTCTAAACCACGTTTGTGAAAATATAAATGCTCAGCTATGGGGGGGGGGCGGGGTCAGATATGTGTCAAAGCTTATCACGAATATTAGCCAAAACCCAGTGCCCTATGGTAATATTTATTGTCATTATTCTGGGGCATTCTTGAAATAAACGTGTTGTACCCTAATAAACAAACAAAGTGGTTTCATAAAATAGCTTTCAGATACGTTGATGTGTAATATTCTCTTGCCCATGGGTTTACTTATATATGTGTCCCTGGCCAAAGACCACATCTTCCCTCTGTTTAGATATTTACTCATAAAACATATTCCTTGCTTAATGACATATCTCAGAAATGTTGGGAAAAGAAGAAACAACATAAAAATTTTCCCAAATAATAACAACTTTATTAGAAGACCATTATTTTGAGATTATCATACAGATGTTCCATCATTATCCAGCACTATCTCTCACAAAGTTGTCTTCAGGTTGTTAAAACAAGAAAGACAGGACAAACAAATTCAACAATTGAGTTCATACAAGATGCAAAGTTTAAAGAGGGAAATCTGTTGACTTTTGTATTGAGACAACTTAAAGTGCAATAAATCTCATAAGAACTCAGGGTCTCCAAATCTCAGATGCAAGGAATAATGATTCAGTAAGAAGCAGAAATGTCTCGGCTAAAAGGAAAATGTCATTGGTGGAGCATTCTTGAGGACTGAGTGACTGCACTTTACCAAGACAATCGAATGCAAAGTAAGGGGAAATGTGACTTGGAAGATTGACTTATTTCTTTTTATTTTCCACTGCTACTTTTTTAATGCCTTATGTTATTTAGGATTCAGGCATCTTACAAAAATGTTGAAAGATGCCAGTGCAAAATGAGAATCTAAACAATGATTGGTGTTCTTAAAATTGTCTAGATTTTAAAAAGGAAGCAGTTGATATGCATAGTATCATAAAAGGCAGACAGTTCATATCGCTTACATTGAAAGAACCATTCCTTCAATTAAAAATAGTAATGCCTGCTTTTTGTAAACCTTTTACTATAAAGAACATCTAAAATACTTATAATCAAGCATAATATGTTTAACCCAGAATATAAAAACTTTATTCTCATAGGATTTTCATGTCAGAGTGTTACCATGGTTTGTTTAATGGAGTATTTTGATCTTTATAAAAAAGATTTGTTTGAATAGGATTATTACTATTGTTATTATTATTATTTTAAGGCACTAATATTCATTGCAAACATGCTGTTGAGTGATTTTATTTATAAAATGCTTTATGTATATGAAAATTCATGGGAATGTTCCTTTTATTAAAATTTTCAACTATACAAAGAAGATATTTACAGAAAAAAAGATCAAAGATACATAGGTACAGCAAGGTGATTTAGAAATCTTGGCTTTATCACAGAAACAAGCTATTCTTTCTCTCTCTTCTCATTTCAAAATGGCATTTTAGATTATTGAGCAATTGTAGTTTTAAATATGTATACATGTGTAAAGCCTCTCATTTAAAACTGGTCACTATTGAAACAGCCAGTAAATTTAATGACTACCACTAACAGCTGTGGAAATCTAAATAAGAGTAACATTCACGGAGTCAGATGATGTTAACATCAGCCAAACAGGTAATGCTGATACCGTGCACCCTTTTCAGGCATAAGATGCACCAATAGGGTTTAGTTTTCATGTTTCAGTGGGTTTCACTCGTTCTTCCTCTGTAAAGTGTCTGCATCTCCAGCAGGAGGTGTGTATCCAGGACAGTAGTTAAGACCCATCATTGAGTGTGGCTCATACTAGATTTTTTCCCCCAATCTCAGTTTAATATTAGAGATAAGGGATGCTGGGATGAGGGAAGGAGTGGGAGAATTGGGGGAGGGGCCATAGGCAGGCATTGAAAGGGTAGGTATAGAGGACTTTTTGGTCTTGGAATAAAAAGGAAGGCCCAAGGATTTGTTTCTGTGGAGGGTCTCTACATGGCCACATATTCTGCTCACACATCCTTTTCCGGATCTGTGTTTCCCCGATTTCCTCCCTGGTGCTCTCACTAATTTGTACAAAGTGTTTTTCTGGTGGTTTTCTACTATCTACCCTCCCCTTTCTATGGAGTGTAAAAACTGAGGACATAGCTGCCGTCTGTTCCCATCTTGTTCCCATCGCCCCCCATCATGTGCTACTGAAAGAGTGGCCCTTGGGGATTCCTAGGTGATTGGTAAACTTAAGCTCATGGAGAGAGGAGAGAGAAGACCTCCCCCTTCCTTCACTCCCTTGGCACATTATCAGATCCTATACACCTTAAAGAATCAATAGTTTGTCTTTTAAAATGTTTCATCTTCTATTTAAAGATGTATAAAGCTTTGTTTTTCCACCTTGGTACTATTTTTTTCCCTGTCAAGGTGGAGGTTATTAACAGAACCATGAGTTGAGACAGGCTATCTTTGCTTCCACTGGGTGGGGAACTAAGTGATATTGCCTGCCTTTTAAATACATTTTTATTGAAAGACTACACTCTGGAAATGACTCATTTCCCAGGACGTTGTGCCTGTAATTCACCTTGACTGCCACTAGATGGTGGCAGTGTCCCTTCATGGAGTGCAAGTTGGTGTTCATCCCAGGTGTTGGAAGGAAGACACAGCAGAAATGCAGCTGTGTACTCACAAATTATGTACACATATATAAAATGTCTATTATTAGGGTATACATTTATATCAGGTACTCCATTAACATAGTCAATATGTTGATTGGCTTTAATGAAAAAGAAAAACACAAACATAAGAAGGGCAAAGTATAGAAGAAATATAATCTTTGAGAAGAGTTGGTGAGTTGGCCTTTGTTCTTGGCTTAGAGCCATTCTTTTCCTGAGCTGAGCTCCCCATTTCTGCACCAACTTCTGTTTGAGCCCAAGCCTCCAGGGCTGAGCAGCTATGTCAGGAGGCTGTGCTTGAAAACCACCTGGCAGCCCATTTGAGGACTGCCCTTCACTTGTTCAAATGCCTTATAGGGCCCAATGTCCAGGTCTCCTCCTTCCTCGAGGGCTTGGTACTCACCCTCAGGGATCTCTAGCTGCAGGGGACTCAGAGTCCTGCCACTGATCCTGGCAAGCTTCCTGTGAGTGGAGATATGAAGAAGACAGCATAACAGGTGTCTTTCAAATGGATGCCCAGACATTCCTGGAGCCACAACTTGTCCCAATGGAAAGGGCCCTGCCAGGGCCCGGCAGTGCCTGCAACCTGCCTCCCTTCCTGTCCTCTTTCTCAGTGGGTTCTTGCAACTCTGTCAAAGCAGACTCTGGTTCTGCAACTTCTCACGCAGGCTCTTTTCTCAAAGCAGGCAAACGTCTATTTGTTATGAAAGTTTTACACAAAATCCCAATGACAATAGTTTTTATACCATCATAAAGAGTCATCATTTCCCCAGATGGCTGCCCATTACTGCCTATTTCCATTCAGTATTTGGGTACTTTAGGGATACCTACATTTCCTCCCTTGTGGAAAGGACACACAGCCACTCATCATATTGGGACTATCTTTCCTTTGGCCCTTTCGGCCTCTGCAGTGTCTCCCTGTGTGGGTTGTACAAGGTGCTTGGGACCACTTCACTGAATATCTGTAGCTACCTAGGTTTTTCTCTAGTCAATATTGGCACTTGTGCAAGTCAGGATTCTTCTGTTATTAGAGTTACAAATCCAATCCATACTCACTTGGGCAAAAACAAAACATTGCCCCAGGGACCCCAGTAATGGAAAATAGCATGAATGGGGTTGAGCTTAGGGATGAAGGCATCCAGGGACTGGTTCCCTCTCTCCTTGTCCCTCTTCCTTGCTCCCTCTCCCTCTCTGCCTCTCCTTCTCCCCCACCACACACACACACACACACACACACACACACACACACACTTCTCCTCCTGTCTCTAGGTTGACTTTATTTCTTTATTTTCTCAGTCCCTTCTCTATGGGGAAAGGACATGGTTGTCAGTCTTACATTCTTATAACTATCCACGAAGGGAAGTAGAGAGTTTCTCCTATTAGCTCCATGTTGGAGGAAAAAAAAAAAAAAACAGGTGGCCTGGGCGGGGTGTTGTGTGTGTGTGTGTGTGTGTGTGTGTGTGTGTGTGTGTGTGTGTTGTGTGTGTAGTATCGTGGTTGGCTCAGCCTCGGTTCCATGCCCAGTGACATGTAGGATGGGAGACATTAGTTGCCAAGAGAACCTTGTTGATGAAAGGGATGTAGAGGACTTCTCTAAAGAAAGGGAGTAGTATTTGAGGGGAAAAAAAGAAAAAAAAAGTACTGGGCAGTTTTGAAAAATGTCTCCCCCTTCATTTTTCCACTGATACATATTCTTACAAAGCAACTGGATGGAACTGCTATATAGCAGGGATTTGTGCCTGGTTTTGTTAAACTGAATTTCAGGAAGCATTCTGAATCTGTCACATAAACCCTGACAGACATCAGTAAATGCTGGACATTTTTACTTCAGTCCAGGCTAGTCCTGAAGAAGATAGCTTCTCTGCTCACGCAATGAGACCCAGTGTGGCCACCTCAGCCAGCTCTTCTCCCACTGTCCCATTGCTTTTCTGTCTCTTCTGGAAGACTTAGGGTCCCTGGAGAGTAAGACCTCTATCTCATGCCTAGGTATCTTCCAGCACATGGCATGGAACTTGGCCCATAAGCCAATGCTCAAGGAATGTTTATAAAGGGAATCAATGAGTAGACCAGCAGCAATAGCAATAGACCAGAACTCTGGTGGTTATTCTATCTGGGGCCACACCCAAGACTTGTCTGCACTGCCAGCTAGTGCCACTGGTGGGAAACTAATCAAGCATTAGTCATAGAAGACTGGCATCACTACATGTACCTCACACATGAATCCAAATGCATATTCATACGAGCCCACATGTATGATTAACTTGGGAAGCTGACAGGAAGCAGTCAATCTGTTGAGCAAGTTTGTGTTTTATAAACCAGATGTTCGGTATTATTATTCATCATTTCCTTTGATACCAGAACGGTCCCCATTATGTAGCATAGGAAATGAAGGATATGGAATAATATACACTTATTATACAACAGAGCACCAAAACCAAGCATTTCAGAGGCCCGTTCAAAGCCTGGGCAAATGTAATTGAATGGGAGTTCATTTTAGGATTCCCACTTGGACTTGAGTTAATGGGATTTTTCCCAGATGGACCATGGTGACCTCTCTCTCCCATTCCTACCCTTTGGAAAATGAATGTTGACTCTACCTCTGCATTTTTCTTGGAAGCCATGTGTATGAATCATAAGCAGCTCTTGCCTCAGCAGCCACTACAGGTTAGGGGGCCACAGAAAAGCAAGGACCCCCTAGTGTGTGGGGACAGAGGGTGTCTGGCTGTGGCTGGCTGCATAACTCCTGCTTGGTGGTCTGGACAAAAAGCGTTTGCCAATGGCTGCTATTTCCTATGGCAGGACTATAGAATACCTTTCAATCATAAAGTGCTCACAGCACAAATTAACTTTCTTCTCCATGACAGTTTAAGATTCGCAGACCCCAGATCTGTGGAGACTGGAGAGATGGAGCTGGTGGGTGCAGAGGAACATCTTAGTGTCATGCATGTGATATTTTCAGGCCCCGCCAGCCTTTGTGGCCACACTGGTGAGCTATATACATCAAGTAGACTACAGTTTAGGGTTCTGGCCAAGCCAGTCCAAATCTGGGCCATAACTACACCGGGGAGAGAGTACATATGCTCACAGATAGTGGCTAGACTGAGATCACTGCATTTCCTTTGTTTACCAGGGTTTGGTTAAAAAATGAATGGTTTTTCACATGCAACATTATGGGGATTTTTTTAAAGGTAATGACAGGCCGTAATTACTTATAGAATTAGCCTCTGAGTGACGCTGATACTGTATTCTGACTTAATATTTTGAAGTTAGTTTCCCACGATCTTGTATTTGTGCCAGAACAATTACCAGTGATTTATAACTGATTTTTACTGGTTGCAGGAAAAAGCTTCATTTCTCATTATTGTCAATGGTGTGTTTTGATTTCATCCATGATACATGTTGGCATCATTTGAAATTTTGATTTGAATTGCAAAGTGGAAGTTGCCCAGGGTTATGGATCAGCTCAAATCAGTTTTCTGTATAGCATTAAGGATTAATCAAGGAGGAGGAATATGGGAGATCTCTGATTCTAAGAGAGATGTTTATAGTGTGTTGGTTCTGCCTTTGAAAATGGCCTTCCATACCCCCAGTGGTGGCCATAGATACTTTAAGTATTTTTAGCAAGATGTTGGAACCATGTTTTCACAAACTGTCATTACCATCTCATGGTCAATATTATTTAGTTAATAATATTATGATATAGTAGTAAGTTTGTTTTCTTGTTCTCACACCCAAATTAGGCTGCCCCAAATAATAGATTACGTGATTACCATGTGTATCAGTCAGGGGTTTCCAGAGAAATAGAACCATAGGAGATAGATAGATAGATAGATAGATAGATAGATAGATAGATAGATAGTTATTTTTTCTATATGTAGGATGTATATCATCTGTGTGTGGGGGGGGGAGATTTATTGTAAGGAATTTCCTTGCACGATAGTGGGGGCTGGCATATCTGAAATCTGTAGGATGGTTGGCAGGCTGGAGATTCTGGCAGGAGGGGCTGGTGCAGTCTTGCATCAGAAGGTAGTAGGCAAGCAGAATTCTTCCTTACATGAGGGACTTGTTTTTTCTCCTAAGATCTTGACCTGATGGATGAGACATACCCACAGGATGAAGGGTAATCTGCTTTATCAGAGTTTGCTTAATCGCATCTAAAAAATGTATTCATGGCAACATTTAGACTGGTGTTTGACCAAAATAATGGGCACTGTGGACTAGCCAAGTTGACACATAAAATTAACCATCACGCCAGGAATTCCTAGTCCTTGGGTGAACATGAGATTCTTGCCTCATCTCGCAATGGAGGAATACAGGTCCCACGTTGGATATGTAAACCCAGAACATGGCCCCATATGTCTCTGTTAGGAGCTCTTCTCTACTCCTACAGGCTTCTCTTTGGCTATCATGAGTATTGATGGTAAAAAGGATTGCCCTATAATAATGCTCCTTGAATTTTCATGTGGATACCAATTATCAAAATAAGGATTCAGATTCAGAGGGTCTGGAGTGGGGCTCAGGATTATTCATTTCTAAGACACTACTTCTGCTGATATTCTGTGAACCACACTGCAAATACTGAGACCCTATAGCTCAAGGAATCTATTGGAAGAACAAGACTGGTGGAAGATGGACTGAGTTTAATGACTTTTTCTCCAAAGGCCAGCCAGTCCATGGAGACCTCAGTCCATGGGAACCCCTAGATTTTAGAATCTTCTCCATAAATGCCTCTTCCCAAGAAGATTGAGGGAATAATACCTGATTTTTCTATGAAACTAAGCTGTGGAGAAGTACACATCAGAAAGCACCGTAAACTGAAGATAGTGGATTCTCGTTCACAGATTGCTTCATTTGAGGCTAGAATGGACTGCGAAACCAGAAGGGATCTTTCTCCCACCAGACTTTTCCATCCTAATTTTGGTCCCTGTCAGAAGTGTCACATGCCTTGATCTCACTTTGGACTCTGCTACTTACTAGCCATGTGACCTTCAGACAGGGAAAAGAAACCAGCATCCTTCGAGCATGTCCTTATGCCAGGTACAATGCTGGGAAGTTTCACATTTTATCATCATGGCAACAATGCTGGGAAATAATTGGCATTATTTCATATGAGGACATGGAGGCTTAACAAATACAGTTAATAAAGGTTCAAAGCTGAGAATTAAAACCAGGGTTGTTTTGGACCAATGCCTACTGTGTTCCAGGACTCTGTTTCCCCATCTGTTATTAAGGCAGGGTAAGGGTTTCTTCCTGCCTCCCAACATGATGTGAAGAGCAGATGTGACGGTGGGTCTCAATCATTTGTATGCACTTCAGATGGTCACAGAAGTGTATTGTTTGCCGTATTTCAAGGGTTGTTATTTCAGGAGAAATGTTAGCCTCTTAGCAGTGATTTGAGAGATCAGATGATCAAGTTATTTTTGTGTTTTGGTTTTGTTTTGTTTTCTGTCTGGGACTGGCACACAGAGATGTGTAGAGCTACCAAAAGGCCTTGACTTGGCTACCTTGGGGGGAATAAATGATTCCAGATTCCATTGTTTCCAGCAGGGGCAACTCATAAAACCCTTATGCTCGTGTTTTTTGATCCTCAATTTTCAGATTAAGGAGAAGCATTCATATTGCACATATTGCACATAAACGTCTGCAGTATAAAAGAATAAAATCAATCTGTGGTAATAAAATGAAATGAATCACTATGATCCAAACAAGGCTTTATTTGAACCCAAATGGCTGAATATGGTAATAGATATCTGGACTGATCGATGGCAACTGACTTTGTTTCTGCAGCCATGGACTAGGATCCTTATCTCTGAGTCAGAGTAGAGAGATGTTACATTCTCTTCTAGGCTACTGGCTTGAGTGGGCACTGGTCCATTCCCAGTGGCCCCTGGTCAGGAAAGGATGAGACGGTCGAGGGCCATGGCCTCCAGCCATCTGTGGTTTCCAGATCATTCCCAGGTAACTGGCTTTTCTCTCCACCTAGCTTGCCGATGATCAGGGCCTCGTCCTGATGACCACGGTCGCCATGCCTGTGTTTAGTAAGCAGAACGAAACCGTGAGTACAGCGGCTGTGCTCCTGCTTGATGCTAAGAGGGTTGCTATCTCAGATACCCTCTGACTCAAGCCCTGGTGACCTTTCTTTATTTGTGTTAAGGATAGGGGATATATCATTTGTCCTCACTTTTAATCAAGAATAGATGAGAGGAATTCCAGCAGGTGTCATGTTACAGGATGCAACACTTTTCCCAAAGTTAAGTGAACAATGACCAGAGGAAGGAAAAACCCAGAGAGAATCGAATGACCCCTCCCCGATTTATAGTGACCAGCCTTGTGTTGGTTTCCTTGGGCTGTGGTAACAGAGGGCCACAAACGGGTGGCTTATAACAATAGAAATTTATTCTCATCATTCTGGATTCTAGAAGCCCCAAATCAAGGCGTCGCTAGGACAACGTTTCCTTGGAAGGCTCTAAAGGAAGATCCTTCCAGCGCCTGGATATTCCTTTGTTTGTGGAAGCTCTGCCTACATCTCCATGTGACCTCCTCCTCTCGTGGGTCTCTCTGTCCTCTTATAAGGACACCAGTCACTGGATACAGGGCTCATCCTAAATCCAGGATGGTTTCACCTCAGAGCAATGACACCCTATTTCTAAAAGGGTCAAATTCTGAGGTTCCAGGTAGACTTGAACTGGGGGGAAAGAATAGACAGTAGCAATGTGTCTCTTCTTCCAGAAGGTCTTTCTGACCTGGACAGTTTCAATGCATCACACTGACTTTGGAAACGAGGACCCGTCCTGGGGGCCTGTTCCTTCATCTTGGTCCTTGGTGCCAATACACAGCTACAAATGTGAGGGTTATTATCTCTTTCCTCTGGGCACCAGATGGCAGTGTAAATTGAGAAAGCGGTTAACATGCTAAGTCTTTCCTGTAGGAAGCTCCCCTAAAATAAACTGGTTAATGGTCACAGTCCTTAGTTGCTGAAACTTTTGTGCTACTTCACATTAATTTTGAATTTTCAGGAGCGAGAAGAGATGGCTATTAGGGCATCCTGGTATAGGCCTGTATTGAGAAGTATGGTAATGAGTGTTTGAGAAGCTACCATTCTTGTCTAGCAATATGGAGGGGGGGGGGCGGGTAGAAGAGGGGCCTTGTAGAGATCTGGGTTAATCCTTGGTTTCTAGAAGCTTACAGAAGGTACTAGACAGTGATCTATGGTGTGTGGCTTGTCACTAGGTTCTATTCCTTCTACCAAAGTAACTTACTATTGTTGTTATTGCTTAATGTTTGCTTTCCAACAGAGATCAAAGGGCATTCTTCTGGGTGTGGTTGGCACAGATGTCCCAGTGAAAGAGCTTCTGAAGACCATCCCCAAATACAAGGTAATGCATCAGCTAATTCATAGTCAAGGGCCAAGTGTCCAAGATAATTTCACAACCTGCCATAGTGGTAATGAAACATCAAATAAGAGGCCCCTCTACTCTCTTTCTGGTAGGCTTTTTTTTTTTTTTTTTTTTTTTTTTTTTTGGTAAGTACATTAACAGCTCACGCAGATCTGATTAGGCCTACACATGCTACCCAGGTTTGTGTGGGTCCATGGAAGTCTATATGTTTATGTGGGTCTACACGGGTCCTACATCTCTGATGGTCCTCTAAACCAGCTCTAACTCACCCTAATCTGAGACCCCTCTAAAATATGTTACTTCTTAGCAGGAACCCAATGGGGCACAAAGGAAAATGGTCTCTGATGCTTTTGCGTACGCATACCCTCTATCCTGGAAGGCGATGGTGTACGTGCAAATTAATGCTGTTAATGCTAAATTAAAATCCATGGCACTAAGAAAATTATAAGTTTCTTTTTCTTGACTCTGGGGGTAACTAAGGGAGTGGAGTAGGTAATTTTGGAGCAAAGAGGACACAGCAAACCTTGGCGAGCCACGAGTGCAGACCAGCATAAGAGCATTGTAAGGCATGGGCAGTGGAGAAGGAGCTCAGATGGAAGGGACTCAGGATTGGGGTGGAAATGCCAGAACTCCACTCCACATGAGAGGCCAGCCCTGCATTGGGATGAGGGTACGGGCCACGCTTGCCCCTTTGTCCGGCCCACACTGCACTTCCAGCACTCTATTACAGGCACTATTTCTTCAGTTTACTTAGTGCTTCTACATTTGGGAACAGAGGGCCTCTCATGGACCGTCACAGTGCCTACCTCATGGACCTCAGCTAGACCTACCCCTGTCTCCATGACAGGCCTCCCAGCTCCATCCAGAGTGACCTCCCAGCCATCTGCAAACCAGAGTCTGCTGTGTCTGGGGCAGGCCAGCACGGCACAAGCACCCACCCAAAGCTGGTGGACGGCTCTGCCACCTGGGCTGATTGCAGAGATCGGGCAGTCACCAAGAAGGTGACTAGTGGCAGTAGCCATCTCGGGGTCCCTGAGGATGACACCAACTGTTGCTTATGTTCCCTGGCTGCTCCAGGCATATTGCTGTGGTTAAATCAGCACGTTAGTGAAATCAGAGCAATAGACCTACCAGGGGCCTGGTTTCCAATACAGCCAGGCTCCACACCCCACTTCCTGTACAACAGTGTTTTCCTAATTCAGCCTTTGCTTGCCACTATCAAGTGGCATTGCCCTGTCCTTAAACCTCCTGCACGGGTACTGAGCAACACGGGTACTTTTTCATTAAGTGGACTTGCTGATTTTCTTAATGAGTTCCTCTGACCCCAGCCTGAACAATCACGTGTGAAGTCGTAAGTTGAGATGTGATCATTATATTTTTCTGATACACAAGTGAGCCAGGGACTGACATGACCTTTGAAAAAGATGGCCCAGACAGTCCTTGAACCCCGTATAGAAAATTCTCACTTGTTCTCTGGCAGCAGTTCTACAGAGAAGCAAATGTAAAGGTGCTGAGACGAAAGTCCCCTCAAGCCCCACCACAGCCATGCGTTTGGAACTGCCCAAGAGCTATCTCAGTGTGTGCACAGGCGTGGGAGTGCAGGAGGGGACAGAGAACTGCCCCACTCCCAGTCCTGAGAAACGTCCCTTGGACCGACACAGTTCCCCTAACTGCACGAGGATGGAAACCACACCCGTCCCCTCTTCCCCAGCACCAAGCAGACTGGCTTGCCTGTCTCTACTTTGGCCCACTCGTAGATTGACAAGAGTTCCCTTTGCCCCAGTATGGAGGTAGGCAAGCTCCTTTGGGCCAGGAGTCTGAGATTGCTAACTGGCTAACAGTCCCCCTTCCTTACCACCTTCTTCTGACATGCTGAGCTTCTCACTAGGGTCCATTCCTAGCCTAGCCACACTTGTGAGGGGCCCAGAGATCTTCTTGGACCTCAGTAGGAGGAAGGCAGTGGTTAGTGCTCTGGAGGCAGATACACTGGGGTCCCAGCACCATCCCTGAGGAGTTCTGGGTGGACATGTCTCTCAAATCCTTAGTTCTTCTGTCCAGTGATAACAATACAACCTGTTCATAAACTTGCGTGAAGCATTGACCATTATTGTTAACTAGGAACAATGGTAACACAGTGGTCAAGGTGATGGGAATGACTCCTGGCCTCCTGGCCCTGTTTCATGTGGGATGCTGCCAGCATAGTGCTGTTCATATCTTTCCCATGCCAGGTTCAGGCAACTATGGGCTTCACATCCATTGGACCTTTGCTAAAATGCAATGCCAACAAAACGATGGTTTAACTGAATGACGAGCTGAGCATACTCTGGGATCCTCTGCCAGTTTTAACAGTGGGGTTTTCCAAGAATTTTAAAAGACCTGAGGAAAAGTTTATGATACGAGGTCATGTGCTGTAGGCAGTTGACAACAAGGACAGCCTTACCTTTTGACAGAGGGTCAGGATAAGAGCAAGCCAATGGCTCAGCCAGTCACCAGGCATCGCAGTAAACTCTTGTCCCAGAAAATCAGCTGAGCAGATGACTGCAGCCAAAATGATCATGTCATCCCTCAGAGGGTTGGATGCAAAGTGAGATATGCATAAAATGGCCGTTTAAAACACCATTTGTGGTACCAGGCAGGGAGTCTCATGGTATAATATTAGCAGATAACATTTGCCAAGTACTCAGCACTGTCCAAAGTGCATTGCCCACATCGTGACACCAAATGCCCCTCAGATGAGTGCAGTGCTGTTGTATCCATTCTTCTCATAAGGAAACTCGGGTTCATAGGGCTTCTGTTCACAGAGCTCGGGCCACCTGAGCAGGAAGTGGTGAATGTGATTTGAACCAGGTCTGTGTCACTCCTAGACCCATGCGCTTTGGGCAGACCTAAGCCATTCATGTAATACTTCATGATTTGTTGCCTTGTTCATATACCATCTACACCATTATTTACATAACAGTCCATTTGTACATCAACTCAAAACTTTCCTCACTTAAGTAAATTGTAAAGGGAAATACCATTTGCAAAGAACAAAGTGTCATTGGCCAATATTCAAGAATTGTAAAAAAAAAGAAAATAGGGGCGCCTGGGTGGCTCAATCGGTTGAGTGTCTGACTTTGGCTCAGGTCATGATCTCATGGTTCTTGGGCTCGGCCCCACACTGGGCTCTGTGCTGACAGCTCAGAGCCTGGAACCTCCTTCGGATTCTGTGTCTCCTCTCTCTACCCCTCCTCTGCCTGTGCTCTGTCTCTTTCTGTCCCTCAAAAATGAATAAATGTTACAAAAAAATTTTTAATTAAAAAATAGTATTAAATGATTGCTTGATAATATAGGGTTCTGAACTTGAGATCTGTTCTTTCTCTTTTAAGGTAGTATGAAAGGCAAGTGTTAAAGATATACTAAGTGGCAACTCTCTTTGATAAATTGGAATGATGGAAGAAATTTTGAAAGGGCTGGCTCTCACTAGTGATCCTGGCCTAGTAAGTTCCATACCAGCTCTGCATGCCACATAAAATAAATAACCCACACTCTGGGTTTTGTTTTGTTTTTAAGAAAGCAAAGTCATGCATGGGAAGATGACAGGCAGCTGAGGAGTGAGGACCATGGGTATTGTTCAGCCTGGGACGATGGATGCCCCTGCCTCACTCCTGCCTTCTGGGTTCCTCTCAGCATGGACACCAGCACCATGGCCACCATGCATAAGCCCATGTCCCGTGCTCCCCCAGACTGGAGGGTCTGACTCTTTCCAGCACTTTCTGTCTTGTCCTTGGCACCTGCTCCATTCCTAGAAGAGGAAACTTCTTTGAACAAGGAAGTCATGTCTGTTCCCATATGCTGATGCCATTTAGCTCATAAAATTAGAAAGTCACCTTCATAACAAGAGGAAATGAACTCTGAACTAAAATCAGGTGTTCAGGCTCACAAAAGGGGGCCTCCTTAGCAAAAGAACACTCCTGCTTGGCTTTACTGAGATGACAAAGGCCCTTTGTCCTCCTGCCACCCTGGGCCACTGACGACCAGCTTCATCCACCACCAAAGTTTTTATGGTTGGAGTTAGGTTTCCAGAGGCATGATAGGACAGCTGGTTGATCGAAACCCACATAATCAAGTGTTGAAAACTGTGTAGCTCCCCCAGAGACAGAAAGCCACAGGAATGAGGGAGGGATTTGAGGCGCTGAAAGATAGTGGACCTTACTTTTATTGAAACCCCAAAACCCAGATGCCCAGAATTTATGGCTCAGTGTTTAAGGAAGGGCATCCCACCTTTACAGAATGTTTGCAAACATTTCTTGCACCTCTTTTTTTTTTATTTTTTAAGGTTTATGTATTTACTTTGAGACAGACAGAAAAAGCACGAGTGGGAGAGGGGCAGAGAAAGGGACAGAGAAAGGATCCCAAGCAGGCTTCATGCTGCCAGTGCAGAGCCTGACACAGCACTCAAACTCACAAAACCGCGAGATCGTGACCTGAGCCGAAGTCAGATGCTTAACTGACTAAGCCACCCAGGTGCCCCCTGACATCTCTTATTTCATATGAGAAGATGTAGAAACTCAAGTACAGGGCCACTGCTTGATAGATGCCCAACGATCAAGACAGTATGAACATAATAGGTAATAATGATGACCCTGTGCCTCAATTTCTCCTCACAGTTTCCTCTACCAGGCAATGTGCTGAGCTCTTTATAGCATCATCTCCCTTCTAATAGGTAGACCTTGCCAGTACCCCCCTTTTATAGCTAAAGAAACTGAGGCACATAAAGCTTAAGTAGCTTGCCAAGTCTCACAGCTAGCAAGCCATGATTTTAGCCACATTGCCCTAAAACCATTAGGAACAATAAAGGGCAGTAATAATAGCAGTAGTTGAAATGATAGTTAAAATACTAAAAATAATATAATAGTTGGAATAAAATAAGACAATAAAACATTCATTGAGCCTTTTACTGTGTGTTTGGTATGGTAAAAGGGCTTTATATGCACTATTCCCATTGAATCCTTACTATCTTCCCTGAAGTGGGTACCACTTGGCCCCATTGTTAGTTGAGGATACTTACAATAACTTTCTCAACATAACTCAGCTAATTAAAGATAAATGAAATGAAATAGAACAATAGATTAGAGGAAGATCAGCTACAGACCATTAACCACAGGGCCTGAAATACAGGTACTTCTATTTCACTCCTATTTCCCAGCCTGACCCCTGGGAACGGGAGACACAGGTACGACATGCCTTAACCTAGGTTGTCCCTTCTCTGGTTCCCACAAAGAGCCTTGGGAAAAGGAGGTACGTCAGCCAGGGACAGCCACAGCCGAACAGGCTTCTCTCATCCAAGAGAGGAGAGCTCCAGGGAGCAGAGTGTGGCTCACACCTTTTCCTCCTGATTAACACCTTGTAAAGATGAGTCAGCTCTTGGCTCTTGGGGTTTTCCCAGAAGATAGAATTCTTTCTTTTCCCTTAGCTTCATAGATTTTCCCACAAGCAATCAGACTTCCTGTAATTTTTATTAAGAATTCCAGACACCCCAGCAATAACTTCCAGACACCACAGCCTCTGTTAACATAATGAGCCATTTTATAATTGGGTTCACTTCATTAGCCCAAAGTCTGTGCACTTGGAAGGGAAGCACCTCGCTCCCTGGGGTGCTGAACCACGAGGCTCCTGGCCTCCAGGAGAGCATGTTTCAGGACGACGGCCCTTTGGCAGCCCCACGTACTGGAAGGCCTTGTGTCTGATTCGTTCCTACTACTCTCTGGGACTGCACATGAGAACGGACAGGAAGACTAGTTCTATTTCAGAGGAGACAAAAACTAGAGATTTCATCGGGATACTGATGCGTGGCCAGCAACAAAGCACGGACATTGTCTTAACTATAAGCTTTTGGTTTTCTGAGAAGTTTATCCACAGAATGTGTTTTGAGGCTTACCTAGGATTTCCTTTCTTACATCTCCATTAGGTTGTAGCTACATGTCACCCACCTGAGAAGGATTTTCACCAGATAGTTTCTGAATGTCAGGAAGACTTTCTCAGGTACAGCCTTGCAAAGGACTGAGCTGCACCTGCCATGGCACATCAGCTTCCCCTTTTCGGCTCATTTTAATTACCTACTTTAGTTCAAACTTTAAAGATGAACTAGACGTTTCGGTAAAGCGCTAAATGTCTTAAATACATGTGAACCTCAACTCGAGCACCTGCCATGTGCCAGATGTTATGCTAGGGGCTGTAGAAGTCCAGGATGAGTGAGATGGTCCATCCCCACAAAGGGCCCATCATAATGGGGGTCGGGGGACTGCCTTTAGAACAAGGCAGAGGAGAGAAAGAACCAGCTAGGGGCTGAGAGGCAGAAAAAGCTGGTGTCCCATATTCATGCATTAGGATGAAGGGAGTAATGGGAAGATTCTCAGGGTTTATGGAAACATGGTATGGAAAGGAGGGTACAATGGGGAGAGTCAGGAGAGACTTCTTACAGGACATGATCCTGATGCTGGGCTTATAGCGTGGGTGAGCATTAGCTGGGGGAGATGGGAAGGACAGGTGCTCTGGACAGCTGGCATGTACGAGCAAAGGTGTGGGTGGAAGAGAAAACTGTCAGTGCCATGCGCCCTAAGAGGCAATGAGTAGAAGGAGGTAAAGATGGGTACTTAGGTAGGGGCCCGGCCCCAAGAGGTCCTTAGTGAGTTTTGCACAGGGGAGCTACAGGGTCGGCGTTACTTTTGACTTTGAGCAGTCTGGAGCATGACTTTGTTGGGGCCTCTGTTTGAGGCAGGAAGAACAGTTAGGACCATTGTGGAAGTCTGTCACATTAAACCTACATGGATGGTGGGGTAGGGAAGCATCCCTGAATACGAGTAATTTCTACAAGAAAAATTAGTGATTACTTGGATCAAGAAGTTGGGGATGAAATAAATAAAGAAGTCTAAGGCTGATGCTCCAGTTTCTAACTTAGGAGTCCAGGTGGATGGGTGGTGCCCCCACAGAGAGGAGCAGAAAAGAACACCGTGTTGGGCTGGGTGACTCTGAGGTACTTGGGGGCTGTCCAGGTAGAGATGCCCAACACACAGTTGGACACTTGGATCTGCCAGTGGGGAGAGAGCTAAAGCAGACAAGGGGCCCTGGGGCTGGAAACTTGTGGGGAAAAGAGTGCTTGAGGGTGGACAGAGGATGAGGATCCTATGAAAAGGAGGATAGCTGGGTATATGGGGCGAGGAATACAGAGTGTCAGGAGGGAGTGTGGTCAGGTCCTACAACTGGGAAGATTCAAGAGAGCTTTCTCTAGGGCATGGCCAGCAGTCGGGAGGCCACCGGCTACGGTAGAGTAGGGAGTTCTGTTCTGGTGGCATCTCGGTGGGAGGCATGGGCACCGCAAAGGCAGATTCCGGTAAGTGGGCACCCACGGGCAAGGAGGAGGCAGAGGGAGCAGCTGGTTGATGGGGGAGGGCCCTGGGTGAGAAGGTCAGCTCTGTGTGATCTGTGCTCCAGTCAGTTCCCCTCATTGTTTCCTGCTTTCTCCTTTTCCTCTTTCTCCTTTCCCTGCTCCTCATCCCTCCATCCCAACCACCAGTTTGGCCACATGGTTTGACCTTGGCCGTCATGGAACCTGTATTCAGGTAGGGAGGCAGGCGTTAAATAATCAAAGGTCTTGCTTGACGGATGTCTTGATTCCTTACGATCAGCCTCGCAAATAATTATTGTAATTTTGATTAATACTATCCGAGAAAAGTAAAGAGCGTTAAGAGAGCACATACAAGGAGTTCTACCTTCTTCTGAGTATCACCTCTTACAAGCAAACCGAGAACTAAAGTAATGTACGTTAGAAGGCACTGAATGTATTAGTGGACTATAAAATACCATTTGTTTGGTCGAATTTTGAATTTGAATTTCCCATCAAATACCACTTTTGCCTTTAAATGGAAAAAGTCAAACTCTCTGAGTCCTTTTTGACCCCTTCAGTCTGTATTACACTGAGACATAATAATGGTAATTAATGCAGTGTTGACTGTGTCTGACATTTTTCCAGGAGACAAGATGAAAGGGACAATATACATCTCAAAGGGTAGGAAATCTCTGGTTTATCTTTCACAGCATAATGAAATATACTTTATCATTAAAGTCTTGTAGAATCTTATTAAGACTTGCTGTGCAAGGTAACTCCAGGAGAAAATGTCTGTTGCCCTTGACTACCACGTGCATATTTGCTTTATGTAATGCAAGGGAAACTTTTAATTGTCGGTGTTAAATTCTCTGAAGTTAATTCCACATCACCTTGACGTTAAGCTAACAAGCAGACAGGGTCATTCCTGGTTTGTAAACTGTGTTGTCTGGATCGTTTAATAGTATCATATTCAAGAATGTGAGCGGCAGAGAATTTGAAAGAAAGGTAACAATGAGTGCTCAGAACTATGAAATAACTTGTCGGAAAAAAAAATAGAGGATATTTTTTCCTCTCTCCTTTCACTGCTCTGGCAAAAGTGGGCTATGCTTTCTTTCTTCAGAGAGAGAGATCAGTATGGGTTTTATGCCAGGGGCCATTTTAATACATGAATGATTTGTAGGTAAATTTATTGTAGCCAATGGGTGCAGTCAACTGTGTAATAGAAATATTGTCAAAAAGCCGGGATTATTATTTAAATAAGTGCAGTGTTAAATTTGATTACATACTTTTTAAAGCTAATAAAACATTTCATTGCTCTCAAACTATTTCTCATAGTCCCATTTGGTCAGAAAACATAAATTAAGTGAGGCTCTGCATAGAAAATTACCCAGGCTTTGTGTCGATGGAAGCATGCATGGAAAAGCTTGGCAGCCTCGAAACTTAAAGACGAAAGGATGTAAAAGGAGTTGGCAGGCTCCTGGATAGGCTGGTAGGGACACTTTCTCCCTGAAGATTTATGGAAGAGGACTCCCTCGGGGCATGCTTGAGGTGGCCCCATGGGTGTTGACTTGTAGCAAGTCGAGATGTGCATCAGATGGGGCCTCCTCTTTCCTTTCCTTATCAAGAGGCGGAAGACGCCCAGGCTGATAAAACTCTGTTTGCTTCGACAGAGGGTCCTACCAGAAACGTCAGCTACTTTCTGTACAAAAAAAAAAAAAAAAAAAAGGAGTTATTTTTGTTTTAAATAAATCAAAGTAAGGCCTTTGGATGCCAACATGAGGATATGACATTTTAAATTGTGCTATTTGCTGAGCTTATCCTGTGACAGGTCTTCATTTCTACCAAATGTCAAGGATCAGCGCCTTGCATTCATTTTAATGAAATATTGTGCTGATAAGGGTTATGAATGCCAAGTTTAAGCTGTAAATTACTAAATGCCGGGCTGCTTTATGCTTTGTGAATTCACCAGGGAGCCAGCTAATGAAGGTTTCTTTCTCACTTCTTACAGTTAGGGATTCACGGTTATGCCTTTGCGATCACAAATAATGGATATATCCTGACGCATCCAGAACTCAGACCACTGGTAAGAGAAGTACCTATTTCTGTGTTTCTCCTCTTATGATTTTAAAAGATTTTCTTCAGTTCCACAGTGATGACACTTTGCAGTGGTGTTTACCTTAAAAGTTCAATTTATAGCATGGTCTCCTAAAGGTTGTTTTAATAGGTTATAACTAGTTTTTTTTGATGCATAATACATTAGTAATGTAGGATAAATATATTTATGGTCATTCTTTTATATATAAGTAAATAAATAAATAAATAAGTGCATTTATTTGTTTATTTCACACCTGCCAACACATGGAAAAAGTTTTAACTCTGGACAGCCCAAACCCCATCATAATGGATCCCTTTATATAACAAATGTTCCCTCTCACTCCAACCAGATGCCCTTACTGCACGTTACATTGGACACAACATATTAGACCCAGGATCCCTAGAAATTCATTACGGTGGGATTTGCCCCCAAATCACGTGGCCTAAGCTCAGTGCCTCCTGTGTTGAAGGTATTCAACAATACCTTTTTTGTTTAATTGGAGCAGTTGAGATTTTCTCCCATTCCCCACCTAAGCCATATCCAGTAGCATTGTTTGGTGACCTGATGTGTGAACCGTTTTCTTTCTGAAGTGAGTGAGGTCCGACCTCATCCAGCACAGCCCATGGTGTCGTTGTCCACCCTAATCCCCGGGGAGAGGCTGCCTGGAGCATTGTGTTGAGGAGGAGTCCGAAGGGCAGCCAGGCTCATCTGGTAGGAGGCCCCAGTCCATTGGCAGTAGCCCCTGTGGACTCTGGAGGGGCAGTGGCAAAGAGTGTGTTCGTTGTCCCTGGACCAGATGCAACGTGATGAAAGGGCAACCCTTTGGGTTTGAGTGTATTTAGCTAATTTTACAAAAGATGTAAAATCATAAAAGGCAATATTGTAAACTCTGCTTTTGAAAGATAAGAAGGTGTAGGTGGTTTTCTCCAGCAACATACACATACATTTGCTCGCACCCAGCCACTGCACACGTCCTTTTTTTCTTTCATCGTGCTCAGCAGATAGCGGCACTGCCTGCCACGCAAATGTTTGTCAGTGCAGTATCACGGGGATCAGTTTGTTTCTCGCGTGGATCATTGTCTGGAAAGAGCTCATGTTTGAACGGCGTCATCATCCAGCTTTGCTCTAATCTCCCCGGTATTAATGGAGTTCTGGCCATATCATGTGGATCCCATATGCATGCTTTAAGATGGGATTTATGGTAATAAGTTCAGTAATTAAATATGATTTCAACAAACTTTTTATCAGAAAAGGATTAACTGGTCAGCTAATTCCAAATGGAACTCAGAATTACTGAAAAGTCTGATTGGGAAACTTACTAATTTAAGGATATTTAAAATATAGCTAAGTCTAAAATGCTTTGCCCGTTACCCATTTCCAAGCCACTCAGGGCTGTCCGTTGGGGTGGTAGGAGTTACGTGTTTGTGGTTGAGTATGGGCTCCTCGTGCTTATTTATTCCAATTGGAGAGGGGCAGAGTCAATAAAACAATCAAACCTGGATCCTCTGCCAGTGAATGAATTGGCTTCCTATTTATCAGCTTTCTAAAAAGGGATGAAATGGAACCAGACGTCAGAAGTCACCAAGGTAACTTCTCTCTCTCTGCAGCAATGGCAATGAGCAGCTCCCATAAGCACAGTTGACTCACAATGCCTTCCTGGTCTTTTATATCCCCTGGTCATGCAGTAAACAGTTTGCCTGCAAATAGTACAACTGATGCACTTTCCAGAGCTGTGGCCACTGAGAAGGCAGCCAAAACGCTCTTAGAAACGCAGGGCAACCAGTCAGCACTGATCAGCCTGTGACAGTGCAAATGCTCACAGATACAAATCATTTCTGTTCTTGTCACTGCTGAGACACTGTATTGAATGGTTTCACCAGAAGTGATAGCCAAGGTCAAGTTCCCATAAGCAGGATGGCCCAAGCAAATGCCCCAGCATCTCACTTGTGAAAATCCAAACCAGATGAATGGTTTTGCAACTGATCCATGATGAGAGCATAAGGAATGGCCAAGCCATTTATCTATCTCTGACCCTGAGGCCCTGGGATACTTAGAAGAGGTTTGGAGTAATGCCAGCCGTTGAGGATTATCTGAACTCATCCATCTGAATGTGATCGATTAGTGGATGTTGACTCTGCCTCGAGTTTTGCATTTTCTTCCTGGGCAAAAGACGGCAGTGAAGTGGGAGGAACTCAAATTTAGCAACTCTCAGGTTCCCCTTGACTCTTGTCCTGCTACATCCTAACTGTGTGGTTTGGACTAAGCCACACAGCCTCTCTGAGCTTCATCTTCTCTTGTAATCCTGCCATAACCATAATGTATGTGTCACAGCTTTGTTGTCAGAGTAAATGGGATAATGCATGCAAAAGTCTTGGGTGACAAAGCTGGCCCTGGGACATGGTGGGGACAGTGATGGTTATACCCACATTCTATTTATATTATATGGGCTCTATCGATCTGTGCTCAGCTCCTAGAAAGATTGGGAGAATGTGGTGGTGGTGGATGCTTAGGAGGATCTAAAGGACCCTTTTTGATTATTCAGTTGCTTCAGACTGTCATGAGAAACATTGGCGAGGGATTGCACACACACACACACACACACACACACACACACACACACACACAGACTCTGTTTTCAAGGCCAGCTCCGGAAGGCAGGTAGACAACAATCTTACTATGAGGTTCTCTGTGAGCCCTACCAGGTGAGGAGACTAAAGTTTGTGGTTGTTGTTTGTTTTTAAAGTAGCAGTAAAAATAATACCAGGAGCTGTGGTAAGTGCAGAATGAGAGCTAAGCTAGCTGGGCATCCGTCTGCATGGATGGGATGCCACTGGCTCTGGCATGAACAAGTGACCTGTCCGTCTCAGTTTTGTTTACCCCAACAAAGGAAGCAGAAAGCTTTCTCCCACCTTCTCTCTAAGCACCAGCCCACTCAGCACAAAGTAGGGACTCTGGACAGAGCCACTGTTCGTTACCACTTATTTTGGGTCCTTCTGAAAAACGTAACTTGTGAGCTTGCCTTGGATACCTGCTCTCTGCACCAGGCCATACATCTGCCCTGCTCAGACTGCTCCCCCATGGCCAAGGACAGCCAGCTGCCAGCAGCCACCCTGGCTAGCTGGGGCAGGGAACAGACTCGTCTCTCCCCAGCTCAGCCACATAATCGAATCCTTATTCATTCTCCATGATTCTGGCCAAGGCTGCCAGATTAGCACGGTGGGTGTGAGCGTGGGGTTGTGGCCAGCACAGGAGGATGGCGCAAGCTCACTTAAAATAACTCCGATTCCCTCTCCATCTGCCACGGGGGCTGTTTCTGCCCCTGTAGCCAGAGGAAAGAAGTGGGTTTCTCTGAAGCACAATACCAATATTTTTCTAATTTGTCCAATAAAATCTTCCCCTTGAACTTAATGCTCGGCTTGATTTTATCCAGTATTTTCTTTAATCTTGTGTGAGTTGGGTGTGAATCATGAAGCGTCTCCAAAAACAGCTCAGATATAGGAGCCTTCACTCAGCAGACTTGCTTTGGTTTAATTGGCAAAACTGCTAAAATAATACTTTCCTGTTGATAACTGGGCTCTCCCTGGTCTTTCTCCAAGTGTTTCTCAGCCACTCTATCCTTGCTACCACCTTGTGATTTCTGATAGCCTGGCATTCACGCAACAGACGTTACCTGCTGCCAGGTGTGCTGGGTCTCGTGTGGCAGTGGGGGCTGCTGTGTCTGTCTTCAGGTCCCTCTGGGTGGGGAGTGGGCCAACACCACAGCAAGACGGACTCAAGTTAGACCTTGGGGAATGCTGTTTGAGTAGTTCTTAGACATCTGGAAGGTTTTTTCTGGATCTTTACCACTCTTTAACATTCAGGTTAAAAATATTTTCAAAGCAGAGTTGCTGTTAGATTTAGTTTTCTTGGGGCACCTGGGTGGGCTCAAATCGGTTGAGCATCTGACTTCGGCGGAGGTCATGATCTCATGGTTTGTGGGTTTATGCCCCTTGTTGGGCTCTGTGCTAACAGCTCAGAGCCTGGAGCCTGCTTCATATTCTGTGTCTCCCTCTCTCTCTGCCCCTCTCCTGCTCTCTCTCTCTCTCCGTCTCTCTCTTTCAAAAATAAATAAACATTAGATTTAGTTTTCTTGTGCTTTATTTTCCAAATATTTGTGGATTTTTTTTAATGTGGAACCCTGACTATATCCCTTTTTCTCTTGCCCAACAGGGCATTGAGGGGAATAAAATTGAAAAGGTGCCACCTTTGACATGACCTGATTTTTGTTGAGATTTTAGCGATCCATCTGCCCCTACATTTTAGACGAAAGGGTCAACTGAGTTGATTTCCTTCCCCAAGGAGGCCTGGAATGTGGACCTGATCAAACCACCAAAAGAACACAAATAAGGCTCCTTTCCAGCAGCCACAGCACAGGCAGGGCTCCACAGAGAAGCCTGGGGCACGCAAAATTTAGGACTCCTTTCCACGGAGACCATGTTGACATCTGCCAAAAGCTGTTTGCTCTGGGTCTGTGAGCCCAGGAGAAGGGGAAGGATGCTAGAGCGTTTCTATTCTGTAAGAAAATCTGCCAATCGCATCAGCCACTAGGTGTTGTGGTGGGTGGGACGGGAGGTGGGAATGACGGAGAGAAACCCTCAGCCATTCCTTCGGTGTTTGCAGGCATCCACTAAGTTCTAGGCCCGAGCAAGCTGCTTGGGGTGGTTACAAAGACATGTCCCGCCTCCAGGAACTCAAAAATCTAAAAGGATGGATAAGATTGTATACTCTGGGTGGGTGAGTAACTATAGACACTCCTAGGAAAAAGTGCATTCTTGTGTGTTTGTTATCGTTGTTGTTGGGTTTTAGTGGGTTTTTCTAACATTCGTTGATGTCTATTATTGTTCTAGTAAGTGTTCTATATGTGTTAAAGCTTTCGGGGCGCCTGGGTGGCGCAGTCGGTTAAGCGTCCGACTTCAGCCAGGTCACGATCTCGCGGTCCGTGAGTTCGAGCCCCGCATCGGGCTCTGGGCTGATGGCTCAGAGCCTGGAGCCTGTTTCCGATTCTGTGTCTCCCTCTCTCTCTGCCCCTCTCCCGTTCATGCTCTGTCTCTCTCTGTCCCAAAAATAAATAAAACGTCGAAAAAAAAAAATTTAAAAAAAAAAAAAAAAAAAGCTTTCAATCATTAATTTATTTGATAGGAAACTGAGGAGTAGGTGCTGTGGAAAGGCCCAGAGGCTCACAGGGAGGGTGTCTCTGGGGATGATCCTGGGCAGGTGTATAGAGAAGGCAGCCTGGAGTCAGACTGCAGATAACTGTACGTGCCAGGCTGAGGAGCTCCAGTTCTCTGTGGGGAAGGCAGATATCCCCATGTGACAGACAGGAAGCTGAGGCCCCAATGATAAAGTGGTAAGGTGACTAGAAAGTTCCAGAACCAGGAGCCCTAGCCCAGATCAAGTCACATGTGCCGAATTCTGCTCCATTGGTTGGATCTTTAGGAAATGGGAGACAGAGCGGTTGGAAGGTGGCAGTGACCAGGAGGCCACATGGATGAATAACATGTTCATCTTTGGACGATTATAGTTAGAATCTGTCTAGACTAGAACTGTCTAGTAAAAATATAATGCAAGCCACAAACAGAAGCTTCTTATGGAATTTGAAATTTTCCAGTGGCCACATCTAAAAAAAGCAAAAGAAAAACAGGTGAAATTAAGTTTAAGAACATGTTTTAGTCAACCCGGTATATCTGAAATCTTATAGTTTCCATAGATAATCCATAAAAAATCATTAAGGTTTTATTTTCCATTGTTTTTCATGCTAGTGTTTGAAATCTGATGTGTATTGTACACTCTCAGAGCATCTCATGTAGACGAGCCACATTTCAGGTGCTCCAGAGCCACATGTGACTCGAAGCTACCGTATGGGACAGCACAGGTCTGGAGTATGACCAGACATTTTGGTCCCTTCTACACAAAATGGATGGTAGATCCTCCCCTTTCCTGCAGGTGGGTTGGAACAAACTCACTACCACCACCATCTCCTATGGCTCTTCCATCCTGGGGGTCTGTGCAAACAGTGGACGGCCAGTTACCCCCCTCCCCTGTGGCCTCAGCCCCTCCCTCCCAAGCTGCAGAGTGGAAGCAGGGAGTTGTTCAGAACTCAGGAGCATGAGGTTGGTGGCCAGGGAAGATGGGCTCCTGGCTTTGGCCATGCCGCTCTGGCAGTTGCAGCCGCGTGAGTTCACTCCTAAGCCACGCAGACTTCCTAAACCGAACTGTGAAGCACAGGCCAGTGGGCGGGGGGTGCGAGCCGCATTGGCTGAGCCTGAGCTATCAGATTTTCTAAATCAGAATACTCAGATGCCCCAACCATTTCTGTTGTTCTGTCACCTTGAAGGAGCCCAAATTGTGCAGATAGCCATGTCATCTTCCGAACCGATGACAGAAGCTTTCCATGCTCTCTGGGATTCAGTGCTGCTGTCCTAGGCACCGGCTGTCCACAGCCCGAGGTCTGTCTGATCTCACCAGCCTTTCCTTTGGGTCACCCCTTGACTGTCCCACTCTCGATGTTGATCCTGCTGCTTTGTTCTTGTGGCCACCTGGGCAGTTCGTTTTTCTTTGTCCTTTTGCCATTGCACAAATAGATGGGCCCTTGCAGAAAGAAGGTCATTGAATCCGTGGATCAACATGTGGATGTGCTAATAAATAGAAACATTCTTGTACTGCAGCCCTTTCCTAAAGAATCAAGGGGACATTCCTACAGGCACATGTAAATATATGTGGAATGCTAAGGAGACGGTGCATATTAAACACCAGTTTAAATAGGAGCTTAAAAGTTGGGGGTAATATTAGAACCCCTGTCCAGATCCACCTGATCTAGCGCGAGCAGTGGACCTTGTGAAGAGATTCTGTATCATTCCAAAAAACGTTCATGCGGAGTTCAAATGTGATCTCTCTATCTTTGTGTAGATCTTTGGTTATGCAAGGGCTGACTCCCATCCCACACATCTCCTGGTTTTATTGTTGTGGATAATCCTTATACCAGAACACCTCAGTGCATTTTCCTTCATTTCTTCTGCCCAGCCACACCTACTCAGTGCAAATACTCAGGGTTCTTTTAGTTCAACGGGTGTGGGTGTGGCCTCCCCACACCATCCCCCCCTCACATGCTGTCGGATCTGGCTCCAAAATGTGCTCCAAGCCCTCCCCCTTCTCTCTGTCTGTACCCCCTGGTCAGGCCACCGTTCGTTCTGTCTCTCCCAGAGGGCTTCTGTCCCTTTTCTGCTCCACTCTGGGCACCTGGTTTTGCCCGTCCCTACTGCCTGCTCACTGTGGCATTATTCACTCTGCACGTCAGGGGCTGCTTTCAGAGACATCAGTCATGGGAGGGCTTCAGATTGGCATGCAGTGTAAAACCCTAACTCCTGTCTGTGACCGCAGCACCCTGCCAGATCTCACTCCACCTCCCCATTCTGCCTGAGCTTGTGTCGCTTCCCACGGTGCTCACTTGTGTTCTGGCCACACTCTGGCCCTTTTGTCCGTTCCTCCAACAACCCAAGCTCCTTCCTGCTCTGAACCCTTCTTGTTCCCGCTCTTCTCTCTACCTGGAATCTCATCCCAAATACACTCGTGGCTGTTCGGGCTTGTTCTCACCTTCCAGGCCTCATCTAGATGTCACCCCTGCTCCTGGACCAGAGGAGCCACAGCCTTCCTTCATCACCTTTCCATCGTGTCTCCTGCTATAGTTTCTTTAGATCACTAATCACTTGTGGGAAAGGTTGATGTGTTCAGCTTTTCCCCTACTGTCCCTGTGGGTTCCTGGGATTTTTCTGCTGCATGGAAAAGATGGTCAGTAACTATTTGTTGAGTCACTTTGATGGTGTTTGAATGATGTTGGTGATTACATGTGTGGGTACCAGTTTCCCACGATCAACGAAAAGTGCAGATACCACATACTCACCCATCAGACATTTCTCGAGTCCTTCCTGCATCAGGCACAGAAATTGAATTACACGTGATTGGTCAGGCCCTCTGCTCTTTCTGTCCTTCCTTCTGCCCTCCTGCTTGCCCGCAAGCTTTCATCAGATGTTCCTAGAGTCAAGCACCGTGCTAGCTAGTAGGGGCCTAGAAATAGGTAAAAGGGTGTCTCTGCCCACAGAAGCTCACTGCACAAAGCAAGAGTTCCCCGACAGTGAGAAAGCCAAGAAGAGCTATGAGCTCACAGTGGGAGTGTCTGCTTTTCTCAAGGAAAGGTGCCCTGAAATGCAGGAGGGCTTCCCAGAGGAGGTGGCATGCACATCAACTGTATCCACAGTCCACCCGAGGGGACATTTTTACCCCACTCAGCCCGGGACCCCACACCCTCCCCAGGACCGCTGTCCTCGGGCCTGGCCAGACACACGACTTCTCTGGTCTCAGAACCATGCAGTCGCCCGTGAGGGTGTTTGAAGTGGGGGCCTAGCCTAACAAACCTTTCTCCCAAGTGCCGGAATTCCTTCTCAGCCTCCTCGCCCTCCGCTCAGGCAGCAGATGAACTGAAGGAGACTCCCCAGTAGGTGGCGCCCGGGCACCGCCTTGTGCCGGGTCCCCTCGTGGATGGCGTCCCTGCCAGCGGCACATTCTCAGAGCGCAGCCCAGGGACTCCGGCTTCCTGGTC
Organism: Prionailurus bengalensis; assembly: GCF_016509475.1. NCBI lineage: Eukaryota > Metazoa > Chordata > Mammalia > Carnivora > Felidae > Prionailurus > Prionailurus bengalensis. The sequence continues at coordinate 23,362,164 of NC_057348.1, forward strand.
TGAATCTATCCCGTTTAGTTTAAAAGAAAGAATTAAGGGTTGCCTAGTGAGTGTATCTGCTCAGAGGAGTGTGTTCTCTGAGAAAAAACGAACAAGGCTGTGTGACCCCCGTGTAGCAAGCCTGTTCGTTTTGAGATACGTCATTTGGCCAAAGAGAAAACAGAGCCCTGCATGGCTTTCCTCTTGATGAAATTGTTGAGGGCACTGTTTGAACTGCCCTGGTCTGGACACTTGAGTGGAAGAAGTGCCGCGAGTGGGGGATGCTTCTACCTGGAGAGAACCTGAGGGTTATCCCAGGTCGTGGGGTGCCAGAATTTCTGTGGGCTGGGAGCTGCCCTCTGCTGTGCAGACCTCAAGGACTCAACAGGCTCTGGGCCCCCAAGTTCTGTGCTGGGTGTGTGTTTGGACACTCAGGGCGTAGATGGGGTTGAGCAGACAGGGACCTGGTGGTAACAATGCAGCTGTTACTTAGCGGGTCAGGACCCAGGCTCTGGGCCGAGCACCTCCGTGTGTTTTGCCTTCTTAAGTCCTCATACTGCCCCGCATGATGGTGGTACCCATCTCAAAGGGAATAACTGATGCCTAGGTCAAGGACCGTCGGTCAGGCAGCAAATTTGGGTCAGTCTTCAGGGGAAAACCAAAGGATGACTATGGACAATGACATGTGCCTGGTCATTTTTCGTAAAATTAATTGTGAAGCAGCGTTATAAGGTTCCCTCACAGAATGCAAGTTGGGCTGGAGAGCCTCCCGGCACTCCTGCAGATGCTTTCCCCCTTTGCCTCTGCCTTCCGGCCGGCCCCGGCCCCGTACACTGCCCTGAACTGAACTCAGCAGGGGCTCTTTTGCACTGGGCAGCGGCTGGGGTTTGGCTCCTGGGGGGCACCCACTAGAGGTAGAGACAGGCGGGTGGGGTCGGAGTGCACATTCAGCCCTGTGGCCCCGGGACTGGCCGCACCCAATCTAAAGTCACATTTGCCTCCCTGTCTCTGTGGCTTTCTCTCTCAGGACGTGAACAGTGCCCTTTCCTCTGTCCCTTCAGGAAGAGTGGGAGAAGGGTCCCCGCTACTGCTGGCTTTGGGGGACTGCATCATTTCTTCTAGTTTCCCACACCCTGCCCACACCGTTACAATAGCCTCTTTATTAAACCTTCCTTAATTAGCCAGCGTGACTATGCCATGTGCTTCCTGCTGGGGCCCCACTGATACAAAGGTAAGGGTAGACTGAAAGTTTGTTTTTCTTAAGTCTTTACTCTGCCAAAGAAGGAAGAGAGAAGGAAGAAGGAAGGTTGGAAGGAGAAGGAAAAAGAAGAACAAGAGACTCTGTCAGTTCCTTGTTTATTCATTCATTCATATTCATTTATGTATTTATCTCTCAATGCAGTGGGAACAAAGAGCTTCCCTATACCTTCTGGTAAATTTCCCTTTTACCCAAGTGATTAAGAATTGGTATCTGGTGGGGCTCCTGGGTGCCTCAGTCGGTGAAGCATCTGACTTTGGCTCAGGTCATGATCTCACGATCCATGAGTTCGAGCCCCACATTGGGCTCTGTGCTGACAGCTCAGAGCCTGGAGCCTGCTTTAGAATCTGTGTCTCTCTCCCTCTCTGCCCCTCCCCCACTCTCTCTCTGTCTCTCTCTCTCTCTCAAAAATAAATGTTAAAAAAAATCAGAAAAAAGAAAAAGAATGGATATCTGTTGCTTACAGCAACAGCAGCCTAGCTGCTACAGCAGTGAAATCCCCAAGTCTGGGAGCCTCTGCTGGGTGTGGCCTGGCCTCAGCTCTCAGGGAACCCACAGTGTGCACCCCTGCCCCCTGCCACCCTCCCCAAAGAGGTCTCTCCCTGTCCAACCAGGCTTCTTGCATAGGCCTTTGAGTTTGGTCTCAGCACTACATTATAGAAATATCTGGACACATCTGCCCCTCGCTGCATCTGCACGGCCAGCAACCTGAATGCTGATCACATTGTGTTTTGTTCATCCTTGTATATGCACGGCCCCGTGAGGTACCTCACAGAAGAGATGCAATGGTAAATAAGTGGGGAGAGAAGACTCACATCTAGGAAACTGATGACACACTATATTATTAGGCACCAGGGTGAAAATACTGACAAGAAGTGGAATTTATAAAAGGACTTGGTGTCTAGCTGTGGAAGGGAAGGGGTGGCTGGAAAAGGCTGCGGGGAGCCGGTTTGCAGCCTATAAGCCCGAGGTCACAGTCTGTGATCCAGTCCAGCACAGCTGGGAGCAGCAAAGGGCCCTTAGACCCCAGATGCATAACAAGCTCATTCTTGCACTGCTGGAGTGGTGAATCTTTCCTCCCGCCCTCCCCCGCTCTTCCCACCCTCCTCCTCCCTCCTCCTTTCCTCTCTCTCTGGGTCCTTCCCTTCCTTCCTTTCTTCTCTCTTTTCTTTTCCTCCCTCCCTCCCTGCCCTCTCTTTTTCCCCCACCTCCTTTCCCTCTCTCCCCCCTCCCTCCCATTCCTCCCTCATCTGGCCTGTATTCATTGGACGCACTCTATTAGAGGCTGGGGATCTAGTGATAAAATGAGACAGACGTAATTCCCCTTCGTTCCCCATTTACAATCTCATGGACATTTTTTAAAGTTCATAAGTAAACAAATAAATAAAAAGTACTACGCATTTTGGATAAACTCTCCGAAAGAGACAAGGATCTGAGAAAACAGAAAGTAGGGAGAGGCACCTCCCTTGGTTGGATGGTCGGGGAGAGCCCTTCCTGGGAATGGCTTGTTACACTGAGCCCCTGTGGGAGGAAAGAGAATCACTGTGCAGAGATGTTGGAGGCTCTTTCAGGCTGAGGGAAGAGTGTCAGCAAAGACGCTGAGGTGTGGCGTGTTGAGTGTGTCGGAGTCTGGAATCTTTGGGTGGATTTAGGACAGACTTCCAAAGCACAAGGGGGAGTGACTGGGTCACTGGGGAGTGATAGGGTCCTACTTGGGAAGAAGCTCAGTGAAGCACTTGCCTTTAATACTCTGCTCATGTCCCCTCAGTTACTGCCATGTCCACACATGCCAGCCTGGCTTCCTGCTGCCAGCACCTGGCTGAAGACCTCCTCTGGCTTTTGGAGTGCACTCCTCTGAGGCAGCAAGCCAGATGTGCCAGGGAGTTAGCATACCCCCCACCAGAGACTGGTGAGCACCCCCCTCTCCCCCGCCCCTCACAGGTGGGCTCTCTCGAGAAGTCTCCTCAACAGCAGCTCCCAGAGCCTGGCCATGGGATTCGGCTCTGGGTGCCCACAGTGCTCATGTGCTCGATGATGTGCCTTGTGTTGGCCACCTGCCCGTCTCTGTCTCTGGGTCACTCTGCCGCATCCCTACAGGTATTTCCTGAGAACCCCTCCCAAGTAAAAAACCTTGCCCTTGAATCCAGGGCTCTGGGACCGCTTCAGAGAGAACTCAAGCCAGGATACCAGTGGACTGCTATTTCTTGGGAAAAATTGATTTGCTGTAGACTAGAGCTTCGAATGCAGTTTTGCGTGTGCCCCCATGGCCTTTTGCATTAACACGATGCCATCAGACACGTTTTCCATTACATTTCGGGCTCCTGAACATGAATTCACATCACACCAGCTTACTTGGAGAATCCACATTTGTGCTTAGAAGTACCAGGGAGCCTTGGCTTTGTGCTATTACTAATCAAGGGTAGGCGAAAGGAATTTGGTTTAGAGATAACATTCTCAGCTGCTTTATTGTTTGGCAAAAGGATTTGATGAGGACAAAGCCTTTCTTTACACTGGACACACTCTGACCTTTGTTTTACTAGATTAATTTCATATCTAGAGTGCCCCATCTTGGATGATGAATTAGCAATAAAAAGCTCATCAAAATGTAATTACATGCAATGTGTTGAATAATGATCTCTTAAAAATTCCTATAGATTTGTCTGCACCTCCTTCCCCTCGTGGGGGAAATGAGCCTCAGCTGCTAGCTACTAGCCCCCCGCTCAGGAATGCAAACCCTAGCCATATTGTGAGTCTGAGATGGGAGAGCTGGCTTCTATCATTACCCAGTGTCATCAATTGATCAATTGCTTTTCTGCATGTGATGCACATCTTTATATAATTTAAAGGACCATCTCAACGGGGGTAGGAATACACAGGAAGTGGAAGCTCAAGGCAGAGTGAAGCCCTCACCTCCTCCGTCTGCAGCAGCCTGTTGCCGGGAGGGAGTTATTAATTAAAATGTTAACTGCCCAGACAATAGCAGGCAGACCAGCATGGAGAGCGCCTGCGAAGCAAGCATTAAAGCTTTCATAACTGTAAATTCCCGGAAAGTTTGCTTCTCCTTAAAATAGGAAAACAGAACCATCTGTATCTCAGAGGAGCCTTAACTGAGCTGTTTGAGTGTTGTTAGGCTTTTCCCAAGGAGCCCGGCTGGTTTCTCTCCAGAGGGCTGGACTTGGACAGGGAGAAAGCCTAGCCTTATTCCCTGCTCTTGGAGGAGTCCCTTAAACCCTACAGCTGGGCCGACAGCAGAATATTCAAATGATTCCAACAGTGAAAATACCCACACTCATTTGAATAACTGAAGAATTCAGTCATTTGAATGCCAATGATTATTCCTCCCGGAGTTTACATTTTAGAAAGACAGTGCATCTGAATCCCCATGAGAGCATTAAATTGCTATCTAATTAGCAGTCCCAAATTATATATATTTAAAAGATAATTAAAGGTTTGAAGGCTGTTGGAATAACTGGTTATACATTTAAATGAATCACAAGAAATTTGTTAGTAATGTGTGGAGTTTTCTTTTATTTCTTACTTCCCTCTTTGAAGTTCAGTAGACCCAACCTCTCGGGGTTAAGTTTGGTAGCGGTAAGATAAAGGCAGATGGTTTTAATTATTGCAGCTCCAACCTCCAAATAATTATAAGCAGCTGTCATTTTTACATGATCTTAAATGATAAGACCCAAAGAATGCAAATAAAACAGTTGACACCATGGGCTTTTGGGCACCATAATTTAATAATGCCCACCACCGCTGGACTGACCATCGCACATCATTGTATCTCTGAACACACTTCCGGGGTGCCACTTCCACATCCTTTGTGGGTGTTTGCAGGATGAGGGGGAACGCTAATACAGTTGGGCAAGAAAGTAGTTTGGCCAAGCCAGGTAGGGCTCTTGCTTCAAACCCTTCTCAACCTCACTGCCCCTTTCTCCTTGGGATGGGATCTACCCCTGTTGTTGCCCCAGTGAGCCCCCCAGTAGATGATGGCATAGTAGAATGGCACCCAATAGTTGGAATTTCTTTAGCCCATAGCTGGGACTTTGACAAGGTTGGGTACTCACGCAACTTGCCAGAGCCAGAAATCCCAAATGAGTGGCTAGCCTGCCAGCCTCAACCCAGGAAGCTCTGGGTTCAAGTTTGAAATGTGAGGCTTTCTGTGCCTGTCTCTCCTCTCAGAAGGGCAGAGACCCCCTGAGGAGCAAGTCAAGGAGACACTGGCCATTTCCACTTACCGTAGCCACAGAGGCTTCTCCCATTTGGACCCCGTGACTAGAAAACCAAAGTCCTACTGACAGAGGCACACAGTTCACCCTAGGCAGACCTGCGGATGTACTTTGCCAGAGTCAAGTCTAGAACATCATCTAGAGGGAAGACACACACACTGAGTACTCCAAATCAAATCAAAAACCCAAGGAGCCAAATGCTTGATTCTCACCAAAAGTCTCACCTGGAGTTTCTAAATTTCTATCTGCATTCCAGGAGGAGGGTTTGGGAGTAAGTGGGGCAGGTGCAAGCATTTACCTGACTCCCTAGTACTGGGGCAGGCTTGAGAGTCATACGGCTGGGATGCTCCTTCCATGGAGCCCATTGCATCCAGGTTCAAATACAAATATGAACAGTACATTCATATATATTTAATGGAAAGATTCCTTTGAGTGTTAATAATTTGTTTGAAGCTCAGCTCTGCTCCGTGTAGAATGGCAGGGAGCTGGTTGATTGTGATCCCAGGTCACCTTGCCATCATCGTCCTTCTGTTGTGCCGTCACAGGACACATCTCAGGCAGGCACCAGACAGCAGCCTCAGGTACATGTTTGTCCGTGGGGCAGAGCCGTCTCTGAGGCGAGGGTCAGCCTCAGCCTCATCTGCCAGCTGTGTGGCCTTGGACAAGTTGCTCAACCTCCCTGGCCTCCGTTTTCCTGTGCCACAAAATGAGTACAAAAATAGTGCCTACTATCTGAGAGTGTTTTGAGGATTAAATGAGTTCATGTTCACAAAAGGTCTAGAACTGGCCAGACACGTACTGTGGGTTCTACATGTGTTCATTAAGTATATTCGCTTATATTCACATCCTAATTTGTTCATTGACTCTCTTCACTCATTCAAATATTCAAATATTCATGGTGAATCTCTTCTGCCAGGCACTCTCCTGGGCATTGCAGGTTCAATCTTGAATGAGAAATAGCCTCTTTCCTGGAGATCTTGGGACCTAGTTGGGGAGATGTGATGGGTGTGGACAGAGAGACCACAGGAGGCTCAGGAGAACACAGGAAGGACCTGAACCAACTCTGCACTAGACTTCCCAGATGAGCTGATGTCTCTGTCAAGTCCTGAGGAGCCACTGGATGTTGAGTTGGGGTAAAGGCTGTTGGAAACAGAGTGGTTGATACAGAACCTGGAGGCAAGGATGATAATGACACAGCAGCCAGCTCAGTCTAGCTGGGGAGTCATAGAGAGATAGGCAGGAAGTACAGAGAGAGAGAGGTCAGAGCAGCAAACAGAGACAGAGTGATGGGGACTGTGGCATTCCCGAACATTGGACATCATCCTAGAGGGCATGGGGAGCCATGAGGATTCTGGGCCAAGTGGTGATTTGGGTTGCAGAAGAATCTTCCCTTCTGGCATCTGGACCCTGAAGCATGGACTAGAGAGGTAAATTCCATGCAGAAAGGCTTAGAAGACACTCACCTTCATCAAGGTGGGTGGGTATCATGGTGGTTGAAACTAAGTTGATGGCAAGAGGGATGGAGAGACATGACTCTATTTCAAAAGACAAGGAAAAGATAGAAGCAATGCATATGGCAGTTTGATGAGCCCTGGTTGCTTTGCCTGGCCCACTGGCCTCTTTCTCTGATTCTACTTGCCTTTTTAGCTTCTGCCCACATCTCCATGATCACAGACAAGTGTAAGACTCAGAGGACTGAGTCAGCCTTGCGGGGGACCTTTGGTTTTCCTATGAGTCACGAGTGACATCAGAAGTCCCTTGGGCTTATTCAGACCAGCATGCATCCAGAATTAAAAAAAAAAAAAAAAAAGACTGTATATCAGAATCGTCTGCAAAGAAAAAATCAAGCCTAAACATTTTGCTGGGTCACCAATCTAGTGGGATATGGACGGATCCGTGATGGATGAGAACCTGTTCAGTCTGGTGATGAGAATGTGGCTAGGGGCAGAGAGCAGATGAGTTGAAAAGACGGCCATGTGCATGTTTATACCACAAAAACTCTTGTGTCCTCAGGGAGGCGCAAACAAGGGCCACCCCAGGGGAAAAGGGAGACAGACTCTAGCTGAAGGATCAGAGAAACTTCCATGGAAGATGTGGGCACAGAGCTGGATCCCTTTATGTCTTCTCCTCCTTCACAAGTATCTTTAAAACTTTTAGCAGAAAAAGAGAAAACCATCACGCCACACAGCCCTCTAATAAAATCATATACACACACACGTTTGGTGAAGGCTCAGCTATCTGATGTAGATTGATATCATCACAGGCATAAACCAGAGTCAAGGGTAATGGTAGCTGGCTTGCAAGAAAGGACTCCTTTCCCTAGTTTCTTCCTCCCTCCATTTCCTTCACTTGCAAATCATTGCCAGCTTCCTGCACTTCATGCCAGTTAGCACAGAAACCTTAACATTGAGAGAGGCCTCTCTGTTCCAAACATCATCCCTCCAAGTGGAGCCAATGGGACTGGAATATTTCTCCCAGGGACTGAGCCAGGAGAGGTGATGGGAACGGGGTGACAGGCAAGGAAGGCCCATGTCCCTGACCACAGGCAGAAACGCTGCAGCAGAGAGCTCTCTCTGTGTGAATGGGCAGCTGCAGCACCTCTGGAAGGCAAATGTGCCACAGTTTTGTGGCACTGTTGGTTGAGGGTGTTTTTTTATTTCACTTGGGTGAATTAGAAAATGCATCGTCTCTGCAGTTTTTGGTGCCCAATTATAGTACATGTTCAAAACAGTCTGACACATTTCAATACCCAAGGGTATTTTGATGCAGTTAAGTGCTCAGGGGAATAATGCCAAATAAAGTTCTGTAAATGCATAAAAAATTGTTTGCTTGTCAACTGTCACAGACATCCTTTCAAATTATAGAGGTCCTCTTGTTATCCTAGATAGTATTTCCTAACGACCCAGCTATTTGAAAGCTTTATATGAAATCAGCTTTGGAATATGGCACTGTCTGTGCTCGAGAACTCGGAGCAACTCTGTTTGGAACTTGGGCATTCGTTCTGAAGGTTGTCCTGCATCTAACCTTTGCCCAGAAGACTGTAGTGTGGGTTTTTGTCCAGAGTGTTCTAACCAATCGGTGGGGTGGTCTTCCAGGTACCCACACTCACCTTTCCTCTGCAGGTAGCATCGTGGTCTTTCTTCTGTGCTCAGGACTGGTATTTTCTTAGCAAGAGCCCTTCACCTGACTCAGACGCCTGCAGACAGCTCCCCTCTCTCTGGGTCAGAGTCCCTGCTTCCCAGTCCCTGTGCTGGCAACCAAATCTCCTCCTGCCCCAACTACTCAGCACGCTTTTCATTTTCATGACTCTCTTGCTATTACAAGGCAGACTGGCTTTCTGAGAATGGGAATTTAGATCCAGCCGCCATGTATCAGCCACACCGAAGCCTACAAAACCGCTGGTGGAGTGAGGCCACTTCCTCCCCACACACCATGGGGGTGACTCACCACGACTCAGAGGACACTGATTAAGATAAAGGTCATTGGGGTTTTCAAAGCAGCCTGTTAATTGTTGTTTTTTAAAAAAATACCAAGGCTGTTTTAGTTTTACAGCGATCAAAAGGATTTTGTAATCACACTAGGAGAGCACGTAGAACTTTTCATCTTTGAGACACTTAAAAACATTAATTAATAAGAGCAGGGTACCTGGTAGAAAAAGGAAAAGGCTTGTTGTCTCGACATGCCCTGCTGCCTCTCTCCCACCTTCCGGCTGCTTTTGGACACGCCCTCCCTGCTTCCCTCCAGCGTATCTGGGCTTCTCATCTACCCATGAACACGGAGGATTTCATCCCTACGTACAAACTCCTTGGTATTTGTCCCCTGGCATGTCTATGTCATCCGGTCATCAAACTTATCTAGAAAGGTCTGAGCCGCATGGGGTGGTGCAACCAAAGGGCCAGCACCATTTTGAGGGAAATCCTAGATACCATGGTACCATCAGATGCTACAAGGCTTCTCTGAGGCTCTGAGTCAGTGTTGGCTATTGGGCCTTGTATTGTGTGCACCGGGCATGTGCCATGATCCTGGTTCCATGCACTCAGTATATCGTAGTTGTTCTCAATCTAAAACTGAATCGGTGTACCCCCGGCCGCGAAGGCCAGTTTCAGGGTAGCCTGAATGAGTTGGCGTCCAGTGGAGGCACAAGGGACTGGTGGGATTTGGCTTCCGGCATGGTTCTGCACCCATTAATATGCCTACTGCGTCCTGTGGGTGGTCGCCATCTGAGCTGAGACACCCTCAAGGGAGGCCTAGTGCAAAATGTGGTGAAGACCCGAGGCTGGGCAACCAGGCAAAGATGGGGTGGAATCCCAGTTCCACTGCCAGTTAGCCATGCCACCACGTGGCCTGCATCCCTGGGCTCTGCGTTTGTGTGTCTGTGAAGTGGTTATCCTTCCATGGAGATAGGCACACCATTTAGCACGGCTCCTGGAAGAAGCGCATTCACTCTTCCTGAGGAATGCTAGGAGGTGAGGGGGAAGGTAGCCGTCAGAAAACATTTGCTTTTTTTTTTTTCTGTTTTGCTAAAGGCAGTCACTTGGAAAGCAGAACAGATTGGTTGCTACATTTTATGAATTCCTTGTTGGAGAAACAATGAACTTAGAAGACTGAAAGCTGTAACTACTTCAAAGTACTTTCCCTTTGGAACAGATAGCAGAATGGTGGGTGGGGATCCCTGCATGGCCTGTATCGTGATAGTGAACACAATATTTTTTTTTTCAATTCCTTCACTTTTCAGTATTTTCCAAATTTTCTACAGTGAGCAGTTGTTACATGGATAATCAAGGGAGAGAGAGAAAAAAACAAAACAAAACACCTTAAAAAACAGCCAAAGCTGAAACCATTTGGATTGTAGACAGGAGTCACTGATACTGTGTTTCCACTGAGACTCCCATTCCCTTGGGCCACCTCCTCTAAGGCTATGTGCCATGGCAACCGGAGACCTTGTGTTTGAGACCCTTGCTTTGACCTTGAGAAGAATGGACCACGATGTCAGGTTGAACTGCCTCTTTTTAAAAGGACTGTACTATTAAGAAACCTTTGATCCCATGAGCATACTTTCCAGGGCTGAGGCAGGTGCTGCCACATCTCAGGTGTCAGTAATGACCTTGGCAGTTATTGGTGTTTGCCGAGTAGGCATTTCTTGAGACTGTTTGCCAAGACATACCCCTACTCAACCATGTGTGTACCCATTTGCTTCTCATCCCAGCCCTGTGAGCTGAATGCTATTACCTGCATCCTACAGATGAGCAACGTGGGCTCAGAGAAACGCACACCGGCCCTGGAGCACACAGTGTGTGTGTGACTAGAACCGGAGTCTGACTCTAGGGCCCTGCTCTCTACTGCTCTTCTGACCACCCTGATTGATGAGCAGTGAACCACCGTCTACAACCTGAGTGCAGGAAATGACCATTCTCAGACAGCTTCTCCATGCTTTCCCCAGGCTCACCTGGGGACCTCAGGACCTGATAAATGTTCAGTATCCAACAGTATTTTGGGGTATGTGGGTGTGTAAATGAGCAAATAAGGGAACGAATGGCTGAGGGAGTGAAGGAATGACATGCCTGGTGGCCATCAGGCCCTGCTGTCTTGTGCATGGAGGAGAGAAGATGTGTCTCCTTTCCTTCTCCTTGAAAGGACCACTTCAGCCTCTCAGACAAGAGGAGACGCGGGCCTCGGAGGAGATGGCGAAGGTGTTCACCAGCTGAGGACCGTGCTTTCCTTGGGAGAGAACATCTGCCCAGACAATGGCTGGCTCCCTGCCCTTGGCCACACCCCTGCACCAGATGGCATTAGCTTTGGGCAAGGTTTCTTCCTCTCCAGTTGTGGGCCTCCCACCCCATCTCCTTCCTTCCTGTTGGCAGTGTGGAGCAGCACGTACAATTTATCAATTATTAGCATACACAATATTTGTTTCGCAGAGGCTGTGTGGATGTGTGTAGCTGATCTCCTCTGGCCCTTCCCCCCCCCCCCAACACACACACACAGAAAAAAAAGCAAAGGCATTTTTTTTTTCAAACTCACATGAACATGGCCATCACCTCAGCCCGTCCCATTATGCTTCCAAAGTCCATCTCTAGATAACCCATGAGAACACTCAGGAGCACCCAGTTAACCCCTACCTGGCAGGTTCAGGCACATAAGGCAGCTCCTGTATGGCTCCAGCTTGCCCCTCAGATGGGTGCCCATCTTGTCCCATCCTCCTAGGCCACGGGCTGGTTTGTGTGTTCACCACATCTGGCCTTTATTTGAAACTCCACCTCAAAGTATTTCATAGCACAGAATATCTTTCCTTATTAAATTCTCCCCCACATATTTTTTTCATAAAACAGGCACCAAAAACTACAAACCTACCCGTGGCTCTCAAAGTATCTGTTTATAAACCTTTGGAAACCGTTCGCAATTCGTTAATCACATTTTCAAAGGAAGTTACAGTTTATAGATACACTAACAAATGCCATATCCGATGCCTCAGCCCCAGTAACGAGATCCTCACGCAGGGAAGCAGGGAGTGGGGCTGGTGGATCCGGGATGTGTCACAGGCTGAATCCCACGGGATAGGGGAGATCTGGCCTGGGAGTCAGATTTACTTCTCGTTCTGTCACTCTTACACTGTGGCCTCCCGTGTGTCCTCTCGGGGAGAAAGTAGGGGATCAGCCATGCTCAAACACAGTAGTCTATCTTGATTAACAGTGAGGTATTTTGCAAATCACATGTTCCTAAAGAACCGTTAGGAACACTTCACTTAAAATGTACTTTAAAAGTGGTTAATTTACAAGGAAAATAATAAAGGCATTAAATATATACAAATCACAACTCCAGTGACTACTTATGTTTGAAACCCAAACCAGCTTTAAAACAACATCTTTAGAAAGGGAAGGAGGTAATGTGGAGAGAATGTGTTGGTACCTGAAACATCTAAGGGCATAAAGATTTCAGTCACAGCTTGATCCAGGCACACCCACCATGTTTTCAGGACTCTCTTCCTGTCTCTTCTCTGCTTTCTCTGAACTGGCTTCATTCTCAGGAAGGCTCTCTCCAAGCAGAAGCAGAGATGTTTATGAGGAGCTCAAGTTCACGTCCTACCACCTTAATGATGCTAGTGGATGCACAGCTCTTTTATCCGGATAAATCCAAGAAAGCATCCTAGATTGGGTCTCATCTGGGTTGGCATGAGTTATATACCCAGCTCTGAACCAATCTCTGTGTCCTGGAGAGATGTGGGTCTCCTTACATGCTCACGTCACTTGCCCACCTCTGAACCAGGATGGTCTTGCTTTCCCAAGAACTATATTTATGGAGCATAGGGCCCAAGGTCTTCCCCTGGAATAAAGCAAGGTGATTGCCCTGGAAAATGTGAGGGATGGGTGGGGGCAGTGCACAGCACAGATGTCTTCCTCTTGGAAGTCTAATCTCTAGCCTTCCAATGTGCTTTCTAAATGGGAGAAAAAATAAAGGTGGATCTAGGGTCATTATACTTGAGTTTACTTACCACCCTCAATCTGTTTTGTCTTATGCAACAGCCACTGACTTTTCCTTCTCTCGCTCAGAGTAATCACTCTGCTACATTACTGCTTGATCTCTAATGGGAGACCATTAACAAAGACCCAAATGGGAAGTCTTTCAGACTGGTTTCACATACCTGGTTAAGCAGACATTGTGGTGGGGCATTCCTTTTTTTTTTTTCTTTTTTTTTTTCCTTCTTTTTTTTCTTTTATTTTTTCCTTCTTTTTTTCTTTTTTAGTGTTTATTGATTTTTGAGAGAGGAGAGAGAGAGTCATTCCTAAAATGGAGTTCCAGAGCAAGTATCCCCAGTCCTGCCTGTTTCCTTCAATGAAACTAACTTATTTAGACTCACTGGCTTGTGGACCAATACACTGGGAGTGCTTCTTCACCTCACGCTCTAAACTCTCCAGGTTCTCTGAATATCAAAAGTGCAATGTACTGAATTTCTTGAGTGTTTGACAGCTGGGAGTGGTCAGAAGGCCAGGCTTCTCTAAGCATTAGAAAATTGCCAAATACCATCTAAAAGGACTTGGGTGCTTTAGCACAGGTATGGATTTTTCTGCTGCGAGAGTCTCAAGTCCCAGATGAGGTATATAGTATGCAAGTCTTGGTGCTTAAGATACACACCAGGAGGAGGTGCATGACTGTGACTCTCTGACACAACCATCTTCAACAAACACCTCCTTCCTGCCTATGGTTTGCAGAGCAGAATCACTGACTGTGTCTCCTTCATTTCAAGGAAATGACGTAGAAGCCAACTGTATACAACAAGACCCATGATCTTGTTGGCCAAGATGATGGGTCTCAGGAATCATGCTAGCATATTAAGGATTTATTCTATGCCAGAAATGTGTTTGTCAATTTATACACACTATCTAGTTCATTCTCTCAATCTACCATTGCCACAGAGGCACTATTGTTTCTCTTATTTTGCAAGTGAGAAAAGGGGAACATGAAGCCACTGGGCCCCTTGTGCAAGATCATGTGCCCAGTAAGTGGCAGAAACACTTTGTCTAACAAAAGACAAGTGGATACTTTTGGTGCTCAGGACCTCGGCAGTCTTCCTGAGTTTCTTTAGGAGTGGCTGAAATAGCATGATGCTCAGACACGAAAATTTGGTCGGGGGCTGGTGGTGAGTGGGGATGTCCTGCACACTCTAGTTATATCATGTTATCTAATGTGTCATGGAATTTGTTATTGAACTTGTGATGGGCTCTTTTCCAATATGTATGGTGGGCAATACATTGACCTTCGGGGGGGGGGGGGGGTGGAGCAGAATTAAGAGTGATGAACTGCGAGCGAGTCCTTGGAAAAGAAAGAAAGGCTATTTAGCTGGCTTTATTTATATCCTTAGTACCTGGTCCTTACTAGGGGTCCAATAAATGTATTTGAGTAAATAAATAAAGGAGAATTTTGTAATGACCAAAGGAAGTGCTTCTCACAAAAAGATGGTGTAGACCTAGTGTTACATGGCCCAAGAAACTGTAAAGGCTTTGCCCTTAGTGGCCAGAGGCTGGGCTGCATGAGCTTCTGGTGTTCCTCCTGGCTCTTAGGAGTAGGGTTCTTACTGAAATGGAACATGGGGGCCGTTAGGCAGTTAACAGAGGCCCAAGAGTGTCTGACTCTTGCTGCTCGAAGGGACATGTGGAGTCTTACTTAGCATCATGTGCCCCCTTCCCCATCACACCTCCTCACTGAAAGCTGTGGGTGACAACCCCATGGACCTCATTCCTGTTCCTCCCACTTGGCCCCAGCCTGGCACTTGCCAGGGCCAGAGCTTCTGTGAGCACACGAATTTTCCGTAACAGGATCCAGCCATGAATCTGCTGTCATTTACAGCATCTTTGCAGGGAACCACTTCCCTCCCTCTTCATCTGCAGTGGATCCGATGTCGTAAAACTGGCCATGAACAGCTGCTCATTGGAAAGCCTGAGAGCCGGGAGAGGAAGAGTGGTTGACCTGGGTGATCTGAGCCCATTGCCCCTTGGAGCCAATGCAGCCTTCCACTCAGGAAGTGGAAAGTGGAAAGACCACTTTCCAGAGAGGTCTCAGCACTCCTGAAATACACTTGACAGGGAAAACAAGAGAGGAGGAAAGCCACTGGGCCCTGTTTGGCTTTACAGTGACTACCCTGTCTGGCCTCTGTTCCCTGGGTTCCACTGGGGGCCCATTTAGACCTGTTTGGTTCAACACACTGGCAGTGAGTCTCTCCTTCACACCCATGTGCCTTCAGCACCTTGTCTCTGCAGTAGCCAAGCAGTGTCCAAAATGGTAACCTGTGGTTTTATGGTCTTAACACACTTACAGTGACACTGCATCTCGTTTAAAATCTTACCAATTCAATCCAAAGATGACCAGTTTAGAGATAAAATCAAAAAAGAAAAAGGCTATACATACATACATATTTTTTTCTAGTATGCCATCAGCCACATCTTATGAACTTGTAAAGGGGCTGCTTATCTTTAGCCTGCAGTAGAGGGCAGACTTTCCTACATTATAAACATCCCCACAACCAGCATTAAAGGCCCTGAGACACAGGACCATCCAGACACAGGAACATCCAGTTGGTAAAATGGTAGGCTTGCAGGGTGACTAACACCAGTGATCTAGGGAGAAAAAATGAAAACCACTTCCCCAGTTATTAATGCACTCATCAGCTTTTCCAGAGAAATGCCCTAATGGCTGTTAAATCTGACAGGGATTCCCAGTACCCACATCTACTCCAGGTAAAGGAGCTGCGCTTAGCTCAGTACTGCTATAGACAGCATGATAGCAAGTAGAGAAGGTTCTGTGTGTCTACAAAATGGTACCAGGATGTTGAGCCCAACTGTGGAGATCAGTACTTTTGTTTCCTAGCCAAGGAATTAGGGGGTAGCTTTGGGACAGGAGGTAGGGGTGGGAGAACTATAAAACAAAGGGTTATGACTAGATGTTTGGTAAACTGTCTACAAAGCCCTTTCCTATGTCATGAAGGGGTGGTCTTTGAAACTTAGGAGTAGAGAAGGATCTCCCCCATTCCACACACATACCATCCAGGCAGAGGGGAAATTTTGCTTGGTTTCTGGCGTGTTTGGAGCCAATGAGTCCAGTAGGTAAATTCATATCAAGTAGAGTTGACTTGTTATTCCCCAGCTCAGAGCGACTGGCCTCGGCTTCCCTGCTATTAAAACCCCTAGGACTGTGCCCTGCCAGGCTTCTCACCAATATCTCTCTACTCATGGTTCCTGTCAGAGAAACGGGGCTTGGGGAGATAAAGGCTGCCATGGCTGCTGATCTCATGGAAATATTTTGTTTTCTTTTCCTTTTCCCCCTGCCAGTACGAGGAAGGAAAAAAGCGAAGGAAACCTAACTACAGTAGCGTTGACCTCTCGGAGGTAGAGTGGGAAGACCGGGATGATGTGGTAAGTGACTGGTGAGGAGGGAGCTCCACTGTACCCACTTCTGTACCTGGAGGCCATCCTAGGAGGTGGCCACTGCAGGGACATGGAGACAATGGGCCCTTTTGATGGCATTTGGGGTTTATAACTCTCCTGCTGGTTGGAAAAACTGCAGATAGGCCTGCTTTGTGCATTTGGCCAAAACCAGCTCCTGTCTGGTCCCTTCTGCTGTGGATTAATCCAGACCCTTCCTCAGTGCCGTTTATGGGACGTTGCTGCCCTCAGGGGAGCCTGGCCAGACAGCAGAAGGCTCTGCCCACCACAAAGTCAGGGACACAGTGCACTTGTAGGGACACCATGGGCTAGCCCTTTTTTTTTAAAGAGCAGTCCAGGGCTTAGCAGGCCCACCTCCCATTTGCACGGCTGGCAGTGCATTTCCTGGGCCGTCTCAGCCTTCCCCATCCTGGCCACACTGCCAGCAGTACACACGCTTCTTTCCCGCACGGATTCAGCCTTCGGCACTGTATCAAAAGCTTTCCTTATGCCCAAGACTTAACCCCGTCTGTCTTCTTGTTACTTCCTCAATAAATCAGATTTGTTCGACATGGCTGCCTTTGCATGAATGTAGGCAGACTGTCCTTAATTAAATTGTCACTTCCCATGAGTTCCTGCCTTGATCCTTGTTCTTTCCTTTCTCTGTGGTATCTCCGTGCAGGGCCATGGTTCTCTGCCCTCACCCTCCCTGATTTGTCCAGGGTTCTTTCTGCAGTTTCACCATTGAGACACAAATGTTTCTGTCCCTCAGTCTGTCCTATTTCCCAAAGGGTTGTTGAAGAGAACCACCTGGACGCCCCAGCTGGGTTCCTGGGCCTTTCAGAAACATGGCCAGCATCACTGTTCTCTGGCTGTCATTTTTCTTCTCATCAAGTCCTCCACTCCCTGGACATCTCAGCTAGCATAAATCTTGGATTCTCTTCCTTGCCTATAAATTGCAAGAGGTGTATCTGTTTTAGAAATTTAGCTGATTTCCTTCTTCATCTGTACTAAGACTCTTTAAACTCAAGTTAAAACAAAATAATGGCTGGTTGGTTAAAAGCTGCTTCCTAACCTGCCCTCTTTTCCCAGGGGCTGGTGGCCTGATGTCAAGTCAGCTCAATGACCTGATACGGTTTACATCTCCTTGTTCTTTTAAACGTGGTCATTGGGGTCTTTACATTGTACTGTGCCTGATGCCCATGCCCTCCCTTTTCAACCTGCTCTTCCCAAGAAGCAGGCTAGTGCAGTTGTGAGGGGCACCCCTCCAGGCATTAGCCTACCTGGGTTCAGATCCCACGTTAGTTATTTGCTGGCTATTGGTCCCAAGCATGCAATTATCCTCTCCGTGCCTCAATTTTGTTGTTTTGTTCTTTTTTCCCAGTAAAATGAGTATGATGATAATAGTACCTATATCAGTTGTGAATCTTAAATGTGTAAATATGCCAAGTGATGAAAAGGTATTTATAACACTGTGCAGACATGGTGAGGCCTGTGAGTGGTGGCTATTCTTCATACCATTCTCATCATCATTAATCCTCAGGGAACCTTCTCGTTAATGAAGGTCCCGTGGACTTACAGCTGCTAAATTGTCTCGTGAGTGTCTGAAGGGTGCATTCCATTGTTTTCCTTCCTCTTCCATCTTTACTTTATCGGTTGCTTTATTTTGACCTCCCTGGACCTTTTTGTTTCCTTTCCCAGAAGGCTGGAACCTTGTTGTCAACATGCTTCTCCATCAATTTCCTCTCATCCATTTTGATTAACGTGGGAGGCAAACTGGAGAATGCTTGCTCTTACTTCAGAGTCCTGCCATCCAGGGAGCAGGTCCTCTGCTCCTAAGCACAGAGCTAATGACGCTCTCACTTCTCCTTTGTGTGGAAGCGATTTATTACTTGGCTCACTTTATCTATCACCTATGCTCCAGTTAATTTTCAATGAGCTAATATCTCCTCTTATTAATAGTGGTTTCCCTGCCCTATCATCTTTTTCCCAGATTCCCAGACTCCTGAGCATGTTCTTCACCTCCATCTG
Source organism: Prionailurus bengalensis (assembly GCF_016509475.1). Lineage (NCBI taxonomy): Eukaryota > Metazoa > Chordata > Mammalia > Carnivora > Felidae > Prionailurus > Prionailurus bengalensis. The sequence goes on from NC_057348.1 coordinate 23,380,574, forward strand.
ACTCATAGGACTGGGCAAGGTCGGGGGGGTGGGGGGGTCCACCTTCAGAATTCCCACATCTCCTACACGTCCAGTGTTCTTACTCTGCTTACAGTGGTCTCTCGTCTCTCTGATTCGGGTCCCTTGCCTCGTCTCTTTGAGGAACATGGCATACTCAAAGTGTCAATTCCTTCATCACCAGCATGTCTGGGGAAACCCAGGTCACCATTTGTCTCCTAGAGATTTGCACTTCATTGATTGGAGAATGCTGGAACCCATACAAAGCATCTTTGTGAAGTCTACACAGGATCCACCCTGCCCATATGTCCACCACTGGGGTTTGCGTGTGAGTAGCAGAGGGCAGGCTTTTGGTCAAGATCTGGGAAAGCACCTTGCAAGCAGGGCCAACTGAGGAAGAAGCAGCTTGAGTCTGCCCAGCTGCAGAGAACGTCTTGGAAGGTGCATCCTACTTCTCTTGGCAGGTCGGCTCTAGTTGAATAAAATAACGGTATTTATAACATAGACCCTGTGTCCTTCCAAAAAAAGATGTGAGGTCACATAAACTATTAAAACACGTGCAAAATAGATTGGCTAAATTTAAAATTTTTTAAAGAGAAAGAAATTAGAAACCATTTAGAGGAGGATGAGCAGAACCGCTGGCCCAGGCTCCAGGTGACTTAGGCATCACATCAACAACACAGTGAGTAGAACAGATCTTCAGGGACCCGTGAGCCAAGAAGCGAGGCTGAGCCATCCATAGCCCAGCCTGAATCCCTGGTGTTGATCACCTCTGGGAAGGAAAAAATAGCTTTTAAAATGGTATTTATTCTTTGGTTACGAATTCCCAGAGAAGGTTGAAGGAAGTGAGGATATTTTTCTTACTTCTGTTACCTGTTAGTCATTCCCAAACTCTCCACAGGGAACATGATTATTCCTATAAAGAGGAAAAAAAACTAATATAAATAATAGTAACTGACATATATTTGAACTCTTCCTACAAGCCAGCTCTCCTATAAGTGCTATATGTGGATGACCTGGTTTATTCTACACAATCGTCCTTTGAAGTAGGTGTTATTGCTATCCTCATTTTGCAGGTGAGGAAACTGAGACAGAGAACTGATTGGTCCATGGGCTCACAGTATGGATTCCAGCCCAGGCAGTCTGGCCCCAAAGCTCTTGACCACATTGGTATGCCTTAGAGAGAGCCTTTGTGTCCAAGAGTCCTTGAAGACTGTATCAGTGCCTCAGTATTCTCATAGTATCCTCCCCTGAGTGGTGCAGCAAAGATGGGGGTCCTTGCACCCAGATGCTAAACAAAACCTTGCCATGGGGTGTTGTTGCAATTACCAGCCTGTCAGATCCTGCCTCTGGTCCAACTGACATCCCTTTGTTGCCGTGTGAGCCTTGTCTACAGCCCTACAATCAACTCATGTTTCTCCTTACCTAGGATGATTCTGGAGGAAATGTCCTTTGTGTCTTCTTTCTAAAGCCCCATAAACCTCTTCTCCCGGGGTAAATTTCTGAGAACTGTGCCCATTTAGGTTGTTCTTTTTTATACCTACTCCAGTGTCTCTGCAGTTCATGCTTGAGCCCAGGACCCCAAACCAAGCACAGCCCACCTGAAAGAGAGAGAGAGAGAGAGAGAGAGAGAGAGAGAGAGAGGATTTTGATTTTGTTGTACAGATGCTCTGTGCCCGAGTCTGTTTTCATATTTTGGGTAAATGCTTACTGGAAATGATAGACCTGTTTATCTCCTGCTTCTCCTTTCCCCAAATTGCATGTCTTTGGGGGCCTGGATGTGCGTGCCACTTGTGCACCAGGAAAGGTGAGGCTCGTGTTCTGATGTGGATAACAAACCACCATTAGCAGGATAAGGTATCATTATATACTTACGCATAAAACCTAAGGTGATCAACAAATATCTGAGGGAAACTTCCTTTTTTTAAAATATAATTTATTGTCAAACTGACTTCCGTATACTACCCAGTGCTCATCCCAACAAGTGCCCTCCTCAGTGCCCATCACCTACTTTCCCCTCTCCCCCACACCCCGACAACCCTTAGTTTGTGCTCTGTATTTAAGAGTCTCTTATGTTTTGCCTCCCTCCCTTTCCATTTGTAATTTTTGTCCCCCTCCCCATAGTCTTCTGTTAAGTTTTTCAAGATCCACATATGAGTGAAAACATACAATATCTGTCCTTCTCTGACTGACTTACTTCACTGGACATAATACCCTCCAGATCCGTCCACTTTGCTGCAAATGGCCCGATTTCATTCTTTCTCGTTACCAAGGAGTATTCCATTGTATATGTAAACCACATATTCTTTATCCATTCATCAATCGTTGGACATTTAGGCTCTTCCCATAATTTGGCTCTTGAAAGTGCTGCTGTAAACATTGGGGTACAAATGCCCCTATGCATCAGCACTCCTGTATCCCTTGGGTAAATTCCTAGTAGCGCTATTGCTGAGTCATAGGGTAGATCTATTTTTAATTTTTTGAGGAACCTCCACACTGTTTTCCAGAGTGTCTACATGAGGGAAACTTCCTTAGTAAGCTTTAACACAGGAGGAAGAGCTGTAGGCTCCCAATGGGACCAGAAGCATGACCACTAGCTTGAGCATGGGTGCTTTGAATGGTCAGCAAATCTGCCTCAGCTTCAGGGTGCAGGCGAGAGAGACAGACTCACTGGGGGCTCTGGGAAGCACGTGTGACCTGGATAACGCAGGGGCCAGGGGAAGGAGGATGGCTCTTATCGACCGGGGAGCCTGATCACCATCACCAGAAAACTATTTTCAGCTCGGTGAGGTTTGACCTTTATTTTATCAGCTACACTATGATGAAAGCTGCTTTCATGTCCACCGCATTATCACACTTGCATCAGATAGGAAAAAAGAAAGGTATATCATTGATGCTTTAATTTGCTCTTCTTTGACACCATTAAGTGGAACATCTGCACGGGTGATTTTTTTAATGACTACATAATATGCTAACATATGGGCACACCCAGACTTGTTAGGGAACTTTCCTCCACCAGGCCATGTTCATTTCTCCAGTTGCTCATCGCTGTCGTCCAGGTAGTGACAAATTCAATGGCTATTTGGACAGCTCTGAGCAGCACCGTCGATCACACCCTTCCTGGCCTGGTTGGGGTGTATAGCTTCCTTACCGCCCCACCGCTCTGGTCTCTGCTCCGCGTATGCCTCTGCCATCCTGTCTTGCACGCTAGCTGTACTTACTGTAGGATGTGTGGGGTCAAACCTCCGTCTCCTCAGATGGAAAAGTGACATTTCTAGACCGTTTCAGTCTTCCAGTGCTGTTCCCATCACTCAGTCCATTGAAAAAGTACAAAACCCCCTTTCCTCTTGTGGCAACAAGGACAGAAACCACCTTCCTGTCAGCCCTAGTTCACAGTAACCAGACGGGATAGCCTACTGGAAAATTAAAACCTCAGACTGGTGGGGCACCTGAATGGCTTGTTTAGTTAAGCATCTGACTCTTCATTTCAGCTCAGGTCATGATCATGATCTCACTATTTGTGGGATCAAGCCCCACTGTCATCGGAGAGCCCATTTGGGATTCTCTCTCTCCTTCTCTCTGCCCTTCCCTGACTCACGTGCGCTCTCTCTGTCTCTCTCTAAATAATAATCTTTTTAAAAGCCACCTCAGACATTTCATGGTCAAGTTTAAATTAAAACTTTTCTTTGATTTAAAAAAAAAATCCAGAAATAACATACATTATTTTTATATTCATGCTCTACAGTTGTATATGAATGCTTTACATTTGTCCAAAAGCTTTCTCTCCTGATTTGAGAAACAAAAATAATGACATGGGTTTAAGGGGCAGAGATCCTGTGTGACCGTAGACAAGTTTTTTCATTTTGTGCCTCAGTTTCCCCACCTGTAAAACAGGGATAATAATTGTGCCTTATTTTGAGGGTTTTAAAACCTGTACCTGACACATAGTAAGAGCTTAGTAGACAGTGTCTGTAAGTATTGTCTGGGCTTTATAAGACTGATCAACACCGTTATGCAGCACCTGATGGGATCCTGGGGTCTGGGAGGCCTCACTTAGAACACTCTTGATGGGATGAATGAAAGAGGAGTAAACGTAGCCACAGAGAGGTCACAGAACAGTGGTCTGTGTCACCAGTAAGACTTGAGTCTTGATATCCTGGGTTATTTCTCTTTACCATGGGCTGACCCTTTTTCATTCTGGGCTGACCTGCAGGTTGTAAAGAGCCACGATTTTAACACAGGAACTGGGGAGGGGGGCGCGGTGCAGGGGGGTTCCCATAATCCGTTATTTGTTCATGAGCAGCACTTCCAAGCAATGAAACCTATTAAGAGACATCAGAGTGCATCACAGAGTAAGGTGTATTTCTTATGTGGCTCACAGTCAAAGTTGGAAAGACATCGGTTTGGAGCATGGGCATCTGTGGTCAAGCAAACTCAAGCTTGAATTCTGATTCCTTAAGCTCTTGACCGGGGTCTGACATCAAAGGGAAGGGGGAGGATGGTAATGACAGTGATTGGAGGTGATGACGGTGGACAACAAACATGTGCTCGGTGCTTAGGGTGGACGAGGCTGTCTTCTAAATATCAGTGCATCTGCTTCCCATGACAACTCCGTGAGTTGGGTGCTGTCGTTAGTTCCATTTTGCAGGAAAGGAAACAGAGACACAGAGAGGGTAAGCAAGTTGTCCAAGATCGTAAGCTCTGGCTCTGGAGTCCACTTCCTAACTATAGTGCTATTCTGCGTACAAGTAGGTGTTCAATAAGTGTAATCTGTTTTTGTTAAAATTGAAGAAAAGAGAAAGACCAGACTAATCATCCAACCATTTGCCTCCAGAGAGTATCAGTGACCTTGGCCTTGGAGCCGCCTGGGGATGATGCTGATTGTTCAGTGCTACTGGGGGTTGGGGGCGGGGTGGTAGGGACTCATGGAGAAGCTTACCTAATCTCCGACTTGCCTGGGGAATGTGAGAGGGGAGGGTCCCAAATGGCTTTAGGCAGGCACCAGAAAGAGGAAAAATGAAAACCATGTTAAAGATAAATCGAGCCGTTCTTAAAAGTTAGAAAGTAGACTTAATTAGGACCAGCTCTCCCCATCCAAAACCACAAAAGTTAAAATGGGAAAATATTTCCAGAAATGCCCATTATGTGTTGTTAAAAAATATCTAGAGTAAAATATATGTTTTATTTTATACATGCCTCCAGCTAAAAATTATGCTTTTGACTCTCTATCACAGAAGACGGGAATGTGAACCCAAATCTAGACAGCCCCGAATCAAATTTAGGTTGCTTGCAAACATTACAGTTTTCTATCGGCCAGATCTTAGTCAAGCTCCTCAGAGGAGAGAAGAGGGGAGAGAATTAAAAAAAAAAAAACAAAAAAACAAAAAAAAAAAACAAAAAAAAAAAAACCAAGCACAAGGCCAGGAAAGAGTCTCTCCTGACAGGCTGTGGCATGTTAGCATCTGCTCCTGTTCCATTAAATGGCATACCCTTCGTCTCCCATTGGTGCCCATGTCTTTCATCACTGCGTCTGCTGTCCTTCTGTGAACCCACAGAAGGGCCACACATAATTAGAAGAGGTCAGCCAGGGGCGGGAGGAGAGCATGAGGCTCACTGTCCCTAGATGGGACCTCCAGAACTCAGATACCGGGTTGCCCTGTCACTGCCCGTGAACCGTAAGCGAGACCATTAACTGGCTCAGATTTCTCCAAGAGCATTTGAAGATGCTTCGTGCCATAGAAAGCGAATCCCTGTCTTCCAAATGGTTGGCTTAAAAAAATACCATGTAGGAAAATATCTTTAACTTGATTATGTTTTGAAAAACGATTTCTTCATGAAAAACTAGTACCCTTTTTGAAAACGCAACTTGTCCCCAGAGACATTCTTGCCCTCATGAGTGTTTTCACGGTCGTTGGGGCTTTGTTCTCTGACTCTCAGGCGTAGTCCACATAGCCCAGGCTTTTTCATTGGGGCTGCCCCGAGGTTTACACGAGCACCCCAAACTGAAGTCGAAAGTCATTTGTCGCTGTTAGCCTCTCTCCCCTGGTATAGCGGCTGTTGGATGTGTACTCTGGAGAAGCCCTGTTCTACAGCGCGGGTGCTTGGCATGCACCACCGAATGTGCTCCCTAGCTGCAGGACACAAGCTGCCCAGAGGGCATGCAACCTAGGAAAGGACTAATACCAGCTTCCTTCTGTCGTTTCAGTTAAGAAACGCCATGGTGAACCGAAAGACTGGGAAGTTCTCTATGGAGGTGAAGAAGACAGTGGACAAAGGGGTACATTTTTCTCAAACATTCTAGCCGCTTTACTTTAAAACAAACCACTGTGAAAAATTAGCTTTGAAAGCTCTATCTGGAATAAATATCTTTCGCTGAGATCATTTTTCTCTTGTCTTTACTTATCTCAAACAAGATTCATGTAGTACTGTTAACGTGATCATAGCGTGTCCATTTATTTTTATTTATTTCTGAAAACGTCACCTAGCAGACTAACCATGTTTTCTTCTCTCTACGACTTTTTTTTTTCAATCTAGAAACGGGTTTTGGTGATGACAAATGACTACTATTATACAGACATCAAGGGTACCCCTTTCAGGTAGAGCTGACCATAATACATGGACATTCCATCAGATCCATCACTTGTGTTTGTACAAAACCTGCTGACGCTCTCAGAGCTCGTCATCTGAAGATAACCAAACACCCTGCCGAAAGGCTGGAAAGAGTGAGGAAGGGGCTTTTCCCAGGCTGCTTTTGTTTCTGTTTTCCAGAAGGGGGAAGATGGTTCAGGCTCACCTAGGAAGACTCACTCAATTTGTCATGGCTTTGCATCTCATTATCGAGCAAATAAGCTTTGGGGGTTCCAACTAAGGGTGGAGAGACCAGTTCAGAGGGTTACCAGGTTCCTTAACCATCTATCTAACTTGCTGCCCAGTGAGTTCCATTTCACCTTTTATTTCCATGATCAAAAAACAGGCCTTCAAACTAGGAAATAGCATATCCATCCTTACGTGTTGTGCTTCCATTTTAATTTCTCTGAAGTGTACTTCTGTGCTTGTCTACCTTTGAATCCTGTTATTTCTCTGTAACAGTCCTGAAAAATGGCTTTGCCCCATTGCCTGCTCTCAGACATGCATGTGGCATTCTATAGTCTCCTGCTCCTGTGACCTTACTGCTGTAACACTTTTATAGGAAGTTATTTCAGTGGGGCTGCTTCACATTCCTGAGCTGGTGCCTCACAGAGCTAAGGAGAGAAAGAATTTACTGACTGTAGATTAACCTGAAAAATAAATGATGGCATCGCTGTCATAGACTGCCAGGGATCCCGAGTTTAATTGCAGTTGGAAGCAGAGCAATTGAGGGAACACGGGACCGCTAAGTGGGTTTGCCAAATGAAGAGACTGTGTTTTCAAAATAGATTCTCTTACTTTAGAAAGGAGCTTAAATCAAGCTCGTGAGAGTGGGAAAAATCTACTAGACCAGGGAGAGGGTTGGGCACAGATGCCCACAATGCAATAATGTGGCTACATGCTAGCGGTAGTGGAAATTTTTATGTTCACCCTTGGAAGGTTCCCTAGTCCTAAGCTCTAGGGTCTGGAAAGACCCATCTGTGGCTGAATGTAGGGCAGGAGTATGTAAGGTAGTGGTGAGGGCCAGGGCGCATGGCTCTCGCGAGGGCATCCGAAAGAAGGGCCAGCAGTTTGCCACGCCTCTTTCAAGATGCGCAAGAGCAGCCAATGGCTGCTGGCACTTCCAATCAGAAATTGCTTTGAAGCGGCTGATTGAACCTAAGAAAAACGAACACCAACTATAATCAGTGGGGTTTTGAAAGTAAACTGTTGGAAAAACTGTTTACAGAACATGAAGTGGAAATGTGAAAATGGAAAATAAAAAGTTAACCCACAAGTCTATTCCAGTCAATGCCATGGATTTCAAGGTCTGCTTTGTTTCTCTGCACAGCTTAGGTGTGGCGCTCTCCAGAGGCCATGGGAAATATTTCTTCCGAGGGAATGTAACCATTGAAGAAGGTAAGATGATGCTTTGACCCGTTTTATCTTTTAGGATGGGGGAAAGGCCCCAGACCCAGCCATTGGGTTCACAAAAGATCTTGCTCATCTGTTCAACCCTCTCTCCAATCCCTGGGCATTTGACTCAACTGATTGCTCACTTGATGTGAGCTTGCTTTCTGAACGGTGGGAATCCCCCCACTAGGGGTGGCTTTCTTTATGGTTTCATTTGTTTATATTCTGCTTTAATCCACAAACCTGTTGAGCCAACTCATAGGATCATCCACCAACTATCTTCTTCTCATGCAGAAAAAATCACGACCAAGAAAAATACAAAGTAGTGTAAAAATTCAAGCCCAGGAGGAATAAAATGAAAACAACGGTATGCAAGCCTTAGTCTTCTACAGTTGAGCCACAGATTTCATTTGTGCTTCAAGGCAGCCCAGGTCCAAGGGGGAAAATATGATCATTTAAATGATATAGCTAGGTCAGAAAGAATAAGGAGCACCTTGAGATTCCCAGGTCCTCTTGTCTTCATAAAGCATAGGCGTACTCAAACTCCCAACGAACAGTAGCGGTTGAAACTTTTAAACCACTGCCACACCCGTACTGCCCTTTACAACAACCCGGTAGCTCAGAGAAGTTGCCTTCCCCAGTATCACCAGTTCACAGGGAGGGGTGAGGCTGAGCTCTGAAAGTCTCCACTCCCCAAGTGGCCCTGAGTAAGTCACTCACCCAATCTGGGTGTTAGATTTTGCATCTCCACAGAGAAGGAGCAGGACCAGACCAGTGCTCTTTCTGGGTGTCCCCAGAAAGTATGGCGAAGAGCAGGAAGGTTGATTACAAGCCAGTTCTAATTGGTTCGAGCTGCTTACAAGTGCATGTGGTGAACTTCCAGAAGCTGGACCACTTTGGGGCTCTCTCCAATGATGTAGTGGAGAGTGAAGAGATTGGTGGTCCCGAGATGCCAAGTTCCATAGCCAGCCTCTGGTCTACTGACAACTAGCGTGCATTGTTTTACAGGTGTGAGTCTTTGTCTCACAAGTCATTGTGAGATCTTAAGGACTAGAAAGAAGATCGAAAGCTTTTGTTGTGCCCATTTCAGAGCTAATCAATCATATGGCCTCTTTTCCCAGAGACACATAAGACAGAGCAGGCAACTTTGTTACTTGGGCGAGATACTTAAAAGGATGTGTTCTCAGAAATTGCTTTTTTTTAACTTCTAGAATTTTCTGGTTGTATGAGCCATGTGTGGCTCTGTGGATATCACTGTCCATGAAGCCAGAAAATACATGTCTAAACTATGTGAGGTGAAGCTGAGGGAACAGCTCATGGTCAGAACAATAGAGAGAGAGATTATTAATGGGTTATTTGCATCTCATGTGTCCATTTCCTTAGCCAATCCTCAGTACATGGGCTTACCTCTTTCTCTGTCTCTCTGTCTTTCTATCTCTCTCTCTCTGTCTCTCTCTGTCTCTCTCTGTCTGTCTCTGTCTCTGTCTCTGTCTCTCTCTCTCTCTCTCTCACACACACACACACACACACACACACACACACACACAGTTGTTTTGCATTGTCTTTTGGGTCATTTCTTTAGCCATCACCTCTCCCTGTATGTTCCACAGCTGTGAGGCTGAGAGGTCATAGAATTTCAGAGCTAACTATAATCACCATGCAAGAAATTAGTTTGAACCCAAGCAAGGGGGAGACTATCTGGTTATCCACACAAATGAGGTCAGATCTTGCTTTCTCTGTTGGTTCTCTATAAATAAGAGGGCTTGCAATCCTGCCAACTTGGAGTACCCGAGCCTGAGAAAGCTACTTCCACTTGGGCCAAGTAGTAGAGGGTCCTGATCATAAGGGCCATGGCACAATTATTGTTCTGTTCTGTTATTGGAGAAGGTAGAAGTTTCTTGGGGATGGCAACCACACTTCTGTGGGATCTTCCATAAGGAATGCTGCCCCACAGAATGTGGGAATTTTCAACATTGGGCATTTCCCATTGTCATATGTTACAAAGGTGGTCAACAGGTAGACATTGTTCAAAATGTAAGGAGTTGCTACTGAGGCTGAAGGTATGGGTTATAGTTCCACTTGCTGAAATTGTTTCTCTTCTGAATCTCCTTGGCATGCATATATATACATATATGCCATTATATACATACACAGAGAAAGAGAACATAGTAGTTCTTCAATAAATTAGAGCTTATGTCATTATTGTCCATGTTATCAGTCACCAGTAGATGTGGTTGTGTCAGAAGGACCCAAGTCAGAGATGAGCAACTTAGAGAACAATTCAATTTCCTTAGTGGCCTGGGAACTCATAGAGGAAACAATCAGAACAATCTTCCCATCAGAGACTTATCTATAGGTCCTATGAAATAGAGGCAGAGTGGGCTTTGTGGATGATGGTTGATGAGAAAAGAAACTATAAAAATAGAATTGACATCATTAACCCAATATTCCAAGAAGGTGAGAGCCCATCCCAGGGCTGTCGTACTGGTTATTCCTTCTGCCAGAGCACACACTCCATTATCTACAGGCTCGGTCCCTCACCTCCTTCAGGTCTTTGCTTAAAAGTCACTTTCTCAGTGAAGCCTTCCCTGCCTATCCTACTCAAAATTGGAAGTCTTTCTTTTTTACTTCTCATCTCTTGGTGCTGCCTATCCTATTCCAGTCTCTTTCATAGCCCTTATCACTAACTGATATGCTATGTCTTTTAATTTTATTCTCTTTCCACCACTAGAAAACAAATACTGTGAGGGCAGTGATTTTGTTTTGTTCACTGCTATAGTCTCAGGGCCTAGAATAGTATCTGGCACAGAGTTGATGCTCAGTACATATATGGAAAGAAGGAAGGAAGGGAGCAGGGGAGGGAGAAAGGGAAGACAGGATGGATAGATGCATGCATGGCTGCATGGATTGTCCTAGGGACTCATCCCTGCCCCACTTAACCCTCTCCTGGAGTCTATGAGGTAGATTCTGTCATATACATCTTCTGACTAATAGAACTCAGAGTTGAAGTGACATCCCCAAGATCATTCAACCAGTTGGTGTTGGAGCCAGGAAATGACACTTTAGTTCTGTCTGATGATATTCTGTCCAATGTATTCCCTACTTCCTGTAAAATCAAGCAGGGTGGGCAATAGTTAGATCTAGTGTTTCGCTATTTACGTTCTACATTTGTATTTGAGGAAGAAGCTGGAATCCTGAGTGAAGTAAGATACTGCTGGCCATTTGGGAAACTCTGACATCCTCAAACAGACTATAAGCATCATCTGAGTTCCTGAGGCCATCACTCACAAGTGTGTGTCTGCTGATGAGCCTTCAAAATGAACTCACATGAAGATACAATGAAAGAGTTATTTCACAGAGCTAGAGTGATCTGGAGCATTCTGTAAAAACTCCCCAATTCCCTGCAAGCCCCGGTTGTCCCAGCTACCTTTCTGGACTGATGGCACATTTTTACTTAGGATCCTGTAACAACTAGCAACTTTTGCTGGTCAAAAACAGTTGAGTATTGGGGCACCTGGGTGGCTCAGTCGGTTGAATGTACGATGACTCAGGTCATGATCTCGTGGTTCGTGAGTTCGAGCCTTGCGTCAGGCTCTGTGCTAACAGCTCAGAGCCTGGAGCCTGCTCTGGATTCTGTGTCTCCCTCTCTCTCTGCCCCTCCCCTGCTCATTCTGTCTCTCTCTCTCTCTCAAAAATAAACATTAAAAAAATAAAAAAAAAACAGTTGAGTATTGACAATTGCATATCATTCAACCTATCATCTCACCCTCACAACCAACCATCAGTTAGAGACTATTATTATTCCTGGTTTGCACAGGAAGAAACCGTCATTTGGAAAAGTAAAGTAGCCTGCTAATGTCATGCACGAGTTAAGTGGTCCAGCCCAGCTCCCTGCTCAGGCCGTGCACGGCTCCAATGCCAGTGTTTCCACTGTCATACTAAACCTGTCCCCCGGAACTCACTAGTGTGTCATTTATCTTCATGGAGTTCAGGCTTTCCTGGGGCACTCAGCCTGGGAAGGCTACAGTGGTGGCCTAGGGAGATGGAAGTGGGGAGAGAGTTCTGCCTGGTTTCCTTTGTCCAGTGTCCCTTTTCTTGGGCAGATATCTTTGGCATTGGTGCCTACCCATCACCACTCAATGGCCCTGTCCTCAAGCATTTAGAGCACATGAGAGCTGAGGGGTGTCCGTGCCCCACGCAGGTGATCCTTACTCATTAACTCCTTCTCCTTGATCTCCAGGCCTGCATGACTTAGAGCACCCTGACGTATCCCTGGCAGATGAATGGTAAGAATTAAACCATCCTTCATCAGCATGGGTATTTGTTGCCATCTTTGATTTCAAATCCTCTATACTCCCTCCCTACCTCTCCTGGTTCAAAGGCAAAGGAAGGCGATGCCACAAATACTCACGTGTTCCTGTTTTGGCCCATGTCATGTTCTTAGGTCCTACTGCAACACTGACCTACACCCAGAGCACCGTCATCTATCTCAGCTAGAAGCCATCAAGCTCTACCTCAAAGGCAAAGAACCTCTGCTCCAATGTGAGTGTGCTGTGTGTGTGTGTCACCAGAGTACACAATGAACCGAAAACCGTACTTCCCCTCAGCTTTCAAGGGAAGCTTTGCTCCAGTAGAGATGATCAGTCAAATTTCTGCTTCCTAGAGGAGCAGGAGGAAGAATGTGGGCCACTGGAAACCATGCAGAAACCCCAGTCTCATTCTAGCCTTTGCACTGGATTTGCCCCCCTACCAGACCATTTAAGTCAAGCACCTGAGTAAGATGGAAACTACCACTAGGAGGGGACTGTGAATATCTGTTCCCTTATTTTACATGAGAAACAAGGGCAGGAAACAGAACTGGTGGCATCTCAGGGCCTACTCGAGGTCTGCTTCCCTCCAGAGTGGAATCATCACAGACACATGTTGCCTCATGAGGTATATGTGCTGTTGCCCCTCCTCTTACCACGGGGCCTCTGAGGGAGCTCAGTGAGTCAGAAATGGCCCGTGGCCAGTGCAGAGAGGGCAGGGAGAGAGCAGCAGGCCTGATGCTCACCAAGTGCAAGAGCAGCCCCTGGACTGGCATCTAAGTTAGTTACAGCGACTAGTTTGGGCGAGGAGAGATTTCAGCAGTGAGCACAGCACCTGCCCCTACCCCCAACAGGTAGCACTTGTTCATTGATGTGAACGGTTCTTTACCTATATTATTTCCTAGACTAACCACAGCAGCCCTGTGAGAGCTGGAAGGACGTTTATCTAGCTTCTAAAGTGCATCCTCATGGAATGGATTTACTTTTGGGGACATGCTCTAGTAGAGAAAAGATCAGATGGACATCATATAAGCCTATCTTGTTTCATTTTCTTTGATTTTCTGAAGGACATATTTAAAAAACAAAGGGATAGAGATATGTTTTAAAATTTACATCTACCATCCAGCTTAATCAAATCTTAATATTTTTCCCTATTTCCTTCAGGCGCTTTCTAAGGAATGAAACATTACAGATAATATTGAAGCCCCTGAGTCCCCTGTGTGGTCCCGTTTCCCTCCCAGAAAAAGCTACCCTCCTGTATTTGTCACTCCTAGGCAATTATACTATCATATTATCTATATTATTATTACATTATTATATTATACTATTACTATATATAGTAATATATACAGATGTATATATGTGTGCATATATATGTATATACGTATGTATAGGTATCGATGAATAGTATGTGCCATTATTTTCATTATTCTGTATATTAAAATTTATATATGGTATATTATATTATCTACGATATAACATATGTATTGTTCTATAACTTGTGTTTCACTCGTTGCATTGTTGAGATTTACTTATGTTGATCATTTACCTGTGATGCATTTGTTTGAATTACTATATGGTATCCCAAGACGTAACTATATCTCACTGTGTCCATTGTCTTTTTGGTGATGAGTTATTTTTAGTTTTTGCTTTTAGAGCAAAGTGCCATTATCTTGTTGGCCAGCATCAGGGTGAGGACTGGCCGGCTGTAGGTGACAGTTAGCCCCTCTGCAGAGTGATTGGAGGGCTCTGGGATGCCTCTGCTGCACTCATGATATCCCCCTGACTCCTTAGCCTCTTCCACAGAGCCCCAGCAAGATTCCCTCTTTGGATAGGGGCAGGTTTCCTGCTTTAAATCGACAAAAACAAACAGTCCTACCAGATGGAAGGTGTCACAAAGTAGAGGAGTCCCAGGAGTGTTTAGTTATCACATCCCTCTCTCTTCTTACAAACGACTGGGAGCAGGGCCCTGAAGAACCACAGGTAGAGGACAGAAGTGCAGATGGACCGAGCAAACTTTCTAAGACATGCCGGTCCATGGCATCAACTCCTAGATGGGAAGAGAAAGCAGAAAACTGAAGTGTGACACACCCGAGACTCTCTGTTTACTATCGTTTCATCCAGATGCTCTGGGGGGCCCTGTATTGCAGGCATATCAGTTGTCAGAACTGACCCATATTTTCAGCCGGTGGGAGGTTAATGCCTAACACGACACATCACAGGAGAGAGTGGCCTGCAGACACTGCAAATGAGCACGGCGAGACCTCTCGTGCCCCCGTTTGGGGCCCAGCCACAGCCATCTTCTCAAGTCTGTCCCTTCCAATAGGTGATAAAGAATTGATACAAGAAGTCCTTTTTGATGCCGTGGTGAGCGCTCCCATTGAAGCATATTGGACCAGTCTTGCCCTCAACAAATCTGAGTAAGTGGTTGCACGTGTCCCCCTTTCCTGGCCATTTCCCCACAAGCCGTCCGAAATATGGTTATGGTTTAAAGAACTAAAGTGTTTGGGGAGCTTGGTGTTAAAGTGCTTTAATTTTTCCCAAAGCTCCAAACCACAAGAGCTAGAGCAGATTAGCGGCTCGGGCTTGGGTGGCAAGCTCCCGGGTTTGACATATAATTTGAGCGTTAGCGTTACATGAAATTTGGTGTGCCGGGGTGGGGGGCACTGGCGAGGGAGAGGGAGGCAGAAGGAGCACTTAGCTTCTTGCCCTGCATGGCCCCCTGTACTTCACAGTCTGGAGGGGACTTGGGATCTGGGCCAGGCCGGGTTATAAGTCGGACGGGGAAGTGAGAGCTCTGTTTCATGAGGGTGTCAGGATATAACCCTGTGGTTTTCTTTCTGTGGCAGAGGACGCAGGGAGAGGGGGCTGGGCAGTGGTAGCTGTTGTCAAAGTCTTCAGCAGCTTATCAATGTTATTATTATTTTACTAATTGAAGGGGTTATTAAAGATTGAAAATAGAAAGAAAAAGCATTCCTTTTTCCTTATACCTTCATGTCAGACATTATTTAGTTCTCTCTCCTTTTTTGTTCTTCGTTAGCTCCATTCATTCATTTACCTTGCCTTTTGTATATCCTCTTCTCTATCCTATCATTCATTCTGTTCTCATTGTCATTCCTTTATCATTCGTTCATCCATGCATCACCGATTGCATATCTGTTGTGTGCCAGGCGCTGGACTAGGTGTTGGTGAAATGGAGTAACTCAATCAAACACAGTCCTTGCCGTCATGGTACCTGTGGTGTGTAGCATCCCAGATTATTATAAGAATTTGATAACTGCTTTGAAAGAAGTGTAAGGACGTGCAGACTGTGACAAGACCTAGAGTGGAGATGAAAGACAGAAGGCCTTTCTGAGCAGAAACTAGTTCAAGGGTTAGGGAGCATTCTAAGGAAAATGGAACAACGTGTGCAAACGTCCTGAGGTACGATAGTATTTGACACATTTGAGGAATTTAAAGAAGGCCAATGGAACTGAAATATAGAAGGTAGGCTCGAAGACGTTGGCAGATGAGGGTTCAGAGGGGCTAGATGGCTCAGGACCTTGGGAGTCAGGTGAAGGATTTTGGCTACTATACTACAGGTGTTGGAAAGCCACTGAACGATTTTAAGAACATTTTAAGATGTTAAGAAGGACATGATCGTATTTGCATTTTTAAAGAATATCCTCCTCCTGCTATGTGAAGAATAGTTTAATGGGATAAGAGCAATAAGAAAGGCTTCTACAGCATTCCAAGGGATTTGCCACTCAGACCAAGGCAGTGGCTGTGGCACAGAGAGGAAAGATCCACTTGTGGCGTGCTTCAGAACCACCACCACCACCGCTGCCGAGGATTTGATGGTCCACTGAGTGAAGGGAGGGAGACTGAGCTCTCAAGGGTCATTCTCAGATTTACAACACGAATGCCTGTATAGATAGTGGTACCATTTCCTAGGACAGAAGACAAAGAAAGAAGAATTGGTTTGGAACTGAACGTGTCCATAGTGCTTTTCTAGATGTTTTAAGCTTAAGTCTCCCAAGTAGACAGTTTAATACAGGAGTCTGGAGCCCCAAAGAGAGATCACCATTCTCATTATACTTGGAAGTGTCCTTAGACTGCTTACTAACATGGTTCCTATTCCCTGGGAGGTTGGGAAAGAGTCAAAACCTCTCCAGCAATTGCTTTCTCTGGTGGATGTGGAAATGTTTCTTTTAAGCTCTCATGAAACTCAAAATCCCGTGCAAAGATTGCTGGTTCACTCCTAACACATGCTAAAGATTTCCAAAATGGTAGCTTTGCTTTGTAGTCCACATCTGTAACTGATTGGGCAGCCTGGCTTTCCAATTTGGGTAGGCTGCAAGCAGAAACAAATGCATAGTGTTGGTTTTTATTCACCCCTTAAATACTTAAAGGTAGTACCAGCCACTTTGACTACCATCAAAGATCAAGTAACCAAATTATCTTATATTGAAGATGACATGGATAGTGCTTCGCATCAAATGGCTACTAGCATTTAGGGAAGGGAAGCAAACTCAAGAAACAGTATTCTCTTCATACTTTTATCACAGAATTAAATTATGTATCTGTGGAGAAAGACCACTGGCTTTTTGTGAAGAGGTAGGCATTGCGAAAATCCTCAGCACGCTCAAACGTATACAGTATTTGCCTTGAAAGTTGAAAAAAAATTCCTTCAGTGGATTTTAAAATAAGTTTCCTTTGCCAAGGCCATTCTTAGGGGTCCTATGTGTGGTATCCTGCAGGGATTTGAAGACGCCATTTCTTTACTCATCTCTTTGGGGATGGTGGTAAGAAGAAGGCCTGTGCTCTGGAAGAAGTTACAAGTCCGTGACTTCAAACAGCATAGAATTCAGGTCCTAGACATTTCCAGGCTGCAGGTCACTGCAGACTTGACCCAGTGGCCCAGCTGGTACTTTCACTGATGGCAGATTCCACTAATGGTTTCAGGACCAAGAATGGGCTTGGTAGATCAATGCAAAGTTCCCTGTGATGATTTTCTTCCTCTCCATCCAGCCGTTCCCATTCCGGTCTGCTCTTCTGACTTTACACTCAGAACCCTGAGATAAAGATGTACCTATTTAGTGTGGGGGTGCATTTGTTCATGGTGCTTTGGAGTTCTCAGAACTCAATGGAGTTCTTAGTTTTTCTTGCAAGAATTACCAAAAATGCTTTTGTAGGGGGTGAGTTTGCATTCCATGCTTGGTGCGGGTGTGCATATGTGTGTGTGTGTTTCTATAATTTCTTTTAAAATTTCAGGTTTCAAAACTGCTTTTTCATAAAGCAGTCCATGAGTCTTAAAATGCAAAAGCCATTCTCTCCTTACTGTCTGGACGCAACTCCCTGTTGTCTGCTGCTGTGTTTCAGGAACTCTGACAAGGGCGTGGAGGTTGCCTTCCTCGGCACTCGTACGGGCCTCTCGAGGATCAACTTGTTTGTTGGGGCTGAGCAGCTCACCAATCAGTAAGTAGGAAAGCTCCCCTGCAGGGGCCCGGGGAGCTCCTGAAATGGGAAATTCAAGGGATGCTTAAGCTTCTCGGTTCTACCAGCAGTAGAAACAAAATTCAGGCCACCCCAGGCCTGCTGACATGGTTCCTCTCTGTTCTACCGCGGAGGCCCCGGCGTGTGTGCTTGCCTGCCTGTTGGCCTTTCCGCAACCCTTTCTTCTTCATGCTTGCTGGCTTCCGCCCACTGTCCTGGAGTCCTCTCCCGCGCTGGTGAGTCACCGCAGAATCTGGCGACCCAGGGGTTGCTGGGGGAGCGGCCAGAAGGAGGACTCCTGATGGATGGCTCCAGGGCATTCAGCTGCTCCGCAGCTCTGTGGAGGGATTCCTGCCTGTCCAAGAATCAGGGTTTCAAGTCTGTTGTTTATTTGTTTGTGTGCGCTTTAATAAACCTCGGTGCCTCTGCACTGTGCCTGAGGGCCTGCAGAGCCCCACACCCAGGAGTGGGCAGTCCAGTGGGACACGGGTTGGACAGTGTTTCCTTGTGTTGCCAAACAGACCCAGATGGACAATGGGGAGAGAGTCCAGTACCCAGATGTCCTTGAAATCACTGCGCAGCCTCTGTATCTTCAGAGAGCAACAGGGTCTTAACTCTTCAAACTGGTGTTGGACCAGAGCTAGTGTGGGCCTGGGAAGTCCTTTCTGGCCTGATTACTGTTTCTCAGTTTGTTTGTTTGCTTGCTTGCTTGTTTTTTTCTCTGAAGTAAGAGGCATTATTAGGCGAGGGACAAATGGAGTCCGAGATCCAGACAGTTTGCCAAGTGTGTGTGAGGAGGGTTCAGACGTTACTGTGGGCCCTCAGACACCCTGATGTATGGATACCTGAATGACAAGGCCACAGGCTGGCCACCAATCTGAAAGGGGGCGGCCCCACAGAGACCCGAGGAGGGGACACTCCTGTCCCAGCAAGCCCCGGTCAGCAGCGTTCTTGCCTCTTAGGTGAGGCCTTGACCCAACCATATGATCTTATAACACCTAGTCTGGTAAGTGGGAAATCAATAGATTTTTAGATGGTTCATGAACTGGCTTCTACGGCCCATTTGAGGACTCTTTCTCAGCATCTCAAATTTGTCATTTAGGAAGTTGACTACAGTTGTGACTTGATTGTTCCAAGCCCTCTTCAGCCCTTTAGCCCTGCTCAATTGTCTTTCCGGAGGGCAAGTTCCTAGAAGGACTAGAAATTACAAGATACACATCACCTTCTCCTTCTGGAACCTAGAGAGAGGCAGAAGGAGATGTAGGCACTGACTTTCTCCTGCTCAAGAGGAAGGCTGTTGTTTGTATTGAGATAAAACAGACAAACCAGAAGAACAATCACAACAACAAGACAATGCATCTTGCTAGTCTGTCCTGTAGGTCATGCTCAGGATTGCTGGGATGAGCATCTGGCCCATCCCACTGGTTGCCTTTGCTCTGTGCCCCTGGAAAGTGGCAGTGATGATCTCCCTGGGTTCTTGTGAGGATCAAAAAAAACTGTGGATGTAAAACCAGTTTGAGAAACTAAAAATATCTGCAAGTAAGGGTTAGCTCTGCTCCCTGTGACACTACTGTGACCCAGAGTGAGTAGACACTGGCTATCCGGATGATTCTTCGGTCTTCAAGAAACTCATCCCATTGACTCATATAGAACTCAGAACCTTGAGTTCTATTTTTTTTAACGTTTTTAATTTATTT
Organism: Prionailurus bengalensis; assembly: GCF_016509475.1. Lineage (NCBI taxonomy): Eukaryota > Metazoa > Chordata > Mammalia > Carnivora > Felidae > Prionailurus > Prionailurus bengalensis. The sequence continues at coordinate 23,400,069 of NC_057348.1, forward strand.
TTGAGAGAGAGAGCATGTGGGGGACGGGCAGAGAGAGAGAGAGAGAAAGAGAGAGGGAGACAGAGGATCCAAAGCAGGCTCTGTGCTGACAGCAGAGAGTCTGATGAACCTGTGAGATCATGACCTAAGCCAAAGTCAGACACTTAACTGATAAAGCCACCTAGGCACTCCAAAAGTTCCATTGTCTTAGGGTCTTGTACCTGCCTACCCTGTCCAAGAAGACGGCATTTGTTAAGGTCCAACTGTCCAGATATACTCTTGGATAGGGCTAGAAAGCTTTTCGAATTTCTGTTTTTAAATAAGGCATACAGAGAAAAGTGCCAAGCTGTGGGGAGAGTGCTAGAGAATATAAAGTCCCTGCCGCAGAACTAACTGGTACTAGCATCAGCCTGCTACACTGAGGTGCCACCTCCTGTCACCACCATCTGCTTTGGAAGCACGTGGATTCTAGTCCGAGGACTCTGTCCCTGCCTCTGCAACCATCAATGTCAGCAGTGAATCTTGTGCATTCCGTGTGGCCTCTTGGAACACCTGTAGCACACAAAGGCAGTCTAAGCGATGACTGCTTCACAGCTTCCATGTGACCCACAGAGAACAAAAGAAGCTCCCGAGATTTAAAAATCCCATATACTTGATGGAGCCATTTTCAGTTTACATACTGTATACATAACTCTGATAGAATCGCGGTGAGTATAAGTTTATAGATGAGTAAATGGGGCTCAGAGATTCAGTGATTGACCCAAGTAATTCACCCAAGGTCATTCGTCTGTGCCTAAAACCTAAACTGGTCTCACACAACACCACAACAGCCCCTAGTATATACAGGTAGGCTTTCATCTTACCTAGAAAGATCTATCTTCCTGAAGAACATTTTCAGAGATTCTGTAGAACCAACTCTCTCCTTCTACTTCCTTCTGAATCACCACTTGGTAGTTATCAGGGACCTACAGGGTTTCCTGGCAACCAGACCCTCTCATGTGAACACCAAAGCCAATGGAGATCATGCCCTGCAGGCTCCTGCTCGCTGCCCTGGTGCCAGCGTGGTCTGGTCCTGGGCAGCAGCCACTGGGCACTCAGTAATGCCGTGTTCCAAGCCTGTCGCCTGCCTTCCTCAAATGTCTCCATCAGTCTAAGTGAAAACCACCTCACACCTCCTAACCAAGCTATTAGCCTCACCTTCCAGGACTGGAAAGGGGCCCCCGGTACCATTAACTGCTGCATGAGAAGGGCACCTTCCTCCCCGTAGTTATATGCATCCCACCACCAAATAGGACTGCCACAAGTGAAAATGCTTGGTTGTGTCATGGCCCAGTGTGGAATACAGCTGTTCATCCCACGGAGGACTAGATAGCAGAGTCTGCTTCACACACCTATCGCAGTCAGGTTTATGAAAAATCTCGTGTCTGATGGGGAAAAAAAAAGCAGAAGGTCACATTTCAATTTTTGTGAGTCCTATTGATTGTAGGATCAGGAAACATTACCACTGAATATACCGGTGCCAGGAGGAGCTTGTCTGTGACCTCAAGCCTGGAACTCCCTACGCCCAGCACTGAATAACTCAAGAGGTCCATGCATCATCAGTTGGCCTTTTGAATGACAGCAGAGAGCCTTTACATAGGAACGTGGCCATACTGATGTGGCAATTTGAAAGAATTGAGAAATACTGTTTAGAAAAGTTTCAGCAAATTGCTTTTAATACTTGAGGAGCTCTTATCTGAATATGAGATTTGATTTATCATGTGATCATTAAGCACATGCTGAGTGCCTGATGAGTGCCAGGCCCTGGAAATGTCAAGAAAAATAATGTCTCTGCCCTTAGAGAGGAATTAGAACATACTAGTGTAAGTTAGAAGGAGGTGTATTTCTATGCTGAGAACTTCAAGGGTGGCCTCCAATGGCACGGGCTTCCTCTAGAAGGGAGCTTTGCATCTTAGAAAGAGATCAAGAGATCAGTGCCTGGCCATACCCTAAAACTACAGAATGCTTTCCTGAGTTAGAAGACAATTCAAGTAGTTTCTAATAACCCAACTTGTTACAACTTAGCATATAAATTCAACCCTACTATAACAATGGAGAATATTTGAGTATTTCTCTCCATGGTCTGTGTGATCCAACTTCACACTGCAAACTGATGGATAGAACATGGTGCCATTTCTGGTTCAATCAGTGGCCTTTTCCCTGCATACACATTGTCCCCTGATTGCTGTCCTTTCCATCCCTTGATTGCTCTCCCTTGCTGCAAGATCTCTGAAGACTGTGGACTAGCCAGGCAGTCATTTCCTCCCCCGAGTTATACTGTCTCAGCCAAGATGAGGCACTTGGGAGAGTAAACATGAGTCTTTGGAGATAAGTGAAGCAAACAAACATTCGCTGGAACTTGGGGATGTGTAAGTCTCTGTGAAGGGAGCCAAAATGGGAACCAAAGCTTCTTTCCTCAGAGACTTCAGGAGGTTTGGGATGGGGACATGACAGAGCAGATAAGACCAAGGAAAGAGAAGGCCATGTGAGAGACCAAGGCTGTGGGGCAGGAACTTGCTAATGTCTCTGTGGATTTGTATGGTGGGTGGGATTTGAGGCACACTGTGAAGGGAATATGATTTTGAAAGGAAGAAACGGGGAAGAGAGTGCAGGTAGGCCTCAGGAGAGAGAGAAGCACTGTGGGCAGTGGGCGCAGGAGGCTGGGCAAGGTAAAGGATTTACAGACAGCTGGAGCAGTCCTGTTGGCTGGAGAGCAGGTGGTGGAGGGAGGGAGGGAGCAAGGATATCCATAGGGCCCACTGCTACCTCTGTTATACTTTTTCTCAGAAGAGTGAAGTCTACTTAATTTGATCTTTCCAAGGATATGTGATCATGTATGGATTGTAAGGCAAGACAGCTTTCCGACTACCCTTTCTTTGGTCTTGTGATACGATTTCTGGAGGTTTTGCTTGCTTGCGTTAGATGCTAAGATGATTCGTTCACTGGATATACTAGGAAAAATTATTTCACCCACGGACAGTCTGACTGCTGGAGTTCTACAGGGTAATTCTGAGCCATCTGGGGTGCATGATGCTACACAGATTCTCTCTGCACTGAGAAAGCCAACACTGTTTTCACCTGACAAAGGTGGTTGGGACATACCCACATCCGGCTTTTCCTTGCTGAGTGGTGCCATGATCCTTCTCCTCCCCCACCTCCTCCCTCCTCCTCCCCGTCCCCCTCTTTCTTCTTCCTTTCCAGTTTTATTGAGAAATAATTGGCGTATAATTGTATATGTTTCAGACGTACAGCATGATGATTTGGTTTACATATATTGTGAAATGATTACTGCAGTAGGTTTACTTCACATCTCTCATCTCATATAGATACAATAAAAAGAAAAGAATAAAAATTCTCCTGGTGATGAGAACCCTTAGGAAATATTCTCTTCACAGCTTGATTGTAGGTCACACGGCAGTGTTAGCTGTAGTCCCCAGGTTGTCTTATAACCTTCTTGTCATTCCCCATCCCCCAACCCCTGCCCCTTGTAACCACAAATCTGATCTCTTTTTTTGAGTTTGGTAGTTTTTTGGTTTTTGCTTGTTTGTCTTTGTTTCTTTGTTTTTAGCTTCCACATGTGAGATCCTACAGTGTTTGTCTTTTTCTGTCTGACTTATTTCCCTTAGCTTAATGCTTTCAAGTTCCATCCATGTTGTGGCCAATGGTAGGATTTTCTCATTTTTGTGGCTGAATAATATTCCATTGTGTGGAATGTGTGGTATATATGCCACCACTTCTTTATCCATTCATCCTTTGATAGACACTCAGGTTGTTTCCATATCTCGGCTGTTGTAAATAATGCTGCAGTGAATGGAAAATATCTTTTTGAGTTAGGGTTTTTGTTTCCATTGTATATATTCCCAGTAGAATTGCTGGATCAGATGGTAGTCTTATTTTTAATTTTTTGAGGAACCGCCATATTGTTTTCCATGGTGGCTGGCTGTACCAATTTACGAAGTGCACCAGCGTTCTCTTTTTTCCATACCCTCACCAACATTTGTTATCTCTTGTCTTCTTGGTGATAGCCACCCTAACATGTGTGAGGTGATATCTCATTTTGGTTTTGATTTGCATTTCCCTAATGACGAGTGATGCTGAGCATCTTTTCATGTTCCTGTTGGCCATTTGTATATCTTCTTTGGAAAAATGAAAGGGTATGTTGCTCACTTTTTAATTGGATTATTTGTGGTTTTTTGACATGTTCTTATTCCTTTCCATTTCCAGGGATTTCCTGAAAGCTGGAGACAAGGAGAACATTTTTAACGCAGATCATTTCCCTCTCTGGTACCGAAGAGCTGCGGAGCAGATTCCAGGGAGCTTCGTCTACTCCATCCCGTTCAGCACAGGTGGGGGTCCTTGTTAGAGTTGGGACTCTGTCTGTCTGGTCCTGCTGGCCCGGGCATTGCATGCAGAGTGTAGTGGGGGCCATCTGAATGCTGGAGGGAGCCAAGTTCTGTCTTGAGGACCAATGCTGAATATTGGCCCAGCACTGAACCATTGACCTGTTTCATAAATACAATGGCCCCAAGTAAAATGAAGCTTTTGCTTAACTGAAGTGTGAAAAGAGCATTTCACAAAGCAGGACTGGTACTTTTTACTGTGTGGAATTTGAATACAAACATCTCAGTAGATTTTTTTTAATGTTATCATGGCCCCACTTGGAGAAAATTCATGCAGACATACCATCCTTTGCCAGAACTTTCAGTGAATCACATCACTTTGGAGGCCCACAGTCTCCCCATCAGAAACTAAATTGATTCAAATCAACATGCAGGAGTGAGCGCTGAGATTTTTGTGTAGACTTGTGATATCCTGACAGAGGGCTGCAGTGACCCAGGAAAAGCGCATAACCTGTGATTTTTCTAGTCCTAAGATTTTATATTATAAAAAAACTAAGGTTGCCTCCCTCCAAAAAAGAACTGAACACCATCTTATTTCAACCATGTTTAGAAGCAAAACACACTGAACATACTTTTCAATTGTCCTTGGCTTTTTCTTGTCTCACGCAGCTGATAGTTTTTGGTGCTCATTTTGTGGAAGGCTCTGACTGTGCCTTGTAGCAACTTCAGAGATGAATAAGACCTAGTTCTATAAACTTGGATTGCTTTAGACACTTCAGTCTATACTTATGTTTTATATTAGAGCCACCGTATTAGTCTTTTTCAAGCATTCCAAAATCAGCCCTAGTGGCGGTTTTCTGGTGCTTAGTGTCAAAGCCCCTTCCTTGGTTCTTAGCACTTGCTCATTTCCATGAATGAAAACATCTTCAGAAAGAGTGCTTTCAAAATTTGCAGAAGACACGTTGGCAAGAGTTATCTAATAACTAGTTGCATGGACTCGTTAGGAAGAGAGTCTCTCATTCATGAAGATATTCAAGGAAAGGCCAAATGCTACTGTAGAAATTCCCTGAGCAGGTAGAATTTTAGAGGAGATTATCAATTAGTTTCCTTCCAGGAAAAACTGAAATTCTTGGAGTCTGTACTCCTTTGTACCCATGGCCACACACACGTGTGTTCTCAGATACAAATGTCCGGGTGACTAAGACTCTTTCTTTATGTTTGTTTGGATGACACTTTATTGCTGAAAATACCAACCGAGAGAACAGTGAACTTTCTCATTCTGCTGCAAACCTGTCAACGTCTTCTCTTATCATGCAATCTCATGCTCCTTTCTTTGTCTTGGGATTCTAAGAAAAAAAAAAAGAAAAAAAAGAACTTAGCTTGCTAGATTTGGACTGGAAGCAAGCATGAAGTTCTTCTTTTCCGGCAGGGTGGATTTTGCTCAAAACTGGACAAAGAAAAGGAGCAGTCAGAAAAAAGAGCAATCCCCGAAGTGTTCTGTGTGTGTGTGCTTATGAATGATGGCCCCTTGTATGGGTTTCTTCTTTTACTCTTCACCATTTTCCCTACAGAGACTTATGTCTGGGAAAAACAAATTCTGGCTAATTGAGGCTGTTGTAGAATTGGTTTTTGGCAAGTGGGGTTGTCAAAGGAATTTACCTTGTTCGTGATAAAGTTAAGGATGACTTCACATCTTAGGAGATTTCATTCTTCCTTTTGGTTCGGAGAATGTAACATCACCAAGTACAAGTGTTATGATGAAGCTGTCTTATTGTTTCTACCATGTGTTGATTACCTGCACACATTGGAAAACAAGCTGGTTTTTATTACTGCTTAGGCTTGAGCCAGGAGAAGGTTCTCAGTTGCTTCAGTCATAAGCGTATTCAAATTCAGGTCTGCCCTCTCCATTTCCCAGTTCATATTGGATTCCATTCATGGAACACCTTTTATAAGGCAAGCATTGTGCTAACAATTATCAACCAAGGTGGGAGGGGGGGGTGGTTGAAACCTGTGCTCAGGGTCTTTTAATTTATGGATATTGGAGCCATTGTTAGTAATTGCAAATGTCTTCATACTAATGCCTTATTGTTACCACATTAATAAGAGTTTGGAGTAAGGATTGAATTCCAAGTCTATCCCTGATTGGAATGGTTTTGCTAAGAAAAACTGGTCTTGAAATTAGAATTTTATAACTCAGTAAAGTTGTAACGAACAAACCAAAACTAAAGTTCCCAACTTGTAAAACAGTTTCAAAACTTTATCTCCTGTAGCTCTCCACAGCTGTATTTAGAGAGGCAGTGTAAATATGATCACTAACACAAGTAAACACTGTAATTAGTAACCACAAATCACAAGAGAAATGTGGTCCCTCCAGTGGTGCTTAATAATTTTGATGTGAAAAGGCTGGACACCCCCCCCCCCGCCCCCAGTGTGGCAGTCATAACTCAGTGCACTGATTCCTTCAGCTGACAGGACTGTCTACACAGCACCTGTGGCCTAACAGAGTTGGCCAACTCTGAGTCTGGGAACCATGCACTAACACAATCTGCAGAATTGGTGGCCATGGGCCATATGATTACTCTCTTAACCTGGGCACACAACCATCTCCATTTTTGTTGTGATGGTTTTTCTTCTTTCAGGAATAGTCAACAAAAGCAATGTGGTGACAGCGAGTACCTCCATCCAGCTCCTCGATGAACGGAAATCTCCTGTGGTAGCAGGTAAAGGATGGATTTCAGTCAATTAATAGAAATAAGCATGGCATCCATTTATCTGGCCAATGAGCTGCTTCTATGCAGCATGTTTATTCTTCACAAAATAAGTTTTGAAAGGAACCAAAAGCTAACACGTACTTCTTCCTTAGCTTGGTGTTATCTTCACCAATTCAGGATTCTGACTGGTTGTGTTTGTTGTGACAACAAAAATCTTTCCCAGTACTCTTATTCTCAAACCAGTAAGAAATTGTTGGTGCATGCAGAGGAGAATTTCTTGAAAGTTGGCAGTGTGCTCATTTAAAGTAAGCTCCATATCTCCCACTGCTACATCATTAGGATAACAGTGGGCATACTAGGCAATTGTGGGTTTGTTTTAGGCACACACGAGCCGAAATGTGCCTTCTCTGGAGAGCCTGAGATTTTTACCTCTCTCATCCTGCTGAGGAATTGAAGTTAGATGTATCTGTAGGTGCCGGCTTTGGGACCAGGTGAACGCCAAACCATTTCATGATGGAGGGTCTTAAATTGTCAAAGAAACCCTGGCTCTGGCTTTTGCCATCTCTCTCACTCTCAAGAATGTCAGTAGACATCTGTGGCCGGCGATGGGCTTTCATTGGTGGTGTTTGGCCTAAAGGGCTGGAAACTGCCACAGGTGCTCCTTTGGGGACAGCTGCTGACAAAAATGGAGTCTACGGGCTTGTCTGGCATGTGGTCTATTTCTGACATTGTCGTATCCATTGGCGGAGGGTGGATGAGACCCTCCAAATTCCATCCTGATATTGGCTAGGTTTACCAAAGGGAGTTGTTCTGCTTCCAGACAACCTCTCTCAGTAAGTTGTACTGTAGGGGGCTTTGAACATCAACTGCTGTGTCTGCACACCATGAATATTTGTGGGAAGGATTGCAAATGGAGCAGATAGTTTTGAGTGTGGTTGTTCTCTGGCTGGAAAACACCAGGCTTCTTTCCCCACTTTATTTCTGACTTAGTCTATGTGTCATCATTGTATTAGCAGGGATCGAAAGACCTGGGGGCAATTTCCCTGGTTATTCCTGGCTTTTTGGATACGGCAAGGAAGACTGTCTTATGTATCTGACCTGTAGATCATCTTGAACTAGGCAGACCTGTAACTAATCAGCCAGGAGATCAGGGCTCTGAGGATTCACAGCTTCTGTCTTTAAATTTTGTCACTTAGCATCTCATGTTCCTTGAAGAAAGTAGGAGACAGGATCATGTAACTTAGCAGGGTTTATTTTTGCTCAAAGGAAGTCAGCCTTCCTTACCTCTAGGGTGACCCAGCCAGCTAGTTCTGGAGGCATGTTATCTCCCTGGAACAGGGCCACGTGCAGCAGCTGTCAAAGATGTGGCCTGACCAAAGTGACTGGCCAACTGTTTGGAAGTTTCTTAAAACCTTTTCATGGGGTGCCTGGGTGGCTCAGTTGGTTAAGCATCTGACTTTGGCTCGGGTCATGATCGTGGTCTGTGAGTTTGAGCCTCGCATCGGGCTCCGTGCTGTCAGCTCAGAGCCTGGAGCCTGCTTCGGATTCTGTGTCTCCCTCTCTCTCTGCCTTTCCCCCACTCATACTCTGTTTCTCTCTGTCTCTCAAAAATGAATAAATGTTAAAAAAAATTAAAAAAATTAAAAACCTTTTCCTTAGTTTTCTCATTCAGTCATCATGAAGGATGCTCTGTGTCAGCCCTAAGGTGGTGGTGCCCATCCCAGCCACTTTTGTCTAAGCTTGCAAACTAAGCTCAAATGTTTCCAAATGCCTATTGTTTTGTCAATGTCTGTTTGGCTCAGTATGGATGAAATGTGGACTCAGCCTGGGTACCGTGTATCGAGTCTGGAGAAGAACGTGAGTTTTCCAAAATGGTTCATTTGTCTATGCTGGTCTACTGTTGAGTTACACAGATGGCCAGAGAACACAGGCAGCTCACAAGACACGGTTTGTCCAGCTGTGAGTGGGTGGAAGAGACGGTCCTCCTGTTTACTGCTACTCAGTGTGTGTCAACTGGTCCCTGTCTTCATAAGATAATTACAGAGCAAGACGAAGAAGCAAGGTTATCGAAGAAGCTGTATTTAGTACTTACCTTTTAAAACTGGTAGTTATTAACCTTCTTTTTAAAAGTGTGTTTGGTAGGTGTAGGATAAAACAGATTTGCTCAGTTTGATCTTGAAGGCTGCCATGGAGGAGGCACCATGAAGGCAATGACCTCAAGAGGACCTTTCTGTCGCCAAAAGCAGAGTGGCCTCCTCAGCACTTCCCACAGATTGCATTGACTCTGACTCACCCATCCTGTCACTGTGTGATTAGTTTCGGTAACTTTCTTCTGTGTGTTTTCCTCAAATTAAGTAGACATTGTTTACTACTCTAAAGTAAAAAAGGTCATTTTAATTGGGGAAGAAGCCTTGTTTTGGCAAGTGAGGATGAATATGTGAGCAGGCCTGCTTCCCCACCAGTGTGCCTCCAACTGCAGATGGAATACGGCCAACTGGCAGTAATTTGGGGTCTCAATGAAATCCTTGTGTTCAATTGAAAAGTATATGGAAGGAAAGGTGTACAACTTTGCAAATCATTATCAAGGATACCTTTGAAAGGCCAGCTCTCAAGCCTGTTCGGGTGTTCTCATGTTCACTGGCTCTCAGTGTCTGTTTGGGACAGAAAGAGTTTCTTGTTTTGTTTTGTTTTTGCTTTATCCTCTTTCTTTCTTTCTTTTGTCTTGTTTTATTTTTTAAACAAAACATTTAGATACTCATCTGTCAATGACATCTTTGCAGAAAGGGCAGTCAAACTGGGAAGGATTCCATTTATGCGTCAGCCTGGTGCATAAATGGGCCCCATCCATCTTTTTGGCCCATGACATTGCTTACAGTCCTTCTCTGGAGGGACCTGCCAGCTTTCCAGCTGCCACTAGTGTGCTGAATTTTCTTACTTGCTTTCCCACTGCAAAGGAAGAAATGGTAGGACTTTCTCTTTGGCTTACCAAGTCTCTCCAGAGCCCTGGAGCCTCCTGTGTATGACAAACCTCTCCTCCATTTTTCTGTTCTTATTAGCAATGCAAACCATGGACTGTGAAGTCCATATAGGTTTGTCACTCACTCTGTAACTTACTAAATATGTGGTCTTGGGTCTCCGAAGGTCTATCTCAAATAACATTGGGATCATTACCTCTTTCACCTTACTCTGGCTTGATTTGGGGGTAAAATGAGAAAACAAAATACTGGACTATGAAGAAGTATAAAAATGCTAGAATTTGGGGGAACCTATTTTTACCTTCAAGCTTATTCATTCATTCACTCATTTATTCATTGAATATTTCCTGACCTCCTTCCTTTACCAAGCACTCTAGATATACATGAATAAGATCCAGGCTCCATAATGACATTCCCTTCTTCCCTCCAAACACATGTAAAATAGCAGTTATTTTTAAAGCCATGTCCACACAGGACAGGTGAAGAGAAAAGCTGGATAATTACCTAGAAGGTCCTGGAGGTAAAAAACTTTGTTCTTTTCACCTCCTGTTCCTCAGAACAGAACCCCTGTTCTGAAGTATAGTAGATTAAGCCTCAATAAGAATTCTATAAATTGAGTTGAACTTGTAGAAACCTGTTTTGCCCTCATTTTGTTATTACTGACTTGAGTTCCATAAATTACTTAGATCATGGTGTTAATTCCCTATGCTGTTCTTCGTGGGACACTGGGCCATATCGGCCAACAGTCACAGGCACTGATTCTACCATTAGAGGATGGAAATGACATAGAGAAAGAAACGCACAGAGGGAAGAATTGAGCCATCAGGGAAGGTGTAACTATGCAGGGAACTTCTTCCCTCCTTGGACAGTTTGTCTGATCCCCTCCACCCCCCATTGTCCTTCTGGACTCTAACAATACACAGTACATAATCTCAGTTTTTCTAAATAAGTTCAGGATTGGGGATTTTTTAAATAACAGAAAATAAATTCTGATTTTTTTTGCATTTGCTTTAAAATGTAAATTTTAGCACATCAAAATCTAAAACCTCTTCTCCAAATGTGCCAGTTTGATTTCTTAAATGAAATGAAAAACCTCTCCAAAGGCAAGGACTGTCCCAATTACCTTTTTATCCCCAGCGCTGAGCACAAAGGAGGTTGACATGTGGTAAATGTGTCAAAACAGTAGATGAATCAAGGAAAATGGGCTTCATTTTCATCTGCTCTGCGTAGGTCCATAAGTTTACAAGTTTTACCATCCACATGATGGGAACACAGTATTTGACTGAAACTCTAAGAGAAGTAGGCAGCAGCTAAAACTCCAATCCATGCCCTGGTGATATGATGCAGACCATGATGGATATTTTAAGAAATAGAAAAACTGTGTAGTACTCCATCCTAATGGCAGCTGTGCTGGCCCAGTAGTTAATCTCTATGTCAGTAAATGTCTTTTCTGAGGTCTGAGCATTAAAGTGATATTTATAATAGCCAATCTGATCATCAACATAAAGAAAACTAGATTAGAGACCATGGAGGCATTGTTTTCCTACAGAAACAGTTTTTAAAACAGATTTTAAGTATAAAATTTGATTATTTTTAGTAAATAAATAATTGAGTGGGAGCAGGGCTCTGACCTCCTGGTCTGCTTCTCTGCAAGAAACACAGGTCATGTTAAATTCATTCATTGGGGGAAATTTGAAAATGTGGGTTATGTGATCTAATTTGCATAATTCTAGACAGTATAATAAGGGGAATGCTTGATATTAGGACAGATGATCTCATTTTAACCAGCTAATTAGGAAAGAGATGAAATTCCCATTGACCACTATCTATTGTCAGGTATATGATATTTAAACTGCACGGACTATTTCATATGTACTCTTCATTAGAACTGGATGAATAATGTTGGCAAAATGTTATAGGCAGATACTTAGTTTAACAACATTCCTTTGATGGGATTTCACATATTTGATATAAATGAGTTATCTAGTGTGGCAGGAATTGAGTCAAGTGTGCGTAGATAAGCCTCTAGTTTGTCAGATCTGAGCAAAGGGAGTGTTTTATCTCCGCAGACATTTAGTACTTACTGATTAAACCAGTAATTCTCAACCAGGGTCACTTCCCTCACACCCATGGGGCAGTTGATTGCATGCAGAGACGTTTTTGTCACAACTGGCTAAAGGGGGGTGCTACCAGCCTCTAGTGGGTCCAGGTCAGGAATGCTGCTATGTATCCTCTGAGGCTCATGACAGCCCCTCCAAACAACAAGGAATTATCTGGTCCAAAATGTCAGGAGGGGAGAGATTGAGAAATGACGGGCAAATGTCAACTTTTAGTGCTTTCAAATTCACTGCTTTCCCTTCTTGGGCTCCTTTATAAATGATTTTGTTTTATTTTTTTATTGTGTAATTAAATTATTCAGTAAATGTGTATCTAGCATCTACCGTGTATGTTGTGCTGGGGATACAGCTGTGAACAGCCACCCTAGACATCACTGTGGAGTGTATTGAGGGATTGTTGGTTGATACGATAGGAGGGCGCCGTCAGCATGCCGTACCCGGAGGCCGGGGGACAGCTGCCCGAGGAAGAATCCTTCCACCCAGATGCCACGGCACTCCCTGAAGATACTGAGACAAACCAAGTTGCTGCCAATGGAGAGCTTCCATATGTGTAGGACATATAGATCACAGACAAGTATTGCATGAATGGAGGGAGGGAGGGGGGAAGGAGCCAGGCAGACTGGTAGTGGTAAATGCTCTATAGAGAATAGACCAGGATAAAGAGATGAGGTGAGGCTGGCAGTGGCAAAGGCAGGGATGTGTGCCCATCTTCACACATGTACGTTTGGCTGTGTGGTAGGGGCAGTGCTTCTCCAGATCAGGGGATAGGGTGGGTCAGGGAAGGCCCGACATGAGCAGAGTCCTAAATGGTGAGATGCAGCCATCTGCAAAGATCTGTGGGCAGGGCATTCCAGGCAGACAGAACAAACTTGTCCAGGAATCTTGAATGAGATCCCTCACACATGTTGTAGCCATGTTCCAGGTGGGTACTCTGAGACACGGACAAGCCTCTCGGGTTTCAGGGGTATTTGCTGGGATCTTAAAGCAGGACTGATGGGCAGGTGGGCAGATGACCCAGGGAGAGGTGGGGAACCCAAGGCAGTTCTTCATTATAAATATTAGCTATAAGATAGGGCTTTTCTATGTGTTTGGCATTTGGTTCTCTCTCTCTCTCTCTCTCTCTCTCTCTCTCTCTCTCTCTTTCCTTTTTTAAGCTGACAAACAGGAACAGTGCAGGGGCAAAAAGAGGTCTAAGCCAGTATGACTGACAACAGCAAACCTCATAGAAATGGATTAATGATGTAGCTACTAATTATGCCATAGATCAAGTCTGCCACAGAGAACAGCTGCCCCGCATGCCATGGTAGCCAGGGATGGGGGCGCGGTAAGGACTTCTGCTCCAGGAATAAAAATAGCCCAGAAGTTTGAGAAACTGGATCCCATGTGCTAACTCTCCAGGACACTCACTGCCAAGAGTCACTGTCCTTTTATAAACCTTATCAAAAGCTCCAACATGTCCTCCACCCAAAAATCAGCAGCAGAACTTTCGGATAACAGGTCCTCACCCCTGCTTGTGTGTGTTCTGAATCAGTAAGCAAAGACCCTTCTTTTTGAGGTCATGGTGTGATTTGGGCATTAAAGCCAATGTGAACCGAGGGTTTGGCAGTGAGCCCAGGGCCGTTTCGCCCCTCTTGTAAAATGAGGTTGACTGGTGCTTCAGCCGGATTTCTAACAGCCTAGTTTTTAAAGATGGGGATTTGTTTCATCATCACAGAAAAGGAAAGAACTGACTGATAATGGAGAATTACTTACACCCAGATGCTGTCTTGGGGGACCTCTGGGGTTCTTGTTGAGAGAAATAAATTTGCTTATAAATAAATACACGTACAGTGTTTGGCAAATGCCTCCAGTGAGTGCTCAATCATGAGTAGCTGCTAAACTGTCATTACTATTGCTTCTGTTGTTAGAATGATGGTTGGCTACACCCGCCACTACTCACTAGCCAGTGCTTATTGTCATGTGCTGTTCTCTGTGAGAACTTGCATAGGAAATACCATTACAGTATCTTGACATGTTTCACAAAACTTTGAAACTCACACTTTCATGTCCCCATGTACCCAGAGGTTGGCCAGCTGCAGCCCATGGGACCAAATCTAGGCTGCAGTCTATTTTGTTTGGTTTTCTTATAGCTTCATTGAGATATATTTCACATACTGTAAAAACTCACCCACATAAAGTATACAGTGTATTGGATTTTAGTGTATTGAAAGAGTTGTGCAACCATCGCCACAATCTAATTTTAGAACAATTTCAACATCCCACAAAGAACCCCTTGTACACACACAGTCTCATTCTTGATATCTTATTCCCTACCCCAGCCACAGGATACCACAAATCTACTTTATGTCTCTATGGATTTGCCTTTTCTGGACTTTGCAGATAAATGGAATCACAACAGTACGTGGCCTTGTGTGATCAGCTTCTTTTACTTAGCTTAATGTTTTCAAGGTCAATCCATATTGTAGCATGTGTCAATACTTTGGGTTTTTTTTTTGTATTGCCAAATGATATTCTATTGTTTGTACATACACCATTTTATTTATCCATTCATCAGTTTATGGACATTTGGGCTCCCACCTTTTAGCTATTCATAATGTTGATATGAACACTCATGGACAGTGGACATGGACAAGTTTTTGTGTTGACACATATTTCCGTTTGCCTTGTGTAGACACCTAAGAGTGGAATTTTGGCATCATATGGTAATTCTATGTTTGATATTTTGAAGAGCTATCAAGCTGTTTTCCAGAGTGGCTCCACCATTTTACGGTCTCACCAGCAACGTATGAGGGTTCCAATTTTTCCACATCTTGATCAACACTTGCTATTGTCTGTCTTCTTTATTTTAGCCATCCTGGTGGGTGTGAAACGATTTGCATTTCCCTAATAACTAATTATGCTGAGCATCTTTTCATGTGCTACTTGAATTTGCTCATAAGAGAAATTTATTTTCAGATCCTTTGCCCATATTTAAGTTACATTATGTGTCTTTTTATTATTGAGATATGAGTTCCTTACATATTCTGGATATAAGTACTTTGTCTGATGTCTACCAGCTGTTTTTGTAAATGACATTTTATTGAAATACAGCCATGCCCTTATTGTCTATGGATGCCTTTCTGCTAAAATGGCAGACCTCAGTAGTTGGATAGAGACCTTATGGACTATAAAGCCAAGAATATTTAAAAAAATTTTAATGTGTATTTATTCATTTTTTGAGAGACAGAGTGTGAGTGGGAAGGGGCAGAGAGAGGGAAACAGAGAATCCGAAACAGGTGCCAGGCTCTGAGCTGTCAGAACAGAGCCAGACGCGGGGCTCGAACTCACAAACCATGAGATCATGACCTGAGCCGAAGTCAGACGCTTAACCAACCGAGCCACCCCTTTTTTTTTTAATGTGTATTTTAAAGCTAAGATATTTAATACCTGGCTCTTTATAGACAAAAGTTGCCAACTCTTGCTTTAGAAAAAATATGTCACAATCTATTTTTTTTTTAAAAACACAAAACACTGATTTGTTCCTTCATTTATTTAACATCTTTTTATTTTATAAAAATGAAGTGGATTTTTAAATCAGAGGCTATGTAAGTAAATGTTGAAGACCGAGCTTCATGTATCAGAAGGTGCCCATCAGTTGTGCCTAATGTTTTTGTATATGTGGTTACACAGAAATCCCAATCAAAGATCCTAAGCGTTCTAAAAATATATGCTCTCATTGTCAGTCAAGACAGTGATTTACTTAATCTTCGCTCTAGTTTATAAACCTCTGAACAGTGTAATCAGCATAATGCTCGGTAGAGCATTGGAAATGCCCTCACATGCTTTGGAAAAACAGTTTATGGGATTTTTTCCCCCCCAGCATGGATCATGAGAGATTTGGGGATTTATTTAGTTGCCTTTATCCAGGCAAATCTCCTAGTGACCTTGTTGGGATCTTGATCTTATTTAAGACTAGAATATGTGACTCATGCTAAGTCAAGTGCCCACAGAGGAAAAGTGAGCTGACCTGAATCTCCCCTCCTGGAGAAGGATGGACATCAGCAGAGTCTGCAGTAGGAGCATAAATGCTCTGCCAGTCAGTCCGAGGACTCTCTTACTCATGGAAAATGCTTTGGCTGGTTGGTGGTGGGAAAGGGGGACAGTGCGGATCAGAGACTTGCACCCACCAAGAGCTCCTGGGTTCTATTCTGGATGAAAATTTCTACGTGAGACCAGGATAAGTGTCTAATTGTCATTCCTACTTTAAGAACAAATTATATGTGACCAGGGTGAGGCCGATGGGAGTGTATGATTGTCTTTAAACAAAAAAAGAAAATTTTGGAATGAAACCATAGTTTATGGTCATTTTCCATGCTTTTGCTTCACTAGCCTACTCCTACCAACTTCCAGATTTGTGCTGGTATAGTCAGGTTTTTAAGCCAAAATTATTTTTGTTATTGAATTATTTTGTGTCATGCATTTCTAGGTCTCTTATGCCATAGGATTTTTCCACATGTCCCCTCCTTCATTCTCTCCAGAACCCACCCCAGACAAGTTTCATCCGCAGTGAAGCACTTCTCAAGGTCACCTATAACCTCCACATTATGGAATCCAGCTACAAATATTTATTATCTTATAGTTTCCACGAGTCAGGGATCTGGGTGAAGCTTAACTGGGTCATCAGGCTCAGGGTCTCTCACAAAGGCTGCAGTCAAGGTACTGGCCCAGGGTCTTTCACGAGGGTGCAGCGAAAATGTTGTTGGGGCTGTGGTCTTATCTGAAGGCTCAGCAAACAGAGGAAATGCTTCCGCAGTCACTCATGAGAAGCTTAGCAGCTGGTTGTTGGTCAGCCACCATCCTGACATCCTCACCATGTGACTGTCTCCACAGATGTTGACTTTCCTCAGAACAAGCAGGAGAGAATGAACACAATGGGAGCCAGAGTTTTTTTGTTACTTAGTCCTGGAAGTGATATTCTATGATGTGTACCTCATATTCTTTTTGCTAGAACAAGTCACTGGTTCCAGCCCACCCTCAAGGGGAGGCAGTTCAAAAAGGGCATGAGTACCTTCAAGAATCATCTGAAAAGCTGCCACAACCCACAGGGTCCTACATGATTGGACTCCTCGTTACCCTCTAACCTCAGCTCCTTCTGCCTCTACTTTTGTTCACTTGGCCACATTACCTTTACACTGTTCTTCAAACACATTAAATGTGCTCATATGTCAGGGCCTTTGGACCTGCTGTGCCTTCTCCCTGGGACAGTTTCCCTCCAGATATCTTCACCACTGGTTCTATCTTCTCCTTCCGGTTTCTGCTCAACTATTTTCTGAGGGGATTTCATGATCACCAAGTATAAAACAGAAACTCTTCCTCTCCCATATCCCCAGTACTCTGTGCCCGTCATACCTACTTCTCCACCACTTGATGTACATAGATTTTATGTCATTATCTTCTCCTTCTGGGAGATGTTAAGTTCCATGGGGCATATGCTTTATAGCTCTTATTCCCTCCTTCATCTCTGATACTTAGAAAATTGCCTGGCATGCAGAAGGTGCTTAGAAATTTATCAAATTATTTGACTTTGCATTGTTTTGTAACCATATTAACTAAACCAGACATACCCCTAACTTTAACTGATTTGGTGCTTATTGCTCGCACTTGAATGGCAGGACTCCACATTTTTCAGTTCTTCTCACATTTCTCCTCCCCCTTCCCCTTCCCCTTGTTTTTATAATTCATCCCTTGATCAATTAAAGTAGGTCTTGAGTCATTTTTCTTCAAAAACAATGCATGGATGGCATGCTCCCTAAACGGTTGCGTATCTGAGAATTGCAAGCTCAGTCTGGTTCCTTGTTAAGTGTCGTTTTTTTTGTTTGGTTTCTAGACTTTGGAATATTTAATTTTTCTTTAAAGTTTGAAAATTTTACCAGAATCCATTTGTTTCATTTATGTGTTTTTTTCTCTAATTTATACTGATTGAGACTTTCATGTACCAGGCAATAAGCTAGACTAACTTTTAATATTTTTTCCATTGATCTCTCTTATAAGAAGCCCTTCTCAATCTATATAATTGGAGTTTTTCTTTAGCTCAGGAAAGATGTCTTCTCAGGTTTTCTTTCCTTCTGTTTGGCAGGTTCTAATCTGTTTATTGGGAAAACCAAGTATCCATATTTTAGTTCTTTACCATTTCTCCTTCATTTCTATCATCTTCTGTTGCTTTCATCTGTATTTTTTCTTTTGAATTCCAGGAGTGAATATGCCTGTAATAGTGTTCTATATCACTGATTCAATATGTCCTAATGTTTCTTCTGTACCTCTGATGGTGACTATGGAAGATTTTATTCATTTATTATTTACTATTATTAGCCATTATTATTTTATTATTTGTCATTATTTTATGATTGTTTGCAATTATTTACTCCTTCCTTTCTTTTTTTTTTAAGTTTATTTATTTTGAGAGAGAGTACATATGCGCACACAGACAGGGGAGGGGCAGAGAAAGGGGGGCAGAGAAAGAATCCCAAGCAGGCTTCTGTCAGCAAGGAACCCGACATGGAGCTTAAACCCACAAACTGTGAAATCATGACCTGAGCTGAAATGAAGACTCAGACGCTTAACCGACAGAGCCACCCAAGAGCCCCTCCTTCTTTTCTTATAAGGGGACTGAATATCCTTGCCTATTGATAGGTCACTCCCTGTGCCAAATTACTGGACACTGTATGATTCTGTGCTCCTTAAGTCTGAACTTAGCCATATGACATCTTGTTGCCAATGGAATGTGAGTGGGTATAATGTACACCAAATCCAACCAGAAACTTTAAAAATTGTGCTAGGATATTTTTTGAAATAGATCTTTCATGCTTCTTCTGCATCTTGTGGGCAATGCTGCCTTTGTTCCTTTTTAAAAATATCTTTCAGAAGGTTCTGTTTAGGTTTCTTTCTTAATTTTAATCACCATTAAAATATGGGATGTTTGTGGGATGCTTGGTTGGCTCA
Source organism: Prionailurus bengalensis (assembly GCF_016509475.1). Taxonomy (NCBI): domain Eukaryota; kingdom Metazoa; phylum Chordata; class Mammalia; order Carnivora; family Felidae; genus Prionailurus; species Prionailurus bengalensis. The sequence goes on from NC_057348.1 coordinate 23,419,208, forward strand.
GTCAGTTGAGCATCCAACTTTGGCTCAGGTCATGATCTCACGGTTTGTGAGTTCAAGCCCTGCATTGGGCTCTATGCTGACAGCTTGGAGCCTGGAGTCTGCTTCAGATTCTGTGTCTCCCTCTCTCTCTTCCCCTTCTAGGCTCACACTCTGTCTCTCTCTCCCAAGAATGAATAAACATTTAAAAAAAAATTTTTTTTAATATGGGATGTTTGCTGATGGACAGAGTGAATGACTTCCCCTCAGGGGTCACTTATTGTTGACTTCAAATCACACCTTGGAGACTAAGATAGAAGGCTAGTTGATAGGCACAGCCCCTAAACAAATGTCCAGTGTCTAGGTGTCCTCCATCTAGAGTGGCATTGCAGGACCAGTGAGAGATGCCATGTCCTACTGCCTGGTGATCTGACTACTTAGGTAAACCAAAGTCATCTGTAGTTTTCATTCCTTGTAAGAAACAATAGATAAAAGCTATAGCCCCTACATTGTGCTTATCTTATTGTACTCCCTTCATTTTATCATCCTATTATATGCTACACTGTTGAGATTCTTCATCTCTAGTGGAGGAAGACAGCAAGGTCTTAATGGCAGGTGTTGTAGGACTTAACTGTTCTCAGACATCTTATATGGGAGGAAGTGGTTTCCGTCTGGTTTGTGAAGTCCATGTCTCAGAGGAAAGATACCAGAATAAGGATAGGTTGTACATAGACTGTCTTCCTTTGCATCCCACTCATCTATCTGATGGGCCATATCTCTGCTTTGGATGTTGGGCATCCCTCCTGGAGGCTTGGATCTCATTGACCTGTATTCTCAGTTTCTAGATCCTCATAACTTTTTTTCAACTTTGTATTCATGAGTATTTCAATGGGCAACACTTCTTATTAGGCAGCGTCTAATTTCATCATTTTCTCAAGTAGCTGCGAGAGAGTGTGGCTGAATTTCTACATTCCCATTCTAAGAACATCTTTTCCAGCTCAGCAGAGTCATGGGTGATATAAGGACCTTCATTTTCCTCGGCCTTTTCATCTGATTTACCGGGTCTTGGTGAGACCAGAGTTCTGGCAGTGACACACTGGCTGGTGGATCGGTTTCTTTTCTCTGCCATATTTTAAGGTCAGTGCTAGCAGTGCCAGGAAAGCATCTCAACTGTGACTTCTTCAAACCAGTCACATCCCAGAAAGTGTCCAGATCCTGCATCCAAATTCCTGCTCCACTACTTACTAATGGTGTGAACTTGAACAAATAATCCAAATCCAGTGATTTTGTTTCTTTATCTGTAATGTAGCAGTAAAATGTCCACATTTTTTAAGTTTATTTATTTTTGAGAGAGAGAGAGAGAGAGAGAGAGAGAGAGAGAGAGAGAGAGAGAGAGAGAGAAGTTACAGAGAGAGGGGGAAACAGAGGCTCCAAAGTAGGCTCTGCACTGAGAGAGAGCAGAGATCTCAATGCAGGGCTCAAACTCACGAACCATGAGATCATGACCTGAACCTAAGTCAGATGCTCAACTGACTGAGCCACCCAGGCGCCCCAAATGCCTACATGTTTTGGTCAATACGAGGCTTAGAGAAAATGAAAGCATTACACTTGGGAAACAACTGGCACAAATTGGGTGCTCAATAAACGTTGAGTGCAGGACTATAATTAATATCATAATGCCATAGTCTGTTATTGTGGTTCACACTGATATTTGATATCAGTTCATATTGATATTGTGGTTCACACAGAATGCATGAAGAATAATGGGGGTTTGGTTGTATAATCCATGTTAACCCCATGCTCCTGCACCTGCATTTGTCAAACCAATAATTAATTATCTGTGTGACTTTGGAAAAGTCCCATTCCTTTTCCATGCTTCTAGTTCCCATTTGTAAACTAAGGACACAGAACTATATCAGGGTAGAAAACAGGTTTAATCTTTATTGTTAACTCTAGGTAATCAGTACTGGGGACTGAAAATACAGATTTAAAAGGATTCTGAGGCAGTGGCTGAGCTCAGGAGATGAATTTTCCGTGATCTATTCTCAATGCCTAACATGGGTAGGGAGGCTGGTCACAGCTATCCCAAATTTGTCAGGTCTAAACTAAATGTTCTCTAGGGATTGTCTCAACTCCCAATCTTCTAGTTCCTTTTCTGGGTCTTCTTGATGGGCCTTTGTAATTGGTGACATCCTGATAATAAATGGATATTTACTACCAGTGGAGTGAGAAGTTAAGAATCTGAAAGGAGAGTGGTAGACAATGAAGCCGCTTCTCCAAATGGAAATAGAGTTTCTTTGAGACTTCATTGCAATTAGAGCAATAAGAAAGAAAGAAAGAAAGAAAGAAAGAAAGAAAGAAAGAAAGCAAGCAAGCAAGCAAGCTTGCCTGGGATTCTCACTCTCCCTCTTCCTCTGCCCCTTCCCTGCTCATGAGCGTGCACCCTCTTTTGATAGTTCCCTAAAGTTATGCATATAAACCACATCCCAGTGATGCCATGTAGGGTTTGGAACATCATTTGCTGGTAGGTTTCTGTCCATTAACATTTAGCAATGGATACACTAGTGGGTTTAACCAAACCAGAAAGAGTTATTTCCTGATTTCCAGTTAAAAGTTATAGGTTTCTAGCAGTCATAGTTATATTAATGTGTACCACACATAGATTATTTTAGAAATTGATTTATCTACTTCCTTTGATATTTAGGATCTAAGACAAGAGTGTCTTATTTCTGGGGTAACTTGGTTAACTCGGGTAATGGGACTGGACTTTTATGAATCTTCAGGAGGAAATCATGTGAATCACTTCTCAGTCTTGGAATTTTGTGAGGAAGAATAAAACACCCAGTTGTCCACTGGGCAGTTTATCCATCGTAAGCACAACATTCTCCCTGCAAGTCAGGGGTATTTGCCTTAATTGTAAAAGCTTTTCAGGCATCAGTTTCCCGCGAGGTCTTCTCTCTCTACAGTTTCTATTTGCAGGCAGGGTCTATTCTTTATACTTCCTTTTTATATGCCTCACTTCAGACAGCTGTAGCATCCGTTGGGTCCTGCTATTGTAAATTTGTGATCTCAGGCAAGACCAAAATCACCAGTCTGTAGTCATACGGTTCCACTCAGTATGATGAGAAACAATATTTTAGACGGTTTTCTCAGAATCCATCCATACCATGCATGAATTTTGTCCACAACGTGCCTTTATCAAGGCTCTATGATAGAAGGGCATTTGTATAGGGGGATTTATGAATATGACAGCAGCAATAAGCAGCTGAAAATAATCTATGAGGCGTTTTCAAATTACCCCTCATGAGCTGTAGTCATTGTGAAAGATAATTTGTGGTTCTCACAGAATACCCTGCAAATTGGGTCTTTCATCTGCGATGTTTTTTGTAGTTGAAACATTTCATTTCTCATATTAGCAAGTGATAACTCTGCATTTGTTAATCTAAACAATTTGATTTATATTTTTCTGTGCTGAGAGGCTGTTGACATTTCAGGGTAAGTAATTATTTTCATTGCCAACTGCTGTTTGTGGTGACTGTAGGCAAAAGATCGAAATCTGAATATACATAGGCATTGTTTTAATCATTTGCCTTAAAGACTATTCATAAAACAGGAATCTGTTTGCCTGAGTTATCGTCTGTACTTAGAAATCTAGTAGGACATGGGTGTTGATGAGTGAGGATTCTAGCCACATTCAGGCTTTTCTGCGGCATATTGGAAGCTCTCTCATGTAACCACTGTGGGTGGGGGATCGGGGTTGACCTGCAGTGTCACCAAACCTCCGGCAGAACACTGTGCACTCACGATCTTAAGTCACAGTGGTGAGAGGAAGCACGTGTTATTGGCCTGGGTACCACCCAGCTTTTGTAACACTTGTTCAAGTATCTCAGAGCTGGTTGCCAGGATTACATGACCGATGCTCACAAAAACACCTCTCACCGTGCCTGGTACCTAGTGCAAGCTCTGGAAAGGTTTGGTGAAATTGGGACAACATATGAAAAGATCTTCTAAATTTCCTTTCTTGTGTTGCCTTCTTGGCCAAGGACTTACAGCCCAGGTCAAGGGCAAGAATGAGTTTTTTCACCTGGAAGTAACCACTGTGTCCTTAGACTGGATGCTTAGCCTTGCCCACTGAAGTGCCTCCCAAGGCAGAGCAGAAAAGAGGCCCCAGGGCTTGGGATGGAGTTGTTGGAACAGCCAGCTTTCTCTGGGGTCTGTTTTTGATCTTAAAATCCATGATGAGTTTTCAATCTACTTTCAACATATCGAGGTTTATTTTAACATTCAGAAAAAAATTAACATCAAAGTTGATACGTGCCCCCCTCCCCCGCTGCCCCCAGAAAATCATTTAGCAAAATTGCTGCTCTAAGAAGATGGTCCATCTTTAGCTTGTGGTATGTGGGGCCCACACTAGTTGTGAGTCTCTGTGGGCAGGTGTAGATGGCCTCTGTGATGATTAGGGGTGCATAGGTGTGTGTCCTGCAAGGTGGGCTGTGGTAGGTTCATGCGTATTTCCCTTGGCCTCTTTATACTATTGGCCAAGGCTCTGACTGCATCAGACAGGGAGAAAATAAATAACTCCTGCCTGTGTGGACCTCCCATTCACATTCCAGGTTAGGGAATGGACTACTAATTTAGGATCCAAACTGAGTTTTACATGGCCTGAAGGAGTGAATGTAGAGCCAGTGCCCTGAATGGCAAATGTGTTTTATCCTTTGAACCAATTCCAATTGATTAGTTCTGGTTGCCTACAGTGCTGTCTTAAGAAGGCATCTGTGTTGCATCAAGGCTCAGCTGGGAGGAGTGCTGGGATTGATTAGCGATGTCTGTCAAGGCCTCTGGAGGGACAGCTGACCCTATATTTGCCATTCTCTGCTTTTGACATGTCCTTAACTCCTCTCTGTAAAATGATTTTAATACTAACAGGTGACTCTAAGTGTGAGATACGGATTCATGAGAGAGAGCAGGTAGATGACATTTTAAGAAAACCTAACATGAGAAAATGCAAATTTACAAAATACATAAATCTGGAGCCAATTATTGCCATTACAGAAAGATTCCATGAAAGGTTCCTTTAAATAGCGAGCTCCCCTACTGCATTAAAATGATGATTTAATTTACAAAAATTCACTTTGCATGCAACTCTTCAGGACTGTGTCCATGGAGTAAAGCAGGCCACACCTGATTTTTTTAAACCTCGGCCCAAACAATATTCAGGATGGCTGCTGCCACCTAACTTGAGTCTCTTGATGATTTCCACTCTCCCCAGACTTCCTTCCTACTTCCTACCCCAGAGTGTTGAGTAGACAATCTGGGTGGTGGTCAACAGCTGCTGGCTTCCACCCTGCCACGGCTGCATTTCATTAGTGGGTAAACTGATTGCTCCGAGTATGTTTATGTGTGGGTGTGGTTGTACAAGTCTGTGCACTCGGTGCACTATGTATGTAGATACAGATACACACAAGCCATTATCTTGCTCTCAGCCCACCCTAAATTTGTTCCTGCTGTAAGAGTTATAAATGGAAGGTTCCAATCGCCTGGTGGATACAGCCTTCTGGTAACATGTGCCCTGGATTCCAGCTCCCCATCCTCTTAGTGTTTGTTTATATGTTATTTACCCTTGCATCAGAAAACTTCCCCAGACCCTGAGCCTGAGTCCCATTATCCAGACATGGAACCCTCCTCTTCCTCTGTGGCCTCGAAAGCCCCAAATGGTTTTCTGATTTAGAAAATTAAATATAATCTGACTCTTGTGGCAAGCTATGCAATTCCCAACCAACAGACTCTCCCATTAAATATATAACATGCAGAACATCTAAAAGTATCACTGATCTCACATGAATTTGAATTATAGAGGCATTCAGTGCCCCTCGGGTAAGATAGCCAGCTTCTTCCCAGGCACTCAAAATTGGGCAGTTTTCCAGTGGACCATAAAGCTCCCGGGAATGCTGACTAGTGCGTGTGTTTGAATTTCTGATGCTCTTTAAAGCCACGTAAGTCAGGGAAGAGTACCTGAGAGGTAGATCTTCCCTTTCGCGGGGTATGGCCTTCCCCCACACAGAGTAACTGCAGTAACTTCTCAGACGCAGAGCACAAGTATTGTCTCTGTTTCAACATGGTATTTTTTAAATCTCAACATAATTTTTCCCTGGGGATGTTTTTTGTTTTCCTTTTGAAAAAAGCAAAATGAGACAGTCACAGTGAACGCATCAGCCCAACTCCACACTTTCTTCTGGCCTAACGTGATTCTTCCTCTTTGAGGTGGAGGCTTTCAGGCTTGTGGGAGGTCATGCGGCCCTTTCCCTTCCATCTTCACAGGCTCGTCCGTCTGAGCCAAGCGCCCCCCATTGTACTGCGCTGTGACAGCCGCATAGGTACAGCCGTAGATGGCGGCCACCAGCATCATGAGACACACGATCCCACACACAACCCCGGTGATGACGACGGTGGCCACCGCATGACGCAGGTTAACCGGCCTCGGCTTGGGTTTGAGCTCACATTCCGAGTGGTCTCGCTGCCCCGTGCTGGGGCTCTCAGGAGACCCAGGGCCCGGCCGGTGGGCAGAACCCAGCTGCTGCACCCCCCATGTCCCCACACCCAGAGAAGGGAAAGGGCAGGGCTGGTACAGCTCGTGAGGGATCTTCAGGAGGTCCTTCCCCTTCCAGGTGTCGGGTGACGCACAGGTGACACTGTCTGTTATTCCCCCTTTAAAAAACAAAAGCAAAGGCTGACAACAGAGCCTGGTAGGACTGGATTCCAAAATCCTCAGCCTGCAAAAGCTTAGGTAGATATGATTTATAAAGCACCTTTTTCCCCATCTTTGGAGTCAAAGGACTTTATAATTTTAGGATTTCTAAGTTGGCTAAATGCTAGAAACGTTACACACTAAATGGGCAATTATGTATGACCAAGAATTCGTTAGAATCCAAGTCACTGCTACCTGATAAATGCTGAGGGAAAAGCCCTGTAGAAGCTGACAAGAAGGGGAACTGGAGGCCAACCTGAGGCACAACATGCCTGCCACTCATCACCACCACCCCCCAAAGAACCCCGCCCCACGAGACAGGTACTGTACCAAATTCCCACCAGAAATCTGAAACAACAGGTAAATGAAATAAATGTCCTTTGCTGTGATGTTATGTGTTAATTACAAAGACCCCATGTGTCTACCACCTGTCTTCAGTGATGCCAAAAGGGAAGGTCAATGGCCTTTTGAGTGTTTGTGTGTCTTTGACAGTAATATTAGTTTAATTCATGGGATTAAGTACAATTAATGTGTCTCCTCGGGCCTTGGAACATTCAGTAATTTGAGTACCGAACTTTCCAGCACGTTATTAGAGCCAGTTTCCATTCTCTGTAAGGTGATTGATTTCCTCAGGTATGTAGACTAGTGTTGTTCAGGGGTGGGGGGTGGATTTGGGTGCCCAGCAATTGTTTTCTAGAAAGAGTACTGAGCTAACAGATTTCATTCTGGCCACATATGACCACTGATTTACTGTTTGACCTCTGGCAAATTGATTTCTCTGGTTAGATCTTTTGCCATTAAAACACCGTATTTGTATCTGATTTGATAGTTTACAAAGTGGTGCTAGAGAAGTCCTCACAACTGTGCTCTAATGGGTAATTCTTGTCCAAGGTCACCCAGGCCATAAGTGGGTGGATCAGCACTCAAACCCTGCCCTTCCTCTTGATCCCAGTTTTCCCACTGCACTCACAGCCTCTCTCCACCTCCTCCTCCCTTTTCTCCCTCTCCTCTGGAACCTCTTGAGGTCAGTGGAGTAAACACAATGACCTTCAGTTAGGCTCTTTGACCAGTCAGAACTTGGCTTGCATGACCTCAGCTCCCCCAGCTTAGCTCCCCCAGCTGCCATGAACTCCTCCCCCAGGATGGCTGTGAAGCCTGGCACCACTCTTGGCCAAGTTAGGTTCTTTGTACACACCACAGGTGGATTATGGAATTATGCGAGAAAAATCACATGCAGGAGACGGTCACTTCAATGTAATTATAACCTGTTGCACAGCTTCCATCCATTGTCTGGGTCTCATAAGCAGAGTCCTACAAGGCCCTGTGAGTAGATGGAGCCATTTTGTAGTGCAAGCATTATCATGGCCCAGGTCACACTGGGATTAGTGGCTATGGCAAAATTCAACCCATACTTTTTGGTCACCACTGCTTGAAACTGAATGGCCTATGACTAATGTCTCTTAGGTCCCTCCTGGCTTCTTCAGTAATCCCCTGAGGCAAGAGCCCCAACTCTAAAGCAAAAAGGTATCAGAAGTATTTCTTCCTTTCCTGAGCTCATATGCAGGAGGCCAGAGGTACAGGGTGGTTGCTCCTGATGAGCCCTAGGTGCCCTTAGGCTATGCTGAGACTATAGATCCCTGTCTCATGGACCATTTCATGCCTCTGCCCAGCAACTTGTTATAAGACAGAAGGCCACAGAGACTGAAATGAAGTCTGAGAAGAAGTAATGACATTTAAACTGGCCAAAGAACACTGAGACACCCCCCCAGGGAAAGAAAGGCTGCCAGCCATGGGACCCACAATTCTACCAGCTGACCCATTCTTAGACTGGGGTGGTCCATCCCATCACTCCAGGCTTACACAGTATCTTCTCCAGTTTAAAGCTTCCTTATGATCAGTATTAGGGTGGGGCTCATGGCCTTGGGACCCAGAGTGCTGAAGAAATACACAGGCTGGAGCCAGGGACATCCTGGAAGTCAGAGGCTATGGCCACCAAGAGCTCCCTGTCACCTGTGCAGCTGTGTCCTTGGGATTCACCTCCCAGCCTTCCACTACCATCTCCTCAGCCATGACCCCAAAAGGCAAATCTGCTGATGACAGCTTGAGTGTCATCAAGGGAAAGGCCCCCTCCCTTCTAGATTCATAGCAGCTGATAATGCAAGAAGCTGCAGCTTGCCGAGCCCTCATTATCCCCTATCTGGCCACCGGTAGCTCTTAACCAGTGTCTTGGAAGAAATTGGATTCAGATTTTGAGTCTGTGACTTAGCTGTGCCACCGTAAGCAAGTACTTGGTCATTCTTTGCCTCTGCTTGCTCATCTGGAAAGTGGGAGGGGAGGGTAATGCTGAAATTCATCTCACAAGATCACTCTGAGGTTCAGTTGGGTGAAGTATGTCAAGTATTTAACACAATACCTAACTGTAAATGTTACAGTTAGCTATTGACAAGAAGATGATTTGAATACTCTTGAATGGAGAAAGAGGAATACAGATTACAAAATCTATGTGCCTCCTTTTGTGAAGGAGATGTTTAGTAGGTATTCATGAAAGCACATTTTTTGGCTCTTGAGCCCACAGGAAGGCAAAATTTCCCCACCCATTGTAGTCAGGTTGGGGACTTAGTTCTGGCCCATGGAAATAATGAATGCCACTTTCAGGCCACAAAACCACCTGCTTAATCCTCCATGTGATCTATTCCCACTTGATGGTGACCGTAGAGGCCACGTGGTAAAGTGGCACCATCAGAAGCTGGAAGGGGCTTATGTCCATGAATGACTGCATGGGACCCAGCCCCACCTCGCCCCTTGGTTCTAACGAGAGTAAGCAACAGACTTTAATTGTGCTCATCACTGACACGGGTGTCATATCCACCAGCCTGTCCTGACTAATACTGTTAGTGTTTGTATTTATTTATGTAGCCTTTAAAAAATAAGGTCTTGACCAATATCTGTTTTGCCTTATTCAGTATCTATTGTTCATGATGCAATCTGAGAATCAGAATGTGCTCCAGGAACTTTCTGGCTTAACTCTGTCAGCTTCCACCTGGTGATGCTGAGAGGTTGGGAGGGACATTAATGTGCCCAGAGGTCAAAGTTTGTGAGTTTGTGGCAGAGTAGGGGAGCTTTCTTCTAGCCCATGCTGCTTCTAGTATCCTGGACCTGGCAACTATCTTTTGTCAAGAAATGTTCTTTGATGAAAACTTTCTGTGATGGTTTAGTGTATGCTTAGAATTTAGTCAGAACACAATTGCTAAAGCCACTTTGCCTCTAGGTGTGAAAAGTTTTAATTGCAGCCTTTTATTAGAATGACTTTTGCCACATTGCATGCCCCCTGTTGTAGGTCAACTTGAAGATTATTTGGCTAGTGATAGGCTATTTGCTGTTACATTGTTGAGAGGGATTCTTAGTTCAGTATTGTATGTCTGAACTCACATTGTGTTCTATCCGCCTTCCCTCTATGTGACAGCTACAACCATCCAGATTTTTCTGATCCCCTAATTCACGTCTATGGCTCTGATAGCTTCCTGAGTTAGAGGCTCAAACATACAGCCACCAACTCAACAGCACCCATAATATATATGGGTATGTATTGGATATATAATGGGCATCCTGAACTTGACTCGCCCCAAATTCAACTCTCGATTTATGGTCTCCCCCATATACTAGCCCACTTGCCAAAGAAGGCAGCATCAAGACCTGCACTGCAACCTGTTCTAACTCAATGCTAGCCTATAATCAATGGGAAGTGGAGGTCTGTCCCTTATCAGCCCCTGGCATCACTATTTATGTGGTTAATCTTATAGGACAATACAAATTGAATTTCCCATAATCTCTCTTTTCTTCATTTCCCATTCCAGTCCATTTGCAATTTCTATCTGTTCAGTATTCCAAGTATCTCCCAAAGTTGGTCATTTCTCGTAACACTGGTCTGAGCTACCATCTTCTTTTCCCTGGGTGACTGAAATCAGTTTCTCCCCTAATCCCCTTGCTGCTGCTTCTGCAGCCTGTTGTCTGTTCTCCCTAGAGTCACCAGAGTCACCTTTTGACATGTAATTAGATATTGTTCCCTTGACTAGAATTCTTTAAGGGATTTCCATTTCATCTAAAATAAAATCCAAATGACTCAGCCCGCTCTGCACATTCCTACCTGATCTGGCCCCTGAGTACTTGTGTTGCCTCATCTCTCTGCTCTCTCAGCCCCCTCCTCTGTTCTAGCCACTTTTCGTCCCTCTTTTGTCTCTCACTCAAGCCAAGCTTACTCCCCTGTCAGAGCTTTTGCACTTTCTATCCTTTTTCCCAATTATCGCATGGCTCATTTCTCCTCCTTGTTCAGGTTCTGCTCACCCATGTCACCTCCTTGGAGAGGTCTTTCCTGTCCTTCCTGTCTGCAGTGGGACCCCCATCCTATCACTGACTCTCCCCTCACCCTTCCTCATTGTTTTCCCAGTGCCAAGTGCTGTCTGAACTTAGATATTTATTGGCCATCTTATTTAACATCTGTTTCTGTTATCAGCTTGTAACCTCCATGATAGTAGAGATTTTCTTGTTCACATTTTCTCATTGCCTAGAAAAGTGCCTGGCACATAAGTGGCACTCAAGTATAGGAATGAATGAATGAATGATGAATGAATGATGCTTGAAAATTAAGAGGAAAGAAGCATTGTGCTACAGAGGAAAGAATGTACGGCCAAGACCCAACAGTCATTCATGCTATTCTTATCTGTGCTTCTACTCCGTCATTTTGGAGAAGTCACTGATCATCTCTGGGCCTCCATTTCCCATTGATTATAGGCTAGCATTGAGTTAGAAGGTTTGGAAAACTTTATTTCTATAAAGATCCAAATAGTTAATATTTTAAGCTTTGCCAAATAGTCTCTGTCACAACTATTCAGCTTTGCCTTTATAGTGCAAAACAGCTAAGGACATGATAAATCAGCCTGGATGTCTCCCAATAAATATTTACAAAAACAGGACTGGGGCTGGATTTTGCCCTTGGGCTGTAGTTTGGTGACCCTCTGGGTGATTTCCAGAGCCCCCATCTTTAATGTTCTAGATTCTTTTTCTTTGATTTTATCATCTGGTGAAGAAATAGTAAAGAACTTTAGAGAGGGGTCCCTATTGCATCCAATTTCAATAACAGTGGTATTTGCTAAAGCAGAAGGGATAATCTTAGGGAAGATTTGTAGCTATCAAATTGGTAGATGCATACACAGGGGGAAACTCCCAAGGAGAGATACCAGGCTGGATCACACTTGAAAATTAGAGTTTGGTGCCACTTTGGAGCTGAGCGGTTATTGAGGGGGTGACTGAATTTCCCTCCTTCTTAGGGGCCTGCAGCTCTCAGATAAGTAATGTTGTTAATCAAAAAGTGGAAAGTTGTCTCCGTGAATCATGTTTGTAGATGCATTTAAATCCTGAATTTAAACAGTCTCTAATGACTCACTGCCTCTCTTGCCATACCATGAAATGACATCAGTGTGAAAAAGCTTACACTGGCCCCTCACACACTCCTCGATGTTCCTTCTAATGCAGACAACAGATGAGGTTCATCCTAGGCCGGTAACACATAGATGAGAGGTTCCAGATAGACGTTACTGACCTTTATAGATAAATTTCTCCAGCCAGAGTTTAAGACTGAGCAGGTGGCAATTGCATTTCCAGAGGTTGTCCTTGAGAAATAAAAGCCTCACGTTGGGCATGGATTCTAGGAGCTCTCGATCAAGCTGCTGAAGCTGGTTTTGTTGAATTGCAAATACCGTCAGGTTTTCCCAAGGCTTACCCAGGGATATGGGAAGGTGGCTTATGTTGTTTGATGACAAATCAAGCTCCCGCAGCTGTGGGAGGGAATGGAAAAGTCTGCTTTCCAGAGAATGCAGGGAGTTCTGGGTTAGGTTTAAGACCTGCAAGTGCTGAAGTCCATGGAAGACTCCAGGGGCCAGATCTGAAAGGGAATTGTTGTACAAGTTCAGGGTCCTGAGGTGTGGCACCGACCTGAATGCAAAAGCAGGGAGCTGGTGTATCTGGTTATCTTGCAAGTGCAGCGTTAGGGTCTGAGGAGGCAAATCGGGAGGGATTTCAGCCAGACCCTGCCGGCTGCAGTCTACAGACCGTGAGGGTGAGTGACAGCGGCACCTCGTGGGGCAGCCACACACCACCCGGAGCAGGAAGATCACACTGGAAAGCAGAAGCAGTTCACCTGCAAGCAACGAAAAGAAATTGAGATCAGAACCAATCTGTAAGTGATGTCAGCGTTTGTCCCCCCTTTGAAATCACAAGTACGGTGACTCGGAGCCAGCTAACATCTACATCTACCTGTACGAGACATTCTGTCACTCCCCATACTTAGGAAAGTCAGGCTGGGCTGGGTTCCTCCCCAGCGTGGTCAGCTGTTGCACAGTCTGTGCTAACTATGGTCAGAGGCCTCGGGAAAAACACTTTCTTGGTGGCTCAGTAATAGGGAGATGGAAGACTGTCAAATAGAAAGGTGAAAAAAATCTTGGGGGGCACATGCCTGTTGTAGGGTGCAGCAGAATTATATGAGGACAGAAGTTTAGAAAAATAGCAGGTCAGTCAGATATTCATATTTCCAAAAGGTATGCTCCAGATCGGTGCCGTCCAATGGAACTTTCTGTGGTGATGGAAAGGCTCTGTATTTGCTGTCTAGTATGGTAGTTGTTAGCTGCATGTGGCTACTGAGCTCTTGAAACACGACTACTGCAACCAAGGAACTGAATTTTTATTTGTATTTAATTTTAACTAATTTAAATTTATTAAAAAAATTTTTTTACATTTATTCATTTTTGAGAAAAAGAGAGCATGAACAGGGGAGGGTCAGAGAGAGAGAGAGAGAGAGAGAGAGAGAGAGAGGGAATCCAAAGCAGGCTCCAGGCTCCAAGCTGTGAGCACAGAGCCCGGCGCAGGGCTGGAACTTAGAAACCGTGAGATCATGACCTGAGCCGAGGTTGGATGCTTAACCAACTGAGCCACCCAGGCGCCCCATTAGTTAATTTAAATTTAAATAGCCACATGGTGGCAGTGGTTACCATATTGGATAGGGTAGGTTTACAGTATTCCTATATATTGATGTCGTGTTTGCAAGTATAATTCCATGAATGATTATCATCTGTACTTTTTATTCAAGAGATTTTAAAAATGCAGAAAAGCATGTAACAAACACCCATATTCCTATAACAAAGTTCTGTCAATCATTCATAGTTTGTCATATTTTTCACCTCTTTTTTCTTTTAACTTAAAGAAACAAAGCATTACTGAAATCCCTTTGATTAGCACCCAAGTGATGTTTTCCAGCATGAACCCTCCTCACCCCTACCATCACCAATATATCCCTCTAGGCCTTTAACAAACAATACTTCATAACAACAACAATAGCAAACAGTCATGTATCCCATGTTTTGAGCCAGGCACCATTATAAGTGCATTATATATATAATCTTATACATTTAATCCTCATGACCTTGTAAATCTGGTTTCATTATTATCCCCATTATAAAGGTAAGGAAACTGAGGCACAGAGAAGCTAAATCATTTGTCCAAGGTCACATAGACAATGAGTAGCAGAATCGTGATTTGAACCCAGTCTGCTTCCAGAGTCTGCCAGGATCCTTATCTGCTATGTTTTACCACCTGTAAAACTTTTATACCCCCCACCCACACGCTACATGATGTTTTATATAGTGTGTTTTAAGACTATATAAATATAGTCCTTGGCACATCTCATTCTGCAATTTACTCTGTTCACTCAAAGCTGACCTATCCATGCAGATATCTAGAGGGTTTGTTCATTCCTTTTAAGTGCTATAGGCAATTCCGCAGTGACACCATGCCAGATTTAATATTTAGCCATTCCCTTACTGGTGGGCATTTGAGTTGCTGCTGCTTGCCTTCACTACAGATGATGCTGCAGAGAGCGGCCTTGCACGGGACAACCTGACCATGCAGAAATTACGAAGAGGGTCTCTGGAATCAACAGGAGCTTCCTCACAAAGTTCAGAGAGGATGCTGGGTTGACATTTTTTTAGATACTGCCAGAGTAGCTATAATTCTTCCTGTTTTGTTCCAGAGATTTGAATTTCAAAATATGGCAAGGACATTTTGTTAAATTGGCAGAGGAATTCACAAGGCCACACATAATATTTAAAACTCAAGATGTTGTCTACGTATAGAGAGAGCTTTTAGAAGAGGTCGTTTGTTTGCTTTGGGCCTTGAGTAGGGAAATAGACAATGTGGCTGTCCAATGCACTGGGCCTCTGAATTCTCTACTGATATGAACAGTGCCTAGGGCAACAGGGAAGATATGTGGAGAGTCTTCTGAAAATTCTGCTTCATTTAGTTTAGCTCAAGGGATATAGAACATCAGAGTCCCCTTCCCTGTTCCAAAATACAAAAGAGCAAAATCCTTGTTTCCCTTTCTGTAATTTTGCAAATAATCTAAATGACTCTTTTCAAAGCCAACACATCTTCCTGGGAGAGAAGAGTCAATGCCTCCACTTTAACTGTGGGGCTCAGGCATCAATTAGTTGCACAAAATCTAATCTGAAGCCAGAGAACAGGATTTCCACAGAGTCCACTAATCTATTAATGAAAGCCTTGTCCTTCTGAGCTTGTATCCAGCTTGTTCCTTCTTCCTTAGGTCCCACTCCCCCACCTGCCCAAGGGGACGATATAT
The DNA here is from genome assembly GCF_016509475.1 of Prionailurus bengalensis. Taxonomy (NCBI): domain Eukaryota; kingdom Metazoa; phylum Chordata; class Mammalia; order Carnivora; family Felidae; genus Prionailurus; species Prionailurus bengalensis. The sequence goes on from NC_057348.1 coordinate 23,434,612, forward strand.
GAACTCCAACTTGAAGCGCTGTATTTTCTATGAAATGGCCTGCAGCAGGCCGACTGCATATCCAACGATAGCTGAGCACATTTGTCCCCACACCCTTCTTTGGACCCAACGTGGCACAAATACACATTCCCCACTAGAGACATTTTCTCAATCTGTTTGGTCTTTAGAGAGATACAACCTGGAAGTAGGCTTCCCACAGATACCTTGCAGAAGGGACCCCTTTCCTCTCACGGACAGAGAACTTTTCTAAGGCAGGAGGGGATTCATCATGGCTCACCTTTCATGACTGAATCTCCGCAAGCTTCCTTGCTGAACCCGTGGCCCACCTCTATTAATCTGCAGATCGACAAACCGAGGGCATGGCAAACCCAGAGCCCAGCTTGTCATTCACTTTTTCTGAATCGCGCTTGTGCTTTTTCTTCAATGCAGCAAAGGGTTGTGGCTTCCAGGAGACTGCTTATTGAAGCAATGCTTCCACCGTCTCCATCTGGCTGGGATTGTTTTCCATAAGAGGATCTTTTGATTGGGCCCCTCTTCTTTCTTAAAGTGTCGGCCTCCCCAAGATCACCCTTGCTTTTCCCATTCAGATGGCGAGCCCCAGAGAGAATGTTTGTCAAACCTCAGTGAACAGCTGTAGCATTCAAACATGACCTCGATGGCTCAGCCTTTTTGATTATTTAATCTGCTTGAAGTCCAGGGCACCGAAATAAAACTGCCTTCTTAATCCGGTGGTGGCTTCTGAATTCTGTTGACTTATTAACCATGCTGTGTCAACCCCCGTCGGGTTGGGGGACGCTCGCCGTGGCTCCTCGATCTGGGGGTCTAGCAACAGAGCCAGCAGAGTGTGTAATATGAGGACAAATTGGCCTGCTGGAGGCTGACACGGTCTCCACAGTGCACTCGTTTCGTCTTATTCAGCCAACGTCCGTAGGGATTAGCTTGTGTTGACAGGGTCTTGATGCTCTGAAATTCATAGTCATGGCTTCCTTTAGTGGACATCACAGTCTCTTCTCACTGGTGCCACAAATACTTCTCAGCTGCTCCTTTGCTTTCTCCCCCCGAACTGACCTTTCGGTTCGCCTGACTTTGGAAATACTTCTCAGTCTTTCATCATTTCCCTGATGCTGAGGTTCTGGCCCTTCCCTCATTTTTCACGTCTGAAACAATAAAGCTGCCCCATGAGCACCAGGTGTCCATGAACTGTGGCTGTTCCCTAGTTGAAGCTGCTGGGAGCTTTCCCACTGGGGACTGGAACATTCTTTGAATGTGCAAATCCCCCCGTCATTTGCTGAGGTGGGGTTTCAGTGTCTGAGGCTTCTCCTCAGCGAGGCCAAAATGCTCCCATGCCCAAGGCGACTGCAAGGAAGGTGAAAACCGTGCTTTTACTGATGTAGCATGAAGTGGCAGTGTAATAGAGCAGTTGAGTGTGGGATTTGGAATTAGATGGGTCTGGATTTGGATTCAGCTTCACCATTCACCAGCCCGATGTCTCTGGGCGAGTGAGTCTCCCTCTGGGATCCTAATAGCCTCATCTTTAACACAGGGATAGTGATATTTTTGGCTTCACAAGATTGCTCCAAGGATTCAATTAAAGCAAGCAATGCGTGTCATGGCCCTGAATGCTTTAGTAAATGTTCACAGTTACCCATGAGAATGCCTGGCAGGACCTCTATGCTGCTAGCGTCCAAAGCACAGCCTTGACTCGACAGGGAGGAGGAAGACGCTGACCAAAGACCAGGATACCTGGGCCCTCATGCCACTCTGGTGGGACCGAGGGAGGAGGACCCTTGTGAATGAAGTTGAAAAACCGGATTGTGACCATCCTTAAGAGCCTGCGCTTTGGGATCCCTTGCCTCCTTTGGCCGTGCCCCTTCCAGTCTCACAGAACCCAATATAACCATCCTGCCCCCTCCCTGAAAAGTCCACTTTACCCAGCCTGCTATCTTTTGTCCTTTTCTGCAACGTTCTTGGAACACCGGTGATACCATGGAGGAAAGTCAGGTGTAGGTAACAGAGAGCCATTTAAATCTTAATAAGGGCTAAATCCTTCCTTCCTCCCTCCTTCCCCTCCTTCCTATGTATTTTCAGGTGCACAGAATTTAGTAATAATCATGCCTAGATGATCTGTGACCAGCGTAGCATTCAGTCATTGATGCATCATCATATAACACACACCTATGAACCTAACTCTCACTCTAAGAACTAGAAAGTTACCAGTAATTTGCATCAACCTGTGTGTCTCTGTCTTTCCCTGGAGTCAGCAAACATTTTTGTGTAAAAGGCCAGATAGTAAACATTTTAGACATTGAGGGCCATACGGTCTCCATACAGTCTCTGTCACAACTGCTCAACCCTGAGGTAGTGCAGAGCCAGCCATGGACAGTCTGTAAAAAAAAAAAAAAAAAAAAAAAAAAGATGTGCCTGTGCTCCAATAAAACTTTATTTACAAAACCAGGTGGAGCACTGGATTGGCACACAGGTCATAGTTTGCAAGCCCTGCTCGAACCCATCCCCTAGCCACTGCCATCACTCTCCTCCACCACCAAGGTTACCCACTCAGCTGCACGTACCCGCCAGCCTGTCTCCTCATCTACAGACTGAGAGGGCTGGAAAGGATGATCTTTAGGGCATTCTCATGTCTGAAACCTTGTCATTCTCATCAGAATGCTTGAGTGGACTTGAAAGAGTCTGTACTTAAAGACGTTAGGGGTCCTGGACAGACAAAGAATTTGACTGACTCTCTGGGTTACAGCAGAGCTGTTTAGCTGTGTCTTGCAGGGTCCAACTAGGGTCCCAGTCTCGTGGACTCCAGGGGCCTGGGAAAGATGAATCCACTGCCAGCACAGCTGAACATAGGGGGCCAGGACACCTGCAGAGAAACTGGAGACAGTCCTGAAACCTGCAGGTAAAGCCAGGGTGTGTGGCTAAGCGAGGAAGCACAGTTTCATGCTGCTTCTACTCTGGAGCTGGGTGACCTTGGGCAAACCACAGGTTCTCTCTGGGCCTGAGCTTCCTCATCTGTAGAAGGCAGATAGTGGCTACCTCATATGACACAAGAAGGATCGAGTGATACATGTTAAGTGCACAGCACGGGTCTGGCAGAGCAAAATGAGCAAAAGTGGCATCTCCTACTAGCCCCACTGAGTCTGGACTGGCTGCTCTCACCTAAAATGTCAATACCCTGGGAACACACAGAGAAACCACACAGCTGATGGGTTCTTAGGAGCAGAGGCTGACCACCCAAAGGGGCTCCTTGTTTCTTTTTTGCTCCTGCTGACTCTAACAGGTGGTTAAAAGATGGGCAGGGCACACTTCGAGGGGAAGCCTCTCGGACATTGAAGGACTTGGATGCGGAGTCTGATTGATTTATTCCGTCTGACCTCAGCCCGGAGAACAAAGGGAGGGAGGGTGACTGGCATGCTAATGCCTGCAGCGCCTTCTCTCCCTTGGGGAGCCAGATCTGAGAGGTGGCAAGACAACTGTGCGTGCAGAAGACTAACAGAGATGCCAGATGTCAGGTCAGGCCAGGCTGCTCTGCGGAGGGGAGGGCTCCACCAGCAGGGTTCCTGGTACCAAGACCCAGTCAAGAGCCCAGTTTCCTACGCAGGAACTTGCTTCAGACACACCCTCGGAATAATATTCTCATTACTGCTGCACTGAGATGTCAAGAATTTCTTAGCTTTATATAAATAAAAATATATAAATGTAAATATAAATTTATACATTATACATTATATATAAATTTATACATTCACATTTATATAAAGCTAAGATATACATATATTTATATTTATATGCTTAGCCCATTGTAAGTCAGAACATTTCCTAATATAGTTAGGAATTTAATGATTTAAAGACCATATGATATAAATTGGTCTTTTTAACATTTCACCTTCCTCCAAAAAAAAAAAAAAAACAACAATTATTAACATTTGGAATCAGTGATGTCTTGAAATCCAGCAAATGGGTAACAGCTCTTTCTCCCAGGTAATATACAACTATTTGTTAGAAATAAGTTAAAGCTAAATATACTCACCCAGGAGGGTATTAGTAATAAATTGTTAGGTTAAATAAAGCAATTTGAATAGGAATATACATTATGTAATGCTATTTATGTTGCAAAAAAAAAGAAAAAAAAGTCAGAGGTGCAGAGGTGGAAAGATTAACCCTAAAGATGTGCATTGATTGTCTGAAGAAAGAATAAGTGGGGAAGGACAGACACCAAACTAATAGTATGAATTGCCCAGAAGGTGGGGATAATTAAGAGAGGAGAATTAACTTTTTCTGTTTATACCTCTGCGTATTCAACTTGCTACAACAAACACGTGTTATATCTGTGATTTTAAAAATACAAAGGAGAAGAGCTGACTTTTGTTAAGCAGAAAGTACAGGGGCATCTTGTTTCCTGGAATATTTGAGATGACTGTTCTCAGTGACCAGCTGAGTTCTGTGTGCTAGTGAGGTGTCCCTAGATCTCCCTGTGCCTCACTCCATGAGAATTAGCCCCAAAAGTGATACGTGTCTTTCTCTGCTAAGTGACTGCCACAAGTGAACAGACCTTATAACACAAGGAATATTTCTCGCAGTTTTAATGTCTGCTTTGGTAAAAGTTGTGGCAAATTACTCCCCCGTCCCCATCAGTGGGCCCCCATCCAAAGCAGGTGCTGCAGTGATCTGGCGCGGGGGAGGCCCCCGGGCCAGTGACAGCTGCTTCCCAGTATAGCTCAGAGAAAGACCTTGGCACCGTAAATTCACACAGAAATTTCATTTGGTTGTGGAAGAAATTTGGCATTTGGAAATATTTCCCTAGGGTTGTAGATGACCAAATGGCACCCATGTATAAAATTTATACAGACCTATATAAAAGACCTCAGTATTATTTCCTTCCTTCCTTGTTTCTTTCTTTTTTTTCTTTTTCTCTTTGGTCTTATAAAACACTTAGCAAGTGAACTAGGAATATATTTTTAAACGGCTATCATATTATTTATTTAGTGCTTACAGTGGGCCAGATGTTGCTGAAGATTTGCACTGATTAAATACAAATCCTTAATGTAACGTAGCTACTATAATGAGTAAACTTCTAGATCTCAGTGGCTTAACACGACTCATTTATTGCTCTTATCACAGTCTAGTGCTGAGGTTACCAGGGGGCCAGGCTTTATGCAGTTATGCAGCCTCCTTCTGTCTTGGTCTTGTCACTGTGCTTTCCTTTTAGTTGTCAGTACCCTCTCCATCAGCTGGCTGACCATGGAAAAAGAAAAGAATCAGGCATGGGCCCTGCCTAGAAACGGTACTACTCACCAGGCTTGCCCTCCATTGGCCAGAATGAAATCACATGACCATATCTAACAGCAAGGGAGACTGGGAAATGTAGTCTCACTGTGTGCCTTAGAAGAAGAGGCATCCTAGAGCATTAGCAATCTCTGCCTCTACACTTTATTTGCAATATCTCACTTAAAGGTGACAACAACTCACTAGCCTGTAAGCTTAAGATGGTTTCTTTTATTTCTTCCCATAGTTTCTACAATACCATTCATTAAATATAATGAATTCATTAAATAAATGTTGAATGTTGAAGGAACAAATGATAAAACTAGGGCACAGAAAAGCAGGGGCACCTGAGTGGCTCAGTCAGTTAAGCATCCAACTTTGGTTCAGGTCATGATCTCATGGTTTGTGGGTTTGAACCCTACATCGGGCTCCGCACTAACATTGCAGAGCCTGCGTGGAATTCGCTTTCTCCCTCTCTCTGCCCTTCCCCGACTAGCACTTTCACTCTCTCTCAAAGTAAATAAATAAAAGAAAAAAAACAACGAAGGCTCATAAAAGTAACTTGCTCAAGGTGTCCAACATATTTATTGCAAATATGCAGATTGTGAGTGGCCGTGTTAAGTAAAATAATCAGGGAACTTACACTTTTATGTATTTAGTGCCTTGAGTTAATTTTCATACAGTCCATTTTTTCTGACAGTAAGCTACAAATTTAATTATCTGGAAGCCCTACCTAACTCAGAAAATAAGAACAAAATCAAGGCTGTTACATGGTTTCTCTAGTGTAAAGGTGGGAAGGATATGTATACCTCTTCATTCTGTCTTGCCTTTTGATAAAGTAAAAATTCCTACATAGGGCTACCTAGGGTCATTCAGCATATGTGCCTATCCATAGAGTTTAAACTCTCTTTACCTGGCCTTGACATATTTGATAAAATTGGTGGAGTAGTAGACATGAAATGTGTACCTTCAACCTCTCTAAAACTAAGGAAGACAACGGCCAAGTGTATGAGACTGCTTTCCAGTGTCCACTTGTCCACAGAACCCAGGTCTGAGCTAAGGTGCCATGGGAACTAGAAAAGACATAGCACGTTGACCCTTGGCCTTCAAAGAACTTACCTGTTTGTGGGGTGCTATTGAGCAATCTTTATTTATTATATCAGAGTCAACGCTAATCATCTCATCACCTTGAATCTGTTACCCTTGAGAAGACTGCACATGACTTTATTGGACCCTAACACCATCCAGGTCTCCAGGAGCCACATCTCAGAAGTCCTTTGGCTAGTAGCAGAGGCAGACCTAGATGGTGTTTTGGTTTAGTTTGGTTTGGCTTGATTTGGTTTTGGCCCATCAACTCTGCATTGCCAAGGTTAGAGGAAAATCAGACTTCACATTTCAGTGTCTTGCAAACCTCAGCCTTCCAGCACTCAGTTTGCCTGCATTTGGGACGTATGCGAAGATAAAGATGCATCTGAGATAAGTATGATTAAAGGTAATTAGTGAGCTCATGCGGCTGGTGGAATAAACACAGACAGATGCTGGTTGATAGAAAGCTAACAAAGAAACAAAAAGACCAAGAAACATGGCAGCTTAGGAAGCTTGGCCAAAGCCGCACACTGACACACTGTTTTACTTAGATCTTTTGATGGGCCGCTTTTGTCTCTGCCCCAGGAATATAAATTGGAATCAAATTTATGTTCATGTTAGATTGTTTACTCACGTTATACACATAAAATGAGTGTTCTGTGCAGTTCTTCTTGGTGAATTTATATTTGCTTTTGTACTTCTATGATAACATGATAGTCCAGGTTCTGAAATAGATGGCAATGTGTTTTCATATTTTCAAGTTACAGTTTAGTGTGCGTACATTATGATACAATAATGAATCTGTGTTTTGCCTTTTTCTAAGATTCGCTCTATGTTAACTGTTGGATACCTGTTGCTTGGAAATGTTCTAGAAAACACAATTGTCTCAGGCAGGACTTACATCGTAACCCACTAGTTCTAGATCCGGGACTGTTCAGAACTCCTTTTCCTTATTCCAGACTTCACCTGCCCCATTATTTCATTTTAGAACAGTGTCCCTATTAAAAGCATGGACTATGGAATGAAACCATCCAGGTTCAAAGGCTGCCTCCAACATTTACTGGCTCTGAGAACTTAAAGAAGTCATATAACCTCTCTGATCTTCAATTTCATCATCTGTACAAAGGAACCCAACTGGCAGGTTCGCAGGGAAGGTTAAATAATATTTTTATGTAAGAATGTGAGAAAAAAAAAGGCTTTGCACATAGCAATAAACATTAGCTATTATCTTCTCTATTATTCTGTCTGTATGGCATGTACCAACTAGACACTCAGGCTGCAAGCGCTTAACACTAATCTATTTGGAACAAAAATAAGGAAGTTAAGGCAAAGGAGCATTTTGTTTGTGTGACAGAGTTCACCATCTTCTTGGATTATGAAGCACGCATATGTATGTGTTATCTGACTAGAATCAATTCAATCTAAATGAGTTTGTGCTGGACATATCTCATTGTCCTCAATATAGCCCCACAGACAAAAGGAAGTTGGTTCTTGATGTCACGTGACCGCACCTTCAGGACGGACGTTCGTTTGCAAAATAAAGGTCCTGTGTTGACATCCGTGCAGCTTCCAACCACATTTTAAGGGGCAGGGCAACTCCCCATTCTGGTGCGGGAGTGATGTTCTTCTCCTTTCACTTCATCCAAGAAGCCCACTTGGGCCACCTGCTATATGCTTGTGCTGTTGCTTTTTCAGGGGTTTGTCCACTGATCTTTCCTCTAGCCAGCGCCCCTCCACCCCGCCCTGTAGGAGGCCCCTTACCCCATCCCTGCATAATTAGAGAAAGCATGCAGTCAGCTCCCCAGAGCCGCTTAGCTTTCATCAGGAAGCAGGACTATCGGAGTTTCGAGGTTGATAGGAGTGGAAACATTTGTGTTCAACAAGCAGGCTCCTTCATGTGTTGTCAACATTTCATTTGTGATTCTAATGAGGGCGGAGGAGAAAATAAACTCCGCATACCGCTCTCCACTGCTACAGCTGATGTTTGTAAGTTTCTAGCCATGGCCTTGAGTTGCGTCTATCAGGAAGGCATTTGGAAAAGCAGCTGTGTGCCACTGCTGAGTGTGAGCGAGAGCTAAGATGGTTAAATCGACTGAGGCAGTCCTGAGAATGGGAAGTGTACACGTTTACTTCTCAGAGACTGGAATTTCTATTCCTATTGGTGCTTTAAATGTCTCCAAAAGGTGAAAGCACTCTTACGTTAAAAGCAGGGTGTATTAGAGGTACTCTCATTCTTGACCCCTGGCTCCTCTTATCTCTGAAAGTCTGCCACCGATTTCGTGTCCAGCGTATCTGCTGAGTGCTCCTTACCTATTAAGTTCCACATTGAGGGATTTTCTAGGCCTGAAAATAAGACACAAGAAAATAAGTGGACCTGCAACCCAATGCCACTCTGGTCCAGCGAGGAGACAGACATCCGTGACACAGCCACACAAATATCCGAGAAACCACAGCCCTGCAAAGGGCCGGGAAGAGGAGATACATGGTGCTGTCATAGAACAGAGTCAGGGGATCTGATTGGGGACCGGGGGCACCACCCTTTGTATGTTATAACCCGGCTGCAATCTGAAGGGTGGAGAAGGGAAGGGACCAGGGCCGTTCCGGGTAAAGACACGGCCTCAGGCCGACAGACCAGAGAGAAGGCCCAGAGCCTGAGGAGATCCTGGAAGCCAGTGTGGCCACAGCAGAGAGGGGGAGGGGAGGGCCTCCGTCGAACAAACGCTGGAGGAGGGGTGAAGAGCTGGTGTTGAGCTCCTCGCCTCACCTTCCACTGGGTTTTTAATAAGACTGAAAAGCTGTGCCTCAGACACACGTGCCTCTGTGGGAACGCTGCTGCCCGGGGTCGGGGGCGAGATTAGGGCCCTGCACTACACACTGTGATGACTTGGGGAGGCGCTGTCCCCTCCCACGCAGGGGTCCTTTGACAGGACCGAAACTCGAAACTCGACAGACGCATCCCACCGTCCTCAGAACGCTTCTTGGAGGAGTCTGAGAGGGCCTGGGTTTTGTAGGCATTACGAAATCTCAGTACAAGTTCATCAAATCCTGAGCCGTTACTTACAGTTTGGGATCGTGGCAAGTCTGTTCCACATGTGCCAGAGAGGCGGCAGAATGGAACTGCCATCCCCCACCCAGGTGCCTGAGTCCAGGGTGATGGAGGACGAGCCAGCCCTGCTGACACTCACAGGCTACATTTGGTGCAACAGTACTTTCTCTCCTGAGCTTCGTGTGTATGTCACTGTGGATGTAATACCCAACAGACCAGGGGTGGCAAATAAGTGCCACAGTTACCTGCTTTGTAGGCCCCAGTGGCCCCACCAGCAGCCCCATGGGGCCCAGCATCACCTCAGAATCCTTTTCAGCCCAGGGTCAAAGGCGGCCAGCAGCAGGCAGTGGGTGGCATCATGCTAACATAATCCTAGCTGCTGTTCCTGAAGTAGAGCCTTGCCCTCTGCAAACTTGGCTAATAAGTCTGGCACACAATGCCAAGGGCCACTTTGCTGAGGAGAACACTTAAAGCGTGTCCTAGGAAGCTACGGACCCAGCCCACTACCCCCAGACTTCTACATCCTGTGTAAACTTGCTGCTTTCTCCTTGTCCTTGTGAACATGGTAATTTTTCTACAGTGATAAAAATAAGTGATTTTATTATTATTTTTTTAATGGCCTTGCAAAAACAGAAACAGAATTTTAGGAAGTATCGGGAAGGAGTTAAGTTGTGGCCTGTGCATTTGCACAGGAAAACGATGGTGTGCACTAGAAATGGGATTTCAGAAAAGTCGGGGGCCAGGGTGGCGGGGTGGCACAGGCCTTTTGTGTTCCTGCATTTGGACACGAGTAACCCCCGGGTAAAGCTCCCTGTGACTGCAGGGCGGGGGGGTCGGGGGGGGTGGGTTGTGGGAGCGGCAGGCCAGCAGTGGCCTCATACAGGGTGTCTCATGAAACGCTCTAGCAGAGCATGCCCACAGGCTCAAGAAGACGATACCTGGTCCAGAGGAAGTCCATCAGAAAGAGTAACAAATGTGGACGGCAGTCTGGGATTAGCAGGAAGCTGACTCTGCCTCCCCATTTTGTCCTTCCGCTTCTGTCACATGGGCAGTGACGGGCGCTGTTACTTAGCAGCTTATTCTTTGTTTAGTTCTTTCTCTGTCTAGAAGTTGCTTGCTCTGACAGACATAGAAAGTCCCTAAAAAGAAAGAGTCTCCAACTCAGGGTGCTTACCTGGAGACGATCATGAGTTCCTCCACCAATCCAGGAGTGGAACTGTGATCTTCTACATCTGACTGTGGAAAAACTCAAGTCTTAGGAGGGGTGAGTAACTTGCCAGAGATGAGTTTATGTGTTGTAGAGCTGGGACTTGAACCCCCAACATGCCCACTTTCAAAGCCTTTCAACTCCTGTGCCCTTTGATCTGGACTTATTTTTCCCAGACCCCTCCCTTCACCAGGGGACAAGCCAAGGAAAAGCCCTAAAAGAGACAGCCCATGCAAAACAGACTGGGTAGAAAGAATGCATCCACCCCACCAGGGAAGATGGCCTCCCTTGTAGTTCCCCACTGCCCCATGCTTCTCAAGGCCACTGAAAGAAAGGGCGAGCCTGCCGCCTCTCTGCTGTGACCATGGGTTGGGGAAAGCATTCTGGGGCAGAGGTGAGGAAAGCAGGCTACTTTGTGCATGGAGTTAGCACTAATCTGGTCCATCCCCAGAACACTGCTATCAGTCAGATCTCGGGCATATTCGTCATGGCTGCTCCCCTGTTCAGAAGCTGCCCCCACAGGCCCACCCTCTGTTCATCCTGGGCAGGAAGGGGAGAGTTTCCTTTGATCTGTAGACCGGTAGCAGGAGAAGCATGGCAGTTCATGGACCCCCCCTTGCCCCTCCACCCAGGCGAGTGTTTGGACAGCCATGCAAACAAAGCCCCTTGGCCATGCTTGCTTTAGAACAGCTAGACTGAAGACAGAGCATGGAACAAAGTGGAAGGTGGAATAGCAGCCCCCTTCATACTGAGGACTTGTAGGTCACAGTGCAGAGGAAAGGATGCTGGGACTCAGATAAACAGCTCAGAAAGAAGGCAGAAGACAGATGGGAGGGACCCAACCCACTGGGCGGCTGGACTCCTGTGATCGGGAAGGAAACACACACTCACCATGCTGGTTTCTGGTCTGTCTGAAACCACATGCCCTGAATAAAAGGCATCAGCCTGGAAACAGATCAGCTAGCTTTGGAGATATATCCATAGTTTAAAAAGTAAGACAGGTAGCTCTTGGGAGACCGTAACTGTTTTCTACTTATCCTCCTTTAGAAAGCAAAGTTTTTGAGTCAAGTAATTCTGAGTAGGGAATGTATGTCTTTTAAAAATATATTCAGCTTCCCTATAGTACAGTATACTTTGATATATTGAAATAGAGCTTGCCCCACTCAAATTACTGCCTCGGTGCCTAATGCTGTAAAATTAAACTATTCCTTGCTGATATTTTATTAAGCTTCACCAGCATTTCAGACTCAGACATCTCATGGAGCTTCGGGCCATATGTTTTATATGCTGTCAGAGTGAACTCTGACTTCGGTCCACAAAGCTCCCTTCCCCCATGTCTTTATATAGTACAGGATTTCCAAAAACTTTCATACAGGCCATTTCCAAATTGTGGACTGTTGGAAGTAAATGTCTCTGGTCATATGGGTGTCAATGTCTAAAAAGACAAGAAAAAAAGAAAGAAGGAAAGGAAAATAAGTTGTATTATGAAAAGTTCTTGCTTCCTGGACATTATTTTTGCATTTCTTCTGTGCGTGATACTCTTATTTTTCTCACCATTGTGGGTGTGGGGGGCGGGGTGGGGGAGGATTCGGGGAGTGTAGAATGTTTCTGAAATCCATATGCAGAAAAGGGTATGCGTTCATACACAATGAGTTCACCTCTCTAGCAGGGAGCCAAAGGTACCTGTATGTTTGCATTTGGGGAAATAAATGGATATCGCCATAAATGGCGATCCTCTTAACAAGACTAACTTTGTCACTTAATAAGGGAGATTATTTCATAGATTTAAAACCAGTTAACACATTTAAAACTTGATAAGACAAGGCAATCCTGGTATGTTTCCTGTTCTCCAGTGATTAAAGCAAATCGAACGCTGGACCAGAAGAGGTTTTCCATGGTACAAGTAATGCTGTGAATGTTTCTCCTGGTAATGCAATTAGGAAATATTGGCCCCAGTTAATGAAACTTAAACAAAACATGTTGCCCTCGTCAAACTTGTTCAAGTTGTTAAACAGGCAAAGCCTTGTCCAAAAAGTTAAAAAACAGGGGCATATAGTGTTTCCATGGAAACTCTGTTAAAATACTGATTTGTGGATATGATCATAATCAGCCCCATAATCTAATATGACTGAATTAAATGAAAAAGAATCTCAGTTATGAAGTAAGCCCCCTGTGTAAGAGTATTCTTACACATGCAGAAAACATATGGATCCTGACGGACACTATTTTCAAACTACTTATTGGCACAGAGATGGAGCTTTAAGACTTGGGTTCTGTCTGTCTGTTTTTTTCCCCCCTCCATTCATTGTTCATCAGTTTTATAATGCTGGGATTATGTGGGTGAGCAGTAAATAAAGTCTCGATGACATTTGGATTTTTCAATATGTATCATTGCTCCCCACACAACACCCCATATTGTTCTCATTGTCTTTTGTGACAAGAGAAGGTAACCCATAATATTTAACGGTTTGTGGGACGTTACAAGATTAAGTTTTATTAAGGTCATAATTTCTTCCTGCTAATGGGATCTTGGTAGAATTCTAACTATGAGGTTTCCCATGGATGCCTTTGACCTCTTGAGGGAAGGGCACAAAGCGAGGCTGGATCGAGCGTTCCCCGGGACCCTGGGCAGAAGCTTCAGGGCCACGCCCCAGTCTCCCCACCCCCACAGTTCCACAGCTCAGCTTGCACCTGCCTGGGCGGTGGTAAAAATGGAAACTGCTCACCATGGTATACACTTCAGCCTGGTGGGACAGCAAGGACAGCTAGCTGTCTGTCAGAAAACTTCTTGATTCATTTGGAAACCATTCCACCCAAAAAAGAGCAGAGGTGCTCTTCATGGGCTCAGTTTCCTTCTCGCAAGAATATGTCCTCAATTGTGTACGAACATCAGATGGGGGTTACCGCATAGTTCTTAGCAAGAGTCTGGCAATTACTCACACCTTAGTCATGGCATCCCAGAGCATCTATAGAAAGACTTGTGTGACGGGACAATGATAGGCGAACGTGCCCCTGCCCAGGTGCATCAACACATCTCCTGCCAGCATGGTCCCTGGATATGTGGTCCGTGGGTCCTAAGGTCACAGAGTGTCTGTGACTCACTTTCCAGACAGAGATATGCTACGTGGGGTCAGGCAAAGCTCAGAGATTGGACCCTGGCCCAAAGAGGGAGCAGGACTTGACTTCTCCCTGTCTTCTTCCATCCAGCTCCCAGAGCGGCTATGCCTTCCGGCTACACAGGCCTTATTTGGGCACAGAGAGGAATACACTCAAGAGACAGAGGTTCAGGCCTGAGTCTGGCGCCAGGAGCTTAAATCTGCTGGATTATTTACTCCCCTTAACACTTCACTTTCTAATCAACTTGGTTTTATATCCAAGTAATCTATGAACACAAATTTTAAAAATTAAATAGTATTATAAAAGTTTGCAAAGAATAAAAAGAGGCCCCGACCCTCCACCACCCCCTACTCCCAGCCCCTAGTCCCGCTACCTAGAAGAAAAAGCTTCTGACTCTCTTAGCATCTCTATTTCTCATTAGCAAGTTGAGATTGCTGGGTTTTATTGAATTTCAGACATTACTTATTTACTTCCTTTCATACGTGGTACTTTGCACTTTTTACATCATCTCCCCTTGCCTTGTCCATAGTCCACAGCTGCATACCTATCTCATAGCTTTTTATCAATTAGATAGTGATTATATCATGAGGACTACCTGTGTGTATCCCCTACTGTGATAAATAGTGTGCTACTGTGTGTTTCCTTTTTTACAGTATTTTTTCCCTGGATCAAAAAATCCCCATGTCCTTTTGTTTGCTTTGTTTTCCTTTTACCCATGTATTTTTTTTTTTCCTCTTTGTATTTCATCAACCATCTTAGGTGCCTGTTACTACTATTTGCTAACTATCCACCAGTATTTGGGGGAGAATTTGCTCCTGGCACCCTCCACCATCCTGTTCCAATCCGGAGGGTCCTGTTCCAATCCAGCTGCTGGGCTCCTGTGATTTCTCCTCTCCATGTTCCTCTGTTGTAGTCCTCTTTCTTTCTCCTAGACCCATGCCTTCCTTTCCCTTGACTGAGCGCCTCCTTTTGCTCACATTCTCAGCTCATTTTCTAAGAAAGGGAGGTAAAATATTTTCAGTCCTCGTAGCTCTGAAAATGCCTTAATTCTGCTCCTACACGTAACAATCGTCTGGCTGGATATGGAATTCCAGGGTGGGATCGTTTTCCCTCAGAATGGCCAAGGCATTGCTGTCTTTTCTTCTGCCTTCCAGTGTTAACCTGTTAAAAACTCCGATGCCATTCTAATTCCAGACCTTTTGCTATGATCAGGCTTGCCCAGCCTTCATCCCAGAAGCTTTTAGAACGTACGTTTTGTCTCTAGTGTCCTGAGACTCCTTGATTCAGTTTCTCCTCCTCCTCATTTATTGTGCAGGACATTTTACAAGCGCTTTTGTATTAGAAATGCATACCCTTCAGCTCTAGGAAATCTTCCCATGTTATTTTTCCAAGTCTTTTTGTTTTATTTCCTGAGAGATTTTCTCCTTCTAACTTGTTTCTACGCTTAAATTTATGTGTTTATTTTGATGCTTTTATTTTTTTCAAATTTCCAACAGTTCTTTTTTAGAGCAGCATGGTCTTTTTCCAAGGATACACTGTGGTCTTTGGTCTTTGATCTCTCTGAATATATTGGTTGTAGTTAAAGTTATTGTTTTTTTCTTGCTATCTGTGCTGCTAACTCTAAGTCATTTAATTTTTCTGACGGCTTTTTGTCTTTCTTTTTCATGGCGAAGGCCCTTCACACATAAGTGTGCCTTAGTTCTTATTTAAAAGTGAGGCTCTTAATATCTAAAGCTAAAATCCTACTGGAAAATTTCCCCACAAATGGGTTTTACTGTTGGGTGAATCAGTGGGATTCAGTGCAGGTTTTCATTTTTCCGGTTCAGCTCCTCACCCCTACATCATCTGGACACTAGCAGTTTTCAGGACCATATAAGACCATACTAGTGACGTGTGAAATAGAATATGTATGTTGGTAACTACTAGCATTGTGCCCTCCAGCCTGTCCGTGGCAGTGCATGGATTAAAACTGCTAGTGCATCTGGCTCTCTAGGTGTTACTCCACAGTCTTGGCCTTGAAAGTGACCAAGTGGGACCAGTTACCCATGCTCAGATGCCATCCTTTCTCTGGGCCCCTCTCTTCTGCACCCAGTTCAGGAGTATATGTCTCTTTCTCCCAGGAGCCTGTGAACATCTACAGAACATGGACAATGACATGGGTATATAGTGATAGAGAACAGAGGCCACTCCATGCTCTTCCATTTATTAGCACTGTGACCTGGGGCAATTTATCTATCATTTCCAAGCTTTGGTGCCATTAACTTGTAGCCCAGTCCAGTGGATCTCAAGCATGTCCAGCTTAGCCACTCCCTCCTCCTCAAGTATAGTTGTGAAAAGCTTCCTTGTCACTTCTCCATCAGACATCTGTCTAGAGCCTCTCTTCCCTTTTCTCAAGATTTCGGGTGCCCTAGTGTATTGTGAGGATGTGAGGAAGCAGATGAGGACCAGGGGAGGTTTGCAGCATGGAGAGAAGTTGCCCCTTAGCAGTCAGTGGGCAGTGCAGCAAGCTGGGGTGTCCTTGGGAGGTGGTCCTCCTTATTGGAATGAAGGAGTGGCCAGACCCCATGTTCCAGCTCTTCCTCCTCGCAGAGGTCCTGCCCCACTCCCTTTCATCGGCTCTTTCCAAATAACAGGAGAATTTGTACCCTGCCTCATTATCACATTCCCTTGATTCTAATTTGCCATGAATAGAAGTGGGAGCCTCTACACGAGTAAAAAGCGATATACATTGATGAGCATGTACTGAGAGTCTCTCACTTCTTCAGACTTCCACCTCGGGATCTCAGCCTCAAATGTTCCTCCCTTTCACTTCCCTTTGCCTGTTATTGCCTACCCCCCAACCACTCCAGGCTGCAGACTGAAAGTGCTCTCTCCCATGACCCCCAGGACTTGGTGGGGCACCCCCTTTTATCCTCCTGTATCATTCCACACGTGTCTTTCAAACCACCCACAATGGTCACTGGTTGTGTGATAATCGTATAGCTTTGGAAGTTACTGTAAACCCTGAGAACACAAGGGCTGAACAAGTCATACCCTTCACTCTATTCCCCCAGCACAGGGGATGCTCAGTTGGTATTTATTGAAGGAAAAGAGGTACAGAAGGGGGAGAAGGTGTAAGGTAGAGGCGATGTGAGCTACCATTAACAGCTGGAAAGATGAAGCCTTTTACAAATAAGCTTTCCAGTGCATATGAAAAATTTAAAGTCTGATCTAACAAAGAGGCAAAGCAGGTTCACCTGCCCTGATGCCTTTTCCAGAACACCAAGGACAGGGGCCACAAACTTTCATGGGAACCCGCTCCAAACCTAGGGGGAGTAAGGGTTCTTCCCAATACTGGAAAAGCATGTTACTTTTTGCCTCTGCTCCACCGAATGAAAAAGGTCCAATTCTTTCCTAAATGTGAAACAAAGAGATAAAAGGTAAGAAATGCAACTTTGGAAGCAGGCGCAGTTTATAAAAAAAAAGAAAAAAAAAAGTCCCTGGGACCAGTTTGTCCCCAGTTGAGATTACTGTTAAGGCGCGGAGCTCTGGTGTGAGTGATCTTTAGCTGTAATTGTAGTACTCTGTTGATAAAAATAGCCAAGCGTTGTGAGAAATCCATCTGCCTGTGACCATGGGGCATTTAAGATTACCTGGAGAGCCTTAGGCAGAGAATCGGCGGCTCTCTGCTGCTACTGGCTCTAAGCAGCATCAGTTCGAGGAGGATTTCACTGTTTTGTTCTGGAAGCAGTTGGTGAAAGAGAAGTGAGGTAGTGAGACGGTTCCGAGGGGAGTTTGTGGGTCTGATAGCCTGTTGCTGGGGAGAGGACAGTAAATTGCCAACTCTGGCTGGGAGAAGGGTCATGATTAACCCTTTCTGGAACCCCATAAGGAAAATGGTCTTCTTTTTAGGGAAATAGTATAAGCTAGCAATTACTGAGCTCTCACTGTGTGCCGGATGCCATGCTAGATCGAACTTTACATCACAGCTTTTATGACTGAGCCGAGAGAAGTTAGGTGCTGGATTCTAATCCTGAGCCCATCATTACTCTGTGTTGCCTCTCAACTTTTCCACTGGACTAAGGAACAGAAAATGGGTGGAGTAATCTTCCAAGCAGTGCTAAGAAACAGAAAAACAATGGACACCAGAGACTCTAGCTAGGACTGGCTGGACAGGGAGGAAGGAAGGAGTCCCAGAGTCAGGCTGGGGATACCAGTGCAGGATAGAGCTTTGCAGGAGTCGCTGGGGCATTTCCTCAAATGCCGTTGTGGATGCCGTTGCAGGATGCAGGATGCCGTTGTGTCTGTGGGAGAGCAGCATGGATCCAAGGCATCCTGAGTGCTGGCTGGCCCCCCAGGGCACTTGGAGCCTGCTGACAACGTAGAGGTGGCAGACATTTAGCAGTGTGCACAAGGAGTCTCTCTGCTGGCTATCCCCCTGAAAATAGGACGTCTGACTCTATCAGCCAGGATGTGGTCCTGCGAACAAACACAAGCTAGTCGAGGTTTTGCAAGTATTAAGGGCTTGAATACAGGGAACCAGAAGCTTTCACAGTCACTGAAGGGTGAGGAGATGCGGGTCACGAAGCACTGATGCAGATGTTTCCCAAGAGCTCATGTTGTGAGCTGCCCACTGCACATCTTGTCTGTGGCTGCCTCCAGGTCATCGTGGCCTCCGTCTCGTTGCTGCCTCCCACATCTAGCTCTGGCCCTCTCTTGGCAAACTCTCACCTGGAACCGAGCGTGGGGGACGTTCTGGGAAATGCAGTTCTAGCGTCTCTTCCTGGATGCAGGACAGGCCTCCCAAGGAGGAAGTGGTGATGTCCAGTTGAGGATCACCCATCAGCGCCCTGGAACTTCCTGTGACATTGGTACACTGTCATCCAGTCTGCTGTCCCCGCTCCCACTTTTCCCTTGTCGTTTGGATGAGGGGGTGAGACAGGGAAACTTTTTACCTGGTAAAGTTTCAGAACGGTGTGAGGTGAAGGGCCATTTCAGGCGACTCAGTGTCTCATTGTCCCACCCTGCCTCAGGAAAAACTGCAAGATTCTTGATAAATTGTCAATGGGAAGAAATGAAAATACTCCCCCCAAATTGGCAATGAGGCCCTTCATGGAGACACATGTGTTTGCCTTCTTCATCGCCCACAGTGTGGTTACTAAGAGCCGTTAAGGGGCCCACGTGTGTCCACCCGGTCTGGGAAAAGGTACCACGTCTCCCGCAAGGAATCTGTCATGAGCACCATTGTGGTCATGCCGACCTGGCTGCGCTGAATGGTGGCCGTGGTTGCCTGGGGAGCTGTGTGGGGTGTATTGTGAGCGTCCTTAGGAAGGAGTTAGCAGGATTCATTAGTGATACCTGACATGAAATCAGGAAGGACAACAGGATGATACAGGTTTGCTCTCCACACCAGTGCTGCTGTCAGCTGTGGTAGTTGACAGTCTGTGTGGAAGTGCTCATGGGATAGATCTCTGTACCTAAAGATTGGTTGCCCACCTCCTATCAGAAGGAGCCACCAACCTGGACTACAGCTGCATTTGTCAGGATGCCATCCGTGGCAAGCAAAACAAAAAACAAAACTCAAGGCGGCTTAAGCAAAATCAGTTAGTTAAAGGAAGTTAATTATTTGGTTGGTTGGGATAGGTGGAAATTCATGGGCTCGTAACTAAAATGTCTAGAGCTATATCTGGCTTCAGGTGCAGTTGGATCTAGGGCTCAGTTGAACTCACCAGGGTTCTCAGTCTCTCGTTTCCCTTGTCTTTGTGTCAGCCCTGTTCTCAAGCAGACCCTCCTCACATGGTGCCCCTAACACTCTCATTTGCCCCGCTTGGCAAACTCAATGGAAAGAAGCCTTCTTTTTCCTGAAAGTGTCCTTTCAAAGTCCTGGGGAGCTGGCTGTCATTGGCAAAGCTTGGATCGGGGCCCGCCTGACTATGGAAGAGGAGGGGAGGATGCGTTCCTGTGCTCGTGCACTAGGGGGCAAACCCTACACAAATCCCATGGACTGACACTGGAGGCAGGACAGCTCCCTAAAGAAAATGGTGTGGGTGTGGGGGGAGGGGAGGGTTCTGCCAGCCATCAGAGGGGACGTGGATGCTCAGCTGACAAAAGCAACAGCTGTTATTCCAGCCCAGCTGGAGTCGGGATCAGTCTGGGCCATCTCTGAATCATCTCAGGCAAGTTGCTAACTTCTTTGGACCTCTAGTTACTCATTTGTGTAATGAGTAGGTTTGGTTCAATGGTTCACTCTGCCATTCCAGCTCTAAACTTGTACAAATCTACCCATAATCCACAACCAGATGGACCACACTGGGAGCAGGGTCCATTAGCAATAGTCCCAACAAGTGGATCAGTTACTTATTTCAGGCCTAATTGTGCTGTAAAGCACCGACAGGCAGCCCGAGAAATCTCCCAGCACTGTTAGGGTCTCAGTCAGAAAAAGGCAGAACTGGTTTTGAAGGGACGTACTCCACAGAAGTGACTGTGGTCTCTGCCCCAGACAAAGACACCCTGTTGGATCCTCAGTGGAAGATCCCTTCTGCCTGCAATTCTCTTGGAAACGGGGCCTCCGCCAAGCTCATCTGGTGCACTCTGCTCTGGGCAGAGGTAATTATTTTTACGAGGCATTATTCACGTCTAGTCTACCTGAGGGCCACCCCAAATAACGCTTCTCTAGCTATTAAAGGCTTTATCAGGCATGCAGAGTCTCTGGTAGTTTCCTTCAGGGGAAAAGAGAAAGATTCCTCTTGAAGTTTACCACCTCCCGCAGCAATTTGCTGCCCATTTCAGGGCCACGTGAAGTGGTTGGCACCTGAAAAAAGCACAGTCTTTCTCTTTTAAGTGCAGCCGGAAAATGGGAGTCATAAGTGAAAGTAGGGAACCGGGAGAAGCATTTCCATGCAGCCAAGGTAGCTTTCTTGTTTTGTTGTGAGCTGGCAGACTCCGACATGCTGAAGCAATGTTTTGTCAAATTTCTTAAATGCTGAATGTGGCACTGGCCCAAATGAATGTAGATGTTATTTTAGTGCTAAGAGAGATTTATTTTAATGTACAGTTGTAGCCACTACAAAGGCCCCTTTTCATCTACTGGGGGCTCGATTCCTTGCTCATTCACTCTGCAACCCCCTCCTCGTTCTAGGGTACTGGTGTATGCCGCGAAATTGCCGAGTATTCCCTCCTTCCCTCTTCGTCTCCTAAGGCAGTGACATAAGTGCTGACAATAATTATAATTAAGATGCCTTGTGCACGAAAAAGCAGTGTGCAGGGCTCCGTTCCTTTGCACGGCCTGCCTGGAATTCACAGACAGTGCTGCTTGATACAGAGGATGAACCAGCAGCAGAGCTGACCTGCCCAGCTCCGGACTCTGGCAAAGCAGCCCCCAGAGAAGCTTTCCCTTGTCTAGGACCTCGATTCTCTAAGCACGGAAGGAGCTACTCCTTCACGGCTCACCTCAGAGGTGGGAAATCCATCTGAACTGAGCCTCAGATACCAGTATCTTGCACCTTGATGGAGGCCAAAATAAAGGGAAGGGAAACAATAGAGGAAGCTCTGGCGACATGTGAGGTTTAGGCCAGGCAAGTCTGTGCTTTCAAGGCAAGATGAGGGGAGGGGAGCCACAGACAGAATGGTCGCGAGGGCCTGGGGTGAGGGGGAGGAAGGGGGAATCATCACCAGACCCAGTGGTAGAAGGGAAACTGAAGCCAGGACAGCTCTCAAATCTATCCCATCCATCCAAGGCCCCCTTTTACTAATAATCTGTAATATCCCTTTTACTATCCCAAAATGAGATGCATAGAAAGTAGAACCTGTTTCCCCACATGCTGCCGAATGAAACAAACAAAAATTAAAGCACGCTCCAACACTAGTATCAAGAAATGAAAGAACCGTAGTTTATAATATGATAGTATATACTTTAGTATGTAAATGTCTGGGCATAATTACAGGAAGAGACAGAACGAAGCAGTCAAGAGCTTGCATGGGATCTTTGTAGGTAAATGCAAGGGCTGCTGTAGGGACATCTCAGCCCCAAACCCTGCCTCACTGGTGATGGGGAGGGGGGGTGGTCTCTGAAATAGTAAAGCCGTAGGCAAAACAAAATGCACTCATCTCTCTGTTTCACAGAACTGTAGTTACATTTCTAGAAAACTCCACATGGAAGACAGTCTTCGTATTTAGATGTAAAGCGGAATCCAGTTCAAGGCCCAGATATGGATTATGCTTTCCAAGCGCATCAATCACAGTACAGCACTTGCAAGCACTGGGGTGGGGGGTGGAGGCCTGTCCCGTGAATTGTGGGCCTTCCAGTTCTCGACAAACTACAAACCTCCGAAACAGACCCCTCGGGGCAGGGAGGGGTGGGTGCAGCCCAATTGAGAACTAAGGGGAAAGGCTGAAGGCTTCAGGTCAGGTGTGTGGGCTTGAATCCTGGGTCCACCCAGTCCTCCAGTTGTGTAGCCCTGGTTAAGTCACTTAACTGCCTGCATCTTATCTTTAAAATGGACAGAACAGCCCGTCCCTTAAGAAATTGCTGGAAAAGTTAAGGCGAATAATGCTAGTGGGGTTTCAAGTCATTTCAGGCAATTCTCTCCGGTTCATTCATTTTAGGGATTTGTCTTCTACCTTGAAGTCAGGAAGATGGGAGTTCAAATCCAAGTTCCCCCACGGAGTCCCTCCCAGCTTCCAAAGTGGAACTGTCTATTTTGAATCATTCCGTTTGGCTACTCAGAAACCTCTGTGCCCTCAGCTATAAAACAGAAGGTGACAAGGACAGTATCTGCCTGGGAGGATTTTATCAAATCTTCAGATGTTAGAAGCTCTCAGCAGAGTTGAAAATGTTCTAGGTAGTTGTGATTATACCAGGTCCACTTAACTTACTTTTAGCCGTAAAGGTAAAACATCACATGGGGAGTTGAAGCTCTGTGTCCCTGTACATAACATGGGACCTGCAAGGGGTCCAGGCCAGCAAATGGGATGAACGGGGGCCTCTGCTAGAGCGGCCAGAACTCCTCGACGTATTGTCAAGTGACAGCAGTGTGTCAGTCCTGGAAGACCTATGGGGAGGCTGAGCTCCAGGGCAATAATGCAGGATATTTACTATATTAAATATCACGCATATTGGATCTACACAGCTCTTACTGTATGTCATGTAGTTACATGACACTTACTGAGTAGTCACTATGTGCCTGGTATTGTGCTAGGCTCATGACACGCATGAGCACATGTAAGTCTTACAACAATCCTGTGAAGGGTGTACGACTGCTGTCCCATTGTGCAGACTGGAGGAGGGAGCACCCCACCAGGCAGGACTCAGACCCAAGTTCATCTGACATTTTCCAACCCAGATATGAGTATAAGGAAACAGACACCGATGGCAACTAAGAAATCAGTTGGAACTACCAGAATGATGGGCCTAATCACATTGCTGAGGCTTCTCCCCTGCAGAGGTGGGACTCATGAGCTACCCCAGCGCTAATCTACACAGGAGGGGACCGGGGCCCTGGGGCAGCGCTGAGCCCCCAGCACACAGTGGGCACATGGCCCACACTGTGGAGAGAGAAGAGGTACTGGCTATTACCGTGGGGCCCTCAGAGGACCCTGTTCCCCCAAAGCCACTTCTTATAGAAGGAACGTCCATAATCCCTTCAGTTAAAGACTGGGGTCCACGTTGAAAGGTCCAGTATCCACGGAGCAGGGGAGGAGGTAAGCAGGAAGCTGCTACGTCCGTTGCTCCCCTTGCCCGTGGGGGAAGCGGCTGGGAAGTTCGGGCTGGCTCGCACACCTGCCCAGGCCACCATTACAGGTGAGGGGCCCTGTGAGAGGGGGCACGGAGCCCAGCCCTGAGCAGGTATGGGGAGAGGCCTCAGACCTGCATCAGATCGCACTCCTGAGGTCCCCTGCTTTCTGAGGTCCCCAGCTTTCGTTACGTTGCTTGTGCTTTTGAGTCATGAACAAGAAAGGACTGTGAATTCTAGCCCGTGTATTTCAGGTGAGCCATCAGTGCAGCTTTATCTGGACAGAAGCCTCAATTACCCTCATGGGAGAGATTCCAGTGGCTCCAGCTTCTCTCTCCACTTTCCCCCAGGGCTCATCTGAGATTGAAGGCTGGGGGAGGCTTAATCATGAATCACGCGGCCATTTCATTCTGGCACTCTGTCATCGGCCTGTGCACAGGTCAGTGCCACGGCGGCCGCCTCATTCCACGCGAGGGTCATCCCGGAGTCAGGCAGCTCCCTGGGCCCTGTGGGGAGCCTTGGGCTTCACCATCTGTGGCCTCCTTGAGGCCCTCCCATTCCCAGCAGCAGCAAGGCTACAAGAGGCCAAGCTCCAGTGCCCTGGCTCTTCCCAGGCCTCCTCGAGAGTGGAGTGTGTGCTGGGGAGTACTTGTCTGTGCTCCAGGAGTCCCCTAGGCTTCAGAACTAGGGTAGAGGAGGGGAAGGCAGACACCTGCGGGACATCATAGCATGAGTCTTTCCTTCAGGCTGCGGGCACCTTGGATTCTCTTCCCTTTTCTGGTCAGGTCATCTTTCCTGAGAGGTCTGTTTGGGGGGCTGGAGGCAGGGTGGAAGGGAGAGGCACCAGCCCAGGCAATTCCCAAGCCACCCCTCCCACCCTGAGATTCCCTGAGGCCTCCATTTTTGAGATTCAAAATCCAGAATTTACTCCTTTGTTCTCTGAGTTTCTCTGTGCCCTCCCTTCCCTGAGGCCCTAAGCATGGAATGCTTTAGCTGAGGGAATGAGAAGACCCAGGGGGTGCCAGGAAACTGGGAAGAATGTTGGTAACAACTGTGTTTCAAACTGTTATCCCTCAAAGAAAGCATGAAAGGCAAATGATTAACTGCCTAGTGCCTGGAACACAGTGCATTTGCTTGTTCATTCATTCATTTATTCATTCAGTCAGTTTTTACTAAAAGCGTAGCAGGCACCATGGAACCTTCGTGGAAAGGTCTGTGTCGAGGGACCCGGCTCACCACCGAGACCCCCGTCTACACAGAGGGCTCTACAGAGAGGGCTCTGGGGTGTGGGTCTTGCTGAGAAGGATTTGCATTTTCCTACCAAAGCAGAAAAGGAGGTGCCTGCCCCCCACCCCCACTCCCTACAGCCCCCCTTTGACGCGTACAGGGATCTGACCAGTGCACCCTATTCTAAAAACCCGTCCAGGAACCCAGATGAGAGACTCAGGTGTAGCCAGCCACGTGTTTGGGAGCAATCACTTTATGACAGAAGATGGCCTTTCCATCCTCAACATCCACCTGATTAACTTACAGTACAAAACTGGTATCCTTCACTCCGAGGCTGATTTCCAAATATTCTAAGATCCTGAGATTCCAAGTGGTTGAAGAAAAATAGTGCTTCATTACTCCAGAATGCCGTCTGCCTTCTCGTTCTCTTCTCCCTCCCTGCTCATAATCACCTTGTGTACAGCTGTTCTGGAAGCATATCTGCCTTGGGCCAGGTCTGATACAGCCAGACACATCTGCTACCCAGGTGTTTGACTTTGGAATTGGTACCTAGATGGCTGGAGGGAAGGAGGCCCAGTGGCATGCTGGCCTTGTTTCCCAGGCTGCCTTGCTGCAGGAGCTCACTCAATAAGTACATGGTTTTCCTTTGACTGTGTCCATTATTGTCCTTTTTATGTCAGATGAACTGGAGACACTGGGTACAGATGGAGAATGATGGTCTTGTTGATGCACAACTCTGAGGACGTCATGAAGTGTGCAAGTCTGCTTATGATGAGATATCCCCAGGATAATTACCAGGTTTTTTTTGAACATCATCGAGTCCTGGTCATTGCCCCTGTTAGAAAGACCTGGGGCGTTCAGCTTCTTCACCTGCATTGGCCTTGCAGGTGGTCTCTTGCAGCTCTCGGATGCCATAAACTCATCCCCAGCTGGGATTTTGCAGGTGGTCCAAAATGCTCCCTCCACACTCCCTCTTCACCCGGTCCCTGGGTCCTCATAAATTTCTACTCATCCTTGGGTCCTGCCTCTTTACTGAATACTTCCCCTAACTGTACCTGCAGAGAAGGCAGTGTGTTCTCAGAGGCTTTTAAGGTAATGGGCCAATCACCTAAACAAATCGGTCATCAATATCTGGAAAAGACAGAACCAATTTGAACATTCTGATAATAGTGCAAATATTCCGGATTGTTTAAATAGAGAATGATGGGTGACTTCTCTTGAAACCTTCAGTCTGCATTTTGTCTGAAAAACAAATAAACACCCACAAAAACACACAGAGAGAAGGTGCTAGAACTCACAGTTGTGGAAACCTCTTTGGCTTTGCTCCGTGAGGCGAAAACAAAGTTGACGATCACTTCCTGACAGGGATGCTTAGGCCTGTAACTTACCTCTCTGATTCTCGGTCTTCTTACATGTAAAGTGTGGCTGGGAGTACTGTTCACCTTGTACAGTGCCGTGAGGATTGGCTGTGCAGTATCTAAAGCTTCAGTTACTGGTATTATTTTTTTTAAGTTTATTTATTTACTTAGAAAGAGAGAGCATGAACAGGGGAAGGGCAGGGAGGTGGAGGGAGAGAGAAAGAATCCCAAACAGGCTCCGCACTATCAGTGCAGAGCCCGACGCAGGGTTCGAACTCATGACCTATAAGATCATGACCTGAGCTGAAATCGGGAGTGAGTGGGACACTTAACCCACTGAGCCATCCAGGTGCCCCTACGGTTATTATGTGATATAATTCCTATGATTCGATTTATAAACTAATTTCCATCATGGAATATACTGTGTGTAATTCCAAGACATGTCTGGTGAGCAGGGGAACATGTTTCATGAAATAATTCACATGCAAGCAAAATCACAACATGCTGACACTTACTAAGGTAAAATGACAGAGCCTTCAGGTTGAGGGTATCTGGCAAGATGTAGATGAGATTGACGTGCCGATGGCAAAACTCAGGTTCTAGACTTCCCTGGGTCAGGAGCAGCCAGCAACAAGACCAAACCTCTCTGTCCCATCCCCGGTGCCCCTGGCTCCACGAAAGTCCATCATCCCTCACCTCCTCACAGAAACCAGGCGGTCCCCCCTTCACCTGCCGACATTTGCAAGATCTGTTCACATCTCACACCTGTCCCTTGCTGAGAACCTTTCCGTGGCTCTCCGTTTCCCTCAGGACACTGTGCAAACCACCTGAATAGCAAAGGTGGGTCTCCTGAGAGAGTAAACTGTCTGAGAGTAGCTGACGTCACCATCAGCACTGCATCCAACTGTCCAATCATTCACTGATGCATATTCACAAGGCCTGCCTGGGCTGGGCACGTTTCCTAGATACAGGGAATACAGGTATAAACATCCTCTGCCCTCGAGGGGCTTACCCCTCATCAGGTAGGAACGAAACACAATAAATAGCACATAATATAACTTACTGCCAAGAATCGATAAATCCTTTGAAGAAAAATAAAGCAGGTTTGCCTGTGTAGACAAAAAAAACCACTGGAATATCCTGTAGACCAAGAAAAGTCAGTGCTGTTCCCTCCTGCAGTGAAGGAGAACACCACCCTGCCAGGGTCTTAATATGCCCCCATAAGGGAAGGTCAAAAGGTATTTCTAGGGTTCTGGGGTCTGGAGGGTCTCTCAGTGTGGGATCGGATTGGGATTGGGCTGCTTTAAGGATGGTGGACTTCTCAAGTCTTGGTTTGATAAATGAGCACTTTCCCTATGGTCAGGAGCGGTCTGTTGCTCAGATAAATTGCTTTGGGGGAAGTTTCTCAAGCAAATCATGAGGTATTTTTTACTTGTTTATGGCCTTACATTTCTGGGCAAGAATTTTCTGGAACAAAGAAGAGAGTCACGAAAGTCATGTTGATGGAGGCGGCCTTGGTTCCCAGACCTGATGTTTTGCTGCAGGACACAAGTACCTCAGTGCTCTCAGGGCTCAGCCTGCAACAGAGGTCACCCCAGGTCTTTGCCTGGGATGCGCCGCGTGACCCTCAGTGTAGGGTTGCCAGATGTCGCAAATCAGAAGTATTTTATCTGGCGACCCTATGAGAGACTGTTGTGAATTTTTCAGTGAATTGTCTGCATATGAAATCTAGATTTTCAGCTTCTCCTTCAGCATCAGAATAGCCTATAGCATCCAGACTATATTCCCACAAGGCGTCAGCTGAGCTGAGCTGCTCCTTTCATACCAGCACAGGGCTGTTTCTCATTCACTGCCCTTCCCACCCAGTCCTGGAAAGATCTGAGGTGGGGAGCTCTGGGATGGACTCAGGCTTGCTCAAATGAGCTGGGTGTGCTTACCCAAGTCCCCTTCCTTCCCTGTGCCCTGGAACATGAGCCGAAGGCTCAGAGGAGCTGGATGTGTCCCTCCAGCCCTGTGAGCCACCCACGTGGATATTTTAGCACTGCTTTGCATTAAATACAGTCACAAACATCCAACTCAGAGGTGTTTGGCAAATAAATGTGACCATTCTATTATGGGTTTTGAAATGTTTGGAAATCTGACCCTTGATTTTGTTATAATCTCTTTGGTAACTGTTATTAGGTGGTGACCTAATAAGAAATTATTAACTGGGGAGCTATAATTTGGAAGCTTATAATTTTCTTAATGGACATTGATTTGTGTAACCTGATTAAAATACAATGAAGCCTGAGGCTTAAATGTTTTATTCTGAAAGGCTGAAAAGATGGGAATTGACTCTAGAAATGTATTGGCTCCAAAACTTTATTGAAATAATATTATTTGAAGAGTTTTGTGAGCATAAAACAATGTGACAAAAAATAGTCGATGCCAGCTCCCGTGGCCTCAGAAAGCTGAGGGAATATAGGTTTCTTCAGATGGAGTCTGGAAAAATGCTTCCAGATTACCTCAGGAGTGGAAAGGAAGTTATGATTCCATCCCACGGCCCGCTAATTCTTTTCAGCGTTGATTCTGTCAAGCAATTAGAATCAAAATGGAGGAAACATTCATAATTGTCACTTATTACACTTTCCCTGAGGTGACTGCTCCCGAGAAGCTTCGGCAGGACGAAAACAAAGCGATTACCAAAGAAATCTGCAGGCAACTGATGAGGCCTTCCTACACACATTCCCAGAAGCCAGTCACAGACTGGGTGGGGATGGTTCCAGATTAAAAGAGGCTTCCACAGCTATGAGTCTTCAAAGAAAATCTTTTGCTATCACGTTGTCAATCGAGTGATAATGAATCCTGTTTCCACTCCCTCTCTCTTACCACAGGTGTACATCATGGGGCTCTTTGTTACTTAAAAGCATGTACAAGACAGTCCACCCCTCCCTCCTCCCGCACTGTACCACACAGAACACTTCAGAAGTGAAATATGCACTCGGTTTGGGGATGTATTTAAAACACCTCCTCCCCTTTTATCATTGTATTTCTTCAGTTGGCATAGGCTAAAATATGAGGTGTGTCTACTGCTCTGAGGATGTTGTTTCCACCCCTCCCCCCCTCCCAATTTCTGAAATAATATCATACCTTGGAGATTAATGTTCAGGCTTTACCAAGATTATAATAAACAAATATTGCTTTGATCTAAATATTTTTCAAACGGTTGTTGCTGATTGCTCTCTCTCCCCTATAATCTTTTAAGAAAGGCTTTGGACTTGGCTGTCTGACACCCAGGGGGACATGAAAACAGCTGCCTTTCCTTCCCCCTCATGGTGAGGATACTCTGTTCTCAGTTTCACCCAAATTAGTCCCAGGATTTCAGTTGTCTTTTTTGTCCAACATTCCATCATGCAATTCATTAAAATCTTCACATGAAATATTTAACAGATGAGTTATGTCATAATTCACATTACGGCTCTAAATTGTTATTCATGTGGTAAGTCATTTATCCTGGACATTAGCAGACCTCTGGAATGGGCTTGTATTTGATGTAAGGAAGGTTAGAATTCTTTTCCTCAACACCCCAGAACAGTGGCCTTATTCCAAACCCCCCGTTGATCGTGAAATATTCCCCCAAAAGTGACATGCAGATTCATTTGTTAGTTCGGCTTGCAATTAACTATGTTGAAAATAAACAGAAGAAAACATTTAAACAAATGTGGCCTGGCTAACAGCTATTACAGTTGACCGTTAATTAAGGCAAGTTGGAATCCAAATGTGCCAGCCCTTGTTACTGTCACCGCTAGCAATCATTGCCATTGTACACAAAGGAACGAAAAATCAGGGGCTCTGTCAAAGGGGGTTGAGGACAGGATGGGCGATATTAAGCCAGCTGAGTAAAAATAGCCACTACCTTGCTTGAGAAGTGTAACCAGCAGGAGCTCATTTTCTGGAAGAGATAACAAACGTATGGCCAGCATTTATTTGTAGAATGTAGGTTTTGAGAAAACTTGTCCCACTCAGGGCACCTGGGTGGCTCGGTTGGTTGAGTGTCTTTTCCACTCAGGTCATGATCTCACAGTTTGTGGGTTCAAGCCCCATGTCAGACTTTGTGCTGACAGTGCAGAACCTGCTTCATATTCTCTCTTCCTCTCTCTCTCTGCCTCTCCCCTGCTCGTGCTCTCTCTGTCTCAAAAATAAACATTTAAAAAAAATTTTAGGAGCACCTAGGTGGCTCACTCCGTTAAGCGTCTGACTTCAGCTCAGGTCATGATCTCACAGTTCACGGGTTCAAGCCCCACACTGGGCTCTGTGCTGACAGCTCAGAGCGTGGAGCCCATTCTGGATTCTGTGTCTCCCTCTCTCTCTCTCTCTCTCTGCCCCTCCCCCACTCACTCTCTGTCTCTCTCTCTCTCTGTCTCTCTCTCCTTCAAAAACAAATAAACATTAAAAAAAACTTTAATTTTTTTAAAAAGCAAAATAAAAGTCCCACTCTTAAATAATGAAATACATGGGGTATTCTTAGCAGATATTTTATTTATTAACTTATTATAGTTTCAATTTTCTCTGATAAAGATGCAGTTGTCTACATATCCCTATCAATGGATTGGATCTATTACAAAAGACTTCTCTTTATGGGCCACACTAACTCAGGGTCACTCTGGAACCTTTGTCTGCCTGAGCACTGGGATGAAATAGTTGTCACATGCTGCCATCAGTGACCAGTCGGTTGAGAAGCTTTGTTTGTTAGGTACCCTGTTGGATGAACACAAGAAGCTGGTACTGCCAGACTGGGGACAATAAACTTCTTGGATTCTATATGCAGACCTGTCTAGCCTTGTCCTGAGTGTGCATAAGTGATCACAGTTCCAGAAGGGGTGTGTGAAGGGCTTGAACGATAGAGCACAGCTTTCCTTAATATTTGGGGGGGGGGGGAATCCATTCTAAAAGCTTGCTCAACTGAAAGAGAATCATCACCTTGTGTTTTCTGCTTCATCTTGCCAGGACTCATATGGTCTCTATCCCCCTTCTTTGGAATCATAATTTAGTACAGTATTTACCCACCAATATTATACCATAGACATTTCTAGCAGTGAACAGGATGGATTTATCCTGGGTGGATTTTTTTTGTTCAGTCTCAATATATTGGCACGAAAAGTTGTATGTGGTGGTGAAATTCAAGAATAACGGGTAAAAACTCTGGGAACAGATCATAGCAGGAATGCTGACAACACTATCAAGCCTTTAGAGTGTTCGAATACACACCATTTTATTTTGTACCATTTACCCCCATCCCGCAAAAGTTCTGTGCAGAAGCTAAAGCTGGTATGACTGTCTTTTCAGGGACAGAGAAGTGAAGTAATACATCCTTTGCACACAGCAGTCTTAGAAACAGGGTTCACATCCAGTTCTTTCAGTAAAACTTTTCCTGGTTATAATTGGTTGCTGGCGGCTGGATTGTTCTTCTGTCTCCTGGATGAGCTCTCAATGTGTATCTGAATATACGGTATGGCTGGGAGAGTGGGCAAATGGAAGTAGGGGTGTCTGTGTGAGCTTGCGTGCCAGGCATGGTGAGCACTATTTTACAAACCGGATTTGTGCTCCTAGGGGTATGTTGCAAGTTGAGACCAAGCCCACAGAAAATTATTTCTAAATGAATACAATATGAAAAAGTTATTTTATTTCTAATTTTACATGTAACATTGTTCTTTGGCGGGTCTCAGATTACACTTGAATGCATGTCTATTAACCTGATATGAGATGCATGCATGATTTCATCTTGAATGCATTTGAATATAATAGCACTGGAAATGTAATTTGTATTCTCAAATTTTATAAAGCAAAATAAATAAATCTTGGGGGTGGTAGCCACATTGAGCATATTGCATTGATTTCTTTGGGTTTCTCTCAAACTAATTACCAACTTCCCCTTGTAAATCCAGGTCTTCTCACACTGGCAGTTCTAAATGATCTAAATCCTCCATACCTAAGTCATCCTCGTTTCTTGCACCTCCAGGGAGTGGGTAGCGTGGACAGCTCTGTGGAGAACTTTACCGTTGATCC
The DNA here is from genome assembly GCF_016509475.1 of Prionailurus bengalensis. NCBI lineage: Eukaryota > Metazoa > Chordata > Mammalia > Carnivora > Felidae > Prionailurus > Prionailurus bengalensis. The sequence goes on from NC_057348.1 coordinate 23,466,679, forward strand.
TTAAAGAGTGCTAATACCCAGTTCCTCTCTGATGCTCCTATCAGTGATCACTGTCCAATAGAACTCTCTGTGATGATGGAAATGTTGTTGAGCTACATGATCCACTACAGGAGCACTAGCCCCATGTGGCTATTGAGCACTGAAAATGTGACTAGCACAACTCTGGAAGTGAATTCTTAATTTTATTCTATTTTAATTAAAATAGCCACATGTAGCTGGTAGCCACCAATCTGGACAGCACAGAGCTGGAGCATTTGAGGTGTCTGTCCTGATTCAAGCACACTAGTCACTGACATCCCCACGTGAAATGGCTACATGTTTAGGTGCATGGATGATGCTCTGTGCTCATCTATATCCACTTGGGAATCCTGAAGTGCCATCCTCTTTTCAGTGATTTGACTGCCCTCTCCAGGTCCCCATCCCTGGCTGTTTTGTCTTCATATCAGTACACCCACCCCCTCGCACATACTGGGTTTCTGATAAATATGGAGGAGGAGAAGGAGGAGGAAGTAGGTAGTAAGGAAGTTACAAAGTTGAGGAAGGAGGAAGCCTGGAAGATACTTCACTGAAGGTATGTGGTCTGCATTGCTGGAATGAAAATCTGTACCGAGGCCCTCCTGGAGTACTGAGGAGAGTTACAGGAAAAGTCACCTGAGTAATTCAAACCAAAAGTGATGTCAGTACTCCAGATGCCTGAATTATCTCCTGTGAAAGGGCCTGGGGCTCTTTGGGATGGCAGTTCTCGCAAAAATGGTTTTGTTGTTTTGCTGATTTCCAAAGACCATACCAGTATCTGGGCGTCACTGTCCTAGAGGCACACACAATATTGGCACATAGGGAAGGGCCCCAAAGGATACCTTTTTCTGGGTCTATTCCACTCCTGAAGGTAAGGTACCACCCTATGCTGTCATGGAAAAAGGGGCTCTTGTTCTATGGTCATGGTGAAAGCCCCTGACAGGGGGTCTGGGAGCTTTTGTACTCAAATGGAAGTGAGGAGAACCATGAGCTCCAGGAGAAATATGTTGATGATTTTCTGGACTGTCTAAAAAATTTCAAACCCCAGGAATGGTGTTTTTATTTTCTGCATTCTCTTTGGGACTTGGGTTTCACTAAAGCATTTTCTGTCCTTGTTTTCCTTATTAAATTAGCAAGATTGACTTGAATCAGAGTATACTGTTATGGCTTAAAATGTTGTTGAAAGAGCAAAATAGACAGGCATGACAAATATCTTGGGTTCCATTTGGGATATGTGGGGGGTGGGGGAAGAGAGTGGGACTTGCTGAAGTAATAATGATTTTCTTCTGATAAGAGTTGAAAAAAAAACCCATGTGAAACAAATATAAAGGAAAATAGTGAAAGGAATCTAAATTTCTGTTTGTGGAAGCTCCTATTTGTTTTCTTGAATAGAGTCGGGTAGAGGATGCTCCTTAAGCATTTTTGTCTATTTGGCGGGGAAGTGGCCGTTGGTGAGGGGTGGTATTAGGTTTTTTTGTTTTTTTGTGGGTTTTTTTGGTGTGTGTTTTTTCTCTCCGCTTTAAATCATTTTCATGCTTAAGAGATCATTAGCCAAATGTACCAAGTGGCTGGAGGTGCCTAACACCTCTTGTTCTCGTCTCCCACTATCTGGACCGTTTCCCTGGTACTTCCTCTTCAAGGCCTCCATCATGGACTTTCTAAAATATCGATCTGTGGTCCTGCCATATCTCTGCTTAATCTTAAATGGCTCCTCAGACCCCATAGCAAGTGTCAACAAACTTTTTCTGTGGAGGGCCAAGTAACGTGAATTTTAGGCTTTGTGGGCCATTCAGTCTCTGTTGCAACGACTCAGCACTGCCGTCACACCATAGACATTGTGGAAACAGGTGCGTGTGGCTGTGTTCCAATAAAACTTTATTTATAAAAAGAGGCTGGATCTGGCCCAAGGCCTACAGGAGACTCTTTAGATGCGTGGGCCCAACATTCAAGACCTTCAGCCGTTTGACCTCAACCTGCACAAGCATGTCCCCCACTCCCATTCCTTCAGCCTCAGAAGAGACTGTGGTCTTTTAAAAGGCTGCATCCTTTCATCTGCACTGTTTCCATGCTTGGATTACCATCTTGCCTCTGCTCTTACTTTTCCTGCCAGTCAGGTCTCCAGGTGTCACCTTACACAAAGCTCCTGCCAGCTCTCCCAGGCCAAACCCGCTCCATCTATTGTGCTCTTCAGCCCTGTGTGAAGTCTCTGACGTTGCCTTTACCATGTGGCTACACCACAGCTAGACACCATGGGATTATGTGTTCTCCTTCCCCTTAGCACCCAACTGAGAGCTCAGCATAGGGAAGGCCACTGAACAAATGGTCATGGAGTTGACTTGCCAATGAGCTTGTGATTCTCTTAATCATAGAGAAGTATGTTAGCTTGTAGGCGAAATGCTACGAAACCAGATGTGCTACCAGGAGCCAGGGGCCAGAGTTGCTGACAGGGGCAGGGGGGGTCAGCCAGCAAAAACACAGCCAGGGCAAAACCAAGCAGATGTGGCAGTCAGGACTTCAGACAGCCCTGTGGCATCGACCTCACAGCCCACATGGGGGTGCGAGGAATGAGGAGCAAGGAAAGCGGTGTCTAGTTTAGGGCATTGGGAGCAGGGAAGGGACACAGCATGCTGGAGGGGGATCAGAGGGAAGCAGCCCACATGATTAATGGGATGGAGGGGCTGACTCAGGAGGAAAGATTAAAGCACTCTGAGGAACTGGGGTGCAGGCCGAAAGGGGCAGATGATAGCAGGCTTCAGGAATGTGAGATGGATAAACACCCAGGAGGGAATAGCAAGCTTCATTAGGGAGGTGAAAATTGGGAGGGGGGGGCATCCATCAAAGGATAGAAGGGGTTCTCAGAAAGGGCATGGGCTGCTGATGGGGAACCCAGGTGAGGATGGGTAGGCCAGGGGCAACTCTGGGCTACTGGAACAAGAAACGCCATGGAAAGGCCACTGTGGGGTGACGCTTTCAGGAAGCCCTGTGCTTTATCCTTTAGCATCTAGAAGCCTGCCATGGTTGTTGGCCATGGTCTTCACAAGTGGCCTTAGAATTACTGACTGCCAGCCTGGGAAGAGCTGGCTGGGGACCAATGCCAAGGAGAAGCTGCACAGAGAAGCACACGGAAGACGAGAGAGAAACTCACCTCCACTCTCCTCCTAGACACCAGTGAGTGGATGTCGCAACGTGAGGCCCTCTGTCCTGAAGTCAGCTCTCTGCTGCCTGCACCCTCCCTGTTGTTGGTAGAACCAGAGAAACTCCTCCAAGCCGCCTCTTAAGGGCAGTCCCTCACCTCTGCCTGCTGTGGATCTGAGCAAAGCCCAGCCTGCTCTGCAGTGCCCTCAGTTGGCCCCTCCCCAACTAGGATATGGCCTGTCAGGCATTTGGGAAGGTCAGATTTATTGGAAATAGCAGCACACAGCCTCCAGCCTCCAAAATCACGTTCCTTGAGGTGTTCTCTGAAATGTTCTCCAGGGCCAGGAAGAGCAGCTTGTGTTGCAGTCTGACAAAGTGGTCCACGTGGTGGCAGGTCCCCCACAGCCAGTTTACTAAGGCCTGTGGAGCGGCCGTGCTCAACCCTGGCTGCACATTAGAATCACTAGAGGCTGTTCTTCAGTTATGCTAGGGCACCTGGGTAGCTCAGTCAGGTAAGCATCCAACTCTTGATTTTGGCTCAGGTCATGATCTCATGGTTCATGAGACTGAACCATGTCTGGCTCAACGCTGCCAGTGCAGAGCCTGCTTGGGATTCTCTCTCTCTCCAGTCTCTCTCTCCATCCCTCCCCTTGCTCATGCTCTCCCTCTCTCTCTCTCTTAAAATAAATAAACTTTAAAAGAAAAAATCTTCATTCAGCTACCCATGCCTAGACACCACTTCGAGGAAATCTAGTTTAAATGGTCTAGGTGTGGAGGGAGAAGGCACCCCAGGGATCAGTCGTTTCTAAAAAGTTCCCCGGGTTCTAACGTGTGGAGAACTACCACTGCAAAGCCTCCATTTGGATGTGATTATAATTCATATTGATATTACTCTTTTTTCTCAATAACTACTGACTGTAATGTCACCTGAAAGGTTTTTTAAAAGCCAAGCATTTACCGATGGGTCATCTACATGCTCAGCACCTTGCTGGGGGGCAGGGATCCAGTGGGGAGCGAGATCAGGTACCTGTCCTTTGAGAGCTTATGGTCCAGAAGGTGGGGAATGCTTTGAGCAAAGCCACGTGAATCCAGAGTGCTGAGATGGTGCATTCCAGAGACTTCCCATTCTGCATTTTGCAGCCATGTTCACTCTAGCCTTATCCTAGAGTCTGAGTTTCTAAGTCCAAAGGTAGAAGATGAGTCCCTCCTAATGTGCATACGTCAGTCAACCTTGACTCTCAGGCTTGCTTCAACAATTTTTCTAATAAGTAGGAATGCACTTGACGGTTATAAGAGTAACAGGCCAAGACTTTCATAAATCTTCAGGTTCCTGAAGTTAGTATGGCAACGATTACCTAACTGGGGGATTAAACATGGTGGCATGTGGGATCTTAAGAGTATTGAGTGAACTTCCCCCACATGTCTTTCCTTTGATGGGTACTGTTACTTAGGTTGAAGTTACTTTAGGTATTTAAGTAAAAGAAAATGTGTGGAAAGATAAATAATACTGGTGGTGTGCAGATGTGGCAAAAATGGGGAAGTTGGTGTGCAAAAGACTGAAGTTTGCAGAACTGCACTGGGACCAATGGCGTCCCGCGTGGAATCCAGTGTTTCCAGCACAGAATCGCATTCTTTCTTTCCAAACTCCTCTAACATCTTCTTACCATCTGATGAGCCTTCTGCTCTGCCTTGAGCACTTTCCGAAATGGTTTCAAGAGTTACATCATTTTGGCTTCAGGAAGAGAAACAGTGTGAGCTTGTTCCTGTCCTGATTCTAAGGTTCCACCAAATGTTACTTCCCAAAGTTTCAAGTCACTTTCCTAACTTCTCTCTCTGTATGTTTCTCTCACTGGAACTGGCATGCACTATTGCTCAAGGGAGCTTTTCATGGCCAAACAGAATTGCGTAATTCCCTCAAAGTTCCTGGGGAGAGAAAATCATCGAGATGTGGATACTGGGGGCCAGTTTCACTAAGTCACATCATAGCAAAGTGACTCCCTTCCAAACACCAGCCTCGTGACAAGTGCTTTCCAAATGTTGTATCTCAAAAACACATGCATAGTATACATTTTACACATGCAAGTTCATACAGTAATAACCGAAACAAGAACCCAGAAGAAGCAATCGTTTTCGAAATAGACTTTATTGTTTTCATTCCTGTTTTTAGCCTGGGTTTGGGAGGGGAGTGACCACAAGTGTATGAATTTTAGAAACACACAGGTAATGTGTCTCCAAAGAGTCATCAACAGTTCTGTGCATATAATTAGCCTTGAGAATTCCTTACCTGAAAGGTAAAATGTCTTAGTTGTAGGCTTCACTGTAAATTTAGTTTTTAAGTTCTTATCTGGTATGCTTGCATCAGCTTTTCCCCGGGACAGATAACTTTCAATGATAATCTTAAGTAATTGTGGGAAGGAATCTCTAATGCCTTGTTTTATTTATAATTTGTCCCAGCTGTAGGCATTCAGATGAAACTTGAATTTTTCCAGAGGAAGTTCTGGACTGCCAGCAGACAGGTAAGTTATAATCAGCGTATTGAAGCATTAGAGACACTGTTATTATACAGGTGTTCACATTTGGGGACCCGGAGCCTAAAGTGCCAGATTTCCGATGAATGTTTGTAGAATGAACTGCTGGCCGCTCAGATTACCTTTCATTTCACTGCAAAATAAAAGGCTGTCAGCATGTTAGACAGCACATGCTGGGAAAGAAGGCAATTTGCTCCTACAAAATGTTTTAATTGTGAAATCAAGATAGTGATCTTCCAAAGGAGCAGTTTTTCTTTTAACTATTGGTGACTTTTATGAATTTCCACAGTGATTTTTTTCTAACTTTGTGGTGCCTGGTTATCTATTTGTGAATTTCCTTATTGCAGCTTTGAAGGCCTTTGCATAACTAGATCTGACTAAGCATGCATCTGACCTCTTTGACCAGAGAGGACTTCTAGGCCTTGGAAAATCTGGAAGGCTTCCTTCTTTGCACTGTGTTCTCTGTATTGAGCAATCTCAGTAGTATTTGTGTAGTGATTCAGTGGAAATGGCAATTTTTCCCCAATTCTAAATGTTGGGGTAATATATTATTTCTTACATAAATACTTAAACACTTTAGGAAAGTATAGATTAAGACAGGAGTGTTTTTAAAGAGTCACTAGCCTTTATAAATTGTAAATTAAATACTCACACAGTGATATTTTTTGTTACTCAAAGATTTGAGATCTTAAAAAGATATCAATATTGAATGGCAACATAAGTTAAAATAGGCAACATAAATTAAAATGAAAAAGAGTCAGTTCCCCCCAAAATTGTTTTTTATATGACTATTTGGAGTTGGTATTGATCCTAGGGAAAGCAGACAATACTCATCTTGGAGCATTTCCTTTGTTTGTTTGTTTGTTTGTTTGTTTCTTTTTGAGAGAGAGAGAGAGAGAGAGAGAGTATGCAGGCGCATGTGGGAGGGGTAGAGTAGGGGTGGGGAGAGAGAGAATCTCAGCCTCAGCCTGGAGCCCAACATGGGGCTTGACCCCACGAACCATGAGATCATGACCTGAGCCGAAATCAAGAGGACGCTTAACCGACTGAGCCACCCAGGTGCCCCATTGGAGCATTCCCTTTGGATGAAATTTGGTTTTTGCATAAAAGGCAAGGAAATAGCTTGTTCTTGAATAATTAAGTGGCAGCCATAGCAAATTCTGGAATGTCCAAGTAACAATACGTTTCCCCTTGCTTTTCCCCCACCCCACAGTGTGCCTCTCTGGATGGCAAATGCTCCATCAGCTGTGATGACGAGGTAAGAGGGCCCCTGGCCCTGTTTCTGCCCTGGTCAAGGGGAGGTGACAGAGGGTGCCTTCTCAAAGAGGAAGTGCCTCTGTAAAAGGAGCCATGTCTGACAGATTGCTCTGGACCAAGCTCCAAAATCTCAAGCACATTTGCTTTCTTTTCTTTCTTTTTTTTCTTTCTTCCCCTAATGAAATAGTTTATAAGACTTGGAAAAATGTGCTTAAATGTCCCATGGATGGCACTTTTGGAATTTTGGCATTTTATAGGAAATAATACAAATTGCAGCCATTTGAAGCTCACATGACAAGTCTCACAGCTTTTGCCCCATATGTTATCTCTTCTCATCCTGGTAGTAACCCAATCAAATGGATAGGAATGATCATCCCATTTGGCAGAGGGGGAAACTGAGGATCAGAGAAATGGCTTGCTTAATTTCATGTAATAAATGAGATGAAAATGTAAGGAGTTGAAAACTCAGGATTTTTTATTCTAGCATAGTGTTCTCTCCCACACTTCCTTCCCTCCCTTCCTTTCTTTTTATCTCTCTCTCTGTTGCTGTTTTGGGAAGAGGAATTTGAATCCCACCCGTGAGCAATAAGAGAAAAAAATGTACCACTGCCATAAATCTACCCCTCAGACTTATGTTTTCACAGGATTTAATCCTGTACACCCTCTGCCCCATGATTTGGAGCAAGCAGGTATGTAGAGGCCTTCCGTGGTGGCTCAGGTAGCCTTTCTTTCGCTGCAGTAACTAAAACATTAGTCAATACATAAACCGGAACTTATAAATAATCATATTTATATTCCTTCTGGTTACCACAGGGTAACAAATATCAACAAATCCTAACCAAATATAATGTCAACACAGAAAGCATCGATTAGGAATATATTTCAAAAAAGTAGGCAAAAACAAGGAGAGAAGTATAAAAGGGAAACCGGGATGAAGTTAAACACAAAAGGCTCAGTCCCCAAAGATCATTGTTATATGAATCACTATCCAAAGACTAAAAGCCAATCAATTAGCTTTTGAGCAAAAGTCCAATTTTTCTTTGACCATCAGATCGAAAATAATTTTCCTTTAGGAAAGAACATTTTGTGACACCTTATGATCTATGCCCTCTAGTAAGTTAGAGAATGCCATTCAGAAGACACTCAAGAAGCCTCAAACCTCTCCTCTGCCTTTGAGACATTTATTATCATATTGGGGTACTCAGCTCAAGACAACATAGCTCAATAATAATATTGATTAATCAGTGCCACGAGACCCTGTGTTAAGCCCTTCACTCATATAGTAGGTACAATTACTAATCCCAATTTATGGCAAGAGAACTAAGGATAGTGTGTTGGTTAGTTGGGTGACTGGATGGATGGTTGGTTGGCTGGTGGGATGGATGGTGTTTTGGAGAGTTGATTGGTTGATTGGTTCCTGGGTAGTTGGATGGATAGATGGATGAATAGTTAAACAATTTGATGAATAAAACCTGAGGCAGTCATTTTCCTATATCCTCACTGCCTCTGTGCATCCTCACATATAAAAGTAAGTGGGAATGGGTGCCACTAACCAGAGTTAGAAACATCTAGTATCTATTTGTTGTTCAATGACTGAATTCACAGGTGATATAGCACGGTGGTTAAACGAGCAGGCTGCAGAGTTAGAACAGCCGGCTTGAAATTGTGGCTCTGACAGTAATGAGCTGTTGACCTTGAGCAAGTTTCTGAACCTCTCTGTGGGGATAGGAATATCCACCTCACAGGGTAATGGCGAGGAATGAATGAGATAATATATGGAAAATGCATGGTACAGTTCCTGGCAAATGGTAAACACTCAATAAAGGTCAGCTATAAACCAAAAATGTCAACAGACTTTTTCTTCCCTTAGAGTTAGTGGCTCCCCTGAATCTAAAACCTCAGACAGCAATGGCATATGCCCTCTAGGAGTATTGGCAGCCTCCCCTGGGCCCAGTGAGCACAGCACACATGCCTTCCTCACCGCTAATGATCTTCTTCAGCAGTCACTGGGATAAGCCCTCCTATGAATGTCATGGAAAGGCCCACATACTTGGAAAATTACACATTGAGTTTGCTCTCATTTCTGAACTTGATCTGATGCTCAAATATCGTCATCCTGCACTGTGAAACTATCATCCCTTCCCCATTTTTGACGCTTAAGTTTGGCTTCAGGCAACCAGTTGACATAGTTTCACATGGAAATGCCAGTCCTGCTTTCCCACCAAAGTCCCTTCCCACCTTTCAGCACACTCTTTCCATGTGTCATTCTCCTTTCATGACTTTTAATTAAGCCTTTGAGACCATGTCCCTCCCTCTCCCCCAACTGCCCTCAAGTGATGAGGTCCCCATTAAAAACAGCTGTGGGGACTCATTAAGTTCACATGCTCTGGCTTCTCCTCTGCACTGAAGACCTGGCCCAACTCCCTCAGACTTATCAGACACGCTTTGCTTTGGACCCATTCCAGCCCCTCTGTCTCCCTCCATCAGTAGACTCCCTGAGCCCTGGCTGGAGTGCCCTGGGCTGCTGGGTGGAGTCAGTATGGCCAGATATCTTCCCATCTGGAAGAGTAGACATCCTTAGTTGGCCCAGGCGGTGCCTGAGCCATGTGACTTGGAGGGCCTGGCCGTGGGTCTGACTGAAGACTTTTGAGGAGCTCCATTCCATCCTGGGTGAATGTCAACTTTAGAGATCCAGAGGCAGTACTTCACATACTCATTCATTCCCTCCAGACATGTTTGCTAAGCCCTTTTATGTCACCCCTGGGGATTCAATGGGAAGTAGAGTCAGAAATGGCCTCTTTCCTACTGGAACTGACTGATTAGCAGGGAAGACAAGTGTACGTGATTATCCACTGTGATAAGTGCTGTGAATTAAACAAAAGGGGTGATCTGGGAAGGTTTCTCTGAGGAGATAACATGTAGGTCAACTGAAGAGGGAGGAGATGACATTGAAGACAGTGCCTGAAGCCAGAGAAGAGCTTCACGGGCAGAGAATACCACGTGCAAGGCACTGGGGTGGCCGCAAGGCACTGGGGTGGCCGAGGTTAGTGCACTCTATGCAAGCGTGGTTGGCATTCGGATGGAAATGGAGAAGGAAAGTCCTGCCCACCTCTAATCTCAGCCTGACCTGTGGCACCGTTGTCTCACACTCTCATTTTCTTCTCCCACTCATCTTTCCAACAGCCTCCCTCTCCTAATGAGAGCACCAGAATATTTGCAAGGAGAGTGGAAGATGAGAACGTTCTCCCCTACTGGGGCAATTTGGAGGAGATGTTGGGGGCAGTGAGTGGATATAAAACTTCGTATTCCAGCGCAGCTGCTACCCTTGCTTGTCCAGAGGAGTCAAGATAATAATCAATGACTGGACTTTGTAAGGCCTTGTAGGCATTGCCTCTGGAATCTGAAGGGTCTCCTCGAAGTAGGACAGACTCGGGAAGGGCTAAATCCAAGCCACCTGGTGCCTCCATGTCTAGAAAGACTCCAGTCAGGAGGGGGTTTGACAGTCAGTGCAGTAGCTATTGAGGGCAAGGGCACAGGGCATCCTACCAAGCACTTCTTTCCAAAATAACCACTTTGCAACAAATTGTTTAAAAGACAGTATCTTGATAAAGATAGTTGGCCAGTGATGAATAGATACATCATATGGTGTGAGGTAAGGGTCAGACTGCTCTACAGCTGAAATATTAGGGTTGAAATTGTGAGACGTGGAGAAAAGTAGTAAGGAGTGACCCCTTACAGTGCACACCTGGAATGCAGAGACCCAGGCCCTACCCTCAGATGGAAGAACCAGCCCTCCCCCTCTGTCTCTCTTCCTCTCTCTCCCCACAAATGAAAACAACAGGCAGTATGATACTGGGCTTCTAAGTGAGTTGTTTCAAATCATTGCTCAGCCTGCACCAACCAAAACAGGCAGAAGGCATCCCCCAAAAGAAAAAGGTTAAACAGAAAGCAACAAAGTTCAGCCAACCTGCCTGCACAACCTCTTGCTATGAACAATGGAACAGCTTCCCTTTCTGAGGAACTCTAAATTCATAGCATTAGGATACTAATTAGGATAAAGATGATGCATAGTAGGTGATCAATAAACACTGTTTGCCGAGTGGATGCAAGCACAGGTTTTTGACTACTTACTGTGCCCCGTGCACCTTACACTGTGCTCAACACTTTGCACTCACCCTCTCATTTAATCTTCTCAACAACCTAACAAAGGGTTCTTGCTAGCTCCACCTTTTAGGTAAGAAACCTGAGACTCACAGTGGTAAAGACTTTGCTCAAGGTCAACTGATAGCAATTGCTCAGAGTCTCTGATTCTGAAGTGGATGTGTTAGCCTGGGGGCTAAAACCACCTTCTGGTTAACACAGCCTTGGTGCTGTGTTTCCTACTCCCAAGTACCCTTCCTCACTGCCTTTCCTTACCACCTGTGACTGCCCAATTCCCATGGCCTCTAACCTCAGGTATCTGCCTGATCTGCCTTTGGGACAGGAATCAGACCTCTCTGAGCAATCTTGACTTACCCAATCATCATCAAGAAAGTTTTTTTTTTTTTTTTTAAGGAAATCAAATTCTCTCTGCCTCTCTTTCTCCCTGTCTGCATTTTTTTTTCAAACAACCTCATCCCTACATGTTTTATCAAAGGTGGCTGTGGAATAGGCACTTGCAATATCTGTCAAAATGTAGAGCTCTTTCCTCCAAGCCCTTCTGTCTGACTGTCCACCCTTAGGACAGGGTGATAAGTGGACACCTTCTAAGATGCTTGGCTTAGTTTGTGGGGAAAGTAGCATAGTGACAGAAAACTGAGAAAATATCTCCTCTGTTTTCTTTTATTGGAGGAAAGGGAGTATGGAGAAGACAACTGAATAATTATTGTAAAGAGACATAGAGAAAACAGTTGATCAGACTGGAATCTGGCAATTCTGTCCTTACTGCCCCATAACCTGGTACTCTGCTCACCTAAGTCCATGGCCCGACTCACCTACACCACACTTCCCAGTAATCATTTAATCTAAGCACTTGCTGGTAAGGCTGCCTCTTCAGGAAATCATCATACTCACATTAATGACACAGCATCCTTGATTTTGACCTTGGTTTTTTTTCAGTGATTTGTATCACAACCTTGGCCATTCTGTTTCTTGCTTAAAAGGGTGACCAAGTATTTTTATAATCAGTGCAAACATGAAATTCAAAGCTACCCATCAATAAGCATGGTCTTCTCTGCCACCAAGTTCCTGTCATGGAATCCTAACTTAAGGGGGAGCCGGGGGGGGGGGAAGGGGGGGAGAAATGAATGAAAAAAAAATGTTAAATGGAAACATAGCCCGAGAAGTAAATGCCAATTTGTACTTGGTGTAGAAGAAACAAGTGTCATACCTCAGTCCTTACCCAGGAGCCCACCCACTATGTTGGAGCAAAATCTGAGGCACCTGTGAGGAAAGTGGAAGCTGAAGCATATAATCCTCCAGGAGCCTTGGCTGGCCCTCTTGTTCCTCTTTCACTTATTTCTGGTAGGATGTAGACTAATGTGATCCACATGACTGGATCAGTAGTGCATGTGTAGACTATAGGCTAGCAGAGCTCTGGGAGATTGCTCTGGGAGAGTCTAACCTGCCAGTGTCTTCCCATGTGATTGGAGCTATCGCCAGCATCACTTTCCTGGACTTCATGGAAGCATCCTTCTTTCTCAAGATTTTCAGTTGACTTTTATATCTATTGGCCTTGTACCTGCTTTGTACTATCCATTATTTACAACATTAGATGGAGAGGTAGTCACCCTGTGATAGCAAGAGTACTCATTGGCTAGGCATGTTTGAGTGGAAACTAATTTTATAATTAGGGGTGGAGGTGGGTATGATGACTTTGATTCTCTATGCAACTGGGAGGATTTAGTCAATACCCACACGTGGAGGCCAATTCTGTTCTTGTATATTTATTAATGAAATGGAGGTTAGCCTCCCTTTGCTTCAGTAAAGGATCATGACATTCAAATAAACAAAGATATGGATTTGTCTAACATGACCCAGGGGAGCCTGGCTTAAAACTCATAGGAGTACTAGTGTAATCTACAGCATTCCTGTCCAAGAGAACTTTCTACAGTGATGGAAATGTCCACAGGTATAATCACCAGCCAAGGTAGTGCAAAGCACTTGAAATGTGACTAATGCTCCCAAAGAACTAGATATTTAATTTTATTGAGTTTTAATTCACAAAAAAATTAAATTTAAATCTGCATATAGCTAATGGCTGCCATGTTGGATGGCACAGCTCTATGGGATTGCTTTCATAATGCTATCTTCAAAAAATGGAGAAGGTTTGTCAAGATTCCCACCCAGTAGGGCCCAAGTAGTGTCCATACAGCTAAAGAGCTTCTTCAAATAGCAAGAGTGGAACCTGGTTACCCAAGTCATTCATTCAGCCTTCTTTGGACAACCGAGAAAAACCTGATTACTCACCAAAGCAGCCAACTCTTTTATAAAAGGTGCCAAATACAGTTGTTTGGGCCTCTTTAAAAAAAAAAAAAAAAAAAGGTGCCAGCATGGCTTTTAAGTTTCTGCTGATTCCCCACCACGACCTAGTAATAAAGGATGAAACTTTTGGACCAACTCATTGCTGGACTTTTGTGCCTGCCTGAAAACAGCTCCACAGATAGGCAAATGTCCCAGAAAACACCAGCCCTGTGGTGGCCCGGAGCTAGGGGGAGTTTAGCTCAGGGTAAAGATATGTTACAAATTAAATGTTGCAGTCGGTATGTAAAGCTGCAATAAATAGAAACTGAGTTACATCAAGGATGGAATTAAACCTTAAGTTTAAACCCCACAGCACTGTAATTAAAACTTAGCCTGTAGCAAATCATTCACTTGAGATTAAAGTACTGTGGGGGAAGCAGAGGTTTGGGTTTACCTTGCTGTCTACAATTCATAAGTCTGAGCTACCAAAAGCTAACAGCCCTGCCCCCAAATCCAGCTCCCAATTAAAAACACAGTTTGAAAACCTTTAGGAGGCCTGAGGGGCCCCTTTAACAGAAGTCTGCCCCTTCCCCCCTGCCTAAGTCTATGAACAAATTAAAAAATATTACCTGGTCCCCTGATGGTCTTCTGAGCCGACACAGTGTTTTCATTAATACATCATTAGGGTAATGACATTGTGCTGGCGTTTTGCTTTCAAAACAGCCTGCATTTCAGCCGCGATGCATGCAGGCTCGGGGCCTGTGAACACTTTGTTCCTGGGAAATAGTCTTCAGGTCATAGAAAGGGGTGGGGGTGGGGGGTGGGGGAAGGAAGATAAACTGTAATTAATTTTTTAACATGTATTCTTTTTATCCTAATCTGGGATGTTCAAGGCTTGCTTAGTGTTTTGTTTTTGTTTGTTAGTTTTGCAAAGTAAACACTGGGGTTAGCTTAACCATGGCCTCAACTCCTAGAGCCAACAGGCATTTCCAATTCCCCCCCCAAACAACCTACAGTAGGTTTCTCTCAGGTTAGAAGTACGTCATTTTGTGTAAAAGCAGTCGGAGGATCCAAAGTTGAAACTGTGGTATTTTTTCTTTTCTAGACTGTGAACTGTTACCTCATAGACAATAATGGGTTTATTCTGGTGTCTGAAGACTACACCCAGGTGAGTGAGAAATTTCTACCAAGTCAAAGTAAGGAGCTCAGGATGGGTGTAGGTGAGGGGAACAAAGGGTGGTGTTAAAACTTTGAGACAATGATCTATATTTAAGAAGTAATAGCAGGAGATTATTAACCCTTATTTCTGTCCCTCTAAAAATATCACAGCCTACTTCTCAGCAGGCCCCAAAGAGTTTTTACCTCCCAGTTGGGGGGTGGGGGTGGGGCAGAGCCCAGGGTCTGCTTTCTCACTCATAAAATGTTCAATTTGTAGAACACTTGGCCTCAAAAGTAGAGGTGCCTTAAAGAGTTTGGACAATTTGAAGGAGGTTTCCTTCAAATTTAAATACTTTTTCCATATATATACACCACACACACACACACACACACACACACACACACATTCCAGCATAATTATTCCTTGTGACTTTCTTTCTGGTTTTAGCTTTTTAAAAATCAGTTATCTGGGTTCAGGGATTAACTTGGGCTGTCAACACTCAACACTGAGGGAAAAGGATCCAGAAAGAGAGAAGAAATTTTCTTCATTTGACTGAGCTGTACACAGTGTGAGGCAAGGGAAAAGATATGGGAAGACACTCAGCAATGGGGCCAAGAACAGAAATCTCCAGAAATCTCCACTGTGTTTGGAAATCAAAATAAGAGTTCAAAACAATAGCATTGTAATGGAGAAAACAGGTTTCTCTGTCTTTTTTAAAGTTTATTTATTCATTTTGAGGGGGTGGTGGGTGGGGGGAGAGAATCCCAAGCAGGCTGTATGTGGTCAGAGCACAGAGCCAGACGCGGGGCTCGAACTCACGAACCATGAGGTCATGCCCTGAGCCGAAATCAAGAGTCAGATGCTGAACCAGCTGAGCCGCCAGCGTGCCCCAGGTTTCTCCTTTAAAACTATGCACAGAAAAACTTGTTCTGCAATTAGAAATTAAATTAGCCTATTCAGAGATCTGTGTAAAACACATGTGTTTAGCATGATAAAGGAACACTAGAGAAGGAGGTGCGTGGTCTCTGGGACGCGCTCTCTTCCTTCACTAGTTTGGGGGTGGGCGCCTCACATTACCTGCCTGAGCCTCCTGGTGGGCTCTGTAAAAGGATGATTGACAGCCATTTTATAATGAAGTCCCATTTAAATCATTTGAAATTTTTTAGCAGTCAACACTACGATAGGGCTATTAATGCCTAAATAAATTAGTTAATTGTCCTTAAGTTGCTAAGGAGTCTGACCTCAGTGCCTTGTTAATTTATCAGAACTGGCTCTGGGTCACATGTGGAATTGTGCTTGAATTTCCCTTCTTATCCATGAAAATGTTGTGGGAATCTTAAATGCACCTGTGATGAGAGAAAAGCTACAATGTTAGAAATTAAACTGCCCACAGCCTGTCTCCTCGGATGCTCACCATCACTGGACGTTGGACAGTTGGTAAAGATCAGATAGGAGTGAACCCATGACATAAAGCCAGTCTGAGAGAGTGCAAGAGCCCAGAGGCCTATGATAATATGCCTGTTTGGCTGGGAGGAAAAAAAACCCAAACTTTCAAGAGTCAGTGGAGCAGGAATCCAAATTAACCACCTTTGAGGAGGAACCCTGTCCTCCCACCAGGATGATGGAGGGCTGAGATAGGAGCCTGGTCCCTGGGGGTTCTCGACTGGCCCACAGTGTGACCCACTCCTACCCAGTCCCGGCCTGCACGTGCGCTCTGCTCCCTGCTGGATCTCTCCCTGGGACAGCCCTGCAGCGTTGCCCAGGGAGCCAGCTGGCCTGCTCTGCCTTTGTTTGATGTTGTCTGGTTTCCTGCACCCCAATTAGGGTGGTTCTTCATCTAACAACCAGTTCCATTGACACTGGCATATTTACACACACAAAATACAAATGTCCTAGCTCCTCGCTGCAGCACACACTCATAGACTTTGCAAAAGATCCCAATTGTCCCTGGAACGAAAGAGGCAATGCTCCATATTTAGTCAGTGAAATGTCATTTCCTTCTTCTTCCTCTTCTCTTTCGTGACTTTCTGACAAAGTCTTTCTATGCCTTTCTGCCTGAAAACTCCCAGGAGCGTGCTTGAGGTCACTCAGTTGTAATTTGAATCGGGATTTAGCTAATACAAAGCCTATGGAATTTATTAATTCAGGCTCTGACGGTAATGCCCTCCACTCACCCCACACAGAAGTTATAAATCCTTAGAGCACCCACCGTAGACATGGGGGTTCTCTACTGGTCTACACTGGCTCATTCCAGGGTGTTGGCAGAAGAAGGCTGTTGTCCCAAGCTCTTTTCAGCTGTACTGCCTACACCCTCTCCCACGAGACCGGGAGGACTATGGCTCCAAGAGCCTGGAGGGATGGGCAAGGATGTTAATTTTTCATCCCACCATTCAGAGTATGCAAATCTCAGCCAACACCAAGAGCTGGTCTGAGGCAAAAACATCAATCAGGTGGTGGGGAAGGGCTGCTACGCCCTAAATGCCCTGAGGACGTAGGGGTGAGCCATTAGAGGTCTGATTAAGCCTCTTCAAGGGGCTGGGCCCTGGGCTGCCTGATTTGTCCACATGGTAACTGCCCAGGGACACAATTGCGTGTGCTCTTCAGAAAGCGATTTTGAGAATAGATGCATTCTCAACAGCAGGAGATTTATAGGGCCGATGAAGAGGACGGCTACATTTCCCTAAACAGGTCATCCAGGAATTATAAACAATTCTTTTTATTACTGCTTGGGAAGGCCTCTCATAGCTTGTTTCTTTCTACGAAGCAGGGTTTTAATCACAAGAGACTGAGCGCAGATGAAGGCTTACTGCATCCGGGTGTGGGGGTGGGGGGGAGGGGTGTGTGCGCGCATGTCTGTGCGCGTGTGCGCGCGCATGCGTGTGCATTTCAGTTCCAGTGCTCCGCTTGCGGTTTGCGAAGCCGGCGCTCTTTGCAAGTGCCGCGTCTGGTGGAACCTTGCCGTCAGCTTTCTAGTCTGCTGCGTAATCCCACCACTTCTACTGATTGTGAGGACATACTCCACTTTAATGTGACAGCGCCTTTTGCTCCAGAACACAGAGCTGCGCCCGTTTCTATTCTCTGGTGATTGGGCACATTGTTTATCTATACTTCCTCCTGGGTCTTCTTTTCTTCCCCGCAGACTGGAGACTTTTTTGGCGAGGTCGAAGGGGCCGTGATGAACAAACTGTTAACAATGGGCTCCTTTAAAAGGTAAGGATTTTATGGCCCCCTGCGCCCCCTGGAAAAGTTTGCCTAAATAAAATAAAACGAACCAAGGTCAAATAAAGCAAGCCCAGACTTGACCCCTGCCTGGTTTGTACGGGTGTTCATACATCAGAAGATCTTGCTGAAATTCGATGCCTCTTGCATGAGTGTTAAGAGTCACAGAAACTCAGCTCACAATGGGTTTCCTGTTCACCCAGAATAGGGTTTATTGGAGGCCAATACTGGAGTCAGAGCCTTCGCTGGGACGCAATGATAGCAGTCTCAAGCAAGTGGCTGCAAAGACATAGGAAATGTTTTCCGCTGGCTAAAAAGGAGGACTGTATTTTGTCTCACATTGGCAAACTGGGGAAGGCTGCTAGAAATCTGGAAATGGGGGATAAAAAGTGACAGACACCTGCCGATACAATTTTGGAAAATCAAGTGAAAGGTCTCAAAACCTGCCCCCAGATGGAGGGAAGTTAAAATCTGCTGCTAGAAGAAAACCCAGATGGTGCCCAGTTCTACTGGCACCTCGGTCGTGAGCGCTGTCACTGACCCTAAGTGAAGCTTGTGTATGACAGCTTCCGCTTGGCCCCACTCTCTCCTGGGCAGGATGGCCATGCTTTGGGGGACACCAAAGCCTATGGGAAAAGCCATCTCCCCAAGGAGATCAGGATGTCAGTAATGTCCCCCACCCCACCCCAGAGTCAACAGGAAATGACAGTCTTTGAAGCGGTGCTTTCGTGGGCATATTTGATGCCGTTAAATACATAATAGCAGGCACTACAAGGATGGACCTCGGCTCGCCTGTGAGAACCACTGTTGCTGGTGGGAAAGGCAAGCCCCTAGTCATTACTCCGTGCAGCTGAATGGCCAGGAAGTGTTAGCTCAGGAAATCGGACTTTTGAGCCAGTCAACAAGACCAACTGAGCGCTGTGCTGAAAGCAGGGAATTCAAAAATGATGACCCAATTTTTGAGATTCCATAGCTTGTTTGTGCCAGAAGGAGGGGAAAAAAGAAATGATATAAAAAACTGGCATACCTCCAGCACTTATGCGCTCTGTGACACACTCACTTGCCTGCCCCCAGCCTGCCTGCCGCGGGGTGTTCAATTCCCTTTCTTAAAATTCAAGTGCGGTATTTTCCTCTTTTGCTACACGTGCTTGAAAACCCTGCTTGGAGCTGGGCTTGGGTTGCTGTGGAGTTTTCCAGCGCTTCTTAAAGCTTCCCAGGGCAGCGTCTGGATTGTCTGCCCTGCAGGGCACCACTGGTTGTTCCTATCTTGACGTGGATGTGTGTGCATTTGTGTCCTGTTAGTTTCCTTTCGACTCGGTGGTGGGGGAAGACAAAAGATGAGAATAATCACACACGTGTTTCTCATTCGAAAGCATATTTTTCAACTTCTTTAACAAAATCTTTTTTTTTTTTCCTTTTCCCTCTTGGATATTCTTTCAAAAAGCTTGGTGGGAGAAAGAGAAAGGTTGTAGTAGGATTGTAAATTCCCAGTCTTCTCCTTCATGTGATTGAAGCATGGTTGGCATGAATCTAGAACTTTCTTTTGCTGTGAGAGTAGCTAACATATTTGAAAAAAGGGAAGGAGTAGGGACTTGACACAAGTGTAACAGTATCTGTTGTCCTCTGGGAGTTAGCTGACAATGATCATGAGCCTCTTTGAAGGGGCCCTCACAGGGGCCACCAGAGCAATGAGAGTTTATGTTTATGTTTTGGAGTCAGATGGATTGGATTCAAATCCAGACTCTGACATTTACTAGCTGCGTGCCTTAGAACTGAGTCAAGTTACCTCTCCAGCTTTGGTTTCCTTATGTGGAAAATGAAGGTGATAATAATAATTACTTCCATGGGATGCTGTCAGAGTTAATGGGGTAATAATAAGCAGAAGGCCCGTACCCGGTGCCTGGCATATATTAAGGGCTCAATGATGGCTAGCTGCTGCTGTGATTTGTATCGCCGCGGATCTTTGCTCAGTCTTGGCTTCGCTTTCTGCTTGGCACCAGGTGGTGCTCCTTCTGCATCCACACACCTCACAGCAGACTTCCCACGCTGCCTGGCGAGGGGGCCTCCAGCATTGGGGGTGCTGCGGTGCCCCTGCCTTTTACAGCAAGCAGTGTGTCCTCAGAGCATAAGGGTGACAGTCGTTTTGTTCAGGGAAGGCCTATATTTCAGCAGCACTGAAGAGGTAGCCCAAAGTACCTGATGGTGCTCTGGAACAGAAGTTGTGGTCCCCGTGAAAGCAAGCCCCACCCCGGAACACAGGATGCCTGGAGGCTGAATTGCTTTGGGGACGTGATTGAACCCAGGGAAAAGCCCAGGACCCATTCCCTGAATTCACTGACTTCCCATCTTCTCTCCTCTCAGTGTCTTGGACAGTGCCAGGATGGCACAAGGTTTCTTGATTTGATCTGGTTGTATCCAGTCCTAAAACAGGAGTTTCACAGACAAGAACCCTACAAACCACTTTCTCCAGAAAGAGCTCACAGGGGAGAACACCATCCCCCTCTGTCACCTTCCCTTTGTCTCTCTCCCCTGGTCCAGATTTGCCGCCTCTCTCTCTAAAGCAAGATGATGCTTGTTTACATGACAGTGGACTCTTGCCTTGATTGTGTAGTCACTTATCTGGTGACCGGATGGCCCTTCTACTTAGCAGCGTCATCAGAGGGAAAGAATATCCACTTCTGTGTCTACAGCACCATGGGGATGGGAAGGAAGCCACAGATTTGTGCAAATTACCAACTCAAGGGAGCTTCAAGAAGGTTCCGTGGCAGTGTGTGCAGATAATCTAAAAGACAAAATGGTCATTCGTTGTCACTTTAGCTCAGTCTTTGACTTGACTCTGTCTACCCTGGTTACCTGTGACATAGTATGATGGGCCAAATAACATGCTAATAGCTTCAGCAGTGTGAAAGTAATGGTCACAGTGGCTACCTTCCAGGAGCACCTACCCCACACCAGACCTGAGCTGCACCTGACAGATCTTACCTCTTGCAGCACTTTCCAGTACTCTGTGGGACAGGTATAAACAGGACCAGCTGCATCATTTGTAGAGTCCAGTGCAAACTGAAAATCTGGGGTCCCTTGTTCAAAACCTATTAAGAATTTCAAGACCGCCAACAGCAGAATATTCAACGAAGCCTGGGGCCCTTCCAAGTACAGGGTTTTGTGCAATGACACAGGCTGTATGCCCATGACGCTGGCCCTGGGTATAAATATACCCATTTTACAGATGGAAATAATGAGGCTTAGAAAGGTTAAGAAGCTGCCCTAAGTCTCTGTGTAACAGAGCTGGATTCAAACAGCCTGCAGTTTGAGCTCAGAGAGAATTTTCTAGTGTCTGCCCTTAACCTGGTTCTGTGTAGAGTAGCATTGAGTTGTGCATGGAGCTTCTTCCTGTTCTGTTTGAGAAGTGAAGGGGAGCTTGAGGAAGATGTTGGCTCAGCAGTGTCTTATCAGGGCAAGCAGGACTTTGAGGATGGGAGGCCAGCTGAGTGATAGCATCAACCAGATTTCTTTTAGCTGAAGTTGATAAATCTTTAAACCAAACCATGTTTTCAGGCTTCATGTATTTTCTCATGAGATCTACCATGTGCCTGGTCAGCTTTTTGCGTTGAAATCCAGACAGAGAACTTCAAATACTTCTTCATTCTTATCACAGAGAGTAAGTAGACTCCCCGGAATGGTGACTCATGTAGGGTTTTCCAGCGTAGCTATTTTTCTCTTGCACTCACGTTCACAGCCAGTAAGAGCCTTGCATTCCTGTTTCTCAAAATCCACACCCCATGGTTCTCTCTCTTGTCATTGGCAGTGGTGTCACCCCTCTTCAGATTACTAAGAGAACACCTAGTTTCAAAGGATTTTTCTTAGAATTCATGTATCTCCCCCACTTCTTGTCCCCAGTGATTCAAATTCAGTGTCAAATATCCAGGAGAATTGAATATGTATATATGTTTTATATATAAAATGATATTTTATATACCTATAGATAGATAGGAGAGTATCCATGGTTCCTGATGGGGCCTCTTTGACACACTGCACTTGAGCTAAGAGGACTCTAGGTTGAGCACCAGAATCGCCGTGTGTGGCCTTGCACAGACTCCCTGTCTCCCAGCCTCAGTTTCTTCCTCACCCAAATGTGGACCTTAGGGGATTTTGTGAGAATTAGCTAAAACAAAGTATGTGAAATTGCTCGGCAGATTGAAGAGTATTGTGGGCAGGATGTAAGATTAGCTCTTAAATAATAGCTCCAAATGTCTGATCTTTTTCTTTTTTCATTTTCTTCTTTTTTTTAATCATTAAAACTCCCCAGAGCTGGTTACTATGCAACAGTTAACCTCCACAGCACAGCCTTGGGGATGGGCCTGTGGGCCTGGACTCAGTCAGCATCCCTGGAGAGCTTTTGCTTTTATTTATTTATTTTTAATGTTTATTTATTTTGAGAGAGAGAGAGAGAGTGCATTGCGTGTGTGTGTGTGCCCATGTGCATGCATGTGCAAATGAACAGGGGAGGGGCAGAGAGAGAGGAAGACAGAGAATCCCAAGCAGGCTCCACCCTGTCAGCGCAGAGCCCTGTGCAAGGCTCAGTCCCACAAACCCTGAGATCATGATCTGAGCCGAAATCAAGGGTCAGACATGTAACCAACTGAACCACCTGGGTGCCTGCCTGCCTGCCTGCCTGCCTGCCTGCCTGCCTTCCTTCCTTCCTTCCTTCCTTCCTTCCTTCCTTCCTTTCTTGCTTTCTTTCTTTCTTGCTTTCTAAAGAGAGAAAAAGCATTCAAGCAGGGAAGGGGGGCAGAAGGGGAGGGGAGAGAGAGAGAGAGAGAGAGAGAGAGAGAGAATGAATCCCAAGCAGGCTCCAAGCTCAGTGCAGAGCCCCATGTGGGGCTAGATTCCACAACCCTGGGATCATGACCTAAGCTGAGATCAAGAGTCAGCTACTCCACCCACCCAGGTACCCGTCACTGGAGAGCTATTAAAACACGCCTGTGCTCAGGCTGCACCCCCAAAGATTCATATGAAATTCATCTGGGGATGGAGCCCAGGCACTTACGCTCTTTGAAAGCATCCACGTGCTTCTCATGCATGGCTAGGGTCAAGACATACTAAGTTAAGAGCACCAGGGTACCATTCCAGGTGCTATCCACTTTGGAGTTGCCTGACATTGGTCAGCATTCACTCACTAAGTTTCAGTTTTCTCAGTAGCAAGATAGAACTGAAAGAAGGATGTGTATACCTGCAGGTGGGGGTTAAATGGAGTAATGCGTACTTTTACCAAACTTTATCTTTGTGGTTTCTGCCAAAAGGTCTTCCTTTGTTCTTTGTGTATCGAATTCAGCTTGAGGAAGCAAAGACCAATCGGTCCTGCCTGGCCTTTGGTTTGCAGAGAAACGGACCGCTTGCTAATAATCTGTTTTTGCTTTGGGAGCTACTGATAGGTCCTCTCCGTCTTGGCTGTGTGTGTTTTGCTTTATACGGTTTTGTTTGTGTTATGTGCTTGGTGCAACATGCCTGAGCTCTCACCCCTCCACCACCACATTTTCCCTATGGGGCCTGGTGAATGTCTTCCTCACCTCGCCCCACACATTCATTAACATAGTTGGCTTGTGCAGAATTCCCTGTGGTGGCTCCTTCTGCTCTCTAAATTGCCTTTCTAGAAAGGTGACACGTCAGGTAGACTTCAGGACTTGGGACGTGTCTTCTCCTGTCTACATGATGGAACCGTACAGGCTCCCTGGCCGGTGACTGCAGCTTTCCCTGTCCTTGGTAGTCACGTTGCATTTCAGCCAATGTCCTGGCCTTTCAGTCTAGAGAGTGTGAAAGGAGAACCCTGTTATGTTTGGATGGCTGCTCTCTCATGCCGACTGCCCCCCCAATGTCTAATACTCAACACTCATGTAATGAATGTAATGGCTTCCCAGCTTCCTGTTGACCTGACCGTTTCCACAGAAGTATGCTTTGTCAGAGGTGGCATTGAAGGGAACAAGAAGACAGATTGGCTTGAACAAGTGTGTTTCTGAGCCAAACTTTCTGGAAGGCAGAGACATGAGAATTCCAGTGCATCACTCTTTAAAATCCTCAAGCTGCCTGCCTGAGCATCCCCAATGACAACAGGGAGAACGCTGCCCTCGTCCTCATCATAATAGCAGCAGGCCTCATTTACTGAATATTAAGTACAGGACGGGCATTATTCCAAGGAGTTTACGTGTATTACCTTAATTAATCCCCGTAACAACTCCACGAAGTTACTACTGTCATTATTTCCCTTTGACCATGAAGTCCTGCAAGTGGTGGCTGAGCATGTGAGTAACTTGTCCAAGTTCACCCACAGTAGTGAGTGGGGGACACGGAATGTGAACTGTTGTCTCTCAGATTCCAGATGGCAGACCACGTTTACCTAATCCCCACACGTCTTTTCCCCTAGTTGGAGCAGACTGAAGTATTTCTTATGGAAATATTTGTTCACATTTATGCTTATTCTGCTCTAAGAGGTAGTAAAAGAAAGTTTCTCAAACTTAGAGTCCAATATATCAGTTAGGAGTTAGTTCTAGAAATAATAGGAAATTCTAGAATAACAAGGGGCTAGAGAACATGGGAGCCTTTTTCTCTTTTTCATGAAGGAAGTCTGAAAATACAAATTTGTTGTCATCACGGACCCATGACCATATCTTTTTTCTCTACCTTCCTCCATTGGCATTTAAACTCAAGGTTACTTCATGGTCCAAGACAGCTGCTTAGCTCCAGCCATCACATCTGCAATCTCTGCTGGCAGAAAGAGGCTCCAGGGAGGTCCAAAAGGCCAAGTAAATTTTCTTGATTAAAATTTATTTTAATAAGGAGTGCCTGGGTGGCTCAGTCAGTTGTAACCAACTCTTGGTTTTGGCTCAGGTCATGACCTCACAGTTTGTGAGTTTGAGCCCCACATCAGCCTCTGTGCTGACAGTGCAGAGTCTGCTTAGGATCCTCTCTCTCTCCTTCTCTTTCTGTCCCTCCTGCTCCCTCTCTCTCCCTCAAAATAAATGAATAAACTTTAAGAAAAACTTACTTTAAGAAGTAAATCTTATTTATTAAAGTAAAACAAAGTTTATTTATTAAAGTATTTTATCCCAGGGGCACCTGGGTGGCTCTGTCGGTTCAGCATCCGACTTCGGCCGTGGTCATGATCTCACGGTCCGTGAGTTCGAGCCCCGTGTCGGGCTCTTTGCTGACAGCTCAGAGCCTGGAGCCCATTTCGGATTCTGTGTCTCCCTCTCTCTCTGCCCCTCTCCTGGTCACACTCTGTCTCTCTCAAAAATAAATAAACATTTAAAAAGTTTCAAAAAAATAAAGTATTTTGTCCCATACAGTACTCCCACTCCACACAGCCTCACCTAGCCACAAAGGAACCTAGGAAATGTACATAGCAAAAACTCGGGGTTCTGCTTGGCAAAACAGGAGAATGGACACTGGGAGACTCTAATAGTCTCGGCCACATCCAGCGTGCCTGGTTCCTTCAGCCCACATAACATCCTCTAAATACTGAATCTGGTTTCCGGTGATATCCACTTGGAAAATCTTCCCAAGATGAGGCTTTGTTTACAACTCCCCAGTTTCTCCCCACACCTCACATGCCCAGTGCAGTCCTGAACACAAATGGTCGTAGCCACCAACTGATTCATCTGTCCATGATGCCTGACCCCAAGCGATACAAGCAGCAACACTCAGTAACACCCGTGGGGTTTGACCAATGGCAATAATGGCACCAGGAACACCGACTCCCCGAGGTCCTGACATGCTGCGTGCAGCACAGGAATTGTTGTGGCGCAGTGCTGTGAAATGTGGACGTGAATTCATGAACTTGGCAGAGGTCAAGGAAGCCCCCCCAGCATCCAGGTTTCTTGCCGCAAATGGGTTTTGCTTCAACTCAGTCCCCAAGCAGAATTCAGCTGTTTCCTTCTATTTCTTAAAGAGGCCAAAGAAATTTAATCTTTTCTATGTGGCATTCATCGAGATTCCGTCTTCCCCTTCAGTTGAGCTAATTCTCATGGAAGGAGCAGGTGAATGGACAAACCAGTTG
Source organism: Prionailurus bengalensis (assembly GCF_016509475.1). Classification (NCBI taxonomy): domain Eukaryota; kingdom Metazoa; phylum Chordata; class Mammalia; order Carnivora; family Felidae; genus Prionailurus; species Prionailurus bengalensis. The sequence goes on from NC_057348.1 coordinate 23,492,483, forward strand.
CCAGTTATGTGCTTTTACCACCATGCCTACCCATTATCCTTTGCCTCAGGACCAAAGCGGTTCCTCCATTTAGTAGAGCTGTGATAACTTTGGAGCAGTGATTGCACCTTCTGAGCCTGTTCCCTCTCCTATAAAATGTAACCATGCCCCTGACACAAGAGGTAATGCTTCCATGCTGCAGAAAGTAATTGATTATTTCTTATTGTTACTGCTTTTATTACCTAGGTGAGATGCTGGCACGACCACTCTCTGAAACTTTGCTTCGTTTTATGTTATCAGCACCTGTTGATGAAAAGCCTTTGGTGCTGACAGATGGCCTGCTTAATCTATCGGATGAAGGAGGCTCGCTTCTCAGGGTTCTGCCCTGGACTCTGGTGGCCCCAGCGTCCTGTGGGCTGGGCTCCTGGCTGGTGTGGCCACCTGGTGCTTATTCTCTGCTAATGACGGGTGCTCATTAACTCGATGTGTCAGTGATTTCCAGCCAGGGGCTCAAAAGCGGTAGGGCCAGGGTCATGTAGGTTCCGCGCCTCTGCTGTGTTCCGTGTGCTGGGCTGGCTTTGGGGAGCAGTGCAGTCTCTGTAGGAAGTTGCTGTGGGAAGACACGGCCACCAGCGTGAAAAGGAGGGGAGGGACAGCACGTCTTGAACCTTCTGTTAACACTCAGATCGACAGATTGAGCTTTCCACTCTCTTGGTTTTCTGAGATGTAAGAACGAGTAAGGCTTCCCGTGGCGACAGTGGCCTTGTTCCGTGCCCTGTGTCTCTGCTCCGTGCCCTGTCACTTGCAAGTTGGAAGCTGCCCGAGACCACCCTTTATGGTTCAACAAAGAATACGTATTTTTACATGTTGCCCTAGCGAGTCACTCACTTTGCTTCTTACACTTTTAGATTCAAAATTGCGTAAATACAGTGAGCGTCTATGTCGAATGCCTCCCTGTCCTGTTTTTAGGGCTGTATTTGCAAACATTCAGCTGTTTCAGGATTGGTGTTTAGGCAGATAGTGTAGCCAGAGCTAATGCTATGAACCATCACAGGTAAAGAACCCGGCCTCATGGGCACACAGTAGGTGTTTAATAAATGCTGGTCCCTACAGTTACTAACAAGTCTAAATTAACTGTGCTTATGCCTTTGAAATGGAAACTTTTTTTTTTTTTTTTAACGTTTACTCACTTTTTGAGAGACAGAGACAGAGTTTAAGCAGGGCAGGGGCAGAGAGAGAGGGAGACACAGAATCCGAAGCAGGCTCCAGGCTCTGAGCTGTCAGCACAGAGCCCGGTGCAGGGCTCGAACCCATGAACGGTGAGATCATGACCTGAGCTGAAGTCGGACGCTTAACTGACTGAGCCACCTAGGCGTCCCTGAAATGGAAACTTGTAATTCTTAGAAGAAATATTTTTCTTGGTTGTGATCTTTGTCTCCTTGGAAAGGAGCAGAATCAGCAAAATAGCTTTCAACAAGTCCCCATGTCACGGGCCTGTCATCCACGGCCCTACAGTGCACAGGGGCACACAGGCTGTCTAGGTTTTCTTTGTATCAGTTTGAGTTTCTTCTTCAGAGACTGCTTCTGCCTTCCATCAGAGTCTCAGAGAGACCCGTCAGGGCCACAGAGATGCTAATGATAAGCTCCCAGGGCAGCCTGCATGGGGGTGTCGTGGGGACCAAAGCATGCCATCTGTAATAAGAATAAACTGCGAACGCAGCACTGCAGGACGGTCTCGGCTGGGCACAATGCTCGGGGCTTATTTTAGAGCCGAATGAAAGCAGGCAATTATCATGTTCTTTAGCTCTAATCAGCCAAACAGGATACAGGTAGCCACAAAATGGAGTTATTTAAAACTAACAAAATCACTTCAAAAAGGGTAATAATCTGGAAGTCTCTCTTTCTGCAACATCTAGTTAAAGCTGTCTAAGCGTGGAGAAGACAGGGAAGGCTTGTTTTGTAACCTCCTCAATGGCACTCGGATCAGGAAAGCTTCCTTGTGAAATGAAAGGCAGGATCTCTGGCCTGGAGGCCGCCCCACGGCAATTGAGTTTGGCCTCACCGAGTAAACCAGAGCCTTTGAAAATGATCCCAGGAGAATCCCGAGCTTCCTGTGAGGGTGGTTACCACGGGGGCTCTCGCTAACGCAGCCAGCTGGTGTGCCCTGGCCTGATGACCCCAGACAGTCTCTCAGCTTGACTTGAAAGTTGATTCTGGGGGCGCCTGGGTGGCGCAGTCGGTTAAGCATCCGACTTCAGCCAGGTCACGATCTCGCGGTCCGTGAGTTCGAGCCCCGTGTCGGGCTCTGGGCTGATGGCTCAGAGCCTGGAGCCTGTTTCCGATTCTGTGTCTCCCTCTCTCTCTGCCCCTCCCCCGTTCATGCTCTGTCTCTCTCTGTCCCAAAAATAAATAAACGTTGAAAAAAAAAATTAAAAAAAAAGAAAGTTGATTCTGGACTTTGGTCCTGAGACCTTATCTTGGGCAGCATTTTCTGTGACATTCCAGTGAGACTGGGAGAGGGCACCAGGCTGAATTCTAGTCACTGCTACTGAGCAGAAGGCAGAATGAAGGGGACTCAGCCTGACCCCCGTCTAATTCTGGCTCTGCCATTTGTTAGGTGTGTGAACTTGGGCGCATTACTTAGGCTAGCAGAGGCTTGGTTTGGCCCTCTGTGAAATGGGGATGATTAGAATCTGTCTGGTAGGAACGTGCTTCCAAGAGTACCTTGCTCATGGTTGCTAAGTAGAGTTCCGTAGACATCAGCTGTTGTTATGATGGTCCTCAGCTGTAAGGCCCACAGACAGAAGTTCCCACATCATCCCTCGATAACCCCAGTACGCCACCAGAAGGTGTCTTGTACTGCAGGATGAAGTGTGAGTTTTATGCTGCCTCGTGTGTGCCAATGAGCTAAGAAAATCCGGAGGCCTACCCATCTAACCCGCTGGGTAAAGCCTGAGTCAATTCCCATTGCTTTAAACACCACCCCCATTAATTAATCATGGCAATGAAAACCAGACTAATAAATTATAACAGCAGCTGCAGCCCTGCCTTCTGTTGAATGCTTCTTCTGTACCAGACACTGGGCTGATCGCACTGTGTCTATCATCTCATTTAATTCCACAACCAACCCATAGGATAGCCATTTTTCTCACCATTTTACAGATGAGACTGAGGCACCGAGAGAGCGAAACAAGATGAAACAACATTGTAATAAGCGACCGAGTTAGGATTTGAACTCAGATGTTGACTTCAAAGCTGATGTTTTAACCATTATGCCACACTGCCAATCGCTTGAGCCCTTGGGAATAACATAGCTTTAAGATCCCAAACTCCAGGGGCCCCTGGGTAGCTCAGTTGGTTAAGTGTCCAGCTTCAGCTCAGGACATGATCTCATGGTTCATGAGTTCAAGCCCCACATCAGGCTCTGTGGTGACAGCTTGGAGCCTGGAGCCTGCTTCAGATTCTGGGTCTCCCTCTCTGTCTGCGCCGACCCCGCTGACGCTCTGTCTCTCTCTCAAAAATAAATAAACATTAAAAAAAATTTTTAAAAGATCCCAAACTCCAACAAAGAACAAAATAAGGCCTTTTGTCGTAAGGATCATAACAAATCTAGCATACTACATAGTATATTTCAGTATATTTCCACATGTCTGATTATTTAAATCTCAGAACATCTTTGTGAGTCATTTTATAAGTGAGAAAATGAGGCCTCAGAAGAAGGTTAGCATCTTGCTCAGATTACACCCTGGATAATGGCACCTGGAAACTAACCTTGCAAACCAAGGCCATGCTGTGTGTCTGTCTACAAGACTCCACACACAGGCACGTTCCACTCAACCCATGCTGCCTCTCACCATGCTCTGGCCTGAGTTCTAGCTATAGAGACGGAGTTGAGTGGTATAAAAAGGATGAAGCCAATGATAATTCTTGCCAAGTCCTAGAAAGCCCTTTCAGGGACACCTGCAGAAATCCTGCAGATGAGGTGTGGACTTTGGCATAGTGGGGCAGTCAGGGACTGAATGCAATTGTCCATTGTGGTCTGCAGGTGATTCTGTGGCTGGGGCAGCATCAGGGTTGTTTGGGGACTTCCCTGAGCCAGGTGCTTGGCTGGTTCATGGGCTTCATTCCTGTCTCAATAAACACAGTTTCTTCTGGCATCTGCTGTAAAGAAAATAGCCAGAGGACAGTGAGCAAGACTGCAAGAAATGTTTTGATGAGGGACAGGCTTTGGGGAGATTGCTGGGAGATTGTGTTGACCACTGGTGCCCTCTTGGACTCTGCTACCCAAGACACCTATGTGATGCTGGTCAGGAGCTGGTTTCCATATTGATTTGATCGCACATGGCTGGTCTTCTACTTGGTGTCCGTAGATGGTTCTTTGTTAATCTGTCTGTATGATGCTTCCAGCTTATTGTCTAGAGGAGGAAGCTTTTTCCTCTTAGTTTGAACTTGACCTCTTCTATCTAGTTGTGATGGCATCTCTTCAAGATTCATGCAATCAGACAATCATTCATGCATTCGCCCTTTTGAAAGTGAATGCCTTCTCCATGCTGGGTGCTGGGCTAGTGCCCTGCGCCAGCAACAGTCCTGCTGCATGAAACTTCTATTCTAGGGCCCGTCCCCAGCCTAGCATTAAGTACGCTCCATGGTTAGCATTGTATTATTCTAGAAAGGAATTCCTGCAGGGAGCATCCCTTGCAGCCATTTAGAAGTTCTGTATTGCAGTGTTAACATGTCACCTGGCAGCTGTTATGTAATTCAGGCTGGACCTTAAGTGTCTCTTTTTTGGGATACCAGAGTAGTGGGAAGGGGAGCTGGTAGGAGGAGAGAAGGCATGTCGCTTGTGGGATAAGGTGTTTGCTCCATCTAGAACCTTTAACTTGCTACCAGAAAGTGCCATTCTCCTTTCTTTGTAAAGTTATTGATGAGGAATTAAAATGTCTGGAACAATTATAGAGTGAAATATCTTGGCAGTTAAGGTCATAACTGGGAGTGAGAGCTGTCCTTTCATCACCAATTGAACAAAAAAAATCCATTTTCTTGTTTCATAAATGGCACTGTTTCCAAAGCAAAAATACAATCGGTGGTATAGTGGTGGCAGTGGAGAGTGGTGGGGATTACAACCAAGGAGCCAACTAGTTTCCAACTAGCTGTCAAAGTGCTGTGCTTATCTTGGTCCAGGGATGTTTCCTAGTGCTTAAGAGAGTCAGAGGATCCTGCCAATTCTGAACTCAAAGTGGTCCTTCCCAGCCTTCCTCAATCCTGGACACATGGCCCAAGTGGGTTCCCTTCAGGGCCCAGAATCCAGTTCAGAACAGCATCGTCCCTCTGGAGTATCCTAGTCCAAGCAGATCAAGCTTGTTTAAACCAAAATGACTGTTTCATCTCATCCCTGTCTCCTCCCCTCAACCCCACTACCTTTACTCCCTTCCTCTTCAAGTTCCAAGTGTGATGTGCCTGTGTCTCCAGTCCTAGACTTTGCATGTTCCTGATTTGTCATCTGTTTCAGGCCTGTATTTATTTGTGTTTGTCACTGCTGCACTTGATGGTGGTGTGGTGAGTTCACCGCGCTGGTTCACACACAGCTTCCCATTTAGTGACCCTCCTTTCTGTTCTCTCCTACAGAATTACCCTGTATGACTATCAAGCCATGTGCAGGGCCAACAAGGACAGCAGTGACAGTGCCAGCGGGCTACTGGATGTAAGTACAGTGTGGTCACCCACAAAACAGTGGCACGTTTGTATCTGTCTCTGTGTGCGAGCAGGTCTTTATCTTTGGGGTAATCAAGTTCATCTTTTTGCAAAACCATGAATGTTTTAAACTGCTTCCTGATTTTACTGGTGAAGAAGAACCACTTCCATTCAAACCCAAACCCATTGATTATATGAATGACAAGCAGGTCTGAAGTCACTGATGAATGAATGCAGCAACTCCCTTTTGATGGCTAGAAAAGAGGAGAAGGTTTGTGGATTCTCTCCCATATGAATGAGAATTTAGTTTGGTTTAGCAGAAATCTTCCCTTTGGTCTGGAAGAGACCTAGGAGGAGCCTGTGGATAAATTCACATTCCGATCATAGATCCTCTACCCTAATCAGGATGCTGGTGTGCTTCCTTGTCACTTTTGCTGGAGCTGGTTCCATCAGTGGTGTCACAGTTGAGAACCAATCAATATAGCTGTTGTATCACTAGAATCAGGCTTTCACACTGCCAGAAATTAACCGTTACAATTTGCTCCCAGTTAGAAAATATAATTTACGATGTACAAGCAATGTAAGTTTGGCCACCCATCACCTGAAAACACAGGGGAAAAAAAAAAAAACCAGTTACAGGATACTTCAATATAACCCGACCTATGTGTATAAATAGAAGCTTCACATGTTATCATTTTGTAAATTCCAAAAATGAACCTAAAATCTGGTTTGAAACACAAAATTTATGAGCCATTTTGGTTTTTAGGATATAAACACACACCTTCTCATTTGCAGCTGTAAGATCTTGCAAGGGGATTATTTAAAAGCCCAGTATTTAACACAGTTCTCCTACACTGAGGGAGTAAGAAATGATTTGGAGCTGGAAAATTTCTGAGAGGCAACTAGGAACTGAAAGTTGAATGCTTTGAAAAAAATACCACTTTTTAGTGAGAATCAACATGTCTTTCCAAATCCAACTTCACTAGCTTTAGCAGGACTATTTCTAGACCTAAAATGTTCCCAAGATATGTTTTCATCATTAGGCTTAAAAGCTCAATGGCTTTACCCTTCTGAATGATAATGTGCCATTTAAATTTTTAATCCTGTATTTACATAATCCCTTTGTGTGCCCATACATAGAGCCAGCTTCTGGCACAGAATGCTTGAGTGCTCTTCCCCCTGGCCCCTGGGGGAGCTGCCCCCCCCCCCCACCTCCAGAGCCTCCCTAATCCCTCTATTCAGTCCCTCCTCCCAGGGACCCAAGGACTGCAGAAATGTCACTACCCATCCCAGCAGGTACAAAGGCACAGAACTATCCCAGGGCCTGACCACCAGGGTCTTTTTGAAAAAAGATGGTTGTTTTTCAAGCAGTAAGAAATATAACAAAGCCATAGGACAGCAAGTTGCATTTAGTTTTAGGAAATAGTTAATAGTTTACATCCTTATCTGACCCTAATCCTGAGAGCCCTGTGATTCACCGAATGATGTTGACATGCTCAATTAAATTAGAGCGAGAGATCCAGTCTGAAATCCCTGTGGGCTGAGAATAACCCAGTAGACTGTCATTACTGTTGTTTTGTTCATTTACTTACTGGCTTGAAATAGGGAAGTTTCAAAAAAATGGTTAGAGGTATGCAAGTCGGTTTTTGTTTCACTTAAAGCTGGATAATTCCCCCATTCCTAGTTGTAGTCTTTACTGTCCAAATGCTCAGAGGGTAGGATTAAACAGCCATAACTTCAGAAAGCAGGATTTGTCATTTCAATTCTCTGACACCTGAACGCAACCACGAAAGGTTCCGAGATTTCTCTGGACCTGCCCTCTGGGGCAAGGGCTTTGCCAGCGTCATTGCCTCTCAAAGTGCACCCACTAATCAAATATCTGGCACATGTAGATTCAGAGAACCAACTGAGACGGGGGCCTGGTATTTTCCAGAATTCAGGAAATTGAATTATCCACATAGAAAATATCACCGAGTAAACAATACAACTGCTTGTTTAAATTAAAATATTCTCAAATAAAGATTGGGCTGTCGTTGCTGTCCTTTAGAGAGTTGCAGGGGATTTTCGGCAAGGATAAAATCACATGTTTATATGGTTGTCATTTTTTTTCAAGTCCAAATATGTATGTGTGAGAAAAGGCAGCTTAAACCCTACATAACTCATGGGCAACATGAAAATGAAGTATATGCAACTTTTGCTGGTTTCAGTGAATGACATCCAGTGATGGAGAACAGGGAATCACCTTTCTGAGAGGCAGATCTGTGAATTACCATTTGAAATTAGTTATATGACTTGAGCCCTTCAGCATCAGGCTGCAAAATATTAGCCCCTGGAGGGTAAAGGTTTAAACATCATTTGCTGAACTTCCTTTTTCCTCCCAGAGATAACCCCTATATTAGATCATGTTTATTTTACTTGTAAATCACATCTCACTACAGGGGAGTTCAAAGTTTTAAAATGTTAGTTTTAGGATACAGTATCCAACCATTTTCTTCTTTTAGCTAGAGCTTCACTGTTTTTTAACATGATATCAATCTCTCTAGAAGAATAACATTGTCTTTATGTAAAGCCTTAAGTTAAACTACACATTTCATATGTGATGCATTGTTTTCAATGTACTGAATTCTTCTCTTCAGCCTTATCATGCCTTCCTTGCTGCAGTAAAATGGATAATGACAGAACTTGTCTTGTAAGTATAACTTGCTGCATTTTTAAAAGTAATATTGCTTGTCTTTTGTATTATAAAGCGAAGTGGAAGACTGTTCCGTGTTTTCAACTAGCATTGGATTCAGAATACTCTGAGATAACCTCATTGAATATCTCCAAGTATTGAAAGCTGAGACCAAAAAATTATCTTTAAGTTATTCATGGTCACTGCTTATGCCGTTATGTCATTGTTTAGCAGACTAACAGCTTGTAATATACAAACCAAATTTATTTATTGTGGTTAGTGTTAAATTTAACATAGATGTCTGGCTGTTTTTAATGCAGCCTGGGTGGGCTGTGGTCAGAAGAACAAATTGCTGGGGCTGTCCACTGTGCTCCTTTGGATGTGCTGGCATGTGCAGAAGAGGGGGGGCTTGTCCCGGACAGGGGTTTTGTGCAGTCATGATCCAGGGGGTGGGGGCTTTGCTCAGGTGTGAATTAATTGTTTACCCTGCCAAACTGTGTTCCTATTTGGAGGATGCTGGATGCATCTGTGACTTACTTAGGTCAGATTGAAATGGCTCAAAGATGAAAGCCTTGACTCCCAGAAGAGGTATTGGACACATGACAGAAGCACTGTGTTCCAGAAAAGGGAGAATTCCATGGATGAGCATGGAAACCAGATTGTTCAAGCTGTATCCGACCCTCAGATTCTTATTTTCCCCATTAAGGCTCCACTTTCTGAGGATTGGAGGCAGATTTCTTACCATTTGATGAACAGCCATTGTCTTTATCGCTTTATTGTAGCCCATATTAATTTAACAACATTACAAATTCAAATTCACTTCTGTTATGTATCTAAGAGGCAGAGAACAACAGTAACAGAGAATAGTGAGATTTTGATGGACTGTGAGTTGCTGTAGGTAGTAGCCATGAGCCTGAAAAGAAATGATGGAATTTTGATCTATCTCTATTCACTTGGAGGATGGTTTATATTACTTTTGCATTTCTTTGTACTAGCAGTTGAGAGATTTTGATTTTTTTTTTCTGAAGTTGTATTGTGGTGTAATTTCATAAAGAGAAGTTTGTTCCATTTATGCCTACACACACTCAAACACACACACACACACACACACACACACACACAGGGCTGAACAAGTTTGCATTGCAGTATAAATTTTGAAAGCTTCCTTTATTATAGCAGATCATAGTATCGGTAGAGAATATGCTATTTGTATTTCTGCACCAAGGCAGAGGAAGCCCTTCGGAGTTGATTTTTTACTATAGACTCACACTATAACTGGAAAACTGTTTCTGCCTACAAGCGGGATATTTCTCAACGAGTTATTAAGTCTAGGTAAACCCGCTTTCAGTGTTGGGCCAGCATTGGTGATAAAATGGCCTTTCCCAAGGAAGAGAAAGCCCAGTGAAAACTCGGTAGTAACAGAACCAACCATACTGATAGCTTCGGGTAATGATGTTCCTCTTTCAAATGAGGGGAGCAATGCCACCGTTCTGTCTGGGGCAGATGACTGAGTAACACTGGGTTTTTGCATTACCTGTTCAGGTTTCTGGTGGAATTTAACCTCTGCAGCTGGTGGCACTCAGATATGACAGCCACAGGTAAGTAGCAGCCCGTTCTTGTTTCCCAGCTCAACTTGATAAGCCTTGGGGTCACTGGCCACTTGTCATCAAGGATGTGCTCACATAAACCACCCGGGACCCAGTGATGATTTTTCAGCTCAGTCAGCGAAAGGCACCCTTTGTGCTGACCGCAGCACCATCTAGCCTGACAAAAATGCCACGGGTTTCATTCCTCCCGTGTTGAATGTGCACTCTGACCTGTTTCCTTCACTAAGACTTTGCAGTCAAACACTGCACGTGTGAATTCTTCAAAAAGCTTGCGAGCAGTGCTCAGAATCTAAGGGAGACACATTGCCTTTTTCAGTCTCAGCGAATGGATAACCACTCTAGTTTTTTGTTTGTTTGCTACAATTAGCCTCGTAAAATACAAATCTAGTCATAGCCTCCCCACTCAAAAGCCTTCAGCGATTTGATAATTCATGGAAACTCTTGTAGAGGTGTGAGTTGTGGAATTAGAGCAAGGTGGATTTGAGTCGTGGTTCTGAGGTTAGCCTTTGGCAAGTTAGCTGATGTCTTCAAGACTCAGTTTCCCTACATTAAGCAAAATGGGAGACATAATAATATTTATCTCCTATCACGTGTGTGTGTGTATGTGTGTGTGCTTAATGATAAATCGTGCTATCTGCTGAGCGTGGTGACTCAAAACAGGTAGCTGTAATTAACTATGAAGACAGTGCAGATAGTGTTGACCACAGGGATAAACAGTCAAGTCCCCGGGCCCTACAAAACCCGTGCTCTTTAATGAGGGCCGTCTCACAGCCATCCGCCCCACCTGCTCAGGCACTTGCTGTTTCCCAGATATGCTCTGCTCTTCCTTTCCTGTGTGCATTCATTCATGTCTGTTTTCCTCCCTGGGATGCAAGGAACCAGAATTAGGCTAGACTACTGCCATTATTATCATTATCATTATTATTATTTTAATGATCTGTCTTTTTCACAGAGGTAGATTAGTAATGCAGCAGCCTTCCCCAGGTGCTGACATCTCCTCCCCCATCCCCTGAGACACCAGTCGGTGAGGATTCCCTCAGTTCTTCCAGGAAGAGTTAGTAGCATTTCCATCCTGTTTTCGTCCCGGTCAGCTCACACACTTCCCCAGCGTTTCTGCACCATTCTTGTCCCAATTTGTTTCACGCTAAACCAGAGTTTCTGGATGGCATCAGTATCCCTTAGCACCTAACTGGTGCTCAGTACATAGTAGGTGCTCAATGCCACGGGTTACTTACTGAATACCCTGGCAAATCTTTCCTTTGCCGGGGATGACCGGTCTAGCCACTGTCATCGTAGCTTTGTGACTTACAAATAGGACCATGTGTCCTAAATCCAGGACCTCCCGAGTTTCTTGTTAGAGGATGACATGGGGCAACCTCTGCAGAGAGGTGCACGCGTCCAGCTGCACTCGATGGGCTCTGATTACAGTGTACCTGACCCAAACGTGTTTGGGGTTGACCCTGTTCTCAGAAGCTGACAGCCCAGTGGAACAACACCTTTGTGCCCTGTTTTCTCACACACGCATGCACACGCTGTCCTGGTGACCCTCAGTGTGTGGGCTCCATACTTGCCCCTTCTTGTTGGGTTGGTACCTGCTTTGCATGTCCATAACCTCGCCTCTAGAGATCTAGCCTGAGGAAATAAACTGGGGTGGGAACAAAGGATGGTATGACAGGATGAGCATCACTAAGAAAGTGATGATTGCAAATACAGGTAACTCTTTAAAGGTGAACAATAAGGATGTTTCAAAATAAATGACAGCCCATCCACAGAGAGGCAGAGAGAACCTTTACCAAGATTCCGCTTCTGAAAACTTTTTAAGATCGAAACTGCTCATGAAATTAAGTAACATACCAAGATAAACAATATGCTAAACAGTGTGTACCCCAGACAAGCATCCAATGATGGAGGGAACAGGGGCATAGGGAGTTAAATATTATTTTTTTTTCAACGTTTATTTGTTTTTGGGACAGAGAGAGACAGAGCATGAACAGGGGAGGGGCAGAGAGAGAGGGAGACACAGAATCGGAAACAGGCTCCAGGCTCTGAGCCATCAGCCCAGAGCCCGACGCGGGGCTCGAACTCCCGGACCGCGAGATCGTGACCTGGCTGAAGTCGGACGCTTAACTGACTGCGCCACGCAGGCGCCCCTATTTATTTTCTTAACATTTATTTATTTTTGAGACAGAGAGAGACAGAGCATGAATGGGGGAGGGTCAGAGAGAGAGGGAGACACAGAATCCGAAACAGGCTCCAGGCTCTGAGCCATCAGCCCAGAGCCCGACGCGGGGCTCGAACTCCCGGACCGCGAGATCGTGACCTGTCCGAAGTCGGACGCTTAACCGACTGCGCCACCCAGGCGCCCCTATAGGGAGTTAAATAAATAGGATGAGCAGCCAGTGGGGACTCAGTAAGCACAGAACAAAATATGAATTAGGAAGAGAAGACTATTATGTCCCCCAAAGGAAATGTTACCTATAGCGTGAACCTGCTTTTGTTTAAAATTGCACCAGATTTGAGAATGAGGGCTGGGAAGGGACCTGCTAAAAGGGCACTTGCTATCTTTTTTTCTGTTTACTCTTCTTATTCCACTAGTTTTTCCACAATTTTACTATTAGGAGTGAAAAAAGTAAAATGAGATTAAAAGAGAGAAACGGAAGAAGGAAGATCAGTAGAGGCCAAGAGAATGGATCACAAGTGGGTCAAAGAGCTGCCCTCACAGCACCACCAGTTCCCGGGGACAAGTCCCCTCTGCTTGGCTCCGGGAGGCCAGAGCGTGGCGGTTCTGCCCAGGTGAAGTGCTCTGGTCGGGGATCAGGCAGCCTTCCCCTGCTGCCTGCTAGCTGCTTAGTTCTGAGCAGGTTGCACAGTCTCTCTGGGTTCCGGTGTCCCGGCAGGTCAGCACAGACAATGATGGGTTGGTTGGTGCACACAAAGCCCACGGGCAGACCTGGCACACAGCAGAGTGCTCCACACATGGTGGGTGGTGCTCCCGTGTGGGGCGATGGCGGCTGTTTTGGCTGAGACCGCGGCTCGCTCTCCGGGGTGCGTTCAGTGCTGAGGGCAGTGGCCAGTTGTCTTCGGGGTTTGCTTCCTGGCGCCCTCTTCACAACCGGGTGCCTGCCCACCTTCTCTAAGGAGCTTCCATGGTGAGCGTGAGGATGCCCCACTTCTTCATGCCAGCCTGCATCACCATGGCCCCCATTCTGACCGCAGCCTGCTCCCCTTCCCGGTGACCTGCTGCCACAGGCCCTGCCCATGCTCTTGTTCTGGTCCTTCAGATTTGACGGTCAGTTTTAGAATTTCTGTTGTGTGCTAGTCACTGTGATCCTTGCTTAGACCACTGGTTTTCAACCTGGGGAGGGGGAGTTTTTTCTCTCAGGAGTCACTGCAATGTTCGGAGGCATTTTTGGTTATCACAAGTGGGGGTGAGCGGGGATACTGCTGACATGTAGTGGGTAGAAGCCAGGGATAGTGCTGAACATCCCACGATGCGTAGTCCCTGGCAACAAAGAATCATCCTATTCAGAGTATTATCAGTGCCACTGCTGCAAAACCCCGGTGTAGACTGAAGGGTAGAGGGGTAGGGGATGAAGAATAAGGAAGAGGATGTGGTCTTTGCACTCATGATGCTTACAGAAATGTATGCAGTTTCCCATTCTGAAATTCCACACCCCCTCTCCCCTGCTCCCCCTGTACCAGGACCAACAGTGGGCAAAATGTTAGCAAACAGGACTTATGTGATGCCTCAGTTCTCCATTTTCTGTTTTAGAAGCTTTTCTACAAGTTCTTTCATAGGTATTTCCAAGTCATGTCACCCTGTGCTGCACCGTGAGACCTTCCCCCAGATATTGGAAAGACCTTGCCACATGATTCTATCGTCACCACACGGTGGGCCCATGTACAGTGTAGTGCTTTTCCATCTCCAGAGTCCTGGCACTAGATGATCTTCAGACCCCTTCAGCATTCCTGAGCGGTGGAGACCTCTGGAATTTGTCACTAAACCTTCCTGAGCTCCCTCAGTCAGACAGCTACTGGGTCACGGTGGGCTCAGACCTAAACCAAGGGCTCAGCTAGGTGACAGCGAGCAAGGCAGCCCGCCTTCCTTGAACCCCTGTGTGAAGCACATGAACTGTCTCGTCCAGGCCTATAGCCCTCTGCTGGACGTGGCTGACGTTTTCCATTTTATAGATGAAGAAATGGAATCAAAGCGGGTGAATGAACTGGTCCTCGGGGCTGCTGGAGATCTTTGTCAAATACAAATGTAAATGTGAGACCCAGCGTAAGGAGAGAAAAGTTTCAAGCTTCACAGAAATACTGAGTTGCAAGGTTTCTTCATTCTAAATTTACCACTCCCTCACTAGACAAAGACCCTGTGCTGAGACATACATCTTTGTTTAGCTAAAAATGGAATCCATAATTACACTGTTTATCTGCTTCATTTCCTTAATGAAGGGGACTGTGGAAGCCCATTTCTGCTTGATTATCACAAAGGTATCATTTTGGCGAAGTTGCACAGAGAGAATGGAGCTTGCTGGCACCGAGTGTGAATGGGGGTGCATTCACAGAGACAAAAGACGAGGAGAGCTTTTCAAATGGCAACTCTATTCATTCCCAGTTGTCTGTCCATAATTACTGTGAACCCAAGTCAGTTATTCTCATCAGGGACATTTGTTGCTAAGGGAAAATTAAAGAAATTCAATTGTGTGGATGCTCCATTGGGTGCTGCATTGTGAGTGAGTGGTAGGTCATGGCTCCAGCTGGAGCCAGCCGGTCCTGGCCGGATGGGACGTCGAGCGGTGTGACAGCACGGAAGGGACGCTCCGGGCCGTGACCATGCAGAAGCAGATCTGGGCTCCCTGACTCACGGCGGTGTGACTTTATTTCTCTAGACTACAGTTTCTTCATTTTGTAGAACAGGAGAGCCCCAGACCTTCCGAATTGGTGGTGAGGACCAATTCCACGCGAGGGGCCCAGCATGGTGTTTGGGGTGTAGCAAGTGCTTACTGAGTATTGGCTGTGAACGTGCTGGTGGTGATTTTTTTTTTAATTTTTTAATGTTTATTTGTTTTTGAGAGAGAGAGAGAGAGTACAAACGGGGGAGGAACAGAGAGAGAGGGAGACACAGAATCTGAAGCAAGCTCCAGGCTCCGAGCTGTCAGCACAGAGCCCGACGCGGGGCTCAAACTCATGAACCTTGAGATCATGACCTGAGCTGAAGTCGGACGCTTAACTGAGCCACCCAGGTGCCCCATTGCTGGCGGTGTTCAGTGTTTAAGTAAATGATGGTCATGGTGAGTCACTTTCTGTGGGGCTCAAGGCAAGCTATGTCTGCTCTCTTGAACCCCGGTTTTCTGCAAAATAAGGAATCAGTCTAGCTGAGCTTCATGACTGCTTCTACCTTTGCCTTTGTAAGCTAATGAGTTTTAAATACCTAATGGCTAAAACAGCGCCCGTTAGATTACTGGCAGCCTTAGCTATTGGTTCAAAATTCCATAGATAAATGGTAGTGACTGGCAAATATATGTGGTGTCCATAACACTCCAGACAAAGGAAGGTCTTCGTAGTAAACCATCTTATTTAGATTAAATATGGCCATGGTTTTATATGATCATTCGCACATTTCCCAAAAGCACATCAAGCAACTTCCAGCCAGTCTGTAGTTGTGTTGCACATGGATTCAATGTAGGGCATCAGTATGGGTGCCCTACAATTGTCAAGGGAACAAGAATTTCATCTCCAGGAAGGATCAGAGCCAAATGAGCCTCACCATTGAGAGCGCTGGACTCATTCCATTGTAACTGGGCCCAGACAATTACAATTAGAGATGGTGCAATTATTGGGCTTAGTTAAATCATGTGTGCTGCCCATCTCAGCCCGCCCCACAGACCTTCTTCCTTTCTTTCATTGGCCAAACTTCACAGAGCAGTTAAATATATGTGTGCTGGAGGCAGACAGCCCAAGTTCAAATTTTGGCTCACCCACTCACACACTCATTGGATGAATTGGGGCGATTTATGCAATTCTCTCCTCCTTTCACTAATCTGCAAAACAGAGAAAACAATTGTTCCTACCTTATAGTTTATTTTTTTTTTGTCATGTTTTACTGTTAAACAGATTAAAACATGTAAAGCAGAACAGCATCTGGCATGGAGTACTTTCTTAATAAACATGGCCGTTACCGTCATTCAGTGATCGTATGCCATCTGCATATGGGTGCTATCGCCTCTTATCATCTGTGCTGTTTTCTTTTTTTTACTTTCTTTCGTTTTAATGGCCTTACCTTTTGAAATTCAAACAATTTAAGCATTAAAAGGAAGTTTCCCCAAATCAAAAGTCACTATCCTTTGCTATACAAAGGAATCAATTGTAAACATAAGAATCGTGAAAATAAAAAGCGTCAGGAAAGTGTAGCCATATCTCTGTGCTTTATGTGTGGCCTTCCTAGGTTAAAAAAAAGGGGGGGGGGAGATTAAATGAAAGAAAATGAAAATGAGAGGAAGGTGGGGAAACCTCCCTACCGTCAAAGATGTTCTCCTGAGGAAATCAGAGGCACTGAAAGGGAACTTGGAAGTGAATGACGTTCCCACCAGGTGCCTCTCTTTGTTGTTGCTGTTGGGCACTGGCCACCTAAACTGACCTTGCCTTCCCACCTGAAGGCAGGCAGTTTGTCATGCGGGCCTGAGACGCTTACATCTCCTTTGTCTGATTGCCTGAAAAGCACCATTTAGGAGAATTACTCATTTATCCAGCAAGCACGTGATGACACTTGCTATCAGCTAGCACCGCAGGGCACAGGGGACGGACCTCCGCCTTTGGGAGCGTGACACTTGCCAGTGCTGTACTGGCAGTGGAGCCAGACATCGGGAAGGTAGCCATCGGCCCTTTCTAACCAAAAAGCAATGGTTCAAAAAGGCCATCAGTTTCTGAGGATTCCATCTAATAACATGCTGTCCTGTGGCAGTCAGCACGTTCACTTAAATAGGCCTCACCTTGTGCCAGCCACTTCCCATGTATTAATTCATCTGATCCCCAAACAACCACACGAGGTTGGTGTTCTTATTCCCATTTTACAGATGAGAACGCTAAGGTATAGAGATTAAACTCACCTGATGTCACACAGCAGTGGCAAGATTCACGACCCCTGATTTGTGCCCTTAGTTACTATGTAATTAGTCCAACTCCTGGTATGTAGATAGGAACACTCTCTAGCAGCCAGCATTTCGTGAAGGCTGTGTGTGTGTGTATGCGCGTGCATATTTGTGGAAGTGTGTACGTGTATCCCTCGGTTGAGAGCTGTACCTGCTTTATAGTCGGATTATTACTCAGAACAACTCAGTGAGTTATATGGGCATTTTGTCTTCATATCAGTGACCAGTTTCTAGAAATTACATATTTTACATAAACAAGCTGATTTAATCTACTTCATTTTGTTTTAGATGAGAAAAATTACGGGGTGCCTGGGTGGCTTAGTCGGTTAAACGTCCGACTTTGACTCAGGTCATGATCTCACAGTCCATGAATTCGAGCCCCGTGTCAGGCTCTGTGCTGACAGCTCAGAGCCTGGAGCCTGGTTGAGATTCTGTGTCTCCCTCTCTCTCTGCCCCTCCCCTGCTCGCGCTCTGCCTCTCTGCCCGTCTCTCTCAAAAATAAATAAACATTTAAAAAAATTAAAGAAAAAAAAAAGAAAAATTACAACGCATTATGCTTCAACCCCAAGCCCCCAGTCAATTTCCTCAAAATAATTAAAGCTCAGTGAAAAGCCTATATAAGAAAAAGAATCACGTTAGGATATACATGCCTGGAATGCGGCTTCCTGGTCACCCAACAAATAGCTAGTGGTTACCAAATGCTCATTTAGCATTTAGTAATCCTTTGATGCCTTGCTTAGTGCAGCTGCCTCCACATAGACACTCCACAAAACATGTACCCGTGCTTCTGACATCCAACCGTCGTTGGAATACAACTTGAGACTTTGTCAACACATCATTTTGTTAAAATCTTACTGAGTTTTGGAGTTGAAAACATAAATTATATATTCTAGATATTTATAAATATGTGTTTATATTTCTGTATAGACATCAGCCAAAAACTGTGCACAAAGTTTGGTTATTGGAAACTTTTGGTTTCCAAACTATTGGTTATTGGAGCATTCTACTGGTAAGATGTTAATGAGTGACAAGAACCTGTACTATCAGCATTTCCATTTTATAGATGAGGATATGGAGGATTAGCTGGGAGCATTGGAGCAGGCATTTGTACTCCAAACTCCTCTGACTTCAGAGTCTTCACCTTAACTGCTATGTTCTAGTATCTAGCATCCTTATCATTTTAATGTTACAATGGCTTCACTAGAATGCTAGTGTTATTCTTATTACTATTACTGTTGTTAGTATTTATTATCATTCACTGATACTTACTCAGCACCCATTAAGTTCCAGGTACTGTACTAAGTACGCAACATATATTGTTTCATGTACTTCTCACATCACTCACTGATAGAGAAACTATATTTTCCCCAATTCGCACATTGAAAAAAAAAAAGGAAACTTAAAGAGGTTTTGGAACGTGCCCACTGGACATAACTTGTTTATTATTTTACCAACCATGGAGACTTTACCAAGTGCCTACTGTGTGCTCATCTATGTACCAGGCTTATCTAGTGCTATATTACTGGACAAGGAACTTCATAATAGTAGGATTAGGTTCATGGCTGTGGTTCAAAGACATTACGTATTTTACTATTCCATGTTTCAATTTTGTTTCTGTAATAAAACCACACAATTGCATCATGACCTTTGTCTCACCCTGAATAATATGGTGTAACTTGTATTTTATACATTTATTCAGATATACATATGTGTTGTTGCTAAGTTCAAGTACGTCTGAAGGCAGAGACCCGTTGACTGATGTTGTCCCAGAAAGTATTCTAGTGATGCATAAATGATAGTGGATGAAGCCAACACACTGCTTGAGGAATTACAGCTTATAGAGTTGCTTGGCAGATGAAATCACTTGACTAATTAGAAAATAATGCATTATGCTGTGCCTAGAAAAATCACAGCGCAGCAGAAGCGGAACTGTGTTCTGAGTTACTGTAGGCTGCCAGTCACAATAAAGCCTGTGCCTGTGTTCTTCATCTTTTTCTTTTTCCCCCCTATCCCTGCAGCCCAGAAATTGAAGCAGACCCTGGAACCTTGTGATACAGAGTATCCAGCGTTTGTCTCTGAGCGCACCATCAAGGAAACCTCAGGGAACATTGCTTGTGAAGACTGCTCTAAGTAAGCCTCCCGCCTCCTTTCTCCTCAGTGTAGAGCTCTCCCAGATGGGCCAGTGTGAATGGCGTGGTCAGGATCACAGCGAGAGATGGAAACATGGCTGCCCTCTTGTGTGAGGAAGCGTTTCCACCAGCTTGGAGGAAACATCATTTGGCTTTGTTAGAGAGATCATTTAGAATCTGGGAAGCATTCAGAGTGCTTGCGGATGCATCCTAGAATATATACGATTTTTAGTCAGGTTTGTCATTGGTTGTAAAAAGTCCTGATGGTGACATTTGTCCATTTCGGCTATCTATTGGAAAAAGATCCTTAGATGTCTTTCCTGAAGGCACGAAATCTTCAGGATTCACCAGAATCTGATGTATGGGGAACGAAATTTGGTAGCTTACTAGGCGTTTCCCTGATTGCTACTGAGTTTGGGCCTTTTTTAATGGTTTTATTGATCATCTGAGTTTCTTACCCCTTCATTCCTGTCGGCAGTTGTCTATTGGGTGGTGAATCTTTTCTTACTGATTTGGGTGTCATATGTTTTGGATACAATTTCTTTGCAGTTGTATGCTTTATATGTGTGTTTTCCTTTTCCTTCATCGACTCTTCACTTTTTATAATGTCTTTAGATGCATAGACATTTTCTTTTACTTTTATTTTCATGTCTAATTTATTCTTCTGTTCTATGATCTGTGTGTTTTGTGCCTTAAGAAATTAGCCACTGCCCTCCTATCATAATGGTGTTCTCATGTATTTTGATTCTGAACACTTTAAGGTGTTGATTTTCACATTTAGGACTTGAATCCCTCTGGAATTTATTTGTGTGTGTGGCATAAGGCAGTGTCTAATTTCATCTTTTTCAATATAGTTGACCGGCACTACTTACTGAATGGTCTTTTTTTTTTTTTTTCCTAATTGATTTATTATGGCACCTGTGTCATAGGATTAGTTCTACACAGATCTGTTTCTAGGTTTTATGATTTGTCAGTAATGATGCCAACACCATATCTCTTTAATTATTATAGCTTATAGTATGACTTGATATTTAAGAGAACAAATACCTTTTCCATATAGTCTTCTAAGTTGTCTTGGCTCTTCTTGTCTCTTTACTTTTTCATATTAATTTTGTAATCAGCTTGTTAATTTCTATGAATTATGCTATGATTTTGATTAAAATTGTGAGTTATAGATTAATTTGAAGATAATTGCTATCTTTTATAATCTTAGAACTTTTATAAACTAAGTATGTCTCCTTAGTTACAGGTCTTCTAATACAGTTTTATAATTTTATGTTAGATTTATAATTTGAAAGCTTACAGTTTTCCCTTCCAGCAGAAATGGCATACATTTAAAACTACCTTTTCTAATTGGTAATTGCTAGAATATGAGAACATCACTGATTTCTGTATGTTGAATATCTTGTATCCATTTGCTAAATGCTCTTTTAGATTTAACAGTTTGTGTGTGGCTTCTCTTGGACTTTTTTTTCATACACACTAACATCATTTGTGAAAATGTTCCTTTCTAACCTCCATACTTACTGTTTTGTTGCCTAGAAATAACTAGGATTGTTGACTAGAAGCAGTGAAAGTAGACAACTGTATCTTGTTCCTCAATTAAAGGAATTTCTTCTTGGGGCACCTGGGTGGCTCAGTTGGGTGAGCGTCCAACTTCAGCTCAGGTCATGATCTCGCAGTGTGAGTTCGAGCCCTGCGTCGGGCTCTGTGCTGACAGCTCAGAGCCTGGAGCCTGCTTCGGATTCTGTGTCTCCCTCTCTCTCTGCCCCTCCCCTGCTCATGCTCTGTCTCTCTGTCAAAAATAAAAATAAACATTAAAAAAATTAAAAGGAATTTCTTCTAATAATTCCATGTTAACTATGATGTTTGCTATGGTTTTTTTTTTTTATTGAGGTATAACTCACAATATCATATTAGTTTCAGGTGTACTACCTAGTGATTCAGCATGT
This sequence comes from Prionailurus bengalensis, assembly GCF_016509475.1. NCBI lineage: Eukaryota > Metazoa > Chordata > Mammalia > Carnivora > Felidae > Prionailurus > Prionailurus bengalensis. The sequence goes on from NC_057348.1 coordinate 23,513,663, forward strand.
GTAAACATTATGAAATAGTCACCACAATAAAGCTAGCCCCCATATGTCACCTTACAAAGTTAATACAATGTCATTGATTGTATTCCCCATGATGTACATTACATCCTCATGACTTACTTCTTTTAGTGCTGAAAGTTCATACTTCTCGATTCCCTGCACCCATTTCATCCCCCTCTACCCCCTTTCCCTCTGGCAACCACCAATCTGTTCTCTTCATCTATGAGTTTTGTTTTGTTTTGTTGATTTATTTTTTGGATTCCACATGTAAGTAATATCATATGGTATGCTATTGGGTTTTCTAGATTGTAGTAAAATATTGATACTATTAAACTTACCATTGTAACTGTTAAAGAGATTTTGATGGTGATTTTCTTTTTAAGTTTCTTTGTTTGTTAAGTGATGTCTGTAGCCATGTGGGGATTGAACTCACCAGCCTAAGATGAAGAGTCCCATGCTCCCCTGACTGAGCCAGCCAGGCACCCCCATTGTAACTGTTTTTAAGTGCACAGTCCAAGAGCATTAAATATGTTTGCAATGTTATGCAACCATAACGGTTATCCATTTCCTGAATTGCTTTAGATTTTTGGTAGTTAACCATTTATTAAGTTAAAGAAAACCTCTTCCACGGTGTTTGTTGCTCTCATTGCTATTGTTTGGAACTTTAATGGAGGTTGGGGCACCTGGGTGGCTCAGTTGATTAAGCATCTGACTTCGGCTCAGGTCATGATCTCATGGTTTGTGGGTTTGAGCCCCGCATCAGGCTCTGTGCTGACAGCTCAGAGCCTGGAGCCTGTTTCAGATTCTGTGTCTCCCTCCCTCTCTCTCTCTACATCCCCTGCTCATACTCTGTTTCTCTCTCTCTCAAAAATAAATAAATTAAAAAAAAAAAAGAATGGATGTTAATTTTATCAAAACATTTTTCTACATCCATTACTAAAATAATTTTAAGATGTTGAGTTACAATAATAAAAATGTTTTAAAAAATTAAACTGTGAAATATATCAGTATATACTATAAATATCGTTTTTATGTTTATTTATTTATTTTGAGAAAGAGAGCATGAGTGAAGCAGGGAAAGAAAGAAAGGGAGAGAGAGAATTCCAGGTAGACTCCAACATGGGGCTCAATCTCACAATGGTGAAATCATGACCTGAGCAGAAGTCAAAAGTCTGATGCTTAACCAACTGAGCCACCCAGGCACCCCTATAGTATCTTCAATGGTAGATGGCTTATCTAGTGTGAAAACATGCTTTCTTTCCCAGGGTGGTCTTTCATGGGCATGATTACAAAAAACAAAAACAAAAACTATCTTGCTAGGTCCATTTGTTCATGTCATATGAATCTTTTGCATCTGTGCTCAAAAAGAAGATTGGGTTATACTTTTCCTTTCATATACTGTCATTAGGCTTTGCTATTAAGGTCATCTTATTGTCACAAAATTACTCGGATCTTAAACATTTTGTGTAAGATTAAATTATCTGCTTCTTTTAGGTTTGGTAAAATTTACCCATAAAACTACGAACGACTGATAGGTTTTTTGATTGCTTTTCTGTGTGAGTAAATTTTCAACTACTGAATTAGTTTCTTCAGTGCTTAGCTATCTCTTTGGAATTTCTGTTTCTTCTTGAAACAATTTTGGTAATTATATTTCTTAGAAAATTGCCTATTTCATACCACTCTTCACGTTTATTGCATGCATTTGTTAATAGTGTTCTTTTTTGATTAAAAATGCTGCCGTATTTGTGATTTTGCCCTTTTAAATCAGTCTCTCTCCCTTCCCTTCTCTTCTCTCTTACACCCCCCCACAGCTCCTCTTCTCAACACCCCCTCCTTCCCCCCTCCTTTCCTCCTCCCCTCCTTTCCCCTCTCTCCATCCACCTCCCTCCCTCTCCCTCTTTCTCTTTCACTTTCCCTCCCTCTCCTTCCCTTTCTATCTCCCTCTTCCTCTCTCTTCCTTCCACCCTCTCCCTCTGTCTCTCTCCCTCCCTCCCTAACTCCCTCCTGCATCATTTCTTCCTTCCTTTGCTCCCTCCCTCTTCTTACTAATAGAGATGTTTGCTTTTTTTCTCTTTTCAAAGAACTATCATCTAGCTTGTTAGATTTTCTCTATTGTTTCTTTGACTTTCTATTTCATTTATTTGCTTCTTATCTGTGTTGTTATCCTTCTTCTGTGTTTTTGGGATTTATTCTGTTTTTTTTTTAATTTTCTATCATATTGTGTTTGATGTGTAGCTTTTGCAGCTCCATTCATATACATATAATATATATATATATATAATTTCTCTCTGCATTTCAGTTTATATAGGGCTTTCATTATTCAGCTGGGATAATTTTCTAATATGTACCATGTTTTTGATCTGTAAATTTTTAAATAGCGTTTTAAGATTTCCTAATATATGGGTTTTGAAACTATCTTTTTTTATTGATCTCTGATTAAATGACATTGCAGTCTGTATAACACATGGTTTTCAGTCTGTGCAGAGACTTGCTTTGATTTCTAGCACTTGTCCTCGTGTTTTTGAAAGCAAGTTTCATTCTCTGATAGCTCAGGAAAGGGATTAATATAGATCCATTGGGTCAAGTGTGTTAACTGTGCTTCAAAACTGTTGTTGTTCTATTTTAGATATCAGGCTCTCCCCAGGCTTATGGATTTTTACTCTCCTTCATGTCATTCATTTTACTTTGCTTTTTATATTTGGAGGCTATATTTGGAGGCTATTATCATGGACATCCCTGTTCAAGACTGGTAAATCATTGCTATGATCACTATGTGATCACCCACTCTATGGGAAAGTAATGTCTATTTTGTTTGCTAATAGCACAAGTACAGTGTTTCTTTGTTTGGTAATATTTCCTAGGCATGTTTTCTCCCTTCCCTCCATTTGCAACTTCCCTTCCTTCTTTCCCACTCCCCTCTTTCTTTCTTTCTTTCTTTCTTTTTTGTCCTTTTGCATTAGGATGTTGTCCTATAAATAGAATAGAGCTGGATTTGGCATTTTTATTATCTCTACTATTGGAAATTTAATATTATGATTTGTTGTACTTCCTGCTAAGTTTGAATTTGTTTCTACCATCATTTTATAGGCTTTCTATCCCCATGCATTTTCTTTCTTTCTTTCTTTTCTTTTTTTCCTTCCTTCCTTTGTCTTTCTTTCTTTGTCTTTATTCCTTCCTTCCTTCCTTCCTTCCTTCCTTCCTTCCTTCCTTCCTCTTCCCTCCTTTCTTCCTCTTCCTTCCTTCCTTTCTTTATCTTTCTTTCTTTTTTCTTTCTCTCTCTTTCTTGTTTCACCTTTATTTGGATCTATTGAGTTTTCTCTATTCCATTTTTCCCTTACTGGCATGTAAGTTACACACTCTTTTCTTGTGATATTTATCCATAACCTTGGTACATATTTCAGGATCTCTTCCCTCCTCCAGAACAAACTCTTAAATCTCTAACTTGGATTAACTCCCATCCCTTTCTTGTGATATTTCCTAACATTTTAACTATATTGTGTTTTTAACCCACCAAATATGTTGTTATTATTGCCTGTAGTAAATGAGATGTTTACCAATTTGTTTACTCCCTGTTTTTTAAAAACCATAGCTTCTTGTTTTACAGTACTTTAGAAATTCCTTTCAGGAATGATCTAGGAGTGGTAAATTATCTCATTCTTTGTCTGAAATGCTTTATGTGCTATATATTCTGCAGTGATCATTTAACTCCATGCTATCTAAATTGAAATATTTTAAAGATACTGTTCCATTGTGTCCTGAGTGTTAGCTTTGCACCTCTATAGGTGTTCTGGTGTTTCCCCCCTCAGAGGGCTTCTAAAGGGCTTCTCTTTGATATTCCGAAGTTTCACCACCATGTGTCTAGATAGTAATTTACTTCTGTGTGCTTAAATACTTCATTCTGAGTAATTTCCTTAAACTTCAGTTCATGATTTCCTTCTGATTGTGTCTAGTCCACTGCTTAGAGTCCATTGAGTTTTTGATGTGGATGTCTTTCTCCTTACTTCTTGATGTTTTATTTGTTTCTTTTAAACTGCATTCTCACATGCTTTAAAGTCACTAAGAAAGTGAACTTTAAAATATCTGTGTATTTTTAATAAGACTTAAGAGTCTTATTCTTGAATTTTCTGTACCTAATTATAAAGACTTTTTAAGTTTGTTTTTGCACTTTAAATTAGGTGTTGGGGGCAGGGCACCAATTTCCTTGTCGCTTGTGTCTTCTTTCTTTCCTGGTAGAAAATTTGCTCATGTATTCTGTCGTCTTTGACCATGGACTGATTGTTACTATTAATTATTATTTTTGTGGGAACAGAATAGAGCTCGAGTCTCCCTTCACAGTAGATTTACAGTTGGACTTTAATCACACATCCTGTTAGTATTGACTGCCTGTGAATTCTCGTTACGTAAGTTTTTGTGTTTAGGAGTTTCTGCATCATATAATTACAGTAAATATTTTTCCTAGGCAGCATGTAGTTTCGGCTTAAAGTTTGATTTCTCATCCTAATATTGTTTTTCCTGTTCAGACCTCAGAAGTACCAGATTATCAGCTTTTTTATACTTAGTTACAAATGTACAAATTGGCCTTTGGTATCTTGTCTTGTAAATTCTTTTGTATTTAAACATGCTTGTATTGTTTAACTGTTTCATACAGCATGTCTCTGTGTTTAAAATAGAATGGCTTCCATATTGGCTTAATCCACCATGTTCCAGTTCACTGTTCGGACCACCACAAGAAACCCTGGACATAGAGCAGTTTAGCACAGGAGCTGTGGAATCAGGGAGCTCAGAGTGTGAGTCCTAACTCCCGCAATCACTCGCTGTGTGACCTTGAGCAAAAACCTAAACTCTCTGAAACTCAGCTTCTTCCTGGGTAATTTGGGGGATAGTAATAGTAAGCATATCATAGGCTTATAAGAATTAAGTGGGAAGAGGCACCTTGGTGGCTTAGTAACTTGAGCATCTGACTTTGGCTCAGGTCATGATCTCACAGTCAGTGAGTTAGAGCCCTGCGTCGGGCTCTATGCTGACAGCTCTGAGCCTGGACCCTGTTTCCGATTCTGTGTCTCCCTCTCTGTCTGCTCCTTCCCTACTCACGCTCTGTCTCTGTCTCTCAAGAAAGAATAAACATTACAAAAACATTTTTTTAAAGAATTAAGTGAGAAAATTTATGTTGTAAATTTAGCATGGTGCCTGGGACAGAGTAAGTTCTCAATAAACGGCCACATTTAATACTAGCATAATGCTATACTAACTGTATGCAAAGATTTTAACCCCCGTTACCTATTCTGTTAAAATGTGGGGTTTCCTTTTTATAGTCTAACATCACTTCACTACTGTAGAATTCCTGTAGTAAAAGGTACAACATATATACACCTCTGATGGCCAGAGTTCATGTATGACTTAAGTAAGGATTATTGACAAGTCACGGCACTGTGGCTCTGTGAAGTAGACTCCACTGGCTTTATAATGACTACAAACCTTTTTGACCAGAGGGATATTATATTCTTAGTAGTTGTTAACTCCAGATTCAGTTGGCGGCCAGCATCTCTTAGTGCATGATAGGCAATCAGATTTAGTGCACTAACTTAGGTTTCTCATTTCCATTCTAAATGAGAAAACAAATAGAACCAAGATAGATGATTGCTAAGGCAAGCAATGTTTTTCCTTATTGACTTGTAATTAAAAGCCAAAAATACAAATGCAGTTTGATTAAGATTAAAGTAGGGGCACCTGGGCGGCTCAGTCTGTTAAGCATCTGACTCTTGGTTTTGGCTCAGGTCTTGATCCAGGGTGGTGAGTTCAAGCGCTGTCTTGGGCTCTGTGCTGGGCATGAAGCCTGCTTAAGAAAGATCTCTCTCTCTCTCTCTCTCTCTCTTTCTCTCTCTCTCTCTCTCTCTCTCTCTCTCTCTCTCTGAGGGACCAGAATGGGGACTTGTGCTTTCCCTTTCTTTTTTAGTAAACTTTTTATTGATGTGTAGCACATACAGAAAAGTGTACAAACCAGATTAATTAACTTAAACAGCACTCAGGCTGAGAAGTGAATGAACATTGCAAGCCCCTTGGAGGACCTCTTCCTGCCCCTGCTGGGTGCAGCCTCCTTTTTACCATATGACAACCACTGTCTTGAATTCTAATGTCAGTGATTGCTTTTACTTGTTTCTCACGTCTAACTTGGGAGATGGCAATCAGTTCATAAGATAGGAGGGCTGACGTATTAATGACCTTGAGGGGAGTTTCTAAGGAATCCGCTTAGAGAACAATATAAGGCCTTAGGGGGAAAAAATGTAGCCCAGGACTTCAGCGTACATTTCTTTATTGTCGGTTCTGTCCTAGATACTGGGCCACATTGTTGGGGACCAGAAGCAAATGAGGCACACACAATTCCTGCCCTCATGGAGTTTACAGATGGGTAACTAGGCAATGTCAACACTCCATGCTTAGGGCTAGGATTATTGAGTATATGTCGCATGGAAGCACAGAAGGGAGGCTTGGGGTGGTCAAGACAGGCTTCCTTAGAAGCAGTGGCATTTATTGTCGGACCACCGGGATACAAAGGAGTCAGTAGGTAAGAACATCCGGGCAGAGGGAAGAGCCATGTGTAGATAAGAGGAATTGTAGTCTGTTCACAGATTGTTAGAAGTTCAGGGAAGCTGGAACAGAGAGCTGAAGGTGAGGAGGGATGGGAAAAATGCCAGCAATAAGAGTGGCAGTGGTGATCTCTTTGGGCAGGAAGTCATGATTCAGAAGGACCATGCTGCCCACCATTCCCCTGCACAGCACACACACCCATACCGACTCTGGTCCTGATAGAACGCAAAACCCATTTGTATCCCCTCCTCCATCTCCTCCTCTTTTTAAGGGTTAGAAATCGACAGATCAGCTGGGGTAACTAGTTGAGTGAGAAACCAATCTGTGACTATTTTTTTTCTAATCCAAAAATCATCCTATAACTCTCATATCATACAAAACAGGCTCATGACAATAGTCTCAGATGCTCTTGAAGGACCAAGTCTTTTATTATCTTTTGCATATCCCTTTCCCTCTTTCCTTTCCCCATCTTATGAAAGGAAATTTGTTAGAAAATATATCTGAGTATTTCTCAAAGTATATATGAAGATAACAACTTACATTTTAAATTATCTTCGTCTTCTTGGAATGAAATATGTTAAGGAGAAAAATAATGTTATTTTGTCATCTTTCCCTTGTTGACGGCTGGTAGATATTTCAGGACAATGGCCTACACGTTTGCTGTCAAGCAGGAAGCTGAATTCACACGTCTGCTTTACATCTAATTCCTGTAGAAATTTGTCAACCTCTGCCTGGAAAGAGTGAGATTCTACAGGACTGGTTCTCTAAGACAATTACTAATTCTTGACCAACTTTGTAGGTAACTTCAGGTCAGGGGCAGTGACATTCAAAAATAACACAATTCTGCAGCCTTTGGCCAGGAGTGAGTTGGAAACGGAGTTTGGTGAAAATTATAGCATTTCAGAAATTACGCACTAAGATCTTTTTCAAAGAAAAACATCTCGCCTCCCGCAATGGAACATACAAAACTGTGTCCATTACAAACCCTTCTCAAGGCAGCGATTACTTTCCTCCACAAGCAATGGCAAACCATAGAGTAGCGATCCCAGGGAACTGTGCGCTTCCCACGGGAACATGCCTCATGCTGCATGTTGCTGTGGACTGTCACCAACAATCTGCCCATCTCTTAGAAGCGATCAGATGTCCTTGCTGCTTAAGCATGTTGCTAGAACTCAGGAAACCATGTCAGGTGGTTCTGGCCGTATCGTCCAAGTCTTTCTGGTCTCCGGTAATCTTTGAAGACCGACTGCTCCTAACTCTGTTTTTGTGCCTGTTTCCAGAATCACTCGATGGTTTTATATGGAAAATACATCAAGAGGTGACTCAGTTGCTCTACATAGAAACCTTCAAATTGGCAACTCTAGAAGTGGACATCTAGCCGTCAATGCCATAGACAGCTATAGTATAACAGAAGGACAGTATGCAATGTTTAAAAAAGGATTTTCAAAAATATAGGGTTTATTAAGAATGCAGGAGCCTAAAAGAAAATAAGAATTTACATAAGAATGTCATTAGGGTTGGTGGTTTGGCTGCGTTAACCAATAATTTTCGTCATTCAATATCCCACTGATTATTAAATTAATCTGTTATTCAAACAGCAATCGAAAACAACTCAGCCCATATTTTCTGGGCATTTGTGACTGTCAACAAGTTGAACAAAATTGGGGATCTAAAGAGAATGTAATGTTTTACTATTTTCCAATACGTTTCTCTCCTTCTTGATACCCTCCCAGCCTTTGCTGAGACGGGGATCCACTTGGAATGAAAATCAACTGCTAAATTAACTACTTCTAGCCTGTTAAGAAAAATAATTAATCAAGAGTAAAGGGGAACATGTGTAACGCATACAACGCCTGAGCTTTAAAAACCTTGTCACGTTACAATGCTGGCAAGATATTCATTTTTTAAGGCAAATTAGATTTTTTTTTTTTGGGTGTGTGTGTGTGTGTGTGTATAAGTGTGTGCGGATGTCCTTTTTTTTGGGGGGGGGGTGGTATCACTCATCGCTTTTCATAAAAATTATGTTGCCATCAGTTTCACTTTGGGATCAGAACGCAAGCTTTGCTCATCTTCTTGGAAGCCCCGAAAGCTGTGGCTACACTTTTCCTTCTCTCATCACTTCTCCCCATGAGCCTTTCATTTGTCCGCTAAACTGAAAGAAAGTAATTGGTCTCGAAGCTGCGTTGACATGTTTCGTGGGCTCCAGTTCAGAGAACCATCGTTCAGGGATTCCATTTTCCTGCAAACTTCTCCAATTTCCTGTTGGGGTCTCACACTGGGTGGGCGTTTTACCGCAAGTCTTCAGACTGTTCCCAGCGAATGCCCTGCAGGTGTTCTTACCAGTGGGCCTTCTGGAAACGACCTGTAAAATGGATCCATTGCACAATGGGGACACGGTGCCTTCCTGAGTCAAGGCTAAGAGGCTGGGCTCTGGGGCTGGACTACAGTCTGGGCTATCACACTTAATCATGCAAGATTTTAATCAGTTATTTAAATGTTCTGGGCTCTGCTCATCTCCCCAAGGACCTGCCTCATAGGATCTCTGTGTGGGTTAAAAAAAAAAAAAGTATAACCCTCATAGTTAGCACAGTGCCCAGCACAGAGTAAATGCTGCATAAATGGGAGATATTTTTATAGAGCACAATCCACAAACCCATCTGTGTTGACAGGGATGTAGGAAAACCACAGAACTCCAGTCAGGCTCTTCTTCCAGATTTCTTAGCCCGGAAGGTAAAACTAATAGTTTCAATCAGGAAAAGTAGTTGGTGAGGTTTTTGCTCCAATGAGACTGTCCTAGATAAAGTGGATCTTGGATTTTTGCCACTTCTTGGATCTACTTGAGCTCTTGGTTCGTAAAAAAAAAAAAAAAAAAAAAATATTTTTGGAAATCTGAATTAAGGACTACACATATTCAATAGTGATCAGATACTTCATTACACAAATTGGACACAGGCTTTGCCAGTGGGAGTACATTAGTGTCATGAATAATGTAATTTGTAGGCGTTAAAATGTAACAGTTTTAACCACTTAATTTGCAAGCATACACTAATTTGTTGAAATATTTTTGTATCTCCTGCTCTATAGATTCTTGCCAAACTACTGTACTCAATCTTGTTTAAAATGTGTAAATAAATGTGATTCAATTTCCCATGAAATAATCATTGGCCCTTTCCAACGGGCTTAGTTCACTTCTAAACAAGACAACTTTCCATTCTACAATGAGATTAACACCAAAGGTCAAATTCTTCCCTTTGGAGATTGAGAGTGGTGCATTTTTTTTTCTCCAAATTTTCCCTTGGTGTCATTTACTCACTTACACCTTGCCATGTTGGCTGGTAATATACAGAGCTGTGTCCCTTTGAATTTTACAGTGTCACACCCCAGCTGTGGTGGAGGAAAGCCAGCCACCTCCTCCTTGCTTGGTTCTTGCTTCCTGTTCTACAGCTCAGAAAGGTGGTAGGAATAACTTCTGGATCCTAAAACCAATTCCTTTCCAACACAAAAGATTTAAAACATGAATATGCAATCTGGAAGCTTCTCAACACTTGGTCATCTAATGTTGAGAATGTGCCACTCATCCCTTACCCTTAATAAAGGGCCGCCTTCTTTTCATATTATGGGTATGGTGCCAGGTTTGAATAATTCAATACTGGCTCTTACAGTCAACAACCTAGTTAGTGCTGTGTGTGTGTGGTTGCTAAAAACATGCTGGCTTTAAACTTTAAAAAAAGGGGAAAGGGAGGTAAATGCTTATCGTGGGAGCTGTATTTTGAATTGTTGAAATAGTGCCGGAAGATGAAAATATGTCCCGGAGGCATTAGAATAATTGGGATTAAAACCTCTGGTTGAATTTCCTACCAGTTCTTCTGGATCTCAACTCAATGAGGTACTTTAGTGGAGACCGGACTTCACTGATTCTTTCTCAGATGCTCAAAGGAAGAAGGGTGCCCTATTGCAAACACAAGGACGATTACAACTTTGAGGTTCCAGATAGAATGGTGGTTGTGTAGATGTTGCTATCTTTACTTGCCCTTTGATAATCAGTATTTGGAGAGGTTTTAGTACAGGAAATGTTGTAAATTACTGTTTTCCCTCACGAGTCCGTGATGCAAAATGAGAGGGGCGCATGTCTGTAATGAGTAGGCAGGTCTCTACCTGACATGAATGAGTCTCACAATTTCCCATTTGTGCATTTCTTAATGTGTGGGAAAGCGGGGTGGGAGCATATGTAAGTTTGGCTGGGCTCACAACACAGTGAGGCTTTCCTCTTCCATGCCGGAGGGTAGGAGACCAGCATAGCCAAGGAGTATTTTTAGAATGTTTATTTGCATGGGGAATGGAGGAGTGCAGAGCTGTGTCCACACCATTGACGTTTTCGAGCTGCATTTCTGCGGTGCATTGTCTCCATCCCAATGGCTGTTTGTGCTGTGACGCCCACCATCCCCACCTCAAAGAGCAGTCTGTGTTCCTCCCTTGGGCTGCCCCGTGCTGCACCTGAAGTGGCTTAGCAAGTTGCCAAAACCCTATAGATGTGTGTTTATTAACTCTCCAGCTTGCCCTCCGTTTGTTTAGCTTGGAAAGAGTTTATATATTCCTATGGGTATTAAAAACCCATCTGATGTATTAAAGGAGCTCAAAGGATCAAAGCAGAAATGCTGCTTGAAATGCAGCATATTGAATATAGACATAAAATTTCTAGACACGAACCACTTTTTCACAGGACATTTTGTATACTCAAGAAGGGAATTCATTTTTTAATGATCAGCTTTTCTTCGAGACTTGGCATTTCTCTCTCTCTCTCTCTCTCTCTCTCTCTCTTTCTCTCTCTTTCAGGTGACCTCCACTTCCACCTTTTTAGGATTGCTTATGATTTTGACAGGAAAACCCCTTGGCAACCTAGGGTGGAGGCAAGCATTAACCTCAGTACCACCTTTCATGCCTAGGAAGATATAGCCCAAGATCCTTAACAACACATCAGCCACTGGTTAATGACCAAGGTTCTTTGCGCATTGGGAAGAAAAATGGGTGGAGAGGTTATAAGATGAGGATCAGAATCACCCATGGTCCACATATCTAGAGGTGTAAGTGATCAGTCAGAGTGATGTGGGAGAAATTCTCAGGCTAGAATCTTTATAGCAGATGCTTCTCAAACAAAACTCTCTGCTACTGACTTTTAGAAAACAAATTATATATTTCAGGAATGATTCCATTTCTGTTGAAGTACGTTGCTCCTGCAGTCCTGCATTATTTGAGTACATCCCAGCCTGTATGAGAATTTATACATGATTTCTGTTTATTGAATGTCTACTTTTTGCTAAGCGCTTCATATCTATTTCCATGTATCTTGTTCTTCCCATTTGTTTGTTTCTTCTGCATTTTGCCAAGTAGGAACCTGAGGCTCAGAGGAGTTAAGCCCTTGACCAGTGTTACAGAGCTGCTAAATTCTAGATTTGGGTTAGATCAGCATCTTCCTGACACTGAAGCCTGATAGAGAATTCCTCTGGCATCCAGGAAAAAGCCTCTCCATCATAGTACCAAGTCACCTATGTCAGACCGAGTTTGTCTCACCGTGAAGGTTTATTTGGGAAACTGACAGTTGTACCAATTCATTTGATCTATGGGAAGAAATTACAAACATCCAATTTGACAAGAGCCATATACTTCCTGAATACCAGTTTCATGCAATTCTCCATCTGACCTACTTGGAGGGTTTCTTGCAGTGCCTGGTGCATTGCTGTTTAAGCATGTGTTTCTTTGTCTTCCTCACACACCAAATCAGGTGAAATAGGCTGGAACAGTGGTAAAACGTAGTTCAGGCTTTGGTGTCGTCATGCAAACCTGGGTTTGAATTCTTAATCCCATGACTTCCTAACTGGGTGACCTTTGCCTGTGAGTGAATTACCCATCTTAGTTGCCATCTGGTCATCTGAAAGATGACGATGCTAATAGTGTCTACAGGGGGGCTGGGTTGATGTGACTATTACAAGGTACAATTATTTTTTTTTAATTTTTTTTCAACGTTTATTTATTTTTGGGACAGAGAGAGACAGAGCATGAACGGGGGAGGGGCAGAGAGAGAGGGAGACACAGAATCGGAAACAGGCTCCAGGCTCTGAGCCATCAGCCCAGAGCCCGATGCGGGGCTCGAACTCCCGGACCGCGAGATCGTGACCTGGCTGAAGTCAGACGCTTAACCGACTGCGCCACCCAGGCGCCCCCAATTATTTTTAAAAAGCTTCATCCAGCCCCTGGCATTTAGTTGGTATTCAATGGCTCAGTCTTCTACTGAATTCAATATAGATGGGGCATGTCATGTTAATTCCTGTATTCTTAGCACTTAAAATACAGCTTTGGATGTAAAATAGTATTCAGAAAAGTGTTGATTGAGATAGAGTTTCCCAAGAGCCTTGTAAGTGAGCAACAGAGGACAGGGTGTGTTTGTAATTCCAGTAGCTGAGACACCTGTTATTTTGTATGATATTTGAAAACAAATATGTGTGTGTTTTGGAAACAACTAAAAGCTCATATTACCCAGAGCAAAAAGAGAACTTTGTGATTCTCCTTAGGAAAAGAGAAGATGGTCCAGAGAAGGGAAGATGCTTGCCTAATGTCCCACAGGGAAAAAGCAGCTGATTCCAAATGCAAAGCCCAGGCGACAGCCTATTAAGAATTTTTCTCTGTCACATTGCTTCTTCTCCATAGCTGATAATTTTTTATAATTTTTTTTAACGTTTATTCATTTTTTGAGAGAGAGAGACAGAGCATGAGCCGGGAAGGGGCAGAGAGAGGGAGACACAGAATCTGAAGCAGGCTCCAGGCTCTGAGCTGTCCACACAGAGCCCATTGCGGGGTTCGAACTCACGAACTCCGAGATCATGACCTGAGCTGAAGTTGGAAGCTCAACCGACTGACCAACCCGGGCACCCCAATAGCTGATAATTTTTTAAGTAACTATTAACTGACTGAATTCATAAATAAAATACGATATACAAATATAGTAAGTAATTCAAATAGTATATGAGGATATGCAGTGAGAATTGGATCTCCCCCATAGCTGGTAACTTTTAAAATAACTATTAACTAAACACATAAATAAGCGATTATACAAAGTATGATATACAAATATAGTCAATAATTCAAATAGTGTAAGGATATGCAGTGAGAATGAAATCTCCCACCACCCATTACCCCTGAATCCTGTCTAGAGGACAGCCATTGTTTCTAGGTCCTAGTGCACCCGTCCAAGGATGTCTTATGCAAATAAAAGCACACGTTTTTTAATACCACTCATTTTTTTCTACAGGAATGAGAACATAGTATACATACTGTACTTCACTTTTTTTCCACCTGATATATCTGAAACTATCTTTACATCATTACATAGATTTGTTTTTTTATTAAAAAAAGGGGGGGTGGTTACCTGAGATTCCATTGGGAGGGATATTTTCATTTAACCCAAATTAGACCCCAAACATTGGCTACTTGAAGCAGAGTAGAAAGGAATGTTTTCATGCACTATGTAATTTATTTGTATGGTAAATGACGAGAAGAATTGATGGGTCAAAGTGTATGCATATTTGTGATTTTGATATATCCTGCAGAAATGCACTGTGGTGATGTGAAGCCAATTTGCATTCCTAAATCCTCATGAAGGATTTACGTTAGTTATACTCTTACCGGCATAGCGCATTACCAAAATGTTGTGTCCTTTGCCAATCTGGGAGATGAAAAATGGAATATCATTGTTATCTTAACTCTGCTTTTAATGACTGAGGCCAAATATATTTTCTATGTTTTAAAGCCACTTACATTTCTCCCTCTGTGGGTTCTCTAATTATGCCCTTACTTCTCTTTTCCTCTTACTAGTCTGTTGGTATTCTCTTCTTTTAAGATATTCGACTTTTATATTGAACTTATAGAATAACAATATTAACTGTTTTTTAGCCCACGTATTATATGAAAAACAGAGCTCATCATAATGATTTTGTCATTACAAAGTCATACATGGCCTTATGGAAATGGTAGAGAATTACCTGTAGTCTCGTCCTCCAGAAGCAAAACCACTGATAGACGTTTGCTGTTTGCTTTCATTCATGTTTTCTGTAAATTATTTTTGTTTTATTTTGTTTTTAAAAAATGGCACAATATTATAAATATTATTTTATAACGTGCTTTTTTAAAATTTGAAACATCATGAGCATATGTTATTGCCCTGAAATAAATCTGCAACATAAATTCTTAAAATAACGACACGGTGTGTAGGTTTACTAGTTTCCTTAACCAGCCCCATTTAGGCTGTTCATAATATTTGCTGTATAAGCAATGACATCACAAATGAATGTCTTTACTCTTAAAACTCCATGTATCCATGTAATGATACTTTTAGTATCAATTCCTAGAAGTAAAAGAGTCCGGAACCATTCTTTGTGAAGATAAATCTTGATGACAGTTAGTTTTCATGCTACAGATAAATAAATGTTTATTTTTCTTTTGATTCCTTTTTCTGTTGCTTATTTTCAGGGATATGATGTAACTTTTATAAAGAATAGATAATAGAGAGAAGTTACTTTCCAAAACACCGGCTCCAGGAAGATGTGGTGCCAGCTGAGGGTGGAAACTTAATTTGGTTTAAGCTTTTATTTCTTATAAGGTGATAGAGGAGAAGCCTGTTTGCAATTTAGCCTAAGACGTAAGAAAAACAGAAAGTACAGTAGTGATAGACAGGTTTACACAGTTAATACTTTTGTTAGTAATCATTTATAAACCTCCTTAGATGATTTTTTTAAGGCCACTTTTAACAAAAAGTATCGACTTCTAGTGGGGTGCCAAGTTAATTATTTCAACTTAATAAGCAACACTAAAATGACGTTACACAGGCTGGTGGAGGGGGTCACAGAAAAATGAGCTTCAGAAACACTTTCTGAATGTGTGAGCATGGCTGTAAGTACAACCGATCAGGAAAATTAAAGCAACATGAAAAATTGTTGAGATTAATGAGCCTTGATGAAAACAGGATAAAGTGCTCAGGTGTATAAATTCACACAGTTCTCTGAGCTGCCCTCTGTGGTCCAGAATGCTTATTTAGCCTACAGTCCGTCTCTCCAATAAATTATGCTAATGCTATTGATTCCAACCATTTCCTGACTAGGCTATTCATCACCTCTTGTGTCTCTGCACAGCCTTCAAATGCATGCCTATCAAGCTTGGAAAACTGAATTGGTTTTTAAGAAAGGAGGCAAAACAAATAATATGCAACCTTGTTTTCTAGGCTTGCAAATTGCATGCCAGGAAAGAAAGATGGATGGTCAGGGTATCTAGGATCAATCTAAAAATGCTCTTCTGCCACGTCTCTACATATTAGGGGAAGCAGTGAATGCAGGTAACCATCTTGTAATTCATGGGCTAGGATAGAGGTTGAACTATGTTAGCCCCAGTGACGGAGCTGACTGGGGAGAGAGATCTTCAATGCACATTAGCTAGACTTCTCCACTTAACTTTGCTCTGGAGATGCAACATCGATTTCATCAAGTGTTTTCTGAACAGTGGTCTAAATTTTTTAAAAAATTTTTTTAATGTTTTATTTATTTTTGACAGAGAGAGACAGAGCATGAGCGGGGGAGGGGCAGAGAGTGAGGGAGACACAGAATCCGAAGCAGGCTCCAGGCTCTGAGCTGTCAGCACAGAGCCCGACGCGGGGCTCGAACTCACAGACCACGAGATCATGACCTGAGCCGTAGTCGGATGCTCAACCGACTGAGCCACGCAGGCGCCCCTAAAATTTTTTTTAAAGTAAAATTCGACAGGCTGTTTTTCAGGGGGCCCGACCTGTGGGCACTTTGATTAAACCATTTGGCTTAGGCTATTAACCACATAACAAGCCAATTCTCCTTATTATGATTATCTCCATCTTATATTCTTAGAACATCCCATATGATTTATTTTTAATAGTCACAGTGAGCAAAGGAATTTTATTTCCCACTTTCTAAAATGATGTCATTGTTCTATTTTTTTTTTCTTTTGAAATATTTCACAGTAGTTTTTAAACATAGGACAAGGCTCATCAGAATCATCTAGGGTGCCTGTGGGAAAGGATGTTCTTGGGTCTCACCCTGACCTGCTGACTCCCACTGTCCAGGAGGTGGGTCTGAGAATCTGTATTTTGGCTAGGTTCTCCAGGTGATGCTGATGCACAGCCAGGCTGGGAGGCTTCCGGAGCATCTTCGAGGATAAATACAATAAGATGTGACAGTATTTTCCTGACTCCATTGCCGAAAGTTTGACTCCTCTCTCTTTTTTCTTATTGGCAAACACAAAGAAGAAGCCAGAAATAACTAAGACAGAAAAAAGAAGTTGCAACCAAGCATGAAGTAGTAACAAAACTTTCATGTGCATTTCACCCTCCCCAAAGATTCAGAGATGGTTTGTAGTGATGTACATACAACTGTTGTTTGCTCAGGGCTACAACCCAGAGGTGTTGTTATCACACAACTGGACTCAGAGAAAGATGGCTAACCTAGTGTTTAAGTTGAATTTTTGGAAGATGACCGACAGTTGAAAAGGGATGAGGAATCATAAGTGAGCTGTGAGCCAAGGACTTCAGGAAAATCTGCACAGAATCCACCCAGACATCATTGGCATCTTTGAGAGAAGGAATTTTAGAACTTGTATCCTAGGATCTTGGAGAAAGCAGGTAATACCTCCCTGCAAGAGGGTGTGCCCAACTGTAAACAGAAGCCAGGATGCAGGAAGTCAGTCATCACCGTCAATTTAGAAAGGGAAAAAAGTAAACAGGAATGGATTTCTCCAGATTACCACCACGATGATTTTTAAAGGATGAGAAAATTAACAGCTTAGTGTATCATGGCAGACATTTCCCCTCTCATTTTAGTGTTAGGTTTTATTTCTTTTTCTAAATCATCTGTGATGTCACTTTCCTCCTCTGAAGTAATCTTTTTTCCCCCCTCCAGCATTAAACATATATATTTTTTAAAGCCAAAAACTGGAAAGTACAACTCTGCTGCTTCTAGATTAAATATATTTTATTAAATGCATTCCATTTGTGTAATAATTTGTTCCCTGTGCACCTGTGTGGTGGCAGACATTGTGGTAAGCACCAGGGAATTAAAATCAGGTCAGTTAGGTTCTTGCCCTTGACCTTGTAACCTAGTTGAATGACCTTCCCAAGAAGTCATTGCATCCCTGTAACAATTTATTTTGCCTGATTTTGAAGACTCTCCCACTCACTACCACCTGTGGTAAAGTAGTTGCTTCTAAAAGTTGGGTTGTTTTGTACAAATAGACAAAAACTTCAAGCAATCAAATTCTGTTAAGGTTGAACAATTTGGTCATGGTGCCTAGAAGAGTCAGAGTAAAATCCATACTAAGGTCTATGAATGTGTCCTATTTTCTTTTAAACCTTTTGTCCACCCCCCACCCACTTTAAGTTATTACGGTGATCATACCAGTTGCCATTTTTCAACCTACATTTTTTTTAATCCTTGGGCTTCTTCAGGCCATGTTTGTCCACTGGGTTTGAGAAATACTATATATCCATATATGAACATGTATTGACAAATATGACATGAAATGCTGTATGTACACATGTAAATATTCATCTATAGCATTCGGTAAAATGCTGTACGTGGACATAGGAATATTTATCTATAGGCATGAAGCTAAGTGATGTGTGCCCATATAAGAATATTTAGAGATTTGGAATGTGGTATACACATATATTAATATGCATTGACAAGTATGAAATGCTATTATTCCTTATTCCTCATAGAAAGTTAGAATTCATGTTAGCCTGTTAAAAGCTCTGAGAAATCCTGTAGTGAATAAAGCTTTTGAGCTCTTTTTAACTGGGAATTCACCAAGCATTCATCAATATTTGGCAAGATAGTTTCATAAAACCCATCTGGAGAGCCACTGTTTTAGGCTAATAATTTCCATTACAGACTGAATGAGATAGAAGTCCATCATGACTTGGGATTTTATAAGATGATGCCAAGGACATAATGCTGAGAAAAATGAAATAGCTAGGATGCTGAATATACATCCTGAATTCATAAATATTAATATATTGATGCAGCTATTAAGCCAGGAAGTTTTGTAGGATATAGTAACCTAGAGCTTTGTGTCAAAGAGGAAGGAGTCATCAGGTGTCCGACTGGGTTTATAAAGTAGAAGTGCTACTCTTGGCTGTCTAGTTAAAAAAAAAACAAAACAGGAAGGACACATTGACTACACTGAAAGATCCTTCTAGCACCTTCCCAAACTACATTTCTTGAAAATAGGACCATAGGGAAACTTAAAAGAGGCATTAAAAGAAACTTAAAATGTAAAAAAAACTTAAGCCTTCATCACTCTACCCTTAGAATCCAAAGAACAGTAAGTACCAGGACCTTCTCGACAATGTCCATCTTTAGAAAATGCCCCAGTGCGTGGGACTGTGGTATTCTTTTTATCTGTCACAAATGATAGTTTGTAGATCAGCTAAGGGGAAAACATGCAGAAAGTGCTAGAGTTCAGAAAAAACATGGACATATAAATCTTTTTGACATTTTAATGCTCACTGGAAAAGATTAATTTTTAAGCCTTTTCAATAGTAATATGATAATCATGCAAAATGAGGAATTACAGTATAAAGAGCCCATGCACCTAGGACGCAGCTTCAACAACTACCAATGTTTTACCCATCTTGTTCCAGGTAACCCCATCTACATTCTTCTTATGACTATTAAATCATTAGTAGTACTGCTATTATTATTTTGCTGGAGTATTTTAAAGCAAATCCATGACATCATATTTTTTCATCTGTAAATACTTTAGAGTATTTATAGTGTATCTCTTACATAAAAGGACTTAAAAAAACACTTCTTAACCACAATGCCATTATAACACCCTATAAAATTAATAGTAGCTCTTAAATATTATCTTACAACCTGTCTATATTCAAGATTCACCAGTTTTTTAAAGTGGGATCTGTTGTTTTCATGTAAGTGTAAAAGTTTTAAAAAAGTATAAAAGTTATTTTTGTTGGAAGCAAAACCAAATGAATTGCATGCAGTGCCTTTGGCTGTGAGGTCATTTGTACTGTAGGATGCTCTATATATTCTGGACTTGACCAGTTGCTTCCGGGGGTGTTGTTTAATGGGTCTCTTTTCCTGGTAGTTTCTGTAAATTGGTGGTTAGATATAGGCACTGATTAGATTCTGATCAAGTTTCTTTCAGTGGGAATAAATACTCTATAGGAAGTGCCATTTACTTCCTATTACATGGTATCAGGAGGCACACATGGCCCACACCCTCATCACACTAGTGATGCTGAGGTTAATCCTTGGATTCACATGTGTCAGCCTGACCCTATCAAGTTGCCCTCAGTCGCTTTTAGATCCACTGATGATCCATTCCTGGATCCACTGTTTCCAGAAGATTGGAAAATAATTTGTAAACGGTGATTCTGCAGTCTTTGCTGAATGATGAATGATTTGCTTGCCTAAAAATGTAATTTGTACTGATAGCAGGATACATTCTTGATTGTGTCTATCAGTTTTCAGAATAATGACTTGGTGCCTTAGCAACTTTAATGATGAACAACTTAGCTTTTAAAATAACATGACAGGGGCACCTGGGTGGCTTAGTCGGTTGAGCGTCCGACTTCAGCTCAGGTCATGATCTCATGGTTTGTGAGTTCGAGCCCCGCATCAGGCTCTGTGCTGACATCTCAGAGCCTGGAGCCTGCTTCCAGTTCTGTGTCTCCCTCTCTCTCTGTCCCTCTCCCTCTCACGCTCTGTCTCTTTCACTCAAAAATAAATAAATGTTAAAAAAAATTAAAAAAAAAGAAAATAACATGACAAACTTAAGGATTTAGATGTACTTATATGTATTTTAATTCTTTGCAGACTTAAAGTCATTTTGATTTATAACTTTCATCTTGGCCCACGGGAGCCCCTTCAGTTTGATCCCTGTGTCCTTTGTGACAAGACCTCATTAGTCTCTGATACTTTCCTTAGCTTCTGCATAAACAAGATATTCTAGACTTATTTTATACATTTTATGCTTCAGATCTGGAATCAGCTATTTTCCAGGGAGTCTTGGTTCTGTTTATTGGGTGATATTATTTAGAGACCACAGTCTAGGCCCAACTATTCATTACCATGGCTTTGCCAAAATCTTCTAAGTCTTTTCAGGAATAAGAGCCAGGAAACATATTTGTTTAGAAAGGGAAAATAAATCCAGGGCTTCTACCCTGGATAATTCCGATTCCAATTCAAAATTGCATGATTTTTAATTAGCTACTTTGGTTTACTCTTACACTAAAAATCTCAGCCCGTAGCCACATTAACATATTAATCATTTGCTTAAGCTACAATATACATAAAATTACTTTGAAATAGCAATACCAATATTATTGCTAACAATAGCATGACCATGTGTTGTTTAAGAATTCTTTGTGGTCTTTATTTTGTTTTTAGGCTAGATCCCAAGATGGAATTAGTCTGCAAATACTGTGTTTTAAAGTCAATTGAAATGCTTCTTTTCTTTGTGTGGTAATGCCAACAATTTCATATACAATAAGGGATTTTGTTTTAAATTTGAGGAAGATTTTTTTTTTTGGTTACATAAAATGTGCTCATGGTATCAAGGTCATAGCCATGAAATGATGCAATTCAGAGGCACATCACTTCCATCCCCAATTCTCCACCCATTTTCTCCCTCATTTTTGTTAGCTCTTGGTTTAGCTTTCCAGTTTTGTTTTGTTTTCTTTTGTTTTAATATAAAAAAAAAAGAAACGTAGTCAGGTTTTTCCCTTTATTTCACAAAAGGAAGCATAGCATATGCTGTTAGGCACCTAACTTTCTATATTATATGTGCTGTAGATCTTTCTTCATCAGTTTGGGGAGTGAGATCTC
Source organism: Prionailurus bengalensis (assembly GCF_016509475.1). Lineage (NCBI taxonomy): Eukaryota > Metazoa > Chordata > Mammalia > Carnivora > Felidae > Prionailurus > Prionailurus bengalensis. The sequence goes on from NC_057348.1 coordinate 23,535,160, forward strand.
CCTTATTCTTTCCCACAGCTACTTAGTGGTACTCTGTTGTGTGGCTATAGATGTTTATTCACTCTCCTGTTGATTGGCATTTGGGTGGTTTCCAGTCTTATTACCATTATCTTGCAATAAGTAGCTTAACACATACATAACAACTTTTTTGGCAGAATATTTGGGGATAGATTCATAGAAGTGGCATTGCTGGATGAAAGGAAAAGGCATATATAATTTTTCTAGATATTGCCAAATTCTCACGGAGGTTGTACCATTTTGTATTTCTCCCGGCAAAGTATGAGAGTGAGAACCTGTTACTTTTTAGCCTTGCCAGTGTGAGTATTGCCAAACTCAGGGTTTTTCCCCCCAATACACATGAAGAGTGTTTTTATTATAGTTTTAATAATAAATTTCAATTTCAATAATACAATTCAATTTCTTTTATTAGAAGTGAGCTTGCAGATTTTTACACGTATTAGAAATATTACTTGTAGTAAAATATGTTGCAAATAATTTTCCAAGGTTTGTCTTTTGCCTTTTTTAGGGAACCATCTTTTTTTACTTTTTAGACATTTTCTTTATTGTTCACTTTCTGTTTCATCGATTATTGTTTTCATCTTTATATTTACTTTTATTTTCTTTGGGTGTATTTGCACTCTTTTGTGATTTCTTAAGGTAAAAGCCTACATCATTACCTTTAGATCATTTTTCTCCTCTAATATAAATATTTAAATCTATAAATTTCTCTCTAAGAATGATAAGAGTATTCAGATTTTGACAGGTTGCTTTTTTACAGTCTTCTAGTTAAAAATATTTTCTGGTCTATAATTTCCTTTTTGCCATATGTGTTGTTTAGAAGTATACTGCTTAATTTTGTAAATGTTTGAAGAGTTTCTAGATTTCTTAATATTTTATGCCTACTTCAGTTCTATTGCATATTCTGTATGATTTCAGTCCTTTTACATTTATTAAGACTTATTTTATGGCCTATTATTTGCCATCTTGGTGAATATTTTACATGCATTTGAAAAGAATGCGTATTTGGCAATTTGGGGTTGGAGTAGTCTCCCTTCATTCTTTAAATTTTTGTTTCATTATTTTGAGATTCTGTTATCAGCTGCATACACTTAGATTTTTTTAATATAACTTATTGTCAAATTGGTTTCCATACACTTAGATTTTTTACGTCTTTTTGATGAACTTTGTTATTTTCACTATTAGTAAATGGCCATCTTTATTGCTGGTGATATTCCCTGTCTTTGATATTAATATAACCAAACTAGCTTTCTTCTGCTTAGTATTTGCATGTTGTATCTTTGACCATCTTTTTACTTCCAACTCCTCTGTGACTTTTTATTTAAATGCACCTCTTGGGGACGCCTAGGTGGCTCAGTCGGTTTAACATCCAACTTCAGCTCGGGTCATGATCTCTTGGCTTGTGGGTTCAAGTCCCACATCAGGCTCTGCACTTGGAGCCTGCTTGGGATTCTCTCTCTCTTCTTCTCTTTCTGCCCTTCCCCCACTCGTTCTCTCTCTCTCTCTCTCTCTCTCAAAATAAACAAACTTAGAAAAAAATACACTTCTTGGAAACATATACATTTTGTTTTTGCTTTTTAGTTCTTTTGTTGTTGATGTTTAATGATATATTTATTGTATTTTTATTCATTTTTTAAATTTACATATGATAAATTCTTCCCTTTTTGGTGTAGAGTCCTGTGAGTTTTGACTAGTATTTATAGTTGTATATCTATCATCACAATGAAGATACAACAGTTCCATCACCCTAGAAAATTCTTCTGAAGTGCCCATGTGGTCAACCCATCCCCAAGCATAGCTCCTGGCTCACAGTGATCTGTTTTCTATCCCTATAATTTGGCCTTTTCCAGAATGTCATATAAGTGAAATCATACACAATGTAACTTTTTCAGTCTGGTTGCTTTTACTTAGCATAATGTAATTGACACTTATTCATGTTATTGCTTGTATCAGTAGTACCTGTTCATTATTGAACAATATTCCATGGTATGGGTGTGCCATATTTGTTTATCCATTCTCCAATCTAGATATATTTGAGCAGCTTGGAATTTTTAGTGATTATAAATAAATCACTATAAGCATTCACATTGAGGTGCTCTTACGAACAAAAGTTGTCATTTCACTTGAATAAATACCTAGCAGTCGAATTACTGGATTATATGGTAATTGTATGGAATGTATGTTTCATTTTGTAAAAAAATCACCAAACTGTTTTACAAGGTGGCTGTACCATTCTGCCTTCTCACCAACAATGTATGGGAGTTTGCATTCTCCCCATCTTTGCAAGCTCTTGGTTTTCTCATTCATATTTTTTTATCTTTATTTTAGCCACTCTAAGAGTACCATAGTAGCATCTCATTGTGGTTTAGCGTTTTTTTAATGAATAATGATTTTAGGCTTCTTTACACGTGCCTTCTTGCCATCCACATATTCAGTGAAATGTGTGTTCAAATGTTTTGCCCATTTAAAAAAAATGGGTTGTTTTCTTTTTTTACTGATTGTTTTGAATGTTGAGAAGTTTTAAATATATTCTATATACAAGTCTTTTGTAGAAATATGTGATTTGAAAATATTTTCTTCTAGCCTGTGGCTTGTCTTTTCATTTTCTTAACAGTGTCTTTCACAGAACAGAAATCACTTGATTTTCTTGACATTCCATTAATTGGTTTTTTAAAATGGAACATGCATTTTTTTTCATGTCTAAGAAATCTTTGCCTAACCCAAGACCACAAAGATTTTCTCTGATCCTTTCCTCTAAAATTGTTATGCTCATGGGGTGCATGGGTGTCTCAGTTGGTTGAGCAATCAACTTCAGCTCAGGTCATGATCTCATGGTTTGTGAGTTGAAGCCCCACGTCGGGCTGTGTGCTGACAGTGTGGAGCCTGCTTGGGATTCTCTCTCTCCCTGTCTCTCCCTCTCCTAGCTGCTCTCTCTCTCTCAAAATAAATAAATAAACTTCAAAAAAAGATGAAAAAAATAAAATTGTTATGCTCTTTAGCTTTACATTTAGGTCTGTAACCCATTTTGAATTAATTTTTGTACATGATGAGAGGTACAGAGTGAGGTTCTTTTTTTTTTTTTTTGTATATGGATATCCAATTATTCCATTACCACTTGTTGAAAAGAATCCTTTCTCCACTGAGTTGCCTTTTTACTTCTTTGAAAATCAAATTACTATATTTCTATGTCTGGACTCTATATTATTCAGTTGATGCATGTGTCTATCTCTTCTCCAGTATAAAGCTGCCTTGATTATTGTGGCATTATATTAAATCTTGAAATCAGGTAATAAGTATCCTTAACCTTTTTTTTTTTTTTTTTTACTTTTTACTTTTTCAAAATACCTGTGTTTATTCTAGTACATTTGCCTTTCCATGTAAATTTTGAAGTAAACTTGTCAATTTCTATTAAAAAATTCTCCTGGGATTTTGTTTAAAATTAGGTTGACTATATAACTCAGTTTTGGAGGAGTTAACATCATAATGCCAGTAACTCTTTCAGTCCATAGGCATACATATGTAGATCTCTATTTATTTAGGTCTTTGATTTCTTTCATCAGTGTTTTATAGTTTTTAGCTTACAGATTTAACAACTATTTCTTTTAAGTTTACTTAGTTATTGTGAGAGAGAGAGAGAGAGAGCAAGAGCAGGGGAGGGGCAGAGAGGAAGGGAGAGAGAGAATCCCCAGCAGATTCCATGATGGCAGCATGGAGCCCTATGCAGGGCTTAAACCCACAAACCATGAGATCATGACTTGAGCCAAAATCAAGAGTCAGACAATTAACTGACTGAGCCACCCAGGTGACCCTCAAATATTTTGTTATAGTTATATCAAAATATTTCCTGTTCTTTAGCCGCCATGTTAGATGATACTTTTTTCATTTTGATTCCCAACTCTTCATTGCTAGTATATAGAAACATGACTGATTTTTCAGATTGAGCTTGTATCCTGCACGTTGCTAATTTGTTAACTTCTACTTAGTTAACAAACTAAGGATTCTTTAGGATTTTCTATGTAGAAAAATGATGTCATAAGTGTATAGAGACAATTGTATGTGTATGCTTTTATTTCTTTTCTTTTCCTTTTTTTTTTTTTTGCCATACTATGCTGATTAGGTCCTCCAGAGTGATGTTGAGTGGGAGAATGTGAGCAGACAACCTTCTCATGTCATATCACAGAAAGAAAGTATTTACGATTTTATTATTAGGGCTGGTATTAGTTTCATTAGATGCCCTTCTTTGGGTTAAAGAAGTTCCATTTTATTCCTAATTTGTTATCACAAAACGATACAAAGGTTTGTAAAAAAAAATTGTCATCCTTCTTGATAATCCATCATACAGTTTGCCTAGTTTAGTCTTTTAATATAGTATATTACATTGATTTTTGAATCTTGAACCAGCCTTGTATTCCTGGGGTAAACCATACTTGGTCAAAATGTATTCTTCTTTTCATATATTGCTGGATTCAAACTGCTACTATTGTGCTGAGGCATTTTTGCTCTATGTTATTACGGTCTATTGTTGTGTGATGTCCTTTTCTTGTTATTATTGTTGTCTGGTTTTTGTATCAGAATAATTCTGGCCTATAAGGCCAGAATTCACAAAACGATTTGTAAAATGTTCTCCCTTCTTTTATATTCTAGGAAATTTTGGCAGAGTCTGTTTTATTTTTTCTTTAAATGTTTGGTAGAACTTCCCAGTGAAGACTTCTGGGCATGGCGATTTCTTTGTAGGAAAAAAAAAATTAATGTTTATTTATTCTTGAGAGAGAGATGGGGGGGGGGAGAGAGAGAGAGAGAGAGAGAGAGAGAGAGAGAGATCAAGATCGAGTTGGGGAGGGCAGAGGGAGAGAGGGACAGAGGATCCAAAGCAGAGTTCGTGTGACAGCAGTGATCCTGATGTGGGGCTCAAACTCATGAACCTCGAGATCATGACCTGAGCTGAAGTTGGATCCTTGACCAACTGAGCCACCCAGGCGCCCTGGAAAATTTAACTACAAATTCAGTTTCTTTAATCAATATAGGACTATTGAAGTTAACTACTTCTTTTTGAATGTACTTTGGTAGTTTGCATCTTTCAAGGAATTTGTCTAGTTTATCTATGTTGTCAATTTTAAGGACGGGCTGTTGTTTTCTGTTTTCTCTTATTATCCTTATAATATCTGTATTATTATAGATCATAATATCTTCCTTTCTCATAACTGATAGTTTCTTTTCTTCCTTTCTCATAACTGATAGTTTTAGTTTGCGCCTTCTCTCTTTTTTTACTTGATAACAAAAAACAGACTAGAGATTTGCTAGTTTTGTAGATCATTTTTAAAAACTGGCTTTTAGTTTTATTGTTTCCCTATTGTTTTTTGTTCTCAATTTTATTGTTCTTCTGGTTTTATTACTTACTTTGTCCTTCGTGTTTTGAATTTTCTCTTCCTTGTCTTATGATGGAAATTTAGATTATTGATGTAAGCACTTTCTTCTTTTATAAAATAAGCATCTACTACTAGAAATCTTCCTTGTAGCCCTTGTGTAACTTTATCCCACAGATATTTATTTGTGATAAACATTTATGTGTTATGTATTTTATTGTTCATTAAATTCGGAATATTTTCTCATTTTCCCTGCAGTTTCCTTTCTGACCTTAGGGTTATTTAGGAGTGTGTTATTCAATTTGAGAATATTTGGGGATTTTCCAGAAATGTTTCTGTCATTGATTTTTGATTTAATTTCATTATGGTTTGGGAACATTCTTTGTATAATTTTGGTTCTTTTAAATTTGCAGAGATTTGCTTTTTGACCCATAACGTGATCTAATTTGGTGAATGTTCCATATGGACTTGAAAAAAGATATATATATGGTGTGTGTATATACACACACACACACACACACACACATATATATATATACATGTGTGTGTATATATATATACATACAGTGAGAGAGAGAGAGAGGTGTGTGTGTGTGCGGTGCTGTTGTTGACTGTTCTATATATGTCAATAGGTAATGCTATTTTCTATACCCTTACTGAATTTCTGTCTACTTGCTCTATTGCTATCAAGAAAAGGATGTTGCAGTCTCCAACTGTCATTCTGGATTAGCATTTTTTTTTTAGTCCACATTAGATTTTGCTTCATTTACTTTGACATCTGGTTGTTAGGTACATATACATTTAGGATTGTTATGACTTCTGGTGAGTTGACTCGTATCATTTTGTGATGTCCCTCTTTAAGCTTGTACTATTCCTTGCACTGGAAGTATACTTTGTGTCCTTTGGTGGTTGTTAATATAACTACCCCTCTTCCTTTTCTTTAGCATTTTCATGGTATATCTTTTAAAATCTCTTCACTTTCAGCTTATCTATGTGTTTATAATTAAAGTGGGTTTCTTGTAGACAGGATATAGTTGGATCTGACATTTTTATCTAATATGTCAGTTTTTATCTTTCAATTGCTATGTTTAGGTTATTTATTTATTTTTAAGTCTTTGTTTTAATTCCAATTAGTTAACATACAGTATTATATTAGTTTCAGGTGTCCAGTGTAGTAATTCAGCACTTCTATACATCACCCTGTGCTCATCAGGACAGGTGCCCTCCTTAATCCCCATTACCTGTTTCACCCATCCCCCACCCACCTCCTCTCTGGTAACCATCAGTTTGTTCTCTATAGTGAAGAGTCTGTTTCTTGATTTGCCTCGCTCTCTCTTTCCCTTTTTTCGTTTGTTTTGTTTCTTACATTACACATAATGAGTGAAATCATATGGTATTTGTCTTTCTCTGACTTATTTCACTTAACATAATACTATCTAAATCTATCCATGTCATTGTAAATGGCAAGGTTTCATTCTTATTTATGGCTAATATTCCATTGTATACATAAACCACATCTTCCTTATTCATTCATCAGTCAGGCATTTGGGCTCTTTCCATAATTTGGCTATTGTTGCTAATGCTACTATGTATTAGCATGTACATTATTATATATTGCATGCTATTATATATTAGCATGTATCCCTTTGAATTCGTGTTTTTTTGTTCTTTGGGTAAATAGTAGTGCAATTGCTGGATTATAAGGTAATTCTATTTTTAATTTTTGAGGAACCTCCATACTGTCTTCCAGAGCAGCTGCACCAGTTTGCATTCCCACCAACAACAGTTCATGAAGATTCCTTTTTCTCCATATCTTTGCCAGCACTTGTTTCTTGTGTTTTTCATGTTAGCCATTCTGATAGGTGTGAGGTAATATATCCTTGTAGTTTTAATTTTCATTCCCCTGATTATGAGTGATGTTGAGCATCTTTTCATGTGTCTTTTGGCCAGCTGTATGTCTTCTTTGGAGAAATGTCTGTTCATGTCTTCTGCCTATTTTTAATTGGATTATTCATTTTGGGGGTGTTGCGTTTTATAAGTTCTTTATATATTTTAGATACTAACGCTTTATCAGATATGTCATTTGCAACTATCTTCTCACATTTTATAGGTTGCCTTTTAGTTTTGTTGATTGTTTCCTTCACTGTGCAGCTTTTTATTTAGGTATTTATTTTTGATGCAGCTATTGATATATTTGGCTTAAAATCTGCCATCTTCCTGGTTGTTTTCTGTTTGTTCCTCTTATTTGTTTTTTTCCTCTTTTTTATTCTACCTTATTTTATATTGTCTTACAATTCCAGTTTTTCCTGCTACTGCCTTATTATTTATACCATTTTTGGATTTCCAGTGGTTGCAGTAAGGTTTACAATATATCCCTTTAATTTCTCATGGTCTGCCTTCACATAATATTAAATGATTTCATGTGTAGTGTCCATGCATTATGACAAGATACTCCCTATTCCTCTCTCCCTTTTTAGGCCAGTCAATATTTCTTCTATGTATTTTCTGACCCATGTTCTCTTTATTTGACTCCGGGATTCCAAATACACATTTGTTAGACTGTTTGGTACTACGTCATTGCTTATTGGGGTTCTATTCATTTTTGTCTCAATATTTTTTTTCTCTCTTGTTCTACAGTTTGGATGGCTGCTATTGACCTCAAATTCACTGATCTTTTTTTCTAACATGTACAATCTGATTTTAATGCTACTCAAATTGGAATTTTAGATTTCAGATATTTTATTCTTTCTGTTTTAGGAATTGGATCTGGCTCTTTCACATAGTTTCTGTGTCTGTACTGAAGTTTCCTCCATCTCTCTGCTCAATATGCCCATGGCTTTAGGCTCATTAACATATAAGAATATAACATATTACCTACACATCTGCAAAGTCTAATACCTGTGTCATATAGTAGTTTGTATTTAGTGAGTAAATTTTCTTTTGACTTTTTTGTCACGTTTTACTGCTTCTTCACACGTATTGCAATTTTTGCACGCTTGATAGTGTGGATTGTGTATTATAGATGCCCTGGGTTTTGTTATCTTCTTCTGGAAAATGGTAAGTTTTATTGCACTATGCATTTAAATTACCAGGGATCATTTTGCTCTTTTGGTGCCTTGGTCTTAGGCTTTTGTAGGTGAGTCTGTTTCGTTTTGCCCCTAGCTCTGGAATATAGTGTTTACCCTTTAAAACTTTTTACTTTGGTCTTGTGTAGAAGTTGACTGTGTTAGTTAAAAATGGTTTAGAGGTGTCACCCTAGGTTAACTGAACATTCAGAATTTTTTTTAATTAACTTTTTGAGTCTGAACTGCTTTTTCCTTTTATTATTTTTATTTTTTTTTTAATGTTTATTTATTATTGAGAGACAGAGACAAAGCATGAGCATGGGAGGGGCAGAGAGACAGGGAGACACAGAATCCAAAGCAGGCTCCAGGCTCTGAGCTGTCAGCACAGAGCCCGATGCTGTGCTCGAACTCACAGACCATGAGATTATGACCTGAGCTGAAGTCGGACGCTCAACCAACTGAGCCACCCAGGCGCCCCTGCTTTTTCCTTTTTAAAAGAAAGATCTACTTCCCTTTGTCAGAGTAGAAGCTTCCCAGAAAGATCTGCTTCCCTTTGGCAGAGTAGAAGCTAAAGGGAGAGAAAGATGGGGTTACCAATAACCCATGTCTGCTATCTCAGGCTGGAGAAATTAAAGAGTTTTGTGCAAGGTGGAAACAAGGATGTGATTTTAGAATGTGACATTCGGAAGGCAAATCACTTTTTTTTTTTCTTTCTTATTTATTTATTTATTTATTTATTTATTTTTATTTTTTTTTTTTTTTACGAAATTTATTGACAAATTGGTTTCCATACAACACCCAGTGCTCATCCCAAAAGGTGCCCTCCTCAATACCCATCACCCACCCTCTCCTCCCTCCCACCCCCCATCAACCCTCAGTTTGTTCTCAGTTTTTAACAGTCTCTTATGCTTTGGCTCTCTCCCATTCTAACCTCTTTTTTTTTTTTCCCCTTCCCCTCCCCCATGGGTTCCTGTTAAGTTTCTCAGGATCCACATAAGAGTGAAACCATATGGTATCTGTCTTTCTCTGTATGGCTTATTTCACTTAGCATCACACTCTCCAGTTCCATCCACGTTGCTACAAAAGGCCATATTTCATTTTTTCTCATTGCCACGTAATATTCCATTGTGTATATAAACCACAATTTCTTTATCCATTCATCAGTTGATGGACATTTAGGCTCTTTCCATAATCTGGCTATTGTTGACAGTGCTGCTATGAACATTGGGGTACAAGTGGCCCTATGCATCAGTACTCCTGTATCCCTTGGATAAATTCCTAGCAGTGCTATTGCTGGGTCATAGGGTAGGTCTATTTTTAATTTTCTGAGGAACCTCCACACTGCTTTCCAGAGCGGCTGCACCAATTTGCATTCCCACCAACAGTGCAAGAGGGTTCCCGTTTCTCCACATCCTCTCCAGCATCTAAGGTCTCCTGATTTGTTCATTTTGGCCACCAAGAAGCATAAAATACCTAGGAATAAATCTAACCAAAGATGTAAAGGATCTGTATGCTGAAAACTATAGAAAGCTTATGATGGAAATTGAAGAAGATTTAAAGAAATGGAAAGACATTCCCTGCTCATGGATTGGAAAAATAAATATTGTCAAAATGTCAATACTACCCAAAGCTATCTACACATTCAATGCAATCCCAATCAAAATTGCACCAGCATTCTTCTTGAAACTAGAACAAGCAATCCTAAAATTCATATGGAACCACAAAAGGCCCTGAATAGCCAAAGGAATTTTGAAGAAGAAGACCAAAGCAGGAGGCATCACAATCCCAGACTTTAGCCTCTACTACAAAGCTGTCATCATCAAGACAGCATGGTATTGGCACAAAAACAGACACATAGACCAATGGAATAGAATAGAAACCCCAGAACTAGACCCACAAACGTATGGCCAACTCATCTTTGACAAAGCAGGAAAGAACATCCAATGGAAAAAAGACAGTCTCTTTAACAAATGGTGCTGGGAGAACTGGACAGCAACATGCAGAACGTTGAAACTAGACCACTTTCTCACACCATTCACAAAAATAAACTCAAAATGGATAAAGGACCTAAATGTGAGACAGGAAACCATCAAAACCTTAGAGGAGAAAGCAGGAAAAGACCTCTCTGACCTCAGCCGTAGCAATCTCTTACTCGACACATCCCCAAAGGCAAGGGAATTAAAAGCAAAAGTGAATTACTGGGACCTTATGAAGATAAAAAGCTTCTGCACAGCAAAGGAAACAACCAACAAAACTAAAAGGCAACCAACGGAATGGGAAAAGATATTCGCAAATGACATATCGGACAAAGGGCTAGTATCCAAAATCTATAAAGAGCTCACCAAACTCCACACCCGAAAAACAAATAACCCAGTGAAGAAATGGGCAGAAAACATGAATAGACACTTCTCTAAAGAAGACATCCGGATGGCCAACAGGCACATGAAAAGATGTTCAGCATCGCTCCTTATCAGGGAAATACAAATCAAAACCACACTCAGGTATCACCTCACACCAGTCAGAGTGGCCAAAATGAGCAAATCACTTTTGAGATAGGAAAACTAGGACTGAGAGAAGGAGGGAACAATAGGTGACAAGTAGGTGGTTTCACATGGAGAGCTTGATTTAACTCCACTGACTTCTGAACCAGTCAGCTTTCTAGTCCTTCCTATTATCCTCCTCCTCCATTTTATTCCTACCCTGTATTTTGTATTGATATTCTCTGTGTGGATATGGGAGATTAGTTCTGATTTTTGTTCTGAGAGACTTTTTTCCCCTCTGTGTTGGAGTAGATCACCAATCATCACAAAAAATTCTGTGAACATCAATGTTTAAAATCGAGAGCATTGCCTTTCATACAGTGTTTCTGGGATATATCTGTTTCTCTTGAAATTTCCCTATGGCTGTAGGTCCCCACCTCAGTATTTATACTCTTCAAAATGAATATCTTGCTATTTTGTGATAAGGGGCTGTTGAATAGACGTGGGAATTATTAGAAGCATTGAATTCAGAAGTTAGATCAGAAAATATAGCACACTACCTGGTTTGTCTCACTCTGTCCCTGGGACATTGATTCAAAGCCACATGATATAGAATTCAGAAGGCTTAGAATCAGAGTAGATAGACATGGATGCAGCCTTTATTTCAATCAGTAGGAATGAATTCATCTCCACCTATAGACCCAAGTAGTTTTAAAGCTGATATGGTAGAGGGACTCAGAGAGGCTTCCTTGATGGGACTCACCCCAAGAATATACATTGGGTACATGGAGTAGAACAGCAAGATTATAAACTAAGGAGGTGCTTCCATGTTCTTTCAATGAATGCTTTTGGAGGAATACCACTCTGATTTTTATTATTTCTCGTGGTTCACTATTGAGATTGTAAAGCAAAGTGCTGATCACAGAGACTTAGTTTTCCATGTATGTGTGTCTGTAGTCTAAAACATAGAAAGTTATTCACAGTTCTTAGTTGTTATTAAAATGCAATTCCTACTCATTCTAGAAAACTAAACAATAGAGAAATGCATAGAGAATAAAGTAAAATCACAAGTAATATCACCACTCAGAAATAAACCAGGTGGCCTGGATTGGAATCCCAGCTCCAGATCTGATTAGCCTAATAACTTCAGGGAAGCTACCTAGTTTCCTCATCTGTAAACTGGGGGTAAGGAGATTTAAAGAGTGCTATATTTCCTTCCAGTCCTTCTTTTCCCCTGTGCAAAACTAGCCTCATAGTTAGCCTATTTATTTTCTTGCCCTCAACATAGTATGCTGGACAAAGTGCTTTTTTCATGTAGTGCAAGATGTCCAGTCTTTTAGAAAGAGAGTATTGTTGGTCCAGGTCTGACTTTGTCAGATTACTTAAAATTAGATATTTAATTCCCCAGTGAATGCTTTATTCTTTTGAGTCTGTTTGGGCCTCCTGATGGTTCATGAGGATGATGGTTCATACAGCTGCTGCTGTATTTTGCTAAATGAACATGGCAGTTCACAGGGGGATTGTGGAAGACAGTGTGGAGCTAGGGAATGGAAAATTATAAATGTTGAGTCCGAGGGAAAGTTCAGTTGGCCCCTGAAGGTCTAAGGACAAAGTCTCTGCTCTTAGTTTATCGGTGAATTGTGTCCAAACATTTTCCACAGGAAATTTTGATGTTCGGTGGGTGGATGGCAGTCTGTGGAGTCTGACAGCTTAAATCCTGGCCATGGCTCTGAAGCCTATTACCTGTGCTCTCTTAAACCACTATGGGTCCAAACTTCTGAAGGTCTGTAAGCCTCAGGTGCCTTTTTGATATTAGGAATAACATCACCTGGGTGGCTCATGGAGTTGTTCTGTAGTTAGTTTTCAGTAAAAGACTTTCACACACTGCACACAGTAGGTATGCAGTAGATGGTGATGACTGGGATGGTAGGAAGGATGATGGTGTTGGTGAGTAGTCATACTGTAGGGTTTAAAACAGAGGTTCTATACTTTGATACTTGATTGGTTTTATACTTGGAAATGTGTAACGTCTCAAAGCTTGAATAAATGAAGATGGTAACTCTCTGGGTAGGTATCAAGATTAAAGGGGAACCGCTTGAGAAAGTGCTTGGCACAAGGCAAGCCCTCTATACATGTTAGCTCTTACTCTCATTATTTGGAACAAAAGACACTAATAGTTGCGGTGGAGATATTTAATAAATTCCTTACTCTTCTTAAGGGATTAGAAGAAAATGGTTCATGTCATAATTAAGAGGATTTATGGAAGACCTTAGTACAACAAAAAAAAATAGCCAACGTTTGAAAATTTCTCTTGTTGTTAGCTCTTTTGAAATTCTCTTCTAGTATGAGAAAACTGGGGCCCCTCTTTCTTTTTATTCTATGGGGCTCTCTCACCCATTTTTCAGACACAAAATACCGTTCCTTGCCACCTGCCTTGGGCTGATAATGCCAAAGAACTTGCTGCTGAAGTTATTTACAGGCTCTGGGTTGGCACCAAAAATCTCAACGGATCCTTGGTGGTTCTGAGGATGAGTGGAAGTCATTGTCATGGCTCTCTTTGACTCATCTGTCTGCAATATAATAATTATCTCCACGGGACACTGTGCCTTGTAGACAAAGCACCCCTCAGGCTTTTTGTGTGCTGTCCTCATCAGCAAGTCACAAGTGGAATGCCATAATGTGTTCATTGTATACATTTTTGAATAAGTAAGTATAACAAAGACAGCATGCTTGCTCCATTTAATCTCAGCTCTTAACTGTGAAAACGTAGCACGTTTCTTTTGCTAGTGAAATGGAGCAAGAGAAGCCTGACCCGTCTGGTTCCTAGAAGGCCATCCAAGGAAATTTGGTGGGAACCAAACTGATGGCTTCTAGGGCTCGACTCCCAAATGCCTGAATTTTCCAGTTACAGTTTGATCAGGCAGCATGTTGAGCATCGTAAGGAATTTAGGTGTGCATCACCTAGTATTCTTTTACTACAAATAAAAGAAGGCTCAACTCAAGCAAGCTCAAACCATAAAGTGAAAAGTTGAGATGCAGCCTTCGGGTAAGGCTTACTCTAGCTTCCCAAAGGTTAGTCACCAAGACTTGGGTTTTCTCTTTAAATTTTCCGGCAGACACTTGGATCCATGGGCAAAGAAAAGCTATCAGTGGCTCCTTTGTGTATTGGGAATAAAGATAAGCATACTGGGTTTCAGTCTGATTAGAATAACTTAGGTCCAGTGCCCATCTCTGAACCAGTCACTTTCTTCAGGGGAAGGAGTTGTACCAATCAGCTTAGGTTCAAGTAACATGCCTGGGCAGGGCTAGTTCTTCAGAAGCACCTGGGCTGCCTGAAGGAAGGGTGGATTCCTGAACAGAGTAGGATATTGGTATCAAAAGAAGGGAGATTAGATATCAAAGAAGACTGCTTTAGAGCACTTAGGCAGGGCCCTCTTTTCTGAAATCAATCAGAAGCAAGGAGGCTTGGCTCTTGCAGAATCCTTAGAATAAACCATTCTGGGCTGCTTAAACCTCATACTATATTCTGTACAAATCATTTGCCAGGGAACCTGTGCTACTTTGGATTATATTTTTATCTTTGACTATTTTTCCATCATTATTCAGTGAACTTTAATACTGAGCTGATGCATGGAAAGCAAAAGTCTGTGTCTTGTCCTTGGAAGTCTAATAGACAAAATCCCCTGAATTAAAAAATAAGATAGCTCCTTGTCTGGCCATCTAGAGGGACAAAGGAAGGGGATGAGAGAGGGGAGGAGCTAGAGAGAGAGGGAGGAAAGAAGAAAGGAGAAGAGACACTAGTTGGCTTACTCACGGTATTGATTGTTGAGTAAGTTCATCTCTACTGCCACCAGCCCTAGAATAAGCTATATCAAGAGGCCCGAGGGGGAGTAACAGCCAAGTGGCCAATCAGCTCCTAACATTTGAAGCGTTTGTCTTTCTGACTTTTGATTTGAGCTCATACTAGAAAAAAGGTTTTTGTTTGTTCCGGGCTTCTTAATGTGTGTGTCCTGTGCCTCCTATCTGATACCCACACAGGCCTCTTGAACCTCATTTTTAGCTGCTCTAGAGGTTAACTTCCATGTATTTCCCTGGGTTACCAAAAAAGAATTTTCTACAAGTTCCATAGCTTACAGTTTTCAAACCATTCCAAATGTAGCCTAGAGGAAAGCGTCTATCCTTCCCTCCTTTTCCAGTTGGTGGCACCAGGGGGGTTAAAATGGCTCTGAGCTTCTCATTCCACATGTGTGTAGAAGTGTATGTGTCTTACACGGATGCTATAGGTATCTACAGTATGCTATAGGAGCATGGAGGGCGTGCTTCGCTAAGGGAGGGGGTTCTTCATGGAGGAGGCAACATTCAGTAAGCCTTTTAGAACTGAAATGGGGTTCTTCAAGGGTGGGGAAAAGGTGGCTGCAGCACTCAGAGCCTTGCTGGTTCCTGAGCCAGCAGCATCAGCACTACCTGGAAGCAGGTGAGAAAGGGCGAATCATTGACCTGGCTCTAGAGCCCCAGAATAGAATCTGCATTTCAACAAGATCCTCTGGTCATTTGTTAAGTACCTAAGGTTTGAGGAGCACTCCTTTTGATCAGTAGTTGGGTCTCAGCCTTGGCAACACACTGCAATCACTTAGGTAGCTTTAAAAATATATACATGCCTTGGCCCTACATCCAGGCTTCTAATAGAATATGTTTTAGGTGTGGCCCAGGCATCAGTTGAAAAAAACAAAACAGGAAGCTCCCTGGGTGATTCTTACGCGCTCCGTCTGGGTCCCAGCCCTGAGGGAGAAGCATGAAGCAGTCAAGGGCCCAGGGTAGGGAGCGTGTCTGGATGTTGGGAAAGAAGATTGGCTTAGACCTATCAGGCTGGAGGGAGGGCCAGCCTTGATCATACTGGGTCTTGTTTGCTTCCCTCCTGTGCAGACCATTGGGTAGATGCTAAGGGAGCCGTGGACGGTTAGTATAAACAGGGGGATGGTGTGGTCAGCCTTGCATTTGGGAAGCACTGTCACCTTAAGAATGGAAAGGGGCTGATTGCAGGGAAGCCGGTTAGGAGGTGTGCTACAAATGATGCAGGTTGGGAGGGCCAGCTACAGAATTTGCAGGGCCCAGTACAAAATGAAAATGTGGGCTGCTTCTTCAAAAAGCAGGAAAAAAGTGTCATTAAAGGTACCTAAAAGGTAAGACATTTTCCTGCTTCCTGTGTTCTCTCTTGACCTGCCAGGATACTATTTATTTGCTGTCTGATCTTGTGCTCCCTTTAGACACATGGATTCTGACTGGTCAAGCGCAGACCCTCATAGGCACCCCCAGGTCCTGACCCTGTTACTCTGGGGTGCGCAGCCCAGTGGCTGGTGGGTTCTCTCTTACACTAATCACTGGACTGAGGTGCTATGTCCTACTTGGAGAAGTAAAGAACATAAATGTAAAGATGAAATAAATTTCAAGATAGTACTGCAGAGTAGTAAACCCTAAGTGACAAGCCCTTCTGAGTATACGTCCTGGCATGACTACACATGCTCCCCCGGGAGGGCAGCGGGGGGGAGGGTGGGCTTGAGAGGGTCAAATGAGCCCATGGCGATGTTCAAAGAGGAATATGCTGAGAATTATGTCAAGATCTCTGGTTTGAGTGACTCGATAGATGGTGGTACTATTAAGAGATCTGGGGGGAAAGGGACAAGAATTACTGGAATTGGGAGCAGAGGTGACATTTAGGTACCTGTGAATCCTCCCCTTGTTCCAACATTGAATCAGCCCTCTTCTGTCTGGCTTAATTGCATAGGCTGGCACTGTCAGAACAAGGATGAATAATGGAGGGACCGTGAGCTTCCATGCCTTCTTCCAACTCTAATTAGACAGCTCCGGGCAGTTTGTCCTGAACCTGATGCTAAATTTGGTTCTCAATCAAGTGCCTATTCCTGTTTTCTTAAAGATTGTTTTCAGGGACAAGATTTTTGTTCAGTGTCTTTTGGGCACCTACAGAACATATCCCACAGCACTGGCTTTTTTCCAACTCCATGCAAGGTGTCTCCCATTAATAGATTTACAGGGGATATGAACAGGATATCAAGTGGGGGTTTCCTTGTAGCCCCAGGTTGAGGTGAGGATGAAGTGACACTAGGCACCGCAGGTTCTAAAGAGAACAGCCTTTTCGCTGGCGCTAGAGTTGGAAATCCTGCCCCCACTCCCCACCTCCAAGCCCATTTGAGGGCAGACAGCTGGCCTGCCTTGGTCTGCCATGTGAGCACTGATGAGGGGCCTAATAAGAGATCAAGTTCATGGAAAGTGGTGCTCTAGGGGGCGCTGTTTCCTGCTGGGAGTCAGATGGGCAGTGGGCGGTGGGGGGATGCTCCAAGAGACTCTTCTATATTTTGGGGGTGCCTGAAGAAGGGCAAGTCCAGCACTGGTCAAATGTCTTCTAGGTGATAGATGTACTAATATATCCTTGTGTCTGTCTGAACAGGGAGAGACCTGGAGGGAAAGGGTGAGGGTTGGCGAAGGGGCAGCTCTGAAGTGGCCTATGTCTGGGCCAGCAAAGATAGTGTTTCCCAAGGGTCAGGTGGGCAGTGTGGAAAGTAGCTGTCATCTTGCTTAAACCCAACTAGATGGTTGCTCTTCAGAGGAGGTCCTCACAAGGCAAGAAGTTTGGCAGTAATTGCTGGTGGTAGGAGCTGCATGGGTGGGCCCTTTGGGGCATGTTGAGGAGCTGTTGGTCCTCTGAAGAATCCATCATAACCTCACAAGAGAGCCAACATTTGGATGCTGGGATGCACAGAGGACACCAAAGGCTAGGCTGTGTTGTAAGAAAACAAGCCGTGGTGAGATGGTTGCCCGGCAGCCTGGTAAATAGAAGATGCTGCCTCTTTACTGCTCTGTTTTCCCACCCCAACTATTGAAGAGGCTAGAATCTAGAAGCTTGAAGGAAGAATAGTGTAGAGCTTCGAACTATGAGTGAAATTAGAGCAGTTAACTAGACTGGCCTAATTGTACTAACCTAAAATGGTCAGAGTGTTATGGAGTCTGTACAAGATATCATTTAGAGATGAGAAAGCAGGAATTCAACATAGCAGGGTGGAAAACCAAGCCAACGAAGGAAGGATGGAAGGAGGGAACTGTTTCACATTTCTATTAAGTCCTGACACTTTTGGGGGTGAGCAGGTGAGGCGCTGCTATTCATTGTTTTACCTCCCTTGGGTTGAGCATGAGCAGGTGCTGGTGCTCCCCCGCCCCTCCCCATGCTGTTCCATAGCAGGGCTCTGGAGTTCTACTGGAACACATCCTCTATATTTAATCTCTGGTTTGAATTTAAACAGTCACCAAATGTTTGCTCTCCACAAGTTACGGGCCTAGGTCACTTAGGGCATTTTGGGGTACATTGGGGGAGGATAGGCATCGTCCTACCCCTAACGAGAGTAAGATCCCGTTGGAGAGCCACAGTTGTGTACCCAGGCCATCTGGAGAATAGTACTGTGACTGAGAATCCCCTGTGACTTTTGTCTTTTATTTCATGTCAGGATAAAATCTGGGAATTGTATCAATGGTGAAAATCTATAAAGGGTGAAAGACTTCAAAATGTTTTTTTAGGCGTGCCTGGGTGACTCAGTTAAGCGTCCCAAGTCAGCTCAGGTCATGGTCTTGCAGCCCATGAGTTCCAGCCCCGTGTCGGGTCCTGTGCTGACAGCTCAGAGCCTGGAGCCTGTTTCAGATTCTGTGTCTTCCTCTCTCTCTACCCCTCCCCCATTCACACTCTGTCTGTCTCTGTCTCTCAAAAATGAATAAATGTTAAAAAAAACTTTTATTAAAAAATAATAAAATAATTTTTTTTTAAAGAGTCTATCCTGGGGGCACCTGGGTGCCTCAGTCGGTTAAGCGACCAACTTCAGCTCAGGTCATGATCTCGCGGTTCATGAGTTTGAGCCCCCACGTCAGGCTCTTTGCTGACAGCTTGGAGCCTGGAATCTGCTTTGGATTCCTCTCTGTGTTCCTCCCCCGCTCATGCTCTGTCTTCTCTCTCTCTCACTCTCTCAAAAGTAAATAAACGTTAAAAAAATTTTTAAAAAATAGTCTATCCTGCCCCAATTATTTGTCAAGCTACAGTTTTGTACCCAATTAATAAAAGACAAGCCGACCAAGTTCTCCAAATGTGCATTGTGGGTCCTCCGGGTATTTTATCCCTGAGCCCTTCCCATTATGCGTGTTTGTCCGGGGAGAGCATTAGGGAAGCTGCAAGGTCGCTTTCCTCATGTGGTCAGCAGAGCCCCTCTTAGTGGACAGCATGCAGCTAATAGTCTCTCTTGCCAGGGGAAGCTGTCTTGAAATCACATCATTTTTCCCCGCTAGTCCTTCTCAGTGTATAGCCAGTGGAAAAGGGAGGACTGCGTTATTTCAGTTCCGGCAACGGACACATCAAAATTGCCTCCCTCTCCCCTCCTCTTTCCCTGGAGGACCTAATTTATTTCACGCAGTTTGACCTATCCCTGCTTAGAAACCGCCATTGTGATTCTCTGTTGAGGCATTTCCCTGCTGCCTTTTTTGGCCCCCAAGCAAACCCACCAGGCCACAGTTCCCCTGCACAATGATGTCAGTCTGGCTGCTGGGCCCAGCTGGATGGAGGTGTGTTTTATGAAGTTCAACCCTGCACCCTGGGCCATAAATACACGTTGTGCACATAAATGTACAGCTAACATTGCCCAGACCCCTCCGAAGCACCATGTTAATAAGCAGACAGTAAGTCTTTAAAATATGGAAAAGCAGTTAATCTTTCCGCTGGCAAATCCTTTGTAGGGGGTTGTTTCCCCCGCTTCAGGATAGCTGCATGCAGGGCTTTGAATCATCTAGCATTTGGGGGAAAAAGAGAAGTTTGCCATGGGACTTCATGGAGAATGCTTGGGGAGCCTTTTACTAAGAGGGGAAGTGTGCTAAAACCAGTATCTTGCCCTTGTCATTAAGTGAGTCGTCACTCGGTCTGCCTTCAAGGAGTTTGAGCACTAAGAGTCCCTATACAAGACAAGAGGTGTGCCGCCTCCTGGGGCCCACCATGGGCCCGGCCCCGAGGCTTGCAGTCTGCCCCTGTTGATCCAGGAAGTTATCCAGCCTCCTGTTCCCCCATCTCCAAATGGGCACAAGCAGGTCTCATTCACACAGCTTCAGTAAGAGTTTGCTTACCCTCTCTGAGTCCCAGTCTTCTCCTTTGTAGAGCAAAAGTGTCAATACTCTGCCCTTCACATAATGTCCTGTTTTATAAATGTTTTAAGACTACAGGAACACGGTCTCCTTCTAAAGAACTTTAAGGTTAGAGATTAAGTTAATTTGCTTTGACAGTTACCCTGTTAGTCTCTTCCCCTCCTCCCCTCCTCTCACCACTGCCCTCGCTCTCTCTCCCATAGATGACATGGTAGGAGGGCCAGACTTGAGGGTGAGGATAGGGGCTCAGCAGACAGAAGGTGACTTGGACCGGTACCTGCTCGCTTCATCGGAGAGAGAGCGGGTCTGCAGCTTGCTTCCAACCGCCGAGCCGCCATGACTCTTGTCTGCGTGGCTCAGGCAGAGAATGGGAGTTGCCAGTGGGTTGATTTAAGGATGCCATAAATGAGAACTGTCAGTTCTGGAGATGACATAGTTTATGTCTTACAAATATTTCATTTCATTTGGTACTTTCATTTCTTCATATTGCTAGGAAGACGCTTCATATGCACTGTTCTCTTTGCGTTCAACTCACAAGGGTCTACTTGTTTCGTCCATTTGTTCTTTCTGTGACTACCTGGAATCGTGGATTGCTTACTGATCTGCTACCACTGGCACATTGGATACATCTGATCCACCCCACTTATTTTTTCTTGTTCTCTGTAGCAGAATTAAATACTCTTAAATGAATATTTCTGAATATTCTTAAATATCCACACTTTGTTATAGTTTTGCAACATTGTTTCCCCACTTACTGTGTTTGGGGATATTCTTTCACAGCAACAAACAACCTCCTTTTCCCTTTCTTCTGGTGCCAAGTAGACCACAGATCGGACACACTGCTTCTTACTTAATCCTCCCTCTGTTGATGGACTTTGAGGTGGGTTTCACGGTTTTCTCTTCTCAATGAACAATGTTACCAAGAGCATCTTTACACATGACTTGTTGGTTCCGGCACAAGAGTGGCTCTTACTGAGAAGTAAAAGTACTGAAGAAATGAGCTCTACTTCATGTCCACTGCAGTAATAACAAATTTTCTCCTCACGGCTGTAGAAGTTCACTTTCCCACCGGCAGTATAGAAGGATGTTCACTTCTTCAGACTCCGTCATGACGTGACCATAGATTCAATGTTTGCCAATCCACTAGTGGAAAGTGCATTCCGTTACTTTAGTCTCACTGTAACTTCTATGCTCTCTCATTTTGAGTGAGATCGAACCCCTTTTTATGTATCAGTTGTCCAGCTGTGTTGCCAACTGTGTTTCCTCTTCTGTAAATCCTCTCATGGGTTTTGATACTGGTTAGGGCATGCACCTTGGCTTTGCTTCCCTTTTTCTAAAACTCAAGTTTATGTGATTGTCCAGACTGTTCTTTATATTTACTCTTCTGAATGAATCTTAGGGTCATTACTTCAGACACCACCGACAGTCCCCAGTAGGAATCCCTTTGAATTCCTTTGCTTGAATTAAAAGGTCCATTGAAAGAGAAATGACATCTTTCATATATGTGTTCCTTTCCACAACCATTGTACTTCCTTCCAATTCTTAGTTTGTCTTTTTTTTAATGTTTATATTTATATTTTTGAGAGAGTGAGTAGGGGAGGGGCAGAGAGAGGAAGAGAAAGAATCCCAAGCAGGCTCCGTGCTGTCAGCACGGAGCCCAACATGGGACTCGATCGCACAAAGTGTGAGATCATGACCTGAGCCAAAATCAAGAGTTGGATGCTTAGTGGACTGAGCCACCCAGGTGCCCTTCAGTTTGTCTTCTTATGTTCAGTAAAAATGATCATTTTCTTAATAAAGAAGTCATTTACTAGATTTATTCTTAGGCATTTCATAGTCATTATTGATATACTCAATGGTTCTTTATTTCAAAAATGTTTTTTTCATTGGTTACTGCCTGTGTCAGGGATAGGCTGTGGTTTTATATGCTAATTATGTAACTGGTCAGCTTGCTGAGTTCTTTTCTTCTACTAGTTGGTCAGTGGGTTCACATGGGTTTTCTATGAACACACTGATATCCGTTCTGTGGGTGATTTGGTCGTATGCACTTGTGGGTAGATTCTCAATGAACATTTCAGGGTTTTTTTCATGGCAGTCGGTCTGCTTATGTTTTTACAGCTTAGCCAAATGTTGATAATTTATACTTTATCCCCAAAGGTGTGTTTGCTCTAAGTTTTCAAATTGTTTACAATGGTGTACATAATAGTCACTTAAAATGCTTAAATGCCTCTGGATCTTTTGGGTTTTAATGTGACTTTGTGACTTCTTTCTTTTGTGCCAAAGGCTGATTTATGTCAGTGTTCTTTTAAACCAGAATTTGGGTCTTTCAGTTATCTTCACAGTTTTATTTGCATTTATTCTTCTGCTTTTATCTTCACAAATTCCTCTTGTCACTGAGTCAACAAATCTTTGCTGAGAATCTGCTCAGTCCCAGTGCTGGGCGCTGGGGGAAGTCTCTAGGGGTGGGGGATGGGCAGATGCAGCCTCCCTACCAAGGAAACTGCAGTCCGTGGTGAGGGGCGGACAGTAAGCAAGGAAGGAGGAAGCAGAGGCACTGGAGCGGGAAAAGAAAGGTGGTGAGGTCATGGGTCCTTCACAAGACCCATTCAGTCGAATGGTAAGGACTACAGAAGAATTGCAGTGAATGGAGGAATTCAGGGGAGTGGCCAGATTCTGGAGAATTCTTTTCAGGACTGTGCTATAAAAGGGGAGGGAGAAATAGGGCACTGGTGAGGTCAAGGGAGAGTTTTGTTTTTCCTGAGGTGAGAGATGTGACAGCATGTTTGTGAACTGAAGGGAATGGCAGGTAGTCAAAGGTAACTATGCAATGATCACCTCTCTTCCCTTCCATCAGCCCCATCCTTGGAGAAGCCTGAGAGCTGGCTTAGGAGAGAGGCATCAGTATTCAACCCAGGGTACCAGAGGGAAGACCAAGTGTAGGGGCACAGGTGCAGGCTTGTGTTCGTATTTTTTCCAGCTTCTCCATCCAAAACCTTAGTTCATTTGTTGGCAAACTTCCTCCCCCCTCCCAATAAACAAAATATCTAAGGTCATACTGCACAGATTTGAGTCTGGACTGTTCTTAAATTCTCAAGGATTAATGGAATGTTGTTTTTAATTTTATTTTTAATTTCCACTGTTTATATATTTTTTGCTATTAATTTTTGATTGTATTTTTACCCTAAGAGAAAATATGGGGGCTCCTGGGTGGCTCAGTCGGTTAAGCATCCAACTTCAGCTCAGGTCATGATCTCACGGCTTGTGAGTTCGAGCCCCACGTTGGGCTCTGTGCTGACAGCTCAGAGCCTGGAGCCTCTTCAGGTTCTGTGTCTCCCTCTCTCTCTCTGCCTGTCCCCCACTTGCGTGCACTCTCTCTCTCTCTTAAAAATAAGTAAACATTAGAAAAAATTTTTTAAAAAGAGAGAAGAACATGTAATTGGTGCTTTCAGCTCTTTGGACTGTGTTGTAGTTCCCTGTATTTGAAATTAGCTTATATATTCTGTTGCTTAGATCTGAAGAGTCTTCACTCCATTTTTTAATAGATCATATATTCATCAATCACTTGCGGCCTGTGAATCTGTACACTCTGATCGTAAACGTTCATGTCCTATCTTGTTATACTGTTATACTGTTTTTCAATATGAACTATTTCTTTATTACATCTTAAAGATTTTTCCCTCTGAATATTTGTAGGAGAATCTTACTAAACCTGTCCCTCTATTTTGTCATTAGTATTTTTCTGGTGTATCCTCACGTCTTCCCGTTGTCATTCTGTTTCAGGAGTATCTGCTATAGACTGCATAATGCTGATGTTCTGGCAAACTCAGCTTAAGAGTCTCTGCCTTTTTTTTAAATTAATGTTTTTGAGTCTCTGCTTTTTTGATAAGTGAATCTAACCGACAGACATTTATTGTGATTGGTAATAATCTTATACTGGCGGTGGTGTGTGTGTGTGTGTGTGTGTGTGTGTGTGTGTGTGTGTGTGTTATTTACCATGCTATCTTGGATTAATCAGATTTGCATTCTTTAGTTTCTTTTCAGTAATTATCCCTAACTTTTAAAACACAATTTTCTACCTGTATCTCAAGTTAATTAGAATCTATTTTCCTCTGGACTCTGACATACCTTTTATTTTTCTTTTTTCCATTCCCTCAAAACTTTAAGTATGTTGCTCTGTTTTGTTCATCTAAAGTCCCCCATTGAGAAGTTGGTGTCATTCTCATTCTTTAAGTAATTTCTTCCTAGAGAAGCTTTTAGGATTGGTCTGTATCTTTGATGATCTAAAGTTTCACTCATGCTTGAATGGCCCCTTTTAATAAAAGAAAAGTCAAATTTTTCTTTAATGGGGAAATATTCTCTTCCTGTGGAGCTTTTTTAAAATCTCTTTTTCCTTTATTTGCCATCTGGTAGATTCATTTGGGTTAGTATTCTAGTCAATCATTTGTTCTTTAAAGAGTTGTATGATCTTGGTTTTGATTGGTCATTTAGACTCTATTAGCTTGCCCCCAACATGGAAATCTTTGGTTTTCTGATGAGCACCATCTGAGGTAGGTTATATTTATTCTCATAGGCATAATCCATTATAAAGAGGCCACCTGCTAGGGCAGTGTCATTGCAGTGGTGAGAAGGTACCCAGTGCTAAAAGGGGAAGGTAAAGCCAACAATTTTAAAGCCTTAATGAGACAGCAAAGTCAAACTTTTTTCTCAAGCCAGACAGAGTTGTGGAGAGTGTGGGAGGGCAGAGAGTTCATGTTCCAGAGTATGGTGTAGGCATTGAGGAAGCATCTTTGAGGAAAGTCATGTCTTGTTCCTTCCTATGGAGAAAGAAAAACAATAACCATAATTTCAGGATATTAGATAAACAGGTGAAGGCATTTGTAGACAAGAAACGGGTTGTGTTATAATCTCCAAGGCATTCTTGGATAATTCAACATATGAAGTGGTATTGGGTAAAATGAAAAGGTAGTCCTTTCTCCTCATTATAATTTCCCACAAAACAGAGGATTCTTTTTCATTGCATGATTTTAGTAAACTGTGATGAGAATAGAACAAATTTGTTGAGAGAAAGATGAATGGAGGTAAAAACTTATGGGGAAATTGACTATGTTGTTATGTTACAGTCTATTTCATCTGACTGAACTTAATTTAGTGAAATGTCATGAAAAATTATACGATGGGAGTTCTAGGCTTGTAGCTAAATTATTTAGCTACTCTGTTTGCTCTGGAAGAATATGGGATTTTGTTTGCTAATTTGTTCCTCCACAGAGCCAGTAGCATTTGTTGTTCCAGGAGTGTTTTTACGGTGGCGTTACTTTGTCATTTCACTGTGTTGGATGATGAGAGAGGAGGTGCCATTGGGCTTACTTCCATTGGAGTAGCTGTACTGATGGACCCAATGTCAAAGCTGCTCCACAGCCTGAGCACTGGCACACGTGGCCCCAGAACTGTGGAACTCTCCAATAACCAGCATCCATCTCATGCCAGTATCGTACCTCTATTTTGGGCAGACATTGTGCAAAGCAGTACAGGAAGGGTCTAGGATATTCTCTTCATCCTTTTGGGAACTTCAGGTGCAAACTGGGAGAAGGAAGCAAGGCTTGGAAAAGCCCAAGCCTTTAGGCCTTGGAAATTGAGATGATTTAGCCAACTCTGACTCTCCTGTTGTGCACATACAACATTCCAGTCTTCCCAGGGTGAGTTTTATGACCTCTGTGTTACCATAGCCATAGGTTGTCTTCTTACACTTCCTGCACTGTTGTCTTCTTAATGAAGCTTGGTATTTAACCGTGAAGAACCTTGTGGAAGGAGGCAACTGTAGTAGTAAGGCAGTCTCTGAAAACTGTTTTCTAAAATATTATAGTAGTTAGCTCCCCAGGGGAGTTTTCCTCAGGATTCTTAATTTGATGGATGGTAAATGACCACCCACTGTCTGTGCTTCATGTTCCAACAGGTCCTTTGTCATCCAGCAAATCCCAAGCAGCAATCTGTTCATGGTGGTGGTGGACAGCAGCTGCCTGTGTGAGTCCGTGACCCCCATCACCATGGCCCCCATTGAAATCAGGTATATCCTTTTGTGTGTAGGTCCAGCTACTGCTGCTGAAGCCAGGGAGGGGGATCTACGGGAAGGAAACCTAGGGGAGAAATATTAGGGGGAAATGACAGCCATTCCACTGTTGGAAAGAGAGGAGTCATGAAGGGAGTGCAGTGCCAAGGTTTGACCTTCAAAATGCAGAGTAAGGGAAAGTGATGACATCTTAGCAATATGCCTTAACTACAGTCAACATAACGAATCCCTTAAGTGTGAACGTTTAAAGGCCCAGAAGATCAGAAGGCGTCCCGAGTCTTGTCATGGCTTCCATCCTGAGGTAAGTCTGAGAGACCTTCCTGTTCTCTTTTTCTACCAGGTTCACCATGAGAATCTCACAATTGGCAAAGAGCTCTAGTTAAGAAGTTTACTTGTGAAGAAACAATCCTTTCAGGCAAATCAAAGGAAGGCTAATGGTACTTTACTTTCAGCCCCTCAGTGCCTTCTTATTTAGTCTGTGCTTAAGGGTCTTATTGTATCCGTATTCATATTTCAAAGCCTCTTTACTCTCTTCCCTATTACGAACGTACCGTAGTTCTCTCTCTTCACGCTGTTACACGCAACGTGGCTCTGACCATCTTGGTTTACTTATTTCAAATTGCAGTTCAGATTATTTTCCCCTGCTTACTTTTAGACAGCCTTTTATTGATGAGAAATTCATATAAAGCAGAAATGGCAATACTGATACCAGATTAAGAGTCACGGTTTCTGCGGGGGGATGATAATCACCACATAGAGGCACAACTACAAAGGCCCTCCACTGACACCAGAAGTGACGATCACAAGAAAATTAAACTTAGCACCGAGAAAGGTGAACCTGAAAAAGGAATACCCGCCAAAGTGCCATAGGCAAAAAAAACCCCTTTCTGGTCTAGCAGAAATAATAGAAATTTAAAAATTAACTCCACCCCACTTTGAGAAATGGAAAGCTAGCCTAGACCAATTATTATTATAGGGATACTGGGAAAATCTCTATTTTTAAAAATGCCACCAAAGCCAATGGACTGGCTTTAAGTCCACCTTTAAATAGCAAATAATTTTCATCTTTCCTAAACTCTTCAAGTCCTAGCAAATGATGTTAAAGTCAATATAGGACCAATAAGAACTTGGAATTGACTGAGAATGTTTGCTTCTGTGTTCAAAGGAGAGTTCACTAGCAACATATTATACAGATATATGCTGGAAAGGTCTTTGGTAAAACTCAGTGATAAAATTCAAATAAAAAAAATCTTTATATAAAATTCAAATAAAACTAATAGTCCCCAAACACTAAAGTCACTTCAGTTAAAACCAGGACTGTCTATGTAGACAACCAAAATCACTAAAGTAGAAATCTTCTGGGGTTAATGAGATCATTTTCTCCGGTAAATAGATGTAAGTATTCAAAAATTAGTATTTTTTTTCTCTAAGTTTCTAAACCTAATAAGATGAGGTCAGTACGACAGAATAGAAATTCTTAGATATAACCAAGGTTCAATTCAAAGCGGAAAATACACATTAGATTTAAATGGTAAAATAATAGTCTTACAAGAAATGTTAGGAATTGGAGAAATCTTCCTATCCAAGACCAGACAGCTGTGAAAGAAAAACAGAATTTATCTAATTATATAAAAATTACAATTTTTTATGGAAAAAGAGAAT
Source organism: Prionailurus bengalensis (assembly GCF_016509475.1). Classification (NCBI taxonomy): domain Eukaryota; kingdom Metazoa; phylum Chordata; class Mammalia; order Carnivora; family Felidae; genus Prionailurus; species Prionailurus bengalensis. The sequence continues at coordinate 23,562,995 of NC_057348.1, forward strand.
TTACAGTTAATAGCCAATTTATACAACTTAGAAAATCATTTATAAGCCAAATCATTAAAGAAATTTTTAAAATTGAAAAGTCAAACAAGTACATATAAAAGGAAGCCAAGGGCATGAAAGCTAAAAGTCACTGGGTGATCAGAACGGACAGGTGATGATGAAATCTCCGGCTACAGCCATGAAAGGCAAGAATACCCCTCGCCCTGCACTCACACTCCTGGGCATCTTTACCATAGGCAGGGGCCCAGGCCTGGACCATGGACTGGTAGTGATCTGCACTCAGCACTGTTCATACCAACAGAGAACAGAGAAGATAATGAATGCCCATCGATAATAAAATAGAGCTAGAAAAATGGAGTTAGAAGAGTTGCCATCAACCCGTGGATAAAAAGCCTGCTGCAGAAAGGATTACGTAATGTGATTTCATCTTTATAAAACAAAGCCCTCCTTTCCCCACATATAAAGAAAGAAGGCCCACAAAACCTCTTACAGCTGGTGCTGAAATGATCAGGCCCCTTGGATGTCAAGCTTTACTTACATTCTGACAGGAAGACATTAGAAGGGCAACATTCGGCTGTTCTAATTCAATCACAACAGACAGCTCCACCACCAGCCCTTTGCCTCTTGAATGTTCTGTGTAATAATACGCACAGAGTAAGTTTGAACATTTAGGCACTGACAACTGAAATCAGAGATTCTTATCACAAACTTGATGAAATTTAGACAAGTCCATTTCTTTGTGTTATCTACTTTCCAAAAGACTTGATTCCTACATTGGAGAGTGCGGGGAGAGGTCTGGGGACTCGATGTAGCTCAGAAAAATGAAGGCGTCTTGGAATCCATCTCGCTCTAACCGACCCTGCCTTTCCCTGTAGGAGAATGCAAGGGAGTGTGGGGGTGCACCGAGCCTGCAGGCCAAGATGGTCCTTGTCGTCTTCCCTCTGCTCTTGATGCTCTTTTCAAGGTGACACTGAGATGTTCTCTTGGCATGCTAAATTATGGATAAACTGTGAACCAAAATATGGTGCGACATAGGAGACATGAAATATAGTCCAACCATCAGCATCTCATGATTTTAAACTGTGCGTGATATAAACTCTTAAAGATCTGTTGACAAAAAAAAAAAAAAGTTATCTTTTTACTTTGCCAGTCATGCAAATGTGAGTTTGCTACATGATAATCACCCTTCATCAGAAACGGGGCTGCAAGTGGGCAGTGTCCCTTCTGCTTGAAACCCATTGAAACCAATTTAAAACTGTGTACTTTTTAAATAAAGTATATTAAAATCATAATCTTCTGAGTTTTGCTTTCTTGCTGAGAATACAGACAGAACCGCATGGAAAAGTCACCCATTCCAGATACCGGGAAAGGGCGGTTGTTGGCAGAGACTTTGCTCTGAAGCAGATTCTAGACAAATATTTAACAATTGTTTAGGTGCTTCACTCGCAGTTATAAAAATGTTTACAGAAGTAAACCAAACTATCATCTTCATGGGAAGCGTTTATTACAAAGAGCCCTGAATAATTTTTTTTTTGAACTAAACTTCAGTAGAAATCATAATTTGGATGGGAACACGAGCTCCCAAGATACTCGAGTGTTGAACTATGTGGGAAGAGGAATAAAGTCATAAATGCGAGGAATTCATTCTGAAAAGATTTGATGGAGGAAGAGAACAATGACTACAAATGACTCTCAAGCTTCTGCTTGAGCATTTGGCTTCTGGCTTTTTCCCCATAAACAAGGGATGAAATTAGATCTCAAATATTACAAGATGTGAAACTACCCAGACGTGTAAGGCATTCCTAAAACACTGGATCCTGAACCAAAGAAAACAGATTCCACCGGATCGTGGTTACCAAATAAAGTGGAATAATTTCCATGCCTCACTAGAATCGAGAATGCCTTATTTTATGAGACAGACATCTAAAAGTCATGGGGAGAATGCCACTTAAGCTTTAAAAAAAAAAAAAGCCCACATTATTCTGTTGATATTGTAGAAAAACTGATGTGATTATCCTGCCTTCTCTTGAAATGATGCCAGTATTTATAGGAAAAATAATACTACGTTGCTCTATTTCCTGAAACTCTAATGCCTCCCATATTGTTGACAGTGTAACAATACTATAACATGTTGACTGTCAAAATGTCAACAACTATGGGGCTATCTAGTATTATAACCACCGTGGTCATTGATATTATTCACTTCTGTGCACTAAGTGTATGAATAAATTCATAGGTTGCCCTCACAAGTATCAAAATGCATTATATGTACACTAAACAACCATAGTGTATTTTTTATAAACAAGAACATGACATGACCCACCATTCTCCTTTATATTTCTTTTTTTTTTTTTTAATTTTTTTTTCAATGTTTATTTTATTTTTGGGACAGAGAGAGACAGAACATGAACGGGGGAGGGGCAGACAGAGAGGGAGACACAGAATAGGAAACAGGCTCCAGGCTCTGAGCCATCAGCCCAGAGCCCGACGCGGGGCTCGAACTCACGGACTGTGAGATCGTGACCTGGCTGAAGTCGGGCGCTTAACCGACTGCACCACCCAGGCGCCCCTCTCCTTTATATTTCTAAAGAACTGGCAACAGTAGATCGAATATATAATAATGCCCGTACCTGAATACTAATGATACAAATTTGTGTCCAATAAACATTTATAATTTCACTCCCTGTGTATTCACTATTCACTATCTATAAATTCACTCCTTGTTCTCAGCAATGGTGTGGCATCATTTTTAGTGACATGAAGATGGCATAGTTGGGTCACACTCTTGGCTTATGGCATCATCAGGCATCACCTTCATGTGAATGAACCACCCACCTTGTGCCTCAGATTCTCAGTTCCCTCAGTGACTTCAGTCAACTGGCCACTCCATTTATCTATTTGTTTATCTGTTTTCTCCAACATAACGTGTCCAGAGCAGAAATCTCAATCCTCCTCCACCAACCTCTTTCCTTCTGACTGACTCAGCTTCTCAAACCAAACTCCTTAGAGACTCTCTTATCTGCTTGTTCCTTCTCAGCCCATCACTCAGAGAGTCTCATCTCAACAACAATAGAGTTATATAGTATTATGACCTTGGGAAAGTGACTTTCCTCCTCATGCCTTCCTTTCTTACAACTAGTTACTGAAATTATAGGCTGTGACATTCAGTATATGGCTGACCCTTGAACAACATTGGGAGTTAGGGGCACCAATCCCTTTTTAACTCCCCCAAACCTTAACTAATAGCCTACTATTGACTGGGAGCCTTAATGATAACATAAACAGTTGATTGACACATATTTTGTATGTTATATGTATTATAAACTGCATTCTTATAATAAGCTAAAGAAAAAATGTTTTGGGGCACCTGGGTGGCTCAGTCGGTTAAGCATCTGACTTCAGCTCAGGTCATGATCTCGCGGTTTGTGAGTTCGAGCCCCACATCAGGCTTTGTACGGACAGCTCAGAGCCTGGAGCCTGCTTCAGATTCTATGTCTCCTCCTCTCTCTGCCCCTTCCATACTCATGCTCTGTCTCTCTGTCTCTTAATAACAAATAAATGTTAAAAAAAAATTTTAAAGAAAAAAAAGAAAAAAAATGTTATTAGAAAATCACAAGGAAGAGAAAATACATTCACAGTTATGTACAGTATTTATTTTTAAAAAATCAGTATATAAGCAGGCCTGCACAATTCAAACCCATGTTGTTCAGGAGTCTCCTGTAATTGGTAACAGATTTAGAAGGCACCTATTAAAAATTATAGTGTAACACAGTAGCAATATTCTTACAAAAAGGTAGAAAGTTTTCATATGTATATTCATGGATATACATATATAATTACATACAAAATATATTTATAGAATAGATAAAATTAATAAAAATATAGTAGAATGCTACAATATACTTTGAGGGTAGAATAGTAAAACACAGCACAGACAAGAACACAGGTTTAGGAACAACGTAGTACTCTAAAGTAATAATGTAGCATTCTTACTTAAATTATAAACAGTACTGCACTACAGAGGATAATACCATTTGTCATGTTATAAGAGACTGTAGTAAAATATTATAATTATAGACAGAAGAGCACAGGTTTTTTTTTAATTTTTAAAAATTGTTTAATGTTTATTTTTGAGAGAGGGAGAGAGACAGAGTGTGAGCAGGGGAGGAGCAGAGAGAGAGGGAGACACAGAATCCAAAGTAAGCTCCAGGCCGTGAGCTGTCAGCAGGGAGCCCGACGTGGGGCTCAAGCCCATGAGCTGTGAGATCATGACCTGAGCCGAAGTCGGGCACCCAACCGACTGAGCCACCCAGGCGCCCCAGAAGAGCACAATTTTAGTGATTATCAATATTGGAGGCTGGAATAATCTGACAGACACTTGAGGGGTGTTTGTAGCATTTGCAGTCTGGGAGCTTTGTGAAGACGCTCCCAATTGGTGCACGTGTGCTGGGGAGAGACCAGGGCATGTTTCCAGTAAATGACAGCCACGTGTGTCCGGCTGCAGCAACCGTAATTCCTGCTGGGGGCTTCGCAGCCATCATTTCCCCTAAGCCAGTGATTACGAACCCTGGACAACTTTGTCCCCAGGGGATGTTTGGCAATGTCTGGAGACCTTGTGTGCTCGTCAAAATTTAAGGCAAGGGAAGGTGCTGCTGGCATCGAGTGGGTAGAGGCAAGGATGCCATTAAACGTGCTGCAAAGACCAAAAGAGCCTCCACAACGAAGAATTGTTCAGGTATCTCAGTAGGGCTCAAGCGGAGAAACCCTGCTCTAATCTTTAGCAGTCACGGGGTTTTGTCTTCACAAATTAATAGACTCCTTCTGGATCCCTGTGTGGCATCAGAATTGTGGATGTTGGCCCCACCAATGTCAGGAATCCCTTACATAGTGTGAGATGCTACAGTGTAGACTCAATTCAGTAGCAAGCCTGCTATGTCACCTCTCACAAAGCTCAGATGCAGGATCCTCCTTGCCATCCAGACCCCAGCGGTCTTCCAGTGAACACCCGGCAACACCTACTCACCGTCCATTCACCTCTCTTTCGTTTATGGCCTGACACTCACGAAAGCTGACACGGTCCTGTTTACTGTCAGATTCCCCTCCCACACCCTGTGAAGGAGGCCTGTCCTGTCCACGGCAGTATTTCCGATGCTTGGAATTACTCCTCAACTTCAGTGACGCCCAGGAAGTAGCTGCACCATGCATAAATAAACCATCCACATCTGTCAAAGCCTCCTATTTACAAGGTACTATGTGGAGCGCTTGTCATCATCATTTTGTGCACCTGCTGTTGTTCCCGTTTCCTGATGAGGAAACTGAGGCTCAACAAGCAAGTTACTTAAAGGTGCGAGAGCCAGTACGAGGCAGCGCTTTACCCCATGCCCTTTGCCCTTAACCATGGCCATACCACGCACCATATACATAGGTACCAATCCTGTGTACCATAGGTCTCCACGGCGGCAGACCCCAACCCCCTCAGGTAGTAAGTCAAGATGGCAATGCTTTCTACTTTGGGAGATTATAATTCAGCAGCATTTGGACACATAAAGGCAATTTGCACCGGTGGAGTGAAATTTTTGTTAACTATGATTACAAAGAGCATATGGTAACAAGACACCACGGCTGCCTTTTTTTTCTGCATTCAAAACACAGTAGTCTGTACTCACGTACACATTCGGGTAATGCAGAATGGCTTAACCATGGGTCAGCAAGCTTTCCCTGCAGAGGGCCAGAGTAAATACCTCAGGCTTTGCGGGCCATATCGTCCCTGTGGCAACTCTTCAACTCTGCCACTGTAGCACCTCAGAGCCCGTGTTTCAACAGAACTTTCTTTAAGGACACTGAAATTTGAATTTCCTCTATTTCCACATGCCACAAAATATTCTTCTTCTTTTGAGTTTTTCCCAAACATTTGGGAAACAAACACCACTGTTAGCCTGCAAACTGTGCAATACAGGTGGAAGGCTGGATCTGATATGTGGGCCATGGTTTGTCAGCCCCCTGACTTACGGTATTGCCGCTGACAGTTTCTGAAGCTATCGCAGTGCGGTGAGTTCGAAATATCCCTGCGGCCTGCAGGCATGTGTGTGGAGAAGCGTCAGGGCTATCCATGTCGGAGCTACTGTGGGGCACATGTGACTGCATGATGTTTACTTTAATGTCATGCAGGCTGGCACTATTTCAAGACCTGTGAGTAGCTTAGTATAATCTGATGTCTTTATATTCACGTAACTGCGAATACAAAGAGCGCAGCTCACTGCAGTGTGCTGGCGATCCTGCTACTTGAGCGTAAGGTGAAGGGTATAGGCTGGCATAATGCAGGTCAGCACTGTGTACTGTCATTTCTATTCCCACAATTATATGCAATAAAGTGAAGCATAGAATCACGTAGCTGTGCCGGCAGGTGCCGTCTGCAGGACAGGCCCTCCTCTCAGCCTAGGATGCGTTGTGCAGCCCTAAACTCTTAGATCGTCCATGATCTGACTGCTGCATCCCATGCGGTAGGCTGCCAAGAATCCTGTTGACAAAAAACCTACCACAAAATCCCACTCCCAACAACCCTGTTGTAATTACCCTAGCTCCAAATAGTTAACGATAAGTGAGTTATGAGACAGAAATATCGAGTGGTATCTTTTTTAGTAAGATATTGTCACCGTGGCATGATATGCCACTAGTGACCTTAGCATCAAGACGAGTACTAAGTTACAGTCACACTGCCCTTTTATTTATGAATAATTGTACATTGTCCTTGAATGTGCCATTCAGTTATGCTGCCACACAACCTGCAAGCTCTAGCGATAGGCTCAGGGTAGGGATGGGGCAGTTTCAGCATGCTGGCCATGGACGGCGCTGCCTGGTGACCACGGCCCACGCTATCCCTTACACGATGAGAGAGCAGGTGCGAGCTGTGGAGAGATGCACCTTGAAGACGAAAGGTGTGAAGTTCGGGAATTATACTATTGGGCCACATCACACAGGTTCTAATGGACAAAGCCAGAATTTGAAGGCAGCTCAATGGACCCTAGAGCCTGTGTTCCGTTCATTCTGGCACCAAGTCAACTTTCACCACGTGGCTTTTTTCACACCACGTGCCATCATTGAGACTCGGTACAGAGCAGTTCCAGAGCCACATTGTGTTATGTTGTCTGTAATGCTGGCACAGCTTTACGCCTGTGTCGTTTTGTTATACTCTCTTAACAGAAAGATTGACACATCACGATTCTACAATACTTTCATCAGTGGCTGTAGTGACAGCACAATTACACTCTTTCTACTTTTTATAACAGTAACACTCGCCTCCCTTGTACAGAATCCTTCCTCATTTCTAGGTATGAAAACAACATAGCTGCTATGCTACTGCGGCCAATAGTTTTAGTAGCAACAACAAAAGTGCCCTTTGGAGCCCACTGGTCGACACTATCATATATCCTGTGTCTGGAAATCAACCATTGTCGCTTTGTGTTTACAGTGAAATCATTAACCAGACATCCCTGTGCCTCAAAGCAGACAGTGGATTGTGACGTCCTGATTTTTCTATCGCTACTGCCTTGCAAAGTGCCTGACACTGTGAGCAGTCACTTAGGCTCTCTGCGATCTCTGATATTGAAAGCAATACCTTTGCTGGACCGTTGTATCCAATGGTCCTATAATTCAGCATCTGTGATGATACTGTTCAACCATGTCCTACTTGCTTACGAGCTGGGAGCGATTCTGTCACTACAGTAACTAGTGTGTGATGGCCATAATTTTAGCAAAAGATACTAACCCAACTTTTCTAACATTCAAATAGCAAGTATTCACTGACAAGATACAGTGTTCAAATATTTACAAAATTGATACGCCAGAATGCATTTTGGTTTAGTACAGCGATAAAACAGGATTTTGAGTGACCACACATAGTATGAGTGTCTCAATATTTGTAATGTATGGTTTTATACAAGTAGATGTGCTGTGCTGCCTATATTTACAATCAGCCATGTTATTGTTCTTTAATAGATATAATGCATGTAGTAGACACAGTGCAAGAAGATATAGTGCATATACGCACAGTGCAATAATACACGAATAGTGCGCCGTGATGACACCTACACTTTTACATTATTAATCAGGGATGTCATAGTGTTCTACTATCATGTACATCCTCTACTGTCAGGGCACATGGTAATCTACACGTTTCCTTTCATTTCTGTAAATCCAGAAACAACACTGGTACCATAATATATCGCTACCTTCAAAATGGACAGCAACACTTCTATTCGATGGGGCTATGTCACAATTGCTTAGCATCAGTTTGTTACTAGACAATGTGTACTAAAATATAACACGTTGGGGCACCTGGGTGGCGCAGTCGGTTAAGCGTCCGACTTCAGCCAGGTCACGATCTCACAGTCCGTGAGTTCGAGCCCCGTGTCAGGCTCTGGGCTGATGGCTCAGAGCCTGGAGCCTGTTTCCTATTCTGTGTCTCCCTCTCTGTCTGCCCCTCCCCCGTTCATACTCTGTCTCTCTCTGTCCCAAAAATAAATAAACGTTGAAAAAAAATTTTTAAATATAACACGCACCGTTTCTTAACTTGTAACAACCAAGTACCAACCTCCCATAATTCAGAACTGCTTCAGTTTTTATTAGTATTATAGTGTCAGTGTTGCTATCCCTACAGCATACCATATTTTATATACTACCCTGACATTACCAAAGGGAATATCATGAATAGTATAAAACACAAGGTCTGTGAAGTCAGACACAGTCAGACTTAGGCTCGAGTGACAGCTTCACTGCTTACTTCTCATGTGATTTTGCTCAAGGAACCTGATAGCTTTAGCCTTGTTTTCTCATCTGTGTGGGGGGAGCTAATGTCAGGACCTATGTCACAGTGTTCTTCTGTGCTTCCAATGAGACCATCCATCTAAAGGAGGAATCCTTCTGATTGCATAGGATGTGGTGATTTCGATAGTTATAAGCTGATACTGTGTTAATTATCTTTACTACTAATACCTTATACTCATTCAGGCAATTATCATACTGCTAGCTAGGGTACTTCGAGATAATACTACTACCTAATATGCTATCAACTACTTGCACCAGTTTTGTTAAAGCAAATCTGCATATCATCCTATGCTGCATTGACCTTATCTACTTTCTTCTGCTTTAATGCTATTAATGCTACTTTTAACTCGTTTGCCCACCACTTCAAACTATTCCATCCTAAATTACACCATGCCTCTGTTGGTGGCAGTTACTGCTTATCCTGGGCTGTCTGGGATTTGGTTACTTTACGTTGACTGTTAAGCTGGCAAAAAGAAAAAAAAGTATACAGCATAACCTACAGATTGTCCTATTTTAATTTTAAAATTTAGTTCTGAACAGTAACACTGATATGGCTCTACTGTGCCATATTCTATACTAACCTACACTGTGTCCCATATGAGCATGGTGACAGAAATAACAATCTTCCATTGTGCACATTGGTAGGCTATAACATTCATCACTTTTAACAGAATAGGTACGATAATTCTATCTCCTACTACTGGTCGTACAAGTCTCAATGTCATTAGTCAGTGTCATACAATGTATACTTTTAATCATAACCACACCACACTGTGCTCTCCTCTATTCGATGGATTATACGTCAGTGACAATAATCGTTCCTTGCTCTTCTACCTGTAATTACGATAGCAATTATAGCACAATATCACCATAGCTGACTGCCCTGATCTTAGCTGTGATAATAATAAAGTGGCTGTCCTGTGAGCTACTATATTGCCCAGTTGGTGACATAATCTCCAGTACTGCTAACAATAATGCCATGACATTCTACAGCCTTCTGCCTATAGCTTAAGTAGCTTAGAAGTAGAAGGTCATTGCCAGCCAATATTGAGTAACAGCACCGTTGTTGTGCTAGCATGCTGTTAACAATTATACTGATTGGGGATAGTTGTTGTTCTTCATATAATTTAGTAACAGTATTTCTTTGTATTGCTAATTTTGTAACAGAACAGCTCTGTGCTTAACTATGCCACGTAATGATGAGATGGCCTTAATATATCTTAAAATATTTTAGTTCTATCAAGTCCCAATATAATTCATTTATGTCAAACAGCAGTCGTAGACATTTCATGGTTGTAAACATTTAAACATCTGATAACCCTGATGAATCTCCAAAATTCCCCATACAGTCCCCCAGGTTAAGATATTGAAGTTTAGTTGCGTACTCGGAGCAGGATCGTGTTAACGTGATACCAGTCTTTACCAAACTGACCTCTTGGGAATTGTACACTCGGAATATATCTCAGTTCTGATCCCACATTCATATCGCCAAAGCCTGTGTACAGATCTGACTTTAGTTTTATGAAGGGAAACAGAATTTGCCAGAGCCTGGAGGCGGTATATGAGTGTGGAAAACAAATAAAGCTCAGGTTTTGACCAAATAGATCAATGGTCAATATTTTAGGACAGTTCTGGATGTGACTTTATTAGATATGAAGTTTATGGAAGTTCATTCTGGACACAGAGAAGAGAAGGGTTCAGAGGGGGCCAAGAATAAAAGGAAAATAAGTAGTTATTAGGTATTGCAGTAACCTAGCAGTGGGCACTGACAGAAGTGGACACATTTATAATGTAGTTATGGTCCAATTGTGGGGGTGAGGGAAAAAACGGAGTCAAGAATGACATCTGAGTTGTTGGATTGGCAGACAGGTTCATGGCGGTGCTATTCACTGAAATAAGGAATATGGAAGAAAGGGCAAATTTGGGAAGTAAAGGATGAAGTGGGTGGAAAGGGATGAGTTCCATAAAGGGCTTACCTGGCTTAAGATCACTGCCAAGTACTCAAATAAAGATGTACAACCAGTAAATAGAAAAATGAGTCCACAAGTTAAGGAGTTGTACCTGAAGATCAGATTTCAAAGGCATCCATTTATAGTGGGAGCAGTGTGAGTCTGGGGAGACCTATGGCATGAGAAAAGGAGGGTCTAGGACCATGAGGCACTCCAGCATTGAAGAGCTAAGGAAGGATGGGCAAAGGGGATGGGAAGTAGTGACCAGAACAATTGGAAAAAATAAGAGAGGGCCCTGTTACAGAAGCCATGAGATGTGTATGCTTCGAAAAGGAAGGGGACATTGAGAAGTGTCACTTGTGGAAGCTCCTGGATGGCTCCGTTGGTTAAGCATCTGACTCTTGATTTCAGCTCGGGTCATGATCTCACAGTTCATGGGATTGAGCCCCTTATCTGACAGAGCCTGTTTGGGATTCTCTCCCTCCCTCCCTCTCTCTCTCTCTCTGCCCATCCCCCACTCACTCTCTCAAAATAAATAAATAAACTTAAAAAAATAAATCAGAACTGTAGGGAGTACAATTGGTAATAAAGATTATGGCAGAGGGACTTGAATTGACCTCTCTGAGAATATGACAGTTAAGTGGACAAAAAGTAAGAGTATACAGGTTCTGATTAACCCAGTAACACAAATCTAGTTAACATATATTAAAGATTATACTCCTAAAATATTTTCATTCAGTGCCAGAGCATCAGGTACACAGCATAGCCACATGCCTCAGTTCCCTCATTTGGTTGCCCATCCCATGAAGGTAGGGCATTCCTGGGACAGGCACTGAAGGAATCCTCTGGGCTGGTCTGCTTGAGCTGTGGTAACAAAATACCATAGATTAAGGGGCTGCCACAACAGAAACTCATATTCTCAGAGTTCTGGAGGCTGGAAATCCCAGATCAAGACCCATTTTCTGGTGAAAGCTCTCTTCCTGGCTTACAGATGGCCACCTTCCCACTTTGTCCTCACATGGTGGAGAAAAAGCAATCTCTGGTGTCTCTTCCTCTTTATAAGGACCCCAGACCTATCAGATGAGAGCCCGCCATATGGTCTAATTTAACAATCCTCTCCTTAAAGGCCCTGTCTCCAGTGCAATGGTATGGAGGAGGGTAAGGCTTCAACATATGAATTCTGGGAGGGCACACACATTCAGTCCCTAAGACCTTCTATCTGCAAGAGTGCAAGAGCAATCTTACCCACATCCTATACCAACTTCACAGGTGGAACTCTGACCCACCCTTCCAGCTTTACCATCTCTGCCAGTCATGTGGGTTTACCATCCAGTGAACCCAGCCCTGATTTTGTCTGATGGTGTGGATCCCATCCCAGGACTAGAGAGGAAGTTGCTTAAGGAGAGGGGAGAATCTTGGTTCTGCATTCCTGTTGCTCACACAGTAGCTGAAACAAAGAGAAAGATCTCAAGGTCCCATCAGTCAATCACCTAGCCCCATTCATCCCTTTCCTGCCCTGTCTCCCACACCTGGCATCTCCCTTACCATCTGCCCTACCTCCATCTGCTTCAAGCCTTTATTACGTCTCACTGAAAGGACAGCCTCCTGGCCCTGCTGCCTCAGCACCATCCTCTGGGGCAGGAAGGATGTATAAATTATTGAAGTAGCTAGATAAGAATTTGAATCCTGGCTTTGCGGGTCAATTTCTTAACCGGAGATGCATTCTCCTCACCTGTGAACAGGGATAATAAAAGGCCTCCTCACAGGACAATGGTAGTGAGTAAGGTGGTCAGGTGTAAAGATGGTGCCTGGCATACAGGAAGCACTCACTACAATCATCAGTTATTCAAAATGGATGGCATCGATCAAAATAAATTTTTCTAACAACCATCTTGGTTTATTCCACTTCTCTATTTAAAAACCTCAAGGGGCTTGCTTATGTCCACCAAATAAAATTCAAAGGCCTTAGCTTGTAGTCATGATCTGACTCACTTTGCACTGCCAGGATTCGTATCAGAACCAGGTCTTGTGTTTCCCATCTGTACCTCCATCGACACAAGTATGAGCAGAGAGGTCCTCGTCTGGACCTCACATTACTCCCTTTCCAAATCTCAAATTAAAAATTCCCAACCACATGGTAGCCATCTTAAGTGAATGCAGACCATTGCCCCATTTCAGTGAAAGCACGCAGCACGAGGTCTGACAAATGCCATGGAACCTCTCCTAATGAATTGCAGTTTGGAACTAGGACTGTTTTTTTGGGTTTTAGAAAGAATGAAATTATTCTGAGATCTGACGATAAACAAGCTGGTGTGGGAAAGGTGAAAGGTGCTGCTATTCTTGAAAGAACAAGGCTTTTGGGAGAAAACTTCTAAACCCGCCAGAATTAAAGTGCAACCTTTGTTTGTAAACTCATAAGATTATGGGTTTAGAATTAATTTCAGTTGGGTCCTTTCCAATTACCAGTAACTTAACACTTGGATTCATTATGCAATCATGACTCAGTAAGTCCTTCAGAACACCACTTTTAAACACGATGGACATTAAAGGACAGACTTTGTAAATATTTGAGATTGCCGGTTTAAAATTAATTTGATTCATTTGCTTGCTGGTTGCTAGCAATATATGAGAGTTGGGGCTTTGTCTGTAATCATATATATCATTCATGAGTCTTTCAAAGAACCCATTTGGAAGAAATAGAAGGCAGAACTTGGTGTATCCATTGCTGAAAGCAGTGATGGTAAGTAATAATAGAGGAAGGGGGCAGGGAAAGACAAAGTAGGATTTGCCCTTGATGTGTCAATTAAGGTTCAAAGTCTAAACACCATAATTCAGTTACAGGTGTACACTTTTGAACTGGTCCTATTGTTATACCCAATTGATTTCTTTTAAATGCTTTATTAAGATATAACTCACATACCATAAATTTACCCATTTAAAATATACAGTTCAATAGTTTTTTTGTGTATTCACAGAGTTGTGCAACTGTCACTATGATCTAATTTTAGACTATTTCCATCAGCCCAAACAGAAACCCCCATACTCATTAGTGGTCACTCCCCCTGCCCCCACTTTCTTGCCCCTATCCCTAGGCACTCACTAATCTACTTTATGTCTCTATAGATTCACCTATTCTGAACATTTCATGTAAACGGAATCATATAACACATGTCATATCACATGGTCTTTTGAGACTGGCTTATTTCACTTAACATAATGCTTCCAAAGTTCATCCATGGTGTAGCATGTGTCAGTAGTTCTTTCCTTTTTGTTAATAAATAATATTTCATTATATGCATATACCACATTTTGTTTATTCATTCATGAGTTCGTGGACACTTGGGTTGCTTCCGCATTTTGGCTATCATGAACAATACTGCTGTGGGCATTTGTGTGCAGGTTTTTGTGTGGATATATGTTTTCATTTCTCTTAGGTAGATACTTAGGAGTGGAATTGCTGAGTCATGTGGTAACACCATATTTAATATTTTGAGGAACAGCCAAATTTTTCCAAAGTGGCTGTACTATTTCACATTCCCACCAGCATTGTATGAATATTCCATTTTCACCATATCCTTGCCAATACTCGTTATCATCTGTCCTTTTCATTATAGCCATCCTAGTGGATGTGAAGTAATATCTCACTGTGGTTTTGATTTGCATTTCCCTATCTGCCTTCTAAAGGGATTAGTATTGCAGTGCCCAGCTTCCTAGCTGTGATACATGAGAGGGTACATCTGCTTTCCAATTAGGAAGTAGAGAAACTGGATCCGATTCCAAATCTTTTGGACACCATGCCCTGAGCTCTTGGCCCTGCCTCAGAAACTTTCTGAAGAGGTGTCCACAGAAAGACATTCTCAAAGGCAGTGTGGGAAGGAGTTGCAAGTACTTATTTCATAATTGTAATTCCTGAAGAGAATACATCTTCCATCTGGGAAGCCTTTACATTGTTATCCAGACATCTGAAAATCCCTGGGACAGGGAAATTTTAAATGTAGTTTCTGAAAGCTCTTGCAAAGCAAAAATATGTCTCCCTCAGAGTAAGTGTCTTCCTTTGCTGGCTGGACTGTGGCCAGTGAGTCTTAGACCCAGGTTTCTTCCTTTCCCAGACAGCCCCTCACACACGGTGAAGGACCAGAGGAGAGTATGAATACTCAGAAGTGTCCTCTTCCTCTTCAACAAGTAACTCAAGGTACTCGGGCATGGGCAAGTGACTCATGGCTGCCATCTTAATTTGCAGAGGCAGCACATTCCTAACTGTGTGCACAGAAGGTCTTCATTATCCGAAGATAATTAGTGCTGGAAAAATGCTACTTAACATGAATCCATCAAAAATAAGGACTGAATTTTCAAAATAAACTATAAAAAATGTTACGTGGGGCTTTAACTTGAAAGACAAAGCTAGCAATTATGAAAACAAGCTTATTTTATTTACTATTTAACAAAATAGATCAAAACAGAGGGCTAGATGAAAACTCTGCCCTCTCAGAAAATATACAGTATGAGTCGAGTGGTTTCTATTCCAGTTGTTCTGACAAAATTGTATAATAGCAAAAGTCAACTTGGCCTTGAACTTTTGCAACATTGTTATAAAGTCTCTTTCTCTCTTATTTCAAAATTACTCAAGGATTTCACAAATTTTCCTAAGGGTCTCTCTTAATCTTTGATATTCAAATCATTCTCTTTAAAGCTCCAGTTATAGCCCCAATGTGGTTGATTTTCTCTTTTGGTTTATTCCCCAATCCTCCCTGGTCCATGGCTTTGGATACGGTTAACTGGATTCTTCAACTTTTAAGGAATGCAAGAAATTTTTCGACCTTTGCAAAGCTTGCAATTTCATTTAGCAGTCATTTAGCCTTGAATTTGCTCTGTGTTGTATTGTTTACACTACAGCATCAACATGAGACAGACCGATAAGACATTGACTGGATGGGTTGGGACAGGTGCTGATGATACATACCCATGCTTCTTTCTACGATATAAAAGCTGTGTGAGGGGACTACTGTAAATGGCATTTCTGTGCTATGCCTTCTCTCTGCAAACTCATCATTTTTGTACCTCTTATGGCACAGATTTTCTTTACTGGCATATGGCTTTCCAAATCCCAGGCACAAAGATTCAGTCTTTCAGGTTACTTTGAAGGCTTTAATATTACCTAGATTTTGCTGAAGGCTAAACTCATTTCCATGGCCAACAAGGCCCAGTAGGGTCTCCTTAGCAGCTGCGCCATTATGTGTCTTCACCCTCAGCTCATGCTTTCCCACCTTGCTCACAGCTCTCTAGCCACATCAGTAGTCTTTATTCCTTGCCAAACCCTTTCTGGCCTCTGGACTTCTGTCCTCATCTTGCTTTTTTTTTTTTTTAAAGTTTAATAATTTATTTTGAGAGAGAAAGAGAGGAAGAGGGTCAAACAGAGAGGGAGAGAGAGAATCCCAAGCAGCCTCCACACTCAGTGTGGAGCCTGATGTGGGGATCCAACTCAAGAACGGTGAGATCATGACCCGAGTCCAGAGCAAGAGTCAGACGCTTAACCGGCTGAGCTACCCAGGTGCCCCTGTCCTGTCCTTTTTGTTCCTTCTATCTTGAATGCCCTTCCCATGGCTCACATCCTTCAGGTGTCAATAAAATTATCAGCTTTTTGAAGAGTCCTCTGCTGACCACCCCACCTCAAAAGGAAACTTTCCTTTTATTCACCTTTTGCACACACTCTTGCGTATCTCCTTACCAGTGCTTAGTAAATGACATAGAGATCCCATCTGTTTATTCTCTTATTTCTGTCTCTGAGGCCAGGACATAAGTTTCAGGAGAACAAAGACTTTGCTGGATTCTCCTTTACATAGAAAAGAAAACTTTCTTAGTCTTTGTGAGGTGGAAAGCTGTGGTTTATAAGTTGCAAAGAGGTAAATAAAGAGAGCTTGGGGGCAGAGCACTCAATTTCCCTGATTTGAAGAATTTAATCAAAACTCTTCCTTGGGGCCATCAAAAGAATCTTTGCTTCTTTCTATGATATAAAAGCAACTTAAGACAGTTCAGATTGTGTGGAGGGCTTCAGAGGTGATTTTCCAGGATTGAGGATTAAATACAAATGAAGTTATTTATGGACATTCCTCCTACCTAAGGATTTTTGCCTCATTATCAAATTAATCACCTCATTTTCCCACTGAAGAGGAAGAAGGACACAGGAAGCCAGACAAACTGTTCATTTGGTCATGATTTTTATCAGTTTCTGCTCCAAGGGCTCTAAGGTTTACTTAAAGGGAAATTTTCCCTACTTCTTAAAGGCTAAATAAAATTGAGACTATCATGGGAAAATGCTTCATTGTAACTCATGACCCGTAATTGGATGATCCAGATCAGAGTCTGTTTGGTGCCAAGGGGAGATAGTCCCAAGTCCTTGGAACAAAGGAATGGTAAAACTAACCAAGATACAGAAAGATCAGGACTCCATGTTTTCCATTGTTAAGACCTCAGAAACCTATAAAAGCAGTCGTTTTATGGGAACACTTAGCAAAGTACTGCCAACGTCCATTTTAAAGGCTTGAAATTCTTTGACATATGGCAATCATTATGTGTGCTCAGCTGTCTATCTTGCACAATACTTTCTTCTTCCCTCCCCCAAGGAAAGCATTTCTGAGGCCCTAAATTTACCATATTTTACAAGAAGCACTTAGCAGCAAGCAAGGCTCAGAAACAGTCTCAGGAAGACTAGTCCTGGCTAAGAGCTTCATGAGCACCCATTTTGTCTCAAGAAGGAAGCCTTAAGGCAAAACTGTTTCAGATTAGAAGGAGGTATACATTCTTACCTGAGGTTTCATGTTAGGATAAGGTTTAGTGACTCAGATGTCCTAGGCCGTAAAATGGAATACGTGGTCTTGCTTGGCCTTTTCCAAAAATGGGAGAATATGTGGGTATCATTGGCCTGTTGGGATATGTTGGGGTTTACTAGAGATCAGGCAATAGAAGTGACAGAAAAACAGGTCAAGGTGAACTCTGTCAGTGTGCTTCTGTAGTTCCCTTTAGTTTCACAGAATGTGCCATATTCTTTAGCCCCAGCACACTCAGGTTGAGGTGCTCTTGAGGTCTTAGAAGAACAGGTGGACACTTTCCCCATAACCCTCCTCCTCCATCCTTACTGTGTGGAGAGTTGGTAGAACATATCCATATCATATTCTTGGAACACCCTCCCCTCCCCACGCTGCTTTGATGTGATTTTTTCTCAGGAAAATCATGCAAACTGTCCCTAGGAAATAAAAACATTGAACCCAAGTGTGTAAGGTGGTGCAGTCCAGGCTCAGCTCAACTATGGAAGCCATAGTAAGTTCTCCACATTGCCTCTTGATCTTGGCCCAAACCAGGGTGGGCAAGACCTACAAGAAACATATGATGCCCTACTTTAGAATTTGCCATCTGTCAATAAAATCCATCCTCCACACCAAAATGCCTGGAAGGAAATTCACAAGGACATTTGCTTTTCCCAAATGTTAAGAGCTTCTATCAAAAGTGCACCTAGGGGCGCCTGGGTGGCTCTGTCGGTTAAGCATCCAACTTCTGCTCAGGTCATGATCTCACAGTTTGTGAGTTCAAGCCCCGCGTCGGGCTCTGTGCTGACAGCTCAGAGCCTGGAGCCTACTTCACATTCTGTGTCTCCCTCTCTCTCTGCCCCTTCCCTGCTCATGCTCTGTCTCTCTCTGTCTCAAAAATAAATAAACATTAAAAAAAATTTAAAAAAAAAAAAAGAGCACCCAGCACACTTGCCTTCTCTGCTAGTGGAAGTATACATTTCTACCATCTTCCTGCTGTTTTTCCTGTGAATATCTAATTGAAAAAGTGGGACTTCAGCTTTTCCTCATCTCCTGTCAAATTTAGGCTTCCAATAGAAAAATAAGTCCAACTTAAAAAACACCCAACTATAGAATGTGTTGCTTTTTTGGAGCCTCAGGGAGAGAAGGCGAAGGGGGAACCGCACTATGCAATTCACCACAGGATTCTGACTGTGCTGTGTCACTCCTCTCCTAGAGAGTCACCCGTCCAAAATCCAGTGTTTCTGTTTTCTGATCAGCAACACTCAACGTTCCCTCATTTTCTCTCTTGAGCACCTACTTGTCTTTTTTTTTTAAGTTAATTTTTGCGAAAGTGAAATTAAAAAATTATTTTAGCTCATTTCTCTTCTTCTAATTCTTGTCTTTAGTCCTTATCCTTGTCAGCAAAAACACAAGAAGGCAAGGTGGGAGGAATGCTCTTGTTTATGAAAAAGTATAATTATGAGCATTACTCACAATTCTTAAAGACACAAAGGTTTAGTAGACATACGTTCTTTGCAGCCTTATTTACAATAGTGAAAAATTAGAAACAAACAACTATCTCTTAGACAAGAATTGTTTGAAAAATTCACACTAAAACCTTATGATTGAATGTTACACTGTTGTTAAAAATTGTGCTTTCAAGTTATTTTCATGACTTAGGATGTGTATATAGTGTAATACTAAGTGGAAAAATAAAATTGAGGTAAAATCCCAGTGAACATTATATTGCTAAGTACAAGTAGCTATGTGCATCCTTACATAGGAATAAAAAGAGAAAGGAATTATCCCAACATTTCAAGAGTCATTATTTTTAGACTGGAATTATGAACATTAACATGAACTGGAATTAATGTAACTTTTCATATGAAACGTTTTTGTACTTTTCTAGTTTTTCCATTTTTTTCCCATCATTTTCTATTGAAGTCTGTCCACGTGCCAGTACCATGGTAGGTGCTGGAGATACAGCCATTAACAAGCTGGGCACAGTCCATGTCCTTTTGCATAAAAGGATTTTTTTTTAATGCAAGAAATTCCTTAAGAATAGTGTCTCCATCTAACCCAATGTAACACACATCTGTGTTTATCTTTTTGTCCAAGGTTAATTCACCTTTATAAAAATAAAACAATATCTTGATTCCTCCTTGGGAAACCACTTGTTTCCCATTGTCAATTGGATAGTTTACGGGGAATTGACTCAACTCTAAGCTCCAGAACAAGCCTTGATTGACTTAAACCATCAATTTCCCCCACGTAGCACCAATGATTGACTTAAAAAGAAGCATGTGAGTCCATCTAAGAAAATCACTTTCAGGATGTGTGGGAAGTACGAAAAGAGGTAGTTTCCATTGCCCTGGACTTAATGGCATAAGAACAGGATTTTCTGTAGCCACATGTGAACTCTCTGGAATGGTTAGGAGGGTTAATGACAATATAAAGCAAGTCAAATCCTGGATTAAGCCTTGCCTGAAATTATCCTTTGGATTTTTCCATTACCAGAGTCAACACATTTCCTTTATTATTGTTTAATCCAATTTAGGTTAGTTTTCTGTTGAGCGTAGCCTAGGGAAATCTAACCAATAGAACTATGTAAAGCCAACTGCTGGGCTTAGTGACAAGCACGCTGGCTTAGGACTCAGGGGGCCTGGGTGCAAGATCTTGGTCTTCTCTTAAATGGCAGCCTCGCTTTAGGCAAGTCCCAGCCCCACTCTGAACCCAGCATCTGCAGAATCAGGTAGCTGATGCAAACTAGGAATCTCTAAACATTCATTGGGCCATCAAGGCTGGTAATGAAAATGAGTCTACCAGTTCCTGGTTTTGAAAGAAAACTAAGGAAACTCTTGTAAGTTTTCACAAAATTAAATGTATTCCATTTAAAGGACTACCTTTTATTCTGAGATTATAAAAGTATAAAGGGAGTACTTTAATTTATTTGTATTTTATGCCCTCGGTTGGCAAAATTGAACATCATAAACTTTCTGCAGTTCTCTCCAATTTAAATTGTTGAATTGTTCCTTACCCAGAAAAGTCCCAAATCTGGAGATCACTATACCAAATAATCTTTGAAATAAACATTCAAGTGTACACATCCAATAAGTCTCCTATTTTATAGGAATATGCATTCAACAAATGTAAGTAGTTTAACATGATGCAATATAATTTTAAAAGTATTTGAAGTGGTTAAAATTTAACAGTAGTTACCAGGATGCTTCAGATGAAAGTGTCAGAGAAACATCCACTTCTGAATGATTTCTTTTTTTTACTTAAGTTGTAAAGCAGTTAATTATGCTTGTTTTATTCTCAATTAGGTGTAGCCAATTCATAAATACTGTCTAAAGTTATCTCTTTGTACTGTTCTAATTTCATAATTCTTTTTTTTTTTTTTTTTTTGGAGCAAGAGAGAAAGCACAAGAGCTTGAGTCAAGGAGGGGTAGAGAGAGAGAAAGAGAGAGAATCCTGAACAGGCTCCGTACCCAGTGCAGAGCCTGACACGGGGCTCTGTCATGACCTGAGCCAAAATCAATAGCCAGGCGCTTAACCGACGGAGCCACCTAGGCACCCCTAAATTTCATAATTCTTATCGAAAGACTGACAATTTAATTATTCCCACTTTATATAGCTTTCCCAAGACAATAACTGTTTTCCTTCACAGAGGTGAGCCTCTACATATCCACAAAATCAGAATCTATTCTCCAGGGGCTTCATTCTACAGTCCTGAAGTAAGCTGCAATTGGCTTAGAAAGTTGCAAATCTCTTTTGGTTTTCATGAGATAACTGTCTGAGTGTTAAGATTTAATAAAGTTAGGATTTAATAATGTGTTTCTTAGCCTTTATCCTTGACATGTAATCCTCATTCTGACTTGTTGTGGAATTTCTTTTTAAGTCATAGCTGAATGTGGGGGTCAAGTGGATTCCATTCTATGGGATAAAGCAAAAAATCAAAGGAAGAAAGCAGTTACTCCCAAAGTGACAATTCTTCCATCAAATGACAGCCTACAAATAAGAAAAAAGGCAACTGAAACTACAATCTGTCAGGGTTTAAGATTCAGCTTGATTTTGGATCTGAGGAGATGAGAAGTACATTTTTTAAATGTATGTTTTTCTTTATTTTTTTAAATATTTTATTATATTACATTTTATTTGTTTTTTTAGAGAGTGAGTATGTGAGTGGGGGAGAGGTGTAGGGAGGGGACGGAGAGAGAAAGAGACAGAGACAGAGACAGAGACAGAGAGAGAATCCTAAGCAGACTCTATAGTCAGTGCAGAGCCCGACGTGGGGCTTGATCCCACAACCCTGGGATCACGACCTGAGCCGAAATCAAGAGTCGGACACTCAACCAACTGAGCTACCCAGGCGTCCCTGTTTTTCCTTACTTTAAAAAATTTTGAAACAATCTCAAGTTATAGAAGAGCTGCAAGTAGGGTACAAAGAACTTTTTCCCTGAGCCATTTGAGAGTAAGTTGCCTACCTGAGGTTCCATCACCCTATGGTGCCTTTCCGCCCATTAAGCATGTTCTTTTCGTACCCACGATAAAACCCTGAAAATCAGGAAGTCAGGAAGCACGCATCCCATCATCTAACCCTCAGATCCCTTTTGATTTTGCCAGGAGTCCCAGTTATATCAACACAGGGACATCATCCCCACCCTGCCTGGCTCTGATGCCGACTATCCATAACCAGAGAGGATGTTCTCATTTTCCAATACACTATGTGTTCAATGAAGTAGTGGATATTGATTTCAAGCCCTATGCCAGAATAGAGAATATATAGCTGTATGTTTGGAGGAAAAGCAGTTCACAGATGTGAAATTAATTAAATGAGGTATAAAATCTTAAGCCACCGGTGTTTGCCAAATCCCTTCCTGGTCTTCCTATCCTCCTTTTGTCTGCCTAGAGCCATTATCCCTACAGAGATTAGGGCGATCTCTTTAGAACATGAGATAAGTCCCCTACCCAAAACCCTGAGATGGGGTCCCATCCCACTCAGAATAAAATGCAAACACTCGATCGCCGACCACAAGCCCATAATCGGGACCTCTGCTTGCCTTTCCAAACACATTTCTTCCCGCTCAGCCCTGCTCTCTATGGCCTGGTCACCCTCGGGCCTTCTTTCCGCTCCTGCCCCATCCTCAGAGCTCTGTACTTGCCAAGCATTTTCTCAAGGAGGTGGCATGGCTGACTTCTCACTTTTTGGTCTGGGGTCTGTGTTTTGTCTCGGAACAGCAGCTTTGACCACCCCAGCTGAAGGTGCTGCTCCAGCCATCCATTCTTTTCTGTCACTTGTTTGTAAGGGGTTTCAAGTCCCTACCAGCCTTGCAAACCAACATCCTTGGTTTGTTCATTTCTGCAGGAACCCAGTCTCTTGTTCAGTGCTCTACCCCCAGGATGTACACGTGTGCCTGGCATTCAGTGCTCAGTGGGTGTGAACTAAGTGAATAAGGGAACAAGCCAGCAACATTTGAGAACAGTGCAAAGAGCATGAGCACTACCCATCTGGCTTTGACTTTCTTGCTGTGTGTCCTTAGGCAAGCTGCTTCATTTCTGTGGGCTTCAGGTTCCTCATCTCAAAAGTGGTCTGAGAGGACCCACCAGATAGGGTGACAGTGAAGTTTCCAGCACACATCAGTGTAGCTTGGCACACAATAGGAGGATAATAAATCTCCCATCCAACTTGGGATCTGGAACGGTGAGATTAGCATGGAGCTTTTCAGGATCCCAGCGTCATGAGCTTTCCTTTCTATTTGAGGCACATTTGGGTTTCTGAATACAGGGCCACCAGACGTTATATGGCTTCCATTCCTTTTGATCAAATCTTGTGTTTTTTGAGAGTCATGAACAGCCAGCCCATCATGAAAGAAAAGCTTTCTGCAAGCCACACCACATGAAAAACAAAATGAGCTATAAAGGAAAATGTGTTCCCCGGCCGGCCTGGGGAAGAACATTTCAGGGCCTAGAGAGGAGCCCCTGTTTGAGGCTTAAGGGTCTTATCAACCCAGCCTAGGGGGAGATCATATAGCCCAAGGGAACAGCATGGAGAAAAGGGAAGGAAACCCGAAGTTGGCTTGTCACTCCTGGATGAAAGGCTGTTTTCTCTGCTAACACGCAGTCTGTGGTGGGGGCCCTGGTTAGCTAGATGTCAAAGCTGCAGACAAGGAGGATGACCTCACTGGAAAAGAGAATGGCAACCCTCCCTTGGCCTCGGGAATGTGCGCACTAGACAAATGATCTCGATTCAGCTAAGCTAACTTATGGATGATATAAGCCCAATCACTTCCCCATTTTTCATGCTAATAGATGCAGAGTCAGCCTGGGGAGGGGAGGCAGATGAAGGTGGCTGTGGGCCAAGTCCCCTTCAGAAGATCCCATTAGCCAACAGAATCTCTCTGGAAAGATTTCCCCATCCCGGAAAGAGGAACAGCCAGCTTTTGTGCACTTGAGCAATAGTCATTGCAACAAAACTTCAGGTCATTAAACAGGCACTTAGTCCTGGGAGCTTGCTGCTTGGGAGAGTGACTGATGACTCCATCAGCAGGTGGAATTAGGCTTATAGTGTACCCAGAGACACTGCTTGCAGGACCCCAGGCTCAGCTCTGAGCATCTCTGTGGCTCACTGACCGTTGTTCTTCAGTCTCCAACACTTCCTACTTGGCCGCCTAAGAAGTTGGCAAAACAGCAAAACTTGGCATTATAGACGTGACATACAGCTTTTTTGCAGTTCACAAATGTTTCCACATTTATGAGCTCATCTCTTCCTACTCTGTGAGGGAGGGCGGGCAAATATTACCACCTCTTCCCTCAGAAATTGAGGCTCAGAGAGGTTGAACGACTCATCCCAGAACACAACAGTGAGGTAATGTGAGTCCTAGGATTTGAACACAGGCCTGTCACAGGAGCCCATGCCTGGTGCTTTCCCAGAGCCTATGCCACAAGTGACAAATGTACCTTTGGCAAGGTTTGTGCTCTCACATTTTTCTTTTAAAAAATCAGATCATAGGGGCGCCTGGGTGGCGCAGTCGGTTAAGCGTCCGACTTCAGCCAGGTCACGATCTCGCGGTCCGGGAGTTCGAGCCCCGCGTCGGGCTCTGGGCTGATGGCTCAGAGCCTGGAGCCTGTTTCCGATTCTGTGTCTCCCTCTCTCTCTGCCCCTCCCCCGTTCATATTATGTCTCTCTCTGTCCGAAAAAAAAAAAAAAATCAGATCATGACTGTCATCTGAGATCTCAGATGTGTCTGGAATACAAGATTATGAAAGTCACCCTGGTTTGAGAATCAAATGTCAGGTCCCCACGGCAAGCCGCTTGGGAATTTCGGGGCCCAGAGTTGCCATATACTCTTGGCTCGCCAAAAACGGCCTCAGGATGACCACTGCCTAGAAAATTAAAAGGAGGAAGTTGAGGTCTCCTACTAAAATGGAAATCCAGTGGGAGAAACCAGCTGGGTGTGCTCTCCACTCCCCCCTCCTTTGTTGCTGGAATTACCCACACCCTTCAATCTGTTGGCAAGACCCCCCAGGCAGTACATTCAACACATTCATTATCATATGGGAAAGATGCATGTTTGTTTAAAAAGTCAGGTTCTTTAACTTCTGTGACTCTTACAACTTCCTAAAGACCCCCGGGCTCTTTGCTGAGCTGAAGAACCAAATTAGGCTTAATATGATCTAATGTAAAGGTCTGAATTATGCCTTGAGTATACTTTCTGGGAGATGAAAGGACCAATATGCTTATAAAGTTCTATTACTCTTTAAAAAAGACTTTTAAAATGTTGGAAGTACCTCCTGGCTAGGGAAAGGATTAGATGCTCTGCTTTCAGTTCATTACTTCTAATATAAACACTCAGTATCCCTAGTGTTCAGCATCATTTGACTGTCTTTACACAAACTGAACAGATGGAAGGCCTTGGGCCTTTGTCTCTGAAGTCAGTTTAATGACTGGGGCAAAGTGAGATGTTTTGTCTGATTAAAGGCTCTGCTCTTCAAAGCCATACCTTCTTCCATTTGGGAAATGACAATGTTTATGGTGCCTGTACCCAGTTGGTGGATGGATGGAGTAGGTAGCAAATCTCTCTTTGTGCCCCCAAATACCAGTCCTGGTAAAAAGAGGAGGCCCAAGTGGTCCATATGCTGGCATGTGACCGATGCTGGCAAGCCCGATGGCGTATAAATCCTTATTGGATGCGGTCTGTCAGACACAGGCATCAGATGCATTGGTGGAAATAAATGTGAAGGCATGCAGCTTATGTTTAAAAAGTATTTGTAATTATTTATTTATTTACTTACTTACTTGCTTACTTATTTAGAGGGGTGGGGGTGGGGAGAGGGACAGAGGGAGAGAGAGAGAGAGAGAGAGAGAGAATCTCAAGCAGGCTCCATACTCAGCACAGAGCCTGACATGGGGCTTGATCCCATGACCCCGGAATCATGACCTAAGCCAAAATCAGGAGTCCACCCAGGCACCTCCAAAATACTTGTAATTTTTAAAGTAATGTGTTTATTACAGAAATTTGAAAAATACAGGAAAGCAAAAGCAAAAATCACCCATGATGTTGCAATCTAGAGATCAATAATATTAGCACCTTCTTATATATGTTTCTGTGATTCTCCAAGTATTTAATAGAATCGCTTTTTTAAAAAATTGACATCCCATAGATTTTTGTGGCTTTCCTTTGTTCACTCATAAGTTCACTTGGAATAACTTCCTAAATCGATGAATACAGATCTATTTCATCACCCTTGTTAATCATATCTATCATGTGAATGGACCATTTGTCATAATTTAACGAACCAATGTGCAACCGGTGAACTTTTAAGTCATTTTCAACTTTGCAGGATAATAAATGGCTGAGGTAAAAAAAGATAAAATTTTTGTGCAGGAATCTTTTCTGATTGTTCTCTCAGGATAAATTCCTCCAGAATTACAGGATCACAGAGAATGCACGTCCATTTCTGATGTTGACATTTACTGTTCAATTACCCTTCACAGTCTGTACCAGGAACATATTTGGATATTCATCCTTTACATTCCGACCACACAAGATATCATTTTAACACATTTTTCTCAATTTTAGACACAAAGAAATGACTACAGATTTTTTTTTCTAATTGGCTCGCCTGAGCCCACGTGAAGATGAATGTGTTTTAACTATGGGGATTGGCCATCAATAGTTCCCCCCACTTTACTGTAAATTTCCTTTTCAAGTCCTTTGTTCACTTTCAGTTGGTTAATGAACTTGTTGCTGGAAAAGTTATACCATTCATCTATCACATACGTTTATCATGGTCATTTACTTCTGCTTATAGTACTTTTATTTATATACCAAGTGTATATACATATCTCTTTATAACGTCACACTTCTTTGTGGTTTCTGCATTTGTCCCTATGCTGAGGAAAGCCCTCTCCATCCCAGAGTCAGAGGGTTACCTTTATTTCCTCCTATTGTTTTAGAGTTTCCTTTTATAGTTCAGTTTGCATTCATCTTATTTTTGTCATTAATATTTTTTAAAGTGCAGAAATGACAGGATACTTTGAAATTCCATAGAATTGCTCATCAAAAAAGGCAAGATGGAGTCCAGCCATCTCTTTCTCTGGCAACAGGAAGAGAAAATAGCATGAAGGTAATGGGGAAAAGGCCAGATTCAATACACATTCCCTATTGTACTAACATTTTGTGTTTTTCATGAATTAACTTTTAATCAACTCTCTTTGCTAAAAAGCACTTTAACATTGGTGACCAATACATTTCAATCCATCAGCAGGAAAAGATGCCTAATTTGAACACCAGGAGCCAAGAATTATAGTGTTCCAATTCCTTTAATGTGTCTGAGCAACTTGGCCAAACTTCTTAAGGCACCCAGACTTCAAAAGAGAAACAGGTCAGAGAGAGAAAGCTCTGCATTTGTGGCTAACCTGCCTGAGACACATCACGAGGCAAGGTCCGCAAGGACATCTCCAGAGGAAAGAACTTGAGCTGTGCTTGGAAGATCAGGTGAATTGAATTAAAGTGGGACCAAGAGAGAAGGGAAGCAAAGCAGGGTGAGCAGAGTGCGGGCAGGTGTAGAGAAGAGAAGAGGGCCCAGCAATGACAAAGGCCATTATTATACAGGAGGTTCACATTTCACCAAGTGCCCAGATACATGTTGCTACTTCTCATCTCTGAAGCTGGGTTTCCTCCTCTATGAAATGGGGTAAGGATATGAAGATCCACTTTTTCCCTTTGAAAAACTTCCACCAGCACTACTTAATTGAAAATGGATGTTGATTGGCTTAGCTAATAGAAAAGTCCAGGTATAGCCCTCAGGTGTGGCTGAATCCAGGACCCGAAATGATATCAACAGGATTTCTCTGGTCCGTCTTCACATTCTGTCTTCTCTGCTGGTTTCATGTCCAGGCTCCCTGTTGATGGCATGAGGTCAGACAGCAGCTCACCACCTGCATTCTTCTGGGTTCCGTCTCATTGTATTTGGTCACTTGCCTGTCTGTGAAGCAGTCACTTTGGAATGTGGTCAGGGTGATAGAATTTCCTGGTTGACCAGGACTGAATCATATGTCCTAACCCAGGAGCCATGCATACAGGCCAGTCCAAAACCCACAGCCCAAGTGTCAAGGAATAATGTTCCCCCAAAGGTGACATGGGGCACTGTTCCTGAAAAGAGGGAAGCGATGCTGATCAGGCTAAAACAACACTCATTTCGACCAAGAATCTTAATCTTTTATGATTCTGTAATTAACCCTCAGAGGTTGATGGAATCATCCATCACCATATTACAGATGATAAAATGGAGGTTCAGAGAGGTTCAGTAACTTTCTTCAAGTTCTCCCAGCTAGTAAAAGGCATGGTCACAACTCCTCCAAAGCCAAACCTCAGTGAAAGAATATTTCAGTCAAGGTCGCTTTCTACAACAGGGCTCTTGAGGATCAAGCCTGGGCCAGTCAGCTGTTCTGTAGACTTCTGACTGGCCGACCAGGCCACACTGTGACCATCTTCACTTTGTCCCCCACTGACTTTATACTGAGAACAGACTGAATGAGCTGAACAGACTGTGCTGCTGTGGTTTGGTAGGGATTAATGACCCTGAGAAACTGACCTGACAGGTGTGAAAGGGAAATTTCTGAATGTAAACTGCCTTCTGCCACATGCAATCATTCGTGAGTCAAAAAAAAAAAAAAAGAGACAGAGAGAAAGAGATGGCAAATTGGCCATTTTCTGCCCCCTGTGCTCCAAAGGTAATACATTTGGTGTATTTCTCAGCTGGTAGTACCTACTGAAAACAAGACAGAGCATTTAAATGACTTGGGTAATGGTTGGTGGTCCAGTAGTGGTCCAAATCTCTTATCTTTCATAAAGATCCGATTCCAATCCACAAAGGAGCCTAACATGAAAATGCCTGCTCTGGGCTGCTGGATTTTCTTGTTACCAAATACCCCATGTTTGTGTTACCAAATAACCCATGAGGTCTGTCATGGCAGCAGGGTGTGCAGTAGCCAACAGCACTGATTTTATAATCAGGCAGATTGCAGAACTATCACTTATGGGCTCTGTAACCTCCCTGGGCCTCAGTTTTGTCATCTGAAAAATGAGAATATGTGGTGGTAACTTTCTCCCGTGGTAGGCTATATACTCATTTTTATTTTTCACTCCATTGATATTCACTTTGTACCTCACACACGTCATGCGCTGAGAAGGTGGTACACAGTGGGCAAGTCCAGGTGCTACCTACTTACACCTTGTGGCTTATTAAAAATGCTATTAATTTAAAAAGTGGTGCCTGGGGTGCCTGGGTGGCTCAGTCAGTTAAGCATCCGACTTCAGCTCAGGTCATGATCTCGTAGTCTGTGACTTTGAGCCCTGTGTTTGGCTCTGTGCTAACAGCTGGGAGCCTGGAGTCTGCTTCAGATTCTGTGGCTCCCTCTCTCTCTGCCCCTCCCCTGCTCGTGCTCTGTATCTCTTCATCTCTGAAAAATGAATAAAACTTAAAAAAAGGTTTTTTTAAAGGTGGTGCTAAAGGGGCGCCTGGGTGGCTCAGTCGGTTGAGCATCCGACTTCGGCTCAGGTCACGATCTCACAGTTCGTGAGTTCGAGCCCCGCGTCAGGCTCTGGGCTGATGGCTCAGAGCCTGGAGCCTGCTTCCAATTCTGTGTCTCCCTCTCTCTCTGCCCCTCCCCCATTCATGCTCTGTCTCTCTCTGTCTCAAAAATAAATAAACATTAAAAAAAAAGTCTTTAAAGGTGGTGCTAAAGATGCCTCTGAACGAGTGAAACTCCTATCTAAATCTAAAATTTCTAAGAGTGATAAGTGTTACAAAGGAGGGATACTTGTTAATATGAGAGTGGATGATAGGGAAATGTTACTCAGTATTAAGACAAGTGGGAATTAAGTACAAGATAAATTCCCAATTAGGAATCAATCCATCAAAATGTTGACGGATTACACCTTTGCTGATCTGATCCTTATCCTTTGTAATGTGGCTGCAGCCCCTCCCATCAAGCAGTGGAGTCTATTTTTCCACATCATGAATCTGGGCTGGTCTTGTGACTTAGTCTGATTCTCCTTCCCAGGCAAGGAGACAGGACAATAGAATAAAAAACTAAGAGAAATAACAGATAATAGAAGTAAATCCAGAGAGGCTTAGATAATGGGATTCTTAAGGATGAGCTTCTGTTCAAAAAATAATTTCAATGAAGCAACAGAAAGTTAAATAAAATCAATGGAAACTAAGATGAACCACAGATGAACTGAAATGAATAGTTCATTTCAGCATGTTGGACACAACTGAAAAGCGAAGTGGAAGAAAAGCCAGATCCAATAACCAGAATGACACCCAGAGAGATGAAAAGATGGGATGTGAACTTGCAGAGAACAGACAGGGTGTGCTTCCTAACTCATTTTATGAGACCAGAATAACTTGATATCAAAACCTAACAAGAGCATTCTAGAAAGGAAGATTGCAGCCCAGTCTCTGCAAAAGGCATAGAAGGTATAGTGTCATCAATGACACAATATTCAAAGCTTTTCTTATGTGATGGGGAAAGAGACAGCAATACAGATGAGTACCACTCTGTTCTGTTTGTCCTATACACTGTGGTTGGTGCAAAGACACAAGATAAATAATTCAAATGTATAATGTGTGAAAGAAAGAAAATGCTAATAGAATTTCCAGATAACTAAATATACAGGTATAGAATGCAAAAGAATCCACAAACTTAGAATGAATTTCTCAAGATCGCTAGCTATTGGGGGAATGTTCAGGAAATGTTTTTCTATCTAATAATGGACACAATGAAAAAAATGTTTCAAAAGCATCATTACTAATGCCTTAAAATGGTTATTATTTTGATATGACCCATGCACTTTTCACCTGTAGAAACAATGGGAAAAGTGCAAATAGTGCACCAGGATGCAGATTACAAGTTCCACCCTGCCTCAGGCCCTTGACTTCAGTGGCCTCCTCTGGCCCTCCTCTAGCCAGCCTTGCCCTTTCTTTCATGGTGAAGAAGCCCAAACCAATGGGGTGGCTACCCTGCACCCCCCCCCCCAGACCACATGCCAGGTACCCAGATTCTACGAAGGGTCCTGAGCTCCCAAGTCCATTGCCTGAGGGCAGTCTGGGCCAATAGTATGCCCACCCCTGAGCCTAGTGGTTGTCTCTTTGCAGGCAGTGTAGACATAGGACAGTGTAGACAGCAGGCAGTGACCACAGGAGTGTGAGAGTCCCCTTATTGTACAGGATGAGCTGGGGCTGGAAGTGGGGTACCAGGACCAAGGCCAGCTCACTCTGCATCGCCGTGTTCTAACATAGAACTCAAGGAACTGAGGAATCTAAACTGGGACATGGTGCTCTGGGTTCTCCTAGAGTCGTGCTCACTAAGATCAGAGGACAAAAGAGTTCTCATTTAACAACTTTAAACTATTTAGACGCGTGTTGTGTCAGCCTGCTATTGCTCTCTTGGATGAACCAGGCTACAGATCCACACATGTTAAGGGAAAGTTTGCTCATCCCAATTTCATTTTAACAGAAATCAGGAGCAAGTCATAACAGTTGAAATGGAAAGATGCTTTAAGCTCTACTAAGAGGAAACTAAAGGGTCTAAAACATTTGATCCCATTGGTGTGTGAAGAGGATTGTGGGAGTATATGTATCCCCTCCTTGCCCCCACCCACTTAAAAGCAATAAGACGTGACAGGCAGTCAACAAAATGCTGACAGAAGTTATCTAGGTGGAATGGGGAGGAGGGCAAGACATCAGGTAGTATCCATGTACTTAATTTTTGCTCATTTGAGTTTTCTAATACTTCAACAATGAATATGTATTATTTGTGAAATAAAGTCAATATTAAATAAAAAATAAACAAGCCTCTTGTAGTAGGGCTCAGACAGTTGTTTTAAGGGAGCTTCGGGATATCTGAGATTCTTACACAAGGGAGGATTATTTTGTCTTCCTACTCAGTAACGTCCTCAACTTTCAAAAGACGTCATCAGGAAGGATGTCTCTCTCCTCCAACACACATCCCCACAGCCACCCACTGGAAGTGGCCATGAGCCATAGGCTTCCAAATTTGCCCATCACTTCTCATGCTCTTCTTTTCCTCACGCTGGGGCTTCAGTTCCTGCCCCAAGGACAAGAGAGGCACAGGGTGCACCTCAGGATCCCCAGGGGTGAAAGACATGCCTGGGCCAAGGTCCCCCATTCTGACCTGGAGCTGCTGGCTTACCATTTAATTTATGCCTGCTCATGCCTTGACCCATCATTGGGGCAGAACTTCTTTCAACAGAGTCAGGATGGAGGCGGCAAATGTGAGAGTAACACGAGAGACTTTAATTAAGTTCCCCTGGAATGCAGGGTGGCTGGGGGCTGGGGACGGGGAATGGACCTTGCCAGGCTGTTTTCTTTCCTGGGTGCCTACAGCCTTCATAATATCCTTTAAAGTTAAAACAAAATACAGAAGCTTAGTTAATTTATGTATGTCCACTTCCTACACTCTGTTTAATACATTAACTGTTTCCTTAACTTACTGGGTGATTTTGAAGACTAGGCAGAGTTTATTGTCCGGATGACATTTCTGCTTTTTATTACCAGTTTTACTTTGAAAAAAGGAAGGAAAAAAATTATAATACAAAACTGATCACAGATGAAAATTTTTATTACTGGAAAAGGGTTAAAGGAACCCACACAAGCATCTTCTTGACTTTTTAGCACTCATGGGCTGGTGCCCATTTCAAACGTTGATTGTAATATGAATGACTGGATCTGAATGGGCCTTGAAGCTCATTACATTTTACGAAACCTGGAGTCCTGAGAAACAATTGTGCATAAGTTCTCTGGCCAACGCAATGGGCAAAATTTCATGAGCAGATGGCTCAGAGTCAGCTGGCTTAGTATCTTTAGCTGAGAAGGGAGATAGCCATCAAGACTAAGGGAAGAATAAAGACCCATTTCTCTGAGTTTCAGAAAGAGAGAAAGACAGAAGGTCAGGAATGAGAACAATATGGCTGCCTTAATCACATCAGTTAATCTACAGAAGGTCCAGGGTCAGTTGCAAATGCCTTGTGAAATGCTGTTGTGTCAACAACAGCCAAACATAGCACTGCTAATTCTGTGATCTTGAGCAAATCACTCTACCTCTTCATTACTTTCACTTCCTCATCTGCAAAATGGTACAGTAGTAATATACACACCTCACAGTGTTGTGAAGCATGAACAAAGAGGTGAATGTAACATGTATACATATAAAAGGGCAAGTCATAAGCCCTCCTTCAGTAGAAGCCCGTTTTATTCTTGTGACTGGAAATAATAGAATTGGTCTAAAAATTAAGAAGACCTAAGGCCAAAGCATAGATGACACACACCCGGATTCAAATCCAGATTAGATCAGCATGTGCCAGACACTACGGAGGGTGTCTCATCGATTCATTCCTAGAGCATGCTCTGTCTATATCAGGTAGCAAGGAAAAGTTCATATGAAATAAATCGTTGAGATTAGAGTCAGGCCCAGAGCAGATGGCGCCATGTGAGTCACGTCATTGGGGAAGAGTGAGTGTACTCACTAAGCAGTAATGATTGATCTGTCCCATGGAAATAGGTAGGTCGGGTCCAAGGATGCTACACAATGCAGAAACTCAGTTGATTAATGATCTACCAAAGAGCATGAAGGGACCAACGATTAATCTTTATTGTTTTCATTGACGATAAGAACACTGCCAATTCAGTTGGAAAAGATTACTGCAAAGGGGTGTGAGACCTTGAAACAGAGACAAATGGCACATGCCCAGAAGCCAGCTTCCTTCAGCAAAAGGAAGATATTCATCATAGGATTACCGTCACCCAAAGAGAAAGCCTCCAAAATAAAGGTTAAGAGAAAAGTAGCTTTCTCACAAGTTTATAAAGCCATGCCCAAAAAGACAATGGAGGCAACACTGTTCTCTGAAAAGAGAGGGTCCAGAATTAATGAGAGACTCAGCTAGGGCCAATGGGTCAAAAATGACAGAGGGGACCATGGCAGTTAATCGCCATTAACAATGCCTGAAGAAGCAGCCCTGGAATTATCAGGAAACAAGCCAAAGGGGAACCTGAAGTAGAAGTTATTACTCAGGTCCAGGTCTGGGGACATCAGAAAAAACTTGGGGAATGTGAGAAAATGATCCTCTTTACTGTGCAAAGGATGAGAGTCGGGTAATCTAGATTTCAAATCTGGAAAATAAACATTACATGAGAACCAAGGGTTGAGACAGCTACCTAGAAGAAAAAACAGATTTAGGGATGCTCATTCCTCCCCAGCTGGGGAAGACCAAGGCCTACTCACCACTTGTTCAAGATGTGACTAGAAAACAGTGCACAGCTAGTGTTAGATCAGTTTTGTACTAGGACAGGATACCAGCTCTGAGGACGCTCAATCCATTGTTTATATTTATCCATGGAATAAATATTTACGAAGCTGTATCTTGCATTTATATAAAGAGCAAGGCAAGTGTAGAAATGAAGGACTAAAAATCAGAAGTCAGTTTTATTTGAGCTTTATATCACCCCAAACATTCATTCCAGTTGTATTTGTCTATAGCACATTGTCAACATCCCACTTGGTAAGCAACAGTGTTTGGGTTATAAAATATTTATTCACCATCTCTTTACCACCAAGACTTGGAGAACCCCCAATTCCAATCCAACACCTGCTCATCTGATTTGAAATGTATTCTTTGAGTTATATCAATTATGTTAGGATAATTTTGGTTGTCTTAAAGACCTTTGCTGAAGATAAGGGTCGACGCAAAATCTTAAACCCTTGAAAGAGTTATAGTTAAATGTTTTAGTTGCCCCAGATGAATGCTGGGGTACTTGAACACAATATCAATGTTACTCCAACATCACCAGTTGACAAAGATAACTCTGAAAATTACTCAAGGACTTTAGGTGAAATTCCAGCAGCAAATAAATCAACCAACACATCTGAAATCCAGGAAGGGCAAATGTCTGGATTGCATTTCTAAGCAAGCCATAGATTCTTAGGAAAAATAATTCCTACTCTTACCAGAGTATTCAGGTCAGCCTAGAGGCTATACAGGTACCTGTGGGTGAGGGACAAATACTTCTTCAAAATTAGAGATATAAATTAAGCATTTTCTTTCATGGAAGACCGAGGCATTAGATTTTCATTAACAAACAGCAATTTAAGCCAAAACAATATCTGCATGATGGGAAGAATTTATATATATTTATCCCCTCTCCCTGATTTTTTTATTTGGCTTTGGGACTAGAAAAATTGCCACACATGTTTGAGATCTTGGAAACAGGATCTATTGCCAAATTTAACATGTGTACGTAGGCAAAGCATACCAGTCTTTACGTTTGGAATTTTATTTGAAAAATCTGGGTGCTTAAAATTATGCCCAATATTTCCTTACAAACTTACATTGTCGGTGTGTCTAAAATGAGTCGTAAAGAACAAACATCAAGGCAATAAACAGTCTTATTTGTTACACTTTGCTGGATTACATTTAAAATATATATAATGGACTGAAGGTATAGAACCGAAAAGTCAAATCTCTGAAGTGGCTTCCCTGGCAGGTTGTTCAGTTGGGTGAAGAGTCTGGAAAGAATGATTTTTCCAGTTTCATCTACATCAGCACTAGCTAACTTTTCCCAGCCAGTGTCCATCAGAGTTGTCTGGGAGTACTCTTGACACTTTCTTTATTAACTTCAAAGACATTTTCTTGGAAACAGGAAAAGAAATTGCAGTGAGTGTGATTCCCCTAAAGAAATAACTTTTGGGGCGCCAGGGTGGCTCAGTCGGTTGAGTGTCTGATTCTCGATTTGGGCTGAGGTCACGATCCCAAGGTCATGGCATCCAGCCCTGCTTCAGGCTTGGTGCTGAGTGTGGAGCCTGCTTAAGATTCTCTTTGCCTCTCTCTCTCTGTCTCAAATTAAATTAAATTAAATTTTTAGAAAAGAAATAACTTTTGTTTTCATCCCTGAGAAAAAGTTTCTGAATATCCTCTGTGAATGCAAAAAGGTTTCGAGTTACTATTGACAAAATGTGGCACTTTTTCCAAAAAATTTTTTTACTGTCTGTTTATTTTTGTGAGAGAGAGACAGAGACAGAGACAAAGACAGAGACAGAGACAGAGACAGAGGTGAGCAGGGGAGGGGCAGAGAGAGAAGGAGACACAGAATCCAAAGCAGGCTCCAGGACCCTTGCTGTCATGTCAGCACAGAGCCCGATGCAGGGCTTGAACCCAAGAACTATAAGATCATGACCTGAGCCGAAGTTGGATGCTCAACCAACTGAGCCACCCAGGTGCCTCAAAATGAGGCACTTTTATTTTGTTTACTTTGTCATTGCTGTATTACAAATGCTGCTTGTTTCCAAACAGCCTTCTATTGGTTATCACTTCGCCAGGGAGCTTTACAACAATCCCCTAAAGGACTCAGTTCAAACATTGTTATGTGTCCTTCATTGAGGAAGAAACCAGGAACACCAAGAATCAGTGGCTGGCCAAAGTCTCAAGCCAGAGAGATAAACAATTAGTAAAAGAGATCTCCTGGCTAGCAGTTTACGATACTGACCCAGTAATAACCTCTCAAGATTCCAAAACCATAGTCAGTCTACAGCAAAAGCCTTAACTTCCTCAGTCTCCTCTGGCTAGTCTCAGAAACATGCAGAAAAGTACACAGAGTACCTGGAAGTCATTTGTTTTCTGGCCATGGTTTTGAGTCTCACCATGGATGCTCTGAGATGCCATGGAAGGGGTCTCAGACAAATGGTGATCTGATAGATGCAGTCCCAAGCAAACTCTAAAATAAACTTTTTAAAGCTTTTTAATGAACTGTTTTTAGTTAACAGCTTACATCCATTTGGATCCATATGAAAATTTCTACAAAGCTTTTTGACATGGTTGTTGCTTCGTTCATTTCATCAGTAGTGTTTTTGTTTTGGGCGTGGAGGGGCATTGAATGTGTATCAGATCCTAAGCTTAGAACTGGGGTATGGTGTGTGAGAACTGATGGCTAAGGGCTGGCGTGCATAAGACCTGGGCCTGGAACCCAAAGAACATGCTTTCTAACCCAGCAGGCCACAGATGCTAACCACATCCGCCGTTTAAAATTTTCTAATAGTAACATTAAGAAAGTAAAAAGAACTAGATGAAATTAATTTTAATAGTACCTTTAAAAGGTACTCCTACAAAGGAGACTCATTGGTGAGGATGGAGAGCAGAACTTTGGAGAAGGTGGCCTTCCTGCAGATGTGACTATTAAGTTGAGATCTCGGTTTCCCCAAATATAAATGAGAAGAGTAATTACATCTCTGGCTTTTCACACTTCTTTGTGAAGATCAAGGCAGTTATCTAAATAGCTGTAATAACAAGGGATCAAATTTGAAATCACTTGGAGTCAATCATTTTATTTTTCCAACATTTTTGAAGGTGCATCATGTTCGGTCCAGCCAAAGCATGTTGGTAAAGAGAAGCACTCAAATGGACTACGTGCAAATGTGGGAAATGTTAAGTTTGAACTTTGACAAAATAACTCCAGAGTTTCCTTTGGAGTCACTGGGGACAGAAAAGAAACACGGGCCTCACTCTTGAAAGCATTTTGCCACCAAGTAACATTGGAGGGCTTTTCCCTGAAGGGTTATTCCCAGATGGTCTCAGCAGACAAAAAACTCAAGTTCATCCCACCCAAGGGCTAAACCTAACACTTTGAGTTCAAGTTCAGGGTTCTAGGGCAACTGCCACCCTCTCCTCACCCTATTCCTGGTCCATTCTTGATGGTTACTAGGAAGAGAGGAGCTAAGTTTTCATATTTTCTCATGAGAGACCACTTATCTCAAGCAATAAAACCAAACATGTTGCAGGTGTGGATTTGACAGCCTCTCTGTCCAACCCTCTTCTCTCTGCTTTGGGACTAACAGCACTGGTCCAGGGTCACACAGCTGTTCACTGGCAGATCCAAGGCCAGGACGTAGGTTTCTTCTCTCCTCCTCTGTACCTCTTCCTGAAAAATCAGGCAGCTTTCTCCAGAATTCAGATGAAAGGTACAGCTGTCATATCATACCGTAATAAGTGCAAGCATGCCTTCTTAAAAACAAACAAACAAACAAACAAACAAACACCTATTCCCAGGAAAGTAGCAAAGCCTTGGAGTTAGATTTTATTTTTGTATTGAATTAATCCTTTGTTCCTCTTACATTCCCTTTGGAGGGTGGAGGACCAGTAAGGATGAAATTCAAATGCTTATAAATATCACTGAGAGGTACACCTAGCCACTCAAGTAGATGCTCTGAATTAA
The DNA here is from genome assembly GCF_016509475.1 of Prionailurus bengalensis. NCBI lineage: Eukaryota > Metazoa > Chordata > Mammalia > Carnivora > Felidae > Prionailurus > Prionailurus bengalensis. The sequence continues at coordinate 23,601,342 of NC_057348.1, forward strand.
TTTTACCTGTTTTATTACTTGGGAGGGGGAATTCTGACAGAGGAATACAGCAAAAACACATTCTCCCAAACCTTCACTTTTCTGTTTCTCATAGTTGAAATGCTGACATTCTAACAACTATGTTAAAATGTCTTAAAACTCAAAGAGGTTAAAGTTGGATTGATTTTCTAAACTGTTAGAACTTGCACTCAGCTTTCTGAAAGTCTTATTGGAGAAAAGCAGGATGTTTATAAATGAGTCACCACTTAAGCCATGTCCTCACTATTCATGCTAAGTCAGTATGTATGTTCAATTTCTCTGGCTCTACATCATTGAATGATGTTGCATTGCCCTTGCTGTGGGCATCCGTGCATTCCGTCGGTGCCTCAGAGCTTGTTGTCTCCTCTTTGTCACATGAAGCACTGATCGGTGAGCATGCAACAGGGAGCCACCCAGGCTGGGTCCCTGGCCCTGCAGAGACTACATTCTGGGAGGAGAGATGATGTTACACAAAGTGTCACAAACAGATCCTGAGTACAAGCGGTGCCAAATGCTGAGGAGGAGAGTCACAGGCTGCAAAGAGAATCATAGGGACGTACTTTACCGAGATGCAAGGTTGTCCTTGCCAGGTGATATTTAGGCTGGGACCCAAACAGCGAACAGATCTGGCAAAGGGAGGATAGAAGGCACAGGAAACAGAGGGACCAGCATGAGTGGAGGCCTGAGGCAGACTAGAATTCTGTGATTGAAGTAGCAACACACAAAGAACAGCCAGGGTAGTGGGATGGGGCAAGGTCAGGGGCTGGGCCATTTAGGGTCTCAAGGGTACAAGAGGCTTGCATGCCATGTGAATATAGTGGGAAGCTATGAAGGCTTAACCCACCCAATGTTTTAAAAAGATGGCTTCAGTGGGGGCCCTGGGTGGCTCAGTCGGTTAAGCATCTGACTCCTGATTTTGGCTCAGGTCATGATCTCACGGTCTGGAGTTCGAGCCCTGCATCAGGCTCTGTGCTGACAGTGTGGAGCCTGCTTGGGATTCTGTGTGTCTCTCTCTTTTCTGCCCTCTCCTGCCTGCTCTCTATCTTTCTCTCAAAATAAATAAATATTTAAAAAGTAAAAAAAATAAAAGATGGCTTTAGGGTCAAGATACATCAGACACTCTTAACACAGGGAGAGATTTAAAAAATACACCTGGGTCCTACTCTAGACCAATTAAATTAAGCTCTCTGTGATAGGGTGTTTTTGGAGTGCCCTGCTGTGAAACCAGAGCTGGGATCCACTGAACAAAGTGGACATCTCACGGCAAGGGGCAGGGCTAGGCTTTTTCTCTGCTGTCTGGGCTGCATTTAATACAAAGGAAAAAGACTAAAACCGCTCACACCAATGCAGGTGTTCAGTTTACCCACAGTAACTCAAGCACAAAAACATTCTAATCAGTAGCCTAAAATGCCATTATCCTGAGTCTGAAAAAAGTCAAAAGGGGAAAAAAGGCTAGTAGAAGCAGCTTGTGATATTAATTATGTATCAGCCAAAAATTGATAATAATTACGTATCAGCCAAAAATAACACTGTTCAGCATACCATATCTTCAGTGTGTGCTCTTGGTTGGAAATATGTCATTTGCTATGTACACATCAAAATATTCCCGCTAGGGCCTTATTAAGGAAATATTTGGGGCCATGTGGAATCAGTTAAATCCCACGATGCTGTGAACTACTGTGTTACCGAGATGCATGAGCTGTTCTCCAACTAATGAACCATATCATTAATTACAGACACCTCAAATAAAAACGCCTAAGAGGAAGCATGATATATACAATAAATAAAAGGGTCATGATTTGCAAAGGGGCCAGCTCATTCTGAACCAATTGTCTCCCGTTTTCCTGGGCTGTAATTACAGACATTAATTTGATTTATCACACTGGGCTGGGAAAGATCTTGCAGTTTGCAGAGATTAGAGAGTTGTGAAATCTGTGACCCCCCAAAGTACTTTGACCAAGTGCAGACAACACATTTCAGATCAGGTTTATTATTGAAGTGGCTATTTCCAAAGAGAAAGATGAATTGCTGAAAATAATACTCTCAAAAACCTTTCCCATCCATTTTTCAAAATGACACTCTGATTTTAAAGGTAGGCATTAATTAAGCAGCCCCAGTTATACTACTAACAATAGCAAATGAAAATTCCTGAATTATTAGATTTCATTAAAGTAATTGTCAAGTTCTTTAAGTAATTGGAACATTTTCTAAAACAAGAAAAACAAAACAAAGCAAAAATACAACAACAACAACAAAAAACCCAGAAGCTAGCCTCCATTGTTAATACTACTTATGAAAAAGATGTGTGGATATCTGTCTTTCCTTTTTTCCATTGTTTTATATGTGTGTGTGTGTAGTTGACTTTTTGGATATCTATATAAACTAATGTATCTAAGCATTCATAGGATGGAAATTAGCTGTAAATGCATTATTGTAATGGCAGTAAAAACAATTCTTTGTAGTGATGATTCTCATTTTAAAAGTAGATATCAGCAATTAAATATCAATTATTTAATTATGTCTTATAAAAGAAATAACGTTAGGGGTGCCTGGGTGGCGCAGTCGGTTAGGCGTCCGACTTCAGCCAGGTCACGATCTCGCGGTCCGTGAGTTCGAGCCCCGCGTCGGGCTCTGGGCTGATGGCTCAGAGCCTGGATCCTGTTTCCGATTCTGTGTCTCCCTCTCTCTCTGCCCCTCCCCCGTTCATGCTCTGTCTCTCTCTGTCCCAAAAATAAATAAACGTTGAAGAAAAAAAAATTTAAAAAAAAAAAGAAATAACGTTAAACTATTTGCTATTTTTTCAAAGTAAAGAGCCAGCCTGTGCTAGTTCCAGAAATGGATAACATTAATAAAGACCATTAATTGATTGCCTACACTGTGCTGAGGGCTTGCCATTTGGTGTCACCTCTAAAACACCTCTGTGTGCCCCACACAAGGACCAGCTGTGAGTTCTGGGAGGGCAGGAACCCACATATGCTTTGCTCACAATGTACTTCCAGTGCCTGGCACATCATAGGGACTCAATATTTAAATGGATGAATGAATACATATCTTGGGTCTGAGGCTTTCCAGAGGTTGAGAGTGACCTAGGATGTTTTCTTTTTTTAATTCCTCAAATTCTTGTATATTAAAAACATTGAGAAAATATGTCCTGTACCCAAGAACTATTTTTATAGTCTCCTGCATCCCTCCTGCCCCCAAGGTTGTATGGTATGATGGCAAAGCTCTAGATAGACTATCCTTTGTGAATAGGGGGCTTCATTTCTCTGCACTGTCCCCCTTCCCCTCACCTGCCCCATGATTTGCACCCCACCCAAGGTGGTTTCTGGGCAGGATGACGATGTTAGAGAACAGTCTTCCCATAGCCCTGACTGTGCCCCACATCCTGGCATGACTCACCCTGCAGGATTTTATGATCTGATAATCTGGACCATTATCACCATTTCTAAGACAGTTGTAGCCAAAAAAGACATAATCTGTGTTTAGTAGGAAGTCTCATTAAGCAGAGGTACTGGGAAAAGGATGGTGTCGGTGGAGGGGAGTGGGGGTTTGACACCAATAGAGTGGTGAGAAGTAGGGAGGCCATCCACAGGAGGACTCTTTAAGAGTGGAAGAGGGTGATGCTCCTTTCACTCAGACAGCAGGCAACACCAGGGCTGTCATCTGAGGAGGTCACACGGTAAGGTTCTGTTCTTCAGTTCCTTTCTGTTTAGTGTGTTTTGCTCTGTCTTCTGGAGCACTGAAAATCGCATTCGTCTGTTGGATCATGAACCCCTTAAGGAGCTGGAGAAAGTCATGCCCCTTCTTCCCAGGAAAATTCACAAGTCAAAGGCCCACAAAATAGCCTTTATCATGTCCAGGGGTTTGTGAACTGACCCCCATTCATCGGTTCTGAAATCACAGACCTCCCGAACCTTGAGGCATCTTTAATGATTTTCAAAGCAAGTCTTTTACACCATAGTGTGGCATTCCACTTCCCCTGTATTTTTTTTCCCTTTCCTTTGCTAAACCACAATGTTACCTTAGCAGACAGAATATTAGGCCAACATGCTGAGCCAATAGATGCCAAGCCAGTGGTTTTTCCAGAGAAAAGAGCCACATGAAAGCCCCCTGAGCTGCATCCCTGTATTTGTAATTGTTTCGTGGTTGAGGAACTGGAGAAAATAACAGCCAATAGGTATACAATTTAAAATTGCAGAGGGGATAGAAGCAGCTAAAATGATAAAATGTCTCCAGTTTTGGAAATGAACAAATACTTGAATCCATTGAGAAACCCAATTATTTTCATTTTGGTTTTATTAGAGGATCATATAATTTCCAAATGTACAAAGAAGGTTAAAAAAATAGTAAAAGCAAAAAAAAAAAAAAGACTGGGGGAAGGTTACCATTTCAGGGAGGTCTCCCAAGAATGTGGGGGAACCTTTCCACAAGGTTGAATCAGAATCAATAATTGCCTAGAAAACGTCTCCCGGAAGCACAGTGGTATTTAATTAACAGAATCCCCGTTCACAAGAAAGTTCTGGGCAGCCCTGCCAAGTGCGTGTGTCATGGAGAGAAGGCAGAGACGTTGACTGGGAGAGAACTCCATTAAGAGAAGAAGAACCATCTGTCAGTTTAACTTCCTCTGCATTTCACTGGAAATATTTCTCGTTGTCATGAGAAGTCTCTGGGGTCTCTAGTGAGGACCTCCTTCCTTGCTGTGAACTTAGGCCTGAATGAATCTCTTATGCCCCATTCCTCCTCGGCTGGGTGATCCCCAGAAAACAAACAGGAGATGGGCAATTGACTACTCTCGTGACAGGGCCATGCATGTGAGAGGAGGCCCCTTGGGGGCTCCATGCTTCCTGCGGCCTCTTACACCTTCTACTCTTGGAAGTTGGCTGTCTGGCTGCAATTCTGTCAATGATTGAAAGGCAGCCTCAGTTGCTGGTTAGGTATGTGTGTGCGTGTGCATGGGCTGCAGGGAGGGACATGAGGCCTGACAACCTTGAACGTGCCCCTTCCAGACAACACCCGGAGAAGCAAAACTATAAGAAAGGAAAATGGGGGACAGGAGAGATTTTCCATATTAGCTGATCCTCTGGACAAAAGAATTTGATCACTCCCACGGTTTAGCCCGCCTCTGGATCAAAAAGCATATGACCATTTTGCAACCCCCATAAAATAACCCTATTCAAATATAAATCAAGAATGGATACACATGATGCTAACGTATTATTATTACAGACACTTGCAGCTCAGAAGTGGAAAAACTGTCTCTGGCATTGCCTTAAGTAGAGATTGATTTGACCATGTGTTGTGGTGGGGACACCAGACATAATGGGTTCCTAACTGAAGGCAGTGGGAAGTACCTAGCATCACTAAGGAAGTATTCATGGCAAAAGTGTTAAGGATCCTAAAGCCCGGTTACAGGAAATGAGGAGGAGGCAACGAGTTTATCAACACCGTGAAGAACCAATTAAACAAATCCAGAAGGTGGGACATTCTACAGGACAAGTGGCCTGATCTCTTTAACAAGTTGAAATGTCTTGGGAAAATGAACTAAGGGTGCTAATGAGGGCCTATGCTGATTCAAAGGGACTCAAGAGAAATAATAATCTAATAAGATGCATGACTCTGATTGAATCTTAGACAAAGAACAGCTGTAAGAGATTTGGGGGAACAATGAGGGAAATGGGAACATAGGCTGGGCTTAAATGATAACAGGGCCATTGTCAGTTATATTAGGCAAGACGCTGACATGGGCTTATGTAGAACAAGGTCCTTCTTCAGGATTCATGTTGAACTTTTGTAGGACAAGATGTCTTCCTGTCTGTAATGGACTTCAGTATCAGGAAAAGAAAATAGATTACTCAAAATGGCAAAATGGTAGCATTGCTAAATGTAGGAAATGGGTTTGTGGGTGTTCATTATCTCATGCCTTACTTTTCTGTTAGAAAATTTTAAAAATAAAACATCGTAAAAAGTGGGGAAAAATACAAGAGCATTTCCCAGAAGAGAGGCAAGATGTAGAGAAGGAAGGAGCAGCTAATGGCAACATCCACGTACAACCAGGGAGTAATGCCAGAGAGGATACAAGTGTGTGGCTCCTCTTACGCCACCCTTCCCTCCCCTCCCTGCTTCTACCTTTCATGGCTCCCCACTACCCTTAGGGGGAAGTCCAAGCACCAAGCACAGCCGCTAAGGACCTACACCAATGGGCCCTGCCTGAGTCTCCAGCATCATCTATACACACATGCCCTATCAGTACACCCAGAAACAGTGGTCTCCTCTCCGGTCCTGTGGGCCCATGATGTCTGTCTTCACCACTGACCTTCGCACGGTCCTTCCTTCCTAGTGGAACACACCATCCTGCTTCCACCCAGCAGCTTTTCGCATGCTGCTGTTTGCCCAAGCACTTCAGCGTAGGTAGGAGGCAAACTTTCCCCCTACACACCAAGAGGTCAGGAGAGAAGCTCAGATCACTTTCTTTGAGGATCTGCAACATATTAAAACATGAAGAAATGCTTTAAAAGGTAACAAAAACTGGGGTGCCTGGGTGGCTCAGTCGGTTAAGCGTCTGACTTTTGATTTCCACTTAGGTCATGACCTTACAGTTTGTGATTTCAAGCCCCATGTTGGGCTCCTCACTGAGCATACAGCCTACTTGGGATTCTCTCTCCCCACCCCCCTCTGCCTCTCTCTCTCTCAAAATAAATAAACCTTTTTAAAAAGGTAACAAAATTGTATTATTTACTTGTATACACTTAAAAATTGGTTTATTTAAACCAGGCAGATGTACTCATAAAGCAATGACCATATATGCATATGTATTGTCATTTAGCAACAAAGTCAAATTTAGATTTGAGGCTCCTTTCGAGTATGACGCCAGGGCCAAATCACTTCCATCCCCTAGGATTCCCTGCTGTATTTTCACTGCCAATTTGCTTTCTTTTCCCCCTTCTGGACCGTAAGCAACATAGAGTGATATATTAGTTTTCTTTTGCTGTTTTAATAAGTAGCCTCACAAGTGTGTAGGTCAAAAGTTTGGGATGGGTCTCACCAGGCCCCCTCCCTCCATCCATTTCAATGCAGGCAACAGGAAGGCTGTTCCTCGCCTCAATTCTCTGCCTGAAGCTGGGAAAAGTTCCCCACTTATGAGGACTCGTGTGACTAGATTGAGTCCCGTTGGAAAATCCAGGATAGTTTTCCTATGTCAAGGTCCATAACCTTAATCATGTCTGCAAAGTCCTTTTTGCCATGTAAGGTAACATAGTAACAGGTTCCAGGGATTAGGATGCGGACATTTTGCAGGGACCTCATTCTGCCTCCCATAAGCAGGAACCAAGATTTTCTTTTCATGATATTAAATGTTTTTGATATTAGTGATTATTATTGTTCTGCATTACTCATATTATCACCCAGCCAATTGCAAATCAAGCTCAGTTTTGTGTTTGTTTGGCCAGATCTCATATTATTATGATCAGATCTCACTCCATCTCATACTATGCAGTAAAATGGAAATCCAGGTGATATCCAAGAGAGGTTTATTGGAGCTCATCAGAGAAAGGGGTGAGTAGCTCTGTGGTATAAGGTTGGCGTTCAAAAGACAAGTGATTGAGTTCTCAGGAATTCAAGAGAAAACATCCAAGGTTGAAACATCAAGGGATAGTTATGTTATTATATAATTCAGAATTATGGAGAAGAAATTGGCATAAGGATTAAAATTATTTGATCTGAGAATTGGAATTCAGGGGGTATGGAGAAATAGAGAAATGTTAGTTTCCCTTATATGTCCTTCTGTAATTCTGTGCACTTTAGCGATGTGCATGCAATACTTTCAGAATGATTCATTTTTTAATAAACATTAATGAAAGTACGGTCACATTACAGAATGTCATACAGTTTTTAAAAAGAACAATGAAGATATGTGTGTGCTCTTTTAAAAAGATCTTTAAGATATGTTATTAAATGGGAGGGTCTGGGTGACTCAGTCAATTGAGCGTCAGGCTGTTGATTTCTGCTCTGGGCATAATCTCATGGTTGATATGATTGAACCCCATATTGGCTCCACACTGACAGTGCAGAGCCTGCTCGGGATTCTCTCCCTCTCTCTCTCTGCCTGCCCCCACTCATGCTCTCTGTCTAGCAAAATGAATAAGTAAATAGTAGATAGATATGTTATTAAATTAATAAAGAAAAAAGTAAAAAATATTGTGTTGAGTACATTCCTGTTAGTTGAAAATATATAACATTATCTCTATACAGTAAAGCAGATACATATAGGGTATTTTTGTGCTTCTGGATGGAATCACAAGAAGCTGAAAAACATATATGGTTGTATTTTGGGAGAAGCATTTGGTGAAGTGTAGGAAAGAGGCTCTCACTTTTCTGGATGACATGACCAGATTGTGTATGTGACTTCTTGGGATCTTAGAGGGATCCCAGAGGGAGTCTTGGAGATTAATCTTCTGCCCCCTTAACTGGATTCTGCAAGGGACAAGATTGGATTAAAATACTTCTCAAAAGCTTCAAATTATGTGCTTTGCCCATGGGCTTCAAACTAAACAATGGAAACAAGTATCCACATAATTTGATGTGAAGGCGTTTTTACTCTCCACTGATTATGTAGGTGTGGACATTACATTACCCCTAACCTATTGAGTCTGTAAGTCACAAGGGTTTTCCACTTCTACAGCTGCTCTGATTAAATTCAGAACTGTGAGAATCCAAAACCTTTACCTCCTGCTGACTCATTATATTGTACACCTAAAACTAATATAAAGTGTATGTTAATTATATTTTTTTTTAATTTTTTTTTCAACGTTTATTTATTTTTGGGACAGAGAGAGACAGAGCACGAACGGGGGAGGGGCAGAGAGAGAGGGAGACACAGAATCGGAAACAGGCTCCAGGCTCTGAGCCATCAGCCCAGAGCCCGACGCGGGGCTCGAACTCCCGGACTGCGAGATCGTGACCTGGCTGAAGTCGGACGCTTAACCGACTGCGCCACCCAGGCGCCCCAATTATACTTTAAATAGATAAATAAATAATAAAAACAAAAAACAATAGAAATTTATCTCCTGCCTGGATCAAAAGCCACCCTCCATAATCTGAATAGATCTCTTCCTAGATTTACTATCTCAGCATTTTTCCATTACTTTTGTAAGATGTGTACAAATCTGACCCACCATAGCATGAGATCTTGGAAGAAGCACTGTGGGTCAAATGACTTATCCAAGAGCCTTCCTAGGGCTCAATGTTCAAACGACAAGGAACACTAGAGGAAATTGGGGTTGGTCTTCTTGGGCGTGAGTCAACTTTGCGGTGATCTAATTGGTATTTCTTGGGGTATGAGGCAGTCTGACCAGATTGCTCTAGACAGCCTTTTCCCACTGGCAACAGCACAAAAACTAGATGACATAATTCACAGTATAGGAAATTAGGAGCAGATAGGAAACGCACACAGACTACTGTATTTCTTCCAAAGGGAGTACACATATTGAATAGATTACTAAGGAGGATCCTCAGAATTGGCAAAGTTAATTCACTCAAGAGATAGCAGCAGAGCCCTGGAGAAGAGGAAGGCCAGAACAGAGGGGTGAGGAACTTAAAGAGAGGACTAGGACAGGGACTCACTGGGTTCTGCAAGTTCGACAATCTTGGAATTCAGCATCGACACGTAAGCTAATGGGTCCTTGCCGTCTCAACATCCAACACTAAGGCTAATGTCTTAATTATTTTCCATTCCCTATGACAGGCATTTTTTCCATAGATTTGAATGAAAGAAATTAAGTTGAAGCAAATTACTTGTAACCACCCAGAAATTTGGGCTTATGGAAACACTTTAGAGCAAAGCGGCAAAAGTGGGTTTCCTCTTGGTCTGTCAAGTCCAGCACATCTCTCACGGAGTGGTGGAGCTGTTTCCTTCTCCCTTAGACCAGGAAAAAATATATTTTTGGAGCTTCATGACTATGCTAAACTGGCCAAAATTTACTCAGCAGTTCCACAGGCAGCCGTGTCTTTCAACACGTCCTCTTTTTCCTTCTTTGAGAAAACATTGGAAAACTATAGATAGCCTTGTAATAGAGACTTTTTTTCCCTTGAAAGTAAGGATGACAAGTGTATCATTTCCTCAGCTATCCCACACCAGCGGAGACAAAGTGAGAATGACGTCCGTTGCACAGCTGGAATCGTGAGCATTTGAATTTCCCACGAGGACCCAAGGGCTGCCTGCCCCTGGGAGGGTTGTGATACCAGGCAAGCATGGCCACAACCCTCCGGTTGTTCCCTTTGAGACTAGCTCAAGCGAGGATGTAATACAAGCTTACCTTGATGTATCTGGGTGAAAAATAGTGCCAGGGGCCACTTTTCCCTTATAGAGTCCTCGTAACTCTAGAAGAGTTCTACAAATACAGTATAATTTTCAGCTCCTTTAATTGTTCAACAAGCCGTGTTGGGTTGATTGCAATTGCTATGTGAATTCTCCCTTACTTTCCAAAATACTTCCCAATCATGGCACAGAGAAGTGGATCATGGCTCAGATCTGGGATGGTAAAATATGAAGATAATGGACTTGACCAATAAACTAATTCTGGTTCTACTGGAGTGAGTGCTCTCCCTCTCACCCTCTCTTTTTCAGATAAAACATAATTGACCTATAACATTGTATTATTTTTAGATATAGAACACAATGATCTGATGTATATGTATATTATGAAATGATTTCCAAAATAAGTTTGGTTAACTTCCGTCGCCACACATAGTTTTCCTGTGATGAGGACTTTAAAGTTCTCTCAGCAATTTTCAAATATACGATACAGTATTTTTAAACTAAAGTCACCATGCTGGGTATATTATATCCCAGGACTTAATTTATTTTATAACTGCAAGTTTGTATCTTTTGCCTTCACCCATTTTGCCCACCCCCAGCCCTGCCTCTGAGAACCACCAACCTGCTCTCTGTATCTATAGATTTAGTTGTTTTTTAAATTCTACATATAAGTGATATCATAGAGCATTTGTCTTTCTCTGTCTGCCTTATTTCACTTAGCATTACACTCTCTAGCTCCATCCATGTTGTCATAAAGAACAAGGTTTCCTTCTTTTTATGGCTGAGTAATATTCCTCTCTCTGTCTCACTGTATATGTATAATATATATGTGTGTATGGATAAGTGGATAAAGAAAATGTGAGATCTATAGATATATAGATATAGATATCTATAGATATATAGAACATTTTCTTTATCCACTTACCCATTAACACATAGGTTGTTTCCGTGTCTACTTTATTGTAAATAATGCTGCAGTGAATATAGGGGTGCTGATCTTTCTGAGATAGTCACTTCCTTTCCTTTGGATAAATGCCCAGAAGTGGAATCACTGGATCATATGGTAATTCTAGTTTTAGTTTTTTGAGGAGCCTCCGTACTGTGTTTCACAGTGGCTGCACCAGTTTACATTCCCACTGACGACGCACGAGGATTTGCTTTTCTCCACATCCTCACTACTACTTGTTCTTTCTTGTCTTTTTGTTAATATCCATTCTGGCGGGTGTGAGGTGATATCTTGTGCTTTTGATTTGCATTTCCCTAATGGTTAATGATGTTGAGCACCTTTCCATGTACCTGTTGGCCATTTGTATGTCTTCTTTGTAAAAACGCCTATTCCATATCTCTGTCCATTTTTTAGTTGGTTTTTTTTTCTATTGAGTTGTATAAGTTCTTTATATATTTTGAATATTAACCCCTTAGAGATATAATTAGCAAATATTTTTCCCCATTCCATAGGTTGTCCTTTCATTTTGTGGATTGTTTCCTTTGCTTTACAGAAGCTTTTTAGTTTGATGTAGTCCCACTTGTTTATTTTGATTTTTGTTGCCTTTGCTTTTGGTGTCAAATCCAAAAAATCATCACCAAGACTTATGTCAAAGAGCTTACCTCTTATGTTTTTTTCTAGGAATTTTAAGACATCCGGCCTTGCATTCAAGTCTTACTCCATTTGGGGTTGATTTTTATGTATGGTGTAAGATAGTGGTCCACTTTCATCCTTTCGAATGTGGCTGTCCAGTTTTACTGATATCATTTATTGAAGAAACTATTTTCCCCATTGTATATTCTTGGCTCCAATTTCACAAATTCATTGATCATATATGTATGGGTTTATTTCTTGGATTTCTATTCTGTTCCTTTGATCTATGTGTCTGTTTCTCTACCAATACCATACTGTTTTGATTACTACAGCCTTGTAATATAGTTTGAAGTCAGGAAGAGTAATGCCTCCGGCTTTCTTCCTTTTCGTCAAGATTGCTATGGCTAATTAGGGTCTTTTGTGGTTTCATATTAATTTTAGAATCATTTGTTCTTTTTCTGTGAGAAAAATACTATTGGAGAGTACTCTTTTTGGACTCACTGGAGCCAGAAGGCCACTGAAGAGAGAGCGGGTGATAGAGCAGGGACTCCGCCATCCTATTCTCCTTGGGGCTAGTGCCCAACCTGGGAGGTACTATCGTTTAGTAATTAAAAATGTGCTACTAGGATTCTTGTGTGCTTAGGAAAAATAGAACCCTTAATCACTCTAAGATTGTTTCCCTATTTATAAAATGAGGGTATTAACTATTTCAAAGGATTGGCTTGTGCATTAAAAGAGGTCATCTTTAAATGTCCAATCCACTGCCTGGCACATAGTAATCTCTCAAAAGTTCTCTTGGCCATCCCCAAAAACAATGGAAGAGCAATTGGGCTTTTGAACGAGCAACTCTTGGCATTGCTCACACCAAGGGAATCAGATATTTTGAACCAAAGAAAGATGTCCGTGCTCTGACATTGGGAAGGTGTTTTGAAATCAGGATGAACTGCACATGATGGGTTCCATAAATAGAGCCCAACATCTGGAGGTATGGTGTGCACGAGTTGCTGGCGATATTTCTCAAAGGCAGCGGCGGGGCAGTTCAGGGCGTGATGTGTAGCCTGTCAACTGTAAGAAGCGACAGGCCTCCCGAGTGGAGTCTCTGATAAGGGAGAGTAGTTACAGGCTTATGAACATGATTAAGCACCTTCTACTTATTCTTAATAGAGACTTAATTAAATACAATGTATATTTCCTCGACTGCCTTTGCCAAAGCGGCAGAGATTCTGAATGGTTATTGCTGCAATTATTAACAAGAACAAATGATTCTAGGAATGATGTTAGGAATTATAATAATGGCACTTGCAGAGGCTAAGAGGAAGCAATTACAATGCAGACAATATTAGTCTTTCTCCCTCCTTCTTAAACTGGTGGTGAAGGCTAGCTATTAATAGTCACATCCTCAACTGTTGAAAAAAAACCTCATTCTCTTTTTTATTGAGTCCACGACTAAAAGGAGCCATCCTACAATGTTAGAGCAGTGTCATGAAGGTAACAGCATTATGGTAACAGTGAAGTGACAGCAAGGGTGATTGCGATTTCCTTCTTTGCTTATCTCTTATCGGATTTTCCACAATGAGCAGATCTAGAGGCTCATTTGTTGGGAGCAGAAGCCGTGAATCACAGAGATGTGGATTCAAACCCTGGTTGTGCTTTTTTGGTTACTTAACCCTTCGGTCTCACTTCTCATGTCTGTACAACGGAGGAAATGACATTCCCACCTTGTGAAGATGACATGAGACCAGAAAGTTATAGGAAGCGCTTGGCACAATGCCTGGGGCACCAGGAAGTCGTCAGCCACTGGTAATCATTATTGTGTTTTGGGCTTATCATTATTATTTGTACTTGAAGAAACAAATGTAAGTGAAGACAAATGTGAGAATGAATACACTTTAAAATTTTTTTATGTTTATTCATTTTTGAAAGAGACAGAGCACAAGTGGGGTGGGGCGGAGAGGTGGGGGGCACACAGAATCTGAAGCAAGCTCCAGGCTCAGAGCTGTCAGCACAGAGCCTGTGCTGAGAGCTCAGAGCCTGACGCGGGGCTCGGACTCACGAACGGCAACATCATGACCTGAGCCGAAGTCGGATGCTCAACCGACTGAACCACACAGGTGCTCCGAGAGTGAATACATTTTAAAATATCAAATAAGAATGCATTAGAAGGTAAAAAGGGAAAGCATTTTATTCCCTGAAAGGTAAATGGAACACGGCTTATTTAATGAAGTGCGTCTGCATATTCCCACGAATGGCATCCGTAAGCTCATCTGATTCCTGCCTAGGAGCAGGTCCCAGCGGGCGTTGCCCTCTCACTTTGCAGAAGAAACAGCTCAAAGAGGTGAGGTTTGGCCCAAAATCTAGAATGAGGACTCCAGCCATTTAATGCAAAATGCTGCTGGGCAAGCAGGGGCAGTTGTGAAATTCACTCTGGACCTCAAGGGGGCTGGGGGCTGAGGCACTCAGCACACGGGTGAGACTGCATCCCCTGGAGGCTGAAGTACCTTTTCTTAGCATAGAGTCTCTTCAGATGCCAAGTCATGTGTTCAAAGTGCCATATCCACCCAGAGGGGGCGCCTTTTGCTAATCCAAACAAAGGGACACTACAGGCCGGCTGGGCCCTCAGCCAGGCTGTACCCTGAGCTTCATTTCTATGGTTCCTCTTGGGGAAGGAAGGGGATTTGCTTTTTCTTTTTTAAAATTATTATAGCACTGCAACTTTCTTTCCCATTTTCCTTTTTCCTTCTTTTATCCGTCAATATACAGAACCCTGGTACAGGTTGTGTGTGTGTGTGTCTGTGTGTGTGTAATTTTTACATCCTGTCTTTAAATATTTTTATTAGGTTTTATCTAATATGAAATGCTTTTCCTATCAATTAGATAGGGGATTTAAAAGATTTGTTTTTTCATCCACATGGTTCTTCATTATTTACAATTCTCTGTGACTCGAGTTTATTTGAAAACTTGAGTATCTCACTTCTCAGACCAACATCCAAGTTGCTTCTATAAATAAAAAGCCTGGAGTCACTTAACCTAATTTCAAAGACTCCCCTACATGAAATTAAATGGAATAGTCTGGAGTTTTCTGGTATTAATCTATGATTTTATTTTAAATAGTAGTATTATGTTGCCATCTTATTTTATTATAATTTTTTTAAATGTTCTGGGATCACTTTTGAAATGAGCAAGGTTATAATAATAAATAACTCTTAATGTTAAGGCTTCTCTAATTTCTGCTTATTTTTATGAACACTCAGAACAATATTGTTTGGTTTTCTAACCTTATCATTTTGGACCAGCTGAAGCCACAATAAGCTATTTGCAATCCTGGGCGATGAGGCCATCCATCCCAGAGCCTGGCGGGTCTTGACTTGGCTACGAATGGGGTCATTCTGCACTGGGCTTTGCTATTGATGAAGGATGTGGATGTGAGTCAGACTTCTCTTAGAAAAGACATGAAGTGGAGTCCCAGCTCTGAAAATGTAGTTCCTTCTTCAGGGAGCTGAGAGTTTGGCAGGGGCACTCAAGTTGCATCTGAGCTCATTTCACAGAAAGTTTCTGCTATTTGTGGGATTGTGAACAGGGGCTAGGCTGAGTCTTACCCACCATTGTATTCTCCAGTCTTCTGGGCACTGAGTTTTGCAATAGGAAGAACTCAATCCATGTTTTCTGAATTGAGCTGAAATAGCTACTCACCTCCAGTAGAGAAGTATCACTGTGGAAAGAAAGAAGGAATGGAGCATTGCTTTTATAGGAAGATATTCTGTGTCCACATATTCATTCCTTTCTTGCATTGTTATTTAATATTTTAAGCCAATGATGTAGGAAGACCTGAAGGAGATAGTACATGAGCAAGGACTCCAAATAAATAAGAATTGGGGTACAGAAGGAAGAAAAGGTAGGAGGAACAACATTCTCAAAAGAGCAGAGGTCAGGCTTTGAAGGTTAGGCCCGAGGAGCCGTGACAGGTGTCCTCTGGCTGAAGCTTAGGCATCATGGAAGGAAGCACTTTAACAAAGTCTGGAAAAGGAGCCTGAACACAGTCATGGTGTTCTTGTTCACAGTCCTGCCCCCAGGGAACTGGTGATGAATGAGTCAGGCAGTCTTGGGTGCCATTGGCAGCTCTAGGTGCATAACTTCACTCTTCTCTTTGTGGATTTGTAAAATACAGTGCTGATAACGGCATTGTGCAGATGAAAGGTGGCTGCCATAGACAGTGACTGGCATAGAATAGACACTCCATAAAGGTAGGTTTCCCTTTGTCTCTATTCCTAAGCAACTCTGATCAATACAGTTATCTTCTGACAAAGTATAAGTTAAAGGCCATATCTTAGGTATACATACAAGTAGCAAGGTATCTGATTTAATTTTTAAAAACCACACCATTCAGTTGGTCATTTCCAGAGCAATCTGGTTATTTGTTGACTGATACTATCCTTTTCCTAGCAAATTCCTGGCCTTCCTGGTGTTTGTCCTACACTTATGTCCACTGAAATCTGTCATTCTGATCCCCCTGTGCCCACCCATCCCGATGCCCTCCACGTGGCCTCCCTCAACATGTAGAAACTTTCACGTACGTCTGAGATACATCTTAAATTGGCCATTTGTGCCTTCAGATTGAAAAACTAAAGGTCAGTTGCAAGCACTACTTCTATGAAAATGTAAAGGGCAGTTGTTTTTCACATGCACTTGGAAGTAAGAGCAAAGCCAAGGAGAAATGGTCATGTTATACAGATGCATTTAAAAATATATTTTAATATTCTCATTGTCTTTTTCAGAAAGCTCATACTTTCTCTAGGAAATGAAACTCAGGCCCAATACAAAGTTTTATCCACAGTGACTGGTGTCATATTCATATTTATGTTTCCCTATATTTGATTTATCATTCAGCGGAAGTCACTTATTGGTCACATGACGATGAGGCAAATGCAAAATATTTTATGAATATTTTAACCATTTATTTCATCTTAAACAACAGCTGTGATCATTGGTACTGTCACCAATATTTTGATTCTTCTCTTTCTAGACATATGGCAAGACTAAGCCTCCCTACCTCTTGGAGGTTAGGAGGGCCAAAGGACTGGCTTTGGCCAATGAAATAGGAGTGTGTCACTACCAGCTGGAAGCCTTTAAGAGCCTCAGAGTAACTTGCTATTTTCCCTTTCCTTGACGGGGTGACTGGTGATGCCCTAGATGGTGGAGGCTCTAATATCCCACACCACCCACATGGACTAGAATCACCAATCCTACTAAGTAGGACACACAGCACAAATGAGAAGTAGCCCGTTGTTGTTGCTTAACTTTTTACTGTGAGATAATTGCATATTCACCTGCAGTTATAAGAAATAATACAAAGAGATCCCCTACAGCTTCTGTCCAGTTTCCCCACTGGTAACATCTTACACAATTCAATACCTCAAGCAGGAAATTGATAAAATATACTGATGTGATTCAGATTTCACCAGTTTTACATGCACTCATTTGTGTGAGCTTGTGTGTATTTAGTTCTATGGTACTTATCACATGTGTGTGGCCACCGCCACAGTCAAGATAGAGAACAGTTCCATTACCCTTTTATAGCCTTTTATAGCCACAGACAACTCCCTCCCTTCTTCCCTCTCCCTGACTCCTACCAGAATTGCCTTATGGCCAATTAGTTATGCAGTGAAAATGGTTGTGGGGAAAATGCTTGCAGCAAAGATGCTTTCAGCTAAACTACCTAGAACCCCTCAGGCCATGTATAGTCTTGTGGGGGAGATGTGCAACTAAGTATGCTATGGGGACTATAGCAAAGCACTTCCAGAATAAAAGGAAAGAAAGTTAAATTGTGAGTTCAGGGTTTACAATAAAATGTTTGGTGCATGTGGGTGGACATGGGTATTTATTCTCTATATGTATAAATCAGTATCTATGTTCATTGGGTTTTGGAACATGGAAGTACCTGAGGAATTCAAGCATCAGGTGACTCAACTAATGGGCAGCTGAATAGGGGTTGTAAAGACTAGAATGGAAGCAGAGGCAAGTTCAGTGATGTGTCAGACTGAAAAAGTCTGAGAAAAACGCAAAAGAGTCTTCAAAGAAAGGACTCAGGCCCCACCCAATCCTTCTTTGATGTTATGCCAGCTTCCTTCAGAGTCCCACACTCATTCACCTTGACCTGGACCTCTGGCTTTCACCAGTATGAGGAGAATACTTTGATCTTCTTAAAAACAGGGTCTTGGAAAGGTGATGAGGTTCCAAGGGGTTCTTGGCAGGCAGTCCTTGCAGGCTGCCAACCTCAAAGGAAATTTGGGGTCCTGCTGCTATTGGCTCCAGCAATGGCACCTCAGTGAGGTCTGGAAGCCTGTGCATTATTCTTAAAATACTGAATCAAGGGGGGTATTGGATCTCAGGATGGAAAGTCGGGTTCCCATTGGAAACTCTGATGTCACAGTCAAATTCGCTACTGTTCACAGTTGGGTTCCCCATTTGACAGCTGAGGTTTGAAACAGAATCCTCTTTGAAATCAGAAAAAAAAGGAACACATTGGGTTGAATTTCAGGAAATGCCCTAATGGTGAAATCTGGGAAATGGCAAACGTGCATGACAAGGGAAGTGGTAAGAGTCCCAAAGCTTGAGTCATTCCAAACCATGTTGGAGACATCACTGGAAAAAGTCGGGAGAAAAGGGGCCTTCCTTAGTGGAAAGTCCATGAAGTCTCCCCAGTGTTATAGTGGCACATTTCTCAGAGCTTGTGACAAGGACTGACTTCTAGATAGCCTCGCTTTCCTCTGTATCACACGCTATCTACCAATAGCACAAAGCACTGCACAAACTTTCCACGTTGCTCATGTCTCAGACATGGTTCTTTCTTCAAGTCATGAGCAAAATAACAAGTGCTAGGTAATTACAGATCAATTTTATAAGGCCAGAAACCTACATTATCTCATTTGAACCCCAGTGTGCTCTGCATTCTCCTCGTGTAGGTCAGATTACCGAGATTTAATGAGGTTGTGACTAGCCTAGTCTCCTGACTCCAGGTCAACTCTTGTAGTTATTTCTGTTCCCCAGCTCTGCCTTTCAAGAGAATTAAGTGGAGAAAATCACACTCCATGTGTGTGTGTGTGTGTGTGTGTGTGTATTATGGAAGTTCATTAAATTATTAAAGGTAAATCTCCAGTTTACTAGAAAATAAAGATACATCAAACCAAACTCTACCAACTACCCAACTAAAATTATCTTTGCCTTAAAACACAGCCTTTCTTCCTTGCTCTGGATTTCATGTAAGATGTGGTCCTGGTTTGCTCCAAAGCTAACATCCCTCCTGACACCATAATGCCTTTCCTGCTTCTCCTTAAATCATCAAGAGCCTGTTTCCTCTTATGCATCTTCCTCTTTTCTCCAGTGGACATTTCCTACAAACTGTTCCAATAATTGCCATTCAAAACTCACTCCTGCCTTGCTCTAGATTGGTTTTAACCTCTCTCAGGCTCTCACGTTCCTTTCACTTCTGAACTTCTTTGTAAATGAGGCACACAGCATGCCCCTCCTTTGTGGTTTCCATAATGCCTTACAAACTAGCTTCCTCCTTGCACTCGCCTGAGATGCTCAAGGACGCCATCACAAGCTAACAGCCTCACCTCTCTCTGCAGAGCAGACTACAGCAGCCCTTTTGAAAACCCACCTCATTCTATTTCTGGTACATGGTATCCGTCTAGTTCCTTCTCTAGTCCCCATGAACTTTCTTGCTCTTAAAGACCCTTACACGGACATCTTCTCAAGCTGGACTTTACATCTACATATAAGATCTTCTAATCTAAGTCACCTGTCCTAAAAATTCTGCTGAAATTTAGACCTTTGCATTTGAAATTCCCCTGGGAAAGACCAACCTAAAGGACTTACCAGCCAGTTTTGATTCACTATACCCCAAACTGAGATCCTTTTCCACGAATTTTCCATTACATTGGTAATGCCATCCTAAACTCATTTCCCAGGCTTGAATCCTTGAGGCAGTATTGACTCCTCCTTTCTCACTTCTCACACCCCCATAGGCTGTTACCTTCCCTATTGTGCCTCTGAAAGGCACATTCCTTTCTTTTATTTTCCACTGTCCTTGTCCAGAGCCTCTCATTTCACCCTAAGCTCTTATAATAGCATCTTGATTGCTGGCAATGATAGCAAGAGCTACCGGACTGAGATGCTGTGCTGAGCAGCCTGTGTACACCCACAACCCTCTGAAATCTTCACAATGAGGAGACTGAAGGCCACCCCATATACACCGGAAGAGCCATGATTCACATTCTCTTCAGTGTCAATGCCTGAGCCTATATTCCCAATGCATATTGATTCCCAAAACAAAGAACAGAGTCCCAAGTCTTTCTGTCTGATAGAAGTCTACAGAACATGGTCTTTCCCCACCTTTTCAACTTTGTTTTCCAGTGTATCCCTTCCTTCCACTATAGGCTACTGCTTGTACAAGAGATAATCTCTTTATCTAATCTGCTTTCTTCCCCCTCACATCAACTTCTGAAATCCATCTCAAAATACCTTCCTAAGAAGACTTCACAGGTATCAACCATGTAGTTTGTCTCAGCACTGGAATAATGATTTACCCATCTCATAATAGTCGAATGTACATGTGTCCATTTCTCCTACTAACATCTCAAAAAACAGGGGCTGTGCTTTACCCCTCTCTGTTATATTCCCTACCCTTTTCCTCCCCAACACCAGTGCCTAATGAAGTGCCTGCCATGTGATAAGCCATCAATGTGTCTCGGCAGAATTGAATAGCAGGCTCATGTGTGATTGGAGTTTGGATCATTAATGATGGTGTCAAGTGGGGAGTCAGATGGTCATTGTGGTCATTCTGTTCCTGAAGTATACACAGATCCCAAAAGGTCTTTGGGCTTAATCACCCATAGAACACAGTTGGTGCTGGGGTGGAGGCTCTCATCCAACTTCTAATTGTAGTCCAGCGTTCAACTTCCATAAAGCATTCTATTCAATAACAGGTATTAATTTCCTCAGAAATAATTCTTTCTGTTATTCAGCTCCAGCACCAACCAAACTTGATTAATCAGTGGCAATAATAACAATGATAAAAGCTCACATTTACCAAACTTTACATTTATCATCTCCATTTGATCTTCAGAACTCTCTGGTGGAGTAGATACTACTATTCTTCCTTATTCTGCTGGATGGGAATATTGAGTTTCAGAAGATAAGTAACTTCCCAGGATCACTCAGCTAGTAAGAGGTGAAGCCAGATGCAATCTGACGCCCACACTCTTAACCAATGAACCGCACCATCTCTCTAGAGGCCTGAAGTTAATAAATGTTAGTTTCTTCTCCTCCCCACACAACCAGCAGAGTTAAGACATAGCAGCCTTGGCTCAGCACAGCTGATAGTTACTGACCCCCCGCTTTGTCCTTCCGTGATTGTGCACGGCCAGTTTTACAACCAGGCTGCTCGTGTGAAGATGTCCACTCACATCCTGCTCATCGTTAACCCCCTCATTAAGCTCCTCAGGAGGAGGAAGCAGTGGGAAGGGCCGTGGCTCTGAGCAGGTTGGGCTGCATCAGAGATGGGATGTGAAATCTTGGCACACCACTGGCCATGAGTCATTGGAAGCCCAAGCTGTGTACCAGAGAGGACGGCAGGAAGCCACAGGCCATGGTTTTGCTCTTGCGGCAACAATCTTTCGAGAGGCTGCATGACTGTGGTGGTTCAGCTGTTCCCCAATGGCTGCCTCTCTGTCAGTGCTGGGCTGTGTTTGTCTTGGCCAGTCGGCACGTGGAACCCTTCCTGGCTCAGTCAGTGCTACCGAGGGAGACGCATCCATTTCCTGAGTCTCCACTGCCTCTTCTGGCTACTACAGCCATTTTGTACGGCTCCTTCCTGCTGTTTGAAGACATGTTTATGGGCAGTTGGGACATAGGGACTCTTCACCTTGGCAACAGCTTCTCACCGAGCCAACAAATGGTCTTTGAAGTGGTCTTGGTTCCCGAGTGAACAGAACATTTATCCTCCAGCAACAAATACCCTTTGTTTGGCTCCTAGGTTCAACATATCTTGGTATCAAATGGTACCTTCACATGGTCCCACCCGAGTCTTCCATAATTCCTTTCTTAATTCATTCGTGTTGGACTCGGTGCATAGGTCACATTAACCTTATGAAAAATGCTATACCTGTCCTTATTTAAAAAAAGAAAAAAGGTTTCATCAATTTATTTAGCTGTTTGTATGTACATTGCACTGCTTGGTCCCACAAGAGAGTGAAGCATAGTCCTGGCCATCAAGAACCTAGAGGAGACCTGAATAAATGTGTGAAAATGTGGCTAGTATTGCATTATGGTAGGAGCAAAAGAGAAGCTTGGTGTGAACACAAGCCCACGTGTAATTCCTGCGTCTCCTATGGAAGGACTAGACAAGTCTCATTACCCTCATCCATGAAATGGCCAAACACGCACCTCTCTCAAAGAGTTTCTTGTGAAGATTAAAGGAGGCAGTATCACATCAAGCCCTTGGCAGAGTCTCTCACACTCAACGAACACCTCCATAACTGGAAGCAATGGTTATTTCTCATATTTAGGATGTGGGAGCATGTACAGGGCATTTGCTGAACCTATAAACACTCCTTCCAAAATTTAGCTGGAGAAAATCAAGGTAGAAAACTCCTTCAGGCATCCACCCAAAGCACTGGCATATACTCAGAACTGAGGCACATTCTTTTCTGAGATATCCATAGGGGTTACAAAGCTTGAATCATTGACTTCTTTGTACAACATGGTCTCAACTTATTCCTTTGGGGTCAAAGACAAATGACAGAAAGCTTCTACCTAATCCAGCTTCCAAACCTCCCATCTGCCTCCAATCAGGCAAGTGGTCAGCCTCTCTCCACTGAGAGCACATCAAGGCAGGGTCCCGGGCTTTCCCCTCACAGGCCAACCTGAAATTACATCATAGCTGGACATGGCCACCCCACGGAGGTTCCAAATGTGATGCTGCTTCAAAGCATTTAGTCTTTGCAGACCATGAGATTTGTATTTTAATATATCACTCAGAATTCTTATTTTCCCTCTATCCCTACCCAGAAACTCACATTTGCCTCTCATGTTGCCTACACACTTTGAAAACACCAAATGAAAACCACACTGGCTCAGATGCTCTGAGAGGAGGCTTACACTCTGGCCAGGCCAAGTTGAACACTGAGCCACAGGTACTGACTTCTGAACTTGCCCTAATGTGTCTGTTTGGTACCCTATATATTTTTTTCCTAAGGCTAAGATCTGTTCTCATTTTCTGTGGATCTTTTTATGCATCCTTAATAAAAGCAAGTCGAGGGGCTCCTGGGTGGCTCAGTCGGTTGAGCGTCCGACTTCAGCTCAGGTCACGATCTCACAGTCCGTGAGTTCGAGCCCCGCGTCAGGCTCTGGGCTGATGGCTCAGAGCCTGGAGCCTGCTTCCGATTCTGTGTCTCCCTCTCTCTCTGCCCCTTCCCTGTTCATGCTCTGTCTCTGTCTCAAAAATAAATAAATGTTAAAAAAATTTAAAAAAAAAAGCAAGTCGATGTGGTCTAAACACTTGAATTTGTAGCAGCAGTGAGCTTATCTATTTGAAATCTGTGGGTGAGATTTTTTTCCTTAGAGAACATGGCAAAAGACAAGGCCCTCAAGTCATGAGAAATACATAAAGGCTTTTTTTTTTTAACTTCAAATACTGATCTCAGAGAGCATGTATCTTCATTCTTTAAGGTCATAACCTGGTCTTGATGTTTTCTGCTTTGTCCAACATTTTTAGGCTCTTCTTCCATGGCCATCAGTGTACATAGTATGGATTTGACTTTCCTTTGAATACCCTGCCATTAATAAGGTCCAAGATCAATGTAAAATATACATTGAATATCTAGATACATTTTTCAGGCAGTATTATCATTCTCATTTATGGAACACAATGTTTGGTGTACTTGGAAGAGGTTAGCTTGTTCAGAATATGTACCTATTGAGGAAGCTGAATATTTCTTTCTTGATTCTTTCTTTCCCTCCATCCATTCGTTCCTTCAGCCATGCATCCATTTCTCCATCCAATACATTAAACACATTTCTGTGAAGCATCTGGTGTGGGCCAAGAGTTAAGTATTAAAGACACAAAACAGAATAACACACAACCAGAGTTTTAATGTATCAGGGGAGAAAAAGATACAAAGTTAAACTGGGAAAATGATGTAACCCAAAATGTTAGTAAAGTTTACTGGGAGAGTCAGTATGGACAGATGGGGAAGAACTCTGTCATAGAGTCATACAGATATGGACTTGATGCTAGCTCTGCCACTAACTAGCTGTGACCTTTGGCAAGTTCTTTAACTCTGGTGAGACTTGGTTTCCTCATCTGAAGATGAGATAATAGTGGTCTCTACTTCATGGAATTAGACTGAGAATTCATGAATGAAATGAGATAAACATGGAAAGCATTCAGCATGGTGCTCAACACTTGGTATTCCACGTTTCTATTATTAGAATTAGTGATAGTGCCTAGGAAAACCTTACAGAGGAGTTAAAAATTAGCCTTGGTCTTGAATCATAAGAAGGGCTTTGCTAGGTAGAAAAGGGGGGAAGAACATTGCAAGTGGAAGGAATAGCAGAAAAAGCCCAGAGTTATGGATGTGTGTGACATGCTAGGAGACAGAAGATGGCCAGTGTGGTCAGATGTGAGTTAAGGGTTGAGACTGGATGAATAGGGTAGACCGGTTGGAAAATTTGTATTCCACCATAAACTTCAGGCTGTATACAGTAAACAGTGAAAGGCAGCATGGTAGTACTCCAGAAACAAGGAGTTTGCATTTTGAAAGGAGGGAGAGAGAATAAGAAGCCATTTCTTAGTTGCCAGTTAAACTTCTAAGCTCCTAAACTTTAAGCCTACTTTCTTGTCCACCCTCAAAACATGAGTGATTCTCAGACACTTCCCAATGTAGAACAATGTATTTGGCAAGAGATACAGTAGACCCCCCCCCCCCTCCTCTCTTCTTCCTTCCTCTGCCACTGTGGACACAAGCATGGTCTTCTCTGGCAGAAATAGTGAGAAGGGCTTAGGATTGTCAGTTCTGGAGTTTATTGAACCATCATGGGTGAGGCTAATGGGATGATGCTTGAACAAGATGGTCAAGTTACTTCCAGTTCTCAGTCATTCCAAAATTTTAAGGATTTATCAACCACCTAAGTTCAAGTTGTGGGCCCAAGTCACACACAATTGGCAAGGAGCAGAGCCAGGATTTGAACCTCAGTATCTAGTTCTAGACTTTGTTCTTAGTCTTTTATGTTTTGTGGGTTTGGTTTTTTGTTTGTTTGTTTGTTTGTTTGTTTTGGGGGGGTGGGTTATACCTTATTCCGTTGCTATGCTATTATGCTCACTATCTTGCCCAGGACAATGATGACATTCCCTGCTTGTTGTCATCTGTACCATAAGGACCACAGTCGTTCTCAAGTTCAGACACAGAATTCAATTTGGGAGCAAGTGGCTTTTGTGGTCTGTTTAAAATTCTAGAACACAAAGTCCTCAGCTTCTCTTCAGGGCGACAGCTTGCTTTGGAAGGCATCATGGGTCTGAGCCCCATTCAGTGGATGCAGAGTGTTTATAACAACTTTTTCTCTGCACTGTGGGCTGGCCTCTAGGCAGGAGGCCCCTGGAGAGGAAATTCAGTAGCTTCATTGCTTCTCTTGCCACACTCAGGGTGGCCAGATTCCATTATTTTGCAGCACAGGTGAGGATGAGGGACAGAGAGAGAGAGAGAGAGAGAGAGAGATTATATGTCTCTAATTAAGTACATCAACTTCAAGCTAAGCTTCTTTTTCTCTTGGAAGTTTCAAGTGCAGAGGTGACATATCCTGTTTGAAACTGTGGATGGTATTTTTCAAATACTTTAAAACACCACTTATTATCAAAGGGCCAAAGCAATGTGTTTAAAGGTAATAGCACCTTATTGGCTTAGAGGCACCTCACTGGCTTTAAAATGCTCTCCTGGCATGGAGTGTAAATGCTATTGGCTCTGAACTCATTCCCGAATTATGCAAAGCTTTCGTCCCTTTTTTGAATGCCAAATGTTTGAGCCCCCACTTCTCAGTGTCTTGCTGAGAGGCCACACTGCCGGGAGACTATCAGGTGGCTGTAAAATCTGACAGCCCGAGTGAGGGAATCCAAATCTGGTTCTTATTGAGTAGCCAAGACGGCTGGGTAACTCCACAGCCAGCTGTAGATCACTTTTATGGACAGCGAGGGACACATCATTCCGGTAGCATCTGCACAGAGTGTCTTCCCGGACCATTCTAGGCTGAGGAAGGTGCAGGTGTGGCTGTGCATTTTTGTAACCCCCCTCACGTGTGAGCAAAGCCCACTGCTCCACACATCCTAGGCTTTTCTCACACCTCTTCTGTCGTGAACTCAGTACCTTGATCTTTGGGTTTCAAGAGTTGACTTCAAAGGTAATTTTCTGGTACCAAGCCCGTTGCTCTCCTCCTAATGCTGAATTCACTTCATTATCCAAGTTCTTTAGTCTCTGACTTACAGTAAATAATTGTCCACAGCTGTTGTGAGTTGGTTTATCCTTCAATAAGGGTCAGGATGGCTGACTAGACATCAGAGGAAAAACTTCTATAATTTGGTGTTTAGACTAACTTACATCTATGTTTATCTCTTTTGTGTTTGTTGTAACTAAATAGGCAAGTGTGGGTTGTGGTTTAAGCATGACCAGGCAACCTGGATGTCATGGTTTTCTTTCTCATTCTTTAATTCTGATGCATGTGGAATTCTCTCCTTCCTCCCGTGCCTCAGTTTCCCCAGCAGTCACACAGAAGTGCTCAACAGTTCCTCTCATAGACTGCCTGGAGGAGTTCATGGGGGTCTGCTTGCCCATTACCTGTGAAACCAAATACCGGAAACCAGCTCTGTCTACAAGACTAGGGGAGGGCCAACCCATCTCTATTGCTAGACGGGACTCACCTGAAGCTGAAACACTTAACAAACTCAGGTGTGCTATCGCTTGCAATGAAGAGAGAAACCTTCATTGAAACCTTTACCTTCAATGCTAAAAGGCATGTGAAACCTTTACCTTCAATGCTAAAAGGCAAAAGGCAAAAAGACCCGGTGTCCCAGCAGGAAGTGGGATCCATTGGTGCATTTCCATTTATGGAAGGGGGGGGGGGTTGCGGGAGAAGAAAGAAGGATTCTGCCACGTACATTTCCAGATGGGATTTCTGGGCTTGGCTCGTGGTGGGGCCCACACAAGCTCTCCAGCTGTGTCCTGGGATCTCTAGGGGGAGGCCTAACGGCAGGATGAGGCAGGAGGCGTCCTCCCAGGGATAAAAATTTATTAGGTTAAAACCTAATGCAAACACAATTTTCTCTGAAAACACCAACACAAGGAGCAAAAGGATAAGCAAAGATGATTCCAAAGAAAATGTAGCCCATTGAGATTAATGGCTAGGGAGGAAAGGAGGGAGACCATAGCAAACTGTAGGCCAGGAACAGAGACCAAGGAACATCTGAAGCTTTCTACAAAGGAAGCTCATGACCCCCCATTGAAGCCACTATCATCTGTTGCCTAGAATACTTCAGAGGCTGCCCTGCCCTCCCTCTCTGCCTTGTTGAATGAGCCACGCCCACGATCAGCCTAATCTGGGTACAGAGTAGGAGCCTGGTGCAAAGTAAAGCCTTTTGGGGTCAGACAGACCTGCAGCTGTAAGTTATTTAGCCTTATTGGGCCTCAACTTTCTCACCTATGCAATGAAGTTAATAAATGCGCCTTGTAGGGCTCTCATGAAGCTGAAGTAACATCGTGCTTGTGAGGTCCTTATACTCTATGTGGCACATCAGAGTCTCTCTGTAAATGATAATTATTACTATTCCCAGCGCCGTTACCTCAGTCAGACCACTTTGTCGCTCACAGCTCCTTGGTGACCCTCCATGGCCCATGGCATGAAGGCTGAGCTCCCTTTTATAAACCCTGGCTCCGGCTTGCTTTCTAGACCAGTGCCGTGCAGCCGAACTCTCTGCAATCATGGAAATGTTCTCTGTGTTGTGCTGTGTGGTAGCTGTTGGCTACATGTAGCCAACAAGCAGTTGAAAAGTGGGTAGAGAAACAGAATGCTAAATTTAATTTTAATTCATTTAAATTTACCTAGCCACATGTGGCTAGCAGCTCCTATATTAGATAGTGCAAGTCTTAGACATTTGCATTTCCCCCAAAAGGCATCCACTCTAGCCAAATGGATTTTTCACTCCTTGCTGTTATGCCTGCGTGATGCTGCAAACAGCTCTGTGGTTTGTGCCTTGCCCCAAAGCGCCCAGCTGAGGGGGGAAGTAGGACCCGACATCGAGCCAGTGCCTGGCTCATCATCCTGCGTGTCCTGGGATGGGGCTGCATCAGCAGGGAGGATGGGCTGTCATCTTCTAATTCACACAGTCAGCAGGGAAGCTCCATTCAAAGGCTTCTTTATGCCAGCAGTGTTGCTATGCACCTTTTCTCTCTGGCCAAAGCCATTTCGCCTTTTTTTTTTTAAGTTTATTTATTTTGAGAGAGAGAGGGAGAGAGAACCCCAAGCAGGCTCCGT
The DNA here is from genome assembly GCF_016509475.1 of Prionailurus bengalensis. NCBI lineage: Eukaryota > Metazoa > Chordata > Mammalia > Carnivora > Felidae > Prionailurus > Prionailurus bengalensis. The sequence continues at coordinate 23,629,826 of NC_057348.1, forward strand.
GCTATCAGTGCAGAGCCTGACGTGGGGCTCGATCTCACAAATCATGAGATCGTGACCTGAGCTGAAATCAAGAGTTGGATGCTCAACCGACTGAGCAACACGGGACTAGCCCAAACTCCTTGCACTCATTAAGCTTCTCGCCCTCCGAACTCTCTAAGCTTTCTTTCATCTGTGAGGCATGGTGGAGGTCATGGTTAAGAATTCAGTATCTGAAGCAAGCCATGCGCCTAGCTGGAATCCCAGCTCTGTCATCTACTTGGCATATGACTTCGAGCACATTATTTTCTCTCTAAGCCTCTGTATATTCAGCTATACAATGGGACAGCAATAGCACCTCTCTCATAGGGTGGTTTCAAGGAGTAAATGATGATGTGGTTAGGTTTGTCGCATGGTGTCTGACTCAAAGTGAGTGTGAATTGTACTTTTATATACTCGCTCTTTTAATAAATATTTATTGAGCAACTGTACATGCTCAACACTGTGTCAAACTCTGGAGATTCAATGGTGAGTAAATGCAGATAAAACCCCTGTCCACCTGGAGGCGTGCGTAGGATATAGGTGATGTTTCAAATGATAACACAAACAACCATAGCACTGCAACCGGGCGAATGTGAAGGAAAGATTCCTGGTGCAATGAGAGCCTGTGGCAGGTTTGTTTGTCCTACTCAGCCAAGTCAGAAAAGACTTTCGAAGAACAAGATGCTTGAGCCAAGATTGGAACGAGGAGAGTAGATGTTGACTAGCTGAGAGGAGGGGGAAGTGTGTTCCAGGCTCAGGGAACAGCATACATGAAGGCCTTTGCTGGGTGGGACTGGGAAGCCCCCAGAGGGACAGAAACATAGGATAAAACATAGGATAAGGCACGGTTTGAGACTGGGCTGCAGAGGCTGGACAGGCATTTTTGTAGCCCGCACAGCAGGAATTGCAGAGAAATGCCATGGTCTATTTTGCTTCTCTACAAAGATCTCACCGATTTCAGTGTGGAGAACGGATCAGGTCACACATGGCGTAGAGTCAGGTAGACGTAAAAACCCTGCAGCCCTATAAGCAAAGGATGGCGATGAGGAAAGAGACAAAAATGTGTTTGAATTCAAGCTACTTTGTTTTCCTTTCATCCAGGAATTCATGACATACGGTCTTTTGATGATTAACACAGTCTTGTATTTCTATTTACTCAGGTCTTCCAACACTGTCTATGCCCTGTCACTCCAATGGGAAGATAAACTCTTTGTAACCAAGAGTCATTTTATATTTGTGTGTGTGTAACTTGAATGGCACCCTGCTTATAGTAACTTCAAAAGGAATATTTGCTAAGGTGTTTTCTAAGTTTCATTGACTAGTAAGAGGGACAATTGTATGAATGGCTGATAACATGGGAGGGTTGTGGGGTATGTGAGGATAGAAATTTCTTTCTCCGTGCTGCCAGAAGAACCGAGCAAAACTAGCAAGGGAGAGAAAAATACTCAATTCTTCCAACTAGACAAGGAGGACTTCTTTTCCAGACGGGTAAGGCTTCCCTGAAGGACCTGAGTGAAATCAGCATAACAATACTTCTCCCTCCCCGTGGTACTTGCCATAAAGTTCTAAAAGTGATCTTCACATTTACATGTGCTGTACGCGCAAAGGGTGATGTTATTACTTATTTAAAGCACACAAAATAACCAAGCTCGTTCTTCTTTTCTTTCTTATTCTCTTCTCACGTTCAAGCTTTTACTTTAGTTTTTTTGTTTTATTTTGATTTTTGTTTTGTTTTGTTTTCAGGGGAAAACAGCAGAAACCCCAACGCAAGTTGACTTAAATCAGAAAGAAATCACTCTTTCAAATAACAAGTGGTCCAGAATCTGGGTGTTCTCCAGGAAGGTTCAGGAGCTCAACTACTTATCAAGGAAGAGGCTCTGTCCCACTCTGTTTTGTACGGCACCAGCCTCAAACCAAAGCTAGTTCCCTTCAAAGTCAGAGGGTCAGTAGGGCAGCCCAGGCAGAGTCTTGTTTACATGGGAGAGAAAACTCTAGAGCAGCAAACACAGTAACCGGCTTCCTTGCCCATCCCCTTCAGAAGGAACGGAAAACTTTTCCCCATGCCACAACTTCAACTCATCTCCTTCAGTCTGATTGGGCTAAGAAGGTCACATGTCTATTCCCAGACCAATCACAAGCTCCATGAAAAAAAAATGCCATGCTCTGATTGGCTTAGAGTAAGTTAAGATTTACCCCTGGAGCTGGGGATAGAGAGGTTTTCTGAACCAAAATTGGGTGTGCATTGACAAATAGGAAAGGGAGAAAGGCGTTGGAAAGGCAACCAAGTATGCTTTCCTAGTATAAGCTGCTTCCTAGGAAAATGAGAAGATTTTGTAAGTCAAGCTCCACTTCATTCATCTCTTCCTTCGTGCACTCACTCCACGAATATTTATTGGGTGCTTACTCTGCACTGAACTCTAGGTAAGCTTATTTAGAGGCACCTCAAGAATTTTTCGAATACCTCTGCAGGTATTTTTCATTCACTTGCCAACATATGGAGGCAAGTAGCCATATCAAGAGACAGACGTAGTCACGTGGCACATTTTTAAAAACCCATGCTCCTAACATTCTGTTCGCACATTCAGATCTTCATAAATCTGGATTCCAAGGGGACCAGGTCACGATATCATTTTGGGCCATTGTCAATGAGGATTTACGATGGTTGTTTGCATGACCCAACCATATGCTGTGGCTGGGGAAATATTCTGGTTAGCCTGTTTGACGTATGTATTGATGACAAAGAAAGTTACACCACACCACACCACACCATACCACACGAAGAGAGCAACATGAAAACCTTCCCCAAGTTATCAGTGTACTGCCTGTAGAATAATGACCTTCTTGGTAAAATCAAGAGATGATTAAAAATAATTAATGGGTATTTCTTGAAAAGGATATAACAATTGGAGGATCTGGAAGCCAGCTGTCCTAACATTTCTTATGAAGAAGGTTGCATATTACTGGTTCTGTGAAAACGTGTGCCTTTAGCCCTTCAGCAAAAGGCCAGGAGAGACAGAGCTGACCCAGGGATAATGCTGGTTTTTTGTTCTTATATCCTTTCAGCACAGAGCCCAAGACTTGGGAAATGAATTTTTTCTGACCTGACTTGGTCTTTTCCTGTGTGTGACCTGAGAAATCTGAGTGTCTTAACTGGAGATCTGAGAGAATGGAACCCCTTATTCACACGCCAACCACCCAGTTTCCGGAATGAAACTAGAGAAAGAAGGAAGAAAACTCCATTGTGCCTTGCTTTCCTCATGTGTCAAATAGAGATAATACTATCTGGACCATGGAGGTGGATATGAAAATCAAACAAAATACTATGTATGTAAATACCAGCAAGGGCAAGGAGAGGGGGTGGCCACAAACAGCAGCACGAGGGGAATTTGTTGGAGGTGGAACTGTTCTGTGGTGGTAGTTACATAGCTGTATGCATCTGTGAAAAGTCATAGCTCTGGTCACTAAAAGGAATAGATTTTAATTTGTATAAAGAAAAAGTAAACAAAATGCCCAGACACAATTTTTAATTAATAAATCCCTAAGTGCCAAGCTAGACATTTATAATAATAATAAAAACACGCAGTCCCTAGTTTCAAGGAGGTAATGGTTTTGAGGGACAGACATGTAAAATGTGAGCCTCCTTATCTACTTCCATGGAAGGTCTCCACACACACGAGGCTCTCTGATTCTCAGATTTGCCATGCTCCTGTCCCCTCTGCACATGCCGTACCCCACTGTCCAGAACAACCTTCTCTCCTCACTCCTGCTGTTGGTTAGTTCCTCTGCACCTTGTGGATCTTGGTTTAGTCACCTCCTCCAGAAAGCATTCCTGGAAGACCTATTTCACGGGTTTAGGGGTGTGCTCCCTCACAGTACTCCTCAGCACCTCCCACCTGTCACTCTGCTTACCTGGTGCTTCCGTGAGCTGTGAGTTGGTGAGGGTGGGGATCCTGAGTCCAGTTTGCTCTTGTCACCCCAGAACCCTTCATGTTAAGTGTACCTGGCAGGTGGGCGGATGATGGACAGATGGTAAGTGAAGGATACTTGGGCCCACTGTGACATCTCAACTCAGTCACAGTTCTTTACCTTGATCAGTAACAGGAGCCAACATGAACAAGCCTCAGCAAAGTAGAAAATTTACTCACAGGGTATTGGAAGAGACCTGAAGCTCAAAAGTCACTGGGTTATATGGGAAACTAGAACAAGCCTCTGCATAGCTGTTGGAAATGCAGACAAAATTTTCTCTCCATCCCTATTTTTTTCTGCAGTTCAACCTCATGTTCATTTCTGCTCAACTTCATTCTCTCTGTTCCTCCCATATGCACATGTTGGAAGAAGGTCACCCAACAACAGGTTGCCCTTTTCCTTAAAAGGAAACAGTTCAGACTAATGGGCTGTCTGTAAATCCCAATGCCAAAATCCTGGAAGGATCTGATTACTTCAGTTTGGGCCAGATCTCTACCTGTATGTACCTCAGTCAACTCTGATCACAGTGCAGACTCCCATCGCACAAATATGGCTGCCAAGGTCGACCCAGTTCTTAAAAAGAGTATTGTTTCTGGGTTGGGCAGACACTTCAATCAGTGATGACGACTATAGCAGAGAGACTCTAGGAGACCCCTGTGGCCTTTATCTCCTGGTATTCATGACTTTGAGTGTGAGCAGGGCCTGTGACATGCTTTTAACCAATATAACATGACAAAGGTGATGGGAAGTATGTGATCATACGTATATGATTGCATGTGTATAAGATTGTAGCATTCATCTTGCTTCAGTCTTTCCATCCTTAATTGCTCTAAGGGAGCAGGTTGTTCGTGTTGGGAGACCCTACATGTCAAGGACCCAAGGGTGACTTCTGGCCAACAACTATCAAGAAATTTAAGTTCTCAGTCCTACAAGGACCACAAGAAACAATTTTGTCAATAATCCGAGTGAGCTAGGAGAAAGACTCTTCCCCAGTCAAGCCTCAGACGATATCATGGTCCCAACCAATATGTTGATTGCAACATTTTGAGATCTTAAGCAGAGGACACAGCTAAGCCATGCCTGGAATTCTGATCCACAGAAATTGTGAAATAATAAATATGTGCTGTATTGAACTTCTAAGTTTGTGCTGATACTGTTATACAGCAATAGAAAACTAATAAAACTGTACAATATTTTCCAATTAAAAATACACTCAAAGCTCCACAGGTTCTTAGTAAAAACTTGTAAGGTAACCTCCAAATTAAGGCCACACTCTTTCAGGTGGCCCAAGAATGGTGCAGTAGGCCACACCTGATAGTGGAAGGGATGCCGGGGCCTTACACAGGAGCCCCCACCATGATGCTGACGTGTGCTGTTGGGAAACTTCTCTCAGGAGATAGAGTGCTGAGCTCAGGTTGGGGTGGGAGGTTGAGCTATCACGTGAAAGATGCCAACCTCTGGAGTTAAAAATGGTAGGGCACCCAGAGGCAGCAGGAAGGTGGACCAGGGAGGAGCATGAGAATGGAGGGGAAGAGCAAGGCAGACTGAAGGCTTCTGGGTTGGAGCTGTGTCTGCAATGTAGATTTCCTCTGTCCAAAGTAATCCAAGTAAGTGTCAAATTACTGATTTGTGATGTCGCTAAGCTGGTGGGGGAAGAGGGTTATATGTTTCACATGCCTACTTCAGGGTAAGGACCCTTATGTCTTACCTCCAACTTTAGCCACCACAGGTGGCTAGTGTGCCCGTCAGGGAAGACAGCAGGGAGCAGCTATAATGCTGGAAATATCCACATGATTGTCTCAGACTGTACAGATAAAAATTACCTGTGATGCTTGTTCAAAATCCATAGTCCCAGACCTCTCCCCCCTGTAATTCCTACTTGGGGAGATCTAGGCGGAACTCAGGAAGCAACACTTTCAACAGGCCGTCACGGGACTTGTATCATCAGGGTAGCTTGGGAAAACTCACGCACTCATGTTTGTGGAGTCTGTCCAGAATAATGTCAATACTTCTTACCATATATTGGAGATGACACTGTGGTCCAAGATTGGAAAATGATGCCCATCTGAGACCCTTCTCCTGAGTAGTGCATGGAAGGCTCGAATACCCACAGCAAAGGATCCATTGATGAGCTTCCCAAATGGACTGAGTCAGGAGCCTGCTCCAGCCATCCTCGCCATCCACCTGCACACCCAAGGAACCCTTGAGGAGCCATTCTCCCACAAAGACTCTGGAAAATCAAAACTGTGCAGCCAAACCAGTGCTCCAGACAGAATGTGCCTGAACCTCCATGGTGTGGATGAGGCAGCCCAAAGCGCTTCACCCCTCCTCCCCAATTTGTCCTTGTTCCCTCTGGACCAGGCAGCCCAGTCAGGCTGGCTCCTGTCTCTGCTTGAGTCTCTCCCTCTTCCTTGTCAGCCTTCTCTCCTCCCTGTTAAAACGCCATCCTTAACAAGCTCATCTGCACACAGGGAGCCAGCTTGCTTCCATTCCAAGTGACACTTCCATCAGAAAGGGCTGTCGGGGCGCCTGGGCGGCTCAGTTGGTAAAGTGTTTCACTACTGATTTCGGCTCAGGTCATGATCTCACAGTTCATGAGTTTGAGCCCGGCGTCGGGCTCCACACTAACAGTGCAGAGCCTGCTTGGGATTCTCTGTCTCTCTCTCTCTCTGCCCCTCCCCTGCTCGCTCGCTCTTCCCCCCCCCCTCAAAATAAATAAATAAACATAAAAAAAAGAAAGGGCTGTCTGCTCAGTGCTAACAGAAGCAGCCTCTCCGCTCCTTGGTGTACATATAGAATAACGATGAGCAAGGGAGTGAGCCTGCTGTCATTTTGTAGGGCAGTGGGGAAGAAGCCTGGGTTGTGGGGAAAACTCGTTTCGCTTCTGAACTCTTGCCTCCCTGGCTTTGCCCCCTCCTTCTCTGGCCGGTCTTGCCAGCTGCTGACTGTGGTCCCCTGAGACCAAGCCCTCCCTGAGACACCGTTTGCTACAGGGCCTGACCAAGGATAGGAGGAATTGACAGCCCCTGCTGAACCCAGCGGTCCTCGCACACTTCCCGGCCAATGGGAGGGGCTCCAGACCCTACTGAGTCACATGACTACTTGGTCTCCAAGGAGCAAGGTTGCACAAACACAATTAATGAGCCAACGGTAATAAAAAGGATTGGAGCTCCTTTACTCCTGTATTTTGAAAACAAGAAAGAAGATGCTTGTTCTTGCAATACTGACTGCAGTCCCATTTCCTGTATTCCACCTTCCCCCAGACCCTGCAGCTGTACTGGAACTGCCCCAGCCCCAACAGACACACACACACACACAAACGCGCGCGCGTGTGCACTCACAACACCCGCGTGCACATGGGCACACTGTATCCATCCAGATGCACACGTGCACACAGCCCTGCAATGTTCTGAGAATGGCAGCTGTCTTTCCTTCTCCTCTCCCTACACTGAGTATATTATGGAGACTGTCTCAGCCTCTCCCACCCTCTAAGCCACCCTGTCCTTTTACAGACAGTACTGAGGGGAAGAAACAGAGGTCTCCCCCACAGGATTCTCCCTCTGGGCTGGGGAAGAAGATGGGCTTCTAAACACTCCCCAGTTCATTTGTGTCATTACATGAGCCATTATCATAGGCAGATGAGAAGTCGTGTATGATCAGCTGCTTAAAGACAGAACTTTCCGATCAATACATGAAGATAGGAAAACTGAAACTCTTCCTCTTTCCCCTAGCATGAATCCTGTGGTCCCCACCTCTCCAGCATCTAAATCATGCAGCACAAAATCTCCCAGAAGAAAATAATGTATTGGGTAGTTATTATGTACAGGCAGGTAATTTACACATCTTAATTAACCCTTGCTCCTATCCCCATCATTGAAGAGTATGAGCTCTAACATGCTAATAATGGCATGTGTGCACACATCTAGTCCTCGCCAAGCACTGTTGTGAGTTTTTAACATGCATTAACTCATTAAATCTTCCCAACAATGCCATGCAGCAGCTCCCATTATTGTTCCTAGTTTGTCCATGGGGAACGTGGGACACAGAGAAAGAGTTCTGTTCAGCACCGCAGCAAGGGAGCAGAGCCTGTGGGAAACCTGAAGCCGACCCAGTCCTGACCTATGTTCGCCTGTCTCCCCTGGTGTTCTAGGTCAGAGGACATTCTCTGGACCTGAGCGACTTCATCTTGGGGTTGACCGTGTATTTTCTAGCTCTAGGAGCCACTTGACCCATTCAGATTTTGGTAAATAGCAACTTCAAACTTAAAACTTTGTTTGAATTGAGGATTGAGATAATAAGTCTTTCTAGATCAATGCCTTGCCTTATATTTAACCCTTCATGAATATAGTTGTCATTATTGATATTAGCACCATTTTGTTGGTGAGAAAACAGAGGACCGCAGAGGCTAGGTCACTCGCTCAAGGTCACACAGCTCATCATTGGTCAATACAAGGTGGAAATCTAGGTTGGCTTCTCATATTTGGATCCTTTTATCCGGAACACCTTGCCACTACATTTTCATCGAGATCCAGAGTGTGGAAGTCCAGCAAATTGTTTTGACAGTTCTTTTCTAAGCGAGCATCAGTCCTGTATAAAGCCAGCTGTCAATGGCACTGGACACTGTGGCCTGCATGCTCCCAAATCTGCAGTTCATCAACAGAATGAAATCTAAATGTCAGATCACATCCTGTCTGATATTTGTCCTTCCCTAAACACACATAAAACTAAAATATTTGTAGACGGTTTTGCTATTTTCCAAAGCCTTTTCCGGACTCTTTATTCTATGCGCCTTTCAAAGTCCTGCACTCTTTGCTCCCTGTCAAGAGTGCCCTGGCTTGGGCTATGGTTCAACGTATAGGGTCTCCAGTCCACCTTTGCCAGACAGCGTCCCTCAGGATCCCTTCCGCCTCTACAAGGCTTGAAAATCAAGTTTGGAAAACTAAGGCTCAGAGGAGTACGGACAATTCATAAAGCGAGTGGTTGGTGTGAGCAAAGGTATATCCAGGTTGCTACTTGAGGGAGGTAAACTGAGCGAGCCCAAGTTAAGGGAGGCCCTATTTTGCATTTTGGAGAGTAGATACATCTAACTTTTACCTCTCAACCCCTGTAAGTGACAAATCTTAAATTCTCAGCTGCATCAAGAATATGTTGGGGCACCCTGGTGGCTCAGTTGGTTAAGCATCTGACGCCTGACTTCGGCTCAAGTTATGATCTCATGGTTCCGTTCGTGGATTCAAGCCTCACATCGGGCTCGCTGCTGTCAGTGCAGAGCCTGCTTTGGATCTTTTGTCCCCCTCTCTCTTTCCTCCTCCCCAGCTCATGCTCTCTCTCTCTCTCAAAAATAAATAAGCATTAAAAAAAAAAAATTCTCACTCCCCCTCCCCTTTGCCCCTCCCCCACTCATGCTCTTTCTCTCTGTCTCTCAAAACAAATATGCTTTATAAATAATAAATTCAGAGTAACATAGTAAGAAAGATGCTAAGAATCAATCTGGCATCTGTATATCATTCACTTTTTTAATGTCGAAAGAATTGTCATATTTTGAAACAAATATATTAAACATGATTTTATGAAAGCTTTCTGGTTTGGAGAATTGTCTTCCCATTAAGTAAAATTTCAGTGTTATTCTATTTGTATGTAACTAATTTGCAAATACCATTTGCTCATCAATTAAAATGAAAATTACTATTGTTAGTAAATCAGACTGATTGATTTTTTTTTATAATATTTTTTTTTCAATGTTTATTTATTTTTGGGACAGAGAGAGAGACAGAGCATGAACGGGGGAGGGGCAGAGAGAGAGGGAGACACAGAATCGGAAACAGGCTCCAGGCTCTGAGCCATCAGCCCAGAGCCTGACGCGGGGCTCGAACTCCCGGACCGCGAGATCGTGACCTGGCTGAAGTCGGACGCTTAACCGACTGCGCCACCCAGGCACCCCAGACTGATTGATTTTGATAAGACATACTAGATATGAATAGTCTGAGAGCTGGGAAAATCTATATAACTTCTGCAGTCAGAAATAAGGACCTACTGGGGCACCTAGGTGGCTCAGTCAGTCAAGTGTCTGACTTCCACTGAGGTTATGATCTCACAGCTCGTGGGTTCCAGGCCCCGCGTCGGGCTCTGTGCTGACAGCTCAGAGCCTGGAGCCTGCTTCGGACTCTGTGTCTCCCTCTCTGTCCGCCCCCCGCCCCCCACGTGTGCTCATTCTCTCTCTCTCTCTCTCTCAAAATTAAAACATTTTTTTTTAATTAAAAAAAAAACTGCCTTCATTTTCTCAGGGAGAAAACTTCCTCCTTAATTCCAAAGATCATTCTTTTGAAGCTCGGTGTTTGTTGGAGACCGGAGAAGGATTTGTGAAAGCTCCTCCCAGCTTGTTCCTGTGGTCCAAGCACCCGTCTGTCTGCCGGGATCCAGGGACACTGGAGTCATAACTGAACATACTGCCTACTGCTCACAGGCTGCCCACTGCTTTGTGGGGGTTTCATCCTACTGTTACATTTATGCCTCACCTGGAGTCCGACACTCATCCTATTTCCAATTCCTAGCAAGCCAACGTAGCACGCTGAACACACCCACGAGTTTTCATTTTTGACAGTTCTTAGAAAGCCAAGCCCAGTATTCTGAGAAGTGTGAGCACCTGAATGAAGGGAAGCCTCAGATGGAGGGGTGGGAGCTCCCCTCAAGATCCCTAAAACCGTGGCAACTCCTGGCTGCCTCCCCCATGAGGCAGGTCTCAGAACCAAGCAAACATCCGCCCTGCCTCTCCTCTCAGGACATTCCGCCTCTTCACGGGTGTTTCCACAAACTCGCTGCCTACTTTCCTCTATGGGTTGGTAAACCAAGCAAGCCTTTATTCCGAGAACATAAGAAGACTCTTCCTTACTACAGCCATGGAGAAAACCCAAGATATGGAAAGCACGCAGAGGAAGCAACAGAAAGACAGAGTCTGGGGCAACATAGACTTTTGGGGGGGTTTGTACAAGGTTTCAGTTGGGTGTTCCTTTTTTTCTGAGACTTAATTTTCCATCCTGGGTAATTGTTTACAGGTAGAGGATAAATCCTGATGACCTCCCGAGGTTCCTTTCAGCTTCTGTGTCTTTGAGCCTGGAGTTTATTTTGTTCTTAAGTAAAACTGCTTTTTTTCTCTACCATTAAATGTATGGGATGGCAGACGAGTTAATGGTCCTGGGTTTAGTACCTCTCTACCCCTTTTAAGAAATACCCTGCATTTCCCTCAAGGGCAGGGAGGATACCTTGTTTCTCTCCAGATTGCCACAAAGCAAGGGTTGGACATTGTCTGACCTGATTCGAAATGGCATATTTGGATCACTTGATAATTAACTTCCTTAAAAACTCGAGATTCCCAAAAAGGGCTAAGAATTTGGTCTTCAAGACAGAAGAATATTTTTAAATGATATAGATCTATGTGTCCTGACACAGATCTCTAAGATACAATCTTGAGGACAAGAAAGTGTGAAACAATATTTACAATATGATTCCACTTGTGTTGTTTAAAAGAGAAAACAACCCCAAACAATTGGTTTCCATAGGTATATATATTTCTGGATGCAAACGCATAGAAAAACCGCCACCACAGAGAGGCCACATAATACGACAGCGGTGTCACCTCAGGGAGAAAAGAAAATAGAGGGAAGGGACCTACCATTATCTGACGTGTTTGTAGTTTTAACAACCCAACTTTATTATTCAATACTTGTGTTCTTAAATATAAACAAATAAGTGGAAGATCAAACGTCAAGGGAATTCAGAAAGAGGAAACAAGTAGATAGATCAAAGTTGCACAGCTCACAAAAGCAAGGGGGAAGCTCTCAAAATGCCGCTCAAAACAAGATCTTAGGGGCACCTGGGTGGCTCAGTTGGTTGAGCAGCTGGCTTCCGCTCAAGTCATGATCTTAAGGTTCGTGGGTTTGAGCCCTGAGTTGGGCTCTGCGCTGACAGCTAGGAGCCTGGAGCCTGCTTCAGATTCTGTGTCTCCCTCTCTCTCTGCTCCCCCCACCCCCCCACTCACACTTTGTCTCTCTCTCTCCAAAATAAATTAAAACACTAAAAAAAAAAAAGAACGATTGAGCAATGGGGGAAGGGTAATGTTGGGGGCACTTTCAGATGCTGTGTGCTATTCAAATGTACTCTGGAGGGATGATGTAAGTTAGAAGTCACCCAATTTGTACCAAATTAGGAAGCAGTGCTATTCAGAAGAGATATCGATTTTAACTTATTGTTGTTGAGATACAGAGAGAGACAGCATGTGCGGGGAAGGGGCAGAGAGAGAGGGAGACACAGAATCCGAAGTAGGCTCCAGGTTCTGAGCTGTCAGCACAGAGCCTGATGCAAGGCTCGAACCCACGAAACCGTGAGATCATGACCTAAGCCGGGGTTGGACGTTTAACCGACTAAGCCACTCAGGTGCCCATCCCCCCCTTTTTAAACTTTTTTTAAATTGATTTTAAAAACAAATCTTAAAGGAACATGTTTTAACATGGAAGTCAATAAATAGATACATATTTACATTGAAAATGACGTATTATTTTTATAAATTTCCCTTTTGGGATGAATTGATAGGTGGAAGAGATTTTGTTTATAAAAGGAAAATTCAATTTTAGTCTTTAAAATATTTTGATATTAGTGGTTTTGTGGGTATTTATAAATTATCTAAGGGTTTTGATGAAAGTCTCCTCACATGAATGTTTAACAAAATATTTACAAGGAAAAATTTCATCTCGGTTGAAAATGGAATTTTTCCACTGAGACTAGCAGTATCTCTTTTTCTTTGTTATTAGTTTGCTTAATGTATACAATTTTATTTTATGGCAAAGCATTTCAGGGTCACTGCAGACAATCAGAAGTTACAGAAAGTAAAAAGGAAAAAAATTAAAATTCTCATAACTTAACCAGCAATATCATCCTTGGATTGTCTTTGCCAATCTTCTTATGCATATAGATATCTGTATTACAAAAAGAAAGATGCTATTTTGCAAAAACATTTTTAACTTAATATATTGAAAGATTTTTCATGCTAATAAATCATTACGTATTTTAAAACCTGGGGACAAAAATGCCATCTATCAAAGTACTCTGGTCAAGAATTCACTCAATAGGGGTCCCCGGGGGGCTCAGTCGGTTAAGTGTCCAACTTCGGCTCAGGTCATGATCTCACAGTTCATGGGTTTGAGCCCCACACTGAGCTCTCTGCTGTCAGCACAGAGCCTGCTCTGGATCCTCTGTCCCCTTCTCTTTGCCCCTCCCCTGCTAGTGCTCTCTCTCAAAAATAAATAAGCATTCAAAAGAAAAAAAAAACAATAAAAACCATTGATTTTTTTTGAGCAATCACATAACTTTTGAATGTCCCTGTATAAAGCATTCTCAAAATCTGGTGAGGGAGGAGAAGCCAGCATGGTTAAAATCCAACCTCATGGGTGGTTCAGGGAAGTCTCAATGTGTCCAGGGCTTCCCAAACTCACACTCAGCTGCTTGGGTCAGGGAGGCAGGGCCTGCCCCCAGGGCTCCGATTATAACCCCCCCCCCCCCCGCCCGCCCCACCTGCTGGACCCCAGCCTCCCACAGCCTCCTCCCTTGTACAAATGGGACCTCTTCTGAATCATTCGGCACCCAGTATCTCTCACCAGGACCCTCTCACCTTGTATCTTATTTTTTCTCGAACGACTTTTTCCCGCTGCTCAGTATTTCATATTTGGAAAGGCTTATGTGCTTCTCTGTCTTTGTGACGATAGCCACACCATGTTGGTGTCCATCTGTAGCCCAGCACCAAGCACGGCACCCAGAATATCTAAGTGCTCAACAAAGGCTTGCCAGGTGAACATCACACCATGGTCTCCCTGTCTTGAGGAGGCAGTGTAGACGTTTGTGGAGACTAAAATGGGCTCGGGCGACCATGCACATCTCATTAGGTTCAACAGACTCCATTTCTTCCTCCCGACTGAATCAGTGCACTGGCTGGATTATATTAAATTCCTAACTTCAAACTCTGGGATAAATCAGCAAAAGAAGATTATAAAAAGCAGAAAAAACAACCATTGTTTTAGCTAAAAAAAAATTAAGTAAAAGCCAATTGAATTCCAAAAAAAAAAAAGTTCAGTGAAGGGGAAGAATCAATCAATAGTTTCATATTACCTGAATAATCAGATGGTGGCATTTTGGTCATTTCTCAACCAGCCATGTCTAAGGGTGTTGTAGAAAATATTGGGGTACATCTCTGCAGTCTGTTTTAATATTAATTTTTTTCCCTGTTTTATGAAGAGAACCGATAGGAAGGCCCCCTAGTGGCCAGTTGCACAATTTGGGATGTGAGTCAGCACATCCCAAATGCTTGGCTAAAAACAGTCCTACACATGGATGCTTTTCTATTTAAGCACTATTAGAAACACTTAAAAAAACTCAGCTTTTCTCACAAATGGCTAAATGCTCTACACGTAAAATATGTATTCTTTTAAGAATTGTTTGTCTTTTCCATTTACAAGCATAAGAACTATACAAAGCTAAGGGAGAACAAAACCATATTTCTGTCTATGTCATGGCTATTAGTCTAGTCAAAGATTTTGCTTTTCCCTAACTTTCCCCCAGAAACATTCACCTAAAGAAACCGCCCTTATCTATTACGGAACAATACACACTGGAATACCTTTATTATCACTTTTTCTCCAACTTAAGTTTGCCTCAGTAGAACAGTAGCATACTTTCAAGTTGATGTACTTGGAAGTGATTTAATTTTGAAGTTTTAGTTTCTTTAAAAGAAGGTTCGACTTCATTTTCAAAATTATTAATACACTACTTAAGTAGTGTCAGGGTGAATGTGGTATCACCAAGAATTATATTTGAGAAAAGTTCTATCTCAAATCTCAAAAACAAAGCAATAACTCAATTTATATTTTTTGGAAAATAGGACCTTTTCACTTTGAAAAAAAAGATGTCGAATTATACACATTTAACATATCTTTCACTAATATTTATCCTTCTAAAACCCAATCTCTTAATAAAATGCCATATCTGGAGCCCTTTGCATGATGGTAGAATAAAGTATTGCATTTCTGCATTAGATGGAAATGTTTAGATCATCCTTTTAAAGGAAGCAGTAAAAGGGGCGCCTGAGTGGCTCAGTCTGTTGAGCATCTGACTCATGACTCATCAAGTCATGATCTCTGACTCATGACTCATCAAGTCATGATCTCAGGGTCGTGGGATCGAGCCCCATGTTGGGCTCTGTGCTGAGCGTGAAGCCTGCTTAAGATTTTCTCTCCCTCTTTCTCTCTCTCTTTCTCTTTCTCTTCCCCTCCCCGATGCCCCTCCCCCACTCTCTGGCACTCCAGCATGCAGGCATGTGCACGCATTCACTCTCTGTCTCTCAAAATAAAAAAATATACATCCATATAAAGGAAGCGGTAAAAACAAAACACCCAACCCTCAGTTGACTCTACCTTTGTATAACGGAACTCTTCTGAGATTCACATTTCATCTACATCCCAATCCAAGTCCTCGGTGTTTTAGTAAAGGTAAGTGCAAATGAAAGTCAGTGATGACAAAAAAGTGGCTGATGGGGCGCCTGGGTGGCGCAGTCAGTTAAGCGTCCGACTTCAGCCAGGTCACGATCTCGCGGTCCGTGAGTTTGAGCCCCGAGTCGGGCTCTGGGCTGATGGCTTGGAGCCTGGAGCCTGTTTCCAATTCTGTGTCTCCCTCTCTCTCTGCCCCTCCCCCGTTCATGCTCTGTCTCTCTCTGTCCCAAAAATAAATAAAAAACATTGAAAAAAAATTAAAAAAAATAAAAAAAATAAAAAGTGGCTGATGAATTTTATTTTGTGACTCCAGTCCTCTCCCATCAGTTTATACAGCTTCTTTTCACTAATCATTATTATCTCATTTCATTACACTTCTCTCACCAGATGAGTGACTTTGATCATTTTCCAAAAAATGAAAACACACATAAGCCATGTATACTCCTCTTTTTCTGAACTCTTTTGTAGAGAACTATGTAAAATAAAAGAAGACACATCGTTCTCTTTCCAAAACGTAGCTTGTGTTTTGTTGTTGTTATTCATCATGATTTCTAGGAGCTTCTTCGTATGGTATCATTAGTGAAATCACAGAATAGGAAGATCATTCTGGCCATGTACATTATTACTAACAAAAGTATTCGTGTACACAGAAAGTAGGCAATTTCCCTTCAGGTATTTCAGTTCTTGTCCAAGTTTATATGCTTCAAATGGGGACAATTTAGAGATCATTTGTGGCTCAATTAAGCCAAGAACTAAAAATATCTCTAAATATTCCTTGAACTCAATTAGGTGGTATCCTCCCACCTCCCTTTGCAGTTTTGTGGGAGATAACATATTACTATGAATTATTACTGCTTTATTTTGACAACTTTATTTTGGGCTTTCGCTGTGGAGGAAGTGGAAAATTTTAAGCATGTTAAGCAAACGGATTCAAGAGGTGGCCTCTGTGCTTCCTTTGTGTAGGATGAACGGTCAGCTCTTGCACACTTCCAGTCCCCGGCCTTCCCCCAACCCACCACAGCCACCTTGCCATGCTGCATGTGCAGACAACAGCCTTGATGTCTTTGCTGTTAGAATATGTAATCACCCAGAGTTAGGAGTGGAAAATGGGAGCCTCCAATCATAAGCTCATAAAAGGCAATTTCAGTGTCAGAGTGGTAGACTGAATAAATATAGAAAGGATTTATTATGAAGTTCTGTAGTGATGTTGGCACGGGCAGCACGCTGCTGGGCAACATTCTATCGCCAAAATCCAGGCACTAGCACAAACATTGAACCACTGTGTTCTCAGTGACAATAACGAGAGCAGCTTGACGATTGGCTGGCATGGCCACAAAAGACACATGCTGGCATGTTTCGGAACATAAATGATAGATCTGCTGCTGGGAGTTTATAATTATTTAATCAAACCCAGACTGCAGGACCTGGAGGGACATCATGTGTCCTCCCAAGTGTGGAAAAAGGACAGAACTCGACCGTTGACAGACTCCAGGGGGACCACAAGGGGCAAGGGGCTGTGCGGGTGTGTGCTTTCCCAGGCCAGCCAGGGCCCGTCTCAGGCCTGGGGAGGGGATCGTTTCCCCCGGACTGCATCATCCCCCAGCCGGCCCGGAGGAAGTGAGTTACCGGCCATCCTCTTGATGTGCTGATGGAAGTGGAATCAATTATATTTCCTTTCATGGAATGAAACTTATGTCCTGTTCTGAACAGGAAACGACTCGTTTGATCCAACTCTTTCTCCATAACACACATATACACACACACACACACACACACACACACACACACACTTACAGAGGACTTGTGCCAGCTGCTTGCTGTATGTATACATAGTTTTAAATCCTGGAAGAATAAAAAGCTCCACCCCATTCATCCCCACGTCCCGTGTTTGGAGAATGAGATGACGGGCATGCCATGGTCATGAAACACCGCATGATACTGGATGTTTGGAGACCAGGGTCTGGGATGCAAATGGACGTTGCTCTTCAAATCAGCTTTTAACCCGTCACATCCTGGTGAAAAGGGACATGGGCTGGGGTGGGGTGAAACTCCGACAAGAAAGGATAGTGTGTTTTGGTAGAAAGAGAACAGATTAAGTTAAATGAACATTACATTGCACCCCTAGCCCCTAAGAAACTTGGGAGTTTAAACAAGGTACTCTGTTGAATGTAGCCGTTACGTGCAAAATTCAGTTTCTACTTTAAAGCCCGCCACCCCCCCCAAATGGACTGATAATGTGAAAGCATAGTTTTGTTTTTCCTAAGGATATTGAGTTAAAGCAAACTGGCATTAGGGAGAATGAATTCAATATGATCTTGATATGACTTATCAAAGTATTAATTCTAAAGTTTTCCCAAATAGAAACTTTCCATTCTGGATAACAGATTCTTCATTCTGCCTCCCACCCCTCCCGTTTCCGCCCCCAAATTCTTCTATTTAAACTTTCGGTACAGAAATGCTTTGGGGGGGGTGTTACCAGCAGAGCAGATAGGAATGTGCCCCTACTTTCTGTGTTGGAACACTATGTGCAATGTTGAAACCAGGGATACATAGAACTTCTACAGTTATCCAAATAGATATTTTTCCTCTAAATATGATGGGGTTTTTTTCTTTATCAAATGGCTGTAAAAATTATACAAGTGGCCCGCTAGTACATTTTCATTGTAAGTAAAATGGAAAAAGAAGCAACAGTTCCCTTGAGCTGCCTCCAACCCCAGATCCTACTTTCTAACCCCAGAGGTAACCACTGGTAATAGATTGGGTGTGCAAATTTCTTTCCCCCATATGCTCTTTGTAAGGAACAAATTTCAGAAACAAAGTATGGAAAATATTTAACCTTCCGCCACGATTATTAGGTTTTGATGTTTAAGAGGGAAAAATGCCCAAACACATAAAAGCGGAAAATCCCCAAACAATTTGGTAAGATATGCGTTGTAGTTTTCTTCATTCTGAAAAGTCCTCCAAAGGTTTGACAGACATACTTTCAAACACATGTAAAGACATCTCTACTTTTAGAAAATAAACTAAAAATGAGGTCAACTTCTTAAAAAAAAAAACCAAATCTTTTATCAGTTTCCAAAGTGGCGGGGAAGATTTAGGAGGAAAAAATTAAACCATATTTCAACCACTCACGTCTTATGTTCAACCAGTTTTGACCTTTTCTTTCTGGCATCATTCTTAAAAAGTTTTGTGAGTTTGGGCGATTTAAACACAGATTCTTCCCAAGATATGGATGTACATTTACACACTTGTTCTTTATCTTTAATTGGCATTTTAACAGGATAATCTTTTTACTTCTTTCTTAGATACCTTCAGTAATGCTAAACTAGTTTATATAGAATCTGTAATTAAGCAAAGATATGGGCTTATTTTAAAGGTTGCAGTCAACACTTTATTTTATAAATGAAGAGGAATTCAAGCTAGCTGAAGGGGCTGGAATGATGGCGATGGGCATTCTGCTTCCGTATAAAACCACCAACAAAGATAATAATGAAACTATCCAGAGAACCTTGCATCTTCCTTCTCTTGCCTTCTGAAGACACATGGGAATTTCCATGTTCATGTCGCAAGCATGTTCTCTGACTAATAACTTCTTGTTTAGAGTTGCTTGCCTGTGCTGAATTTCTTTAAGGGCATTAATTATCAAGGGTGCCATTTTCTGTGGCCTGTCTGAATAAGCTCAGGAACAGGACAACATTTTACACCTTTAGGCTATGCTCTGCCTTCACATGATGCTAAATTCAGAGAACAAAAGACAAAACCAAACTCAAAACAAAACAAAACAAAAAACACTAAGCCCTTTGCCTGGCACCACGTAGTCAACGGATCCAGCCAAAGGACTGAATGCTCACATTTTATTTGCTTTTTAAATGAGATCCTTGTGTGGAGAGGGAAAGAGAATGGCAAGAACTCTGGAGCAAGAAGACACATGCTGTGGGTAAAATGAGGTATCTAGTCCCTGACTTTGACACAACCTGGCCCAGAAGACTGGATAAACTGAGTAAGATGAAAGGGTAATCCTGAGCACTTGTGATAAAATCAAATTCATATTGTCAAGTTCCAGAGGAATTTCACATAAAGAAGAATTTCTGTGTTGTGCTCTTTGTGTTTCTTTTGCAAGGAGATGGTTCTTGCAGTGAGATAGTTCGGGGATCTGCAGCTCCGTTAATGTTTTCCCCCTAGACTTAAAGTTTTCTCCAAATAGCTTCATTCAAATAATTCACCCAACAAATAGTTCTTGAACAACTGCAATGCTCCAGCAGTGTATTGATGATGGAGTGACAACAGTCAATAGTAAACGTGCTGCTTTAAGGACAGCAGAGTATCGCAAGGGAGTTTGGAAATCAGGGGAAGGAATAGAGATGGTGAGAGCTCCCTCATCAGGTCTGGGAGGCAGGAGGTAGCAGGGGAGGTGACTAGGGGATGGTAAGAAGTGCAGTCATGGGGCTGCTGGGTGGCTCAGTAGGTTGAACATCCGACTTTGGTTCAGGTCATGGCCTCATAGTTCATGAGTTCGAGCCCCCCATCAGGTTCTCTGCTGTCAGCACAGAACCTGCTTCAGATTCTCTCCCTCTCTCTGCCCCTCCCTTGCATGTGTGCATGCACACACATGCTCTCTAAAACATTTTTTTAATGTTAATACACATTTTTTAAAAAGTGCTGTGACTTTTCAAGATGAACAGGAGTTAGCAAGGGGAAGGAGAGGGGAGGAGCTAGGCAGCACAGTGTGTGTAGGGGTAGTCTGATATTCGCCTCCATGGGAGCTAATACTGCAGCAGTGTTAGAATCCATATCTGTTTGTCCTTTTCTGGAAATTCTGAATGTGCATGTCACTTGCACATGTATTGATGGAGTGGTTGTAGGTTTCCTACCGACAGGGAATTTTCTGGGGCAAATCACTGCCATAACTCTAGATATACAACCTTGTCTGGCTCTGAGGGATCAATGAATGCTAGTTTTATCTATAAAGTTAATTTTATCTATAGTTTTATAGCTTTATCTATAGAGTACAGTTAGAATATGATTCATTTTTGTTAGGTTTGCCAAAACAAAGGGAAACGATTTTCTAGAATCTTCTATCCCCTGTACCACCACATGAAGTGATTTAAAAAAATCTCGGGGGGGGGGGTGCTTGGGTGACTCAGTCAGCTGGGCATCCGACTTCAGCTCAGGTCACGATCTCACAATTTGTGAGTTTGAGCCCCACGTAGGGCTCTGTGCTGATAGCTCAGAGCCTGGAGCCTGCTTGGAGTTCTGCCTCTCCCTCTCTCTCTGCCCCTACCCTGCTCACATTCTGTCTCACTTTCTCAAAAATAAACAAACATTTTAAAAATTTGTTTTTAAATCTCTATTTGGGGAAATACCTCTTTTTGGTCTTGATCATACCATGGTACCTAAAAGACCTTGGCTTCATGGGAGCTTACAGAGGCCACCAGCCAATGAGTATGTCCAGCCCTCCTGACTTGTGAGATCACAAGTGGCTTTTTCCTAGCATTGGGTTTTTTCCACACATGGAGATAGAATTTTCAGAAATCAGAAAAGACAAAGAATATTTTGGAAATTTCATTTAAATGTGGCTCCCTTCTTTATTAGACACCTGACAGTCCCATATCCAAGGAGAAAACTACTGCCTAATCTCCAGTATTTTAAGAGTTAAGGTGGTATTTATGAGCTCAAGTTAATCTCAGTTGAAAATGAGTCTGGATCATCTTCTTTTAGCCTCATTAATGCAGAAAATTGGCTGAGTTTTCTTTGAGTTAAAGGAGAGCCAGGTGAATCATCCCCAAAGAAGAATGTCAACCTTCTGTCTAAACTCCAAACTATCTAGTTCCTGACAGCTTCTAAGAGAACAGCAAAAACTTCAACTAGGACAATATGGACCTTCCCCAGAGTTTTCCAGAGAAATTCTGTGCAGTGTCAGCCATAAAGATGATAGAGAAGGAAACTAGAAAATAAAAGCTGAGGACTAGAGAGGATGGCAAATGGATGTCAGCTCTGACTGGTGGCTGTTGCTGAAGCACTGTGTTGGAAGGACAGGAAAGTCACATCTGGGGTCAGTGGCAAGGGCACCGTGACTGACCATCAATGTCTGCCTTGGGGACAGAGAAAGATGTGGGTCCAGATGTAATTACTTGCCCTCCTATGAGTCTGTGTAGGCAAAACCTTCATTTGGAAAAAATTTGTAATTTTTCCAAGATGTAAAGATATAAAAGGCTACAGACTATCGATAACTAAGTGGCATAAGAGACTCTAAACAAATTGAGTGTCATGGTATTTAGCAAATGGCCTGTGTGGAAACATTTATGGATCATTTATTTGAACACATTATAACTGAGTAGTATAGCTATCCATGCTAAGATAGTCGTATGTTCACAGAGCAGCAGTAGAGAATGAGGGGGAAATAATCCATAATGGTGATGGTCATGATAAATAATCACAACAACAGCTAGCATTTACTGAACATCGGTTAAGTACCAAGCCCTCTACTGTGTTTTATATATACACTGTATCGTTTATTCCTCAGAAAAGCCCTGGAGGCAGGTACTATTACAGTCCTATTTTGAAAACAAGGAAATAGACCACAGAGGTAAAATAAATTGGCCAAGGTCACGCAGCTAGAAAGTGTAGGCAGAGTTGTGATACAAACCAAGGCACGGTATTAACCAGGCTTTCAGTATTCATCACTCTTACCCTGCCCTCATATCTCATGCACAAAGGTCACTATTTTGATAATAAATAATTACTCAGGCTGGCCACAAAGCCTTTCTTGTGCCAGGTACACAATAGAGAGATTTTCCTTTCATAATCTCAGAGATTCTGCCTAGTGATGGTTGAACACCTAGAAACAGCCATCAGGGACTATATTAATGATTTCAATATTCAACATGGCTAATGTCCAGAAGAACGTGGGAAGTAATTGAAATCTGTGCTGATAGAGAATGGACGGGCATATACAAATAATTTCTGTGGGGCAGGTAAAGGGCTTTGTGTCTCCATAGATTTACTGTGAGCATTTTATATGGGAGATTCACTGAGAAATGATCCAGAAAGGGTTCTTTTCTTAACACTGCAGAGGCTACTGGAGAGGCCAGATAGGCACAAAAACAAATAGCATACAAATCAAATGTAAGTGTTCCAAACTGACTAATTCTAAATAGGGGGCATGGAGAAAATATTCTGGGGAGCATGGAATTTGAACCTGGCTTTTAAGTTTGAACAGTAGCCCAAAAGGCATGAAGGACCACATTCCTGGCAGCAGGAACCAAGATGAGCAAAGAACCAAAGATGGGGAATATCATTGTACATTTGGAGATCTCTTGATTTGCTAAAGCAGAAAAAGAAAATGCATGAGTCTTAGAGGGAAGGAGGGAGGAAGTGTAGGGGGGAGCTGGAAAAGCAGCCAGGGCCTTAAAAACCATAAAGATTTGGACTTTGTTCCATAGGCAATGGGGAGCCATGGAAAGCTTTAGAGTAGAGGAGTGTCTTATTCCCAACTATATTATTAATTGATTATCATGCAGCAGGGCAGAAGATGGATTGGAAGGAAAAACACTAGAGGCAAAGACACCCAATTTAAAGGCAACTTCGAAAGCCTGGGCAAGAGTTAATGAGGGCATGATCAAGATCAGAGTCAGGGGTTTGGAAGGAGGAGATGTACAGCAGTCTCTTTTGGAGACAGAGCTGATGGGAGGCAGGTATTTGAGTGGCAGCCATCTATCATGTGCAAGGCCAGCATGGCCTCTCTCAGAGTCTCAGACTCTAGCGTATTTGGGGGTTGGGGGCAAGAGGACGGGGCCTTGCTCTGAGGAAAAGGGTCAGCAAGTTTCTGCTCTGGCAAAACCATATGACTTCCAGCATTTTTCTAGGACCTTGACATCGACATGACCCCAACCGACATTTTCCTTTTCAGTCATGCTTGTACTTTTCCACTTAAATGAGTCTCAAGCCCAGTTTCATGGGGATTCCAGGGAGCCCGGAAGGGTGAGGTCATCTCCTGTCTTGGGATACAGCAGGCACATTATAGCTCTGTTTTCAATCCTAGAATCTGGGAGTAGGGATAGTCCGTAGCCATCCCATCTGACTCCCCTTGGGCAAGAAATAAAGGTATGCAAACAGACCATCAACAATCCCAGGGAGCCTGGGTGGCGATGCAGACACAGATGTTTGATTGTGGGGACCAAGACTTGAGCCTCTGTTTGTCCAATAGCTGCCCTGAAACCATAGCTAGAATGAAAAAATCCCACATTTATTAGGGTGTATTTTGGGAGGGAAGTAAATTGGCACTGCATTGTCTCAGACCAATAAAATATTAAATTGCTATAGAAATAATACCATGTCATGAAAGGAATTCCCTGAGTTAGTATTTCCACATTAAATTAGGCTAAAGCTATATTAGGCTAATATGATACTGTGCTAATCCGGAGAGTGAATGAACTCAGATATGCATATTAGTATTTAGTTGGATTAAAACAACCCATAACCAAATGCTCCACTAACCAGGAGCCTGACATTCCTAACATCGTTGTAATTTGCTGCAAATGTCTCCTCCCCGGCACCGTCCTCCACACCAATTTTTATTGTCATAGTCTCTTGGTGGCAGGTCTTTGTGTTGTCACCTGAAATTAAGGACATTTTACCTAGATTCGAATTCAAAATAAAACTCATTTTGCAGCATGCTCAGATTCCTCTGATGTTCCAGAAGGGAGTATCTTTATTCCTTCCAGACAGTTGAAGAGGCCACAAGTACATGTGATCGATCCCTTTCTTGCCCCATCCAGATGTTCTGCCTTACAGGATGTTCCTGGGTCTACAACACACCGGCCTGATTCAGGAGCTCAGTGTGTGGAAGGGGTCAAAGGGCTCCTTTCATGGATCCACCGTCCCACCATTCCTTTTCACAATAAGCAGGCTGAGGATTGTGAGCGGGACAGAATGACTGGGGCTTTCTTTCTTGCTTGCTCACAGATGTGAATATCCATCCAGGCTTTCCTTTCTAAGCCCTCTACAGTCCGTCCTGGGGTGGGGGTATTTGTCGTAAAAGGACATTATTCCAAAATCTGTCCGTCTTCATGGTAAGTGGATTCTTGCATGTTCACACTTGCGCTTATTTATAAGTAAATTTACATGTGGTCATAAGAGCATTCTGAGACAGGGTGATTGCTCAAGGAGCCATTGCACTCACTCAGATGAATGGGAAAGGGGGCAATTTGGGACTGGCTATTTCTTGGATAAGGGAGCGCCTTGGTGCATTAGCCAGCTGTCCAGGTAGATGAATGATCTGAGGCTGGCTAGAACGAACCATCCTGGTAGCTGTGACCATATACAGGATTCACTGGGATAGTCCTATCCCAATTACCATCTGTGGACCAGTAGTATCAGCATCTACCGGGACTGGGTTACAGATGGACTTTTTCCAGCCCATCCCGGACCCACGGAATTAGTCCCTGGACACTGGGCCCAGGAATCTGTGTTTTAGCACTCGCTCCAGGTGGTTTTTTTGCGTGCTAACACGTGGGAAATATCAGTCTTAGATGTGGGGTGTGCTGGACCCTCAAAATATAGTCAAAACCAAGCTTGCCTGTTGACCTGGTATTGTCATCCTGATGATAAGCTCTTTCACCTTCAGTCCATGTGTCCTGAAAACAACCATATCTGGATCCCAAGTTCACATCCTTTCTCAGCTCCTGATAGTCTCTCACAAGTTGTTGGGGTATTTTGAAATTACTAGTTTAAATATAGGGCTAGAAAGGTGATATGGGGTTTAACATAGGTATGCTTGATGTTCAAAGACTAATGACACCCACAAATGTGCTGGAAATGACTAATATTCAACCAACAGTCTTTTACATTTTGATAAGCTGTTTGAAAAACTCTTCCAACAGCCATCATCTCATTTTCTCTGCTTAAATACTTAGAGAAGAGTCAATCTCACATTATTATTCCCATTCGATAAATAAGGACTCTGAGGCTCAGTAGACTAAGTTCTGAGAATCATACCTTTAATTTGAAAGTCTATCTGTGCTTTATCAAGTTTCAAAATATTTCTGGCAGAATACTTTGCAAAGGTCCACAGTCAGAAAGAAGGTCAATCTGCTGAATCAGATCAATCTGTCCCCTGGCATTCTACCAATTGAAATTTTCAACACCAGATGAAAGGCGGGGGGCGGGGGCGCAAACTCTACCCAGGCAACAGTGACAGGAGGGGTACAATTCCTCATCTGCCAGAACTCTGCCTCTCCGGGCACCAGGACCACCATTCAGTCGGCAGATCACCCAATACCCAACGGAGCGCCAACAGTGTTTTGATTTTAATGACTCCTAAGCTGAAGATGTCCTAGTTAAACTGAGACTGGGCAACCACTTAGCAGTTGGTTAATACTTAGACTATTTAGTCATTCGAAACAATGCAATTAAGGATGAATCATGGCTCAGTAACCTAAACAAAATCAAATTAACAAATGGGTGGCACTCCTTTTGGTCTGGGAGGCTAATTCATAGCCTCCCACCTCAAAGTTCCCTGAATCTTGTGCAGATTTCCGGGCATCCAGACTCTGAATTCCTTCTCATTTTAGCACAGACCCAATTGTTGTCCATGTGTGTACAGCTGACTAATAAAAGGAACGAGCATTTTGAAGGGGCTTGTTACATAGGATCTCTGGGCACTGACATCACAGGAAGTCTGTATGAGCACAGGCTTTCGGATCAAACATGCTACACTCTAAGTCCCAGCTCTACATCTTAAAGCTAAGTGACTATAGGCAAGTTACTTAATCAGTTTTCCTATCTCAAATATGGAAATAAGAATAGTGCCATATATTTGTGCATGTGAGATATATGTTTGTGTGTGTATGTGTGTGTGTGTGTATAGCCACACACACACACACACACATACATATATATACTTTACCGTATCCAATAATTACTAATTTATTTAGCTTTTGAAACAAGTCTATACTAGAATTAGATCTTAAACTATATTAGATCTTAAACTCCAATTTTCCTCTTTATATAGACCTATAATGGTTAATATCTTTGAGATTCTGAAGATTTTAATGGGATCATGCATACTTGGTGTGTGAGAGAATCCTACCATTAAGAATTTTTTTAATGTTTATTTTTATTTTTGAGACAGAGTGAGACAGAGCATGAGTTGGGGAGGGGCAGAGAGCGAGGGAGACACAGAATCCGAAATAGGCTCCAGGCTCTGAGCTGCCAGCACAGAGCCTGATGCGGGGTTCGAACCCACAGACCATGAGATCATGACCTGAGCCAAAGCCGGACGCCCAACTGACTGAGCCACCCAGGCACCCCAAGAATCCTACCGTTTTTAGAAGTGGGTCCATGGAAGTGTAGCGACCTGCCCAAGGTTGCACCACTTGAGACAAAGATGTGGATGGGATCTGCTGCTGTCCACTGGTCAACTTCTCTTCCAGACACAGTGAAGCCAGTTTTCCTTGCCTGAAAGGTGAAATGTGTTCTTTTTTTAAGTTTATTTATTTATTTTGAGAGACAGAAACAGCACAAGCAGGAGAGGGGCAGACAGGGTGACAGAGGATCCCAAGCAAGCTCTGCACTATCAGCACAGAGCCTGACACTCCCACAAACCATGAGATCATGACCTGAGCTGAAATCAAGAGTTGGACGCTTAATCGACAGAGCCACCCAGGTGCCCTGGACTTATGTTCTCATTAACAACACTGCTCAATAGAAATAGAATATTAGCCATGTAAATAATTTTAAATTTTCTAGTAGTCATGTTTGAAAAAGTAAGAAACAGACAAATTTAATTTCAATAATATATTCCATTAAATCTAATATATCCAAAATATTATCATCTCAACATGGAATCAACATACAAATTTATTAATGACATATTATACATTATTTCTTCTGTACTATGTCTTCAAAATCCAGGGTGTGTCTTATTCTTATCAATTCAGAGGCTAGGTTTTCATCAATCATATTTGATCAGCATTTAGATTTCATGATATTTATGGGTGAAAAAAGATAGATTGCCATACCCAAGTAATGGCAAACATATTTAAAAGTTTTCCAGGGGCACCTGGGCGGCTCAGCTGGTTAAGCATTGGACTTCAGTTCAGGTCATGATCTCACTGCTCGTGGGTTCAAGCCCTGCATCAGGCTCCGTGCAGACACCTCAGGGCCCTGAGCCTGCTTGGGATTCTGTGTCGCCCTCTCTTCCTGCCCCTCCCTCGCGCATGCTCTGTCTCTCTCTCTCTCTCTCTCTCAAAAATAAACATTAAAAAAAAAGTTTTCCATTACCTGAGTTAAACATCCATTTTTAAACTAAAATTTTCTAAAATTAAATAAAATTCACAGTTCATCAGTAGCATTAGCTATATAGCCATTTCAAATGTTCATAGCCCCTTGCCCCTAATCTGTTGGATGATGCAGATCTAGGCTCTTCTAGCCCTAAAATTCTCAATCTTGAGAAACTTCATTGCCATCTCCCACATAAAGATGATATAAAAATTCTGACAGAGGGGGTAGGTGGCTGGCTTGCTTGGAGAGATAACAGATGCACACTTGAGAGAACACCCAGAGATTCGAACGCACTTGCTTGGGTGAACTTGGGCAACAGCTTCACCTGTCTGACCCCCAGTTTGCTCGCGCATGAAATAGGGATTATGACACTTCCTTCATAAAGTTATCAGAATAGTACCACATGAGGGTTAGCGTAACGCACTGACTCCAGGCCAGGGATAGCAAGTGCAGAATAAAACATAGTCTAAATCCTTCTTGAACAGGTAGCCCCGAATTTGACACACATACATCTTTCAAGAAGAGCTCATCTTTCTTAGCGGCAGCCCTGTATTTGCCCGATAGCCCTCTCATCATGCCTCTGGGATCCTTGGAAAGATGCCACTGACATCCTGCAGTTAGAAGTGATTGCTGCCAGGTGATATAATGAGGTAGCATGCTTTTTTTTCATGTCATCCTTTTTTGAACATGCTGTTCTGTTTCTTTTTCCTGGAACGCCCTTTCTGGTTTTCTCTTTTCAGCCTGGCAAATGCTTACTCTTTTTCAGAACCTGGTTCAAGTGTCTCTGAGGGACTCTTGCAAACAGAATTATTCGATGCTTTCAATCATTCTCTACCATTCTATGTTGAAAGCAACAACAACTAAGAGGTTGGATGGTGTCAGCACTGGCTCCTTCTCAGGGAAGGTCATGGGTGGGCTGCTACAGAATCATTTACCTCAAAGAAAAATTCAATTTCTGAGCGGGGGGCAGTAGCTTAAAAATAATAATGATAATAAATGTTTGACACTTGACATGGATTATTTTGTCTACTCATAAGAACAACCCTATGAGAGAGATACTGTGGTTCGCCTTCAGAAATGACGACCTGGCCGAGTCAACCTGATTTTAGAGCCCGCTCTTAGCCACCTTGCAGCATAGTGTTGCCATTTTGGAGAATGTGGCAGATGTTCCTATTGCCTCCCCTAAATCCACTCTTCTTTTCCCACCAAAAGAGAACCCCGGATTTGTCTGAGGTGTCAGTGTGCCCTCAGATTCCCTTGCAGCTAAGGGTAGACGTGCATATGATTCCTAAGACAGAAACGTTTTTCTAGCCTGAAATTTGCACTTGTTGTGTGGAGGCATAGCAGCCGTCTTGTGGCCATGAAGTCAAGGACCATCCTCTAAGGATCATAGGAAGGGAAGCTAGAAGGAGCCAAGGTCTTTGAAACCCTGACCAGCTAGCTACACCACCCCCCAACTCCCTGGCAGGCTGGCTGTGTCCAGATTTCCCATTAGGTTATCAACATAAAATCTATTTGATGCAACCACTGTAGTCAGATTTTAGCTACAAGCAGCCAAATGCAATCCTAGTTAATGGAGAAAATTTATAGCTGGCTGAGAAACTCAACAAACTACATTTGTTTGATTTGTTTTTAATTATTAAGTAAACTCTACCCCCAACGTGGGGCTTGAACTCACAACCCCAAGATCAAGAGTCACTTGCTCTACTGACTGAGCCAGCCAGCCACCTCTTAGCAAACTACATTTGATTCCTTCCTCTTCACAAATTGCTACTTGAACCTCTTCTAATTTGGCATTTGCTGCAGAACCTTATTTTTATCATTTCAACTGACTGGGCAAGTTTCCTGTCCTCCTTCCACAAACTGGCTGTGTCATCCCCATGATATTTCCCAAGAAGGGATATTTTCTTGGCTGACTGGGATCATTCCTCCTGGACTATCTGCAGGTTTTCCCATAAATAGCATAGAGATTCATCTGGCAAAACTAAAAATTCCATGGTCACGGTGACAAGGATTCCTGCCTTTCCTTCAGACCAAAAGTCAAAAAGCATGGAAACCAAGAGTGAAGTTTTCAAAGCAATCAAATAGGCAACTAAAAGTGAAGTTGTAGGACAGGGGTTGGTAAACTGCAACCTACAGGCCAAATTCTGCCCACAACCTGCTTTTTCAAATAAAGTTTTACTGAAACACAGACATGCCCATTGGTTTGTATGTTGTCTTTACATGTCTCCATGTTATAATGGCAGAACTGAGCAGTATCCACAGAGACTGTATGGCTTGTAAAGCCTAAAACATTTAGTATCTAGACCTCCACAGAAAGTTTGCTGACCCCTCTCAGACAGCAATTAGCTATGGAAGAAAGACATAACAGAGACTGACTGGTAGTAATAAGAAGAAACAACAAGAGCTCTAGCCCCCCTTTATCCTGCTAAGCACAGTGCCAGTTAGAACCCTGCCCTAGTTCTGAACGGCCCATTTGAACTATTCTGTGTGTGAGGATCCTGGGGCTCCCAGGAGGTTCAATAACTTCCCTGAGGTTACACCACCTGATTGACAAAGCAAGAATTCCAACCTGATTCTGTCTGGATCTAAAGACTACAATTTTAATCATTAATCATTAATCATCACATGTATTTCATATTTCATAAGCATAACATCATATTTCTCCTCTCTGTTTAATTCAATCCCTAAATACTGAAATTAATGCAGAGGCATTTAAATTAAAAAAAAAAAAAAAGGCTACGTGGAAGAAGAAGAAAATCCACTTAACTCAGAAAGGTCCAGAATATGGAGATGAGGATATATGTCCTCTAAAAGGAGATAGGGGACCCCAAAATGGGCAGAATCAAGCACAGGTAAGAATGGAATCGCGGTGTTTCTCTAGTCAAACTGGGCTCCCATTCATGTCAGCCTACGTGGGTGGTCTGCCCAAATAGCTCTCCTTTCATCAGGGGGTACAACACCAGGAACCCGCAACTGAGACAGGAACTGCCATCCAAGGGTGGTGCTGAGCTAGTGGGAAGCCTGTCAGGCTCTAAGTCACAGGCCCTGGTCTCCACTCCTCCCCCTAGCTTTGTGCAAGTGATCAGGACTTCCCACTTGAAAAAAGAGAAGTGGATGACAGATGTTGAGACAGGATCTGTGCTGAGGCCTAGGGGTTCACAGCATATGTTTAGCCTGGGCAAGTTATACCATGGGAGAACACATATGGAAAGAGCTAGGTGTGTTTCAGGACTTAATGTGAGTCTAATGTGAGCCCAAGGTTGGAGGCAGCCACTGGAAAAGCTACTTTGGTCTTTGGTTACATTAACTGAAGCATGATATCCAGGATATGAGAGGTGATAGTTCCATTTAACCTACCTCAGGCAGAGTGCACCAGGTGCACTCTGTGGAAGACAGAGGTGGAGAATGGGGCACAAGGGTTCTAGAGACCAACAACTATACATCCACTGCAAAATTTGGAGAGCCTACCATATGCAAGGCACGGGGGTCTTTATGATATGCAGATGATTTGCCTCTTGAATGTTAAATCTACAGACATTAAATCAATGATCACACAAGCACCGAGTTAGGAAGCATGGGCTGTGCCATGAGGGGAAAGGATAAAGTGTTGAGGCAAGGTATAATAACAGGGCTCTTAAGTGAGATCGATTCTCTCAGAAGGCCTCCAAGAAAGTGACATTTAAACTGAGACCCAAGAGGTTAGTGGGAGACAGTGTGTCAACACACAGTGGAAGATCATTCCAGGATGAGGCGACAGTAAAGTAAAAGGTCCGGAAGTGGGAAAGAGCCATTTAAGGAACTGAGAGGCAAGTGTAATTGGAGCTTCCTAAATAAAAGGGATTGTTCAATTTTCAGGTAGGAAGGGCACTTAGGTCAGTAAAGAGCCACCAAAGGGTTTTAAGCAGGGATGGGATAGGATACTTTTACATTTTCTGTTTGGGCTGCTGTTGGGATGAGCAGCGGCAGCACGATCAGAAGAGGTGAGGCTGGTTATGAGGCTACTGCAATAGTCCACCCTAAAGGGGATGGATGGAGCCATTGAAGAGCGGCAGGAAGACCAGAGAATTGAACCCTGGAGAAATAAGGCTGAGTGCAGGATGCAGTACTTGAGCTTATATATTCAACTAGCTCGCATGAGAAAGAGTCCTGCCAAAGGAAGAATAAGTCCCTCAATCTTGCCAAAGAAAGAGTAAGTTAGCAGTGGCTAGAAGCTGATTGAGAAAGAGGTTGCCACGCAGCATAAAGAACTTCCAGGCAGGCCTCAGCCTGGATGCTGCTTTCCAAAGCATAGTATAGAACAGGGCTTCCAAAATCCTACTCTGTGGCCTTTTAGATCCAAGAAATAGTCTGTGAGAAATTAGTTCTGTAGTTGGTGAGAGGAGACATGACATATACACAGTACCCTCAGAGAGTCGCCTTGGACCTGATCATATTCATTAACAGTGCTGAGAAGTGCTGCTGTTAAGAAACTGAATTAGCAAAATTTAAACTACCATTTCCCAAAACTTTTCTGGCCCTGACACTTTATTTTGAACCAGCGGTCCATGGAGCACACTTTGGGAAACACTGCTATAGAGAATTCACACATAACTTTGAGAGTGAATTCCGAAATTTCTTCTAAGTCTATAATCTGACATTCTTTCTTAGACCTGACGTCATTCATGCAGTTCCCTTTTATAAAGCAGATATTTCTGATGGGACAGGAGTTCCTGTGTAGACGATCATCATGCATGTAAAGAATGTTAGGATATAGATGTGGATTTACGTCTTAACTGCCCCACTTACTAACTGACGGATCTTGAGTCATCTCTTTGAACTCCATGAATGTCAGTTTCCTCATTTGCAAAATGACCAAATATTAGTACCAACCGCAAAAGCTGCAGGAAGGATTAAGCAAAATCCCACATGTAAAGGGTAGTGAACACTTCATAAACAGAACCCTGGGATCTTCAGCAGGAATGGCCCTGGGTGTTACAATGACCCAATGAACAGGCCAGTGGTTCACAAAGTTCTAGTTGCATCAGCATCACCAGAAAGCCTTGCTTGCAACACAGATCGTCATGGAGTCTTACCCAAGAGTATCTGATTTAGTAAGTCTGATGAGGAGGTCTGAGAATTTGTATTTCTAACAAATTCCCAGATGATGTCAATGCCGCTGGTCCAGGAAACACGCTTAGGAAACAAACCAGTCAACTAAGTTGGTGTTCAAAGTATCCCCAATTTTTCTCCACTTGGCAGACAGGATGAGGCTTAATTTGCAGGTTGCTAATGAGACAATCCCAAAATTACCTTATTCTTATGTAAATTCCTTCTTGGGGCCAAAACTTGGCTCTGAAAGGAAGCCCCCTTCCCCACCCTGCAGATGGGTTAGAGTAGGGGTTAGGAAGACAGGAGACATAGGAAGTAGAAATACATTCCAGGAGGGGAAAGGATCCTACAAGCCCACACCTCTTGAGGATCCTTTGGTATAGACGCTCTGATTCAAAGACCATTTCCCATTTATCCTCCATGCCTGGTTTTGCTCCTGGAGAAGCAATTAAACTTTAGTTTCATTTTCAACCATTTTTCACCCAGTTGGGAGCCTCTCTGGAGGATTTTCTCCTCACTGGAAGCTCCTAAAAAGACAAGTCCATTTTTTTGGCTTGTCTCCACTGTTCTTGGGAGTTTATACATTGATTAAAGACCAAAACACACATTATTCTCATATTCAAAGTACTTTTGCAAGTTCTGACACTTTTCCTGGTACCATGTTGAAGACATAGGCCGAGTAGGAGATGATCTGAGGAGGAACAATATTTATGAACTATGATATTTTATAAACACCTGGCATTTATATAAACATGGGAACTGGGAGTTTTAATAAGGCAACCTTTCCAAGTTTGGCATTCAAATAGAAAACATGCTTATTGTGTTCTTCCTGCATGTAAGGAATCTTGTTGAAAGTACCTGGCACCTAGACAGTATTTTTGTAAACAGTGATTTTAGTCTATGGCGAATCCTAAATTAGACGCCGCTTACGTGCTATTGCAATATTTACTAATTCCCCCCAGTTTATTTTCATTTAAGGAGTGACAGGAGGGATTTCAACTTTATGATGTTAAGTTGCCTTGAAGGACTTTGCTATGACAGTTGTAATGTTGAGCCCAGAAGAGTTAGGGACAAGGTGCAGTGCAAACTGCTGAGGGCTGGCCCCTGGCCCTGGCATACCCTTTCCTAACCCCCTATCCCACCCTCCAGCCCCCACAGGAACCTTGGAGCTTCCAACAAAATGCTAGTATTTTCATTTCAAATACTGATTTTGGTTTTCTGGGAGGCCTCATGTAAAATAGCTTCTACTCCTAAATCTGTTGAGTAGAGGAGGTGGAACACTATCTTGTTTGAGGTCAAAAAGATCACCAAAGAAAATTGCTTTCAGAAAACGTGATTTTTCTATTGTTACAGGCAAAGATGCCCCTCACTCCTCAGAATCATGGAAAATTCAGGAAGACACCAGTATATGAAAGCTGTGTCACAGGACTCTGGTTTCTTCTATGCAAACCATCTTTATTTAAAATCAGAATATTAGTGTCCATTTACCAAGAACTTATTATATACCAGGAACTGGGCTCGTCACTTAACATTTTATTTAATCTTTACATTAGCCATAAAAGTGTTGTGTTATTATCTGCATTTTACTTATCAGGAAAATTTAAGACCAGAGAAGCTCCTGCCCAGGAACACACACAACATAAGGAATAAGTGGGAAACCTAGATCTCATCCAAATCCTGCATTCTTTAAAAATATATATATTTTTAATGTTTATTTATTTTTGAGAGACAGAGACAGAGACAGAGAGAGACGGAGTGTGAGCAGGGGAGGGACAGAGAGGGAGGGAGACACAAAATCTGAAGCAGGCTCCGGGCTCTGAGCTGTCAGCACAGAGCCCTACATGGGGCTCGAATTCACAAACTACAAGATCATGACCTGAGCCAACTGAGCCAGCCAGGTGCTCCTCCTGCATTCGTGACCACCAGGAGTATTGCCACATAATGCCTGTGAGGTTGGTATCATTAGCACCTTTTTCCACGTATGAGGAAACTAGTTTCACGAGGGTCACCTGTCTTACCCAAAGTCACAGAGCTCCTAAGCAGCACAAGGAATCAAACCAATCTGCATTAATCTACTGCATCTTCTTTTGACCATTGTGATATATTTCCACCCCAGCTACAGTCAAATATATATTTTGTAGAATTATAAGTTTCTATTTTTCTTCTTGTTTTCATTCTGTGTCACCTTAATAAAATCCCCAATAATTTTAAAAAGTATTTTTCTTCAATATGTATAGGACATGAGGTGGAAAGGTACATATATTACCCTTCAGAGCCTGATCTCAAAGCCCACCATCGCCACCTACTAACTGAATATAAAAACCCAGGCAAGCTATTTGGGGTCTCCAGCTTAGTTTCATCTAGGAAGTGAGTGGTGGTTGTGGTAGGGGTTGCTCAGAGACAATACCTTCCTAGTGGACCTCTAGAGACCATGAAATGGATGCTGTGCCCAGCATGCCGTGGAAGCTCAGAGAACATTAATTTCTTCTCTTTGCATTTTCCACTTGGTTTCTCCTTCTTCCCTCACCATCTTCTTGTATGCTCCTAAATCATGGCTGGAGTTTTCATAAATGGCTTTGCCCCCATTCTTTAGGAACTGCTTCTTTTCTAAGTGCTGAAGTTCCCGGGAGATACACAATCCTGTAGTTAGGCACACTCATTAAGACTCATCCATGTGAGTCATGGATTTTCTCTCTAGGACCCATGCATGGTGAGTTCATTTCAACATCTTTTTAATCCCATGTCACTAACAACAGTAGAATCAATAAAACCCACGTGTGATGGGAAACCACAAATCTATTTACCTGTTTGAATCAGGCAAGCACCTACCCTGTTGGCTCTGTCATTAAACTTCTGGGAAAACACTCTGCACACCTGGAAATATGAACTGGAAATCTCATCATGAAAGATATTTCTGATAAATCCCAGGCTTCACCACATTGTGATTCTCAGGAAATTTTGACCTTGCTTTGTTTGGGTCTGGACTAGAGTCAAAAGCATCTCTTAAATGAAACATCATTTTCAAAAGGGCTAAAAATGTGGGGCCATTCGTTTTGATTGCCACTGGATCCTTTTCATTCTGCTCAGCCTCTTTATCCCTAGCATTAAAAAAATAATAATAAAAAATCACCATTTAATTGACTTGAGGCCAAGTTGGTTGACTACGGGAAAAAAAAAAGTGTATGAAATAAGAGGTTACAGTCATTGAGAGCTTTAAAAGAGTGTAGACAGTAAAAAAAAAAAAAAATGGCCGGGAAATTGTACTTGCCTTTTTTTTTTTTTTAAAAAAAAGACAGGACTGAATGAATACATTTTCCAGGCTCTTGAGTTTAATTAAAGTCAAAGGAACATCTCAAAGGCAAGTGAAAAAAACAGAGCAGGCAAGACATTGAGGTGACTAGGATAAGAAACTGTGTAGAATGTTATGGAAAGAAAAAAACTGAAAGCAAGAAAAGGAAAGGAAAGAAGATGGAAGGGGAGAGGAAGAGGGCAGCAAGGGCAGGGGGAGGGGAGGAGTGGGGGAGGGGAAAAGTGGGGGAGGGGAGGACAGGGAAGAAAGGGAAATGTGGATTTGCCAAACCCCATCAGATGACATGAACTCATTTTCTATCGGCAATATTCACGGCTCTCCTTTAGGCGCAGGTACTCTCCTCAATCTCCAGCTGGGTCACAGAAGCTGGATGTTACATGTCTCCCCTAAGAACACGCACTGGCAAATGCCAGAGCAAGACCAAACCATTTCAGATTCCAAAGCCCGTGGTCTTTCTAATCTATCCATCACCTTGGGTTACCATCTATGCATTTCAATTTTTAGTGGTGGTGAAAGAGGTTAAAAATAACTTTATTGCTAATTCTTCCTAGAAGGGCAAGGCATGTTCACTGTAGAGAAATCAAGTAATACAGACTTCGGTGCCATGATGATAACAATAGAGCTCACATGGATTGTGCTCTTACATTGTGCCGGGTCTGGGCCACAGGTCTTGGAGGGGTTATCTCGTTTGATCTTTACAGCTCCATGGAGTAGATACAGTCACTTGGGACCTCCTTTTACACATGAGGACATAAAGGGAGGCTTACCAAGCTAAGTAACATGCATGAGGTGGCTCCATTTGAGAAAGGGTAGCTAAGATAAGAAGCCACAGGTGTGACTAAGTCATTGCCCCGTCCCAGGCAGTCCTACCTGAACGTCGTCAGGAGAACTCAGAGAATTTTTGACAGCTATTTTTGTAAATAGATATTGACTGGCTAATTATTTTCATCCACACTTTGTTTTCTCTTTTTATTTGCTCTTGTCCTCATTGATACTATCTATGAAACTATGGTTTTAATGTGCTCGTTTCAGATTTTCTAATACACATGAAAGAAAACACATCAAAGTAAGTGCAAAGTGGTAAAATAAAATAAAAAGATTAATTAGTTGACCACCTACAATAAATTTTTTAATGTTTTGCTGGTGATAAAAATATCATCCTCCATCAAGCTCAGAGACATCCACTGAACAAAGTAGAAAAAGGTTGGATCATACCCAACACTTCTGGGTGGGGAAGAAAGAGGCAGGACTAGAATGCAGAGCTCAGGGCTCTCACTGCAGACTTTTCCCTGTGTGCCATTAGCCTCTCTCCCGTGTCATGTGTGTTCCCTAGAGTCTCGAGGTTACAGCTGGGAGCTTCAGAAAACTTCAACATACAGCTGATCCTGTATTTATGATATTTTGTTCATCATGGATGTTTTGAATTAATAGTGATTTTCTCTTTTAAAAAATATTGCATTAGAACATTATGATGACTGAGTTTCCTAACATGTTATCATATATAGGGGCGCCTGGGTGCCTTAGTCGGTTAAACATCTGACTCTTAGTTTTGGCTCCGGTCATGATCTCATGGTTCGTGAACTCGAGTCCCATGATGGGCTCTGCACTGATGGTACAGAACCTGCCCGGGATTCATTCATTCATTCTCTCTCGCTCTCTCTCTCTCTCTCTCTCTCTCATTTTCTCTCTCTCCCCTCCTGCACAAAATTAATAAATTTAAAAAATAAAAAATAAAATGTTATATATAATGTTAATATATTTGTCTTTATACCAACATATTAAAAATATAATTTTTATTATTTTTTAATGGAGAAAGGAGACCACCAATATCCTAACTTGGCCCCTATTAACTGATTACTTCCTACCTCAATCCAACACACCCCACTTTTCCCTCAGGACGCTGAGGCTTCATGAGAGACCAAAACTATACAAAACAGTGGGCCTAACAGCAGTTCAGAGCCCCTTGTCCCTTCAACTGTGACACATGAATGCACTTTAAAAAGCTTTACCTTGTTGGATAACATTTCTGAGAAATTCCATAACACATACACACACACACACACACACACACACACACATATTTTTTTTTTTTTTCCTTTACTTACAAATGCTTACAGCCCCTCTTGCAAAACTCCTCAGGTTCTCTCTGGGGCACTTTCACCTCCAAACTTTTATCCCTGATAAATTAACCATTATAATCAAACTATCTAGCCTAAGCATTTTGAGTTGCTGTTTTATTTTTAAAAAGGGGTGGGGGAGGCATCCAACAAACCAGATGTGGCCGTCTCCAGTTTCAGTGCTTAATGTACAATAAGTTGCAGGTTTCTTATAGTTCCTCGGGGGTAAATCACAAACAAGAATTAGCACATCACCAGCCCAACTTCCTCTTCCCAGCATGTCTGTTTCAAGTTAAAGTGAACAACGACTCAAATATCAAAGGCATATTGCCCCTAAATTAGCCAATCAGCTCCAAATACAGCTGGAAACAAGAGCAGGGGATAATGTTTTTCAATCAGTGGACAACCCTTTGAAAGTTTAATTATAAATGGTAACCGTTTATTTCAAGCTAAATGGATTTTGCCACTTCTATGTGGGCAATACACACTGCACGTCACCCCAGCCTAATCTCTGTCTCATACTGCCTGCCACAGGGGAAGTAAAAATGATGTAGGTCCCCATTCTCTAACATCATTTGTGTTATTGTATCATTTTTTAAGGGAATGGCAAATACTTGCTATATAATTGTTCGAAGAAATCAACTTTCTGAGCGGCTTTCTTACAAAGAAATTGGTCTAGGTTGACCTGACAAGGCAGATTAGAATCAGCGTCCCTGGAAGTGGCAATCCCGTTACTCATCAGTGAGGACGGTTTTCCAGGTCAGGGGAAGGAAGAAGGAAGGGGTGGTCTGCTTGAGACTGGTCTGAAGAATCAGGTCTGGGAAGAAACAAGTTTGTTATCTGTTCTTGTCAAGGGCTGATGACCTCAATCCCAGGGGTTCACGCTCTGGAGATAATTGCAATGAATCATTTCTAGGCAAGCCTCCAGAAGCTTCTGCTTGGGCACAAGGCAATCTTCCTCACTCACTCCCCCCCTCCCCCCCCCCCCCCCCCCCAGTTACACATCACTTCTCCTCAGGTGGGAAGATACAGTGGAAAGGTGAGGATTTGTCCGTCCAGAACATCACCACATTTAGGAAACTCCTCCTCCCCCCACTCCATAGACACACTTCTCCCCTCATCCCACAGGACAAAGAATGATGACTGGCCAGCCTGAGTCAAGAGCCACCACTCAAGTGAGCTTTAAAGTGAGATTCAAGGTGTTGCGTGCCCATCAATCTGCAGGATTCCCACGTTCTTTGGAATCAAGCCCGGAATTGGACATCTGGTGGAGAGCTAGTGAGGAAATGCATCCCAACCCTTGAAGACAGATAGACCTATCACTTATCCAGCTGAGTGACCTAATGCCAACTACTTGATACTCTGAACCTCGATAATCCTATAAGTAAAATGGGAACAATATCTGCCCTGCAAAGCTTTTGTAGGGATTATAGTGACTGGAAATAGTGTAGCTACTAAAAAAATCATAAATGTAGATGTAGTCATATACCAAATTTTCATGCTTCATCAGCCAGTGATGATAAAATGGGGTCATGTTTGTATTTAACTCCCAAATGACCATGATTCTGACTCCAAGTGGTAGGACCTCTGGGGCCAGGTTTGCCCTTCCAAAATGCTCTGCAGTTTCTTCTAAGTCTCCCCAGTTGCTGTCGCCCATACATAAACAAAGTGGTCTGAGACGGTCTCCAGGAGGGATCCTCTGTCAAGTAGTGTCCACCGTGTTTTCCTCTACTTTATTGTCAGTGTCACCTGTGCCCTTGCTATTAGGCCATCAGGGTCCAGGCCAGAGATGCTATTCCTGATGCTCCCTCTGTCCTCACTCTCAGTGGTGCTGGATTCTGGAGGCAGTGAGGAAAAAGAACTCTCTCCAACTACCTGCCCCTCTTATTCATTCCTTATTTCCTAAGACAATTCCTAAGACAAACTCCTAAGAATCAGGGACATTCAGAAGTAATCCCATCTTCATTAAGCCACACCCTCCAGAAAACCCAATTTGTTTAACTGTGAACAAATAGCTCCAACTACAGAGATGTAAAACTGCTTGGAACTTCTCTCCACTCCCACCAACTCCCCTCCCCCCTCCCCCTGACTGTGTGTGCGCCCTTCTCAGTAGCTTCAGAGACCTGAGGGCTCAGCCTCAACGGGTCCCACATGGAATCTGAGCCAACCCTACATTAATCAAAACAAACCCCCCAGTGTAGACCTTGCCCACAGCCAGTGACCACATGCTAGGAGGACAGGGGACAGATAACATATGGGTTTGTAGAGGTCAAGGGGTCTCCAAGAAAGGATGTGAATATGATTTGTTGGAGAGACTATAAATCAACTTCTTCTCTTCTCCCTTTCTTACATGTGCCATGTGATGTATAGGGTTTTCTAACAATAAAGACAAATTATGATGATAACAAGGTCAAGGTACAACATTTATTACAAGTTATATCTGGGTTTGGCTTCATATTGGTTCAATAAATAATTTGTGTGTATTGAATCATCAATAGATATTACATATGAGTATGATATATACACAAAAACAGATTACATATATGTATTAGTATGTTTTATATATATATATTATATATATATATTAAAAAAGGGATATATAAATTAAATATCAGACGTTAGACAAATCTAAATAAGCCACTCTTGATGGTGTGGAGTCAAAGGTAGGTACTGTAGGAAACCTATTTAATTTTTACAAACCAAAAGCTGGCTATAAATATTAACATATGAATGTATCAGAATTCTTGTATTCATCTTTCTGGTCCTTCAAAGCTAAGTTTTACTTTGCAAGGACCCAAAATGCCATTCTGTGGTTGAGAAAATCTGCCCACCAGATCTCACAGCCAATTGTTTCATGCCAGAGGTGCTGTGTGATCATGTATGTAAAGGCAGGAAACTCAGGGATGCTATAAATGGCCAGTTGCCTAGGAGCAAGATTTCAATAAAAACCCTGCATGAAATGAGTCTCACACTTGTAACAAAATGAGTTTGAAACAGTCAAAAAGTGGTAGGAGGTCCACGGCTTTATGGCATGACTAACTTGAGGAGGCAGGCAGGCTAGGAATGCAAGGAAGATAGAGCTGGTTTTATGCAGCCCGGTTCTTTCAGTCTTAGATGGCTGTTCTGTATAAATGTTCTTGAAAGTTCTCAACTCTAATGGTAAACCTCAGACAGCACTATTTCACCAAACCACAGTTTTTTAATGGATCATTACTGTTTTTGCATTTTGTCTTTACTAGTCTTTCCTTTCCTTGGCTGGTCAAACTAGATTTCCACTCTATTTCTTGTATTTCATCACTGTTAAGGATGCTATGATGGCTTCACCATTTCCCATGAATGAAACTGGATTGTGTCTGTTTCTTTTAATTCCTTTAATTTAAATGGGTAAGACTGAGTCATTACGGACAGGTGGTCTCACCCAGAATGCCTGCCAGTGCTAAATGACTAAGGGAATAAGGCTCTAAGGACGAGGTCAGGAAGTCTGACCCAGCGGGGCAGGGTGAAGGTGCCTGGGTTACTCTCCTGAAAGCGCTGGGGCCGGTGGGGGGGGGGGGGGGGGGGGGGGGAGGGGCGCGGAAAGTACAGCAAGCCCAGCAAACCAGATGTCTTAACTAACCAATTCAGTTCAGGTAAATTAATTTAGTAAAACTAATTTAGTGAAACAAAGTAAAGCAAAATTTAGTTACATTTTATCTGATGAGAAATGGCTGTTGTTGCATTTGTTATTTTCTTAACATTTTATTTTGGAATAATTATAGATCCACATGAAATAATGCAAAGAGATCCCTTGTGCCCTTTACCCAGTTTCTCCAGTGGCGACATCTTGCAAAACGATATCACAACCAGGGTATTGACAATGATACAGTCATTTTCTAGGATAAAAGCACAGAAATGCAATGCTGGGTCAGTGGAAGTTGACTGTTTGAGTGTCTATTCATTTAAGAAACTGCCAAATTACTTTCCAGAATGGCTGTACCATTGTACATTCCCACTAGCAATGTACAGATGATCCAATTTATCTACATCCATAGCAGTATCTGGTGGTGTTACTATTTTTTCATTTTACTGGTAGGTGTGTGGTATTATTTCATTGATGGCTAATGATGTTGAATATCTTTTCTTGTGTTTATATGCCATGTGTATAACCTGTTCAATGAGATGTCTTTGCATATCTTTTGCTCATTTTATAATTTTTGTTTTTGTTTTGTGTTTAACTTGTCTGCTTTTCATTAAATTTTTTTCTATTTTTTCATATGACTTCCTATAGGTTACTTTAAGCTTTTTTTTTTTTTTTTTGTAGAATCCCATTTTGGTTTATCTATAGTATTTTGAGTGTATTTTAAATAGAGCTTTTTAGTGGTGTCTTGAGGTTTTACATTATATATACATAACTTATCACAATCCATTGGTGTTAATATGTTATCAGGTCTAGTGAAAGGTAGAAACGTTACTGCCCTTCACCTTCACTGTTTATAATATAATTGTCTTAATATAACATAGTTCTTTTAAATATTTCTTGTACATACATTTAGACCCATATTAGTGTTACAATTTGTGCTTCTACTGCCAAGCATAATTCATAAATTCTATGAAGAATCTAAGAAGAAAAAGGAATTCTATTTACCCATATTTTTACTCTTTCTGTTGTTCTTTCTTGCTGTTCCAACATTTCCCCTTTTATCATTTTCTTTTTGTTTATATTCTTTACTCATTCTTTTACGGTAGATCTTCTGGTGACAAATTCTCTTGTTTTTCCTTCAAATTAAAAGTATGATTTCCCTTTCATTCCTTGAGGAGTAGGTTTGCTGGATATAGAAATTTAGGTTGGCAATTCTTTTCTTTAAGCATTTGAAAGATGTTTTCTTATACCTCCATTGTTTCTCATGACAAATTTACTGTCATTTGAAACGTTTTCCCCCTATAGGTAAGATGTTGTTTCTTTCTTGCTGCTTTCACAGTTTTTTCATCTTAGTTTTCAGAAGGTTGATGTGTCTTGCTGTAAATTTCTTTGGGTTTATTCTGTTTGGGATTCTCTTGGTTTCTTGAATCTATAGGCTCATGTCTCCTGCCAAATTTGGGAGGTTTTCAGTCATTATTTCTCTGAGTACTCTGTTGGTCCTTCCTCCTCTCCTCTCTTTCTGGGACCCTGATGTCACAAATGTTAGATTGTTTGTTATTGTCCCACAAGTCCTAAGGGCCTACTTATTTAAGTCTATTTTTTTTTCTATTGCCCAGATTGGATAATTTCTATTTTTCTATCCTCAAGTTTGCTGATTCTTTCCTCTATGCCTTCCATTTCACTGTTAAGGCCATCTATTGAATTTTTTTAAAATTACAGTTATAGTATTTTATGATTATTTTTTATATCTTTTATTTATTTCCTGGGACTTTCTGTTTCTTTACTGAGACTTTTCACTTTATTTTTAAAAATCTGTTTCAAGAATGTTTGTAATTGCTCCTTGAAAGCATTTTTAACACGGCTGCTTTAAAATCTTTGTCAGAGAACCTTAACATCTCTGTCACTTTCATATTGGTGTCTATCAATGCCAAATAAAAACAAAGCAGCTTTCAGTGCTGAGACATAAATTGCATCCTGGGATCTAAGTAGCTCAGCAATGTCCTGATTCTGGCACTATTCTTTCATTCAAATATTCTTTCCTTCATCAAGTACGTACCGAGTGTCTACCTTGTCCAAGTTCTATGCTAGGTTCTTGAGATTCAACTTGGAGATGGTCAGACAGCAACTGTTCTCTAGGACCTAAACATGTAGCAGTGTGCAATTCTAAGTTCTTCTAACAACTCACTGTTGCATCTTAGACATCACTTTGTCCTTTTTTATTCTCACTTCAGGATCTTTACAATGAGGGTGGGTTAATTAGAACATTTCTTTGAATTATGAAATACATTGAGAATACTATGAAAAGCCATGCTCCTCACAAAAACGTGCATAGCCTAAATATATAGCACATACTCGTATACACAGTTTTTACATATAATTTTGTAAGACCAGAGAAGATTATCGTTAGGAATATCTATTATTTGTTGTCTACGGAAATTTTGAGTTCAGTCATTATATGCTTTAAAACACTTATACATCATTTGATACTGATAAACTGTTGTGAGAACACTTACTGGAATCCAGGAGATGTTCTAAACAATTTATATAAATTTTCTTACTTTATTCTCATACCAAAGTTTATTAATCAAATGTAATATGTGATTAAAGTGTAAAGGAAGATTAAATAGAAATTTTCCCTTATGGACTTAGATGAGTCTAAAGGGAAATATTGTGCTCTATAAATTCAAAATTAATAAAATTCTTCAGTTGCAGATCCCTACCGGGGTGATATAAAGGTGGAAATTGGGA
Organism: Prionailurus bengalensis; assembly: GCF_016509475.1. Classification (NCBI taxonomy): domain Eukaryota; kingdom Metazoa; phylum Chordata; class Mammalia; order Carnivora; family Felidae; genus Prionailurus; species Prionailurus bengalensis. Next base: position 23,674,508 of record NC_057348.1, read on the forward strand.
GAGACTAAACTAGGTGACAGGGGAGTAGCCACTTATAAAAGAAGAATATATAAATATTTATAAGCTTCAAGCATTGTTTTAAAAAGAAATAAAAGTATGAGCACTAAAAAGTTTAGAGCTTACCAGAGAAAAATAAAAATAGAATTAGTAATTGTTTTTAAAAACTGTTTAATGAAAAGTAGACAAAGATCTTAAAGGTATAAACAAAAAAAGGTTAGTTAAAAATTATAGTGTTAAATAGCAAAAATGCCTTAATATATTCAACATTAGAATGAATATAAATGGGATAAATTAAACACACTGGTCAAAAGACAGAAACTCTCAAATTGAATTAAAACAAAAAAACAGGGGCGCCTGGGTGGTTCAGTCAGTTAAATGTCTGACATCAGCTCAGGTCATGATCTCATAGTTTCTGAGTTTGAGCCCTGTGTTGGGCTCTGTGCTGATAGCTCAGTGTCTGGAGCCTGCTTTGGATTCTCTGTCTCCCTCTCTCTCTCTACCCCTCCCCTGCTTGTGCTCTTTCTCTCTCAAAAAATAAAGAAACATTTTTTTAAATTCTTAAAAACAAAGCAAAACAAAACCAAAAGAAAATAAGACCCAGCTATACATGCTTGAAATATATATATATAAATAATATATATTAAATATATATATAAATATATTTTTTATATATTAACTATATATAATTATATATATAAAATATAATATTTTATATTTTATATATTAAATATATATTAAATATATATATATATATCCATCCATCCAGAGGCACTCATAATCACAAAAGCAAAATACTTAAAGCAACAGGTAAGAGAATTAAGAGAAAGACAGAAATAAAATGCTATTGGAGATTTAAAATCACTGCTGTTAGAAACTGAAATACTAAATCCAATACAAATAAGTTGGAATATAGAAGATGTTAATAATATAATTAAGAAGTTACACATACAAATGTATATACAATTTTTCACCCAGACATAGAATATACACTTTTTTCCTGGAATAAATAGATCAGTCATAAAAAGAAATTACATAGTAGATAAAAAAGAGAGTATCAATATATTTCTAAGGCTCCATATCAGACAATGTTCTCTAACTTCAACTTAATAAAATTGAGTTACCTAAGAATAAAAATCCACGTGTCTCTAAACTAAGAAAAAATAAATCTACTATCAAACAGACAGACCTTGGGCAAAATAGAAAACAAAAAAGGAAATTGCACAACTTAGTGATAATGAAAGCAGTGCATGTTAGCATCTGTGGGATGTGGCCAACAAAGTTTCTAGAGTGCAATTTATAGCTATGAACACATTCTGAAAATAAAGAAGACTGAGAAATAAATAAGCTAGGTGGTCATCTAATGATGGTAGAAAAAGGACAACAGACTAAATCTAAAGAAACAAGAAAGATCGTACTATGAAGATAAATGACATACATGGAAGGTTTTAGAGAGGAGGTGAGTAATATGTAATTCCTATCACACACATATTGTCCTAGAAAGCTGAAAATGTAGGAAGTCTGGGTTGCTCAATTAAGCCAGATGAAAAGAGATTAAGATAATAATAATAATAATAATAATGTCAATTTAACTTCTGTACTTAGTTTTTAAAGTGTAAAAGAAAAATTATCTATATATTTCCAAAAGTATATTAAAATGATTCAACAATGACTCAACATAAGGAAAATGAGCAACATAATTCACCTTTTTAGACAAAAAGACTTCAAGGTCACAATGGAATTAAAGGATGATAAAGTTTAACAACCATTTCTGTGGGGAGGGAACCCTTAGAAAACTAGAAATATAGTATTTTTTATTCCTATCTGAAAAAAACCTTAGAAAACTAGAAATTATCTGATAAAGTTTATCTACCAAAATCCATTGAAAACAAAATTTACATAAAGAAATTTATAAGCATTTTTTTTTTAGGTCAGGAACGAGATAAAACTTATCACTTAAACACCTGCTATTCCAAATATCTGGAAAATCAGTAACATAATAAAAATAAATAACAAAAGTATTTGATTGAAAAGGACAAGACAAAATGTTCATTACCTAGAAATCCATGGGAATTAGGAGAAAACCATTAGAATTTGTAAGGGAGTTCAGCAAGTTTATGGTAAGCAAGATTAAGTACTAAAAACTAGTAATAGTAACAAGTATTCTGCACCTACTAAAGCAAATTCTTATTAGAAAAACTGTGATAAGAAAATAAGAAAATTTATGATGGCAATTAAAAGTATGAATTATGGGGCACCTGGGTGGCTCAGTGAGTTAAGTGTCTAACTCTTGGTTTCGGCTCAGGTCATGATCTCACAAGTTCATGAGTTCAAGCCCTCCACGGGGCTCTGTGTTGACAGTGCAGAGGCTGCCTGGGATTCTCTCTCTCTCTCTCTCTCTCTCTCTCTCTCTCTCTCTCTCTGCCCCTCCCCTGCTTATGCTGTCTGTCTCTCTCTCTATGTCTCTCTCAAAATAAATTTAAAAAATTTTAAAACTATGAATTATCTATTTGCTAATTTAATAAAGACCGCACAGGATGTTTATGGAGAAATTTTTAAGTTTATTCTAGGACACAAAAGAAGGCTTGCATATTCTGTCCAAGGTTGGGGTAATTTAACATTGAAATTATATCAATTAGTATGCCCCAAATTTAGTTGAAAATTAATGCAATTCCAATAAAAATTTCAAACATGATTTAAAAAAATTTTTTTAAACGTTTATTTATTTTTAAGACAAAGAGAGACAGAGCATGAATGGGGGAGAGTCAGAGAGAGAGGGAGACACAGAAACTGAAGCAGGCTCCAGGCTCTGAGCTGTCAGCACAGAGCCCGACATGGGGCTCGAACTCACAGACTGTGAGATCATGACCTGAGCCGAAGTCGGATGCTTAACCGACTGAGCCACCCAGGCGCCCCACATGATTTTTTTTTTTAGAAATGTATTGTAATATATATATGAATGAATGATGGTTCTTCGATGGCAAAGAACATTTTAAAAGAGAAAGGTAGGGAGATTCTTCTTGCCAAGTTTTAAGACACATTAAAAAGCAATCGTAATGAAGACAGTGTGGCAACAGAATAGGAGCAGGCCAGTAGGCCAAGAAAGCAAATTAGAACACCCCCACTGACTACTGGTACTGCAGGGAACTTGGAGTGTCATAAAGATGGCACCACAAATCAGTGGGGAAAAGGACTGATTATCTGGTAAAAAGAAATCAGGAAAACAGCCTCACTATGGAAAATAAAAATTAAATTGCTAACCTCACACCAAATAAAAAGAAGCCCTATGTGGAATAAGAACTAAATGCAAAAGTTAAAAGTATAGAATTAATGAAGACAGTGTAAACCGTATCTTTATGACCTTGAGATAGGAGAGGTTTCTTAATTAAGACCCCAAAACATAAACCCTAAACAGATAGATTGATGGCTCAGGTATCAAAAATGAAAAATTTTTTCCATGGATTTCCTGGGTGGCTCAATCTATTGACTGACTCTTGATTTTGGCTCAGATCACGACCTCACAGTTTGTGCGACTGAACCCTATACCCTGACAGTGCGGAGTAAGGGCGATACAGCGGGCTTGGGATTCTCTCCTTGTCTCTCTGCCCCTTCCCCACTCATGCTTTCTGTCTCTGTCTCTGTCTCTGTCTCTCTCAAAGTAAATAAATAAAACTTAAAAAAGAAAGACATTTCCTTCAAAAGTATACCATAGACAAAGTTCTCAGGCAGAGGTGAGACTTACCCTCCACCTTGCAAGGTTACAATGAGAGTTAACTGAGAAATTACTATATAGCAGGCACTGTTCCAAATACTTTACTACATGGAATCATTCACTCTTCCTGAGTACTATTGTTACCTCTACTTTACAGATGAGGACACTGAAGTTAACTAACTGGTATGAAATCACACGATTGGTAAAGGGGAGGGCTAGGATTTGAACCCTCGTAACCTGGCCAAATCCAGTCTGTCCCCTTAATTGTGGCTACGTGGTCTTTCAGGTCTTTTTCTTGGTCTTTTCATGGTCCTTTTCTTTGTTGGTGCTAAGAAAAGCAAGTCAGGGAAGAAGGATCAAGGATGCCCAATAGTGGAAGGGTGGTGAGGAGAAGCCATTGAATGTGACACTCCAGGGACTTCCGAAAGCAGTTTCAGGGAAGGGTGAGCACGGTAGGCTTGTGGAGTAGTGACCAGCCAGCAAGACTGTTCAACCTTTCGAACTACAGCCAGTTCTAGAAAGTGTGAGAAGGACTCATCTTTCTTCTTAATAGCAGCCACTTGAGCGTTTTGTGGTTTGCATTTTAAGAATATAACTTAAATTTTTTTTTTTTGGATAATGCTGCCGATTATGAAAAACATGACAGCTATAAAATTCATGATCCTTACTTTCCAGAACAGACTCCCCACAAATTCAGGGTGTCTGGCGAGTTATAGCTAAAGCCTTCTAAACAAATTGGTTTTCAAACCAGCATCTCCAACTAATATTTTCCACAACACGCAACCCCATTCTTGTTTGCGCTAAAGCATTGGAATGAAACCATACTCTGTTTGTTCTCCAGCTCACATTATGACCTGCTATAAAATGAATTAATATTCATAAATCTTTTTTACTGCACTAATCTCAATGTTTTAAAGTGGTGATTACCACCTGACATGGGGCAGGCCAAGGACTAAAGGAATCTTCAGACAGCCCAAGATCCTATTCCCACGTGAGCGTTCAAAGAGGAAAGCAAAGGGTTCACATATTGAATTTGAGCATAGACATGAACATTTTGAGAAGGTTTTCCATAAGGACCCCAGATACTTTGGGGTAAAAATGTCGTGAACATTTTTTTTTTTTTCAGAGCGTCTGGGAACATAAGCAGGGGAGCTGGGCATAGGTTATGTAATGTGGAATACACCACGTGGCCAACCTTTTTGAAATTTTCCAGATGGAACCTACAGTTTGAAAAGCTTAGAAACGCCTTCCGTAATGTCCATGTTTTCTGTAATTAAAGTTTCCTCAGACTGTGACAGCTGTGTAGTAGATTGGCTTTGATGATCCGTGTCCTAAGCCACTGAGAAAGCCCACTGGCTTCACAAGGCTACCTGAGGAGAGACAGACCTTAAAGCTGCCCAGTGGGAAACTCAGAACATACTGGAAACCAAGAACACACATACAATGGAACAGAGAACTGGGAGAGAAGTGTAGACACTTTTGGCATGGTTTTAATGAAGAGAATAAGAGGAAGGAGGATGGTTTACATTGTTGAGAATCTTCATTCTCAGTTTCAGACCCAAGTTATCAAAGACAGAGATGGGACCAGGAGGGACACATTCACTCAATAAATAGTTACTGAAGTTCTACTCTGTCAGAAAGCATGTAAGAGTGAACAAAAGCAGAGCTTAAAAATTAGTGTGCACAGTGACCAAATAATGAGATGAAGGAAAATAGAATTATGGGCTGAGATAAATGATTTTAAGGCAATAAAGCCCTATGACAGTAATCAAAGAAGTTAACCAGGTCTTAGGAGTCAGGAAGAGTCTGAGGGTTCCCTGCTAGAGAGACCCAGGAGGAGCCACTCTTGCCAACAGTGTCAGGGGCAGAGCCAGGCTGGGGGAAGTTGGGGAGCAGACAGCAGTAGCCCGTTGCCCTTTGCCCTGAGCACGCTGTCCCCAAGGGACGCCCATCAACGATATGTCTGAAATACTCCACTGCCAGGAGCAGTAAGACTGGAAGGGCAGTGGAGGAAGTGATGCGAAACCATGTCTATACTGTCCAGGGCAGAGACGTGAGTCACTGGTGCCTCGTGAGTCATCCAGTGGGCCAGGCCACACCACCGGCTTGCCCTTCCATGATGGGAATCCTAGCTTGGGCTCCAGTCTGCAGCCATACCAAGCTGCAGACCCATCTGCCCAGTGACAACTCAATTCGCTTGTCCCTAATACTTTTCAAATAAAAAGGGACCCAAACTGCTATGGTCTTTCACAAGGAAACCCACTTCTCCTCTGGTTTTCCATGCCCAAGTAGAAAACAGGGCCAGGGCTTCGTTTTCAATGCCTCCTGCCCTCCTCGTGTCCCACAGCCAAACAATCAACAAATAACTTTCCAATCCACTCCCTTGTCTCTCTTCCTCCTACCTCCGTTAGTGTTGGTACCACCATCATGTCTCATCTGTAGAACCTTAACCACCTCCAACTCCAGCCTGGTCTCCCTGCTGCACCTACTGCCAGCCACCCACCTGCCCTTCCCATGTGGTCCCCACCGGAGACCTGGAGAGGATCTTGAATGTACGGAGCTTCAGAGAGACCAAGAATGACTGCCTCCATCCCCAGGGCATCTCCCAGCAGTCCTCCTGATGACCTGTGGGCCCGGGAAATCCTTGAGCCACTATTGACAGATGGCAAGAGGTCCCTGCAGGAGACTGGGACTTGAGAGAGGCTATCGCCATGTGAACTTCAGTGAAGATGAGATCCAGGAAGGAAAGGCCCAAGGGAGTTGGGGAAGCTGGTGCTCTGCATGCTCTAAAGCCTGGCTCTTCTGTAATTCGAGAAGACAGTTTTTAAAAAACAAAAGTATAATAACCGAAACACCACCGCCACTAGTATGTTGTGGCTGACATGGTCAGGGTCCACCACATTTCCCTGGATCCCTTCTCACTTCCTTACACACAGCTCCTAGTGTGTGTTCACTCCCAGCAGCCTGCACCTGAGCCTTGTTGTGGGTGGCTGCCCTCAGCCTCCTGGAGTCCATGCACCTGACCTCACTTACCCACCACTTCTCTCTGAGATGTGACCACACTGTCTCCAGAGCTTCCTCAGGGAATTCAGCCAAAATTATCTTTGGTGTAACTTTGCCTGATATCCTTGCTTAGCTGCCTTCCCCTCCCTCTCCCACTTTTATCTGGCTTCTCCTGGGATTGCCTCGCACTAAATCACTTTCCCATAAATCCTGCTCTCCAGGGCTGCTTCTGGAGAACCAAGCTCTTTGCACAAGGCACAGGCTGAGCATTTGTTATGTACTGTTTTCTCCAATCTTCAAAACAACTGTGTGGGCCAGTACCATAGTATCTCCATCTTACTGATGATGACACATAGGATCAGAGACATCTGGTTTCTTTCAAGCAGCCAGTAGTAAGGAGAGCCATGGTTCCAACCCAAGCCTCGCCCAACTCTTGGCCATTATGCTACACCATCTCTTTGCACCCATTCCCCTCTACCCCTTGCTCCTCACCCACTAACACAAAGCAGAACCTGAGACAGGGTCTGACACTCTCCACTATTCTGGAGAGTAGTCCCAGTAAACAGGTGGGAGGAGTGGGGAGGATACAATAGGGACAGAGGGAAAGCAAATATGAGGGTGTGTGCCAGCTGGCCTCCATGGTGGGTCTTGGTCCCACCTAGCCAGACCTTTGCAGGAGCTGTGTAGACTGTATCTCAGAATTATCCACCTGAAAGACAGAAGGGTGGGGTATTTCTCTACCAGCTCTGTCCCCTGTTGGTCGAGGGACCCCAAAGATGTTAACTCTCTCCCACTCCCAGGCCCACAGAGAGTGCTCCTGGGAACTCTCCCATCCCCTCCCCTCCCCTGTCAGAGGAGCCCCAAGACAGAATGTGAGGAAGAGGCTCTTAGGTGTATCTGGCTTGAGTGGCTGCCACAGCAAGGACTGGAGTAAAACGATGTGAGTCAGAACACACATCCTTTCACTGTCTAATGCAACCAATGCCTCCTAATAAGAGCCCTTATTTGTGGAGCAGACCATGTGCCTGGCACAGGGCTAACCACTTTCCATGTGTGAACTTTCTCAATACCTTGCTGCACCCTGACTGGGCAAGCACTGACCAGTCTACAACCCATTTCATGGTTGTAGAAACTGAGGTCCAACGTGGTGACATTAACCTTTGTGGCAAGCAGCATTGCTGAGACGGGGACTTGGCCTATGCATCCCCAGCTCCCCCTACCACCCGCTGCTGCCCCAGAAGGCAGCCGGTCTCCCAAGCCATGGCAGCCTTCCACAGGCTGGGCAGGCCCCAGCTCCAGGCCCGGTTCTTATGTGGGGAACCCAGCCAGAAATCCAGCTAGGGACCGGATGGCGTCTTATAATTTCTCCATATCCCCCAAGCTGCCTAGCACTAAATAAATACTTGCTGACTGATTGACTCATTCCAGCACCGCTTCCAAGTTTCCCTGGGCCCATTCTCTAGGCAGCCGGGCCCCCTCCCTGGCCTTTTGGACTCTTCCATTTCCACCAGCTCCCGAAGCCTGAATTTGGGAGTTGAGGGAATATTGCATTTTCGGAGATATGAGCTGGTAACAGAAGGGATTTGGCAGCGAGACTGGGTGGGCAGTGGGCTCATGAGTGGAAAAGAGCTGGATGAGATGGGAGGGGTCTTGAGACTCCTTGTTGCAGAGACTCCAAAGAAAAATGTGCATTGGCCACTCTGAGGACATATTCCTGAAAGACCCCATAACCACGTGGTTAAAGACACCCTCCTCGGTTCAGATCCTCTCCACCTATCACCTTACCTGCCTGTGCCTCCGGGTGCTCATCCCTAAACTGCGATAATAATAGTGACCACCATTGTGTAGGGTTGTTGCTTGGGTGAACATGAATTAGTATAGTGCCTGGCTAGTGGTCAGTGCTCAACACGTATTAACTGTCATGGTTGCTGTTATTATGTAGCCAGGGTTTATAACCTGGCAAGGTTACTTTGCTACTCTCGTTCCCTTGATGAGCAAACGGCCTCAAGGAAGGCAAATGTTGTGCACCCGTACTAGCGTTTACATTCAAAGCTGGCTCAGATTGGCTCTGAAGCCCGTGGCCTTCTGCTACATCAGCATTTCAATCATTGATTGATTGATTGATTGATTGATTATGATTCCAGTATTCATGAGAACTATTTGTCATTGTTGCCCAGCAATGCTTTGCAAATATCCACCGGGAAATGTTGCTTAAGGGGAAAGAGAATTAACCGGTGGGCAAGAGACAAGGAACCTCACTCTCATTGAATGGAAGGACGTGTAAGTCTCAGCTCAGCCTCAGGCTGGCCTCAGTTGAAATCACCTCAAATATTGGGTGGTTTACAACCTATTCAGAGTTCCAGTATATATCGTTTCATAAACCTGCAGGACCTAGTGCTTGCTGGTTTTTAACATCTCATTCATAACAGTAAAGTTGTTCAGGTTTCAAGTTCCATCAGCACATAATATTTGAATTCTCGTTTAAGGTTTAGCTAAAGGTGTGTTATATGTAGGTCAGAAGCAGCCTGGCTAAACTAGCCACCCCATGGCTAGAAGGAAGATGAGCAGAGATGGCATTTGGCAAGAATAGGAGGTCACTGCAACGGTATCTCAAGGATCATGGTCATGAGAAGTCTGCCAGTACCTGTGCTTGGAATACTGCTAGCACCCCGTGCCTGACCCTATTCCTAGCTGCTCACAGTAAGAGGACACCCACGATTCTCTGAGTGTGTTACTCACTTCAAAACCATCCTATGGAGTAGGGAACTGACCCCATCTTACAGATCAGGAAACCATGGCGCACAGAACAGTAACTTTCCTATGACTACCCAGTCATTGAGTGAAGCTGTCACCCCCAAGAAATCAGACTCTGCTTTCTGTACTCTCAACCACTACCGTCCACTCTATCACTCATACAGAGTGGGAACGTGGGCTTCCGTGCCCCACCAGCAAAATGGGGATCATGCACAGGAGAAGGGGCCTTAGGTAGGGTTTATAAAACTTGAGCAAGAAAGAAGAAGTTACCTAAGGGAATGACGGTAGATCCAACTCTGTTCCGATCACACACTTGGGTCTTTTATTCACGAGCACCTATGTGATCTTTACAAAAATCCAGCAAAATGGGAACTGTCCATGTTGATGGAAGTGGAAACTGAACCTTAGAAAGGTCAGATGGCTTGGCCACAGCCACCCAGTTGTGCACAGGATGTGGCCAGGACTGATTCTTGACTTCCAATCTCAGGGCTACTTTCATTGTACCAGAACTACTTAGAGGCTCTGAAGGAAGGTTTCTTTATTTATTCCACCTGACTGAAATGCAGATTTTATTATTATGCAGGTATAATGAGGCCAATAGATCAGGAGACAACTGCTATGGAGAAGATAGTTTGTTACAGCTCCCAAGAGGAGGGGACAATGCCACATCATGCAGGCCCACTCCAGGAAGTGCCAGGGTCAGTTAGGAGGCAAGAGGGCGTAGAGGAGAATATGAGCGAGAACCTTTATTGGTGCTTTCAAGGGAAGGAATGGGAAGAGCAGGGTAAGCAGGCTAGACAGATTTTAGATTGGCTAATTTGAGTCATTTTGGTGGACTCTGGAGCACGGGGGCTGTCTCAAGTTATCTGGTACTTGGCCCTGGGGTGATTCGGGCAGGAAGATAATGACCCCAGTGTGAGAGGTGGCTGAAGTTTGGGTTTCAGATGGGTTGGTTTGCATGTGAAAGGCACGTTCCCTAGTGAGTTATTTGCTCTCTCTAAAAATTAGCTAGCCCCAGGAGGGTCAGCTCTTCCAGTGTCAACAAAGTGCCAACATGTAAAGCATCAAAATAAAAAGACATGCTTAATAAATACACTACCCTAGAAGAGAATAGACTTAGCAGTATCCTCATAGGAAGAAACCAAACAGACAGGACACGATTAGGATGGATGGATGGATGAATGGAGAGCTGCTCAGATGGACCAACAGATCTGTAAGGTTTATTCTCCCTGCTGACCATAGTACTAGTCCAATATGTATGGTCGTTTCCATGGAAACTTCTCTAGTGCAAGATTAGGGGTAAAGCACAGTCACAAAGCAGCATTCATGGGACCTCTGGATAGACATTTCTTCCATTGCTTCAAAACGAAGACCCTGCTAAATGACATGGAGGGAGAGCTGGAGGCGTGCAGCTGGCCCTCGGGATTTCACATTAGTCGTTATTCCCCATAACTCTGCTGCCTAGACATCAGAGCACGGCTAGTTACAAACATGAAGTCAGCTCCCTTCCAAAATCAATAAGAAGCTTTTGACTGGGCTATCCACGTTGACTCGGAGAGGAGAATAAGGATGCAAAGCTAGGAAACCAAAACTAGAGAATAAAAACTTCTGAATGGGTGCTTTCATTGGTTTGTTGGCAAGAAACACATTCAAGGAAACCAGGTTGGTTCTCAATTCCCTTTTTAATAAATTAAAAATACCTTCTTCTGATACTTGGACACATGGGGGCCAAATGGCTTGGATAATTCATTAGCTCTGATGGAGAACGCCATATTTCTCCATCAGCAAGTTGGACTCATCTTACAACGATCTCCAGGCTCATAACTACACTGGAAAGAGGGCTGTGTGCAAGCCCAGTCCTGCTACATTCAGGATTCGACTCTCCCTGAAACTCTGTGACTGGCGCTTTTTCTTGTGGGGTATTTCTATAGAAACCCATCCCTGAGTCTAGCTATTAATTGGAGAAGATTTATTTATCCTATAGGTTTGATAATCAATCATCAGATTTCAGCACTTGTTTTGCGGGATTCCATTTCATCACTTGCGACAGTATATATTATTATTCATTATATAAGTTTGTTAACGGTGTATTTATTTGAGTGACTCTCCTTCTAAATAAAGGGGCCTTATAAAGTTTTTTTTTGTAATAAAAGGTTTATTTTTACATCAGCTATTTGCTTTCCTATGCTAAACCTCCGTTGAAGGCTCTGAGCAGCATGCAAACCAAATTCCTGCGTTTCAGGCAGGGATGGGGCTGCTGGAAGGTGATAAAAACAGCTGCATGGGCCCTTCAGCAGATTTGGCTTTTTTCAGCCCTGTCAGTCACTTTCCCCCTGAGAAGGGAATAAGAAGCCTGGTAGAGATTAGGAATGGTAATGTAAAAAGTTTCTACCTACTGCATAAAATTCTTTCAAATTAATGCAAGCATTAAATTGTCAATGATTTTTCACATAAAGCAGATATTAAACCGTTCATGCCCGCTGGTGTTGGTATAAAGTTTTGTCAACATTTTTGGCACATAGGTTCTGAGCCTGGGGGTCGAAAAATGTTTTCAACCAAATTTTGTTGTTTCAGTTGCTTTTTTTTCCACTCGTGTGTTGTAACTCAAATGTAGATTCTTTTCCCAAAAACGAAATTTGGCAGGCCATTAGTCCATAATGTGGTCTAATGCCTGTGGGTATTTTTTAAACATGTAAATGGCCAAGATATTTAGATTTTTGAGGTTGAAAAACTGCGCACGCACTCTTAACAACTTCTTTTTCAGCTGTATTTAGTATGCATATTTACTGCACATGTGTATTAGGTAGCATGCCGATAGACTGGAGATTAGTTGGGAAAATACACAAACGGCTCTTCGCAGGGGGGACTGTCTCACAGAGCATGAGTTGACATGTCTCCTCATTTTTTCCTGGGGAGGAAGGGGGAGAGTTGAGGCAAGCCATGGTTCTGAGGGCTCACTCCTGGAGTGAGGAGGCTCCAGGCCATTTCTACTCCTCCATGGGGCCTGAAGACACACGGGGCAGGACGGCCATGCCCCAGCCTGCTAACCAACTCCATAGCACATTAATATCCAACGGGAGAGGCTGAGCATCCAGACCCCACGTTGCTAGATCCTGTCTCTTGCCTCAATGCCCTAGCCAGCACCAACGCCCTGTGGACACTAATCCCCAGCTCTTCCCGACATGGAAGGATCCACAGACAGAATCCAAAGCAAATACTCTGAGTATAAAGAAAACACACTGTAGCCTAATCCACTGTCCAGATAATTGAAAACTAACAGTTATTACCTCATTTGAAAGTAATTTTTAACAATTAGCTTAGGAAAGTATTTTATAATTTTTTGCTAGCCTTACACAAACTAAAAAAATTTCATGTAATCAATTAAATCTGGCAGGATAGCATCAGGCACTCATTAGGCTAGGCTGCTTGAAATTCATGTACAATTTCTTCCTTATGCTGATCTGCAGGAGCTTTTAAACTCGCACTGGGATGCTGGCAACATCCTCCAAACATCTCAGACACATTGTCTCTCTGAACCTGAACTTTTTTAATGGTGGTTAAACATGTTGTCTGCTTTAGTTTCCTGTCTATCTTCATCATGAGCCAGCACCTGTTTCCAATAAATTATATGCAGAACTGTATCAGCCACACCTTGGCAACAGCTGCCACCCTTAAAAGCCGAGTGCCCTTGAGGACAATACACCTGTGAACACATAGAGTGTTTATTTAGCTGAAAGCCAAAACTCTAAGTTACATAAAGCAATTATCTAAAGCCTAATGTATGCCCATTATTAACACAAAATAACCCTGTTCTTAAAAACCAATAAAAATCTATTTAAAGGATTTTTCCAAATCCCACTGAAATTTGTACTCAGCTAGAGACCTAGTCTTAGCCTGGGACTTAAAATTCTAATGGTGGGCAAGGGAGAGGTCTGTATGTGAGTTATAATATAATATATTCTGAGCTCATGCCTGGAATTTGGGGCATGAGCATGCCTGGGTCGTACAGCTGAAGCTTTAGACTATTGAGCAAGGACCGGCTTATTTAAAATAATCTTTGTTACCTGTCACTTTAAAAAAATTGACTATGGTCTAGAGGTTAAAAAAAAAAAGGAATGGATTCAGTTAATATTTAAATGTAAGAACAGTTCATCCCAGGATACTTTTCTTTATTTGTACAGCCCACCTTTACCTTATGGTTCATTACCTAATAGCATTACCCTTAGGTAATGGGGTTGGCAGTATACTAATGAAAATGGAACCGGTGTCAGGTAAAGAGCTTCAAACTTCCATCCTGTTGCAGGAAATATATGAATAGTGAAAATTCCAGCAAACTATAGTATCTGCTGCACACAGTTTAGTTTCTAGAGTGTGTGACCTGCATCACTTTCAAGGAATGGGATCACATAGTACATATTGCTGAGCAATAAATAAGAACAGGGCATAGCTATCGTATCTCCCAAGGGAAGTCTCATGAAATCTGAATGATCTTTTGCTTAGGGTTTGTAGTACGTTAATCCCTGTCTGATACTTCCTGTTGACATTGAACTGATGGACCCGTAGTCACTTAGGTGCAAATGTGTTTTAGCACTTCTGTTTGGCTAATGCAAACGCTATGGAAGTAACTGCTAATGAGTATTACAGCTTCCAGCTTGAGCCATGGCACTGTCGGTTCACATTCAGTACAGAAGTGGCCTAAAGCCTGTGAATTGGACTCAGCAGAAGAAAGCCCAGGAGCAGCCTATGTCTTATGACAAAGTCCACAACACATCAGCCTGGCTACCCTTTCCTGAATCTGGACACATGACAGTGGCTTAGGCTGCTACAGGGGGAAGGCGACCCACGAATGCAGCGTGCCATGGCCATGACTGCTCTACTCTCTCCCTTTCCAGTTTGCTGGTGCTCTCATTTAGTTAACAACTGTTTTCCGATCACCTATTCCAGACCAAAAGTGGGGGACACCAAGATGAATGAGACAGATGGTTGCTCCTTCTTGCTGGGTTTGCAAAGACCTCCCCTGGGCATTTGCAACATCTGTGATGAGAGACCCAGGTTCTCGCTGTGATTCTGTCACCACGGGCAGAGCTGGTCTGGAGCAAGAAACTCACACGCTTTCAGACAGCTCCCTCCCTTGTAAAACACGCAAAACAACTCCTGCGGCATCTACATCAGAGAATCTACAGGAAACTCAAATAAGCAACGGATGCACATAGATCCTGCAGATTTCAAGCACTGAGTCCTTTTGGGGACCTTTGGGTTTCAAGCTGTACTTGCACTGAGGTTATTTCTTTAGGTGACTTAGCTTGTTGTAAGTTTGAAGACTCAACATGAAACTCACAAAGTGCGGCCACAGCAGCGGTGTCATTATCAAAACTCCAGCAAGCATTCCAGCCAGACTATTCCCCGCTGGATTCACTTAATGTGTAAGGAGATCTTTCAGCCAGACTTCACTGGGAAGTATATATGTGTGTGTGTACACACACACACACACACACACACGATGAAAAATGAAGAAAATTAGGAAAAATGTGTTTTCCTTTTCTAACAGTATAGAAATAGTATAGCATTATGCTAATTCAAGACTCTGTCTCTATAGATATAAGACTTCCTTCTTTGATTGGGTTTCTTGATTAAGGGCCCTCACATACAATTGCATGTAAATGTGAGAGGAACCCAATTTGCATTCCAGGCCAGAAGACACCCAGGAATGGATTTTAAAAGGAGAGAGCTCATTCTTATCCTTCTGGAGAATTTATCTTTATAAAGGTCAGCAAATTTAGAGCACGCTTTGCTAATTTACCACGTGTACGGGAAATAAGTCACGAGTACAAGTTTGCACAGAAGATAAGACTTGCTATGTTTTACAGAAACTGGGTTTTGAATATCGAAAGGATAATTCAAAAAACATTTTAAAATCCTATTGGTTTCTCTGCCTGCTTGTCAGATTTCCCATTGGTGATGAAACACTGCCAAGGGCAGATTTAGTGCTAGTCATGAAACCAGACCTGGGCTTGTGGTTACTTGATAATAACTGTGATAATAAATTCATCCATTAATTTCTTTCCTGTTTCCCTACATGAGTAATGTTAAACCAAGATGTTATGCTATTGGAGGGAAAGAATCATTTTCATTCTCTTTCTCTCTCTCTGGAAGCTTTTTCTGTTCCCAAAGACTAGAACCACCCTTCCCATGCCACAGGAGGAGAAAGCAAAGATTAGAAATCAGGTGCCCCAGGACCTGGGACTCTAAAAGGCTATTCGGCACAGTGACAGGCTTCTTGGAGATGGGCAAGTGTATTAAAACTGGATTCATAATGAAGATAATAAATACAGTAGCCTGTATGTGAATAACCAGGCAAAACTTGCCCAAACCTTCCCACAGATAAGTGGAACAGAGGCTATCAAGTGAACTTTTGTTGTTTTGTTTGTGTGTTTTGTTTTCTTGTCTCTTTTCAGGCTCGACCCACATACAAGGGGAAAAAATGAGATCACTGTAACATACTTTCTATTACTTTTGACCTGAGAGAATTTATGCACCTTCTAGGGGCATATCTCAATGGACCATATGTTCATTTTTCCTCACAAATGGCAGGCTCACAAATTCCATTTTATAAGATTGAAGATTAGGCTTCAGGTTTATTTCTGTCCCACACATGGGAAAGAGACAAGCCTAGCCTTTCTGCCTATATGCCTTGAAACAAATCAATGAATCAATAATGATTTGTTTTTCCTCCTTTTCTCCCCTCAGCCCCCTTCTACCCTGAAAGCCAGGTAAAGAATGAAGAGGAACCAGAATGATTTCAAAGTGCAGTCCTTTTGTGTGAGGGTGATTTATGGAAACACCCCAGGCTTGAGTTCTGAAAGCCTTTTCGCTGTAGACAAAGCAGAGAGGACAAACAACACAGTGATCTCGGTGTATAAAACTATACTTCTTTGTGTGGGATTTGGTTTAAGCCCATTTTGAACTGCCAGTTCATTGTTTAAAAATGCACACCTGCACAGAACCAGTTGTGGTCAAGAAGTTTATTAGCAAAAGAATGTTCGTCAGTTCCTGGAAATCCTATATAAAGAACCGTCATGGTTTTTGTTAAGAATGAGATTCCCCATGAGTTACCAAAATCCAGTCGAACATCCTGCCTTAGCTAAGAGGAAGTTTGGAGAAGAAATAACTCTGGGATGGGAAAAGGATCCAGGAAAAACCTAGGAAAATAGGCAAACACAGCCTTACTTGAACTTAGTATCAATACAGTGTAGGGACATGAAAAGATGTGGCATGGTCTCCCCAGGTGTGACGACTGATCTAGGTACAAGGAAATAATAGATGGGAACCGTTTTTCACAGCTGAGAAATACTTCATCAGTGTAAAACTGGGCGTCCTGAATGACACTGAGCCCTAATATTTTTTCAAAGCTTTATGGCTAGAAATGGGGCAAATGGTTTTTTTAAAGCTTCCAGGTGGATCCTTGTGTCTAGAGACAGCAGCCTTAAATTCACTGTGTTTGTGGAGCAGCTGCCAGTGGAGGGCATGGACAGTTGTTCAGAAAGCATTTTGGTTCTGCAAAAAGAAACTCAGAACCTTTTCTAATGTGGATGTTCACACAGCACAGGGCTCTGCATAATAGTGTAAAACCTTCTTTGGGGGTGGAGACAGAGATGCAGATTATGCTTCCTTTTGGAGGAAGATCTCATGGTTGGTTTGCTTGTTACGGATTTTAGTAGAATGGCGGCCCAGGGCACAGGTGCCTGCTGGGGATCTCTCAACAGTTGAAAAAAGGTAGCCCCTCAGCTCGATGGCTTGTGGCAGGCCAGCAGGGGAGGTGCTGTGGGAAGTCTGTGGAGAGGTTCTGCTGTGTGCATTTTAATCCCTTTCTGTTTTCCAAAGGCTTTCGTAATCTCTTGTTAAATCAATGAATCAATGGTCTGGTCTTTGGGGAAAGGGAGATGGGACCAGGTCTACGTATGGAGGCAGGCAGTTGGTGGAACAGGACAGGCAACCTGGGTAAAGTGGGGCTGCCATCTGAAGGAGTGAAATGGGGATTCTGGGAGAAACGTGTCCCCTGGGCAGAACTTGGGAAAAGACAACAAGCCCTAAGATTAAGCAGGATCCTTCTAATTTCAGCGTTGAAGAGGAATGGGATCCTTGAGGCTAGTGCTTTGAGGCAGGGAGTCAGATGGTCGTTCCAGGCACGAAGTGAGAGCAGATTTCCTAGGAGCTCACCCTGGTGTCCCCACTCCCTCCCTGTGTGTCTGTGGGGAGTGACATAACCTCTCTCCACACCAGCTCCTGCATCTATTAAAATGGAGATAGTGAATGTAACTATCTCAAGGAGTTTAAACGAGGACTGAAGAAAATAACATATGTTAAGTAGCCAAAGTACGTGTCAAAGTGTCTGCAATAATAAATGTCCAATAAATTATAACTTTTATTATTTTATAAACTAGAACTTAAGTGTTTATCACTGCAGCAGAAATAGACAGGGAGGAATGTGTACCAGGGACAAAGGTCTCTCAAGCAATTCCTGACACCAAGTAGTGACTCAGTAAATTTTTCCCAAGTGATGAATCACATAGACGAGGTGCGTCAGTTTACATTGAGTTGGGACTCAGCTTCACGTACCGAGTTATTTTTTAACTGCTTTCTAAAACACTTGATAGAAATAGTAAGGTTATCCCACTGGGCTTGTTATGCCAAGAAACACAGACATGTGATCGAGTCGATTCCAGGCTGTCACTGCACACTCACCCTCACTGTGTATCCTGATCTGCAACCTTGCCTAGGTCTCCTACAGGAATTGCTCTGGTTTGGCCTGTTTATGTCAGAGAGGACCCCTCAGCATGGGGATAAGTAACAATCACTAAGGGCAGGTGTAACATGGGGCTGCAGGAGGCTTGTTTCTTTGCTAGACTCTATATGAACGCTGTTGAGTGGCAAAGTCAATGAAAAGATGCAGAGACATGAGCAGCAAACAGGCAAGATGCCACCATACTCTCTCCACTTTGTCCCCTACCAGGGACATGGGACTGAGAACTAGAAGCAAAGTGAGGGCTGCAGTTCGTCCAATATCATAAAGAGGGGAAGGAAGGAAGAAAAGAACTGGAAGGGGAAATACAAAGAACTTACCTTTACAAAGCCAAACTCAAACTACCACGTACCCAAGAAAGAATTGTTACCTGACTTGTGATATAATCGAATAGGCAATAATCATGTAGTTCATTTTCACATTATGTCACGAAGCTTCATAAAAATGGAATGGATAATGAGACAGGAAAAGGAATCATGGAATAGAAGCTGTTCTCTGGATCGAAGATACACAGAACTCCATCGGGGTATAAAGGGAAGAGTCCCAAAACCCGCCAGGGGTAGGAGAGTGCTAGGAAATGCAAAGTGAGATGTCTACTCTGAAGGAACTTGACCAGGCTTTATTGCTTGGGATGGCGTTTGGAGTAGGTCCTAGATGACCTTCAAGGAATGTTGGGATTTTGACATGTAGATTCGGGTCTGGTCAGGATCACTGTAGATCCCAGCTCCAGTTAGGGTGTGGATTTAAATTGCGTCTCTGACCACACATGCTAATTCCATGATCTCTAAATGCATACAAGTGGTAATTAAGGGAAGGGAGCTAATATTTTTTAGTATCTTTTGTGTGCTAGGGTACTGTGCTAGATGTAGCTCTAATTTTTCAGTAGCACTTGGCAGTAGATATTATTCTCGTTTTACACAGGAGGAAGCTGAAGTTCAGAGAGACTCTTGCATCTGGGAGCAGCAGAGTTAAGATTGTAGACTGGCTCTGCCTGCTCTTTCCTCCACAGAAGAGAGAGTCAGAAACTGGATGAGAGAGGCTGTCAAAATGAGGTTGTGAGCATGTGTTGTGATTAAGCACTGAACGAAATCATGCAGTTATGTTGGGTCCCTCCCCTCACCCCAGACTGGAAGCATACACTTTCTGCATGAACTCTGAAACTGTGCAAACCCTATGGTGTAGACATTCTACTTTGCACCTTAGCGCTTACTGTACAGTATTTACCGCACAGAAAATTTACAAATAAACGCAAGGAAGTACGCTCGAGAACGGTCACTGCAGTATTTCTGCAAAAACACATCAAATCAACCAGCCAAAGAAAAAATGCTAAAAGCCTGTTGATGAGAGAACTTTTTTCAGAGCAATAATGAGAACCAAACCAGTTTGTAGATTAAAAAATAAAAAAACATTACTGAGGGAAAATTGACGGATACAATTGTACATATTTAAGGTGTATGGTGTGGTGATTTGATATACATAAATGTTGTAGAGTGATTACCAAGATCAAGGTAATTAACACATCCACCAACTCACATAGTCAACATGGGTTTTGTTTTTTGTTTTTTTTTTGTTTTTTTTTTGTTTTTTTTTTTGGTGAGCATGCTTAAAATCTACTGTCAACTTTCAAGTATGGGATACTGTGTTATTTTTTTTTTTCAACGTTTTATTTTATTTTTGGGACAGAGAGAGACAGAGCATGAACGGAGGAGGGGCAGAGAGAGAGGGAGACACAGAATCGGAAACAGGCTGCAGGCTCTGAGCCATCAGCCCAGAGCCTGACGCGGGGCTCGAACCCACGGACCGCGAAATCGTGACCTGGCTGAAGTCGGGCGCTTAACCAACTGCGCCACCCAGGCGCCCCTGGGATACTGTGTTATTAACGACCGTCATCATGCTGTATATTAAATTCTCAGAACTTATTCTTATAACTGAAAATCTGTGCCCTTTGACCAACATCACTTTATAAACTCCTCTTCCCAACACCTAGCAACTAACATTCTATTCTGTTTCTATGAAATTGCTTTTTTTTTTTTTAAGGTTCCACATCTAAGTAAAACCATATGGTATCGGTCTTTCTCCTTCTGGTTTACTTCACTAGCATAATGCCCTACAGATTCATCCATGTTAGCACAAATGCCAGGATTTCCTCCTTTTTATGGCTGAATAATATTCTATCATATATATGATATGTCATATATATAACTATATATAACATATACAATTATGATAGAATATATATATAATATATATATTTCTTTATCCATTCATCTCCTGAAGGACATTAAAGCTGTTCTCATGTTCCTATATTTTGGCTCTTGTGGATAATGCTGCAGTGAACATGGGTGTGTAGATATGATATATGATTATTTAACAATTTCTTTGTTAAATATTTTTTTAGAAATTTTTTTTTAAATTTTTTTTTTAACATTTATTTATTTTTGAGACAGAGAGAGACAGAGATGAACGGGGGAGGGTCAGAGAGAGGGAGACACAGAATCTGAAACAGGCTCCAGGCTCTGAGCTGTCAGCACAGGCTCCAGGCTCTGAGCTGTCAGCACAGAGCCCGACGCGGGACTCGAACTCACGGACCGCGAGATCATGACCTGGCTGAAGTCGGACGCTTAACCGACTGCGCCACCCAGGCGCCCCTAGAAATTTTTTTAATGTTTGTTTATTTTTAGAGAGAGAGAGAGAGAAAAAGAGAGTGGGGGAGGGGCAGGGAGAGAGGGAGACAGAGAATTCAAAGCGGGCCCTGTGCTGTCAGCCGTGAGCCCAATGTGGGGCTCGAAGTCACAAATCGTGAGATCATGACCTGAGCCCAAGTCAGGTGCTCCACTGACCATGAGCCACCCAGGCGCCCCTCTTTGTTAAATATTTGCCTTGTTCCAATCTTTCATCATTATATATGGTGTACTGATAGATATCTTCATATATATATAGTTGCAGCTTTGATGATTATTTCCTTAGGATATACCCCCCCAAAATTAACAGGGATTCTTCTTTTCTTTTAATGTTTATTTTGAGAGAGACAGAGCACATGAGGGAGGGGCAGGGAGACAGAGAGGAAGAGAGAATTCCAAGCAGGCTCCGTGCTGTCAGCACAGTCCCACATGGGGCTTCATTCCACAAACCATGAGATCATGACCTGAGTTGAGATCAAGGGTCAGATGTTTAACTGACTGAGCCACCCTGGTCCGAGACAGGGATTCTTAAATAGGTAATGTTTTTAAACTTTCTAAATATCCTTTTATTTGTATTGTTTTGATTGAGGTGTAATTAACATGCAACACTATATTAGTTTCAGCTGTGTAATAGGATGATTTACTATTTGTATATATTGTGAAATGGTCACCACAATAAGTCTAGTTAACATCCATCACCATACATAGTTATTAAAGAAATGTTTGTTTCTTGTGATGAGGACTTTTAGGATTTGTTCTCTTGGCAACTTCTAAATATGCAACACAGTATTATTAACTATAGTCACAAGGCTGCACCTTACATCCTCTGGACTTATTTATTTTATAACTGAAAGTTTGTACCTTTGACCCCCTTCACCCATTTCCTTAGGATAGACTCCCCAAAATTCACCAAGATTCTTAAAGTAGTATTTAGTGGACAAAATATGCTATATGAGCATTAAAAAACACACTAAGAGGGGTGCCTGGGTGGCTCAGTCGGTAAAGCATCCAACTTTGGCTCAGGTCATGATCTCATGGCTTGTGAGTTCGAGCCCCAGGTCAGGCTCTGTGCTGACAGCTCAGAGCCTGGAGCCTGCTTCAGATTCTGTGCCCCTCTCTCGCTCTGCCCCTCCCCTACTTGTGCTCTGTCTCTCTCTCTCTCTCTCATAAATAAAACATTAAAAACACACACACACTAAGATTATTCTAAAAGTTAATTAAATTAATTAACTCAGTCCTCAATAATAAAAAGCATGGGAAAACATATCCAGGGACTGATCTCGTTTACTTTTTTATGCTAGCTTTAGAAATACTTCTTTAAGTGCATTTATAGTAATCTGTAAATAAATGCACAAAATTTTAAAAGGTAAATAAAAACACACAACTCATTGACCACAATGTTTACCTCTGCAGAAGGGGCAGGATTAGAGATGGTCATCAAGAGAACTATAACTTTCTCCAAAATATTTAAATATTTTACAAAGAGTAGGTCAAATTGCTATATTCTTATGAAATTTAAAATATCCCTTCCTTTATATGTAAGTCTTTACAAGATAGGGTAAATTTTGTTCCCTTGAGTCTATAAGCATGGAAATAATGTGTGTCCTTAAGGCGATTTACATAATTTACAGAGAACCTTCTGCTACCTGATTGGTTATCACAATAGCCCTGTAAGCCAGGCATTATTGTATTTAAATCTGTAAAGCAGATACACACGTTGGGCAGTAATGCTAAATCCACAAAATTCCTCCCGGCTGATATTCAAGAAGATGGCCCTATTTTGGTTCCCTAAGATCTCCTCCCTGCTCTGTTACCACAAAGCTCATTCCTTCCCTCTCTCCCTCTCCCTCTTCCTCCCCTCCCCCTTCCCTCCCCATTGCTAGCTTTGAGAAGTTAAGAGGCCAACTTGGGGAACCCCATGTGGGAATGAACTGTGGGCAGCCTCTAGGAGCTGATGACATCCTAGGCTGACAGCCAGCAAGAAGCCCTCAGCCCTCCAATAGCAAGGAACTGAATTTTGCCAATGAGGTAAGTGAGCTTAGAAGCAAGTTCTCACCCTGATGAGACCACAGCCCCAGCAACTTTGAAGTCCTGCAAGGCTCAAAGCAGAGGATCCAGCCAAGCCATGCCTGAGTTCCTGACACAGAGACTGTGAGACAGTAAATGTGTTGTTCTAAGCCATTAAGTTTGTGGTAATATCATCACATAACAATATAAAACAAACACTTTTTCCATTGAAGGAATTGAAAATTTGAGGCACATCTTTGGAGCAGACTATGCTCAAGAAATTATAAAATTGGAATATCCACCATCATATTGCTCATGCAGGGGATGAAGGTCAAGGTAAGTCATGCACTGGCCCCAGTAGAGCAGCCCTGACCTCTCTGAACCAGGATTCTTTTGTTTTCACTCTATGGAAGTGCTGACATGTCAGCTGTTTTTGCATGTGTGAAAGGATCTTACACAGAGGACTCATGTCTTAGAACATGCACGTGGTGTTTGTACAGCAAAAATAATGTTGGTTCACAAGACCTACGTATATAGGATTTTACTAGAGCAGAGAGGCCTTGGAAAAACCTTCCAACCCAGCAAGCTTGCGTTTTCTTTTTAAAGCAATACCAACCAAGCTTAATTTAAATCAATAGAGAAGGTAAAGGGGGGAAAGGGGGAAAATATTACCTAAGCACAAGATAACAAAAAGGAAAGTGGTAGGTAACATATATAAACCTGGGGGGAGTGAAAATTCAAGTAAAATGTTAGTGGAATTAATTGTTTCTCCCCTAGAAACGTGGCTGACTTACCTCCCTATTAGAAGGTGGCCTTCGCTGAGTGCCTCTTGACTGAAGGGAAAGCATGTACCTTGGCCATGTCATAGTCACTGGCTTACTAAAGGTTGCTGCTCTCTTTCCAGCACCTGTGGCAAGAAGCAGGATATGCTGAACTGGAAGAAAGGAAAAAAAGAAAAAACAAAAAGGCAAAAATATTAGCAACATTGTTTAAAGGAAAAGCTGTAAGAGAAGATGGAAACAGCTTACAATGATCCAAAAGGGAGACATTAAGGCAAAGAGGAAATGTTCATGTAGGCTAAAAACACTTCTGTCTGGGAAGAAAATGAAAAATTCCCCTAATGGGTGATTCAAAAGCAATAATAAGCCTAGTAAACGTTGAATATACACCTACTGAATTAAACAACAGGAATATTGCAAATGATTAGTTAGCACCTCGAGTCGTCATTGCACTAAACTTTTATCCATTTAGCAGATATTGGCATGCACTAACTCTTTAATGTTTCAGCACAACCCTACGAGGTACACAGTGTTGTTAATCTCCATTTTACAGACCAGGAAACTGAAAGCGGTTCTGAAACGTGCCCACCTCGCTCGACTTGAGAGTGGAACTGGGATTTGAATTCAGGGCTCTCTGATCCGCTAGTTTTCTCAAGTTCCACGGTGATAGTAGAAAGGAAGAGCAGGGCAGAGTCAAGGTTAAGAAATGCCCACATGCAGAAGGGAGGAAAGACAATGACTTATTCCTGGGGGTTAAGGAGCCCAGTGATCGCAGAAAAATGCCCCAAGAGATGAGTAGAACAATGGCAACAAAGGCACAGTGAGAAATGCTCTCGGGATAAAACGGAAGAATAGTGGAAAATTTGATTTTAAAACCACTTTCCCAACCACTATGCTGATACTGGAGTGAAAGAAAGAGAATGCCTGCATTAGAATCACTTGGGAATGCTGTTGGACTCTGGATCCCGGGGCAGCTCTGAGAATCATTGTGACAAGCCATCATTGACCAGGGGACCCTCTACAGCTAGGGAAAAATTCTGCACCAGAATGTAACTAGGAGGATGCTACTCACTGGTAGGAATGGCCACGGTAACTGGATATGTTTAGGTAACACTGACAAGAAGGTTAGCTCCCTGAGGAACCCAAGTCATAGATTTACCTGGCCCAAAGCCAGGCATGGGTATGGCATGGGTTAAATGAAAAATAATAATAATAAAAATAAAAAGATCATGAATAAGGTGATGCCTCTCATCCCTTCACTCATGTACTAAATAAACAAGCAAATGAATGACTAAGACATGGTGTAGGCTGACAACAGGGGCCCCTGGATGAAGCTGTAATCAGTGGCAGTGAGCACAGCACCCATTCTGCCATGCTTCCGCAGCTAGGTGGCCAATAGATGGTGGGGCACGCCCTATACCACCAGTGCCAACCTGAAGGGCAGTCTGGACGGGCAGTCAGTCTGAGAAATACCTGAAAGACGCCTGAAATTTGAGAGGTCCTATAATAAACAAGGTTTTGTGTTTTGTTTTTTATCTCTGTACGCTGGGTGTGTTTAGAACATGACTTATGGTACTCATGAGATTGTCACCTGCTGTCTCTGCTTCCTTCTCCTAGTCAGATAAAAGCTGTGACACATTGGATTTCACCTTGTCTAGTATAAAATTTTTTTCCAGCTCTATTGAGATATCATCGACACATAACATCGTATAAGTTTAAGATATACAGTGTGTTGATTTGATACGGTCGTAAAATGTAAAATGATTAGCACAGTAGTGTTAGCTAACACCTCTATCATATCACATAATTACCATTTCTTTTTGGTGGTGAGAACCTTTGAGGTCTACTCTCTTAACAAGTTTCTCGTATATAATACATTGCTGTTAACTATAATCACAATGCGGTGCATTAGACCCCTAGAACTTATTCATCTTCTAAACGCAAGTTTGCACCCCCACCTTCTTTAATTTCATACTCCTTGGTGAAAGGAGATGGGGGGAGCAGACTGGAGATGATGCAGAGAGCTGGCGCCTTAAGGAGTCTAACAGACCTTTTCCTCTCCACCATTTCTGCAGGAAGGTTTTACTCCAGCATCTGTATTTTATCCCAGCATCTCACAAATCTCTCTTAACACAGACCATCGCCTGAATCCCTGTAGCCCTTGTATCTCTAAAGGCATCCCTGCACTGTGTTTACCACTGTTACTCTCACCAACAGACATGAAGCTGAGACGATATTTCTAAAAATAAAGCGGCTCCTCCTTCTCTACCTGTCCCCGAAACTGGGTACTGAAACAAAGCCAGGAACACCCTTCGTAGCAACTCCCTCGCTGCCAGGAGATTTGTTTTCAAAGCGTCTGACAAGCCACATCCGATTCATCCTCAAAACTGACTTGTCAGGGGAATAAACAAGTGTCAGAACTTCCCAAGAAATCTAGTGATGAAAAGGCCTTTAACGATGAACAAATTAAATTCAGTTCTCACGCCAAGCAACAGAAAGAAAGCGAAGTGAAAAGCCACAGAAGACAAGCACAGGTATGATTTAAAAATTTTTTAACATTTATTTATTTTTGAGAGACAGAGAGAGGCAGAGTATGAGCAAGGAGGGGCAGAGAGAGAGGGGGAGACACAGAATTCGAAGCAGGCTGCAGGCTCCAAGCTGTCAGCACAGAGCCCGACGTGGGGCCCGAACTCACAAACCGCAAGATCATGACCTGAGCCTAAGTCAGACGCTCAACCGACTGAGCCACCCAGGCACCCCTCAGGCATGATTTTTGATAAGGCCGTTGATAAGCGGGACCGTTAATGAGAAACAGATATAGGAGGGGTCGTCGCGACAGCAGACGCCCAGGAGAAGGGGGCTGAGCTGGGCAGGTCTTGCAGGAGAGGTACTTTGGGGCTGACAATTACTCAGCGTTTTATGACAATGTCCCATCCACGGGCATCTGCTGGAGAATCATCTTTGCACCTGCTTTTGCCACTGGCATCCGTGCGTCCCTTCTCCAACTCTTCTGTCCCAGGGCAGACGTGTGCACAGTGGGATTCCCCTGCCTTGTTTCCGCTGCTGCATTCCTCTCTAATGCTGTCAGATCAAATGAACATGCTCTAGGTGACCGCTCAATACTTCAGGCTTTCGGCTCTTAGATGAGCTGTAGCAATCTAACGGTGTGATGGTTTCCATTAAATTCTGAACCTTGCCTTGTAGGGATGGAGCTACAAAAATGCATAAATTATTTACTGTAAGGGCTTTGCTGATGACTGATAAAATCAAATTAGCTGCTTTGGGCTAAGGATGAATTTGAAACAGAATTTCCTTCTTTGAAGAGACAGTGACAAATCTATTTGATAGGTCTGCATGTTAACTTTTTTTTTGGTTGAAATTTTAACAGAATCCTTTGTTAGGCAAAATGAATGAGATTGGCCTAGGTGATGAACTAGTTTTTTCCCAAAATGTTTATTTTTGTCACATTATTAAAGACATACCCATCCATATAGATTTTATTTTTAAAAGAAAAAAAAAAAACAGGAAAACCACAACAAAAAAACCACTCACCCATAATCCCAAAATCTGATATTTGGAGCATTTACTCATAGCCTTTTGTCATGTGGGTGTATTAGTATGCAAGTTTTTAAAGTGAAGTCATTTTATATATATGAATATTTACTTTCTTCATATATTCATTAAAATCTATGTTAATGAGTATATAATATTCCATATTCTGACTCCATTTTTTATTACTGCTTTAGAATAATTATTCTGCCAAAAGGTACAAATACTTTTAAAGTTCTTGATATACATTGCCATATTATTTTCCAGAAGCTCTGATTTTATTTATTTATTATTTGAGAGAGCTAGGGAGCACACATGTGATCAGGGGAGAGGGGCAGAGGGAGAAGTTAGAAATCAGTAACAGAAAAACTGGAAAACTCACAAATTTGCTGAAATTAAACAGCACACTTTTTTTTTTTTTAATTTAGAGAGAGAGGGAGAGAGAAAAAATGCAAGCAGGGGCGGGGAGCAGAGGGAGAGACAAAGAATCCCAAGCAGGCTCCATACTCAGCCTGGAGGCCAATGCAGGGTTCTATCCCATAACCTGGGATCATGACCTAAGCCAAAATCAAGAGCTGGGCGCTCAACCAACTGAGCCACCCAGGTGCCCCTGATTCAATTTATAATCTCACCAGTTATGTATGGGTTTTTAATGTTTGGAGTTTGGGGATTAAAAACTCGTAACAGAATTCGTTTCATACATACGGATACTTCTCAAAACATTTGCTCATTTACTAGATGAAAATACTCTCTCATTGCTCTTTGAATTAACTGACTAATGAAATTTACTACTTTTAGGCTTTCAAGTTAGTCTTTCAAAGAAACTGGGGTAGTGCATAAAGAGTTTTGCTCTGTTCCACTCCTTCCTGGCCACATGATTTCCTAATTCTCTCATTATGACTGATATAACCAAGAGTACCTGTATTGAAGTAAAAATATATCACTTTTTTGTAACTTAGCTGGTTCCCACATGAGATGCAATACTAGTCTGATTCAAATCCTAGTCTAGCATGTTCAAATAAACATGCTACAGGAGCCAGAATTAATGACAATGTTTAAAATGTATATCTAACTTGACTTGTCTCTCTTAAAGAACATTTTTTAAAGACATAATTTATCATTCATGATATTTCTTTAAAAATCATCCTATTTCTTCTGTTCATTTTTGCCCCATGGATACTTGAAAGTTTCTTTCTCTTTCCATCAATATTCTCCATCAAAAGCTGCATCCGATGTCCCAGACCCCTTAGTCCTTGCCTTTTACATCAGACCCTCTTTCCTCCTGATGCTCGTGTCTTAATTTCCTCTATTTCTACTCCAAATTTGGTATCACAAAAGTCTGAATCATGTTGCTGAAGAACGAACTTTGGTTGACAGAATGGTAAGGCAGACACACATGCACAGTGACACATCTTTTCTACACCTTGGCTTTCTTTCTTTTTTTTTTAATTTTTAAGTGTTTTTTAATATTTGAGAGAGAAAGACAGAGCATGAGTGGGGGAGGGGCAGAAAGAGAGGGAGACACAGAATCCGAAACAGGCTCCAGGCTCTGAGCTGTCAGTACAGAGCCCGACATGGGGCTCAAACTCACGGACCACGAGATCATGACCTGAGCCGAAGTCGGATGCTTAATCAATTGAGCTATTCAGGCGCCCCACCACTCTGGCTTTCTAAACTCCACTGCTGTTAATATGTAAATGAAACTTTGTCACAAATCATCTGTGTTTGTACAGTAGAGTCCTATCTCAAACTGAGTTAGCACTTGTTGATGTCCAATAAAATAAAAATTTCAAATGTCATTAAGGGCCCACTACACCCAAGGTATTGTACTCTATGCTCAAGAAACAAAGAAACTTACAAAGACATACAATATCTGTTTCCTGCTCTCTATGTGCCTTCAGTTGGAAAGATGAAAATTATAAACGAGGGGGGAAAAGCCCTATCTTCCAAAATAAAATGTAACAACGATGTAATTCAAGAGAAATGTTTTAGAAAGTTCATAGCCACTAGAGTAGTACAATAAGACTGTAATACATATTCCCCATCTCCTTTCTTCAAACAAAACACAATCACCCCAGGTGGAAAGATATGGCAGCAGGGTCTTCAGCTTCCAATTTTTGGGTAAAGTCTTGTCTAGAGAAGGTGGCCTCAAATTTTGGATTCTCCAAATGTGGTTTTGTTGTGGAAAATGTGCCTTTCGCATCTCGTGTTTACTTGTCTGTCTACTAAATGCCATTCACTGGGTATACCTTCGGTGGGCCACAGAGATGGCCTTGCTTTCCTGTAGTTTCCAGGGGGTATATTTCATGAACGGGCCTCGATTTGGGCTCTAGTTGACTTTGTTTTCTATTTCCCTGATCTTTCTTATTCATGTTTTTTTCTTATTCATGTTCCCCCCCTCCCCCCCAGCATCGTATGTTTTTTTTTTTTGTAAGATGCCATAAATTCCTAACACAAAACTGCATATAAACAACAAAGGGATGTTTCTAGTTAATCGCGTGCCAGCATTTCTTGCCTTGTATTTGATTAGCTACTTGAGGACAGGGGTTCTGTCTCCCTCATTAGAATATGGTATTTATTTTTGCATTTGTCTTAATACTCAGCATTGTATGCAATATATGTCTCAACAAATTGTTTGTATATATAATTTATCCCACTGAAATAGTTTTGTTGAGCATTGTCGTTGATGGAAACAACAGTTCTCCCTCAGTTCTGCAATCACGCAGGCAAGAGGTGCTGAAATATCCAAAATAAAGCATTTGCACAGGAAATACCAGGCTTAAGAAGATCTGCCATATTGTGAATAGATAAGATCACCCAAACTAGCTAGCTTAACTTTTTAGGAACAAACAGATGGTCAATAGTTCATTATAATCACTGAGAACCAAGATGAAAATGGTCTCACTCAAAAAGGAATTTTACAGCCTCTAGCTGAAGTTTAGGATCAAGCTGAATAAAACTGGGCTGTTGAAGAAGGAAACTGGATGATTATATCTTGCCCAGTCTCCACTGGACACCCAAAGGGAAGAATTAGGAAAGAAAAGCTTTGGCTTTTCTTTGGGAATGGTCCTTCCCTGGTTTGACTTTGTAGAAAAAGCTAATTAAGCAATGCCAGATGAAAAACGCAGGCGGCTGACCCAAGATTTGATCAACATAGCATTTACTCAGTTTAATTCAGTGAGCATTTCCCTGTGTGTTCTGTGCAAGACACTGCCCCAGGCAAGATAGGAATGTGAGGGAGATAGAAGAATGTGGGGGAGGCAGAAATGAAAAAACACGCAAAAGACACAAAATCTGGCCCCAGAAATTGCGGAGGAGCTCATGGAGAAGGCATTGGAGGAGGGGTGAGTCAGAGAGTCCGAAATGGAAGGATGGGTATTATTCCAGGAGGAGGAAACCTTCAGCACAAGGGCATGGTGATGGAAACTGTGCTGTGTAGTTGGAAAGGCGGGTTGGATGGCTAGACGACTGGGGAGATGGCAAATTACCAAAATATCAAAATATTTGGAGATATGTGGTGACTCAATTACATGCTCCGGTTCCACATAGATGTTTGGAGTCCTAAACAGCCAGATACTGGCCAGGGAAATTTATCTCATGCATGTTGTATGGGTAGTGGGAGGACCATAGGGAAATCCATCCTTTCTCACTCCCTTCCCCCACTCCCAGCTAAGCCAGGACTATTTCTATAGGGAATCTCAGAACTAATACTAGTATCTCATTCATAGAGCTGAGTGGTTCTTTTTGTCCTATGTCAAAGATTTCACTTTATTAATATTAGCACTTCAGATCAAGATGATCTTTTCAAAGCATAGTTTCTACTGGATGAGTGGTTCTTAAGGTACATTCAGTGAAATCCTAAGTTTCCTTTGGAAACACCTCCAGGTTTCCCAGAACGGAGAAAGAAATATATCAAAATGAGGAGGAAACAGGAGCAGACACTCACCCCATTTCAAAGACAGCAGATCTGCGTTAGTCTATTTTATACATGAGCCCCCTGCTTGCAACTTTATTTGGAAAAAAAAGGGGGGATTCCATATCACCAAAAAAAACAACAGCAACAAAATGCTTTCATAACCTAACATTCAGAAAACACAGCAAAGCTATGGGAATGGGAGGGACATGAAGGGCAAGTGTAAGAAAGAGGGATGTAGACATCAAGACATCAATATTAATGACTGGGGTCTCAAATCCATACTTAAGTGTAACTTGGAATTTTATGACTTTTACCTTCCTGGAAAAAAAAAAAAGAATCCACTGCATGGATTCTCTTGGCTTCGGCAAACCATAAACAGGCAAACTTCAGTAATAATACCTATACTTTTTGAGAACTTACTCCATGGCAGACACTGTGCTAAGCATTTGTATGTCTATTTACAGCAAATCTTTACAACGAATCAAAAGGTCATCATTGGGTGGTTCAGTCGGTTGAGCGTCTGACTTTTGATTTCAGCTCAGGTCATGATCCCAGGATCCTGGGATTGAGCCCCACATTGGGCTCCATGCAGAGTGTGGAGCCTGCTTGAGATCCTCTCTCTCTCCCTCTGTCCCTCTCCCCAGCTCACA
Source organism: Prionailurus bengalensis (assembly GCF_016509475.1). Classification (NCBI taxonomy): domain Eukaryota; kingdom Metazoa; phylum Chordata; class Mammalia; order Carnivora; family Felidae; genus Prionailurus; species Prionailurus bengalensis. The sequence goes on from NC_057348.1 coordinate 23,706,356, forward strand.
CACTCTCTCTCTCTCACTCCTCTCTCAAAATTAAAAAAAGGTTGTCATTATTTTAAACTATATTTCTTTTAAATAAGGGGACAAGGTTCAGAAAGTTATGTAACATTCACCAAATCACAGTTAATAACAATTAATAAATGGGGTAATTCATAACAATAGGAACAGGCGATAGACACTATACAAGATGTTTCCACCTCCTCCAAGTCCAATTTCAAGGGCAAACACTGCCTATGGGACCCAATGGTTATATTGGAAAATTCCACAGGAAGAAATTCATCCATCTGCCACAGCTCCTGCAATCTTTGGATCTTTAACTTTATGACTCTTCCTTATCTCTTGTCTCTTTTCCCTCATGAACTACAATAGTTTTTTAAGCAATGAGATCGGTGAGATATACCAAATGTTTACATGTAAAATATGTGATTTATGGGCTTGTAATTATATCCTATCAAAATTTTTATCAAACTATTACCAAAATTTTCTCTTACCTCATGACAGTAGCCCTCAAAGCTTCAGAAAAATATATTAAATTTTTATCTTAAAAAAAGATTTCTATTACCAAATATTGTATTCCAGATTGTTGCGGGCTAGTGTCTCACAAGTTCTTTCCTACCCCTAATGTCTCAGCCTCAATGAATCATTGTTAAAATAAAAACAGGCCCGTCTTAAAGAGTGGTGTCACAATTTCAAATAATGGCCATAAAATGTCTCCTCTAGGCCTGGTCCACAATAGGTATCTTGTGCTATAATGTTGGTAATAATTGTAACGTAAGTGTATTTCTCCACTACTTGATTATAAAGTCCCGAATGGAGTAGCTGTCCTGTTTCGTTTATAGTTACTTCACTGCATTGAGTTTGATAGTTTGTGGGTGCTGTAAGCTCGACAATTTAAGTCCACAGTGCTTGCTTTACTGAGGATTGGGAAAGAGGAGGCATGGGGCTTGGCTGGGGCAGGCATCTTGTAATTCCAAGAAGTGGTAGCCAAAGGAAAGCAGAGAGAAGGTGAAGCAAAAGAGAGGGAGGGAGGGAAGGAAGGACAAGCATGCAAGAAGCTAAAAGGAAGAACAGAGCAAATGGGGGTGTTCACTCTTTACCGTCAATGGCAAAATGCCTCCTCATCTGAATGGTTTCTGCGCTTCATGACCAGGGGAGTCTTCCCTGCTCTCATCCCTTGAGCCTCCCACTCAGATCCTTTGCCAGGAACTCTTTTCCACCCCTTCCTTGCTGCCCCACGCTGAGCTGAGCTCCCCTCCTGTGCATTCTGCATTTGGCCATGCTTTCCTCTGCCCTGGCCTGGATCTGTGAATGCTGGCCACGTGGCAGAAGCCCCATTAGTGTTTGCTGAACTGGACTGCTAGAAGGTTCTGCACCTCTCACAGATCCAGGGTGTAAACAAAAGAGTCTACACGTCCTGGGGACGACCTCACATCTCCAAGTTGTAGGCAGCTAACACACAAGCCAACCTGTTGAAAAAAAGTCTTGGTGACACCTCTGTCATTGCTCAGAGTGGCCACAAGTGAATGTTAACAAAAGCCTTCTTTTGTTAGCCATATGTGAAGTGGTTTAGTCAGAGCAGAATTAAAGCACACATCCCAGAGGCGGTGGTGGAGAGCACTAAGCCCCCTTATGAAAGTCACCTTCTAGCTCCAGGGGCCCTCATCCAACTGGTCTGCTAGGCCAAGAACTCTCTGCAAGTTGGCAAGAGCAAAGCCTCAGTAGCCTGGAGCTAGTGTGATAGAATCCCTGGGTGGTAAGAGCATGTCAAAAGGCAGCAAAGAGGGTGAGGAGAGTAGCTGAGCACTGTCAGCTGGTGAAGCCACGAGGCTCCTTACACCTTGAACCTGGAGCCCTCCCACACTGTCTGCCTTACATCCACCCCCCCCACCCCACCCCCACCCCCGGTAGCGACCAATCAGATTATGGCCCCCTTCTGATTGCACCAATCTCAAGTGCTTTGTGTTGTAAAGACCTAGGCTTGCCAGCAAGGCTTGGCAACAGCTAAACAGTTAGTAGCCTTAGGGCAGGGGACTTAAAGAACTTGGCCTACACCTGCTTTGTATGTGGAGAGGGAGCTTATGATCCAGGGCCTGCAAGTCAGATAGCACAGATACAGAGATGTAGTTCAAAGATCCAGCAGTCACTAAAGGCTGGAATTGAGTACAAAGGGTCTTTGAGCTGATAATTGTCAAGTTCTCTTTCAGAGAAAAGCCTTTAGGAACAACGTCCCTAGAGTTGCCTTTTATATTGTAAATCTGTGCAGAGTAGGTTTTCTTAAACTACCTGATGGAGCTCTGTCACCGGGGCGTCTCGTGCATTGTAGGATGTTTGGCAGCATCCCCAGCTTTTACCCACTAGATGCCAGTAGCATCACCCTCCTCCTCCCAGTGGTGACAATCAAGGATGTCTCCAGACAGCACTAAATGTTCCCTGGGGCACAAAAAGTGTCCTCAGTTGAAAACCACTAGTCTAGACAGTGGTAACTCTCATGTCCAGCTACAAAATGAAACATAGTGTTGAAAGCTCCCTCAAAATACAACCCGAGCAACCCTGATGATACCCCCATCTGGCTGTTTTTTCAAGTTGGTTGCATTTCTCCCTAAGCCTCGTGCCAGTTCACCAAATCATTCTAAACTAGCCAAACTCACTGAATGCAACAGACCCAATATCTCCCTGGAGGAAATGCTGACATGAGAATGGCTTCTTCAGGGTCACTCATTAAACCAACAGATTTTTATCAAACCATATGTCAGGTTATAGAGTTTTGGAAAGATTCATATGAAGCTTCTTACGAAATAAAGGCCCTTTCCTGTCTCAAAGGAAAGAAAACCATAACAATGCTTTGAAATTACCAACAATTCAGCTCTTCTGTACTGATTCTGGATAATTTGGTCACTTACTATCCTTAGGCTCAATCACCCTTCTGCCCTTTTGGGGCTGTACCTTCTCATCTCTGTGTTAATAGGAACTCAACATGAAGCTCTGCAGTGATCACAATGGACAGCCTTTCTCCAGATAGTGCGGTCCAGAAATCTGGAAGCAAGGGCGAACTGTTGATTGAATGCCTGCTCTTTGCCAGACACTCTTCCATGCATTACACATACAGTAGCAACAACTTTGACCAAAACTTAGCAACCTCACAGATGAGGAAACCATAAATGTAATCATGAGAAATATGAGAAAAATACATGCGAAACGAGACTGCCACCTGGCATGACAAAGGAGGGATCTAACTAGTCAAGAGAGGACCGCAGACAAAATACTTAGAGTGCACACCTACAGTTGAGGCTGACAGTGTAGGTCAAGACTCTGGGAAGTGGCCCTTCGCCCCTGAAAGTCCTCTCTCCTCTGAATCACCCCAGCTCCTTAAATGTAAGCCTGCTGTGGTCTTTACACATGCTGCCTTACCTTATCAAGACCTCTCTCTCCGTTTTTCTTCCCCATCAGTCAAGGGCAGGCCCTTGCTGACCCATCGGGCATTTGGTACCAGAGCTGGGCTCTGACTGACGCTCCTGTTTATGGCATTCATTGTGATTTCCCCACCCAGGATGTTTGACTTGTGGCTCAGCTGCTACCCTGACTGGGGCTAGTTTTTTCAGCCCTCTCCCCAAGTTAGTAAACCAGTGCCCCGGGGAGAAATACCCCAGAACACACCGGCTTGATCATTATTTCTTAGTTCAGGGATGGTAATACTCCTGATAAGTGTTTCATCACAACACGCTCTTCAAGCACAGAGTCTGTTTGTGTGACTGGGAATCAGAGGCTCCTCACAAAGTCCTCAAGAGAAGGATGATAAATAAAGTGACGGACAGAAGACAGAATGCTCACACCTGGCCCAGGCCCTGGTCCTGTTAATATCCTGCCTCGTCTTTCACACCATGCTCTGTACTCCCTGCAGAGATATGAAACAGCATATGAGGGAAAACGCCGTGGGTCAAATAAAACAGCATGGATAAAAGGGCCTCCTGTGTGTAGACCCATTCTTCTCTGGGCCTCGGCCATAAATCCAAGCAATAGCACCTGCATCTTTCCAATGCAAAAGGAAGTTGTGCGGGTCATGAATAAACTTAAGAGTTTTGACCTCAAGAGGCACTTGCTACTTGTATTATTGTCTTACTTACACAGTCAACAGTTTTTTTCAGTAGAAGCTATTTTAGGGGCATAGAGCTCAGTGGGCACTAAGGAGGACACACGAATTAACAACACCTTGAATGGCTTGCAGTGAAGCTACTCAGAGTGGGGCTCCATGGACTGTGCTTGGCCTATGGGTTGTTTGTGACCCTCCATGATGAATAAGAAAGAAAGAATGAGAGGAAGCATTTAGAAACTTGTGCCCAAGGGTGCCTGGGTGGCTCAGTTTGTTGGGTGTCTGACTCTTGATTTCAGCTCAGGTCATGATCTCACAGTTCACGGGATCAAGCCCCACGTTGGGCTCTGTGTTGATAGTGTGGAGCCTGTTTGGGATTCTCTCTCTCCCTTTGTCTCTGCCCCTCCCCTGCTCATGCTCTCTCCCTCTCTCTCTCTCTCTCAAAAACAATAAACTTGAAAAAAAGAAAGTTGTATAGCAAATAATGTGATAGTTGTTGAATAATAGCAAAAATTCAAGTTTTCATTTTATGTCTTATTCTTCATTCATTTCTACAAATGCAATACTTACTGTATTTTATAAAGGTAAGGGTCCTCAGTGTTTTATAGCTAAGAAACAACTTGTCCTTAACCATCGACAGTTTGAGCAACACCGGTCAAATACACACGTGATTAAAATACAAGGTAGATAAAAACAAACATGCTGAAAACCTGAAGTAGTTCAACGTTACACAGGAGGGGAGGAAAATTCTGGAAAACGTGGGTGCAAAGGTACAGGAAGCCTAGAAATGATGCAACTTCACTTTCCAAGTGGAACAAAGATTAATCAAAAGAAATAAATGTAACAAAGACATTATTATTGACACTAATAGTAGAAATGGTCCCAATGTGACAGTTTAAATATCCAGAAATATCACTTAGGTATGAAACTATTGGCACCACATGCAAAGAAGATTCTGGAAATCATACTGTTTCCTTCTGGAAGGAATGAACAGATTTGGTTGAAAACAAGCCAAGGAATCTCAGAAAATATCCACCAATGTCTCAAAGTAGAGAAGGCTTGGTACAGTGGGACAGTGGGAGACCCTGTGAGAGTAAACTCCTCAATGTGCCCTCTAGGGACACCTTTCTTCAGCCCATAAACAATATGCTGAGGTCACAGGGGCGGAGTTGGAGGAGTAGGTAAACTCAGTAAACGTCTCTCTAGCCTGGCACGGCAGAAGCCAAGTAAGTAACAATGTTGCAACAGCAAGTGTTTTAACCAATGCCTGGCAGCAAAAGAGTCCTATTAAAAGGAGGAAAATGCTTGTAACCACACCAAATCAGATGCTGGCTAGCTGCAGGGTTTCTCTGAAACTCTGACTCCATACAGGAGCCTGCTCACACCACAGATGGGAAAAACTGAAATCTGAATGATACCCAGTCCTTGGGATGGAAACCAATCAAGAAGCGAGGTGGTTTCTGGTGCAGGCATTTGAACAAAATGGGAGGTTAATCAAACCGAGGCGAAGTTACCAACTGCAGCGGCTGCCTTGCTTGAGAAATTGAAGGAATAACAACATCCAACCCAAATCGCACGTGGTACGAGAGTTGCGACCCACTTTTAAAAACTGAATGGGGGAGGGGGGTGGCGCAGTCAGTTAAGCGTCCGACTTCAGCCAGGTCACGATCTCGCGGTCTGTGAGTTCGAGCCCCGCGTTGGGCTCTGGGCTGATGGCTCAGAGCCTGGAGCCTGTTTCCGATTCTGTGTCTCCCTCTCTCTCTGCCCCTCCCCCGTTCATGCTCTGTCTCTCTCTGTCCCAAAAATAAATAAACGTTGGGAAAAAAAAAAAAAACTGAATGGGGAAGGGGCACCTGGGTGGCTCGGTCGGTTAAGTGTTTGACTTTGGCTGAGGTCATGATCTCACAGTTCATGAGTTCAAGCCTTGCATCAGGCTCTGTACTGACAGCTCAGAGCCTGGAGTCTGCTTTGGATTCTGTCTCCCTCTCTCTCTGCCCCTCCCCTGCTCACACTCTGTCTCTGTCTCTCTCTCTCTCTGAAAAATAAATAAACATTAAAAAAATTTTTTTTTAATGAATGGGGGACAAGAATAAAAGGAAAAGAATGAAAGAAAAAAAAGAAAGAAACACTGGCATGTTCCCTACAAGAAAATGCCGCATCCCACCCCCAGTACCCTACAGGAAAGGGCTGCAGCATGAAGAGTGAGAGAGGGCAGGCAGACAGGGGAAAGAGGGAGAGAAAAGGGTTTTGTTTTAGAAGAATTTCAACTGAAAAAAAAAAAAAGACAATTGTTCTGAATTCTCAAATAATTTTTAAAGCACGTGGGTGAAATAAATGGCCAAAATGTGGTAAGAAAATGCAATGATATGATGAATAAGGTTTAGCAAAATTTAGGAAAGAAATAAGGTAAAAGTAATGCTTTTATAGGACATAAAACCACATGCAAAGCAAGGAGCACAATCACTGCTGCAGGAAACGGGCTTGGAAAACACATGAAATGTAGCAAATAATGAAATGTTAGAAGGAAGGGGATCCTGGGTGGCTCCGCCGGTTAAGTGTTTTGACTCTTGATTTTGGCCCAGGTCATGATCTCACAGTTCATGGGATCCAGCCCCGAGTCCGGCTCTCTGCTGACAGCTGCCGAGCCTGCTAGGATTCTCTCTCCCTCTCAAAATAAATAAATATACTGAAAAATAAAAAGACTGGAAATGTTAATAGCCAGATTTTTAAAAAGATGTTAAAAAGGAAGAATGGTAGCTATACAGGGAAAGGCAATATACACACACATATATATTCTGCACATTAAATATATATTATAATAATTTAATATATACTTTATATCCAAAAATGAATAATAGGTGATTGTTTTTATTAGAATAAAACAAATATTCATGTGAGGAAGACCTGTGTATGTACGGAGATGGCTGACAGATCCTAGGAAAACTGATATATATCAAACAATGTTGAGAAAAAAAGTTCAGTAAAATTACTGTACTTAAATGATCAAGAGAATTGTACAAGCATCTATGCAGAATAGGCAAGTCACTCAAGAAATGAAAAGAGACCAGGTAGGTGTCTCAGAGAATTAGATACCAGGGAAGCATGATAGCAGTAGGTTAAGGCTCTGTGGGCTTTGAGGCGGAAACACCTGGCTTGTCCATACGTTTGCTGGGCGACCCTGCACTCCTACTTTCGACCTACACTACGACCTTGAACTTTCTGGTCCTCAGTTTCCTCATTTGTACTCAAGTGTATAAGAAAATCAGCCAGTGCATATTCTTCTCAATTCAGAGAGGTCATGAAGAGACAGACCATCCGTCAAATTATAGAAGCCAAAGAAGTCACCGCCGATGCATCAAAATACACACAGTAAGAATTGCTGGAAATACAAGGAGAAACTTCAAGAAAATAAGAGGAAAGATGACTTCATACACCTCTCTAGTCCCCCTCTGGTGGGGTCAAGTAGAAATGAAATTAAGAGGCAGAAGTGGAGGGGCACCTGAGTGGCTCAGTCGATAAAGTGTCCAACTTCGGCTCAAGTCATGTTCTCACAGTTCGTAAATTCAAGCTCCACGTCGGGCTCTGTGCTGACAGCTCAGAGCCTGGAGCCTGCTTCGGATTCTGTGTCTCTTTCTGCCCCTCTTCTACTGCTCTCTCTCTCTCTCTCTCTCAGAATAAATAAGACATTAAAAAAAAAAAGGAGGCACAAGTGGATTTAAATAGTGTAATCATTTAGATAAATATCTACTTTCTGTCCTACACCCAAGAATACATATTAGTAAACTCAGGCAGCATGTATAAAAATGTTCCAAATTACTTTTTTAAAAATTCCAGAAAGTAAAAAATAGTACAGGCTGCACTCTTTAATCACATGTAACAAAACACAAAATACATGAAAGAACAAAAACTGCTAACAACAAACTCCCTGTCCAACAACAAAAAAATAAAATTAAAAAAAATCTCTACAACATCTCTAACGTTAAAGAGAACATCAAAACCACAAATGCAAAACATATGGAAAACAAAATGAGCACATTTCACCCCAAATTCTGAGGGAAATAGCAAAAACGAGTAAGGTAAAGGTCCTTCCTCACACACAGTCGTTATTAGAACAAAACTGTAGAAACAGCAAGATGAGCGTTTCCTCAAAAGTAGAACACACTGGGGGGCGCCTGGGGGGCTCAGTCGGTTGAGTGTCTGACTTCGGCTCAGGTCATGATCTCTCAGTCTGTGGGTTCAAGCCCCACACCGGGCTCTGTGCTGACAGCTCAGAGCCTGGAGCTGCTTCATATTCTGTGTCCCTTCTCTCTCTGCCCCTTCCCCACTCACACTCTGTCTGTCTCAAAAATAAACAAACATTAAAAAATAAAAAAATATATATAACACACTACAAAAATAACTAAGGAAGCACAGGGAGGGATCCATAAAGATAAAATAGGATTGGTATAGTAGAAAATGCAAGAAGTGATCCTTTGAAAGCCCAGGAAAACAGATAAACCAGCGCATAGTCTAATCAATGATCAAAAGAGGGACAGGCCGCTCAATACTCAAACCAGGAATGAGAGAGAAAAGAAATAACAAATTTAAACTACTAAGAAGCAATGAGGATGTGAAAAGATGTTCGCGCTTACAAATTATCACATGAATACAAATCAAACTAACATTGATGTAACATTTTTAGCCATGAGCTAGGCAAAGACATGTCACTATCCAGTTTAGGGGAGGATGGGGGACAATGAGACCATTTTTTAACTTGGTGAGGGTGAAAATCCATGCACATCATCTGGAGGATGGTTTGGTAATATGTTGCCAGACTTCTGAATGTGTGTAACCTTTGACTAAATACCTTTACTCACAGGAATATGTTTTAAGAAGATAGCCAGACACACACATGGCCACGTGGGGCACAAAGAGCAAAACTTAATATTTAATATCCGATAAAACATGTGCCTTTAAAAAATTATGTTGTAGGGGCGCCTGGGTGGCGCAGTCGGTTAAGCGTCCGACTTCAGCCAGGTCACGATCTCGCGGTCCGTGAGTTCGAGCCCCGCGTCGGGCTCTGGGCTGACAGCTTGGAGCCTGGAACCTGCTTCCAATTCTGTGTCTCCCTCTCTCTCTGCCCCTTCCCCGTTCATGCTCTGTCTCTCTCTGTCTCAAAAATAAATAAAAGTTTAAAAAAATATTAAAAAAAAATTATGTTGTAGATTTGCATTTCTTGACTTGGAAAGATATCTACAACATGTGAGGCAAAAAAAAAAAAAAAAAAAAAAAAGAAGCAGCAGCATGTAAATGTGAAATTACAAATTCAAAAATAAGTACTTTGAATACCTGCTCTGTGCCAGATATCCCGCCAGGCATGGTGGGGAGCACCAGGAAACAAGACAGAGAAAGCCCCTGCCCTCATCGACACTGGAATAAAAGCATAAGCCCACACTGGCCTGTGGCACATGTCTGAGGAAAATGTTCACCCTCTATGAACAGTAGTTATCTGTACTTGGTAGGATTTGGGGTAATTTCCTACTTTCTTCGTCATTTCTCTGCATTGATAGCTTCAAAATGCACATATCTGGTTATTTTAATCAGGAGGATGATTTGTTTTCTGAGAGCTGTGGAAATCACTCGTGGTTGAGAGCATGGTGGACTTGGGTGTTTAAGCAGTGCTGGAAAATAAGGGTAGAATTTGCATTCATTGAGACCGCAGTATTTCCCATTACGATCAATATATGATCACTGTTTACCGAATTTAAAATGAGAATACTATGACCACCCATAGGAACATACAATGACTCTCACACAAAATCTTGTGTCTAGATTTAGCAAATCCAGAAGTCTTCTGAGTCTCCCTCATCCACAGATGAATGAAAAAATCAACTGACTATAGCTCTTAGGAGGCCTTAAATAACCCACGTTTCTCCCGGTGAGGTGAAGGAGCCAACGGCTAAAAGTCCTGTGTGGCTCCAGGTGGAGGTACATGCAGTGGTAAAACTCCACTGCAAAACCAGTCATTTCTTAGATTTTTGTAACCTTTTCCCATTGGGAAAAGCAGTGAAATATTTGAGAAAGAAAAGAATGCATGCTTTAAGTTCAACTTATTTTTCACGTTTGACTTTAATTTGGGGACTACACACTCAGTATTTTGATATTGACATCTGTTTTATGTTTTGATTATTCTTAAATGTGCACTTCAGTGGATATGAACTCCTCAACTTTTGGGTGACGTCTGTCATCCGAACCACAAAACTGTCTGCGGTTTCCCCAGGAGCCCATCGTGGGAATAATGGGGTTCGTTGCCTTCCTCAGTACCACATTCATTTGTCTTCTTTATAAGGCTGACATTAGCGTTGGAATGTCCTGCCTGCCACTGTCTTCCGGAAGCCATTTGAATCTTCTTGACCTGGGTCAGAGGTTTAGCTCAGGGCAGAAGACTGTCAGCAGCACCCATATTCTTATGTCCCTCAGAGTATCTCTGTTCTACCATTCAACCCATCTGTGTGTTAGAATACAGCTTCCCCCATTCAAGCTTAGAAATAAAAATGAGTGTGTGTCTATAGAGGGAAGAGTGCATCTCATAGGTACTTTGGCGTAAAACGTGAGAGAGGCCTGAGGATGCAAGTTTTGAAAATAATGAATTGTGTGTTGACGTAAAAGCCCGAATAAAAGGAGCTCAAACAAGGTAGAAGTTTTATTTTCAATAGATACGAAATTGGAAATTAGAGCATTTAGGCAGCTTGACAAAGTCATCAGACACGCTGTGTCATTATCCCTAAGATGGGCCCTTCTCTTCATGGTACAAGATGGCTGCTGGAGTTCTAGCCATCTTGTCAGCATTCCAGAGAGCAGAGTAGAGGAAGGAATAGAAGGAGACCTTCTCTGCCTTTTTTGGAGACCTCCCATTAATCCCACACAAACCTTCCCTCTAAATCCCAGTTTAGTTACTTGGCTCCTATAAGCTACAAGGTAAGCTAGAGGAAGCAGGGTTTTTTTGTTTTTTGTTTTTTTAACCAGATGGTAATGAGCCAGCTAAAAATAAGGGCCCTTATTAATGAAGAGGAATGGGAGGATGGATAGAATGTTAAGAGGCAACATGTAGGCACACACCAATGCATGTAGACATAGCTTTAATGACTTATTAAAGTTCTTCTGAGGGAAGGGGCTGTCACTACCAAGTTACCACAGGGTACCAATAAGGCAAGATCTGGCGACACAGGGAGGTCTGTAGTAGAGCTTAATTTCAAATGGAAAGATTCTGAATTTAGCTGTTGTGCCCAAGAAAGACGTGGGGAGAAGATAAGTCACCGAGAATATGGGAAGGGGTCAGAGAACTCTGAGAGGTAGTGTGGTGAGTTTTAAAAAAGAAAAAGAAGGATAAAAAGGAAAAGGGGAGGAGAGGGGAAGAAAAAATACCTCAGTGGTAAAGTAGTTAAACGGATCTGTAGAACCCGGATGGCCAATACGCAAACCCACCTAGGGCTGCCCAAACTTACTACATTCACAAATCCCCGCTAGAGGGTGGGTGCTATGGGGGGAGGGGTAAATCTAGAAAAAAGCCTAGAAAGGCCCCTCAGCCAGGTCAGCACACTCCACAGGGGACGGTGTGCATGAGACAACGTTAAGTAGAAGCAGCAGTTTTGAGACAAATGTGGATAGAGAACAAGAGCCCCGCCCCCCTGCCCCATGGTCACAAACTTCCCCGGGGGCTCAGGGGAACAGATGTACCACGAGTCATGAGGTGGGATTTTGAGCCAATTCTCTCCAGAGCTTAAAGGGCATTTCCATGTGGGTTAAGTTGCCATTAAACGTCGGCTTTTCTCTCCTGTCAATCTCCCCAAGTACACGTGAAGAGGATGGGGAAATGTTTATTTGAGCTTTAATAAAACATAAGCTTTATAATGAAGAAAAACAAAGTTAAATGCCATACAGCTGGTTAGTGGTTTAACCAGAACCAGAACCCGTGCTTTGTATGGCCTCCTTTATTTAGGAGGGAAATATGTGTCATTATCTAATTAACCAGAGAGATTCTGGAGTGATGTGCTCGAATGCATGAGTGAGTCTAGGCTTGGCAGAAAGAGGGCCCTGATCAATTAGTCATGTCTGCTGTGTGCTCTGGATGTGGGGCGTGACCTGCCATGCCGCACATCCATTGTCCTCCTTAGACCATGATGACACTCTAATTGCTGGGATTTACATCGATGCCATTAGGTGTAATAGATGTAATAGGCCATGTGTGTTCAGACTTGCCAGGAAGAAGAATCTTAAAATCGTGTTTTTTCTGAAGTCCTGTCTAAAGTGGGGCACAAGATCAAAAAGACAAACTCTACGACTTACAGATACTCTCGTTTCTCCAGTTCAACCTACTGTGATGCTTCAACTTCTTCTATAACATTCTATTAAAAGTTCAGCCTTTCTTGGCATTCCTCATGGAGCCGGAATAATGATAAACGTGGCAACAGCAAATAGCATGGGCAAAGCTTCTAGTAGGTGCTGCGTGTTATGCTAAACACTTCACAGAGCGCTGTCTTATCTAATTCCCTCAGCGATGTAGGAGACTCATGCTCCCATTATCCTCATTTTCTAGATGAGAAAACTGACAGCAAAGGTTAGGATCCTGCCCCAGTTCTGACAGCTGGTTTGTGTTGAGCCTGTTGATTCCAATTCTAGGGGTAACCTGCATCTCGCTGCCTCTAGGAATGACCGTGGGGAGAACAAGCAGAGCCCCACCAATTCACGGGAACAACGAAAGATTTCCATTCCACATCTGAGTCCTTCCCAGGACCATGGTGGACTCATATCCATAGAGGCAGCTGGGAGGGTAGTGAAATGTTCCTTCTCAGGCATCCTATTGACTTGGTTCCTATTCAGAAGGGATTCTCATTAGTGAAATCTGGAAGAACAAATATTTTTCTGAAAACATTTCCCCTTCCACAGCACTCCAAGAAAGCGACCAAATGTCTTCAGGCTAGGATTAAATTGTAGTAACTAAGGCTTCTAAACAGACAATCACTGTACTTTCTCCCTGAGGGACAAATTAAGAATTTATTGATGCTTTCCCTCATTAGGGTTTCAGTCAATGGAACACAATTTTGTCACTAATATTCTGGTGGGAATTTTCCAGAGTGATTAATGAAGACGAATCCACGGGCCCTGATCAATGGTAGCTGACTGCTCTCAGGCCGGGAGAGGCATGAAGTCTTGGGGTGCATTTCTCATCTCCTCTAAACACAACAGTGTGGGGGGGATAAGTGCCTGTCATCCATCCCTACCACTATGCACTCACTCACTCATCCGTGCCGTCTCCCTCACCCCTAATATTAAAGAGCGCACACAATGTGCCAAGCCCTGTTTTAGGCACCAAGGGAGATAGCCATGGATAAGTCATACAAGGCTCCTGCCCCACCCCCACCCACAGACTTCAGAGGTTCATTGCAGGAGATGGACAGACAATACACAATGGCCAACATCACGAAAAAGAACTTCAGATGGTGCAATGTCCATGAAGAGGTAAGAAGTGACTCTCAGAGGAGCTCCAAGTGCCTCTACACCAATCTGTACCCCCAACTAGAACATTCCTTAAAATAAACTCCAATAAGGCCACGAAAAGCCCATGAGTTGTAAAGAGACAAGACCATCTTCCCTTAAAAGTGGGTAGCATGCTGCAGGCTTCATTATCCATGGTTTCACACTGTCCCTCTTCCACCCCTGATCCTAAAGGAAGCAAGCTTCCATCTGGCCTGGCATTTTTAAAAAATGATGCAGTCATGAAATGAGAAGACAAAAAATAATAAACTCCAGAGCCTGCCTTGAGAATAATGTTTTACCAACAGGATGTGTCATAAATATAAAATGGCAAAGAAAGATGTTCCAGGATTTGTCCTTTGTCCTTTGCTAGCCAGACAGATAATGAGTTACCATCAGGGAATTTTTTTTTTCTCATTTAAACATGAGCTACATATAACTTCCATACTTTTGTGAAAAGGGAACCTATAAATCACAAGTTATTGTTTCCTAGAAACTGGGATTATATAAGGGAGAGCCAAACAAAACCCTTTGTTTCATGAGCTTGCAACTTTTTAATTAAATACCACTTTAAACTCACACATGCATAAGCCAAATGTTCTCAATCCATTCCGCCTTCAAGCCCGGTGTCCAAGCTCCGCTCTCCATCACTGTTGCTATAGTAGGGGTAGGATTCTTGCGTTTATTTGTTTCTATTTTTTCCTCTGTCAATTTAGGTAAACTTAAGAACACAGAGCATAGGACAGGGATTAGTTCTTAACTTTTTTTTTTTTTTTTTGGTAGTCATCATGACCAAGGACCAGACTATACATATAAGACTATAAACAAATAAGGAAGGGAAGGAGGGTGGGAGGGAGGAAGGAAAGAAGGGAGGAAGGAAGGGAGGGAGGGAGGGAGGGAGGGAAGGAGGGAAAGAGGAAGAGAAGGAGGAAAGAAGGAAGAAGTAGACTCCTTAGCATGTAGGGGGCATGTAAACCAAAAACACTTAACTTGACTCCTACAGATCATTGAGGCAGAATCTGATTAGTTCTTCAACAGTGTCTCTGTTCCCTTCATCTTTGGCATACTTCTAAATTGCATTCGCCAATTTCACGTGAGGACATGTGGCTAATTCCCCACGGAATGTCAGCAGAAGGGATGTGTGTTACTTCTAGGAACAGCCCCTAAAATTTCCTGCCCTGTTGCTCAGGTTTCCTCCCCTTTCTCCTGCTGGATACATGCAAAGGATCGAGTGGAGGTCTCCGAGGCCCTGCAAGATGGTACAGCCACACACGAAGCACCTGGGTCCCCCTTTATATTGGGCTATGACATGAGAAAGGAAGGTAGGACACCGAGGGATGAGGGTTGTTCCTAACACTTAACCAGCTCTGAATAATACATTCCAGTCTTAGTCTGTCTGGGCTACCATAACAAAATACCATAGACCGGGTGGCTTAAACAATGAACATTTCTCGTAATTCTGGAGGCTGGGAATCCAAGATCAAGATGCTGGCAGATTTGGTGTCTGATGAGAGCCCACTTCCTGGTTCATCAAGGGTGGTCTTCTTGCCATGTCCTCACATGGCAGAGAGATGAGAGAGTTCTCTGGAATCTCTTTTTTAAAAAAAATTTTTAATATTTATTTTTGAGAGAGAGAGAGAGAGCGCACGCAGGGGAGGGGCAGAGAGAAACAAAGACACAGAATCTGAAGCAGGCTCCAGGCTCTGAGCTGTCAGCACAGAGCCCAACGTGGGGCTCGAACCTACAAATCACAGGATCGTGACCTGAGCTGAAGTCTGACACTCAACTGACTGAGCCACTCAGGCACCCCTCTGAAGTCTCTTTTATAAGGACACTGACCCCATTCATGAAGCTCTGTTCTTCTGACCTAGTCACCTTCCAAAGGTACCACCTCCATCACTGTGGATTAGGATTTCCCCATATGAATTTGAGGAGGGATACACACACATTCAGTCTATAACTCCTTTGCTCCATTGTTCCATCCATGAAGGTGACACTAACAGATACCATGTGGATAAACTCTCTCTTTTTACTATTCTCAGACATTTATGCCATGCTTCAGACATCTCTAACCTCACATTCAGAGGATATCCCAGAGATCTTATCCAAGGATTTTAAATACTAAATTTATATTTGTAGCCAGTTTGTAATCTACCCTTCACTACAATCCCTATTTGAAAAGGCCTTGAAGAATCAGTTCATCAGGGCATCTGGGTGGGTCGGTTGAGTGTCCAACTTCACACCAGGTCACGATCTCATGGTTTGTGAGTTTGAGCCCCACACAGGGCTCTCTGTTGTCAGTGTGGAGCCTGCTTCAGATCCTCTGTCTCTCTCTCTGTCATGCTCTCTCTCTCAAAAATAAATAAACATTAAAAAAAGGAATGAGTTTATGATGAGAAGTCAAGATGAAAAAAGTCTTCTAAATCAGGGGTCGGCAATTTTTTTTTCTGTAAAGGCTACATAGTAAACATTTTAGGCTGTGAGGGTTTCTTTTGCAGCTAGTTAGTACCATCACGGCAGTACAAAGGTGGTTTAGATGCACCCAAATGAATAGGCGAGGCTATGTTTCCATCAGCTGTAATTTACAAAAACAGGTAGATTTGCCCCCATGGGCTGACCCTTGCTCTAAATCATTCCTACGTTTTCACTAAATATGATAGAGGCCACATGTAAATTCCAGTATCAATTTCAATTCTTGTGTCATTGGTTTATATTTGTTTGTTTGTTTGTTTGTTTGTTTGTTTTAAACACCACCCCTTGAGTAGTATCAGCTAAGACAAATACAGCTGTAAACACTAACTTTCTCTGCCCCAGCACTGTACTCACTGTGTTTGGCACAAGGTAAAATGCAATAAGTTCTAGTTCTCTTCTACTTTCCATAAAGTTTGCCCTGAAAGGTCAGATTTGAAGTCAAATCTGAATAGAAGTCCCATTTGTTAGTCTACACCTTTGGTCAAATCACTTTCTTTTTGTAAGCCTTGCCCTCCAAATCTGTAAAATGAGAAAATTAATATAGTACTTGCAGGATATTTTGGAGAGGGAACCAAATAGAATCAGGTATATATTTTGTGAAATGTAAAGCCCAGTACAGAGGTAAGAGCTTATTATTATAAGCTGCCTCTCCCTTCCTGGATTCTGGATTGACTTTCTTCCCACTTGAAATGTGATTTTTTTTTCCTGACAAATCCCAAGGAGGTCCACTAAATCCCCATTTAGCCTAGGCCAGGAGGCTGTTGGGGGTGGGGGTGGGGCAGGGGGGAGGGGGGAGGACAGACCGGCTCCACCTGTGTCCTGATTGACTGTCAGAAACCTGAGCCTCCTTTATAGGGACTAACTGCATCCAGAGAACACAGCTCCAACTGCCAAAAAGGGTTGCTGTTTTAAAGAGATAAAATGCAATAAAGATCTTTTTGTAATGGGTGTTCTCAGTATGGTTTGACCAGCCAATGACACAAGGCACTTGGCCTTGGACCCAATGATATTTGAAATGAGCTCTGGAATTGAGATCCTATTCCTATCAAAAGAGTGTTACCCTTAGTAGTCCGCAGCTAAGACCTTCCAAGTGCAAAAATCAAGACTACTTTTAGTCAAGTATTAAAGTGGTGAAAAAGATTTGTGGAGAGAGTATTTATCCCATTGTTGCAAATTTTCATGTCTGCCCCATTTAACTGGGAGTTGCCACGTGTATAAAACTCCAGACTCTAGAGGAAGTCTGAATCTTCCCAGCCATGGGCATCTGCACACCATCTAAGAATAGTGCACAGAACCACTCTCAAAGAAACAGAATGCTTTTTGGCTCCATCGATGATGACTGCATTAAACATTGAAGGAAAAAAAAACTTGAAGGAAATCATTGTAATTGGTTCTTGCTACCTAGTCATTCGATATGTCCTGACAACGTCTAGAACAGTGCCTGACAAGAGAAGGGCTTCAACACAGATTTGTCAACAGACTGAGCCCTATAAACTGGGCAGTGTCCTGTATCTGATAAGGTAAAGATGACAAATATCCAACTGGGCCATACTCCACCTGTGCTCACCACAGACATCAATAATCACTCAGAATGGCTTTTTCCTGATGAACCAAAACAGAGCAACAGTAACATCTTGACCAGGGCAGCTCTTCTGCAGCCTGCATAGTCATGACTCTAGGATAATGGGCCCTCTGTTGGCACTTTGCCTTTCCGCCAAACCACGTTTTCCCATAATCTTAGTTAATTGTGGTCTACTGATCCACTCAAGAACTCAAACTAAACACCTAGTAGCATCCTTGAAAATTTACCAGTATCCAGTAGAATCAACAAATCCTGTGCACTCTAATACCCAATGCAAATTCTGAGTTGCTTCGGTTCAACTCCATCACGATGGACCAGGGCCATTTTTGGTCTCAACTACTTGAACAACTTTTAAAGCTCCTTTGCTTCTCTGTCAACCCCCAAGCTCTGTTACCCATACAGCCACAAGAAGGGTGCTATTAAAACTTAAGGCAGATCACGTTAATAGCTCATGGGTGGACCATGTGAACTCCAACACCAGGTCAGTTTGCTCTCCTCTCCATTACTGCAATGCAATTGCAGCTTCGTGGACATTCTTCCAGTTCTTGGAAAATATTTGGATCTTGGTTCCACTGAAGGCCTTCCCACATGTTCTATTGTCTCCCTGTAAGTCTGCTGCCCATGCCTTTCATGACTAAGAACTGATTCTCCAGATCACAACCAAACTGCTACCTCCTCAGAGAGGTCTTCCTGGATTACTCACTCAACCCCCACCTTTTCTGTCAGCCTGATGCTCTGCTCTCTAACCCTACTCTTTCTCTGAAGACTTGGACTTAATGTATGTTTTACACACATAGAAGTTGAAATTTTTGTAAAAAAGGAAACATCAATGAAAACAGTACTGTAGTCATTTCCTAGTAATTACCACATTTCACATTGTTATTTTACTTTTTGTTGTTATGCCACTTCTCTAATGTGGTATAAGTTCTTTTGAGAATGGGGACAATGTTTGCCTTGTCAGTACTAGAGAAAACACACACACACACCCACACCCACACCCACACACACACACACACACCCCAAATATCCCTTCACTCTGTATGGTTAGAAATTCTAAACCATATTCATAGATATACCTTTTTTTGTATCTACCTTTTCCACGAAATCCATGTACACGTAGAAGGAATACCCCAAACATAAGAGTAGACCAGATCTCCATATTTGAACCATGGGACACGATCCCTTCTCACCATCTGAGCCCAATATTTGTCATCAATTGCCTTATCCAAGATACCTTTAGGGCAGGGATCTCATTGGGACTTTGGCCATTTTCAAATCCCTCAACTAATGCTGCCCCATAATTATGTTTTGAATCTGTGGAAGGACAGAGCCAGGTAGTGACCCAGACATCCAAGTTTTGTTTATTGGGTGGCCTGGGTTTGGTTTAGGCTCCAGGAATCTAATAAGAGGACACCCAGAAAGATGAAATTAAATCCCTAAATGCCTATTCATTCAATAATCCTAAAATAATTTCTAATAAAATTAGAAACAAAGAGCAATTGTGAAGGGTCTTTGTCTGTTTGCCCCACTCCTCAAAGAGCCTCCAGGGGTAGTTTTCAGAGCTTTGGATGAGGTTTGGCCCATTTAAGTCCCATTGTTTGTGGTTCCATTGGAAAAGTGAGTCTCTCCTCCCCCAGCCTCCATGCAACTCTTTGAAAATGGCACTCAATGAGGGCATTCCTTGCAGAGGAACTTTGCCCTTAGGGGAAAGTTTCAAATGACAGGTCATAAATTTAGAAGGCCCCAGTCTCAGAAGGCACCCTGAATGATTTCAATAAGGTGCAGAAGGAGAGGGTTGTTTTAAAAGCATTCTACCAGAGTGTTCAGAATGGAGAGGTTCAGCTGTCAATAGCTCATGGATGGACCACGTAAACTTCATGATCTAGATCTTTCCTTCCTTTCCAACACCAGGTCAGTTTGCTCTCCTCTCCATTACTGCAATGCAACTGCAGCTTTGCAGACGTTCTTACAGTTCTTGGAGAATATGAAGGCCAGTTTATTTCCTGAAGCATCCACATATTTTCTGGTCACCCAAGTCACATATCTTTTTGCATCACTACAGGGGATATTTACCTACCCACTTAACAGGTAGGCAAAGTGAGTCTGGGGGTTCCTTGGGGGATGCCCAATATGGGCCACGTACTCTAGTATCTCTTCATATTTAGAATATGACCTCGGCTGACATCAAAAATGTTCAGTCTCATAGATGGAGACCTCTTATCTTAGATTAAGTAGATACATTCAGAGTGCGAGCAGATTAAGTGAAGGCCACCATAACAGAAGGAAATAGTGAGCTCATAACAGAGGGAAATAGTGAGGGGAAAGAATTCCCCTCTAATTGACAATTGCATTAATCAGCTCTATATTAAGGCAGAGAACTGATTTGACTTCCTTTTGGGTCTGGTGGAGAGATACAGGGAAGGTACAAATCATCTTACTTGTTAAACTTCCTTCCTCTTTGTACCTTTCCTTTACTCTCAGCATTCAGGATAGTGCCTGACACATAGTAAACACTCAATACATATTTATTAAATTGCTATTAATGAATGTGATCAATTTACCACTTCACTTTGGCCCCACACATTGTCTAACTTTCTGGGATTCATATCACTGTTCTAAAATAGGTTGTTTTGTTGTTGTTGTTTTTTTAAGCAACAAGTCGACCATCATTTCTGCCATTGAAGGAG
Organism: Prionailurus bengalensis; assembly: GCF_016509475.1. NCBI lineage: Eukaryota > Metazoa > Chordata > Mammalia > Carnivora > Felidae > Prionailurus > Prionailurus bengalensis. The sequence continues at coordinate 23,726,694 of NC_057348.1, forward strand.
AATGTTACCTGAGACCACCCTTGGTCACAACTCTAAGATATCCCTCGGTCTCCCTGAAGTGCGCTGTGCAGAGATTGGACATCACAAGCTTCTCTCACAGCAGGTCTAAAGGATGAAGGTACGAGCAGCTGAGTATACAACCCGTGGACCAGTGCCGAGTGAAGTCACTACCTTGGGGGCCCAGGACTGTCATCACTGTCCTTGCAAGTCCACGCTTCTGGACTCTTGTGTGGACACTGTGCACCTGCAGCATCTGGCTGATGGCTCAGTAGACTACAACAGACTGGATTCAAATCCAGCTTGGCTGTGGGGCTGGACTTCTATGAAACTCAGTGTCCTTGACTGTGAAATGGGAGAGGATATAACCACTTCAATGCAGCAGATAGCAAATTTTGATGTGTACACAAATCACCTGGAGATCTTGTTATGATGCGGATTCAGACTCAGTAAGTCTGGGACGAGGCCTGACATCCTGTATTTCTAAGAAGCTACCAGGTGATACCCATGCTGCTGTCTGGGAACCAAACTCCAAGCTGCAATACTGTAGGGCATCCCATGAGATAACAAGAGAAATCAAGGGAGATCATTATTTATGTTAATAAGCATTACAAGGAAATTTATTAATAATAGTTATAGGTAGGAGAATTCTGGTTAAAACACATGAAGTTACCACCAACCAGGTTTAAATTAGACTGTTTCTGGCCCTTCATCCTTTTATGGCAAGTTTTGTGATTACATGTGAAACCTCCTTCAAGACCCTCCTCATAAGCCCTCATGTAACTACAGAAGTCAAGGGCACAGTGAGAAGATATTTTATTACCCATGTATTTATGTATGGGTTTTTGGGGTTTTAAAACTGGCAATTAAAACCTTGTAAATTTGTATTATCAACAAAATAAATGTAGACGGGTTAGTTACTCATTGCTAATAAATTTGATCATTCATTTATAAAACGAATGTTCGCCCAAGAATCACAGAGCACTCTATAAATATCGCTTCACTAAGCCACAAACCACCTTGACAAGGAAGGCACACAGCACCCCTGAGGGGTTAAACAAACCCTCCAGGGCCTGGGGGAGGGGAGGGCTGCCTGAATTCCAGCCCTCTTGTCCCCTCCCAAGCTCAGGTTCAGCTTCTGCCCCACAGGGGCCACTCTTTGAAGCATGATATCCGTTTGGAAGCAGTTCAAATCAGCCTGCCTGGAGGCTCCATCCCCAGATAGCCCCAGGAACCTGTCTGTGTGAGTCAGAGAAAACCATATTTCTCTGATTTGAGAGGCCAAAGAGGACTTGCCACCACCCCCCTTCCTCTTTCCCTATCATGTGCTCGAGGCAGTTCAGCTACTGTTGAAGAAGGAACGCCCAAACCAACTGGCCCAGTTATGGGACTCAAATGTGGAATAAATAAAACAACGGTGTTTTATCCCTGGTTTCCCAATCCAAATACCTCTCCCCCTTCAAGCTTTCCCTGCAGGGGGTCCTCTTCACTTCTTTCCCATCAAAGAATTCAGTAAACCCGTTTGTCATCCAGTCCTGGTGCCCTAGATGGAGCCAGGCTTTAGTGTCTAGCAACACAGGGTGTGAATTCCAGCCCCACAGCTGAGGGGGACCACGGATCTCATGTTCCTTAGCTGTGAGTTGGGATTTTACAGTCTACATCACCTGGCGGCTTGTGAGGACGTGTGCAGAAATAATGTGTGCAAAGCGCCTGGCTTGGATAGGCCCTCATAGGTGGAATTTATCACTGATTGGGGCGGCAGTTGTGATGTTGGCCATAGACGTTGCACCAGGAGCAGAATCTCAGGAACCCTAAGCAATAAAAAGGATATGGTGCTCTTTTGACCCCTATACACGCACACATACATACACACACATGCACACCTGCCACGTATATACACACACACCCACATACATGTGCCCAGGTACACCTTCACACCCACGCCTGGGCACACATTGCATGCACACATCAGTCCATATGCATAACTCACCCATGCTCTCCTCTCACTCATGGTCACAGGCACCCATCCCCCACCTTCATACATGTGCATATACAAACCAAACTCACTCCCCAAACCTATATTATGCTAAAATTTCAATACCATTTTCTGATGTCAACATCTTGGATAAGCATATAAAACCTGACCTTCTCTCTCTATTGTCTGCTTCTTTTGTGGAGAGGGGGCTCTGGCGGGGTGGCCCCTCCTTTGCTGATGCCCTAAACAGAGCTAAGCCTCCTGTTGGGCCATCTGGCCCTACCACGTATCACCCCTCACTTTCTCTTCCCCAGTTCTCCACCAGACCATCTTCATGAAACACCCCCCAGCTGCCAGCCTTCTGAATGCTGATCCCAAGTCTTGCTCTGTGGGTAGGAGGAACCCAAACCTCTGCTCCCACAAAGTCTGATTGTGAGAAGCGGCAGTGTTTGTTCTCAGCCCCCCGTCTACTTACCTGCTGCCCCCATTCCACCTTTGCCTGCACACCTGAAGCATTCACGTGGTCCTCTGCTTACACAAGACCTCATGGTTGGTGGGTTCAAGATTCTCCTCACTCATGATCTCTTCAATTCTTCTTACTTGGTAACCATACCTGTGTTCTCTTTCCAGATTCAGTCTCTGGAAAGAGCAGGACTCATCCTTACTAGTGAGCTTTATTCCAGTCCTATATTGAGGTAGGAAATTTAATGAGACCTTGAAATATTCTATTCTTCACTGCTGCTTTTAGTGGCTCAACATGGAAAACCATAGAATTTTTGAGCAGAGAATCAAAAGTAGAAAATTTATAGGATATTAAGCTTGCTGAGACATGTCAATGGAGGGGAGAGGATCTCGAAGCTTTTTAATGTATCTTTCTATTAAAGGATTCCTGGTTTGCCCTGGGCTTGGAATGAATCATCTCCACTGAAGGCTCTAAGACAGCCATTGCTCGGGCTACCTGCCCTGTGAAGGCTCTTCTCTGAGAGGGCAAATGTCTGCTCTTAAGAAATGCTACAGGACATTTTACCAATCTGAGCTTGGCTTGCTTGTGGCCACCCCATATTAGCCTTCCAGCCAAAGAGAAAGGCCATACGATTACTGAAAACAGACCCATTAGGATTAAATTATCTTCAGACATACTAGGATTAAATTAAATAAAGGGCCACTAGCAATTCCAGATCCATATTTAATTTCTCCATGGAAGCCATTATCGATACATTTTGCTGGGGAGAATAAATGTTGCCTACCAACTGATGACATGAACTTCTATTAAGTTTTTGTATTATTTTTCCTTTGACTTCCAATTCAAAAGTTATCCAAAAGCCATTTATATCTGTATTTGCAAGTATGGTTAAAAACTGCGGTACGTCTCCTTTGTTTAATTCAAACGACATTGATCGATGTTTTCCGTTCCTGCCTTTTCACCTCTGGAGCCTGGCTCACACCATTCCTTTCATCTAGAATATCCTAGTTGCATATGCCCAAATCTGTTTCATTTTCAAGGCGCGCTTGAGGCTCTCAGCTTTTAAGGCTCCAATGCCTTGTTCTTAGGTCTTTGCTGATTTCTCCACCCAAAGGCGTCTCCCCCAGGGGGTGCACACCCTCACATAAGAAATCGCAGGAGTGGCTCCATTCCATGTTCAGAAGGCAAGGCATCCTGGCAAGTCAGGCTGACATTCCTTTGTGTTGGTGTTAACAGCTTTATTGGGATGTAATTTACATATCATAAAATTTGCCTTTTTTTAGGTGAACAATTCAGTAGGTTTTGGTGCATTCCATTTGTTCAACCGTCATCATCATCTGATTTTAGACGCTGCCCACTACCCCACAAAGAAACCCCATGCACAGCACACATCAGCAGTCATGCCCGTTTGCCCATCCCAGAACCCTAGGCAACCAATCTCTATGGATTCGCCTATTCAGGACGTTTCATGTAAGCATTCTTGTACGGTATCTGATCTTCTGTGAGTGGCTTCTTTGACTTAGCATATTTTCAACTTGTCCATTTTGTAACATGTACCAGTGCTTTATTCCTTTTAATCTCTTGTACGGATATACCTCCTTTGTTACCCATTTACCAGTTGATGGACATTTGGGTTGTTTCTTTTTTTGGCTGTTATGAGTAATGCTGTAGTGAACATTCTTGTACAAGTTTTTGCACGGATGTGTGTAGATACTTAGGAGTGGAATTTCTGGGTCATATGTTACCTTCATGTTTAACATTTTTAAGACCTGCCAAACTGTTTTCCAAAGTGGCTGCACCATTTTACATTCTTCCCAGCAATGTAAAAGGGTTTCACCTGCACATCCTTGCTAACACTTGTCATTGTCTTTTTGATCATCAGGCTTGCATTTCAAAAAAGTCTGAAGCTTTATTTCAAACTTGTTTGAGGAAAAGAAGGGTATCTGGAAAACTTCAAGAAACTTTTTTTCCATAGGGGCACCTGGGTGGTTCAGCTGGTTAAGCGTCTGACTCTTGATTTCGGCTCAGGTCATGATATCACGCTTATGGGATTGAGCCCCTTGTCAGGTTCTGCACTGACAACAAAGAATCTGCTTGGGATTCTCTCTCTTCCTTTCTCTCTGCCCCTCCCCCACTCATTCTCTCTCTCTCTCTCTCTCTCTCTCTCTCTCTCTCTCTCTCTTGCTTGCTCACTCTCTCCCTCTAAAAATAAACATTTAAAAATATATTAAAAAAAGAAACTTTTTCCATTACAATCTCCCTGAACCTCTGACTCCTGAGCAGACATGAAACATGGAAAGAAAAAAGCTGCTATACCTCCAAACAAGGAAGCCCCCTGTGGTTTCCTACTCAGTGCCGTGATTTGCAAATGGTGTGCCTTTGGTAGATTATTATCTGGCCCTTGGTTGCCTCAGAGGTAAAATGAAGGTGGTATTTTCATTATTCATTAAAATGAAACAAGACATGTATATGTAAACATATCTGGAAGTTCACACCGAATGCAGTAGGCATACTCTAGAAAGTTCATTTTGAGTGGTTCTCCCTGAAGTCTTATAGTTTTGTGGCATTGCCTCTCCACCAACAGATGAAAGGGGAAATCTCAGTTAATTTTTGTAAACATTCCATCTGTGTGACAAGAATGGGTATTCTCTGTTCCGTGCAAATATTTTGTATATACACACATCAAGCATGCTAAATGTATAAGTCAAATTCAATTGATCTTTATTTACTTTTTGATCTCCTTGATTGGTTGGTTTCCCAACCAATCCCACATCAACTGTTCATGCATCCATTTCTCCTCATGTTTCTGTTGTATCTCTACAGCAGAGATTCCCGTCTAGTCCTCTCCTAAGTGCTCTGGTCCATCCCGAAGCTCTCTAGTGCTTGAAGGACCTTTCCTCACAGCCTAAGAGCAAAATAATATGGTTCTCAGGAAGAAACGAAGAACTGCTGTCAAGGGACGCTTCCAAGGCACACAAACCTGAGTTCAAATCTTGGCATCGCTGCTTCCCAGTCTGTGAACTTGGGGAACGACCTTCACCTCTCTGAGCCTCAGAGTTGTGTCTACAAAATAGGGAGATTAGGGTGGCTTCCACCCTGGAAAGTTGGGCAGCTTCCATGAGATAAAGCATGGAAAGCACTTATCACAGAGCTAGGAACGGGAACCCAGTTTTTAGTAAATGCCAAGTTTTGTTGATAACCATAAACAACAACATCAACAAGAGCAGCTGCTAACCTTCCTGGAATGCCTAACATGTTCTAGGCACTAAGCCAAGGGCCTCGGCTGTACTGGCTCATTTAATCCTCACAGCAAAACTTTGATAGCAGGATGATCACCATCACCATTTTACAGATGAGGCCACGGGGGTACAAAGGGATGAGAAAGCTGGCCCAAGGTCACCGGCAAGTGATGGCTCTTAAACTGCGCCTCCACCGCGGGAGCCTGGGCTCATCTTCTGATGATAACGTGGGTCGTGGAACCGACAAAAAGACAAACCACAACAGGGACTATTTGTCCCACATCCCGTCCTGTGGCCTCCCAGAAGTGCCCACAGCACCAGGCTACGCTCTGGGTGGCTACTGTGGTTCTTCCTTTGTGTCTGGGAAAGAAGAGTGTTCGATAGGATCCAGCTGCCAGCTCATTGCCTCCTTACTTGTGTATTTCCAGAGCAGCTCCCGGGTCTGGGACAACAGAGCCCTTATTAGCCTCCTTGTTGTGAGCATAGTCACAAACATCTGAGAAAAAGCTGTGATGGAAAACTGAGCAAACCTTTAGAACATGCACAATAAACAGGCACTGCTGGGACACACGGATGCATAGCATGCTACACTTTCAAAAGTTAATGCTCTTGGACCCAAGCCCCAGCTTCCCAGTACAAGTTCTTTTTTAGAAACAAATACACAATACACAAATATATTCCCACTATGAAAAGAAAAACCCTCAAACAATAAATAAGTCTGATGAATAAAATGAGAAACTTGCTCCTTATTCCCCACCTCCACCCTGAACCCACATCTCTTTTCAGTGGTAACCGCCATCGATGGATTGGATTTGCCTCCTCCCAAGCTTCTCCCTTTGCATCTGGATGCATGTATATGTGCACATAACCATGTTGCATTTTGGAAAAATAGCTTTGTTTGCTTTATCCCCTTAGCAATAGGTTTGGGAAATCTCTCCAAGCCTGTGCACACACATAGCGACAGACATCATTCTTATTAACTACTGAAGAGTTTCCCATGGTGTGGCACTGCAATGAATTATTAAACCTTAGTCTTTCTTGGGGCGCCTGGGTGGCGCAGTCGGTTAAGCGTCCGACTTCAGCCAGGTCACGATCTCGCGGTCTGTGAGTTCGAGCCCCGCGTCGGGCTCTGGGCTGATGGCTCAGAGCCTGGAGCCTGTTTCCTATTCTGTGTCTCCCTCTCTCTCTGCCCCTCCCCCGTTCATGCTCTGTCTCTCTCTGTCCCAAAAAATAAATAAATGTTGAAAAAAAAAACAAAAAAAAACCTTAGTCTTTCTTGTTGGACATTTGGGCATAATGGTGGGCAGACTCTGAGATGGTCCCCTGTAATCTGGTATTTGTGCCCCTGTGTAATTGTCTTGCCTTGACTGTGGGTTGGCCCAGTGATTTGCTCCTAATCAACAGAATAAAGCAAAGGAGAGGAGACGTCAAAGGAGATGAGATGATTAGGTTAGAAGAGATTGCAACTTGACTCTTGCTAGCAGACTCTTTTCTTTTGCTGGCTTATAGAGAGGCCTGCATGGCAAGGAACTAAGGGCAGCCTCTGGCCACCAGCCCACAAGTAACGGAATCCTGCCAACAACCATGTGAGTTTGGAAGCGGATCCTTCCTTATTGGAGTCTCAGATGAGTCTCCAGTCCTAGCCAATACCTTAATTGCAGCCTGTGAGAGGCCCTGAAGCAGAGGGCCAGCTAAGCTGTGCCTGGATTCCAGATCCACAGAAACCGAGATACTAAATGTGTGTTGTTTTAAGCCACTACATTTTATATCCAGCAATAGATAATTGGTACAGTTGCTAATTGCTTTCTATCACAAACAACACTAGAACAAATGTTCTTCTGCATATAATTAGTGGAGTATTCTAGGATCAAGTCCTAGACCTGAAGTTGCCCCAAGGGTAAGGATATTTACCATAGATAAATAGCACTAAATTAGCTTCTAAAAGATTTAGCAAGTTACACTCATGCAAACCAAATGAAAATTTCCACTTGTCTCCATGCCCTTGCCAAATCATTGGTCATTTAATAGAAGTCTGAAAAAAATCAATACTGCATTGCTTTTATTGCATTTTCCTGATTACTAGGATGAGCATTTTTTTTAAATAAATTCATTGGCTATTGTCTTCCCTTTCATCTGAACTTACACCTTGATATCCTTTGCTTTAATCCTATTTCAATTCAACAACCAGAACTATGGATATGAATATTACATCTGGAGACACACAATCACATCCGCCTTATTGTGGATGCTCGTGTTAATCACCCAAAACATTATCCAGTGTCTCCACTGTATACTCACTACTTTGTCCCTTGCAACTAACTCCTAAGCAATTCATGGAAAGATTCTGAGATCATTCAAATATCCTGCTCCTCATCAAAATATCCCTGTGGATTTAGTTGTGCCCTTTGATGATTCTTGAATGAACAAAACTTTATCACAGAGGATTCAAAGTAATGATTTCCCAACTCCCAGCACCCTCTCCACATATACGAGCCCACATTCAGCCTTCTTTTGTAAATAAGGTCTTCTCTCCTCCCCCATTTATGTATTTATTAGTAGCACAGACTCCCATTTTCCTGTTTTTCTCCATGATTTATAATTCATTACCATCCTTAATTATTTTGGTGCCCAAAATTTCCCAGATTTGGCTAACAGAACCCCTTCAAGTCAGCTATAATTCCCTTGTAATATGCCTGCCTTTTTTTTTTTTTTTAAATCACGTCTTTACTTTCTAAGACAACAAAATGTTCCAGGCTCATCTTACACAAACCATTCCCAGTCCCAGAAGCAGCCATGTCTTTGAAGAACCCTGGTTCCTTTCAGTGGACAAAGGTATTAGAGATCAAGGCCTAAGCACCAAGAATGCTTATTAAATAGACCCGCTTTAAGTGCAGTTTGGTGAGTTGTGATGAATGTATGCACTCTTGTAACTACCACCAAAATCAAGATAGAGTTTTCTTCACCCCTCAAAGTCCCCTTATCTTGCTTTTACACAATTTCCTCTGTCCCAAATGCCTCATTTTCTGTCCCTCACTCATTCTGCAAAACCCAGATCAAATATTCTTTCCTTCTTAGAATTTGGTTCAGCTTCCCCAGCCAAGGTTCCTAGTTCCCTCTTCTTTGTTCTCAAAGAACAAAGAGTAAAAGTACTCCCTCAGCAGCCCAAGGGCTCTGAAGATGGATTCTTCTAGCAGTTCCGCATCCTTGAGAGAGTTAATCAATCTCTCTCTTCATTGCTTTCCCATCTGTAAAATGGTTCTTCCTCCAATAATTCCCATATCTACCACAGGGCAAGCCTGTCAGTTTGACCTTCAAAGTATCTCTCAGGTCTTTGCCTTTTTGTACATTTCCACAGCCATCATGCTAGTATCTCTTTCCAATATTATCTAGATTAGTATCTGATAATTATAATAGATTAGTAGCTAATCTATTATAATGCATCCTGGGCTCACTATAATGCACCCTCTACAATGCAGCCAAAGCCATCTTTTAAAATGCCCATCAGCACTGTGCCCCTCCAGATGCCACACACTCCAATGGCTTCTCAGTGCTGTGGTGAGGATGACATCCCTCCCCACATGGCTTCTAAGGGCCTTCTGGGGCTGACCTCTCCTGCTCACATCATACCACATTCTCCTGACTTGCTTTCAAGCTCATCCAGTTCTCTGCACACTGTCCTTCTCCCTCTTGCTGGAATACTTCCTGCATCTCACCTGTTTAATTCCTCTTTGTCCTTCAGATGGTCACATCCTCAGAGAAGCCCCCTCTGCCTTCTCTGAGAGATCAACCCTCCCCCCCCCCCCCCGCCGCCTCCAGGGTGCACTCCTCTAGCTCTGTCACTTTTTTGGTAGCACTTACCACAGTCGTCCCATCTCATCGATATTTTGCGATATTTGATGACCGCTTGTCTCTCTGACTAGACTCAAGTCTCATAACCATAGACACTGTGCCTCTTCTAGGACTGACACTCAGTGGGTATTGGTTGAAAAATGAATATCCCTTTGGGTTAATGTCAGAGTAGAGGAAATAATACGTGGCATGGCTGAAGAACGGCATCACACAAGCAAAAGTAGTCCGTGCTAGCGGTGCATCAAGCTGCTGCTATGTCAGGGAGAGAACTTTACACATAGTTTTATCACTCTCTTACCATTTTCTAGCATGAGTTCTTATTTAGAAGCCTGTTCTCTACCATTCCAAAAATGCCTTGAAGGTGGGGCTAAGTCACAGTCCTCTGGAGCCTCCAGCACCTGGTTCAGTATCTGTGCTCAGTAAGGGCTCCGTGAGTGTGCGGTGAGGCTGTGAGAGCTTCAATAGGTGAATGAAGTTGTTTAACCACCAGGTGCTTCTATTTCCCCATGGAAATGGTGGCAAGATGAAAATATGAGCACCTACCTCTTGGGCCGGTCATGAGGATTTAGCTGGATTGATATTTGCAAAGCGCCTAAAACGGCATTTGGCAAATTGTGAAGTTCTCTGCTTGTTCATTGAATATATGCAAATATGCAAGGCACCAGCCAAATGTAAAGAATTTGAGTCATCAGAACCATCACAGAAAACTTGTGTGGAGGGGAGAGGGGAGTTGGAGGGCTGGTCATTTCTCTCTAAGCACACAAGATAGCATAGGTCCCTGCTTTAGAAAACCCTAAAGTGCTCATCCCTGACCTCTTTTCTTACATTCACATCACATTTTCCTAGCCACCCCTTACACATTTTTAAAGCCAATTATTAACTGTAGGATAGAATGGATTTTTCCCTAAAATTTTCTCCACTGTTCTTTAAAGCCATCGCCATTCCCTCTTGTTCATTTAATCAAACCGAAATTGGATTGTGAAACGGTCAAAGCAAGTCAGATCTGAAAATGCTCAGTTTGGACCTTTTCTTCTTTTATGATTATTAGTTTTGACCACATATGTGGATTTTTTTAACCTTCTCCCCAAAGAATTCCACAGCTCTAAGTACAATCCCTTCTCAAAACATCAACTGACATGAAAGCAAAACTCTACCAATTCTCTGACTTCTAATAAAAATCTGATAAATTCCATATCTTACCAACAAACCCAGTGGTTGGCAGCTGAATAATTTAGTCACACTGGCCATTTAGCACCATGACAGTCGGTGCCTGAGTCACTTATGTTCAAGATGCTTGCTCTCGAAGGTACAGTGCTCTTTATAAGCCAAATGTAAGGCAGTCAGACCCCATCAGTGACCATCTGCTTGAGGTGATCCTTCCAGTTCTGAATGAGAAAATTCAAAGATGGCAGCTGTCTCTTTAGTATTCAGTTCATACTTGTGAAGCCCTCAACATTTTCCATTTAAACTTTATTGGTGTGAATCCCCCCTTGGAAATTAAGTCATGCTTTCAGTTCCTCACATCCCAGAACATAGCCCTTTTCCTTCAGAAGTAAATAGGGCAGTATCTTGGGCTTTTTCTGAACATCTTGTCAAAGTGAAAAATCCTTTTTTTTAGGGCCAGCATTCATCAGTTGTGCTTGTCTTTTACTCTGACTGAAAAAGAAAATGGCCCAGTCTTCCAACTGGCTATCCTCTGGTTGCCTTAATTCATGGGACGCCAAGAAGGGAAAAATTGGTAGGTTCAACAGTGTTGGACAAGGATAAACAGAATCATATCACATTAACTGTAATTTAGAGCATTTCAACACATCCCTGCTTCTGCCAAAGCCAGCAAGATCAGCCCCCATTGGAAAAAAAGGAGGAATGGGGTGGGGCTGGGAGGTAAAATGGAGAATCCGAATTTCTATTTTCTAAGCTAGAGTTTGAGAATTAGAGACCCATCAGCACTTTCTTGAATGTTTTGCTCATTCATGCTATAAAAATAAATATCACAAAATATTTTCTGGACTCGGCCTCGTCTGTTGCTAAAACCAAAGCCAACATGCTTCCAAACAGACTCACTGAGGCTCATTTCACAAGGACGGACGTTGTCAGGCTGGCAGGCAGCCACTGGAAGAGTTATTGAAATTCAATTCAAAATGATGTACTCTGCATGAAAATGCCCATTTATGAGCATTCAAAAGGATGGAGAATTTCTCAGGAAGATGACAGCAATGACAACTTCTAGGACCGACCAGTGTTGCCTGGAGATGATTACTCCAAAATACACACGCACTCCCAGAGCTTTGCTGGAGAGTCTTCTGAAGGCTGGGACTGTTTGTATTCAGATGAAATCTCTGTAGATTGAGCTATTTATTACAGACTGAGTAAACAAATATATGCAACAGGGGTTTGGTGAAATTTGTAGCTAAAATACCCGCAGCAGGGTCGACATCATGAATCCCAACCACCCAGCTTAGAACAGCAGAGCCCAGGGATGAAGAGACCCCTTTTTTACATGAGTGCTCCCCAACATATTCAGAAAAAGAACATCTGGAAGTTATGATCTCTCTAGAGAACCCCAGGAAATACTGATACCATATTTTCCAGCACATGACCTAGGAACAATCTTTCTAGCTAAAACGATGGCTAGTTACGGATATGCGATTTCACAACTCAACCCTAAATATTGTACTTTTTGAAAAACTGTCATTCTCTCCAACAGGATTGAAATGATATCTATGAGGGCAGGGACTTAATCTCATTTACTGCTGCCTTCCCAGGGCCTGAACAAACTTCCTCAGAAATACCATGTGTTCAAAATACATGTACCTCGGCCTTTCGGAGTTCTTTCAGAAATTGTATTTGCTGCTATTGAATCGGTAACTGAAACAGGTAGATATTTAAATAGAATTTGTGAGAGAGGAGAATTCTCAGCAATTAAGAAAACATTAAGATTAATGTTCAGCAATTAAGAAAATGATATTCAGTAATACATCCTCTGCATTGGGAGAAGACAACCATCATAACATTTAAAGGTGGTTATTTCTTAGGTGTTTCTGAGGCTCACCTCTATTGAACACCAGCAACTGGCAGGAGCAAAGTTTGAGAGTCATCATTCTAACCTGTTCTGACATTGCTGAGAACATGTATTTAGAATAAGATTATTTTATCTAGCAGGTCAGATTAGGAAACTTGATCCCCAGCTTGACTGATTTATGTCAATTAATGACCACAGAATAAAGGCATTATTATGAAGTGATTCTGTGTAGTTATGCAATGCCTTGAAGCCAGAAATATGAATCTCCACCTCCATATGGAGCTCAGTGTAGTCTTGTGGTCAGAGGGTGGAGGCATCATTCATTTATTTGATAAATAGTCTCTCGGGGCCTTTTCATGTGCCAGGTTCTATCTAGGCCCTGGGAAGACAGTGGGGATTAGACCAAGTCACTGTCCTCACGGAAATTATTTTCTTCTTGTGGAAGAGAAAGATAGTTTTTTTTTTTTGTAATGTTTATTTTTTCAGAGAGACAGGAGTATGAGTGGGGAAGGAGCAGAGAGAGAGGGAGACACAGAATCTGAAACAGGCTCCAGGCTCTAAACTGTCAGCACAGAGTCCGATGCGGGGCTCAGACTCGGGAATGGCAAGATCATGACCTAGGCTGAAGTCGGACACTTAACTGACTGAGCCACCCAGGCGCCCTGAGAAAGATAGTTTTTAAAAGAGTGTAATAGGAGGTCACTTAGCAATAGGAGCTATGAAGAAAAATACAGTAAGACGAAGCAATAGAGGGGAAGGTGCTGATGATAGAAAAGGCTTCTCTGGGGAAGGAACATTTGAACAAATTCTTGAATTTAGTAAAAGCACGCACTATGTGATAATAGGGACCACTGACATCTGACAAGATCCCAAAGGGCTTTCTGGTCTGAAGCAGCATCACACAATGACAATCAGATGAGAACCATCCATTGCACAACTGTACTTGAGTGATGAAAATAATTGGAAACATCTTGTTTCTTCCACTAGGCTGGCAGAAATTTAGTGAGGTACACAGAAAAGGGGAAGGCATAAGGACACATAAGAAGGAAAATTCTAAACTCTAGGCCTGCCTAGTCATAATGAAAAGCGATGGGCAAGTTACTACATGAGACCCAAGTATTTATATGCAGGAAGTCTCTACCCTTAACTCCTAAATATTATCTTGGGGTTATTTTCATAATCAACATAAAAAAAGAGAGGCAATACGTATCTCAGCAGAAAGAGCACCAATGTTGGGGACAGAGAGATGACAATCAAAGTCTTGGCCTGTAACTTTCCAGCTATGCCAGCTTACATCTATTATCTCTCTGAATTAATCTGTACACTTGGAAAATGGAAATATCCGTGCTTGGTTTATAGGGTTGTGGCAATGTTCATAAAGGCCGAGCCCATCCTGCTGATGGTGGTGGACAGATAGTAATGTACACAAAGTTATACAGAAAACAGAAGGAAAAACTTCCCCTAAACCCCCCTCCCCCCCCCCCAAAAAAAACCATCCAGTCTACTCATGGATTAGGTACATTCTCTTTACTTGTGTTTCCGAAATGAATGTCTATGCACATAGTCTCTTAAGAAACTTAAGAAAACCAACTCAAACTAACTGGTGACTAACTCCCACCTGAATTAGAAACATTAAAATCCACAGATTATTTTAAGAAGTTTAACCTTTTATAAACCAACCTTCTAATTAGAACAGGAATAAGCTCATGTTATCTAAACGAGTATGAACTTAATCAGTACATATAAATGGATGTAAAACAGGTGTTTTTTTTTCCGTTAAACATTGATCCTACACGTGTCCATCTCTACATTCATCCAACCAAGAGTACTTGCTGAAGTTTTGCTATGTATCAGGCACTGGTTTACATGGTTGGGTTTCAGCGATAACAGACCAAGTTGATACTGACCGCCTGGAATATTCTAGTGCAGAAGACAGAGAAACACAATTAAGAAATAAACCCCCAAGTAGTAAGAGGTATTACTAAGTGTTAGGAAGAAAATTCTATTTGGAAGAACTGGAGAACAAGTGACAACCTAGAGGAGGTAGGTTGGATATTGAAGAGGGTGGTGACCCATGGGCCAAGACACAGAGGAAATGAAAGAATGAATTGTGTCAAGATCTGGAGGAAGTGCATTCTGCGAAGAGGGAGGAGCAAGGGCCAAGGCTCTGAGGCAAGAATGAACTAGACATGTTCCAAGCACGAGAAGAGCTGTTGAGGCTGGAGCCCTGGGCAAGGCAAGAGGGGGAAGAAATGAGCTTCAAGACGGAGGAACGGCCATGTCACCAAGGGCCTCATAGGTCCTAGTAAGGATTTGATAATTGATTCTAAGTGTGAGGGGAAACCTTTTAATTATATACATTTGTTTCTTTGTTTTCTAGCAAGGAAGTGATTTGATCTGATTTCCTTTTTGAAAATGCCTGTAATTGCTACAGGAGAAATAGAGGCTGTGTGTCCTGGTGCAAGAGGTGGCAGGGTCTGGTTGTGGAGAAGGGAGAAGAGAAAAAAGAAAAAGCCCAGACTGATCCATGAGGAAGTTACTACTCTAATATCCTCTAAAGAAATGGCAGGGGCTTAGAGTGGGTCACAAGGAGCAATCCCATTAGAGATTTAAAATCTTTATATTAAAGCAGAGGGAACAGAACCTCCTGGTGAAGACAGGACTGTATGAGGAAGAGAGAAATCAGGGACAATTTCTATTGTTTCCAGCCTGAGCACCTGGGCACATTTACTGAGATGGGGAGACAGGAAAAGGAGCAGATCTGAAGAGGAAATCGGGAGTTCTTTTTAAGGCATATTAATTTGAAATTCTCCTTACACATCAAGATAGCAACACTGAGCAGTCAGATGGAAGGGAGACAAATATCCATGATTTGTTGCTGATGGGTGTTAATTCCAGGAATAAAAACTCAGTAAATATGTCTCTCTTACCCCTTAAACTTTGGGAAATAACTCCATCTACTTTTTTCAAGAAGTAGATTCTTACCAACTTCACTAATTAAATAGATCTAAAACTCTTACACTCCATAACTCCTGAATACAGATTCTTTCTTAAGTGTATATAGAACATTCACCAAAATAGACCATATGCTGGAGCCAAAAGCAAATCTCAACAAATTTCAAAGGAGTATGTGTTCCACTTCGGTGCAGTTAAACTAGAAATCAATAGTAGAAAGATAACTAGAAAACCTCCAAATGCCTGGAAATTAAGCAACCCGATCCCATATAACCTATGAGTTGAAAAAGTAATTAAAATGAAAATCGGAAAATATTTTGAACTGAATAATGAAATGTGGCATATCACAATGTGGGGGATATAGCTTGACAAGTGTTTAGGGGTAAATTTGTGGCTTTAAATACATACATTAGAAAAGAACCGTGAAAATAAATTGCCTAAGCTTCCATTCAATAAACAGATTAACAACTTAAACTCAAAGAAAGTAAAAGAAAGGAAATAATAGAAGTGAAAGCAGAACACAAAGAAATACACAAAGATACACAAAAGGAGAAACTAACAAAGCCAGTTATTCTTTGAAAAAATAAGTTGATAAACCTTTGTTCAATTAGCAAAACTGATCAAGAAAAAAAGAAGAGAGAGAACACACATTACTGATACGAGGGTTTTAAAAAGCCACATTATTGCAGATTATATAGACATTAAAAGATCATGCAAATAAATTAGACAAATGAGATGACACGGATACAACTCTTATAAGACACAACTTATTAAAACTAACACAAGAAGAAATAAGAAATCTGTTAAAGAAATTAAAGCTTTAACTAAAAACCTTCCTACAAAGAAAACTCCAGGCTCAGATGGTCTCAAGGGTGAAGTCTTCCAAACACTTAACAAGAAATAATAGCAATTTTATGTAAACTCTTTCAGAGTTAAAAGAAAGGGAACATTTTTAAACTCATTTTATGAGGTCAGGATAACCCTGACACCGAAACATGACAAAGCCATTATAAAAGAAAACTACAGGCCAATCTCTCTCATAAACAAATAATAATAATTTCTTTTAAAAAGCAAATTTTCCTTAACATATTCCTTGGCTTCGTGTCTTTTTTGTTCAGTTAGACTAATTCGTAAGTACACTCGGGACACCTTTGATGGCTCTAAGAAACACTTCAGGAGAGGAAATTTTCAAACTGGAGTGTATTTTAATTTTTTTTAACGTTTATTCATTTTTAAGAGACAGAGCATGAGCAAGGGAGGGGCAGAGAGAGAGGGAGACACAGAATCCCAAGTGGGCTCCAGGCCCTGAGCTGTCAGCACAGAGCCTGACACGGGGCTCGAACCCACAAACTGTGAGATCGTGACCCGAGCTGAAGTAGGACACTTAACCCACTGAGTCACCCAGGCACCCCTCATACTGGAGGTTTGCATTAAAAAGTAGGTGCCTGTAGTTCGCCTGATATCCCCGAAGATACATTTGTCTCCCCAGGACACAATTCATCATAATTCTGGATCAAAACTATCTTTTGGTCTGTTTAAAGAAAATAATTCAAATTAAGAGAGTAAAAGGACATCAATCAGCTCAGCTCACCAAAACTTATGTGCATGACAAGTATATGCTAACACAAAGGATGCTACCAGTGAGATCACTCCTTGTTGTATGCTTGTGAGGAGCTGCAGGTGAAAACAAGCAGACAATCACATACTAGGAAGTACCCACATACAAAAGCCTTTTACAACCACTTGGCACCAATCATAGTGACGAAGAGCTATGATTTCTGTTAGACAACATATAGCAAATACACCACCTCAAGTTATTTTTATATAATAAGTTATTAGATAAAAAGATAATAGTTTAATATTTTCCTTGCCTATATAAATGTCAAATACTTTCATATGCCATTTTATTAGTCTCAGTACTCCTGAAATGTGTTCACCTTGATCTGCCCATTTTGGAACACAAACCAGTTAGGCTAAACTATTAGCAGTGTACCTAAATAACCAAATTGGCTGATTCATCTTTTTGAATTGACCGGTGGTTTCCTACGTGCTTACAAATCAGTCAGCTGCAGTTGCCATAGGTCAGTGGTCCCCAGATCAGCAACATGAGCATCACCTGGGAACTTGTTAGAAAGGCAAATCCTCTAACTCAGCTTAGAACCATTAAATCAGAAACCAAATCAGGAAACAGCCATCTGGGTTTTAACAAGCTTCTGATGCCCCCTCAAGTCAGAGGACCACTAAGTGAACCACAGAGGACCCACGTGTTATCAATTTCATTCATTCATTCATTCATTCATTCATTCATTCATTCATTCATTCATTCATTCATTCATGTGCATTCATATACAACGTCTTCCCCTAAGACACACACACACAGTTTTCAAAGAAACAAAAGGAAAAACTTATGGGAAAAGAAAAGGCTACAGTAATTCAAAGTCTCCATTAAACAGGAGATCAGTTAATTGTGGTATTTTGGCTATGGCATAGACAGAATTGTGTATAGATTTAGGCATGATCTCTCTGGCTTTAATTCCACTCCTCTCTCGCTCAGGAACACGTATCTGAATTGCAAGTTGGTGTGAGTGACAGTGTGAGCCATCATTATGATTTGCACACAGGTAGAGTAGGAGATGGTTAAAAGACTGGGTGGGCTCTGGGGCCTGGGTTTGAAGTTCATTCCTCCTATTAATTGTGAGACCTTGGACAAGTCTCTTAACCTTTCTGTGCCTCAATTTCCTTATCTGTATAATATAGATAATAGTTGTATCTATCTCATGAGGTTGTGAGGATTAAATAATATGTAAATATAACATTCTTAGAATAGGGCTTGGCACATAGTAAGTCCTCGTAAATGTTAGCAGTTATTATTGTTAGCGTTGATACTATTAGATCAAAGAAATGCAACCTTCTCATAAATTTCATTTTGATTGATGTCTCAGACTGGGCTCTTTGGACAGCAGGTGACAGACACTCAGAGCTAGATTGGCAAAATGAGAGAATGTACTGGTTTGTGAACATCATGGAAACCATGGCATGAGTTGGCCTCAAGGATGCCTGCAACCATAGATTCATATACACCCAGGACTCTCTCTGTCTCTCTCCTCTCTGCTTCTCTGTGTGTCACCTCCATTCTCAAGACTGGCGTCTTTCACAGGGCAGGGAACATAGTCACCAAGTGTTTTATAGCCTCACCATTTTGTGACCGGAGAAGATGATCCAGTTAAAACACTCCGGGGAAGACCATGACCCAGCCTGGGTCATTGCCCTTCTCAGAACTAATTTCTCCGGACAAGGAAGGCCCCCTTCTCATCCCACCCACCAGACTTGGCAGAGGTACCAATCCACCATGCATTTTGCTGAGGATTTATATCCCTTTAAGGTAAGCTGTGAGCAGACTTCCTGAGCCATCTGGCTTGAGAGAAGTAACCAACCATTTTATTCCTTCTTCCTGTTGTTGCTGTCATTCTGACCATTTCACAATCTGGTCCTTGATGAGTGTCCCATCTTTCATGGCTTTGTTGAGTTTGACCCCAGGGTGAAAATGGGATGTGTGTTTATTTTACCTGACAAAGTACCCATGGCTAAGGCTTGGAGCACTTGAGGACTGTACTTTCTCCCCCTCCAGATGGGGCTGTAATTATAATTTAACTGTCTGGGTCCAACTTAAGGTGAGGAAAAGATATATTAAGTTTGCACACATGTTATTCCCCTACCCCCACCTACATCCCTTCAGCTCCCCACATTTCAAATGTGACCACTTTTTTGGGAAGGTGTGTGTAGGGGTGTGTGTGTGTGTGTGTGAGTGTGTGTGTGTACACAGTCGCGTTACAATTCTCATTTTGCAAAGTTTATGCAAAAACCAAACACCTGGGTTCAGAGTTTCCTAAAGGAGTCATCTGAAGTAGGCGCTTTATGCCAAAATGTCACAAAGATTTATGTGCTTTCATTTGTGCATTAAATTGAGGACAGGTGGGAGAATGCTCAAGCCTGAGAAAAACTGATAGTTCATTTCTCCCTGAGAAGAGAAATGGCTGCTAAGACTACTGCTGGTTTAGATAAAATAGATACAGATCTTGTAAAAAAAAAAAAAAAAAAAGAGAGAGAGAGAGAAGAAGAAGGAAAAGAACAAAAAAGGAGGGCTCATGTTTGAAAAGCAATATTTCAGCAGCCAAATAATTACCTCTGCGATCATGTTTCTCACAAATGGGAACCCTGGACTGGAATTCCAAGTTGAGTCCTGCTCCCAATTCAAATGGAACAGGCAATCTCCCACCCAAACAGCCAAGAAAATGGCCCGGCCTCCATTCACACTTGCAGAGAAAGGGTCTCTGGAATGGAGGCAAATGGCGGCCTCGACACATTCCATCTTAATGGCTTGCAACACAATCGGTTACACATATGTAACCACTCATTTTTTAATTTGATTCTTGTTTCAAACACCTTTTCGGGACCCAATACATCTACAAGATGTCATCACTTGATAGGTTGCTACTCTATGCCTGGCCTTGAAACAAGTGATTCGATGTGCTGAGTATTCACCTGGATTTGAAATGAGAGTGTGAATTTGCATTTCATAAAGGGGATGCTATTGGGGAAACAGTCCAGCCAAATTTTTCACCAAGAGAAATGCAAGAGCTGCTCTTGGAAAGCCTAGTGGTCAGCTTCCCCCGGGAGGGACACCGCTTGCCCCCAGGATAGCCCGGAGGCGTTTTGGATACATTAAAATGATTTTGTACACTCGATCCCATGAGGTTTAAATCGAGCTTCTGAATCAAATATTGATCAAACCCTTAACTGATTTCTGAAGCAAGAATTTTCTATTTGGAGACGAGAGCCCTGTCCACACTGAGGAGCAAAGGACACATAGTTCGTCCCTGTTTTTGTATGACTTCACTCAATTACATGGATACAAATGAAATGTGAAACCTCCCAGTGATGTCTGATCTTTTCTGGTATAGGCAATTACTACAATTCTAGTGATCTGTCATTTAAGATGACCACTAAATATAATAACCAGATAGTAAAAAATGCTCAACATGCAACAGGGAAAGCTTTCAGATAAAATACTCTATAACTCCCAGATATTTTTTGTATAAGTTTGTTCAGCAGTTCAGCTTGTGATATGTGTGTGTTTGTGGGGTGATAGCTATGACTGCCGAAGGGAGGTAGATAAAGGAAGACATTTTATAAATTGGAGATAAATGGTGTTAATAGTTCAATAAGATAAATGCTTGTCTTCTTTTAAAACTGAATTCCAGAAGAAATTGCAACATGGGAACGGACACAACATTTTTTTTTTGAGGCCAAAAAAACACACTATCTTGCAGATTGGAGAGTGGTATAAGACAGCCTGCACAATATTGGGATGATGCTCTATTTAATTTCTAGAATATTACATTTCTTCTTGTATTACATCTTAGCCAATGTTTTGATTAAAGTTCCACTGCTTGGTGAGATAATCCAATGTTATCTTATGATTTAGAAACAAACAAACAACTCTAGCCCCTATCTTTTAAAAAGCATGCTTTGAAAGAGATCCCTACCTTAAATCTGCACAGTTCTTCATCACCATGGGTCCTAGCCATTTTTGAGATACACAACTCAAACACACAAATAATTGCTTACCATGTTAGTGAATCTATGGACAATTTAAAGTCCATTGCTAGACACTGTACAGGGCTATGGAGTCAGTTTACCACCCCCAGCTCTGTCCTTTATGATAACTGCTTACACAACAGGGATCCATGGGCCATCTACTAATGCCATTGCTAGACACTTTGCCGTGTTTTAGAGTCAGGTTACCATGCCCCTGCTCTGGACTTTGCACCTTCATTTACAGCCTTTTACTTGATTCAAATAACAGTCCTCTAAGGATTTTATCCCTCAAGCCCAGGTCACGCTCACCTCAAACAGAGTCTCTGGAGGGGACTGAGAGCCCAGAACTGACCACTGCCAACTAATCCAGAAGATCTTACTGTCTCTGCTCCCTCCACCCTGACTCTGGGTCTCTAGCCTCACCTTCCCAGCTAGGATCATAGTTAAGGTTACACTATGTCTTGTTTGGTGGGCTGATAGGGCAGAGTATGAAATGCTTTTTTCCAGGAGGAAATGCACAGAGTTGCTTAGGCTCCCAGTTTCTGTCTCCACAATGCCTCATGGGTCAAGAGTGCCAGCCCTTTACCTCCATGCATCACAAGGACTCCATGGGATAATTCACTGTGGCTCCTCTGCGGTGAATCTCTTCTTGCAGTGGTAACACCAGAAACACACTGTCCCAAACCTCTGAAGGAAGTAACTCCCCTATTTCCCTGTTGTTGGCAATGAACCCTGCCATGACGTGAAATAATAAAAAGAAGCACTAACGATTAGCACTGACTTTGTGCATTTCACACATATTGACTTAATTGATCCTCACAATAATCCTATTAGGTAAGTGCTATTATTCTACACGTTCACCATTGGGGAACCCGGGACACAGAGAGGGTTCTTCTAGTTTGCTTATGATCAAAGTCAGCAAAGACTGGAACCAGGACTCAAGTCCCAGGACTTGAACCAGGACTCTACTTAGCAAAGAGGAAAGAAAATACACACATTTACAAATAACCATATATATATGATGGGTATTGACCAGTGACTGATTGCTTAATTGTTGTTTTTTTTTTTTTTTTACTGATGTGAATATGTAATCAGGAAGGCTGGGAATACTCCATTCAGTTGATTGGACATGGAGTTTGAAAAGAAAGCCATATGGTATAGGGGTGAGGAGAATCAGAATGTATGTTGGACTTGGCTATGAAGGAAAGCCACAGAAGGCCAACCTCCCCTCTTTGTCTAGCACCAACATAGCAAGGTGTTGTGGGGTCACATAAAAAGAAAAGTCTGGTTGGAAGTAAAGGGGTGGTTCCAGAGGGTAAGGAGTGAGGAGGCAAAAGGGAAATGCCACTATAAGCTATAGCCCCAAAGATCAAAATGGCTCACAACCCATGTCTATGGTCCACCGGAAAACATAAGTTGCATACTGGACCTATTGTTAATTCTATCTGCATGCCTGTATCACACTGTGTATAGTAAAGCTTACATTAGGGGGGCTTGTTTCTTTTTTTTAAATGTTTGTTTGTTTGTTTGTTTGTTTATTTATTTTGAGAGAGAAAAAGAGTACACACACATGACAGGGGGAGAGGCAGAGACAGAGAGAGGGAGACAGAAATCCCAAGCAGGCTCCACGCTGTCAGCGCAGAGCCCAATGTGGGGCTTGAACTCATGAAACATGAAATCATGACCTGAGCCGAAATCAAGAGTCTGACACTTAACTGACTGAGCCACTCAGCTGCCCCTCGCAGGGGGCTTGTTTCTAAAGGCAGCAAGGTGAAACTTGCCAAGAGTTGACCTTTCCCTCTGTATCCCTCAAACTGCTCACGAAGTAGAATCCATAGATGGAGCTCTGTCAAGTGAGGGCAATGTAGCCAATTTATCCAACAGTGAGGAAACAGATTTCTGTTTCTTCAGTGGAGCACCCCAGAAAGTAGTTGGCTTGAATTTAACGGCCATGTTGTTCAAACCATATAGATTTTTAAATAGCAGAATTGCCCTCACTATAGGCTGATGCTTACACTAAGGGATAGACTACAGAACCAGGACAGAAAAAGGAATCATCAGATTCTCATTTCCTAACCCAGGCGTACCTATGACATAGCCCAATTGAAGGGAATGATACCCAGAATTGATCTGGGTGGGCATGGTTCAATTTGACTAAGTTAAGCCTGTATAAGAGAGATACCTCTGATATCTTCATAAGCATGGCTGGTACTTAGTCATTACACAATGGTATGCTGGACTGGCCAGTGGAAGCTGTAATTGTTAAGTGTCCAAAGGGCCTTGCTGTACCAGTTTGAAGTTTTGACTATCACCCTCTCTGAAAGCATCTATGGACCCACACGTGTGGACCTCCACATGCACATGTACCTCCGTGTACCTGCATCTCCATCCCTGTAGTATAGACAGTATGCCTGGCACTCCCGGCTTCAAGGCAGGGTCTCTTGCTTCTCTCCAACTGGGCATTATCTCTCCTTCCTTTTACTTCTGTCCTTTTGCTATTTCTTCCACTCTGCCTTTTATTATGGGTGATTGCAGATCTGACAGTCTATCTAGGAGATGAGCTCATGGATCCTTAGTGACCCCTTTTTCGAGAATATTAGAGGGTTGCCTTTTACAAAGTCAGTGTTCAATAACAATGAATTAATGAATGATTCCATTTTTTGTGTGAACCAGGGTGCCATGAAAAAAAAAAAGAATGAATTAAGTGTGAAACATCAATTTATATTGACATCAATATATTACCTTCTGAAGCCTTAATGTGGCCAAACCATTCTTGTCTGTGTCCCCCAATCTCTCCTTCTAATCCCCTAATCCCAACTGCCATTATCAGAAGGAAAGGCAGAATAGAAAACCACTGAATGACAAAGTAATTATGAAACTTGGAATTTGCAGTCTCTCTTGGTAGAGATGGGAGATATCAGGTCAAGAAAGCATCTACCTATGAGTTTTTCTCTTAACAGAAAAGACTTCTACAAAACATCCCTCTCTCTTGTCCTTCTCTCTGCCCACTTGCTCACCAACTATTTTCTCCCTAATTTACTAATTTCCTAATTACTCTAATATCTTACCAGGAAGTAACTTCTTTCCATGGTCCCATTGTAGTGTAATGCCAGTACCACCTTCCTCCAGGGAATTCAAAGGACCAGAGACAGACCCACCTTTCACAGATCCAGCATAGACAGGGCAAGGTTCTCTCCTGGGACCTTGAACCTTGGTCTTGGGACTCAAGGGCCAAAGGTCAGACCCCAGAATAGCAACCCTGTTTGATAAGGCTGACCTGGCTTTGCTTCCCTTCCTGTTCCCATCTTTCTGGCACTTCCACCAGCTCTTGGAGCTTTCCCACCTTTCCAGCTTTTCATCCTGCTCTCTGTGAGTTCCCCAGTAGCCTCTAATAAATTCCCCAAGGCTTCAAGTCACCAAAATCTGTTTACATTGCTAGCAACCATTACTTCTAACCAAGAGATGCTTCAGGAAGAAGTGTTCTTTACATGCTCTGATTCCACATGCACTGCAACCACTGCAGGCAAGAGCAGTGGGCAAGAACTACTACTCCTGTCAGTTGCAAAACACAAGTTATACAGTTGAGGAGATGTGCTCTCTATGGAAACGTGCCCATATGCCAGCCTGAAGAGCTGCCCCTCAACATCTCCTGCCTGTTTTGTGGGGTATCTCCTTGAGAACTGTTTAAAAGCCGATTCGAATGACAATATCCATTCATTCGAATGACAATGAAAACATACTGTAGCTACACACACGCACAAACACACACACACACACACACACACACACACACACAGAAGCTACTTCTGTTTATCAAAGAAAGATGAGAAGGTTTTTACACCATGTTGTCCTGGATCAATCCATTCACTGAAGATAATGAGTTTGTTTCCTTAATGAACCTCACTCTCTCAATCCCCTTGGGAAAGCCCCATTACCACTACTTAACTACCTTTAGGGGGATATTGAAAATGACTCCATTCAATTGGCTCTAACTGGTTAAAGTGGCCAAATCAAAGCTTCAGAGTTCCAACCCAAATATTTCTTTTTTTGGTTCTTATACACATAATTACATATGATTTACAATGACGCACAAAACTTCCGGAAATAAAAGCAGGAATCTTTGTTCAAAATTTCACCCAATCCAGAAAAAATATACCCGGGAAACAGAAGACATGCCATGAGCATGGGACACATAAGATTGGAAAATGTTTGCAGGATACATCTTCATTATCCCCTGAAATCCCATAAAGGGCAGGAAGGCAAGATCTCAGTAGATCCCAGGGGAAAAATAAAGTTCTCAGAGGCTCAAAAATCTTTTGTGTTGTTCTGACAACTTTCCTCCCAGTGATCCACTGATTAGAAATATTTCCCCCACAGTACAAAGCTATCTGCAGAAGTGCAACTCAGAGGGAGGGGTGCATGTGAAGCTGGTCTGGGGAGGACCCAATAATGAGGAGTCTTAGAGAAATACTCACAGTAAGCAATGCAGTGGAAAAGAAAACATACTGTAGCTACACTATAAAACTAGGGTGGCTACATAAATGTCCAAAGACTGGAGGATTTGCAGCTCTGGCCTTGGGCAGTAAGGAAGATGGGAAGGTAGGAGTATTACGTCGGCTCAAGAGGGAAGGTTAAGAAACAAAATCTTAAACTGCTTATCTGAGCTGAACTTGTGAACCGCTGAGATTTGCTCATCCCGGGTAATAATAGCTATGCTCAATTATCAGCTCTAAATAGCAGCCATCACAGAAAGGGAATTGGGCCAAAATACTGATTGGGGTTTTGAAACCCCAGCAATGAAATCAGGTTCATGCAGTTGACCCTGGGCATATTCTTCCACATCATCACCCTCTGAGAAAGAGAGAGAGAGAGAGAGAGAGAGAGAGAGAGAGAGAGAGAGAGAAGATACCCCTCTAACCATGGACAGATTGGCTTCTTTGGGTCAAGTGGGACCCCTGTTGTAGAAGGAAATGCTCATAGCCCATCTCCCAATTTCAGTAGACAAATAAGTAACCTCTGTCTTTCATGTAGGACCTACAAGGCTCCTTGTCCTTGGTTCCTTGCATATCTCCTCAGCCCATTTCACACCTCCCTTCCTCTCACACCTCTGGTATACCTGTCACTCAGCCTTCAGCCAATTGCTAGGCCTTATTCTCTTTAACCCTCAGCATCTTTGTGTTTGCTATTCCCCTGCCTGGAGTGTTGTTTCCCATAACCAACTCTTCCTCTCTTGGCACTACATTTAAAAGTCAACCTCCACGGGGAACAATTCTCCAGAAACCCTCTTGAGTGGTTCCCACCTTGTTATCTTCTAGAGAAGAGTCACTAAATGATGGGCTGAGTGTCAAATCTGGTGAGCTACCTGGTTTCAGGAAGTTTTCTTGGTGCAGAGCCACATCCATTTATTTACACATAGTCTGTGGCTGGTTCCATGCTACAATGACAGAGCAACGACAATGGTAGTTGCAACAGAGAACATATGGCCTGCAAGCCAAAAATATTTACTACTTGCTTCTTTACAGAAAAGGTTTACTGACTCCTATTCTATATATTGAATACATTCTATAATTTTTTCTACTTATTTATTATTTTCTCAATTCAAAACTGTAAGTCCAGGTATGCAAGATTTTGTCTGTTTTATCCCCAACACCCAGCACATTGCCTGGCACAAAGACTGCACACAACACTAAAACTAAGCAGGTAATACTATTCCTAGTTTGAAGATGGAAATCTTGAATGTGAAAGAGAAGAAAAATGTATCTGGGCTCAAGGGCTTCAGTCGGTTTAGAATCTGTTCCCCCAACTGGAATGTGAGCTCCAAGAGGCCTTCTTTTTTCTGTCAGTAGCACCTTGAACAGTGACTGGCACTTAGTAAGAGTTCAATAAATGTGTTGAGTGACTGACTGAATGGATGTCCTTAGCTTTGGAAGGCAGTGTTTCTGACTCCCCTGGAGCTGGATGAAGAGTATGGTGCACAATGAGCATGACTAGAATCATGATCAGCATGGGTATTGTTTCTCAAAACTACTTGGTCATGTTCCAGTTACTCGTGCCAACCGAGAAATGCCCTGGCTCTGGAAATCCTGAATGCAAATGATCTAGGCATCCATTCTATTGGGATGAAAAATACCTCCTCTCCTGTAGTTGTGACCAGTGAACTTTTCCAGTGGGGGTTTCATTTTGACTAAATCAGTCAATTCTTCCCTTTACAGGTGAGGAGAGGAGGTGTAGGTATGGTAAGGGGAAAACGTACAATATTATGAATCTTGGGCCCAGGTTGGAAACTACCACTTATGGGTTATATGACCTGGGAACCACCCCCCGCCTCCGTAGCCTCAGTGTGTCTGTCCATTAAATAGCAACACAAGTAAATCCATAAGGAGCTGTTCATGTCATCATCAGCACCATCAGTAACAACGTAAGAACAGAGTTAGTCTTCAAAGAACTAGTTTGATATAGAACTAGTTTAGAATAGGAGTCAAGAGTGTGGACACTGGATCTAAACTACCTAAGTAGCAATCTCAGTTCTGCTATCTATTAGCCATTTTATCTTAGGTAAGTCATTACTACTACTACTACAATAATAATAATAATTTTATTCCTCAAATATATCTCAAGCTCCTGACAGTTTTTATGGCAAATTCCAGACAAAACTTCATAGCTGAAATGAGGATGCTACTAGAAGTAAAACATGGGTCAGACTTTCAGTAAATATCTCAGGACCTTCTCATCCTCAACCTGGAGCTAGTTCTTTATCACCTTCTGCAAAATGGCACCCTTCAATGGTTGCTTGGACTATGACCAAAACATGAGAAAAGAAGTTAAGTGCCAAATGAGCAGGGAGTGTCAGTACTTGGTCTGTGAGAGACATAGAGAAGGTAGTCAAAGGACAGAATCTTTTATTAATGTGTCCACGCTCCCACCAATCAATGGCATGGAGCCCACTCCATCCCAAGATTACTCGGAAGTTAGAACCTGGCCAAGCCTTACTGGGGAAGGGCATGCTAACATGGCTCTAACATGGCTCTCCTTTGAATGGCGTCTTCCTTTTTATCTGTAAAGTAGCACAAGTGACCAGATTCTCTTGAGAAACAGAATCCAGCCTTGATACTCTCTTATCCAAGTTTTGACAGAGCCAAATATATACATTTGTGTAGTGCATTCACCTCCCTTCAGTCAACCTCACCACTATAGCCTTGGACATAGTGAGCTGACCTCCATTCTTTTAGGATCCACTTAAATCCCTTTGGCTTGAGTGAGTCCGGGCAAGTTTTCATGAATGAGACAGAAGAAAAATGTGCCTGAACCAAATGACTAATCAGAGTATATATATTTTTTTCACTTATGCCACCATAAGCCTTTTTTATTAATGTATTTAGTCAGTTTGAGGATTTTTATTAGATATTCCCGTTTCTAAAGCTTCATCCCAAGGATAAGGCAGGCAAGAATTTGCTTCCAAAGCAACTTACTGTTGCTACCTTTTAATAATTGAAGGTTTTAGTACAGTGATTTATCCTTAAGCCTTTTGATAATCCCAGCAACCTCTAGGTGTCAGAAAATGGAAGGCAACCCTCCTGCATTTTGCCCTGTATGCAAGACACAGCATTAACGGAGTCTAGCTAAACTAAAGACCATTTCAAAACAGGAGAATAAGACGTGGGCAAACCAAGGATCCCACATAAATCCTTCTGTGGAACCAGGAAATGAGCATCTAGTTGAAAAATGTGCCTGTTTTTCTCTCTCCACACCCCTTCCTACCATCTTAATGTTACTTTAAGATTTAGCCCTAAATAACTGAAGCATGGGATAGAGCCACAAAATATAGGCAGTGAAAAATCTTTACTGGAGTGCACCAATAAAGCTAATCCCTTTAATGCTGACGATGACCCCATTTTTGTCACCAACCCTCACAGCCTGACAGAGATGGGGAGGGAGTTGAGATTCCAAGAGCAAATAAAGACCCCTCTTGGGTGTAAAAAATCAGCATCACCAAGCACTTCTGAAGCCCCAACCCCAGGCAAGCTGGGAGAGACAGTGTACATTTTTTAGATGGGGTACTGCCCTCACAGGCAGTCAGAACATAACCATCCATTGCCAGAAACCATTCATCAGACTCTGCAGAAAAGGCTGTCAGCTCGGCCTATAGGCCTCAAGCCAGCCTGTCAGGATCTAGGCTAACAGCCAGAGTGTCAGGGGCTGCGGCTGGTAGCCAACCAGCACTTTGATGTCTAAGGGTTGGCCAGCTGGTATGTGAGGGTGGCCGATGGGCTCTGTAACCATATACTCTGCTCAGAGGTCATGAGTTCTGAGAGTGAGTTGGCCGTTAGAGTATCTCCAATAAAGATGGAGGTAGACATTTTATTTTTTTTTTAAATTGTTCAAATTATTTCAGTATTTGTTTTGATTTAAATTTCCATTACACATGCTTTTCATTATGCAACTCAATTAGTATATAAAAGATTTTTCTGTTTAAGATGTTTAAATGAACATAATTGTTCAATTTGGAAAGATTACAATGCTTTTATTTAATTAACACTGCAATAAATACATCGCTCTGTAATGAACCCCATACTTTTAGGCCATTAACCATTCAATAAATTTGCAATATGGAAGGTTCTTTATGGAGAAGAAGATAAATAAAGCTATATAAATGAATATACGACAGCTATGATGCGAAGCAGCAAATTATAGCTTTTTGCTTCTCATCCACCAGAGTTGTACCTTGATTACAAACATATGTGAATGTAATAAACAGCATACATTTCAATTACTATTTTGAACATGAGGTACACTGGACGTTAAAGAAAAATTCTGCACCATTGGTGCAGGCTGTACTCCATGGCATCTTACCAACGAGAAGCTCTTTCGGAATTTGTCCAAAGGCTCATCTGTCGTTTGCCTTATCAAACCAGACCTGGGCCTGCCAGAACAAAAAATAATCTATGTCCAGCAGGCAGCCTCTCAGAACTGGCTGGCTCTACAGTGATCAATTAAAGGCACTTCCCTTACAAGATGTTCCCTGACACAGGACCATTACCTGAACACTTCCAACTGCTACAGATCTTGGTAGGTCTTGGATTGGCCAAGGGCATGTCTTCCAGACCCTGCCTTCCCTTTCCTTCTCCCCCTCTCATATCAACTTTAGGGAAAATGACAAACTTTTCATTGTGTACTGCCCTCTGCCCTCTCTAAACACCATACGCTCCGTCTAACACTGAGCCCTGCAAGGTCAGCATACAGTAGCAGGTGCCAGTAAGCCCAGAGTTCAGGTGAAGCCACCAAGGCATAGAGAAGTATTGGCAAAGAGTGCCCGAGCCAAAATTGGGAATCTAATTTTGTTTCTTATCCAATGTACATGACTAGTCTTGGTAGCTGTATTATTAATAGCATCAATAACTAAAGTAATGTCGTTAACATTTAAGTAAGGATCAATAGTGAGTGATTATTATGTATGTACCAGGGATTACTATATTGTATTTTATAGATGGAGAAACCAAAGTTCGGATGGTGGGGAACCTGCTTCAAGGTCACAGGGAGAAAATGGCAAAATCAAGCCCAAGCCCTCCAGCTCCCCCAAGAGTTCTCTTTTCAAGGGGTACCCAGGAAGGTCCCCGAAATCCTTCCTTCAGCTTACTTAGCATCCTTGCCTCTGATCTCCTTCATTCCATCCCTGTGGTTTGAGCCTCTCACAAGGAAATCTTAGAAGGATCACAAATGGGAGCTCCTCTTTTACCCTCTTCCCCAGATGTCAGGAAAGGTGGTGCCCACTGCCAGGCAAACCTCCCTTGGTAGCCAACTGGCCAAATCTTGCTCACAAGACCAAGCGCTTTCAGGAATGGGAGCCAAAGTACATGTGAATATGGAGTCAGAACCTGATTTTAAGCCCCAACTCTGCTATTTACCAGCTGTGTAAGTTCAACCACATTATTTACCCTCCCTGTGCCTCACTTTCCTCAAATCACCCTACCTTCATACAGTTATTATGAGATACAAATCAGATAAACCAAACTTATCTGAATTGGCTTAGTATGTCGCAAATAGTAAATGCTTAGATCCTAGCAAATAATAACGGCTTAGCAGAAGACTCAGTACACATTACAGGTTTAGAAAAAAACGTAAGCCAATTCAGTTGATGATTTAGCCAATACTTATTGAGAACCTATTATTTCTGGATACTGCCCCAGGCTTTTGTGGTAGACAGGTATAGTTTCCACTCCAACACATACTTTGTAGTGTATGAGGCTGGGGTCAGGGGAGTGAGGGGAGACAAAATAAACAGGTAGACAAAAAATATATATGTATGATATTTCAAGTTGTGATAAAAAATAAGGAGAGGTGAGAGAGCTGACTGATGAGGGGAAGTGCAGGCCATTCAAGCAGGGGACATACAACCAAGGCCTGAATGAAGATTCGGGCGATGGGCATGTACCATGGTGCCTGAGACATAGCAGTCAGTCAACAAACATGCAGTGAGGATTCACATAATAGACTTCCAGCTCACCTCCCCAGTGATCCTGCCTGTGGCCAGATTTGTTCCTCCCAGCATACAAACCTTTACAGGACCTGCTGTGTGAGAGGCACTACAAGAGACAGAAAAATTGCCTCTGGGCTTAAGCCAGCTTGCAGCCCTTCTGCATTATGATGCTGATAATAAAGGGTTGCAATGGTGGCCTTTTTCTAGACTCCAGAACATTCTAGGACCCAGGTATCTCTTCTGAGAAGATGAGCATGGAGTACGAAGGAGGGAACAGATGTGGCAAGAGGACCATTGGCCAGGGGTGGAATCCAGGTTTGTTCATTCAGTGTGAGGCAATATTGCATATGGAGAGTAACAGGTTTAGGAGTTGAAGAAACCTAGGTCCAAGCAGCTTATAGCACTGTGAGCTTCTTGTTGAGTCTCTATTTCTCCCTAAAATGGGAATACTAGCCACTACCTCACAACAAATTATTATAATGATTTAAAGTGACATGTGTAACAGAAACAGAACAAATCAACAGGCCACTCTTATTGGTTCTCTATCCTAGGTGGTGAGTCTGTGACTATCAGTATACCATATTTTCAATTCAACATCTCTGGACACTTGAAAATTTTCCTAAATAAAATATTAGAAACAATATTAACAAAAAACAAAATATGCAAACTACCTAGGATAAAGGAGGTATTAGATTGTAGTTATTTTGATTTTTTTCATTTGGAAATAAATTCCCAATTTATCACATGGCACCAAGCTCTGGCTAGGAATTGAGATGAAGACAGACCTTCTCTGTCTTTGTGGAATTCAGTCTCCTATACTCTTAACCATCACCATCATATGTCTCTCCATATTACTCCTGGGCCTGATTCCCTATTTTTGCCTCAATTTTATCATTATCAACTGGTATGTGTTTATGTCTGAAGCCACAAATAATTTAAGAACCAACCAGAATATAACTATATGGATGGATGGACAGATGAAGGGATGGGCTTGTCATTCAAGGACAATCTGTGCCATTGGTTGATTAAAAGCAAAGTGGCATAATTCAGCATTTCAATGGCTGAACTGGGCTTCTCTTTGTTAGCAGCTCCACCGATGGCTATCCCTTCAGGTTTCCCAGTGCCTCTTCCTCTGGTCACAGAACCTACCTCCTTGGCTACCGAGGTGGGGTCATGACTCAGGCTGAGCCAATCGTATTACACCTCTATTCCAACCACATGACCCAAGTCAGGCTAGAGACGTTGGCCAGGATTTCCTTCCTGCTCATAGACCTGTTAGGATGT
This sequence comes from Prionailurus bengalensis, assembly GCF_016509475.1. Classification (NCBI taxonomy): domain Eukaryota; kingdom Metazoa; phylum Chordata; class Mammalia; order Carnivora; family Felidae; genus Prionailurus; species Prionailurus bengalensis. Next base: position 23,759,550 of record NC_057348.1, read on the forward strand.
TAACACAAGAAAATAAGTACCATATCTTCCCTTCCCTCCTTTCTCCAAATTGCCTGAAGGAGGAAGTCAACATGCAGAGTGAAGAAAAAGAACCACAGAGTCTAGGTCATCTGAGTCCTTGCCTCCAGTAATCTCTGAGGCCAGCTAGCTCCATTCACATCCATTCACAGGGAGTCTCAGCACATACAGCTGACAGAGTCTGGGTTGATACACTCCTATTCCACCCTGCTGATGGGCATGCTTCTCTCAATGTAATGCTTTCTAATAATTACCCCTGGGGCCTGGGTCTATGTTAGAATCCACTGAGTTTAAGAAAACTATTTTTCATTCTAGTGGCAATTGTTGCTTAAAGGCAGCAAGGGAGCAAGTTATGAAAAATTAAATGGTTAGAATAGGCAAAGATTTCTTAAACTAGCCACAAAAGGCACTAACCGTAAAATAAAAACATTGATAAACTGAATCTCATTGACATCAAGAACCTTTGTTTATCAGAAGACACCATCAAAACAATGAGGAAAATGGGAAAATATATACAAAATATGGAAATCGAACCGAGGACTTATATTCAGAATATACTCAGAAATAACTCCAACAAATCAATAAGAAAAAAAAGTCTGAGAACATAGGGAAAAAATGGGCAAGAGTTGAGGGACTTCACAGAAAAGGACATCCAAATGTCCAATAAGCATACTAAACAGAGCTCAACACCATTACTCTTCAGGAAAATGAAAAATAAAATCCCTAAGAGACATTATTACCAACCTACCAGAATGGTTAAAAATAAAAAGTCTGAAAATACCAAGTGTCAGTGATGATAATAGAACAAGTAAAACTCACAGTGTAGATGGAGCCTAAACCAATAACCTATTTTAGAAAAAAAAATATTTAGCTATTCCTACCAAATGCAAATCTAACCTAGGCCTTGACAATTCCATGCCTAGGTGCACATGCTGGAGAAATAAAAATATATGTCCACCAAAGGACATGCACAAGAATATTCACAGCTGCTTTATTCATAATTGCCCCAAACTGGAGACAGCTTAAAAGTCTATCAACAGGAGAAGGGATAAATAAAGCATCATATATCAATATAATAGAATACTACAAGGGCGCCTGGGTGGCTCAGTTGGCTAAGTGTCTCTTAATTTCGGCTCAGGTCACAGTCTTATGGTCATGAGAATGAGTCCTGCATCTGTGTTGGGCTCTATGCTATGTGTGAAGCCTGCTTAAGATTCTCTCTCCCTCTCCATCTGCCCCTCCCTCACTTGCACACATTCTCTCACTCTCTCTCTCTCTCTCAAAAAAAAAAGACTACTACATAGCGATTAAAAAAAAAAAGAACAAATTACTGACATTACACAACTACACGGGTAAATCTCAAAGACATTATGTTGTGAAAAAACTAAACATAAAGGAGTACCTACTGTGTGACTCCGTTTGTAAGAAGTTCAAGATGAAGCAAAACTGATCAATGGTGACAGAAGCTAAAAGAGGTACTATATTACTAGGAATAGTACTGACTGGGAACAGGCCCAAAGGAACCATCCAGAATGCTGGAAATGTTCTGTATTTTGTTTTTGTATGTTACCAAGCAGGTAAATTATCCACACACGTAAGTAAAAATTCATGGAATTATACTTCCAGGCACATTACTGGAGCCCCATCTACTACTAAAATAGGGGATAATTAGGAATGGGGATATTTTAAAACCTATTTTCAATGTCTTCCAAGAGCAGCCCCTTTATAAGCAGCGTAGGACTCACGCATTGGAGGTAGAGTGTTGTGGGGGGTCTTATTTCGAAGTCTTCTCTCTCCCACAAACCACCATGCACCTCATACTTATGTAATGCTTTTGGAGGGTGATTCATATTTCTTAGATCATTTGCAATGGCTTCCCTAATACAGGCAGGACAGGTATTTTTGTGCCTATTATAGAACTGTGGAAACTGGTGGAAAGACTTGCAAGAGTCTGGGAACAGTCCTGAATTGGAGAAACCAAAGAATGGGAAACAAAATATCATGACAAATAATTCCGATCCTGTGCTTGCTCTCTCTCACTCTCTCTCCTCTCTCTTCACATCTCTTCTTTCTCTGACCTGCTTTTTCCCTTTGCTCTTTTCTCTCCATGTCCCCATTCTCTCACCTCACTTCCTATTTGCCTTTGTTTTCCTTTCCCTTCGTTGTACTCCCTTCCCTCCCTTTCTTACTCAAGCTTACCATGAATCTACCACTCTCTAGTGCAAACTAAAACTTCATTCAGAGCTTCCAGGGTCCTGTGCCAGCTCTCAGTTCTGTGTTTCCTCACTTGTAGCATCTTGGCATGGAACACACACATAACCTCTTCCCAAAGCCATCCTGCAGCAGAAATCTATCATTCCATTACTGGCATCTATTACCCCCTTTCTGGGAAGAGCCTACCACTTCTCCTAGAGGAAGCCATATTTTCTCTTGTCTCCATCTGTCCCTTTCCTCTCACTCTTCGTGGACCTGCACACATCTGGCTAGTAAGAGCATTCAAGCCCCCAGGCTGCAGTGACCCGTTCATAGACGGGTGTATGACCCAAGCCAGGCCAATGAGACTGACCCTAGGACTTTCTGTGTTGGGTTGTGAAGCTAGTGCATGAGTCTAGACCTGTTTGGGATCATCTTTGCCATCACTTGGGGACAGATTACTTGAGAAAGAAACCAACACAATGGAAAGCAGAGCTGAGGGCTTATGATGGACTATTTGAGCACCTGCACTCAGTCATGACTGAAGTTAGACTACCCTTAGTTTTCTCAATTCTATAAGCCTTATCTTTTTAAATATTTTATTTTTATTAATTAATTAATTAATTAATTAATTTGAGAGAGAGAGAGGACAAGCAGGGGAGGAGCAGAGAGGGAGAGGGAGAGAGAGAATCCCAACTAGGCTCTGCGCTGTCAGCACAGAGCCCGATGTGGGGCTCAAACTCACTAACCACGAGATCATGACCTGAGTGGAAATCAAGAGTCGGGTGCTTAACTGACTGAGCCACCCAGGTGTCCCTATAAGCCTTCTATAATAACCTTCTAAGATTAAGCCAGCTTGAAGTGGCATAGATTGATCTATCACTATCTCTGATTTCATTCTTCTCTATGCATGAGTTGGCCATGAGAATTTCAAATTTCTCTAAAGAAGCAGAGTCTTATTTCCTCACCCCTTGACCACAGTCATACTCCTAGAAAGTATGAAAGTCAAGATGCAAAGCCAAGTCCTCTGGTTGTGGGGCCCTTGCTCCCAAGCCCTGAGTCATAGGAGCAGCGGTCGGTGCCTGCCTTGCAGTCCTGGAAAGCCAAATCCCACAGCAACGTGAATCCCTGGGAAGCTTTGTCAATATTTTCTTAACAACCCTAACTGCACCTGAAAACAAGAAAACATTACAAACTGAGTTGTTGTTTTTTTTAACACACCAGGAAGTCTAGACACCTGCTTTTGTATATTTTCTGGAGGGGAAAAAATAGACTCATTGTATGAAATGTATTTCAGCCATTTGGAGAGGTTTTAGTAAAGATGGGTCACGTTTGCGATTCGGCCATGAGACATAAATGTTTAACACAGGGTCTTCCTCCTCACCCGCTCTTCCCCTACGGATGCTTTGAATAATGCAAAGTCTGTTTTAAGCTCTGCTGATTTACTCAAGAAAAGGATCAGCGTATTTTGAAATATTGGTCATACGGTCTAGCGGACGGGAGCATTAAAACACAGGGTAAAACTCAACAAGCTACTTCCTGTCAGCTGCTTCGCAAGACTTCATAGGCTCATAACACTTAATAAAAAAACATGAGCTGTAAATAATACATGATTTCAACTGCATTTTTCATCAAATGAACTAGGCATTTGTGAGACAGTTTCGCTCTCCGTGAGGAGCACGTAAATTCTTTGTGCAGAAGATGTTCATTTCCTGCCCTTCCCTGAGGCCCCACTATGTGCTAGGTGTTTGATTCATATAAAGTAACTGATACGGGGGCGCCTGGCTGGCGCAGTCGGTTAAGCGTCCGACTTCAGCCAGGTCACGATCTCGCGGTCCGTGAGTTCGAGCCCCGCGTCAGGCTCTGGGCTGATGGCTCGGAGCCTGGAGCCTGTTTCCGATTCTGTGTCTCCCTCTCTCTCTGCCCCTCCCCTGTTCATGCTCTGTCTCTCTCTGTCCCAAAAATAAAATAAAAAAAAAAATAAATAAAATAAAGTAACTGATACGCAAACAGCCTTGAAAAGGCTGCCTCCATTGGGACGCCTGGGTGGCTCAGTCGGCTAAGGATCCGACTTCGGCTCAGGTCATGATCTTGCAGTTCATGAGTTCAAGCCCCACATCGGGCTCTGTGCTGACAACTCAGAGCCTGGAGCTTGCTTTGGATTCTGGGTCTCCCTCTCTCTTTGCCTCTCCCCTGCTTGTACTCTGTCTCTCTCTCTCTCAAAAACTAAATAAACAGTAAAAAATTAAAAAAAAAAAAAAGAAAGAAAAGCCTGCCTCCAAAAAAAAGGCGATTTCTTGTGGCTCCAACTAATAGATATTTTACAGTTAAATCCATGAGGCAGATCCTCTTCCTCTTCCTGGTTCATTAGGAGGTCACCTCCATGAGGACAGGAACTCATCAACTTATTTACTTTTAAGTCCTTGTGCCTAAAACAGGGCCTGGCACATAGTAGGTACTCATTAATTATTGGATGGATGGATGGATGGATAGATGGATGGATGGATGGATGGATGGATGGATGGATGGATGGATGAATGTATGGATTAGACAGACAGGAAGCTAAAACTTAGGGAGGCCATCCAGCAAGGAAGTGGCAAAACCAGGCTTTGAACCCAGATCTGCTGCAAAGTGTCCCATTCACCAAGCGTACAGTTGGTTAAGGGAGAATGTACCAACTTCCATCTTCATTTCTAGCCCTGTGAGTCACCACGAGTGGCCTTTCTCTAAAAGTCACACCCTGTGGCCATGGGCAGGAGACCCTGGGACAGCCCATGGCCACACAGCCCTCTCGGGACTTCCCAGGGCCTATGTGTTTGGGACAAGGGAGCACAGAAAAGGACCACCTTGCTAACAAGTGTTCTGCATACCCCTGATGCTGAGGAACGATAGGGAAGGGACTGGCCAGGGTCTGTAGGGAAGGACAAGGTTACATGGGACGAGGTGACTGACATGTAGGGGAGGTTTCACGTGAAGGCATGTGGAGCTGTGTCCACATTACCCCGCGTTGGGCTGCAATGCCTCGTTAAGTGAGGCCCCCAAGGGTTAACCAGGAAGGTGGAGGGGCACAGCAGACTGGGGAAAATCAATCTGGAGGAGGAGGAAGACGGGGAAGCAACTCGGGCTGGAATCATTTTGTTTTATGAATAGTTTATGAGGCGTATCAGGAGTCACACTAACGGGCAAGGGCTGGAATGTTTTCTAACTTTAAAGTGAAAGCCGCCCACCAGGCCACGAGTGTGGGAGAGGCAAAATATGAAAAACACGGAGGCCCCTCTCGGCACTGCCCAGCTATCTTGTAAAACATGGATCTCGGGGCTGCACACACTAGAAATGTGTCTCTCTCTTTGAATGCTAAAACCGCCTTGGAGTTTTTCACAGCCACCGTGCTCAACTAAATGTTTTCAGGTGACTTATCTCAGCGCCTGAAAAAGTGTCACGGGGTGGATGGCCCCTGGGGCCGAGAAAGGATCTGGAATGGAGGACCACAGAGCCCGCGGGGTGCCTACCTCTACACCAAGTGCTTTCTGTACTAAGAATTTTGCACTGGTCACCATGGGGCAAGGAGGAGGTTCACCCAGGGGGAGGCAACCTTGCTGGGGAGGAAGAACACACAAGAAGCCTCAGAAAGGAATCTTTATTTGTCTAAATCAGCTCAGTGCCATTAACAGCTCCCTCTCCACCCACAGGCAAAGCCACAGGCGCCCCATAAACTGACCCCTCCATCCGAGGCCTCAGGGAACACCTCCTCCCTGCCTTCCCCAACCCCTGGGCTCTATCTCACAGGATGGAGCCCACACCCCATGGCTGATCCTCTGGGTCTGGGTTGTTCCTATGCTCTCACCCATCCCTGGAACTTATTCCAGCACCATCCCTTGGTTCTCCAGGCCAATGTCCGGGATTCCCCTTTGCCCCACTTCCCACAGTCAGCTCCTATGCCTAACTGGCTTCTGGACCCAAGCCAGGGTCTGATTGTGGGCCCCTTTCTTGTCTGCAACATGAATTCAGGCATTCGTCAGCAAGATAACGTAAGGAGCATTTCCATCAGACAAGCTGTGTACCAAGCCCTGGGTTGACTCTGCACCCTGTCACTGGGGGGTACCTTTTCAGCCTCCACCCAGTGACATACTGCCCTCGCCTCTTGCACTGATGAGCTCTGAAAATCTGGCTCGCCAACACATCCTACTCTCAAACCAGCTCTCTGTCTCTTGTCCCTCAGCAGAAATTCAAGTCAACACTTCGTCTGATAAGGTTTTCTCTCACTAGTAGTTGAAAGGTTTTACCCTTCCCAGAAAGGTTGGGCAGTTACCCTGAGGGTCAGATATATTTCTCGGTGTCCCTCCAGTCACACCTATTCTGCCCCTGAACACAATGTTTTGTTTGTTTGTTTGTTTGTCTGTTTACTTTTCCTGTAAGGTGAAGTTAATATATCTATCTAGGAAGATTCTGGTATCCCTCACAGCTCACTCTGGGATGTTGTTTGCACAAAATCCCTGTAGGGAATGGATATTAGGATATTAGTGAGGATATTAAACATGGTATTTGGCCAGGGGATTCATAGATATCCAATCCTGCTTGCTTTCTTGTTTCATTCATTTCCTATTCAAAATTAATGACTGCTTGCCATGTATCACAGCCAGTTCTGTACAATAAAACAGCAGCAAAAAAAAAAAAACAAAAAAAAACAAAAAAAACCCTCCAGATGAGGTAAAAGTTCCTGCGGAGTTCACAGCTTAGTGAGGGGAGAGAAACATCAAGCGGGTTCACAAGTGATTATAATCATGTAGGAAAGTAACAAGTCCATGAAGACAATAATGACATTGAGAATGAAAGGTGAAGGTAGAAGGATGAAGAGTGGAAGAAGTTTACTTACAATCACAGAGAGTAAAGCAAGGAAAATCACCCCTGCTTTCTGGAATCTTTGGTCTCCAAACCCAATACAAAGTCCTAGAGAGTTAGTCTGAACTCTGAGGGAAAAAAACCCTTTCCCTGAAGAGGGCCAGTCTGAACGGACAAACAGCATTCTACTGGAAAGACCAAACCCAGGTACTGACATTGGCATTTCAGTGTAAGGAAAGGAAGAGCTCAGTCGCCAGTAACAAAGGACTGAGGTACTGAATGAGAAAGGGTGTGTGGGTGTGGGTGTGCATGTCCACATAACTGGCCTCCCCCACATGTAGGCTGCTGGAGGGTGAGAGAGTGCCCTTCCCAACCTTCCCAGCTACAGACCAGGATAGTGGGACCACCCACAGCAGCTGTTGGGCACCTTCCTATCATGGAAAAGCCAATACTTCCCCCGCCAGAAGCTGACATATGGACAGATCCCAGCAGGAGGGTGCGGGCATATAGTGAGCCTTGGAATTTGGGGATGCTCTCAAGTCCTTTACGCTAATCCCGTTTGCCTCCTAATATAGGTAACCGTGGAAGTGGTCATACACTGAGAGAGATGGGGTTGGAATGAAGTGGTGGAAATAGCTTGAGTCAAGGGTGTAAGTCTGACCCCAGGTGAAGGAGGCTGAAAGGTTGTTAGGCTTATATTTCTGTGTTAAGCTCATATTTCTGTGTATATTAGGGGCACGGTCTGTGCCCCTAATGAAAACTTCATTGTAGAAGACAAACTATGTTCTAGAAAGTGTTCAGTGAATATACAGCTATGATAAACCTTGTAGAGACAGCGCAGAGAGATTTACTGTAAACTTACTAGAAAATAACAGGTAGCAAAGCTATTTCTTTTAGGAAGGAGGAGACACTAAGAAACAGACCAAAGCAGAAAAAAAAATCAAGAAATTCTAGGAACAAGAGGGAATGGGTTTTCAAATTCTGGTGATCTAGGGCTGAGAGGAAGTAATCAAAGGATCTACTCATCAATATAGTTGCCATAATATTCATAATGGCAGCCTGTGACATTTGTTTTTACTAGGTACTAGGTGCTAGGTACCACACTAATGGTTTAATACACATCAAATCTTGTAACACTCATGACAATCCTTGAAGAGAGGTATTATGATTTTCAAGATGCTTCTAGAAGGGACAACTGACTTTCAGATAATTTGAGTAACTCTCCCGAGATCACACAGCTACTAAGCGGCACAGACACTTCCAAACCCAAACCTCCTGGCTTTGGAGTTACAGGAAAGCAATGGCCCACCCAGCAGGATCTGGTGACCACTTATAGAGAATCACCGAAGGGCCTGATGGACCAGAGCTTCCCAGGTCCTGCCAGACATGGGAATCAGCCCCATAGATGATTGTTGAACACCCTCTGACTTTGAGAATGAGCAGATTCTGATTGGTAGATTGTACTGGTTGGAACAGAGGGAAGCTAGTGGTTCCTAAGAATCCAACAGCTGGATTGTTAAAAAAAAAAAAAAATAACAACACTTTGAGAAGAGATGGGGCATAAGAGAAGCTCTGGAGAAGTCTGAAAGGACCCATTTACCCAACAGGGCTAATGGACGTTCACCTGGCTGTGACTAGGGTAAACAAAGACTCTCCCCCTGCTCTCTCCAGAGACCCACTCCACAACCAGAAGTCAGGGGGGTGGTTAGGAGGGATCTGTGCACAGAGGAAAGCAGATGAAACACAGACTGCTCAGAACTATGGTCCCCAACTCAGCAGAGTTCAGTTTCAGGGAGAAGGAGACAGAGGAATGGAGACAGGGCTGGGGATGCTGGAGGTGAACTCTGCTCCCCCTGCACTCCCTTGCAGCCACTGAGGGCGAGATCCATCGCAGCATGGATGAAATAGCACAGCTTGATTTCCTAGGAAGAGGGGCGCAAATGTCTTCTGCTGTCCTTATGACTTCTTATGAGAAAGGCGAACTACTGAAAGGGCCTTCCTAGTTCCTGGCACTTTCTTATTCCCAGGCTCTCATGTTAGAGGGGTCTCGCCCTGACTCTGTCTCTGTGAGCCCCATACAATGTTCTTTGTGCCAGCGGCTTCATCAAAGAAGAGAACCTCCACCGGGCGACCTTAGTGTGAAGGCAGGAGGCACAGTCAGGGTGACGAGGGAGTGGGCTTTCATCTTCCTACAGAAGGGGTTGCCTTTGCTCTGCTCCTGCTTGCCTCTCTGGGGGCTTTGGATTGAAGAGTAGGTCATTGTGGAGGAGGGTCCACCACCCCTCAGCTGTTAGGTCCTAGTGCATGGACACTTAGGGATGAGTGAACAGGCCCTCAGGCCTCAGCCCTTTGAAGCCCCCCACCCCAGCAAGGGGTTGGAGGTCTGACTGTTCCTCTCTGGGTGGGGGGGCTGGGGGAAGCAGGGCCCAAAGACCCTCACCCCTGCCCTTAGAACACTGGGGCTCTTTTTCCATTCTCACCAAGTTGGGAGGAAACTTCCCAGTTTAAAGGAGAGACATTTTGTGGGCATGGCCAAGGACAAACACACCTGGCCAGGATAAAAGCTGCCAATTGGCAGAGTTGTTCCAGCAAGAGCACTTCAGTTAGTCACTGACACATGGACACATACACCCAGGCACACTCATGCACCCTGCCCTCAAGGGGCACACCTCATGACCCAGACCAGCTATATGCAGGATGAGAAGACTCATAAATGAGACTGGATGCTCACTGATGGGATGAAGTGTGTGCAGGGTCACCCGGCAGGGACCAGACCTTGGTATGGGCATTTGGTAGAACAACCTAAGGAGTGGGCAGATTTCCCCAGAGGTGGTCCCAGCTCCCCAGTGGCCACACTCCAGCTGCTATGCACCATTGGAAGAGAATCCCATGGGCACTCCAAGTTACCCCGCAAAAATGCCTCAGCCCATAACTGAGCTCAAATATTTGTCCACTCAGACTCAATTAACTCTCTGGTGCAGCATAGAGTGCCCAGCCGGCTCTTTTCAGATGCAGCCTCCTCATTGTAGAGGGGGCTTTATGTTTATGTCTCCCTAAGAGGCTGAAGCTATCCTTAAAAATAAGTGCGTGTATGTGTGCATTTGCATGTGTGTACGTGTGTGTGTGTGTGTGTGTGTGTGTGTGTGTGTGTGGTGGGGGGTGGGTGGTGAATGAGGAGGAGAGAAGAAAAGGAGAGAGAGAAACAGAGGCACAAAGACAGACCAAAGGATGGACATTCACCATGCTGACATTTCCAGAAATGGCCCACACTCTGACAAACCCAGCACAGCAAATCAAACCAAACCCAGACGTTTCCAAGGAGAGCAGTGCATGTGGTCACCACAGAAACAAGGCTGTACACAGCAGAGTTAATCCTCTTCACACAGCACACCTGCAACTTTTCCACAGCGTGTGTTGTTTGGTTTTGCACACCCACCCCCAATGAGCATTTGAATTAATATAAACATTTCTTAGCTGGTCCTTATGGCAACAGCAGCAATATGGTAGGAGGGACATACTCAGACAAAGACTGGCATAATGCCTTCTTTGTGTCGTCCTTCCCAGGGGAGCAGGGACAGTGAGACCATCCAAGAGGGTTCTGGGGTGGTCCACCAGTTCAGGGGTGGCTTGGGCTTGTTTAAGATTGGGGCAAAAGACAGGGGTGTGCTCAATGACCCTGTGTCTGTAACATTTGGAAGGGGAACTTCCGCATGATGGAAACGTGAGGGTGGCCAGGAGCATTGCTTTTGCCAAAAGTGATGCATTCACAGAAAAGCAAGAACAGATACAGGAGAGAGGATATGGGGGGGGGGGGTGTGGGCAGCAAGCAGAGCCAGTGTGGGAGTAGGAAGGCTGGAAACCCAGGAGAAAAGCAAAAGTTTTCATCAGCAGGAATAGGGAGGAAAACTCAGTATCAGAAAATACAAGGCTAGTGATAACCAGTGTGTGTTTTTGCCGTGGCTGATGGGGGCAGAAATCTTCCCTGCAGAGGCAGGAAGTATCAAAGATAAGACCACAGAACTGAAATGTCTACGAATGCTGATGATGGCTCAGTTACCTGTACAACTGAACTCCTCCCTTTTACCATGCTGTCCATCACTTGCTGGTCACCTAAGGTGCTGGCAGTACACAGTGAATATGTGAAAATGATTGACATGTAATCTGTAATCTCCCTTCTCTCTTCTTCTCTCCCTCTTTCCCTCTCCCTCTCAACAATGAGAAAGTTTTATTCAAGTACATATACATTGCAGGGGATGGAAAACAAAAAAGGAAGCTACAGTCCAGGATCCCAAGTTACGCCTTCCACTGCACTAACAATCTGTACCAAATAACCTTTATTTAAAAGCATTCCTCCATTCAGTTAACACATACAATAGAAAACCACCATAGCTTGCCAGCAATCCAGGAGCCTTACAGAAAAGTCAGGTCCACTTGTCAGAGGCATTATTGGAAAAAATTCTTCTTGCATAGAGACTCCTTTCACAAATTTGTATAGATCTACTTGGAATCATCAAAAGGTCAGAGAGCATCAGGAAAGGGTCAAAGAGTCAAATGGTATGATAAGCCCTATAATTTTAGTACAAAGCACAGAGGAGCTGGGGACATGGGTGGGAGTGCCTTTCCTCCAGACAAGGGTGTTCGAGAGGGCAGTAGTTGGCCAAAGCATCCCATAGGAAGTGTGATACAGCTTAGCCCTAAAGGATGAGCTCAGTTGACCCAGTAAAGAGGATACAGTTTTGACACAGGGTGTTCCAGGTGGAAGGGAAATGACACAGCCAAAGGCTCAGAGGTTGGGGAGAACTTGGTATGTTGACGAAATGGTATGTTGATGAAACAGTTCAACAAAGGGGATAATAGTCATGAGGTGGTGGCGATGGTAAAAGTTGAACACACAGGACAGGTTATGAAGGGCCCCATCAGACATCATAAGGTGTTTGGGTCTGGTCCTAAGAGAAGGAAACTACTGTTCTAACTTCACTGGTGGGATAGAGACCAGGATGTTCCAACTGGGCTGCATAAGTGGCCTTATAGAAGAGGTAGCAAAGCTAGAGTGAAGGTGGAATTGTCTACAAACATGGTTTCCTCTGCTCTTTTCACACTGAAAATTTCAGGCCAAAGAGAAATAAGCCAATTGCCTGCAGGGCTGTGAAGTCACTAGTGTTTTCCCTCCATTTCATTTGGCAGCCTCTTGGGAGAAGGAAAGCACTTATTATGCTGGAGGGGAAGAATGGGCCCCTGGGCATTCCATTTGGAAGCCATCTTATATAATGATGTGGAATACCTGATGGGCACGGCTGAAGATGGGTTTAATCAATGGAGTGATTGAAGCAGCCGGGCAGGCTCTGTGTGATCTCTGGGAGGTATCAACAGGGAGCAATGCTGAGGTTTGTGTGTGCGCACTGATGGGCTCAATCTCTTCTCTCTCATTCCCTTCACTGGCTCAGATCCAGGATGTTAAGGACTCAGTGGGAGGTCATGGTGAGGGGTGAGGACCATCTTAAAGCATGTGCCACACCATTACCAAGCCATGGACGAAGAGTGAGAAATTCTAGCTCAAAATCTGGAGTCCAGGATATCTGGACTGTAATGTCAGCTTTGCCCCTTGCAAACTCAATGAGTCTGGCACATTGACTTTACATCTTAACTCAGCATCTCCACCCATGAAGCTCAGTTTATCTTACTCTTTCAAAGAGGTATATATGGTGAGAGTCAAATATGATAGTGCACATGAAGTGCTTAGCATGGGACCCTGCTCAGTCAACACTCAATAAGTGATAGATAACTACCGTCATTACTGTTATCAGTAGTAGCAGTTTTAGTATTAAATGAGTATTCATGCAAGTATTCCTAAGACTGGGAGACCCACATTTACTAACTTAGATGCTTGGCTGCACAAGCAAATACTGATGGAACCACCCTGGATTTTGCCTACATGATGCCAAGAGAGCTTGGAAAGCCATGTAAAACCACACGCCAGTCACATCAGCAATCAGTACCAGTAGGCAGCAGTGAGATTGCTGGAGACTAAGTTTTCACTTTCTGACTGGCAGTGGTGGTATTAGAGTACAGCATGAAACAGAGTTGTGTGAAGTGGTCAAACATGGAAAACATCTTTTCACAAATCCTGGGCAACCACGCACTGTGATGAACGGCAGAGTGAAAATGAGCCACACCAGGAGTTGGGGGGGGTGTCTTCCCAAATGCATCAACTTTTCACACAACTCAGCACGCGGTGAGGTCTTTGTGGTGCCGGGAACCCACATATGATGTGTGTCATGAGGCAAGAACAAAGATCAGACTTTTATAGGCTTTGGCTTCCTGCATGTTTATGGTGTATACAAACGGGAGCTGCTGAGAAGCTAAACCCGAGAAACAGTCCACCTAAGAATCAGAGACCTGGGACCAGCATGGAGACAATGTCTGTTAGAGATGCCACAAGAGGGAAAGATTAGTAAGACACAGCACAGTGTTTCAATGTAGATGACCCCTTACAGTTTATCTAACTTTACCAAACTGGAATCATGCCATGCTTGCTATATGGTGTCATGCCATTTTTACTTAAAAACATATTTTTGGACAGCCTTACATATCAATAAAGGTGCAACTATCCCCTTATTTTAGAGGTGCATAGGGTTCTATTGTAGGGTGCAAATAACTTTTGCTTAAATGTAAATTACTACCTAGTGTTTTAGTCAGGATCGGTATAAATTATGCTGCAGTAACAAACAACTCCAAAACCCTAGTGCTTTATAACAGTCAATAGTCAAACATTGTGACATTTTACCAACATGCACTTCAGAGAGATTATACCAATTCATATTCCCAAAGGTGATCCAGGACAGCTACCCATTTCCCCCACACTTTTATGTTTTAGGAAGAAAGAGGGCAAGAGCAGGTCATTTAATATCATGTACTTTGCAAAGGCATTTAGTTGATGCCCTCCCCTCAGCCTCATGTCCTACCTTCTTCCCACCCAAAGAATCCCAGATGTTCTCCCAGGAAAGCCTCTGTACATACACTGATCTGTCTATTAATTATACTGTGTCATGTTGCTTCCAAACTTGGATTCAAGAATGATTCCCAGAAGGGCTATCTTCCTTGTGGGATGTAGACTCTCCCACTCTATTCCCCCACACCAAGCGTATACGAGCCTCTTCTAGCCTGCAAGACATTTATTTTCATAGCTTTGTCATTAGCTCTGTGCAAAGCTCTAAGTAGGGAAGATGATAATGAAGAGGAAAAGATGATGTAACATTCTTTAGAAGCCACCTCCCTTGCAGTCTGAAGTTTTAATTACTGTTGATGAAATGGTCTTAGTTCTGAGAAGAGATGCTCCTGGCTTATTTGACCTGTACATGGCCATGAGAAGACAGAATGTAGCCAATTGGGCTACTGAAGAGTCATAAGAAAATCATTTTGCCAGCTTATACCTATCTGTCCACTGAGAGTGCTCCCAGCTATGGTGACATTTTCCAGGAACCAGGCACAGGCTCATGTTTTCTAGAGTTGTGACAACTGGTGGACCTCCATTGTGTTTCTTCCAACCATTGCCAAAGCTCACTTCACTGGGACTGGCAGGAAGCCGGCTACCTAAGACTTGGCCTCCACTCTCCCTCCAGATGGCTTTCACCTTCTCTTTTAGTTACAGTGCATAAGTTTGAATCCCAATTTATCAGAACCCAAGAAGCATAGACTCAGAAAAACTAGAGTTTCAACCTCAGCTGTTCTGCTTCCCAATGGTGAACTCAGTGAGTTGTTCTTCCTGAGCCTCACCCTGTAAAACATGGATTATAGTATCTCTCCTGTTAGTTGGTATCAGATTAAATGAGGTTATGATGTAAAACACAGTACCAGATACACAGTAAAACACTGAACCATTATTACAATGTCCTACAACCTGTGTCCACAATCTCTACTCTAAGCCTGGCCTCATCACCTCACCTCAAAACTGGTATAATTGACTCCTTTTGGCTTTATGTGTCTCTGCTCTCATCTCTCAAATGGTGAATACCCACTAGAGAGATCTGTCATTCATTCATTTACTCATTCATTCATTCATTCATTCAGTTCTTCCATTTTATTTTGTGGGAACCCATTTAGCCTACCAGTTAGTTTTGTCATCTGGTAGACCCAGTTTGGTTTCTTGGACCTGCCAGTCATCTAATGTTTAACCTTGGGGAAGCTACTGGAATTAATCAGCCCAAGTTTCCTTGGCTAAAATAAGAAAAATAAGATCCACCACATTAGGAAGTAGTTCTAAAATTTGAGTTTGTGTAAAATCCATCTGGAAGTTTGTTTAAATGAAGATTCCTGGGCAAGATCTGGGGTAGAGATGAAATAACCTTATCTGTAATCAACCTTCCATGTGATGCACTATCATATTTTGAGAAGCTTGCCATGAAGATACAGTTAGGTGCTTCCGTCAAGGTCTTAGTTCAGTGCTTTGCATCTAGTAGGTGCTGTTAGCATTCAACAGACTTCTGAACCAGTCAAAAAATGTGTTGAGCCCCTCAGATGTGCAAGGCACTGTGGTAGATATAATACATCAATAACCCAGAAGGATGCATCCTGCCAGCAAGTCTAGAAGGGCAGGCAGACATTGAATACTTTAAGAATCACACACAAAAGAAAGAGTAGGTTTCTCTAAATCACTAGGGAAAAGATCCAGACATCTCTCTTCCGGCATTGTCTCCCATTTTAAGACCACCTTCCTAAACCATGCAGGCAGTGGTGTGCTAGAGACAGCTCATACCAGCTAGGGAGAGCCCCATTATTCAATATATTTTTCAAATTTTGTGAGCTGAGTGACTTCTCATTGATAATTGCCTGTATTGGGAATACTACACCATGGAAATCCAGAAACATCACAAATCAGTGCTCTCCTCCCAAACCCAAAAGCCAGTTGTTAAGTGCTCAGTAGTACACCATGGCACACAGGTCCTCTTACCACCCCTCCTCTGTTCTTTGCCTTCTCCCATAGGTTTATACTGCTTTGATCCCTACCCCTCCGGATCCAATTGACTGGCTCAGAACCACCCAGATGAAATCTCATGCCATGTTTATATTTTTTCCCTGGGAGAGTGGTTGAATGCCAGGTCAGCAATCCCTCTGGCAAGAACGCACATCTTCATAATGAGGTCCACCTGCTAGGCACA
This sequence comes from Prionailurus bengalensis, assembly GCF_016509475.1. Taxonomy (NCBI): domain Eukaryota; kingdom Metazoa; phylum Chordata; class Mammalia; order Carnivora; family Felidae; genus Prionailurus; species Prionailurus bengalensis. Next base: position 23,775,755 of record NC_057348.1, read on the forward strand.
ACCTATGCTTCTTGGTTAGGGAAGGGAAGTCTCCCCTCAAGGAACAGGGATACCTAATGGAATTTTTCTTGTCATCCCTCTAAAGGTCCACTCTTTAGCACCCTCCACCACTGAGTTGCTCTCTTGGGTCACAGAACAGGCTGTTTCTAAGAGTCGATTCTACATGGTGGGGACATTCAGGTGATATCACCAGTCCTGGATGGAGGAGGGACTAGCCCTGGCAGGCCCCTACACGAGGTCCCCTAATCAGATCGTTGGCTGGCCCCTCTATGGGAAATTCTTTTGCACAGAACATTTTCTCCTCCCCTGATTCCCTCTGATAGGAGCTCAAAAGGAGAAATGCCAGGCCATAGAATTTAAACAGAAGGGCCTTAGACAATTTATCTCACACTTCAGCAACTTTGCAGTTTATATTTGTAAACCTCACTTATTTACTTGTCCTGTTTTTGTTAAAGTAAACTCATTTGGAGCCACCACATAAAAGGGTTTTGTTTACATGGCCTCTGCTTTCAGTTTAGATTCCTGGTTTAGTCTATTAAAATGAGTTCCATTTTATTCTTCCAAAGAATATGAAAACTCTAAATAAAGTTCTGAGTTTCCCAGACATGGATCCCAGGCTCAAGATTTTGTACAAAAGGCTCAGAGCGTGGCAAGAGAAGGGTGGGGAGGCAGAGAAGGAATCTGTGGGAGGCCCAGGCCTGGAGTCTACAAATCAGTCTTGCCTGGGTCCTAGAGTTTGAGGCATGAAGCTTGCCAAAGGTTTCTGGCCTGAAAACCATGATAGGGTCCTCTCAGGATACAGCCAAGCACTGGTAGCTCACGTTGGCTCAGTGGGGCTCACAGGAGGGTTCCCAGAGTCTCACTTGCACCCTGTTACCTTACACCCAAGGTCCTGAGAGTCAGCACCGTGTGCTTGTAGGAAGCCCCCACCCACTTACCACACAGGAAATGGTCTCATTACTACAGACAGAGCAAAAGAAGGCTTATTGGCATTTCATCACCTGCTCCCACACCCCTCAATGTGTGTGTGTGTGTGTGTGTGTGTGTGTATGTGTGTGTGTGTGTGTGTGTGTAGGGGGTCTTTCTGGAGCACTGGAGGCAGAAATCACTGCCATGGGAATTACCCACTGACAAGAGTGAGCAATTGGAAAAACATTCATCCATTTTCCTCCTCCTCTTCTGGCTCATTTTTGTTTTTGAGTGGTAGGAAAAGTCACCTCCTAGCAAAAGATTTAAACAGAAGAGACTAGAGAACCATGAGAACTTTCTCACAGATGTAACACTCCTCCACAGAGTCTTTGAGATACCTTCTCCCTGATGCCCTTCTTTCTACCTCCAGGAGGTGGCTATGCACAACTCCCAGGTGATGGCCTCTGCGGGAAGGTGCTGGCGAGAAAGCTCTCACCCTGCCAGCAGCCACTGAGGGAAAGCCAAACTCCCAGGCTTCCCCTCATAGGGAAACCATGACGGTGTGATGAGACTAGGAGAACAGGATAACAGAATGAGTTAGATACATCTGAATATCCTGAAAGGGGAAGGTTATGCAACACACTGTCCAGTTTTTTTTTTATGTTTATTTATTTTTGAGAGAGAGAGAGAGCAGTGAGGGAGGGGCAGAGAGAGAGGGAGACACAGAATCTGAAGCAGGCTCCAGGCTCCAAGCTGTCAGCACAGAGCCCAACACGGGGCTCAAACCCACAGACTGAGAGATCACGACCTGAGCTGAAGTCGGATGCTTAACGGACTGAGTCACCCAGGCGCCCCCACACTGTCCAGTTTAAAAGCATCTGCAACACAGTATTGTTTATGTTAAAAACACAAAGCCTCAATTACAAAGGCATTATGCTGCATGAAAAGACACAATCAAAAGGATCAAATAGTGTATGATTCTATTTAAATAACATTCTCCAAATGACGGAATTATAGATGGGGAAAAGCTTAGTGGTTGGCAGGGATTAGGGAATAGTGGATGGCGAAGAGGTGTGACTTGAAAGGAGTAGGTGACAGAACAATTAGAATAATGTATTGATGGAATAATTCTGTATCTTGATTATGGTGGTGGCTACACAAATCTACATGTGATAAAATGGCTTAGAACTATACACACCCATTTTACCAATGTAATTTCTTGGTTTTGATATTGTAGTATATTTATGTAAGACGCAACCACTGGAGGAAACCAGGGGAAGGGTACACATCTCAAGACAATGTCATATATTTCCATAGATATATTTGTAAGTAAATGAAAACAAAAAACCTCCCAAAACTGAAAAGGATATATATCATACTGCTTTCTGTGGTCGCTTTGCCAAAATGGAAATATTTTAGATTAGGGGCTGCTCAACAGGTGTTTAGCCTTTTCTGTAATGTTAGAATATTTTTCCAACAGTATGCATTTGTGTATTGTTTTTATAATTTAACAAAGCGTCATTAACTTTGTAGAGTCAGCCAAAACTAACAAGTATTGATTGAGAATTTGCTGTGTGCCAGATATATTATGGCTGAAGCAGTGAAAAGCCAGATATAGTCCCTGTCCTCATGGAAGGATGGTCCAGCCATACAGATAGCCATTAAACAGATGGTCACACAGATGATGGTTGCCGGGACTAAGAGGCATCTAGAGTGGTAACAATGTGGCACAGGAACCTGGGATTCACCTCCAAAGCCTTCACAACATCCCTGCAGCCAGCAGCTACTCATTCACTTGTCAACTCACTTATTCACTCATCAGACATTCGTTACGCCTTTCTGGATTACCCTGGAGAGACACAGATGAACAACTCGGGCTTCCTGCCTTAGTTACAGAAAGCACATCCAAGAAACTGACCACTTACAATCTGGGCAATGAATCTGCTGCGGGGTGAGGCTTCTCAAAGATGAATGAGAAATAGGCTGAAACCCTGGGACCTGCCAGAATGAGTAGAACAAGGCATTCTTATGCTGGAGCTGGGCCCGAAGGACTCATGAGAGCCCATTGTTAACTTTTCTAGAATTCTGTGAACCAACTTTTCAACAATTCATTATTATAAATTAAGTTATAAACATTTATATTTAACTTGAATTAAAAACAAATATAGTGAATACTCAAGATCATCACTTCCTAGTTATTTTTGTACATTTTGCTATTATCTACACTCGAGGTTATTAACCATTTGGGGGTATCTACATAGTGAAGATATGTCAGATGGTATGATGCTGTGTTTCCCTTCTCAACCCTGTGTCCAATGATGTCACATCAGTAACCTGAAAGGAGCCGTGGTCGGGGTATTTACACCACAGAAATTAGCAAAAGCTACAAAGCAGAGCTCCCTCCCCCACCCCCCACACACTCCCCACCCCCCAAATAAATGGTTTTTAATCATTTACCAGCATACCACTGGACGAAGGGCAAGTTCTGCAGAGGGCACCTTGGTCATTACTGTAGAAAACACTCATGCAGTTTTAGATCTTCCCCTTTAGTGCTGACCACAGGGCCAGGAACTCAGCAGATGCTTAAGAGCTCATTAAGGGGCAGAAAAAAGGCAAGACAGGACACCAAAACTTTCTGTGATGCTTTCCGGTGGCTTCAAACCACACCTAGTGTTTCTCTTGCAAGTAATATCCTCTGATTTTTCTTTATTTTTCCCAGGGGGCGAGGGGAGACAGAACTCCTCCAAGGCCCTAAAACAGGCCTCTCGTAATTTGATGCAGATGTTCTAAACCATGCTGTGGACACAGCCATATAAGAAGCCCATGGCTCCTGTGGGAATTCCCACCTGAGCCTGCTGGTGACGCCCAGGATCAGCGCCCCAGGGCTGTCCACCAACAGTACTACCTGTCTCAGTTCCCACCATGAATCCCCACCCCCACTCCCAGCCCCTCCACCTTTCTGTTTATAAACCCTCTGCCCCCACCCACCATTTGTGATGTAAAATGGATGGTCCCTTCCAAGGCTTATGGATCTCACATCACCAACTTTCCAGGATCCCCACCTCTCCAGCGTTTGATCCCTTTAGATGAACACAATGGTTTTCAAACTTTGTTGCATTAAAGTTTCCCATGGTGGCCCACATAAAATGAATAAGAATTGAGTTGCCCTAGTTGAAGTGGAGCTTGGGTGAGTGGCCTATCTATACAGAGTCTACAACATGAAGAATGCCCCCTGGAGTTGTGCGATTCACTGGTTCTTAACTTGGGTGCCTGGGTTCCCCTGAGTCCTCGCCATCCAGCTTCAAACCCTGCCCTCTGGCCCACCACCCCTCAGAACCCTTCAAGGGGTTCCCTAGAGCTCCATGGGTGGATATCTTTCTTTTTTGACTGCTCAGCATCCCTTTCCCCATCTTCTGGATTCAGCACTTTGATTGTTCTTGGGGAAACTTGTTTTCTCTCTCAATAAACATGATTTAATGTGGACAGACTGGCAACCAAGGCCCTAGGAATGGCATCATCAGAGACAACGAGAGGTTTAACTCTAAAACTTTTGTGGGAATTGTTGAAAAGAGGCATCATTTCCACAGGGCTTGTGAGAAGGGCTGCTGTAAGCCTGAAGCTGCTGACAGCCATCTTATCTGAGAATGGAATTAACAAGGAGCAAAACAGAGCTGGGAGCAAATTTGAGTCCTAAAGACAACTTTTGAGCATTTGGACCCAGCTATGCCTGAAAGCCCAAAGCTAGAAACTCCTGTACCTTTTAGTTACATGAGCTGGCAAATCCTCCTTTTTGGCCTGAGCCAGTTTGAGTTGGGTTTCTACGCAGCTGGAAAACTGATGCCTTCTAATTAGCCTATTATTTCCAAATAGCCTATCTGGCATTAGCTTGGACAACCAACAATTTCTGATAGAGTTTTGGAAAAATACCGAAAATAGCTTAAAGGAGCTCCTGTATAACAGAAGGTCCTGGGCACACACATGCACTTTCATGACCTCCTTCCCAACTGAACCCATCCAAAATGGCAGTCAAGGAAGTAAGGAGCCATCAACCGGCAGGACCATGAGAACAAGATATCAAAGACAAACAAGAGATGTCAACAAAATTGAATAGTATGGGTTTCCAGATTGAAAGAGTCACGGAGTGCCCAAAATATTGAATGAGACAAACATTCACACTCAGATAAAGAGAAGGGATTAACAGCTGTCAGAGAGAGAGAGAGAGAGAGAGAGAGAGAGAGAAGCTCATGTTAACAGAGAGACAAACAGAATGGCAAATACTAATAGAATAGAATACTAATGGATTTATTTTTACTAAAACTGGGAAGCAAAACCAGCACAAAGCAGTTTCGGAAACTCTCTGAGCCCCAGTTTTGTCAGCAGTAAATTGGTGATAAAATAGAGTATAGAGGAAAGGAAACTCCATCTATGAAGGGCAAGCAATGTAGGAAGGGCTTGGTGAGACAATGAATGGAGATGCCCTTGAATTTCTGATCAAAACCCATCTTGGTCAGGACACGGCTCCCAAAGCAGGCTGTTTCCCCTTTGGGAGGGGCCTAGGACTCCAGCTGTAAATGAGAACAGCTCAGAAATCTCTTCCTTGATGGAATTAGAAGCTAGATCTTTGCACTGAAGGTACCAGACCTTGGGTTGGACCCAGGTGAAAAATCCAATTGTGCAATCCTTCTTCATTCCTCAGATGCCTCAGCTGCCCACATCCCTCAGGGGAGGTTATGGGGAGGACCTGCTAGGACCCTCAGGAGCTCATCCTCACAAATCATGGTTTGAGATGAACAACCAGAAGCTCTCACCCATGGCAGGGCCATCAACAACTTGTTCACCATCACCACCCAACACAGCCGCACGGTGAACCCACAACAGCTGCACAATATATTCCTGCCTCCTGTCAATATATTTTTGTCTAAAATAACGCAGGCAGTCCACTGCCTGCCAGCCTCTCCCAGTTCCCCCTCCACATGTTACACTGGGTTTCATTTCCAAAACATATATCTCACCTTATCATCCTCAGGAAATTTCTAAGGCTCCCCCTTTCAAAGGCAATAAAATCCCAATTCCCCAGCCTACCATGTTTGCCCCACTATATGCCCAGCATCCTCACTCCAAACACACTGGAACCACCTCCTCTCGGGAAACACCTCCTGCTCACTCTCACCTCCAAACCTTTGCTCAAGCCATTGCCTCCTGTCCTACAGTGCTTTGTGTATGCGCCCATCAGGCTTCCTCAGAGTCCAGACTTTATGCAAGTTAATTAAGAATGTCTGTCTCCAAGGAGGCCAACAGAGAAGAATGACCACAGTGTATTTAAGTCTGAATCCCTGAGAACACCCAGAACAGAGGTAAGCACTTGGCATCAATCCCAGGGACTAGTGGTAAGTCAGTAATGTCTGAGGTGTGGGCATCTTGATGCCTTTCACCTTGAGTTCAGGACTTGGTATGTTCTTCATTAGCCAGAAGATGCTCTATTAGTCAACTATGTATTAACTGCTATTAGTCATATTGTCTCACTTGCAGTTAAAACTTTGTCCTATTTATTTTTTCCAGTAGAAAAATGAAAAACATCATGCCACATTCCATACATCGGGAGCACCAGACATCGGGAGCAAAAGACAGGGAGATTTGGTGAATCAGAAGGTCTTTAAATGCAGTGCTGGTGGGGGGCGGGGGGAGGGGGGCTCAGTCCTTTTGACTGGCAGTAGCTGTGTTAATGGAATTCATTTTGAGCGAACTTCTCCCTCAGGATCCCCATCACCACCATCTTGCCCACCACTGCAGGACGAGTGACTGGCACTTAGCAACATTAAGAGTGGCAACCAGTCCTTTCTTACTCACATGTCACAAAAGTGGGACTCGTTATTTGGATCAATTTTTTTTTTAATTTGCATTCCTCTCTCCCACTCCTTCCTTCCAGAATCTCCAAAGTGAAATAGAGACTGCCCCGGCCAAGACAGAAAGGAACCAATATCTGCTTTGTAAGTTTTCTTTTAAAGACAATCATCATTTTTCATCCCTCCCCAGAACAAAACTATCAACAATAATACATGAAAAAACAATCACAGTTGAATCCCAACACAAAGATCTGGAAGACCCACTAGAGACCCATGCATAACCCAAGTTCCAGAAAGACAGGAAGAGGAGAAATCAGCAAAAACCCCTTATTTTATCACAGGTAGTAACGCGTGCGGGCATTTGTATCTGCTGTGTCCCCTGTAATTTGCTCTCCTATAGGGAAATCTATCCAAATGGAAGTGTCCAAACAGCCCCCTCTTCTGCCTCTGCTCTTTTGGGATCTTGACTGTGGTCTGCGAAAGGTCTTAGGAGAGCATGTTTTCTTTTTCCAAATGTGAAGTGTTTGGCAGCAGGCACAAGATGAGTTCAGTGCAAAGGCCCTGCTCTTGTCGGCTTGGCTTGTGTTTTTGGCTCCTGGAGTGTAGCAGAGATCCAGGGACGTTTGCCGCAGGCCCGCGGGAGGCTGCCTCCCATGACAGATACGGCTTGCATCACAGATATCCAGGTCCGTGAGCCTCGCCTGGTATGTCCCTACCTCTGTGCTCTGCAGTTTACCTGGGAGACACCTGGGGGCCCAGGTTCCAGCTCCTTCAAGGCCGAGTGCCCTTAATTTCAGCACGTTTCCAGGCTTCTCTGCCCTGCCGGGTCACGCCTCTGCAAAGAAGCAAAAGGCCTGTGCTCTGCAGGGGTGACCCTGCTGCTACAGAGGGCTGTGGTCATGCAGGGGTGATACACGCACGGCCCAGGGTCCTCCTGGACAGTGCGAAGAGAACCATCTGTCAATGTGTTCAATGCTCATTGAGGAATACGGCCAACTGAAGAATTCTCCACCCTGAAGTTGTCCCACCAAGAAGACCCTGCCAAAACCACCACCAAACCAAGTTCAGAGAGAAAGAGAACAGGGAGAGCAAGATGCCCACCCCACCCCCACTCCCCCCATGTTGGCAAGATGGCCACCGTGAGAAGGTCCCAGAAGGCCTAATTCATACCACGGCCAGGTTTGCTTTAAGACTTGAGCACGACTGGAAGGTCTGCTCAACCTTGAGCGACCCCACTTCACTGAGCATCTTGCCATGCCTTTCGCCATCAGAAGCCCCCTCACCCCCACCAGGGGACTGCAGGGACCATCTCCCAATCACTTACAAGATGTCGGCACAGCAATGACATCAAAGATGTGGACAAACCACCCTTCACTTATGTGCTCGCCCTCGGACATACGTTTCTAACATCTCACGTGCACCGGCCCTTGTGGTGGGGGAGAGGTGTCAGGTCAGAGTGGTGAAAAGCAGCCTGTCCCCTGGCAAACCATAAACTCTAACCCTATCTACGCAAGATGGGAGGCAATCACTTCTCTCATCTGATTGGCAGAATCAGAGGCACCCATGCATTTCTGCATGCAACTCTGACAAACTCCCCGGCGATGTTGAAGCCGCGGGTCCTAGAGGACCCTGAGAACCACTCCACACGTAGCATACTAAGGCTGGTCAGCCGCTGGTGATGGGTCTGCTGGATCACTGAGGGATGACGTGGACCAGCAGTCAATGTGAAGAACCTCACAGGCTCAGAGGCAGGGTCTATCCAAGCTGTGGGGGGCCTACTCCATCTAAGGGAAACTCACACTTCACTCAGTCCTCCTGCGCCCTGCCTCACTTCTGTTAGTCAGCCCTGGGTGCTAATTCGTATCTCAAGTTTCAAACTCAGCATGACGTATCCTCAATATGTCCCGATTCAAAAGCTATAAATTAGATCATATATGCTGGGTGCCAGGCACTTTTATGCATTATTTTATTTAATTACTCACAGCAACACTGTATAGCAGTACCAGTAATATCTAATATTTAAATAAGACTTTTGTGCCAGGAACTATTCTAAATGCTTTAGACCAGGGTCGGCAAACTACGACCTGTGGACGAAAACTGGTCTATCACCTGTTTTAATAACACAGCCATGCATGTTTGTCCATGAGTGTTTTTCTGCAAAAGTAGAATTGAATAGTTGTAACAGATACCATACATCCCACAAAATCTAAAATATTTACCCTCTGGCCCTTTATAGGAAAAGTTTGCTTAAACTTGCTTTAGATATATTAAACTATTTAATTCCTGTGACAGCACTACATGTAAGTGCTGGTTTTTTGCAGTAAATACACATAACAGAAATTTTACCACTTGAACTCTTTTTAAGTGTGCACTTCAGAGGCATGATGTACATTCACACTGATGTGCAACCATCACCACCATCCATCCATCCCCAGAACGTTTTTCATCTTCCCAAATTGGAATTCTATATTCATTAGACAATAACTCCCTATTCTCCCCCTACAGCCCAAGCCCATGGCAACTGCCATTCTACTTTCTGCCTCCGTGAATTTGAGTCCTCCAAATACTTCATATAAGTGTAATCATACAGTCCTTGTCTTTTTACGTCTGGCTTATTTTACTTAGTATACTGTCTTCCAGGTTTGTCCGTGTTGCAGTACTTGCCACAATTTCAGTCCTTTTTACAGCTGAATAATATTCTATCTTATGTATATACCACATGTAATTTATCCATTCATCTGTTGATGGACCCTGGGTCACTATCACCTTTGGCTGTTGTGTATTCACAATATTCCCCATGCTGCTATGAATACAGTTCGAATCTCTGCTTTTGAATCTTTGGGGTTTGCACCCAGAAGTGGAATTGCTGGACCATATGATAATTCTATGCTTAATTTTTTGAGGAACCACCATATTGTTTTCCACAGCAGCACCATTTTACATTCCCATCAGCGATGCACCCGTGCTCCAGTTTCTCCACATCCTTGACAATACTTGTTGTTTTCTGGGTTTTTGTTTTGTTTTATTTTTGCTTTGTTTTTGCTTGTTTAGTTTTTTTTTTTTCAACGTTTATTTATTTTTGGGACAGAGAGAGACAGAGCATGAACAGGGGAGGGGCAGAGAGAGAGGGAGACACAGAATCTGAAACAGGCTCCAGGCTCCGAGCCATCAGCCCAGAGCCTGACGCGGGGCTCGAACTCACGGACCGCGAGATCGTGACCTGGCTGAAGTCAGACGCTTAACCGACTGCGCCACCCAGGCGCCCCTGTTTAGTTTAAATACTAGCCATCCTAATGGATATCTCACTGTGGTTTTGATTTACATTTCACTAATGGACAGTGATGAGCATCTTTCTAGGTGCATGTTGGCCATGTGGGTATCTTTTTTGGAGAAAAGTTTATTCAAGTCTATTATTCATTTTTTAATTGGGTTATTTTTTGTTGTTCAGTGGTAAGAGTTCTTTATATATTCAGGAGGTCAATTCCTTCCCATATATATGATTTTCAAATATTTTCCCCATTTCATCAGTTGCCCTTTCACTCTGTTGATCATGTCCTTTGACGCACAGAAGTTTTTGTTTTGATGAAACTCAACTTATTTTTCCTCTGTTGCCTGTGTTTTAGTGTCCTAGCCAAGAAATCATTGCCAAATCCAGTATCATGAAGCTTTTCTTCTGTGTTTTCTTCAAAGAGTTTTGTAGTTTAAGCTTTCAGGTTTGGGTCTTTGATCCATTTTGAGTTAGTTTCTGAAAGGTGTAAGGTAAGGGTCCAACTACATTCTTTTGCATGTGGATATCCAATGTGCACATCATCTTTGGTTGAAAAAACTTTCCTTTCCCCCATTGAATGATCTTGGTGCCTCATTGAAAACCCATATGCAAGAGCTTATTTGGGGGCTCTCTATTCGATTACATTAGTCTCTATGCCTGTCTTTATGCTAGTACCACACTCTTTTGATTGCTGTAGATTTGTAGGAAGGTTTGAAATCAGGAAGTATGAGACCTCTGACTTTGTTCTTCTTTTTGAAGACTATTTTGGCTGTCTGGGGTCCCTTGATATTCCATATGAATTTTAGGATAGATTTTTCTATTTTTGTAAAAAACATCATTGGGATTTGATGAAGATTGCATTGAATCTATAGATCACTTTGGGGAATACTGCCATGTCACAAATAGTAAGCCCCCTAATCCATGATACAGTATGTCTTTCCAGGTATTTGCATTTTAACTTCAGTATGTCTTTGGCCTCCTTGGTTAAGTTTATTCCTAAGCATTTTTTTGATGCTATTATTTTTTGATGCTATTAATGGGTTGTTTTGTCAATTTCCTCTTCAGGTTGTTCACTGTTAATGTACAGAAATGCAAATGATTTTTGTGTCTTTAACTTTGCCAAAGTTAAGTGCTACTTGTATCCCCATTTAAAAAAATGGGAAAATGGTAGCACAGAAAACTAAGTAGTTTGCCTGAGTCACACGGTTAGTAAGTGAGGGAGCCAGGGTTGTAATCCAGCCATTCTATTTCCAGATCCTCTTCTCTTCCCCATTACTCTCAACTGCCTCTTCTGAAAAAGTAATATCTTGGCCAAGATCTCACTTACAGAAATGCCAAATCCAGATTTTGGACTCAGAACTGACTCCAAATCTTTGCTCACAGGATAATAGTATTCTGACAGCCTTAGGATACCCCAACCACAAATTCATCAATCAAATAACTTGGTTATACAGTGTGAGGGAAATTCAAATTTTGGATTTTTTAAAATAAATTTAGTATATGGAAGAGGTGAATGAATTCAGCCAAAAAGCAGCATGGGTGATACACCAGAATAGAGGTAAGTCCTGTCCTGATTTTCCTCCAGACAGTCCTAGATGCTTCATTTGGTTTAGATGGTATGTTTTATGATGGCTTTAACTGTGGACACTACATTTCCTCAACTGGTTAGAATTTTAAGTTGAATTGTAAAAGGCAAGAAAGGAAGGTAAAAACCTGAACAAATTTCTCCTGAATCCTCCCAGTGGTTGTTTTGTTTTGTTTTGTTTAACGCCTCTCTCCTCTAAAGAGCATGATGGAGTTGGCTGGAGGACATAATGAGGAATTTACCACTCTGAGCTACAAGGTAAGGATTCCAAATCCTGCAAGAAGCCCAGGGGTCACTTCCAGGCTTAAGTGCCAAATGAAATGACACCAAGTGGCCTTGTATGAATCTGTGGGATTCCCAAGCTGCCCAAGAGGTGGCCATTGTACCTTATGAAGGAATGCCATGGACCCATCCCAAAGACCTCGAGCAGCAACGCCAAAAGGCAATGAACTTGAACTAAATAAGTCTTCTCATTGGCTGCTGCTGTTGATGTTGTAAAAGACTCTGCCCAATGGCTTCAGGCCTGAGTAAATGTTGGCTTGGCTGACCTGGTCCACTAAAATGAATTGGGAATGACTAAGGTGTATGAATGCCAGCCCTTCCATTAACAGGGAAGGCATGCAGGGGCTGCAGAGAGGGTCAGCATACCAAGAAGCAAACAAAGATTCCCTTCCGAAGGGTGAGTTACAAGGAGGAGGGGAAGAATGAGAAGACAAACCTTGATGTCCTTGGGAGATGGGCTGCTTAACAAATCCATCCTGACTGCAACATGGCCTGAGGCTTGAGTGCTTGATGCCCCTAAGCAAATGTGAGCACCTGGAGGGACACAACTATAACATCTATGAGCCTCAGCCTTACCTACTGCAAAATGGATTAATATACCATTTTGCTCCTAGTATTACAAGGAATTGTCCTAAGGATCACATAACAGGAGATAGAAGAAAAGGGAAAAAAACACTTTACATAGTTAAATGCCCTATATGAATGTAAGGTATAATCTCACAGCATAGGTTGGGGTGCTGAAGACAGTGGCAGGAATCAAAGGGGGCTTTGGCTTTAATTTCAATGCTTTAATTTTGTTTTGGAGTGACAGATTCATAGATGTTTTCTGTATATTTTAAAGGCATACACACATGTAATATATATATACAAATCACTATATTCAAAAAGAGTTTCGGCTCAGTTAGATGCCAACACACAACCCTCTTCTTTTCCCCATTTGCCCATTCAAACCCACTTTGTGGGGCCAATTCTTTCCCAGCTCCTGTAAAAGGCCTAGAGGTGGGCGCATCAATTTTCTGGTCAGAGACCACAAAATGTCCTCTTGTCACTTATGGTTTCATAAATTGTGTCATTTTGATAAATAATGTACAGTTCCATATAACAGTCTCAATTCTACTTAAAGCTCACATGGTCTCAGGCTGGACCTCTAACAGGGGAAGAAGCATGAAGATTCTTCTTTATTTCCTTTTTTGCTCATATCTTCCCCCCAGTGGCTAGATTTCTGACTCCTTGAGGCCTAGGTGGAGGCAAGGAGAAAGAAAAGGCAGGAAAGCTCCTTCTATATCAACATCAGTGTGATCTGACATTGGTTTTCCCTGGCCACTGCAGATGTTTAAAGCCAGACCCTTGAGGCTCTGGGTGGCTCAGTGGGTTGAAGTACCCGACTCTTGATTTCAGCTCAGGTCATGATCCCAGGGTCATGGGAGTGAGCCCAACATTGGGCTCTGTGCAGAGTGTGGAGTCTGCTTAAGATTCTCTCTCTTTTTCTCTCTCCCTCTCTCCCCTACTCACACATGATATCTCTCTAAAAAAAAATAAATAAATAAGTAAATAAAGCAAGATGTTTGCTGGGCAGTCTGGTTTGTCTGGTGTTCCTCCATTTCTGGACAGCTGTCTTCCCCAGTTCCTTCATGCAGGCCAGGGTCTCCCCACTGGCTGTTCCATGCTTTTCTCTGGTGTCCAGGCTCCATGTACCCAAATCTCCAGGCAATCTGTGCAAACCCATGGGGTGGCTGACTTGAAACCTCACTTGTGTGCCCTGGGGTTAGGAGGGAGCTCACTATCCCCACCGTGGGGTGGAGACTGGGGAGCAGGTGACAATCACAGCCTGCTCAGACTCTCTCCAAAGGACTTTTCCCCAATTTCCCTCTCAGCTTCTTCAATTTTCTGGTTGGGCTCTTCAATTTTATACCTTCCACTGAGGGATTAAAGGTTGCAAAACCCATCCTCACCTATCCTATCTGCCTATCCCACACAGACGATCTGGTAGACTTTTCTGTAAATATTATACGATATAAAAAGCAACTCTCTTTGCCCGTTGTCTGCAGTGGCCCAAGATAACAGGCACTAAATACTCCTGGGTGTTTTGCTAAGTGAGACAGACAGTTCTCACGGAGTTGTAGAAAAAGTACTAGAGGCAGCTGTGCTCTGTGTTAATAGTACCTCATTCCAAGGGCTGAAACTATGGGTGATGTTTTTTGTTACATTACTCTATAGTTTTTAAATGTTAATTTAAAAAAATAAAAGATGAGAATAAAAAGATGAAAAATTCTAGAAAATGGGGAGAACATGTGAAATGAAAAGAAAGAAAGGGAGGAGAGAGGCAAGAGGGTGAAAAGGCAAGAGAGAGACGCAAGGAGGGTGAAAAGGAGAAAAGCAGCAGCCACGGCAGAAAATAGATTCCAGAAACAGATACGGTTATTTTTTTTTACAAATGTGCTTTTAAAGTGATGTCTGCCTCCGCGCGGGAAATGCACACATTAATTTAGAGCCAGGATTGCGAACACGCACCCCTCTGCAAAGGGTAGGCAGATACGCTAGAACGAACCGTCCGCCACATTTGGGTGAACTGCTTTGTCTTTGCATGAAGCCTAGGGATGGCCAGCTTGGCTGAAGGGAAGGAATTCAGACTCTTGATCAGTCCAATCAATCGGATGGGACTGGTGTGACATTTGTATTTTTGCACCCCTCCATAACAGAGGAGATGCGGGGAAGTTAAGACAGAGTAGCTACATAAACAACACTGCAGAGACCACCTACGAGCTCCTTAAATAGCATTAATTTAACAGCATCCATTTGAACAATGTGCTAATCTCAGAAAATCTTCTCGTGAAAGCAGGTGTTGGCATCAGCTTTTACTATAGCTGGAAAAGTAAGGAAACTACAATTATTCTTTTCTTGAATTCTAACACTCTGGCTTGCCACTGTTTGAGATCGGATAGTAGGCACCCAGCCGAAGTGCAACGGGGTGCCACTGGAAGGGTTTTAAGCAGAAGAACTATGTATGGGATATTCCCTGTGTGCCGTGTGCCCTCCACTCTGATCCACTCTCCACTCTTCTCCATCTTGCTCTGTACCCATGGACGGTGACCTCTGCAGAGTTCATCCCCTGGGACTTTCTGCTGTCCACATTTGAGTTGGGTTCAGTCAGTGGAAAGTGCCAGGGGCATATGGAAAAGGAGAGGAGAGAGAGATGGGGTATTTATTCACGGTTCAGTCTTTCATTCTACTGAAGGCCACCCCTCCTGGAGTTATGATGTGTCCTCTCCTACAGCCACACAGGTCTCATCGGGGGGCTGGTAACTGGCCCCCCTACCTGTCCCTTCAAATTTTTTTTAATGTTTATTTATTTTTGAGACAGAGAGAGACAGAGCATGAATGGGGGAGGGTCAGAGAGAGAGGGAGACACAGAATCTGAAACAGGCTCCAGGCTCCGAGCTGTCAGCACAGAGCCCGACATGGGGCTCGAACTCACGGACCGTGAGATCAAGACCCGAGCTGAAGTCAGATGCTTAACCGACTGAGGCACCCAGGTACCCCGGCCTACTTGTCCCTTCAGATCAGACTGGTCACAGAAACCAAGGGGGCTCAAGGAAGGGCAGGAGTAGATTTGGGGAGATTAGTCCAGGAGGCAGATGGTGATGGTTTGGTCTAGGGTGTCTTGTAGAGGAGACAAACTCTATCCAACCTACAGTCACAGATTGAACATGAGGGTGAACAAGACTACTAGGTTGTAGGTCTGAAAACTCCGACGAATGATGGGCCCATCTGTAGTGATAAAGAATATTTGAAAAAGAAAAAAAAAAGAATATTTGGATGCAATCATTTCTCTCATGGAAACGCACTCATGCACCTCCACTGGAAGTGGAGGCTGACCTATTTGGGAAGATCCTAATTTTCTTTTTGCCATTCACTATGAGATGATAGAGGAAGTAGGACCTTGGGGAGAGCACTTTATTTTTTTTTTATTTTTCAATATATGAAATTTATTGTCAAATTGGTTTCCATACAACACCCAGTGCTCATCCCAAAAGGTGCCCTCCTCAATACCCATCACCCACCCTCCCCTCCCTCCCACCCGCCCATCAACCCTCAGTTTGTTCTCAGTTTTTAAGAGTCTCTTATGCTTTGGCTTGGGGAGAGCACTTTAGGGGCTGTGGCTCAGTATGGTTGAAGGGCCATTTCCATATCATGCATTCGAATGGCGAGTTATTTTCCAAAGTTCTCATTTGCCTCTGCAGAACACTCACACACTGTTTCTCTTGCAACACCTAATGAAGACAGATTAGGCAAAGCAACTTAAAAACTTAACTTCTTCTATCTCTCTAAGTACCAGAAAAATTGAATGTTAGATTTATAATTATTGGGCATTTTGTTTGAGAGAGAAAGAAAAAGCTCATACACAGAGAACATTTTCATAAATCATGTCCATGATTAAAAAAATATGGTTCGAACAGACACAACTGTGTTTTACACTGCATCTGTTTCACATACACAAATGTGTCAGGTTTACATAAACCACACTGATACAGATGAAAAATAAGGGAAGAACAAGATAAAAATAGCTCTTACGGTATCAGTAACACATCTTTTATTATTATAATATATGATACCGTTGCAATCAATCACGCCGTTCTATTGCATTGACTAGTGACCTGACGCCCCATGAAGGAAGAGCCAACATCTAGGAATTGATTCTGAACTTCAGCTGAAAAAAAAAATCTCTGGGATCATCTGTTTGGATGTCTGGCGACAATTCTGAAGATAGTGAACTGACACCATCTCATCCCCCCGCCCCGTTGTCAGGTCCTGGTTTCAGATTCACTCCTTTGCTCCCAGGGCACGAGTGGGAAGGGAAACAGGCTGTCCCTTTGCTGACACTGCCATAGACAGATCATCTATAACCGGAGCCACCCAACCAGCCACAGTAGCTTCCCAGGCCTGAAAGATAACACTGCTGATTTGCACTTTTAACAGCCCCCTCTCCTCCTGTCCCTGACTAGCCGAGCAGACGCACAGCTGGAAAACTCAACTCATTTTTTTCCTTCAGCTAAAACATTTAACTTCTATACTACAATTATAAAAATTGTTGAGGTCTCCAGGGAGGATTTTCTTTTTTAAATGCATGTAAACTTGACCCTAGTAAGTAAAACTCTGCTTTCTCATTCATTGACTAATGCATACTTTTTTTTCCCCTCACAAACTTGCAGTATTAAAGTTTCTCTCAATGCTTTAGCTTCACTTTTTGGACCTTCACTGGCTCTGATCTTGAGGCCAATTGATCTGTAGATACTTCACTGCTCTGCCAAAGGCAATTCTATTGAAGGAGAAGGAGAAGAAGAAGAAGGGGCAATTCTATTTAATGTCTGATGCAAACATTTACCCCAGATATGATATTTCACCAAGTTCAATCTTCAGATCTTGAGGTTGCTTACAACTCTGCCTTCACCTTGCTATCCCAGTTGAAAGCATTTGGTATTTTATACATATGTATCAGAAGATTTTTTTTTTCATTTGTGGAGAGTGACCTAGTGTGAACACGTATAGACGGTCTGTTTTAGGTTCTCTATTTATTTTGAGCTTTGTGTTTGTCAGTTGCCCACTGAATTTTCCTGACAGACATGCGATATTTCCCAGGCAAGAAAAGATCAGCCTTAGAACTCCTTTGCTCCTGGCTGGTCCCATTACCTCCAACCTTATTGTGTCTACCAAGGTAAGTCGAATAAGAAATAGAAACAATCCCATGGAGAAATGTACAGGAAGAAAACAAGAAGCCTTCTGGAAAATGCTCTCCTTGACTCCTGTCATTCCACAGTCTCACAGGGGATGCGTTCATCCTCTCTAAGGTGGTTGCTGACTCAAAAGAAGGTTGCTTCAGAGAAAAGTCCCTCCTGACCAAGCTGGTCTGGGCTTCCTATCAGTGCTTACATATTCCTTCCCCCACCAGGAGACCCGGGTCCTGGAGACAAGAGACTCTGTGCTGTCTTCTTTAGTGCTCCACCTTTGTAACTGAATAAACATTTGGCGGTTAACTGGCAGAGATTTTTTCTTGGTTTTCCCCCTCTTAATACTTGTTCATCCATGGAAAATGTGGATAATAAATGCAAATGAAAAATGAAAAATTAACACTGAATCCCATTACCCACTGACAATTAACACATTGGTGTATTTTGTTTCTTTTTTCAACGCATAAACTTCTTTTGTTGTATTATTTTAACACAGCTGTCACTGTACTCCATGTACTATCTTATATCCTCAGTTTTCCTAACAGGAACATTTTCACACAATAAAATAGCACAAAGTAATTTTTTCCTCTGTTCCATGATATGTCTGTAGCTATTTAATCGCACAGTGCCTAATGTGAGTTCAGAGCCACACCATCTGGTTCTGCACCACCAAGGAAAGGTCTGAGTTCACAGTGGAGCAAGACAGGCCAATGAACTAAAAATTTAAACCTGTTTCTTCAAGTCTTCTCCGACTTGTATACCTACCACCATCCCAATGCTCCCCTGGGAAAACAGAGAAGTCTTCAGTCTCAGAACATTCTGAGTTGCTTTCAGGTCCTCAAATACATAATACTCCTGACTCCTAGCTTCTAGGCTTTTGCACATTCTGTTCCCTCTGTTGGAAATGCTCTTCTCCCTCTTGACCCTCCAACCTTCATGGTAGCCCCAGTGGAACCTGAAAATTTCCTGTTCAACTCTTACGTCTCAAGTCAATTACCCCTCCCTCCAAGACAGGGATGGCTCCTTTCCCATGTACTTCCCACCATCGGCACCTTCCACACTAATTATAACGGACCACATTCCAGTCTTCCCTGACAAGGAAAGGACCATCTTGTCCTAGGAGACAAGGATCCTCTTTTTCTTGCCTACCACTAGAGTTTTTGCATGGTACTTCTATATGGTAGGCATTCAATAAAGTTGCTGAATAAATCTATGAATGAAAGCACCGTAATAAATAAAACAATAAAGTTGAAAAATTTTCAGAGTCATCTTGCTTGTCTAAGATGGCATGGTCAATGCACGTTAGATGTCAAGGGATCCTTCCTAGACTCCTCTCCAGCCACTCCTCCTTCCTTGTAAAGCCAGATGGGAACTGATCACTTGGTAACTAGACCCATGATGACCCACTCCTTGGGAAATTTCACCATTCAATGGCCTTTCCCCTCCTGACACCAAGGCCTCACAGGTATGAAAAATATGGACTCACCCAAAAGAAGAGGGCTATCCTCTCTCAGAACTCATAACTGTGTATCGGGCTAATGATCTTCAACTCTGCTATGAAGAAACATTTATAGGCGGCCCCTTCAAAATCACAAACCCTACTTTGCCAGACATTCCTGGTCAGGGAGGGAACTGGAGAATCTTTTCTACAGGGCTTTTACATTCTTTCAGTTCTGAAATATAATGCTTACAAAATTTTAATTTCACCCCCAAATTCCTAAATCCCTGGAATGCAGGCCCGCTGGGCTGACTCCTCATGGCCAGTGATGGCCCATCAGTGAGAGCTTAGGCACCACCAGGTAAGGCTGCCGCCTCCATTACAACCATGGATGTTGTACTTGGATGGGGTGCTCTGGGAAGAGATTATACAACTCACTAAGGAAATAACCACACCTCTAATTCCTCAGACCCACAATGATCCACTTGGCAGAAGGACACCTACATGAGGAATTAGAGAAGGAAAGCTTTCCAATAGTCTGCGAAATTTATGAAAACCTAGTTCAATCCAAAAGGATCTCATAAATATAGTGACACACTTTTGTACACACACACACACACAATCCCTCAAGCAAAGAGTAGAAAATGGCAAAATGAGTTTTTCTGGTTATTTTTACAAAATTTCTTACAAAGATGTAAAAATTAAATCCCATTACATTAAACTTAACGGGAGTTATCTTTACTAAAAACAAGAATATTATATGAAATCGGAAGACCTGAGGATACTCAGATGGTTACTACCCCTGGGTACTGCATCCACCATGAGAAGCAGGAAAGGCATAAGAATCCAATATGAGAAGCAGGAAAAGGCCTTAGGTCCTATCCACTTAAAGGAAATACAAACATCATTAGATTCTTAACTCCCAATAATTCATTAATTCTCAATCAATTATGCATGCCACAAATGTCTTGACCTTCTGTATTGGCAAAGTTAATGCCCCACCACTGGAGATAGCCAGTATGCATAATGATTTTCCCTTAACCTATAAGATAACTTTAGTCACGGGAAAAGGAGTGCCATGGGCTGAATATTTGTGTCCCCTCCAAAATCCGTATGTTGAAACTCTAACTCCCCAGTAGCCATATTTGGAGATGGGACCTCTAAAGGAAGCAGTTAAGGTTAAGTCAGATAGGATTGGTGTCCTTATAAGAGGGGATAGTACAGCTCGCTCGTGCTCTCTGTTATTCTGTCTCTCTCTCTCTCTCTCTCTGCATGCATAAATGCACAGAAAAAAAGGCTATGTGATCACTCAGCAACAAGGCAGCAGTCAACAAATCAGGAAGAGAGCTCCCTCTAGAAATTGAGCTTGCCAGCATCTTGATAATGAACCGTGAAAAAGGAATTTTCACCCATTGGGGGTCATTTGTATAATCAAACCATCGTTCTATTCCTAGGAGCTCATGGCACGGCAGTACTGCCTGGTGGTTAGAAACCTAGCCCTTGAAATAAGAAAACACAGATTTGGTTCCCAGCTCCACCTTTTGTTACCTGTGTGATGTTTGAAAGCCATTTTACTTCTGTGAGCCTCGGCTTTCTTATTGGCGAGACAATGGCATTATTAACAACAGTACCCTCCCATGAGGACTGCTGATGTGTTAAGTGAGATCACGTGTATGAAATGCCAGAATTATAATTCAGCTTCCAAACAGTGGCTTTGTTGATAAGCATCTTCTTGGAACTGATACTCAGTGCATACAGAGGAGAACAGGTTTGCCTTAGCCACCTGATGTTCTCCCCCAAATTTAGGAGAGGTGACATTTCCCGGCAAAAGATCTAGTCGCAGTTCTTGAGCTAGAATGGAATAGACCTGAACACGGCTTCTCCAGAGATGACAAATTAGGAATAAAAAGAGACATGGCAAAGAGTTAGAAACCAACAAGGCTGCTGTCAATGGGCCACGAACTCAGTGAGGACAGGGACTGGATTTGTTTTGCTCACCACTGTTTACGCAGTGGCTAGCAGAGTGCCTATCTCAAGTAGGACTTGGTCAAGATTTGTGGAGCAAAGGGGAAAAAAAGACAAGCAAGTGGCTACTGACCGAATGCCAACTGGCAAGTCCTGGTCAGAGTCACATCACGGATAGTCTTCGCAATGCCACCAATGAAAAAGGAAAGGTTGAATGTCACCTTAGTTCACCATATCCGATTGACATTGATGGATGGCGATGAGTGGCCTTGTATATTAGATCCTCATTTTTTTTTTTTTGTCCTGACTGGGTGTGTGAAAAATAAAGCAACAAGGACTTTAATAAATAAACTCACTGCAAGTTTCAAAACTGACCACGACCTAGCAGAATTGTCACTCTACATGTTTTCACTTCTAATCCTTTCCACTGGCTAATGCCTAAATAAAGAAGAACAAATATCTGGCACCCAAATGTTTTCAGAGCACACAGCAGGTATTTCTAATCCATCATGACATTTTTTTCCCCTTGGCTTGGTCTCAGGCTATGCTCAACACGGCATTCCAGAGAGCCCCTGACAATCAACTGGAGCTGGCCTTTGAGGTGGAACCATTCTGCCTCTGCTCTAGATGGGTTTCCTTTCACATCATTGGAACTGTCATTTGTTAGCATTCCTCCCAAGAACCCACTCTTCCTACCTATTGGAAGGAAGCATCCTAATTTTCATTTGAGGACCCACTTTTTCTCTTCTCCTAATTTACTGTCAGCCAGGGACACTGACCCCACGCTTGGATCCAGAGTCACACACATGACCAGTTGGTTCGCTCCATTCCCCTGGCCACAGTGATTGGTTCAAGGTTGTACAAGGGAGTGCTGGCTGTTCTGTTATGTGCAACCAAGAGAATAAGACTTGAAGCAATGCCCATCTTGATGCATTCCTCCAACGCATCAATGTTACAGATCTCTAGAAAAGATCCCCCAGGCCATCTACCTTGCCAACCTTGCCTTGTCCTGTTCATCACTTTTTTGGAACTGAGGCGAGCACCAGCTAATGCAACAAAAGTCTTGGCAAAAGAGGTAGATGGGGCCTTACAGGGCCGAGAGACCACCTGGGCATCTGAGGCTTGGACTTCCTTTCCATCCTCTTTGCCAAGTGAATGTCTCCAGTCCTGGGATGCTCACCATCTTCTTCAAGTATCATTTCCAAATCAGCCAGCTCTGATTATTCGGACTCAAACTTTCAGGAAGAGAGGGGCATGCTAAGCCTGAGCCTTTCATTCTGAACTACACCCCTCAGCAAGCACTTGTTTGCCCACTTATTTCCTCACTCAGTCACTTCTTCGTACGGTCAGTAAATATTTTTCAGTACTTTCCACGTGTCAGGCACTGGTCCAGGTATTTGGGAGACACGAGTGAACAAAACACACAAAGCCCCTGACTCATGGAGCTCACATTCTAAGAGACAGAAGACAGGCGATCAACAATAAACATAACCATTAGAAAGTGACAGGTACCACAGGAGAAAACAGAGCAGGTGAAGAATGACCGAGGGCCCAGTTTTACCACCGTTAAACCATGGTTGAGGTGGGCCTAGCTGGTGCCGGGACACTGGCCTCTGACGTGAAAGAGGCCAGCAGTGACCCGTGCGCAAAGTTAGGGGTCCTGTGACCAATGTATTAAAGTTGCTTCCCAAGCTCTCAAACTTCTGAGTGACTTTCTCCACTTCCAACCACCGGTGTTTGTTGGTAGCTGGGGGCTATGTCTATACACAAACCAGTTTGACTGAATTTCTTTCTATTTTTTGTTTGTTTTAAGTGTTTGGGTGGTGAAGGGTGGAGAGCTGTCCAATTTTGTCAGTGAGAAGTGGAGTAATGTTGGTGGGAGGTAGGCCGACCTCACAGTTTGCTCACGCACCACCCTCCCCCCCACCCCCACCCCGGGGACTCGACTCCATAAACGTCTGGGAACCTGAGTCGGGACTCTGACAAATGCGTGAGCCACAGCAAACACCTGACAGGAATTCTTCTTCTTAGTAGCAGCTGGAGATGCCGCCTCTGCCAGGGCTGGCAACCCGCTGACCCTGGTGTCCTGGGCCTGGGGAGCGGCCACTGGGAGGTGGCCTCCTTGGCCCGGCGCCGCCCCAGAGCGGAGGCCCTGTGAGCTGGCCGCCCTTCCCATATGTGTTTGGGCTTTCTCGTTCCTGACCTGTCCTCCCACCGGCCCTACCGCTTGACTGAGATTTATGTGCCGGCGTCACGCTCACCCTGGAGCCTTTGAGGAAAACATAAAACAAATCCCAAGGATTTGGGAGGGAGGGGCCCGTCATCAGTTACTGTGAGGGAAGTCAGAGGCAGCTGCACATAACCTCCACCAGTTCAAGGTGCACCCTGAGGCTGGAGCCCAAATCCCTTCGCTGCCAAAGCTGGCCGGGCCGCCTGCCTGAGCCCAGTCCCGGGGTTGACTCGAGTGTTTCCCCGTGAGAGGCTAACTCGGGGGCTGCACACCCCTCCCAGGTGAAGCCCTCTGTGTGTCCGGTGAGGGTCTGGGCAGGGCTACAGGCTCAGGAGGTGGGGCAGGAAATACCAGGGGTCAGGACTAGACCTCCAGCCTCGGGGAGGCAGAGTTACAATGAGCCCCGCTTCTTACTTGTGTGACCATGGGCTAGTTCATCACTTCTGCATTAACTCACCTGTGAAGGGGGCAATGATGGTGCCAAGCTTATCTGGTTATAGACAGAACAAAGGGTCTAAAGCTTATCAAGTCCTTCATGCCATTCATGGCATATAAGCGGCACTAAAAATATCAGCTACCAGCATTATAATTGATATTCTTTTTTTAAATGTTTACTTACTTTTGGGAGACAGTGTATGAGTGAGGGAGGGGCAGAGAGAGAGAGGGAGACACGGAAACTGAAGCAGGCTTCAGGCTCTGGGCTGTCAGCACAGAGCCTGACTCAGGGCTTGAACCTACAAGCCACAAGATCGTGAGCTGAAGTCGGACACTTAACAGACTGAGCCACCCAGGCGCCCCTTGATATTCTTGATATAACAACACACACGCGCGCACACACACACACACACACACACACACACACGTACACACACACACACACACACACACACTCATGCACCACTGCCTAGAACCTGTAGGCTCTCCCCATCTCTGAAAGTTTTTCACAAGAGCAGTCCCCCTGAAAATATGACGAACCAAATCCTCCATTTTAGTACTTTATCCTTATTCAATGACTTCAAGGGGGGAAGCAATTTGTATGACTGTGCTCACTGCCATCAGGCAACTAACCTGTCTCTTTATGGAGAACATAAACCATGCACATTGGCACCGGCCCAAAGCTGGGGAGAAAGCAAGCTGTAAAAACAGAATCTTTAATGGTTATATTCCCCTGGTCTTTCAGATTATGACCTAGTCCTCACTTCAGCACCCCGGACACATAGAATCTTTCACCAAGGCCAGTGGGAGGCATCTGTTCCATCGAGAGCTAAATCCTGTAGGACCACACTCAGGACTGTGGGGTTACAACACATTCAGATACAGTCAGACAGACACACACAGTCACACAAATACACACACGGACATGCAGAGACACAGACACACAATCACAGACGTGCACACACAGACACATGCAAACATTCACATAAGCAAACACAACTAACAAATCTAAACACTTAACACCTAAGTACTTAACAACTCACCTCAATCCAAATCATCACTTCGATTAGGGAATTATTGTTCCCTGTAAACACATGCAGAAACCGGAACTCTGTAAAATCAAGCAACTGCACAACATGCCCCAGCTGGGAATCTGAACTCAGCTCTGCCTGTTTCTCAAGCCTATGTTCTTTCTTATGCATGACACAGTCTCTCTACAAATATTCCACACACGTTCTCCTGGATATCTGTCAGGACCCACTAAAAGTTGTCAGCTCAGGTCTGGTTTGTAGTCTAGCTGCAGAGGGAGGGTAAAGGCAGGCGATCGAGTGGTGGTGCTCAATTGGGAGTGATTTTGCCCTCCAGGGGATCTCTGGAGGCATTTTGGTTTGTCACAATCAAGGCAAGGAGATGCTACTAGCATCTAGTAAGTAGAAGCCAGGGACAGTGTTGAACGTCCTACAACGCACAGGGCAGGGAATTACTCCATCCCAAATGTGCTGAGGTTGAGAACCTGAGAGTAAGAGAGAGATGCCACCCAGTCTGCAAGTGAGGTCAAGAGCTCTCCTGTGCACACTCCTAGCTGGGCTCAGCTTACAATCCTTCTCCCGCCTGGAATGAGCTGCTCACTTTGTTCCCAGAGTTGTGGCATCCTCCAAAAACTCTGGGACCCATGTTATTGTTTTGTTAAGGAAATCTTTCAAGTAATTACTCACTTTCTCTTTCTTTTTCCTAAGGTAAAATTAGAATCTCTTCTGGAATGAGCAGATCCATAGGGCTATCATTTTTTATACTCTCCCCAAAGTCTTCTGACTTTATGCTAGAAAGTGTATTTTGATGCCAACCAAGAATAATAGCACTTAGGGAACATAAACCACCTTTTGCTACTCAAAATGTACCTTTTGTGTTTTATTTGTTTGAATAATTTTCTCCAATTAATTTACAAGCATGTGAACACTCAAAATAGGCCAAGGGATCCTCTCCCAACCAGGAAGATGTTTGAGAAGCCCCACAAAGTCTGCAGATCATCTCAGGCTAATACTATTACTAGATAAAAGTTAAGCAATTATGTTATCAGCGTTCTCCAGAGAAACGGGACCAATAGGATATAGATAGCTAGAGCTAGAACTAGAGACAGAGACAGAGACAGAGATAGAGAGATAGAGACAGAGATAGAGATAAAGATTTATTATAGGAATTGGCTCACATGATCATGGAAGCTGAGAAGTCCTAGTACCTGTTGTCTGCCAAGTGGAGAACCAGAAAAGCTAGTGGTATAATTTGTCCAAATTCAAAGGGCTGAGAAGCAGGGGCTCATGGTATAAGTCCCAGTCTGAGTCTGAAGGCCAGAGAATCAGGAGAGCAGATGTCCAAGGGCAGAAGAAAGTGGATGTTCCAGCTCAAGAGAAAATTTGCCTTTCCTCTGTTTGTTCTATTCAAGCCCTCAATGGATAATATGGTGCCCACCTGCATCGATGAGGGTGACCTTCCTTATTCAGTCTACCAATACAGATGCTTATCTATTCCAGACATACCCAGAAATAATGTTTTACCAGCTACTGGGCACCTCTTAACACAGTCAAGTTGGCACATCAAATTAACCATCATAGCAATTAATCACTGACAAAATTCCTAAGAATGGGGATCATATGGCCATTGATTAGAATATAGGGATAGTTTGGTCAAAACATGTCATAACTCTCTCAGCCATGGTTTGATTGAGTCATGAAACTGAAAAGACCAGAGGAGCGATGACTTCGGGCATGGCTGGATCCAGGTGCTCAGAAAACATCAGCAAGATCTGTCGTCTCTCAATTTATCTGCCCTAATTCCTCTGTGTTGGCTCCATTCTCACAAAGATTTTACCCTCAGGGTAGCAAGATGGCCACTCCAGCTTCTGCCTATATCCTGGTAGAGTATGGTTCAGTGGGAAATAGGTTGGGCCTCCTTTCTGATATTCCCAACAAAAGTCTCAGTGTGTTTCTTATTGAATCATATGTCCATGCCAACCACTGAAGCCACGGGACATGACACGCCACTTGGCTTAGGGCCTGTCGGTGCTGTCCAAGTGGGTGATGGGGAAAAGAAGCTGGATAATGCCATCCAAATCCACAGTGACAACGTTAAGAGCAAAATCAGTATTGTCCCCAGTCAATGAAGGCTTGATCCTGAAGAATCAAGCAACTGACAGGAGTCCTTACTGGCAGTGATAAGCCTGGCTCTGACTTTCTAGAACTGCCCTAAACAGGACACCTGTCCTCTCTAAAGACCTCCAAAGTCTTGTCCGTTTCAGAATGTTTTCCTCTATGGATGCCTTCAAAAGCTACCCTAGGATACCTATTACAAGTTTTGGCATTCTCTATCAGTTTTGAGACCCATATTCTTTCCTTATTTTTTTGGATAAGAACAATCTTTCAAGTAATTACTTGACACATACTGTATCTATTCCAAACACAGCAAATAAAGAAAAATGGGACAAGGATCAGCAGAACTTTACTGCTGTTTTATGTCTTTTCTGGCAGTTACAAACAAACCAGCAAGTCACTTAGGATAACCTACTTGGCTTACAAGTTTCATGGTAGCATAAACCATTCGGTACTACCGTGCCGTGGAGAGCAGCCTGAAGAAGTCCTCCCATGTCTGACAAAAAAGGGTGGGAAGAAGGGACAGGGACTAACATGCTACTGGGCCATCAGGCTTGTCTTTCCCTCATGGGGGAAAATCATTTTCTGGTGGTCAAATTGGGTAGAGTGTGGAACTGTTATCGATATTATGATAAAATTATATTCTTTGGTGCAAGCATGAAGCCTGTAATTGTTGATTTCATCCTCTGATGTGGCCAATTACGGATACATATATTGGTAATAACTCAGTTGGGCTCTTGGCATTACCTAGCAAAGAGTTGGCTGGAAGTACTCGGGTGTCTATTAGGAAAGTAGGAGAAGCATAAAGTGGTGGGTCATGTGATCCATCAAGGCTGTAATTGCATCACCACGTAGAGTCTGTTTCTCTTAGTCCATCTATTGTCTCTGTGTCTAAAATGGAAAAGATCTCATCTTCATCTAGAGAATGACAGGGCTTGAAATGGTCAGACCCAGGATTTCTTCCAACGGGGGAACATTACTCAACACTTTTAAGTGTTTTAAGTGGGACCACATGACCGCATTTGAGTCAGAGCCTCTGAGCTGAAGAGGAATTCATTGGAAGACAGGAAAATATTCGGAATGTAGTCCAGAGATAAAAAGATGCCCAGTAAGCTCAGATGGGTAAGACATATAGAAGATGCGTAAGGCTTAACACAAATCTAATCCAAGTTCTGGAAGGTGATAAAAGAACAGAATGGAAGTCTTATCAAAGAGATAACATTACCCGTTTTCAGATTTAGGATTCAGCACAGAGGCATCATAGTGAAACTGCCGAAAACTGAAGAAAACAAAACAATCTTAAAAGCAAGAGATGATATAACACAGATCGCCCATAAAGAACTAGTTTTTGGAACAGCTGCTGACTTCTCACCCCCAAGTGTGCCCAGAAGAACGGAGCATCTTCAGGGGGCTGAGAGAAGTTCCTGTCAGCCCAGAGATCAATGCCCAGTGAAACTCTCAACAACGATGTTAAAATAAAAACACAAACAAAAACTGAGTATTTATCCACAAAAAAGTAACCTACAAAATAGCTTTAAAACTTTAATTCTAATGGATGTATGTTAGACACAAGAAAAATTATTCCAGACGAAAAGCTGATGTAAGTAGTAAAAAGTGAGCAAAGGCATTGGGAAATATGTGGGCTAATCTAATGATTGTATACAGTGATAATGCAAATACCAAATGGGATGGGGCAAACAAAAAATAATAGCTGAAATAATAATACTGACCTATAAGAGTACCAGAACTCCAGCTGACAGTAATTATGGATAATAACAGTTGGAAGGAGTGTGATCTGGGAGCAAAATTATCCTAAGTTTTGAAGATTATTCTGGAGGATGTGAAATATGTTAACTAAATGTGAACTTTATTAAGCAAAGTACACTTATTTAAACTGCTAGTATAACTACTAAAAGAATAAGCAGAGAACATACATCCACCAAAGAGGGAGCAGGGGAAAATGGAATAAGAAAATAAAATCCAAAAGAAGACAGAAAAGGGGGAAAAGAATCAAAGGAAGGGGGCACCTGGGTGGCCCAATGGGTTAAGCACCAGACTTCAGCTCAGGTCATGATCTCATGGTTCATGGGTTCGAGCCCCACGTTGGGCTCTATGCTGACAGCTCAGAGACTGGAGCCTGCTTCAGATTCTGTGTCTCCCTCTCTCTCTCACTCTGCCCCTTCCCCATTCATGCTCTTTCTCTCTCTCAAAAATAAATAAACATTAAAAAAATTAAAAAAAAATAAATAAAAAGGATCAGAGGAAGCAGGGCAAACCCAAAGCACATGACAAGTTACAAGAAATAAAGTTAAATATATCAGCATTCACAATGAATATAAATGGATTAATATCTTCAGATAAAAGACAAAAACTTCCAGTCAGAGTTGGAATTGAAAAAGTTCAAATGTATGCTGCACATAAAAACGAAAATTAACAGACCTGTAGGAAACAAATCCACCAGTATAACAGCAATTGTTTCAATACACCTCTCTCAATAATGACACATGAATGAAGTAGATCAAGAAGTCATTACAAACTGAAAAAGTCAAATAAAAAATCCTGATTCTGTGCATTACAAAGAACAGGAGCCTAACAATTAGAGAAGACCCACACCCCTCAAGTGTAAAAACTGGCCACATATTATGTCTTAGAGCTGACCTTGGAAAATACAGAAACATGGCATCTCCCGTGCCATGTTCTCTGACCAATACGCACTTAAGTGAGAAAATGTGGGGGTTGAAAAAAATATATAGAAAAACTGCATATGGGACACTTAGGAGGCTTAGTTGGATAAGCAACTGACTCTTGATTTCAGCTCAGGTCATGATCTCCCAGTTCATGCAATTGAGCCCCATGTCAGGCTCTGTGCTGACAGTGTGGAACCTACTTGGGATTCTCTCTCCCCCCCGTCTCTCTGCCCCTTCCCTGCTCATGTGTGCACACTCTCTCTCAAAATAAATAAACTTTTTTTTTAAAAAAAGCTTCATATAATTGAAATTTTTTTTAAAAAATAACTAATGTGTCACAGAAAAATAATAATGGAAATTAGAAAATACTTAAACATGGGTGAGGCAACTAAAACAATATTACAGGGGAATTATACTTTCAATATTCCATTATAAAGTAAGTTATAAGCTCCAAATTAATGAACTAAGCATCTAATGGACAATTAGGAGGGAAAATATCAGGATAAAAACAAAGAAAATAGAAGGAAAGCAATAATAAAGATAAAAACAAATATTAATAAAATTAAAAACAACACCAAGAGTAAAGATCAAAAAACCCAGAAGTTGGGGTTCTGAAATGACTAATAGAAAATTATTGTCAATATTAATATAGGTAATTAATACAGATAAGATGCAAATAAAATTAGGAGTGAAAGAAAAGACAGTAGTAGAGATGCTACAGATATTAATAGTTAATAATAAGTTATTATTTTATGGACAACTTCATACTAATAAACTCACAAATTTCAGTAGAATGGATAAATTCCTAGAAAAATTCCTGTCAAAATTGACTCAAGAAAGAAGAGAAAGTAGAAATAATCCTATAATTATTTTAAAAATTAATCAGAGGATACAAAAATGCTTATTCAAAGGGGCATATGTACCCTGATATTTATTGCAGTGCTGTCAACAATAGTCAAATAACGTAAAGAACCCAAATGTCCATTGACTGATGAATGGATATACACAATGGAATATTACTTGGCAATCAAAAAGAATGAAATCTTTGCAACAACAGGGATGAAACTAGAATGTATTGTGTTAAGTGAAATAAGTCAGAGAAAGATAAATATCACATGATTTCACTCATGTGGAATTTAAAATATAAAACAGATGAACATAGGGGAAGGGAAGGAAAAATAAGATAAAAACAGAGAGGCAAACCTAAGAGACTCTTAAATACACAGAACAAACTGAGGGTTGATGGAGGGGGGTGGGTGGGGGGATGGGCTAAATGAGTGATGGGCATTAAGGAGGGTACTTGCTGAGATGAACATTGGGTGTTAAATGTAAGTGATGAATCACTAAATTCTATTCCTGAAACCATTATTATACTGTATGTTAAATAAATTGGATTTAGTTAAAATAAAAAATAAATGTGTAAAAATGAAAAAAAGTTATATCAAAAGGGTGCCTGGGTGACTCAGTCGGTTAAGTACCCAATTCTTGATTTCAACTCAGTTCATGACCCCAGCATCTTAGGATCAAGCCCCATGTCAAAACCTGCTTGGGACTTTCTCTCTCTCTCTCTCTCGCTCTCTCTCTCTCTCTCTGCCCCTTTCCTCTGCTCACACACTCTATCTTTATAAAATATAATTTTTTTAATTTTGAAAAAAATCAAAAAATAATAAAAGTAAAAAATTATATCCAAAATTTCATTGTTATAAAAAAAGAAAACGCTGGATTCTGATGGCTCTATAGGCATGTTTTACCAAACAGATAGGAAGAGATAATTCCAAATTTATACAAACTCTTCCAGAGCATTATTTTTATTAGGCCAACCTAACCTTGATCGCAAATAAGACAGGGACAATATAACAGGCCAATTTCACTCATGAGCATCAATGAAAAATGTAAATAAAACACTAGCGAATCAAATTCACAAGTACATGAAAACATTACAACATTATTACCAATTTGGGTTTGGTCAAGAAATATAACTTTAGTTTATATAGAAATAAATGAATGCAAGTCATCATATGAACAAATTAGGAAAAAAAATCCCACATGATTATATAGTAAATGCAAAAAAAAAAAAGGCTTTCCATAAAATTCAACTCAGTCGAATGAACTATAACTACCAGAAATAAGATTCTTTAGTGATGAAAGTTGAGAGTATTCCACCTAGAAATACTTTTAGAAATATAGAAGAATAACTTTATTACTTCAGTAAGAAAAGCATTTTTAAAATAAGACGTAATAAGCACAAACCATAAAATTTTGACAATTTGTGTTAAGTTCATTTATTTTTGAGAGAACAAACACAGCGGGGGAAGGGCAGAGAGAGGAGGGACAGGGGATCCGAAGCGGGTTCTGCCTTGACAGCAGTGAGCCCCACACAGGGCTCGAACTCAGGAACCATGAGTTCATGATCCGAGCTGAAGTTTGATGCTCAAATGACTGAGCCACCCAGGCACCCAGAAATTTTGAAAATTTAAAACTAGAAATCTTTTTCATAAAAAACAACAAACTGGGGAAAGACTTTTGCAACCTGTAACCAACAGAGAATTAGTATCAAGGATAAGGAATTCCTATAAGTCAGTGATAAAAAGTCATTACTCAATAGAAAAAAATCCATAAACAACATTTAATAAGGAAGACAAAAGATGATCCGTTTCTATTAGCAGCTCTATAAATGTGAATTAAAACCACATTGAGAATATCACTCAGCCATAAAAAAGATGAGATCTTGCCATTTGTGACAATATGGATTGACCTAAAGAGTATTGTGCTAAGTAAAGTAAGTCATTCAGAGAAAGAGCGCATATAACTTCATTTATATGTGGAATCTAAAAAACAAAACAAACAAAAACAGATTCTTAAATACAGAGAACCGGCAGTTCCTAGAATGGAGGTGGACAGGTGGGGATGGGTGAAATCGATAAAGGGGATTAAGAGGTACAAACTTCCAGGTGTAAAACAGGTAAGTCATGAAGACGAAAAGAACAGCACAGAAGATAGTGTTAATATCATAATAACATTGTATGATGGCACATGGTGACTACACTTATCATGGTGAGCACTGAGTAATGCAAAGAACTGTCCAGTTAATATGCTGCATACCTGAAACTAATATAACATCATATGTTAACTATACCTCAATAGAAAAATGAATCAATTAACATACACACTGAGATGTAATTTTGGACTGGGAATGATTAAAAAGTCTGACAGTACTTGAGGTAGGCAAGGATGTGGGGCTACGGAGCTTGTCATTACAACCTGGATTGGAACAGCTGCTTTGAAAAGCACCGTGATGTCACTCAGTGAAGGTGACTGTGCACAAGCACCAAGCCCCAGAAATTCCAGCCACAGGTTGGAAAACTCTTGTAAGAAACTCTCCCACAGAAAACTCTTACAAATGTGTGCCAGGGAACATATGCAAAAATGATAGGGCAAGATTATTCACATTAGTGAAAAACTGGACACTAGCTAAATGTCCATCGACAGTAGGATGGATAGATAATTGTGGTACATTTAGACAATGGATGGTCTCTGACACTTAAACTCTTGCGTAATGTATAGAGGCACAATCAGGGAAATAGCAGGAGAGAGTGTGGAAGGTACCGGAAGTGTTTGTTAGTTTGTTGTTTTTAATTAATGGTGGTGGTAGTTACCTGACATTGATTTCATTATTCTTCTTTAACTGGGCATACATATTTTATAAACTTTTGTATCTATGACATTTTATAATTAAAAGAGCATTTAATAAAATTAGTCTTTTTTTCAACTTTAGAAAGGCTCTAAAAAAAAGCAAGATATTTTGTATTGTGTTTTAAATGTTTTAAGTCAACCAGTAGTACTGTGTTCTTTGAAGAAATGCTATAATTTCCAACAAAATAAAGAACAGCATAGGGATATCGTTACCATTATGTGATATTCTTTATGCTATATAGCCAAAGCAACTTAATGAAAACATTAAATAAAAAGTGAATGCATTACAAACAAAGAGCATAGCTATTATTTTTTGGAGGTTATTTTTTTAACATGGAAAATCCAAGAGTATCATTTAAAAAATAAAAACGAATAAAACCAGAAAGAGAATTTGGTAAATTACTCTCAGCCAAAATAAATAATAAATATATGAGAATAAAGGTTATGCAACAACTTATTTTGAAAATACCAGGAAAATATTAGATTCAAAAAAAATACCTTAAGAACATAAGATACCTTGAGATAAACAAGACATCTTTAGGACCTACCTAAATAAAATAGTAAAATGTTACTGGGGTACAAAATAAAGACAAATAAATTAAGAGAGAGAGAGAGATGCCATAGATACCCTTTGGATGGAAGACATGATATTACATCAATTTTTTTCAAGACCAGCCCATAAAATAAATACCATCTCATTACTTTGGGACTTGATAAAATTGTTCTAAAATTAGTCTGAAGAATAATCAGTGAAAATTGCAAGAAAAATATTTTTAAAAAGAAGAAGAATCCTATAGCAGAGATTTCTCAAACTCCTGGATATTAAGATATAAAGCTTCAGTGACTAAAACAATACAACATTTATTCAGGTACAAGGATATCACACCAGGATGTTTGCTGGAGTGCTTTTGATACAAAATGGGAGCAATCTCATGTCTGTGGACATGAGCCCATTTATTAAATTATGTGGCAGTAAGTACAGTGAAATAAAAACTTACATAAAAGCTCATCTAGGCGTGCCTGGGTGGCTCAGTCGGTGGAGCGTCCGACTTCGGCTCAAGGTCATGATCTCACAGCTTGTGAGTTTGAGCACTGCGTCCAGCTCTGTGCTGACAGCTCAGAGCCTGGAGCCTGCTTCGGATTCTGTGTCTCCCTCTCTCTCTGCCCCTAACCCATTCGCATCCTGTCTCTGTCTCCCTCAAAAATAAATAAACATTAAAAAAAAATTTAAAGCCCATCTACATCTAGATACTTGTCATTAAACTGCAGAACTCCAAAAACAATGAGAAAAATCTTAAAAGCAGGTAGGCACAAGTCTGTATTATGAACCAAAAGACGGCCCTTTAACTGGCAGGAAACTTCTCAAAAACAACAGTATAGGTCAGAAAAAAATTGAATAATATACCAAAAATAGTGAGCAAAAATAAACAGCCTAGAATTTTCCCCTGACTAAATTACCATTTAACAGTGAGAGCAAAGGATAAAATAAATGGACTTCCATACAAAGCCTGCAAGAATTTGCCCCTGAAAGTCCCTTTCTGAAAGAACTATCAAAGAATGTAAGACAGAAAGAAGGGGTCTGAACCCCCTGGGTGAGAGCAGGAGGAGACAGACAATGAATGGCGAGCAAACTGAGAAAATCTAAAGCAAGACCTGGGTACAAAAATGATCGTTACTAATTTTGAAGCATAAAAAGGGTGAGACACAAACATCAGATTACAATAGTATATAGTTAAAGGGGTAATGAGAGCTAAAACGTTACATATACCTCGATTTTAAGTTAAGCAAACTCATTAAAAATATTTTATGGAGCCTTTAAAAAAGAGAAAAGAAACACATAACATGCAAGCCAATGAAGGGATAAAAGGAGAATTGTAAAGAAATCAAACAATTCGCCCCCCATCCAAAAAAAAAGGAAAGGAGGGAAAAACAGAAGGAATAAACAAGGTGAAGAAATACCCAAACATGCATAAGTCTTGCTTCTGTGTAGAAGGATGTGGATGAAGCATTTCTCTCGGTTAACAAGAAAGCACCAAAGTTTTTCAATCATGTTATTCTAAGGAGCTAGTAAAGAGCAGTTAGAAGCCTTGGATAACTGAATTACAGAGAGAAAAAAGGCTTAGAAAGTGGGGAAAGCTTCAGCTTCAGTTTGAGTGCAGATGGACAGGATCATCGTAAACAGAGATAATATGTGCAGATAAGAAGAAATCAGCAAAATCTGCATGGACCAGCAGGCTGGATCCTAACGCAGAACAAATGATTCACTGCAAGAACTCTCGCCCCTCTCCCACACCCTTGAATTGTGCCAAGAAAGCGTGGATACAGGAGGGAGAAGAGAATATGGTTCAACGGTCTTACTGGAGTTGAAATCCAAAACAAAAATATGTGAAACTATAGCCCAACCTCCTCCTCTCTCAAAACTAACAAAATGAGAGAGGGAGTGATTGATAACAATGAGAAGGACAATTTCCCTCTCGGCTTTTTCTCCCCCAAGTTCAAATCCAGTCATGAGAAAAACATCAAACGAATCCCAAAGGAGGGACATTCCACCAAATACCTGACCAGTACTCCTCAAAATTATCAGCATCGTAACAACAGGGAAAGTCTGAGAAACTGCCTTAGACCATAGGAGACATGGGAGACACCATGACTCAGTGTCACATGGGATCTCAGATGGGATCCTGGATCTGAAGAAGGATGTTAGTGGGAAAACTGGTGCCGTGTGAATAAAGTCAAGTTTAGTTCATAGTAACGTACCAAGGCTGGCTTCTCGGTTGTGACAGGTGTAACAGTAATGTAAAATATTCCTAAACAGGAAAGCTGGACAAGGGATGTGCTGGAGATCTTTGTACTGTCCTTCCAACTTTACTGTGAATCTAAAACTATTATACAATAAAAAGGCTATTTTTAAAAAAGAAACATGGGGCGCCGGGATGGCTCAGTTGGTTAAGCGGCCGACTTCGGCTCAGGTCATGATCTCGCGGTCCGTGAGTTCGAGCCCCGCAGCGGGCTCTGTGCTGACAGCTCAGAGCCTGGAGCCCGTTTCAGATTCTGTGTCTCCCTCTCTCTGACCCTCCCCCATTCATGCTCTGTCTCTCTGTGTCTCAAAAATAAATAAACATTGGGGCGCCTGGGTGGCGCAGTCGGTTAAGCGTCCGACTTCAGCCAGGTCACGATCTCGCGGTCCGTGAGTTCGAGCCCCGCGTCGGGCTCTGGGCTGATGGCTCAGAGCCTGGAGCCTGTTTCCGATTCTGTGTCTCCCTCTCTCTCTGCCCCTCCCCCGTTCATGCTCTGTCTCTCTGTCCCAAAAATAAATAAAAAATGTTGAAAAAAAAAAAATTTTAAAAAAAAAAAAAATAAATAAACATTAAAAAAAAATTTATAAAAAAAAAGAAACAAAAAACAACCATTTACAAAGTACAAAACACTTATGAAAAAAATTAACAGAAGATAAGCAAAATTGGCATACTGAAAACAAAAAAAGTACAGCTCACAAACTTTTTTAAAGCATCTCACTAAATGGAGGGATACGCCATATTCATGGATTGTAAATCTTCATATAGTTAAGATGTGATTTCTCTGCTGAATAGATCAATTGATTCGATGTAATCCCAATCTAAACCCAGCATGCTTTTTTTTTATAAATTGATAGGCTGATTCTAAAATGTAAAAGAATAGCCAAAAACACTCTGATAAAAAGGAACAAAGTTGGAGGACTTATACTGCCTGATTTCAAGACCTACTAGTAAGTGAGAGCAATCAAGACAGTGTGATGAGGGCATGTTTACACAAACATGGAAACAGAACAGAAATACACACATATACATGGCGCATTGATTTACCCCAAAGGAGTCAAACTGAATCATGGAGTAAAGAGGATGGTCCTTTCAACAAATGGTGTTGAAATAACTGGATATCTATCTATCTATCTATCTATCTATCTATATTTTTTAATAGCATCTGGCCCTACATCATACCACAAACAAGAATTAATTCACAATAGCTCACAGACTTAAAGGTAATAAATACAACCATAAAACTTAATTTAGGAAACATTTTTACAAGTTTAGGATAGGTAAAGATTTCTTTGTGAGAAAAAAATGAATCATGAGAAAAACTGATAAAATGGAGTTTGCAAAAATCAAAACCATCTGCTCTTTAAAAGTTATCAGTGAGAAAAGTAAAAAATAGACTACATACTGGGGGAAAATATTCACAATGTATATACATCTATCACAGCATTTGTATCCAAAACAAATAGAACATAACAACCTTCAATAATAGTAACATAATGGATCCAATAAAAATGGGTAAAAAATTTAAACACATAATTTATAAATGTATAAAAACACATAATTTATACAAATGGCCAATTAGGACATAAATCAATATCCTAAGTCGTTAACATTGTGTGTCAACTACACTCAAATAATTTTTTAAAAATCCATAGTCATTACAGAAATTCAAATTAAAACCACAATGAGATACCCACTCCAGAATGGCTAAAATGTTTTAAATTTTTTTTCATGTTTATTTATTTTTGAGAGAGAGAGACAGAGACAGAGCATGAGCAGGAGAGGGCAGAGAGAAAGTGAGACAGAATCCGAAGCAAGCTCCAGGCTCTGAGCTGTCAGCACAGAGCCCAATATACAGGGCTCGAACCCACGGACCATGAGATCATGACCTGCGCTGAAGTCAGACACTCAACCGACTGACCAACCCAGGTGCCCCGTGAATGGCTAAAATGTTTCAAATTGACAACACCCACTCCGCAACAACGTGAAGCAGCTAGAGCTGCCCACGGCAATGTAAAATGACCAAACAGCTTTGAAAAACAGTTGGGCAGTCACTTATAAAGGGATGTATCCATTTATCATATGACCCAGAAATTCTACTCCTA
Source organism: Prionailurus bengalensis (assembly GCF_016509475.1). Lineage (NCBI taxonomy): Eukaryota > Metazoa > Chordata > Mammalia > Carnivora > Felidae > Prionailurus > Prionailurus bengalensis. Next base: position 23,813,859 of record NC_057348.1, read on the forward strand.
GATAGTGACCTGAGAGAAATGAAGACACATCCATAAAAAGATCTGTAAACAAATTCACAAAGAGGCTTCATTCAAAGAAGCCAAAATGTGGAGGCAAATCCACTATGTATCAGCAAGAGAATGAGCTGTTATATATTCAACCAATGAACTGTTACTGCTTATCAAGACAAAGGATCAAACTTCGATGCATGCGACAATGTGCATAGATTTCAAAAATACTACTTTTTGCAAAAGAAGTAAAGACAAAAAAAGTACATACTGTAGGATTCCATGCATGTGACCTTATCTGTGAGACAGAAATGAGAACAGCAGTCACCTCTAGAAGGAGAAGGAGGGACTACACAGGAGAATGAGGAAACTTTCTAGGGTTCTGGAACTATTCTAGATCTTGATTTGGAGTGTAGATGACATGGGTGTTTAGATTTGTTAAAACTCACCTGTTTCCAGATGTTGTAAGCCAGTAAGCCATCATCTGGGATCCGTGAGTATCTTTTAAGCCCCTACAGAGTGCAGATAGTAACCTGTGCCCCAGGGGGGGAAGGAACTCTTGTAGTCTGCCCTCAGGTATCCTCTCATCTTGCTGACAGGCTGAACTACCCACTTAGTCAAGAAGGAGAGCACTCAAGGCATGGGGAGCATCAACTGGGAAGAGGCAGGCAGAGAGAGAGCTAGAACAGGGATACAATTCCCCCAGGTGCCCTATGCAGCCTTATTTTCAGAGACTGCCATTTGTAGCAAAGGCCTCCCCAAGCTGCTTCCAGGCAATCCCTACACATCCTAATGTCCCTGCAGATCACTCACAGGCTCCCAGCTGACTCACACCTTTCTTTGATCTTCTAATTGAAGGCAGCCTTCAAGTTCAAGGAACACAAAAGACTTCCACCGGTGTTAACTCACCCAATTGCTCTATGAAGATATCACCCAGGCCCATCATGGCAGGAAGCTAACAGGAAAGTGCTGGATGTGGGGCCTTACAGTTTGGAAGCTCAATATATACTTTTCTGAGGTGCTCTGCTGAGAGATTTATGTGACTCAGTCTCCACTCCCAGCAAGATACTGCAGCGGGAAGGCTGCATGGGCACCAAATGCTTGAGACACGATTTATCATTCACGGCCTCAATTCCTTAAATCTTGTAGTTGTCAAATGGTGCTTGTGAGATTTCTCTCTCTCTGCCCTTATTCCTATTCCTTCCTGGTAGAAAGATGGGGACAGTTTGTGAGGGCAAAGCTGGGTTTCAGGATACCATATAGGAATGGGTCATCGGCATAAAAATTCACTGCCAGTCCTGACACGTAATTGGTCTGGTTCCGAAATTGCAAACAAAGACCTCAAACAAAGCTCAGCAAACCCCCAGCTGAACAACCAGAACCTAAATAGTGTCCTAGTGCTATAACAGAAGACCGCAGACTGGGTGGCCTCTAAACAACAGAAATGTATTTCACAGTTCTGGAGTCTGGAAGTCTGAGGTCAGGGCACAGTCGGGTGAGGGTCCCCTTCTAGATCACAGACTTCCTGCAGTACCCTCACAGGGCAGAGGGCTGGAGAGATCTCTCTGGGTCCTCCTTCATAAGGGCACTGGTCCCATTTATGAGGGCTCATGATCTAAGCACCTCCCAAAGGGCCCCTCCCCTAATACCATCCCCTTAGGGCTTAGGTTTTTGACATAGGTATTTTCAGGGAACACAAACATTCAGACCATAGCAGCGGGGACCTTCTGATGCTTCCTTTCAAATCTCCAGTCCTATGAATGCACACATTGAACTAATATTCTGCTTGCATTCCCTTATTCCACAACTATTTACAGAGGGCCGCACACTGTTCCAGGTGCTATGGATACAACACTGGACAAATTAGTTAGCAATCCCTGCTCTCACAGAGGGCACGTTCTAATGAGGAAACAAATGAACACAGCACCTTTGGACTATAAGAAATGCAGAAGTGGGGACATGGTGAAGGGATTTGGTGTGACTTCATGGGGAGTGAGACCCCGTAGCCAGGGAAGCTGGGGAGTCCGAAGATGCTCTTGGTCCAAGCACACGAAGGCATGTCCCGTTTTCTTTTGTTACCTGTCTTCCTTACTGCACCACCGGGAACCCCAGCTCTCAGAGCTTTATATTCCTGTATCTTAACATAAGATTCTTGGTTCATAAAAAGCAGGCTTCTACTAGTGTTTAGGAACACGAAACTTGTATCTCTTTTAATTGCTCATTCACACAACACCTTATACAGGTCGCACGAGGTACTGGCCATGAGGGGATATGAGCCCTCCTGCTACCTCACCTGAGGAAAAGAGTACATAAAATGCTAAAAGAAGTCAACCCACTATCCTCCACTTGCAACACTGGAAGAAGGCAGCCCTTCCCTCAAGGCTCTTTACTTCCTCTTGTCTAAAAATTGTCACGATAACTCCATGTTTTTAAGAACAGCACTTTACTGACATCTGCCAGAAAACAGACATAATAAATATCTAAATCCACAATATTTGTGATATAAATGACATCTCTTACAAGTGGAACTTTTGTGCGGTACACAACCTACACAGCCATACATAGTGACCCTATAAGAAAAATCATATAGTTCTAGGGGAAAAGCACTGATGTGGGTGCTGGTTCCAGATCTGACCTAATTTTCTGTGTGACTTTGGAGTTCTGAATTGACCTATGCTAATCATGCTGAAATATTAGATTTTTGGCATAATGCTGCCATTGATGAAATGTGAGTGAGTGTTTTACCCCACAATCTTACTACAGAAAACAAATTTCAGCTTAAATCTGCCTCACTGGAAGATCTTTATTAAAAAGAATTAATTGGTGAGGGTGCACAAAACAGTTCACGTAGTCTATACTATAAGGTTGATGAAATCCCAGCTCTGTGACTTTTCAGGCACAATGATCAAAGCTTGCATGAAAGGTTGACTCAAAGCAGATGTCCCAATTGCCTAGGGTCCAGTTTGTGCTATCTGTATAGTCAGCCTCAGACAAACAGTGATCTGTGTACCAGTGGATGGGCAGTCTCAGGTAAGGTTATGCCTCATGGTCCACCCCCATTTGGGCTGCAGGTGGGTTTTTACAACTTGTTTAATGTGAGAATAAGAAGTTGTCCCTCGTATATTACAACCAATCCACATATATTGACTATACTAATTTCACCCGTGAGAACCCATTTCTAACACTTGTCATGCTAATGGACAAGCCACTCATTTCACCAAGTCAAATCCATCTCTCGAACTACTTATGCAAATCTCCAGAGCCCATGGTATGGGTAGAGGAGATAAAGACAGACAAATGGGTTTTCTGATCAGAATGCTGGTTCACAAATCCCGGAGTAGGAATTCCATCTAGGGAATTGGCTGCCTGAGGGTATTACAGCTAATAGCACACTCTTAAGATCCCACCACCTAATGAGTATTGTAAAATACAGACATCCCCATCATGAGAACATCACCTAACATGCCTTGCCTGTTTCCTCAGTCATTCAGTCCACCTCATTAAACACACACTGGGAGAGAGGCTTGAGATCATTCTGCCCTAAGGAGCTCAAAAGTCTAGATCTTAGAAGGCAAGTAAATACCATTTCCTGTTGCCAACCCATTGGTAGGAGCTATTTAGAGTAGTGTCTCAAGAAGAATCCAAGCTCAGCAAGAAAAGATATTTAGGGTTAACTGATAATATCTGCCGTGGCATGAAATGAAAAATGGCCGTACATATTTATGTGCTATTCCCACACTAGACATTCCATAATGAAAAGACAGTCTTACCAACCTCCTCAGATATTTAAAATAATAAAGTGGATTAATTAATTGTAGAACTACATTGAAAAACGTCTTAAAACACTGCCAATTTGAGGCATCATTACTACCAGAAGTAGCTGCCAACTCAAGCAGAAAGATGGTATCACATGCCCATCTTTGGGGAGTCAAACACACCAGGGATGAAGAGAGAGAAGTGTAGCAAGCTTTACTTATGGCAATTTCCTGTAAAGAAAGGTCAGTACGTACCAGGCTATGCCAACATGGCTCCCATTTAGCTTTTCTGAAAAAACCAAGAAAGGATCCAGTGGGCAAGAGCCCTGGCCATGCTCAAGACACCCATTCTGCAGTGAAAGCACACTGTGGACTTGGGCACCGGTGATCTGAATGAAAGCTTAGTGGCACAAGCTCCCCACAAAACTGCAAACCCCCTTTGGAACAAGGGCAGCGTTTTACAGATGCATGGCCAGTACCGGTGGCCCTGCTAAAACACAGCACAGGCATTCCCAAAAATCACCACACCATGCAACGTTTTATAATAAAAACCACAGGAGAAAAAGGTGTTGGAACACAATGCTCAAAATCTTCATTGGGGACACATATTTTTTAAAGAGAGGAACCTCATAAAATTGGTAGCACCTTTTGTACAGCGTGTTCAACAGCTGAGAAATACATGGTATTACAATAAATATGGCGGTTTACCTGGAAAAGACCTGGCATTTCCGTGTGGGAAGTGGGCGTGGGAAGAAGGCTTGCAGCTTGCAAGTGGTCGTTGTGCAGTAGAGGACGGAGGTTGCCTGAAGTTGGACCGACAGTTGTGGTTCACAAGACACATGCTGACGTGAGGTGGATGGTGAGCGTTTGAGGTGCGTCCACTTGTGTGTTCCTCCATCTCTTTGCTCAGCTTCTGGAGTTCACCAAGTGTTTATCCTGGACATGATTCAACACACCCACATGTTAAATCTGTGTCCTGCTCAAATTGTTGCTAATACATCAATCTTACTGGAGCAAATGTGAATTTCTAAAACAAGCGTCATCATAGAGCTGACTGTATACAAGGCTAGCCTAGAGCACAAAGGGACTAATTAGTCATAGTTGTCACTTATCGAGAACTTAGTGAGCTCTTACGAAAATTTTCTTAGTCAAGCATCACAGCCAACTCACAAAAAGGGTCATATTTACAAATGAGGAAACCTGGGGCTTAGAAATTAAAATATTTGCCCAAATTATTCATACTGTAAGTGGTAAAGACAAGATTTGAACCAAGTTGGCAGGAATGCAATGCCCATGTTCTTCACTGTGTCTGTTACTGCCTCCCCAAGAGATTATTACGTGTGAGGATAATATAGCTACTCATTGACTCATCCAGTGATTGTGTAGGTCTCCTTTTTATACCTTAGCACACCAGCTACCACAAAATTGTGCTGTAGCAATCTATCTCAAATGATAGAAAGAAAGATCAAATTAGGAACTAGGAATTGGGACTAGGTTGTTATCTAAGCCCCTGGCCCCACCCCAGACGATGGCTGATCTAGTTCAGCATGTGGCTGATGCCAGCATCTCCCAAGGACACCACTGCAATTGTATGGAGACCAGCAAGAGCACCACAAAACCATGGGACAACCTCAGACCACACAGGACTGTCTCCAACAGTGGCACCTTGGGGTAGCAGAAGCTAACTGCAGATGGGGCTGCGCAGGACAGAAACGAGCATTTACCTGCAGTAAACTTACTAACATCGCTGGCTCCATATTTGATGCTCCCATCAAAGGTTTCAAGATACCTAGCTCAAAATTATACAATGAATGGTATTGATGTCACTTTGGCAAGTTATCTTGGGATTTGGAAATTTCTACTAATCAAACAAGTCACCATCAAATAGTGTCTTATAGAAACTGCAAAGGCGTGGGGTCTGGTTGATAGGTCTATTCAGAAGGCAGATGTGCCTCTGTATGTTGGCTATGTCCCTTCATAGCTGTGACATCTTGGGCAAATGATCTGGCTTCTCCATACCTCACCGCCTCATCTGCAAAACTGAGATAAAGGAGTGCACGCAACAGCAAGGTAGTAATGATTCAACAGTAACTATAAAACTCTTAAATCAAGGGCTTAACAGATGGCGGTAGCTTCTGCATCAGCCATATTCCTCATTGCTATTATGATCATATCTTCAGCCCAAAGGGCCGGATACAGCCAAAGAGGGATCCCAGTCCATCTTGCATGGGGTTGTCATCAGAACTTCCCATGCAAATAAGAAATCAAATAAAGCCTGTCCATGGAGGAGGAAATAGAGAATTTCCATTGGTATAAAAATACTCACTTTAAAATGTGGTCCCATCCTTTTCATTGGTGCTTGCTTTCTGAAAACCCGCACTCTACTTCCTCAACTTCGACAAAACCAAGTGCCACCCAAACACAGAGAGCCAATTCCAAAATGACTCAAAGAACCACGGGAATCAGAAAAAATCAGTTAGCTGCAGTCTTGAAAAAACTTTAAGGCAGCAATTATGGCCTGTTCAGTCATATCCTGTCCCTTGTATTATTAAAAAAAAAAAAGTACTTTGAGGGGACTAAGGAGCTATGGTTTGCAATGAAGTAAATCCAGTATTACTCATCTTGACCAAGACAACTGTTCCCAAGTGTACATATTTTTTAACATAAAAGGGTATACAGAATTAAACTCATCATCTCCAAGGTATGTAACAGATTTCCCCATTTTCAGGTTGTTGTAAATCAGGTACCAAATTCAAGAGAAGAAACACAGACCTAAGAAGATATCCTCGGTGAAGAAGACTGCCTCACCCTCCTGAGGAATCCTGCTACTTTCCAGGATGCTTCCAGGTATTCCATCCTGAGGAATACCTTGCTAATAGCAGCAGCAGCTTCCTTTCTGCATTTGGGGAGCTACCCTTCCCCTACTTAAGTCAACCTACTATTACCTGAGACAAGACCAATTATATCTCATTCTCCAGATCAGAGTGACTGGCTGGGGGATCGGCCCCAAATCCAATCAGTGGGACCCAATCAGGCCTCGGTCAGCATAGCTGGGACAGAGATCAGAAGTCTTCTCCCCACTCCATTGGAAGCAGAAGGATGGAGATAATGATTCTCCAGCTACTTTGTCACTAGGGGAGGCAATCCCTTCTGAGAACAGACCTCTGTCAGAGCGCAGGAGATGAAGAGAGGAGAAACGCAGGATCCTGGTGGCAGCATTAGAATATGTATATCTATCCATGCCTGTAGCTGTACATTCTCATGGAACACATCTACATGTGCCATTGAATTTGCTTCTCATTTGCACCCAAACTTTGACCAGGTCCGCCTCCCTCTGCTAGAGTTTCCTATGTGGAGTGCCTTCATTATTCCTCCTCATCTGTGTTAAATCTAAACCTCCTTTAAAGCCAAGAATCCTCTCTCAGCGAAGTCTCCCCTGACCACTCCAGCCCTGGCCACGGCTCCCTCCTCTGAGCTGCCAAGCACTGGCCACTGGATCCATTTGCTACAACATGACACACCAGAAGTCAGGCTGGATACGCACCGTTTGTCCCCAGTTATGCTGGAAGGATATCAGGGGCCCACGAAGCCCCTCATGGAGCCTGGCTTACTCAGTTCCTTACACATAGGAATCCTCAGAAAGTATTTAGTTGACTAATGAAGCTAATAAAAATGACTATCTGTAACCCAGAGTGTGACAGTTAATAAAAGCAATATTTTCTTATCATGCGAATGGAAAAGATCAGAGTAATCTTTTCCTTTTACAGATTCCATACCCTTTATCATTTTTATCAAGAACCACCACCGTGGCAGTGCCAACCGTGATAAACAGGTAATTTTTTTGTGCTTATGGTAAGGCCATTTCATAATATTTTATTCCATCTTTGCCACAAACTCATGAGCTTATCCCATTAGCCCCACTCTATAAATGAGAAAGCCAAGACTCAGAGACACAAGGGGACTTGTGCGAGGTCAAGGTTAACCAGCAACAGAGCCAGGATCTGAACCCCGGCAACCCACCCCAAGGTGTTTGCAATCTGCACTGAAAGAACTTGAAAATCACAACCTCCCCACTAGTGTGTGCTGTGACACTACCTGCAAGTCATGGTTGATGTATCTCACTAAACGCTTCTTGGATAAATCCTTCATAATTCCCAATAATGATATCACAATAATTTTTATCAGTTGTATGGAATCATCCTTTAAAACACTCTAAGATGATAGGGATTCAGGCTAATTTTAAGCTAACTCCTAGTACAGGGCTGCATCGATAAGGGCAATGATGACTCTCACATAAATGGCCACTGTACTAATGTCCTAGCCATTGTTTTCACATGTGCTGCACAGGGCATGTATTAAACTCAGGGTCCAATGATAAAGATGAGAGGCCTCCTTTATAACACAATTGTCTTTTGAAACAAAACCCAATAGGTATCTAATAAAGCCAGGCTTAATGTTCTCTGTAAAGATGTGCCCTGAGATTATACACAGGAACTGCAGAACCCCATAACAAGGGGATGAGATGGAATCGGTACTGGTTTAGGGACAGCCGTCACTGAGGCCAGATCTTGGAGCTGCAGCATCCCCGCTGGTGTGGACCACTCAACACATTTGCCTAATTACGGATAGAGCCCCTGAGGCTAACAGCACTGAGTCTGCAGTTTAGATTTAAAACTCCAAGCATAGCCCAGGGGAGTTGCATACTCACTCAGCTTCAGAGACTCCCGGTAGGATGGCTCAGCAGAATATGTTTTTTGTTTTGTTTCGTTTCCTCCATTCTTTTTAAAACTTAAAAAAAAAAGCTATGGTTTCTGTTGGCTTGCTAGTGGGTACATGCCCTGGGGTCATGAAAGGTTGAGATGGCTGTCTGTGTGCCTGGTCTCAGCTCTACACCTGACAGGGTATGAAAAAAAGGAGAAGAAGAGCAGAGGGAAGGAATCATTGAAGCGAGCAGGATTCTAGCATTTAAACGTGTATTTCATAAAGACTAGTGTCTAAATGCAAGCCAAGTCTTTATCCAGTACTCAAAAAAACAAAAAAAACAGTCCTCTGCCCAACATGGAAGGTAACGATGACTGTTGTTTATTTTTGCCTTACACACTTCCTTTAGGACCGAACTGTTGTATCAAATATGACTCATTTGTGTAGAAAACATGTCAATATTTGGCAAAGAGGAGGCGGCTCCCATGACAGCCCACTATCTTCTGGCTCTCCATATGTCCAGCACCTCACCTCTCGACCATTCACCCATCCTCTATGCTGCTGGAGTTATCCGTCTGGTGGAGAGAGTTCTTCAAAGAAGGAAATAGATCATCTTGAATTTCCTAAAACTCAAGTTCCCCAGAACCAGATAATCACTTGGCTCATGGAATGAAGGAGTAGAACTCCAAGGTGTTTGCAATCTGCACTGCACAAACCTGAAAATCACAGCCTCCCCACTAATGTGTGCTGTGACTTTACCCTGCAAGTCGTGGTTGATGTATCTCACTAAAGCGGACAGGAGAATGACCTGGGTGACCAATAGAGCCATACTCAAGAGTCTGAGATTCAGTTCCTACAAAAATGTCTACTGTAAGAATTCTGTCACTGGCTCATCCAAAATTTCCACAAACAACCCTATAGGGACCCTAAAGACTTCCCCACACATTGTTCTCTCTGACATCATCTTCAAAGGTTTATGGGTGTTCATAAAATATCATTTCACAGAAATACACAAGAACACACAAACTCACATACGTGGAGAAGACAAGCACATTTATAAAACGCTAAGACAGGATATCTCCAAGTTAAAGGATTATGGATGATTTTTGCTTCCTTTTATGGTGCTTTTCTCCCCCCCCCCCCCAACTTTTAAACTATGTTTCACATTTGTAATTTTGAAAAATAAGTTCTTTACTTAAGGCATGTAATGATAAAACAATGATGAAATTTATTAGACATTCATAGAACAATACAATTAATACAGACCTTGGGTAATAATGGCACTGCTTAACTTTAAAATTACACACATACATATATATACATATGCATATATACATATATGTATATGTGTATAGATTACATAAGTGATAAGTGAAATATACATACACACATATGTACATACACATATACTATATACATGTGTATACATAGTATATATGTATATATACATATGTGTGTATATATTACACAAGTGATAAACTACATTTATCTATTTATATATAGACAGTGTACATATACATACACACACACACACACACACACACACACACACACATATGGCAGCTCATAGGATTAAAGAAAAAGCTGACCAACAAGGCCTTGGAAGTCCAAGAATTGGGATCTCTTGGGGATCCAGGCAGAAACCAATTAAGACTTCAGTCACTTTCAGTCCATGAGTCTCTTGGCTCTAGCATCAAATCCCAGGAGAGACAATTTATGGGTCTATCTTAGACCACGTGTTCACTTTCTTCTCTGTTGAGGAAAGGTCACCTAAATTGACAATCCCAGCATGACTTCATGTGGTAGGGGAGGAGGAGCTCCATGAAGGAAAATGAGATGCTATTTCTTTGCTATGGAAGCAAAGAAGTACAAGTCACCAACATCCACCATGACGAAGACATTGAATATCTATTGGGTACATAGTAGGTACTATACACCCAGCTAAATACACTCTTGACATAGATTGCCCCACTTAATAATAATAGGTAGACTCCATGATTATTCTCAACTTATACCTGAGGAAAATGAAGTTGAAAAAAGATTACATAGCTTACTTATGTAACACAGGTGAGTGTGAGGGTTGAGATTAGCCCCAATCCACTGGACCCTAAATCCCACACTCTTAACCACTATACATACAACCCAGCCCAACCTCCCCATCATTGCCCTATTATCTTTGCTACATGTTCTGCTCCTTCTTCGATCCATGGACTAAGTGATTATCTGGAGTCTGGGGAATTTAAGTTGGAATGTCAAAGAGACTGGGCATAGTCAGGTCAAATACCACCACTGCACCATGCCTCATTAAATAGCTACCCCTTGAAGGCACAGATAATACCATTCGATGTGGTAGGAGCTAAACACAGCCACATCCAGAGATGTATGTTAAGAAGGCACAAAGAAATAGTCACAGGAATAATACCAGATTTCATCTCTATTCTGTTATCAAAAAGAGAGTAAGGCCAAGAAATGTAAGTGCCGGAGTCCACAGAAAACCTAAAAACACGTCTCTCTGAGTGCTTCTCCTTCTGGGTCTGGACTGGGTGTATTTCATGGAAAGACAATCTGTCTGTTTCTAATCCACTTACATTTAATTTATTAAGACGTTTTGGGCCAGAGTTATTTGAGTCCCAAAAAGCATTATGGGTCTATTTTACAAGACTTTAAAAAATCTATTTCCTTTGAACAAAGAAGTTCTATTTGCCTCAAGTGGTTTGACCAAAACCTCAAAAAAAGTAAAATTGCTTCTAAATTCGGAACTAAAGATACTTAAGCCCATTCTAAACTCCATAAACACTCTTGTCTCAGGCACTTGAACACACTCAGGCTGTCTAACCACATGGGGGTCAGCTGGACCCCTCAAATGCTGACCACCAAACAAACATGGAATAGCATGATCTGAAAGGGGTTTAAAGATAAAAGGCAGAGGAACTGGCCACTCACTAGCTTCATGGCCTCCACTCATCCATTTCCCGTCTCTGGGCCTTGGCGTTCCCTTCTCTTAAACAGAAACAGTGTTTATGTTCTTAGTCCACAGGGTGTCCAAGGATCAAGAGCTAGAATATATGGAAAGGCTTCACCACATACAAAGGATCATCTCCATTATCACCACCATTACAAACTCTACAATAAGAAAGTAGAAATAGTCAAATTGCGATGGCTAGCGGCTTAACCAAAACTAAGAAGATGAATTTTCCAAGTTCATAGTAAAGATTGGCCATGCCAAAATGGCTCAAAGATCTCCATTTACAGATGTCAGCAAAACTCAACTCTCAGGGTGTAGCCCGTGTGCCCATCACTATGGCAATGGGTTGACATGAGAACATGCGTTTGTGTGTTCAAGAGTCTAAAATAGTCACAGCATAAATTGTGAACAAATTATCCAAATAAATCTGACTCCTGCCCCTCAAGCCCAGCAATAAATATGTGTTAGGCAAAGCTTACACAAAACCTTTCCTTGAATCTGATCATGATGTAATTTTTATTGCAGGCTCAAATAGGGAAGGTTAATGATAGAGCAAATGTGAAGGGAAAGAAGCTAATTTGGGTGAAACATTAGCTTGTTCAACTTTCAGACCACAGCAGAAAATATGACGGTTAATTTCGCGTCTTTGTGCGGAGCAATGCACAGAACGGTAATGGTTTGAAAATGAACTAGCAAATGAAGAATTAAGTCTTCCAAATACTCAGAAACAATTTGTTCATTTTATTAAAAATGTATAGCAACATATATTATTCACTGACTCAAGTGACATATTTTCCCGTCAGGAAAACCAAATTGCAAGAATTACATTTGTTTCCCAATGTATTCTATGGGAAGGTGCCAAAATGCAAGCTTATGGGTAGGAAACTTCATATCCAGAGTAGATTTTCCACATGTCACACTGCTAGTTGAAAGCAGCTCCCCAAAGAGGCAGTGTCTGGTCCTGGGGATCACTAAGGGCCACAGGAATGCCAAATGGGGATATTTATTGGGAAGATTCTCCCTCGTCAACTTGTCGGGAGTTTTATCGTTTTCAACTGATCTGAAACTGAGACCAGCTGGTGAGGGCAGAGCAGTCAATGATATTTATTCTGAAGAGGTGGAATGAAGATAAGCAAAGGTAAACCAGGAATTCCTTCCTCTAGCAGCCTAGAGAGCCAAGAGAAAGCATCTCCCCTTCCAGTCAGCGCTCTAAACTGGGCTAGTGGGCTTTCTCTTAGAAGGTTGGATAATTAGTATTTTTGTTTATATGGGCCAAGAACCAGATAGAGGATATTATATAGTTACCTAACAACCATTTTAAATGGAATCATTCAAAATACAAAACCACTCTTAATTTGCAGGGCACACAAAAACAGACACCAGACCAAATTTAGCCCACGGGCCGTAGTTTGCAGACCTCAAAGTACAAGTCAATATGCATGTTTTTTTTAAAATCTGAACTTCTAAGGCAACTTTATATGATAGCGTAATGTTTTGAAGTAGTGAATTATTCTTTTTCTTTCCTCCCCACTGTTCCCTCAGCCTTTTCTCTATTCAGTTAAGGCCACCCTGAGTTCATTGCCTCAGGACAAGGTAAGAAATAAACAAGAATTTCTTCCTGGCTTTTGAAGTCTGAACACCTTTCTTAAGTTCTCCCCAGCATGGAGAGATGAGGGAGAGAAAGACCCTTGTTTAATAATAGATGTGGAAGGTGAGATGATGGACCCCCAGTGGCAAAGCTCCCTACCTGAGCACAATGAGCGGCCTCAGCAGGTAGATGGGGGGAGGGGGACAAGCCCAAACATTGGTGCTTGAACATGTGGCTGGCAGCGCCTTGTTACAAAGGGCAGCAAGCACCAGTGTTTCCATTCCATCCCTGGCTGAGGGCCAGCAGAGGGACGAGAAATCTCAGATCCCCCTGGCTGATGCATAGCATCTGAGAACAGATGAATCCTGGGCCCCAGATACTGAGTAGAGGCCCAGAAAAATAACAGGACATCAGAGAAAAGGTGACTTCTCAGTGGGTTGAGCAAATCAAGCCTAAGACCACCTCACAGAATACCCTCCATCCCAGATGGACACAGTAATGGCAGAAAGATCCCCCACCCTTGGAGAGAAGCCCTCTCCAAGGGCTCACCCTTCGAGAGACACAGGGCCAGTGGCTGGAGGAGAAAGAGCTGGGTGGGAAGGGACCTTGAACATGGAAATGGGGGTAACTCAGCAGCAAGCTCTAAGGATGCAGACCAACACTCAGATCGTGGATGAGGGACACAACCTTGGGTGCCAGCATGCCAGTGGGAGGGTGGTAATTAAAGACCAGAAGATGGGGCAGCACCTGTAGATGCCAGCACAGAGACGTGTCAAAGGAGAGACCATATGGGACTACCCATGCCTTGCCCTCCACTGCCCCCCAAAATCTGGCACAGCTCCAAAGGGAGAAGCTGATGCTTCTCCAAACAGAAGTGACTTGACTCAGAAACTGAGGATGGGTGATGGTTGTCTACAGCCATACAGCTTACCTACCCGAGTTTGAGGACTGGGATTCCTAATCTCTAAAGTGAAAAAAGCAATGGTCTGAAATGAGATCCAGCTCTGTTACTAACTGTATTTTTGATAAACTGTGGCCCTACTGAGCCCTGGTTTTCTGACGTGATGAAAAGAAATTGTCCAGATAATGGATGTCAAAGAGGTTTCTGCTTTGTGAGCCACAATCGATAAAATGGTAGCTGTTAATTAGCACATTGAGTGGAAGCGGCTTCCAGGGTTGTATGTGGGTTTTTCATGAAAGGGCACCAGCATCCATTACTGATGCTTCCCATGGGTATGGAAGGAAGAGGAAAGGATAGTGGCAGACACAACACATCTGTCCTAGTCCTGGGCAGCAGCTACATGATCTCCAAGGTGCTTTCTAATTCAGAAAGTCAGCAGTTTTTCAAAATGCCTGACACCCAGGAGTTGTTCCAGAAATTTTTCTTGAGAAAAATTTTCAGAGAGTCCAGGCAGCCTTGGCAAAAACCGGGGTCAGATAGGTGAAGGTGCGGGCCCTGGCACAGCGGGGAGACCCAGCAGACCTGCACCCTTGCTTCTCCATGCCAAAACTCATAGCGCACTGGGATGAGGACAAGACACGGAGTCTATTTCTTTAAAGCTGTGAGTCACCTGGCTTCTCTGCGCCTCACTGTGCTTCTTTGACACTCAGCCCCAGAGAGTGTCGGAAGGATCAGAAGACGGGGAACACACCCATCACACAGCAGGCACTTGATAATTGCCCATCTCCCTCCGTCTTGCACTGGGGATTGCATTTGCCAACAAAATGGCAGTCTACAGGAAAATCTTTTCTCTCCGAGTATGAAAATCGCTTGTCCGCAGAGAAATTCTTTTTAGGCTTTTGAAGTACAGAAAGTTCACAATATTTTTTTTTTTTTGAGTTGGTTTTGACTCTCGCTTCAGAATTACATAGGGAGCTTTCTAGGAAAGCCAATTGCCAGACTGGTAGCCGATTGCTGCCTTAGACCTAAAGAATCAGAATCTTTGGGTGTGGGGCCTGGGAGACCATAAGTTACCATGATTCTGACAACCACTAGTATGCAAGACCGCCATTTCAAAAGGAGGTACTTATAACCTCTCCCTACCCCCCAAACTACAAGGTTCATCCTCTCCACCTCCTCAGGGGGTCTTCCCTGAACACCCTATTTAACACAGCAGTCCTACCCCTACCCAGGCTTCCGTATCCCCCTCTCTCATTTTACTTCCATAACACTTACTTACCATTTATCTTGCCATCCATGTATTTTCCTTATCTGTTTGTCCCATCCCACCCCATCCTGAATGTCAGCTACACAAAAGCAGGCCTCTTTTTGTTCACTGCCACATCCCCCAGGGCTGAGAACAGCAGCTGGCACACAGTGGACACTCAGTAAATACTAGGAGAGTTGTTTTTCTGTGGCCCATATTCTCATTCGACCGCAGAGGGCTCCAAAGGGAAGGTCAAAGAAACAAGAAAGGTAGTATGTGAAGGCTATATAATGATGTGGTTGAAAACGCACTATGCTAGAAATTTTAAGTACTGATCCAGTAATCTTTCAAGATAAGAAGGAAGTAGATGATCCTCCAACCCTGACAATTTTCTCAACTAAACAGCTAATCTATGCTTTGGTTTTCAGCTACTTGGTTGGGTGAAAAGTGAGACATGTCCTAAATCCAGAAGCACAGGGAAGACCTATGATTCCGCCTCCGGGGCCACTCACAAGGTCCTCTATGTGTGCTGGCTTCCCAGCAGTAAGCTCTGCTTGCAGTGGTCTGCCTGCTCCCTGGTCCAGGCCCTTGACAGCCAAGACTAAGCCAGGCGCCACCCTCCCTTGCCTCTGAAAAAATGAGGGTGTGGTTACAAGCATCTGGAGATGAGGGGGGAGAATGTTATTTAGCAAAAGAGACGCATCATTATTTTCTTGCACCGGGATCATGTTTCACTTAGCTGACTTGGCTCCACATTTAAACAGCATCCCCCAGGCAAATAATACAATTAAGCAAATGGAGAGGAGATTTAGTAACAATAAATTCCATAGAAAAGGCCATTCTTTTGCATGCAGTTTTAAAAGGAGCCAAGCATTTAGATGGATCAATCACCCTGAATCTCACCAGCTCAAACATTATATAGAAACTGCTAGTAAAAGCTGATGAGGATTTGAAACACAAACACACATACACACATAGACACACACACACACACACACACACACACAGAGTCATGCATTAGGCCTAGACATACTTTCTTTCTTTACAGTCCAATAACTAAAAGACAATTATCAAAATAGGCTTAGGATACACATACAAGAATTCAGGCCAGAATGGAAAACAAACTACAGGAATAAAATCTACCTGAGAGCCAGTCAGGGAGGGAGAAGAACCTGGGAATAGAGCTCTGTGTTAGAGCAGATGAAAGATTGAACCGGGAACTAGGAGACCTGAATCATCATGTCAGCTCCACCATCCATATTCCAGGTAATTTTAGGCAAGACGATGACTTTTGTGGGTTTATAAGCTGCTCGAACCCCATCACCACCATGTTTACCACCTCTAACCTCCACTTGTGCTGCTATTTATTTACTGCTTTCATAGAAGTCAACTCTTCTTTATGTGTATATGGTCACACACTGGGGAAGGAAATGACTATTTATTATTCTATTTGTTGTACTTTGCTACAACTTGTACATATCTCAAAATAAACATATTTACTTGGAAAGAAAATTATTCCACTAATATAAGAGGAAAGCTAGAATTGCTGGTCTTAAAATAGAAGGTTAATGACAAAAATAAGTACAATGGACTCCTGCTCTTTACTCAGGACGGACAAGTTTGCTTCAGACCAATTCCTTTGCCAAGAACAACTTAAAAATCTGGATAAAATGTATAAAATGTAAAAATAAAAACAAAGAACTTCTGTGTGAAGACATTGTGGAGACGCTATAAGCAGCTAGAACCTGAAGAGCCACGAGCCCAGAGAGAAGTATATCCAGTACTGCCCATCCACTGATGCCCTCCAGGCATTTTCAGATTTGTACATTTCATAGAACCCAGAAGTTCAAAAGTCAACAGTCTCATGATAACAAAAATTGAGGTATGTGGTCCACCAAAGAGAGGAGCCCTGGTAAATATTTCAAACTTCCAATTGGAGCCATGTAAGCACAATATATCAGAAATGAGTGTGACGTGGAAACAGCTCAATCCTTACAAAGACTAAAACCCCATTTCAAGCCAATTCAAACCCAGATGAAATCAGATGACCTTCTAGTACTCAAAACACCTGACAGAAGCAAAAGAAAATGTAATTCTCTGGAAGATAATATACTCCAAAGCTTCAAATTGGTTCTGCAATGTGTCATGCATGTACTATGTGCAACACTGACCAAAAAGTACCAGGCATGCCAGGAGATATAACCAAATAACTAAAACCAAGGGAAAAAACCCAGACTCACATGTGAGCCACATAGAGTTATCAAATGCACACCACAAAATATCCATGACTAGTAAGTTCAAGAAAGTCGATGATAAGACAAAGAATTTCACAAGAACTAGAATCTTTACAAAATGAAAAATGTGACTAAAGAATTGAAATACACAATCACCAAAAAATAAGAGCACAATATATTGGGTTTATGGCAGATTAAACAGTGTAGAAATGACCAATAAACAGAAAAGGGGTATTCCATCCCATTAATCATCAGAGAAATGTAAATCTGCAAATCAAAACCACAGTAAGATATAACTACACACTTACAAGAATGGCTGAAAACTGTGTACCTAACAGAAATGCATAGCTGTGCACAGGAATGTTCATAGCCACTCATAAGTACCAACCAAAACCTTGAAACATCCAGCATAAAATGGATAAATTGTGATATATTAATACAGTGGAATAATACACAGCTATGAAAAAGAATTAGTGTTACATAAACAATACAGATGAAACTTTGAAATATAATATGGCCTCAAAGAAGCCAAACACACACACACAAAATTACGCTGAGTAATTTAAATTACATAAATTTCAAAACGGGAAAAGATTATCTAGAGTATTAGAAGTCAAAATAGTGGTCTCCTTTGTTGGAGTTTGGCAGGGGGAGACACAGAAAAGAGGACTGCTGAGATATTTCTACTACTTTATGTCTTAATCTGAGTGGTGGTCATATACATATGTTCACCTTGCAAAAGATCATCAAGCTGGGTTCTTCGATGTCCTGTACTGTCTGAATATATACACTGATAAGTAATTTTTTTAATCAAACATAAGACAATATTTGCAACCATACTAATGCTTTTAGGAATTATTTGAACCAAATGTAGAGTCATTTGATGTAAGACACTAACATGAGTCCAAAAATGAAATACAAGTCCACAAATAAATATGCTTTTGGAAAAAATAAGTATATTTAGTGAATTCAAAACTATGTTATTAAATTCTAGGCAGATCCTGTTGCTTGCTGAGCCCAAGTCCTGATCTCTTGGTTAAACATGTAAATAAGGAAGTGTTCAAGAAGCACTGAAGATTTACCACCAAATGGACATTGCTTCTTGATATATAATGAAACAGGATTGAAAAGGAAATTGCTTTTTCAAAACATGATATGGTAACACCCATTACTATGTGTCATCTGAAACTCTCTGGCTAAGCACCAGAGCCCCTCCCCCACACTGTGGGACATGCTGGCTTATTTGATCTCAGAGTTCCTTCCCAGATGACCATCTGTGACTTGCTGATAGAAGCCTGCACACTCAATGAACATTACAAATGGTACTAAACTCAAAAATGGTTTCAAAAGAAGAAAACGGAATCAAGTTCATTGATTGTAGGATTTGTTAAAGTAGGTTTAGACATCTATCTATACCTCCAATATCATGACCACCACTCTCCCCTACATATAACAAGCTGACCTTGAAAGGAGGCAACTCCATTCTATGAGGGTTCCCTCTCCTGCCCACATCTGAGCTATCGGCAAAGCCATCAGCTCCACTTTCAAAGTATACCTGGAATCCAATCACTCCTCACCGTCCTCCAAGTCACCCCCATGCCTCACCTGGTGGTCTCCTAACTGGTCTCTCCACTTTCACCTCCGTGCTCCTTCAGTTTATAGGCAACAGAACAGCCAGAGTGATTCTGTCAAGCCCCAAGTCAGAGTGTAGCACTCCTTTGCTCAGAACCCTCCCGTCTCATGTAGAGCAAAAGCTAGTATCCTTGCCCTTGACTTGACAGCCCATTGCCTCCCTGACCTCATCGCCTACTGCTCTTGCCCTGGTCACTCTGACCTAGCCACAGGAGTCTCGTTGATGATCTTCATCCATGCTCAACATGCTCCCACCTCAGGGCCTTGGCACTTGCTGGTCCCTCTGCCTGGGACACTCTACAGTAGATATCCCTGGCTCACTCCCTCACCCCTTCAGTCTTTACTCAAATGTCCCCTGACCAATGAATCTCACTGTCCCCTTCTTATGCAAAATTACACCCCCCCATTCTCCCAACCCCTGTTCCCTGCTTTCTTTTTCACTTGATATTCATCACCATCTAGTATTCTATGTGTTTATCAATTTACCTTATTGAGAGCTTGCCATCCCACCTCTTTGTACCAGGAGAGTTTTCAATAAGTAAAGCAGACTTTGAGACTCACAAACTTGAAAAGACACTAACCCCCTTCTAGCTTTAGCGTGGGAACTGTGCCATTGGTAAAGAAAGCCCCTTTCTTTCATTCTTACTGGGCTGGTAAAGCCAGCAGGATAGTCGAGCTGCTGACAAGAAGCTGCTGTTCATCCTTCAAACCGTGACATTCCATCCCATCCCACCCTTCCAACTCCAGAGGTCTCCCTGATTTACTGGGGGAGAGGAAGCCTTCACTCTCTCACTCCCTTCGGGTGGGGGAGTAGAGCTGTTCATTCAGCAAATATTTATCAATTACTGTTTATGCACCAATGAACTACGTGCCAAGAACACAGGAGAATCCGGCATAGCCTTTGCCCAAGTGAAACTCACAGTCCAGAGAGCAGAGAGGGAGAAGTGGCTCTCTCAGCACCCTGATTCAACCTACAGAGTTGTGAGGGGTCCTGACAGGTGTCACATTGCCACCAGCAATTTGTAGGTAATAAACCACTCCCATGTGCAATCATCTCGTTTTTATTTGTAATTGAGAGTGGCTTGAAGGCTGTGCCGATGAGGACACCTTCACACTCTGAGAAAATGAAGTATAAGAAATGAAACATGACCATGGGGATGCCCATAGAATGGGGATGCTATGCTCAAGGTCATTGGGGTGCAGACTGGAAACAGGTTGGGAACCTCTGATGAAAAATTCTTTCCCTCAGATGATAACTTGTTTAATTTTTTTTACTGTTTCTTTTATTTTTGAGAGAGAGAGAGAGAGAGAGAGCAAGCACACAAGCAGGGGAGGGGCAAAGAGAGAGGGAGACACAGAATCCCAAGCAGGCTCCAGGCTCCAAGCTGTCAGCACAGAGCCCAATGTGGGGCTTGAACCCATGAACTGCGAGATCACGACTTGAGCTGAAGCCGGCACTTAACCAACTGGGCCACCCAGGTTCCCCCCTTGCTTAAATTTACAGACAGCAGTGATAATGACAGCTGTTACTGTCACACACTGGTAACAGGTACAAATAATAGGCACATGGATTAATTCAGCTCATTTAATCCTTACTACAATAAGGGGTACAGATATTAATTTTCCTTTCAGTTTTATTGAGCTATAATTGACCTACAGAACCGAATAAGTTTAAGGTGTAAAGCATAATGACTTGACTTACATATAAAGCAAAATGATTACCGTGACAAATTAATATTTATCATCTCTTACAGATGCTTTTTTCTTTGTGATGAGAACGTTCAGGATCTAGCCTCTTATCACTTTTTATTTTTAAGTTTATTTATTTATTTTGAGAGAGAGCAAGCACAAGTTGGGGAGGGGCACAGAGAAGGAGAGAGAGAATCCCAAGCAGGCTCCAGACCCAGCACAGAACTCGATGCGGGGCTCAAACTCACAAACTGTGAGATCATGACCTGAGCCAAAACCAAGAGTCGGACGTTTAACCGACTAAGCCACCCAGGCATCCATCTTTTAAATATACCGTACAGAAGGGGCATCTAAGTGGCTCAGTCGGTTAAACATCCAACTCTTGGTTTCAGCTCAGGTCATGATCTCACGGTTTGTGAGTTCAAGCTCTACATCAGGCTCTGTGCTCTTAGCACAGATCCTGCTTGGGATTCTTCCTCTCCTTCTCTCTCTCTCTCTCTGCCCCTCCCAAGCTCATTCTCTCTCTTTGTCTCTACCTCTCTCTC
Source organism: Prionailurus bengalensis (assembly GCF_016509475.1). Taxonomy (NCBI): domain Eukaryota; kingdom Metazoa; phylum Chordata; class Mammalia; order Carnivora; family Felidae; genus Prionailurus; species Prionailurus bengalensis. Next base: position 23,835,103 of record NC_057348.1, read on the forward strand.
TCAAAATAAAGTTAAAAAAATACATACACCAGTAAGTATGCAGCAGTAGCTGTAATCATCACATTGTACATCACATCCCCAGTTGTATACATTCCAGTTATCTCAGAACTGAAAGTTTGTGCCTTTTGACCACTTGCCTCCAATTCCCCTTCCCCAACCTTTGGCCTCTAATAACCACAAATCTGATCTCTTTTTCTAGGAGTTTGTTTTTAGATTCCACATATAAGTGAGATCATACAGTAGTTGTCTTTCTCTGACTTATTTCACTTAGCAGAATACCCTCAAGGTCCATCCATGATATAACAAATGGCAGACTCCTTTTTATGGATGAATAGTATTCCAAAGTGTGGATATTATTCAATCCCACTTTTCAGATGCAGAAATTGGCACTGGAGGTTGTACTAAATACATTACCCAAGGTCATTCAGATAGTAACAGGTGAATTTAGACTTCAAACCCAGATTTGTATGATTCTAAATCTTTGCCTAAAATCCTTCTGGCATGTAATGTGGCAAATCAAGTTGGAAGTCTTTGGAATCAAACTTTACTTTGAAGAGAGATTTGATGCATTTATGATAAAGTTCAGCTTGATGCAACCAAGAACCAATTAAGTGAAATAAGGAATATAAAGTGGGCAGCCCAAGTTCTGACCCATAGTAAGAGCTAGATGGTAGGAAATATCACATTTATCACATTATCACATTAGCCCTTTCCTTCCTTCCACTCTCCTTCCTTCCTTCCTTTCATACCTTCCATCTTTTTTTTTTCAACATTTATTTATTTTTGGGACAGAGAGAGACAGAGCACGAACGGGGGAGGGGCAGAGAGAGAGGGAGACACAGAATCGGAAACAGGCTCCAGGCTCTGAGCCATCAGCCCAGAGCCTGACGCGGGGCTCGAACTCACGGGCCGCGAGATCGTGACCTGGCTGAAGTCGGATGCTTAACCGACTGCGCCACCCAGGCGCCCCCCATCTTTTTTTTTTAATTAAACCAGCTACCACCTATTCCTGCTCATGAGTCTTCTAGTTGCCTGGACAGTTCTGCTGAACTAGGCTGGACTCAGCTAAGCTTGCTCGTGAGCCAGCTTGTGAGTCAGCTGGGGGCTGGCTGGTCTAGGATGGCCTTGGTCATGTGTCTAGAGCTTGGCTGGGATTCACTTTGAGGTGACAACCATCAAGCTAGCCTGGGCTTGTTCACACGGTGGCAGTAGTGTTACAAGAGTGTGACTATAAGCAAGCCAGGGCCCTGGAGGCCTAGGCTTATAAGTGGTATTCCATCACTTCTGTTGCGGTATAAGTCATGAGGCCAGCCAGACTCAAGAAGTTAGGGAAACAAATTCGTACCTCTTAATGGGTGGAGCCAAAAAAATCACATTTCCCAGGCTGCCTCACATTGATGGGTAATGTCAGTTCTCCTGGTAGAACAGACCAGCACAGGCAAATGAACCTAGCATGCACACAGGTTCCCATACTCAAGTTCAATCTGACTACCTACTGTTTAATGCCAGTAATTCTTACTTCTTCTTTAATTTAGGTCAGCAACTTTTTTTCCCCTTTAAATTGGAGACCCACTCATATCTTTCTCTGATGGAGTTTCCCTTGATTTGTTAGTCATCATATTAAACTATCTTGGGTCTAACAGCTATGAAGAAGGAAGACATCCAGAGCTCTACCAGATAAGTAGCACTAAAGTCCTTCCCAAGTCAAAAGCCACTACAAGAACTGTGCAGAGCCACATATCACCCAAACCCTATGCCTTTAGACCCACCATGAACCTGGCCCAAATCTACCTCCTGCTAATGGCCCATGGGTACCCTCTTCGTGGGCCCAGCTTCCGATGCCTCCCTCAACCCACCATGAGATTGTGTGCACTCCTTACTTTTGCACATGCTGTTCCTGCTGCCTGAAATAAATGTCCTAACCCCTCTTCTCCACTTGGTGCACTCCCATTAATCCTTTACCACCCAGATTATGTCTCATGTTCATGCATGCTATCATTCAACAAATATGTACTGGCCTGCCAGGCCCAGGATGCATATGGGAATTGAAAACAGGCTCAGCCCCTCCTCCTCATGGAGCATATGGTCACTCTCCTGTGAAGCCACCCAACTTCTAAGTTCCTGCCTCTGCTCTGTTCCCACAGGCGTGTGTGTGTAGGTATGATTGTATATGTAAGTGTGTGTGTATACACACATGTGAATTCACACACACACACGCACATACACACACACACACCTTTTACCCCACAGACTGCACTGGACTCTGATGATTTGTTGTGATTTTTTCTCTTCCATAAGATGGTGAGCTCCTTACAATCAGGGATCACACCTCATTATTCTATCATTATGATTAGATCACCCAGTACTTTCCTTAGTTGAAATTCAAATAAACATTTGTAGAATAGACAAACGAATGCATGTCCGAAGGAAAAGGTGCTCTCAGAGGGTGTTTCATTCCATCCCTTCATTTTGCCAACGAGAAAACTAAAACCCTGGTACACATCACACTACGTGCTGAGACTATACTGCCTTCACACGGGGAGCAACGTGGCTCCCCAACTTCAGCGTCAAAAAGGGAACTGTTTTATATTTTAAACACAATGTATGGTTTTCAGGAAGTTTATATCCCATCCTAGAAAGATTTTAGGTGGGCAAAATACAATGTGCCAAGAGTGATTTCAAAACAAAGAAAAAGTGATTAAGAAATTGGGTTTTCAAGCCAGACAGATTTGGAATAAAATTCTAGCACTGTCTGACCTCGGGCAAGCTTTTTCATCACTCAGTCTCACCTTCCTCACTGTAGAATAAAGCTGCCCATCAGTACCTGCCCAGGACATGTTGGGAAGATTTTATGATTTTAAAAGCACAGGACTTAATCCTCATAAAACACGCAACATGTGAGAGTTATTTTTTTTAAAGAGAGAAGGAGAGGGCATGCATTAGTGGGGGAGGGGCAGAGAGTGAGGGTGAGAGACTCCCAAGGAGGCTGCATGCTATCAGCACACAGCCATACACAGGGCTCGATCCTACCAATTGTGAGATCATGCCCTGAGCAGAAATCAAGAGTCAGATACTTAATCCACACAACCACCCAGGCTCCCCTGAAAGCTATTATATTTTTTATCATTGATTTGCAATTAGTTTAAGCTCAACGTATAGAGGTTCAAGTATAACCACAATTCTATTCAAGGGGTCTCCACAATGGCTGCTCTCTTAAATTGGTTACAGCAAACTTCTCTAAAGTTACAGAAATCTTGGGTGCCTTCTCACAGAAGTTTCAGCTGCAGTAATGCTTTGTGCCACAGGATTTACCTACAGGAATTAAAGCATCAGCAGGGTCCTGAGCACAAGAGAATGAACACATTCTGGCATATGATGGCGAGTCTGATACCGCAACGAGAGTGATTCAGATGCTGTTGCTAGACTAGTAGAACCTGGTTTTAATGGCCAGAAGATGTTCATTTCCTGAGGCTTGGTTAGTATACTCAACAGTCCTTTTTTCCATGTGTAAAAATGGAAATGTAAAGGTTAGAACACTATGGCTAAGAATGGCTTTAAACAATATGTTATGGCATCTGAGAGCAACCCTTTTATCTTTTACATCTTCACTTTTTATTGTCTGGGCTTTTATGAGCTGTGTGCTTGAACTAGACCCAAATCCTGGGTGCCACACTCAAAATCATATGGTACATCTGCTTCTCTGACTGAGGAGGTAGGCGGATTATGCTTATCAAAATCTTCCTCCCACCATGAAGTCAACATACATTCAGCGGAAGACAAGAAAAATGTTGCATCTATGCTCTCTCTGAAAGAAGGCAGTTTGTTCACATTCCATGGGGGCACAGGACAGGGCACAGCCAGAGTCACCAGGAGGACCCTTGACATTGTATTGATTATCTAGAGCTTCCTATACAGGCATATATCTTCCTGAGGAATCTTCAGTGCTGGTGAGCACAGACCCATGGCATTTACCAAGATGTCTCCATAACATCTTTGTGTGAACCTTGAACCTGGTTGGCATTCCCTGGAAAAAAGGAAATGCTCTATCATCATTTCAAAAATCAAGCAAATACCTTTTAGCTTTTTTCCAAAGATAGCATGAATTTTTTTAAATAAAGACTACTAATCAGTTTAGATTAGTAGGAAGTCAGAAGAGCAAGAGCTACAGTGTAGAAGTCCTCCTGTTCTCTGGGGAACTAAGGGAACTTTATCTGGCAGCTGCGGGTTTCTCTTCTGAAAGGAATTTGTATTTCTAAAACTTTTGTGCCAAAGTTAACTGGACGCCATCAACTGTGTCTTCAGCCTGCACATTTCACGAGGTTATGAGAATTCACCCAAACCATCCCAGAATGGCTGGGTGAAATGTGAGAAGTAAGAAGTCAGGGAAGGCAGATGGAACCATTGAGAACAGGGTGGTTGGCCTACAGGGCGAATCAAAAGATGTGGTTGGAAATTATACCAGAAAGGTATGCCAGGGTGACACGAGGAAAGGTTTTGAATGTCAAGCTTAAAAAAAGGTCTAGAATTAACACCCTACACAACAGGAGGCCATTGAAGTTTCTGAGCAGATCGGTTTCTGGAGTTCACAGGGGGCTAGGCTGCTCCTGCCCCCTCCAACCTTACCGAGGGCCCTCACGCTCACCTGCAGTTAGTGAGAGAAAACCGTGCCCCGGTTTCAAATACTGTTTCTGAATTGGCCAAGCACATTGCCCAGTGCACACCTGTTGGATATTTTCAGGTTCTCCTGTTATCAAGCCTATCAGATACCACGTTGCTGTTCTCTGCTTGCTGCTACACAGAGGCTGATACCATGCGGACCTTGCAGCCCTTGATGGATTTCCATTCAGGAGTCTGTAGGAGTACCTTGGATTGGGGGTGGGGGTTGGGATGCTTCTTTGTTGGTAAATGTTGACCATTTGTTTATGGCTTTGCTCCCCAGCCGTCCTTTCTGTATGTAGGAATTTGGAGAGATTTAAATAGATGTATCCACTGCTATGTTCCCAGAACCTAGAACTGGGTTCAGTTTTTTTGGTAGAAATCAACGACCTGGGTGAACTGCACACTTGGTTTGACCTGGAACAGCATGGGGTGATGAGAAAATTCAGGACGGCAAGCAAGATCTTTTAAAAACAAAATTGAAAAGGAGGAGGAGCTTGGGCCGATAGATGGTCACGAGAAGGGTAGCCCTGAGGAAGAACAGAGATGTCTGTGAGAGCTTTGGACTTCCTCAAAGGGTACACACCAGGAGCTACCATATGGTTTAGTCCAGTCAGGAGCTCACCAAGGGTGATGAATGGCATGGTCGTCTCTTCTTGGGCTCATGTCTCCTCAGGACATCCCCAACTTTCCAGGTAAAAGTTCAGACTCAGCTCTGATGACTATAGGGAGGAGGCCAACGCATGAAGACAAAGGATAAGAGAACAGACATGAACAAATGGAAGTTGAAAAGAACCAGTTTTGCTACTTGGGAAATGAATTCCACAGGATGCAAATGGCTGAGTTGGTAGGACTGACGTGGGATGGAGTTCCAGTATGAGAATGTCTGGGGGTGGCTCCTTACCCATCACAGAAGGAAGTATGTACTCCCTTCAGGGAGATAACTGTCTATCCCGATTTGTGAGATATATGCCGAGGACCCTCATTCCTCCTCTGGAGTCCCAGACTCTGAAATGAAGCATGGGTGCCTCAAACCCTCCTTGCTGTCTGTGATGAAAGCCTTTCTGGACATGAAACAAGTCCCTCTCTTTCCCTTATTCCTGCAGCAAAGTCCAGAGAAATTTTCAAAACCTGATAATAGGAGAGAAACCCTTAAGCACCATGCAAGCTGTGTGAGAGACTCTCCCATTTGTAACCTTGACCTGTGAGACAGAAAGGCAGCCTCATGGAGGTAAAATAGTGCAAACCAAACCAGAACTCCAGCCTCCCAGCAGGTCACACACACACACACACACACACACACACACCACAGGGTGGAACCCACCATACCCAAAGATGTAGCCTCAATTGGGGTGGGGGAGGCACACTTGAGGCAGAGAAGCAGTGGGTCAGTGGAATTCTTCAGCCAGAGCCTTACCCGAGGCACCTTCCAGGCTGTAGCCAGAACCGGTCCTGGCAAAATCATTAAGGTAACAAAGGACCATTGGCCGTTCCTCATTCTTCCCCCTCAAGGCCTCTCCCACTCTCCCCTCAGTAACACCTCTTTCCTTTGCCAAGGAGCCCACTGACTTTATGTCTTGAGGGGATATCAGAGCACAGACTTCCAAAGCAGGGACTTTGGGCATGTTTCTTAACTCTTCTGAGCCTAAGCTTCCTCATCTATAAAACAGGGAGGATACTTAGCTTTTCATTGCTTTTTTCTTTTTTAATGTTTATTTATTTTTGAGAGAGCGTGTAAGCAGGGGAGGGGCAGAGAGAGAGGGAGACACAGAATTTGAAGGAAGCTCCAGGCTCTGAGCTCTTAGCTCAGAGCCTGATGCGGGGCTCAAACTCAGGAACCGCGAGACTAAGACCTGAGCCGAAGTCAGACACTCAACTGACTGAGTCACCCAGGCGCCCCTTAGCTTCTCATTCTACAAACACAAACAAGATCTATCCATACACAGGGAGACCATGCAACCCTGTTGATGCAAGATACCCCCAGGTTGCCTGTTGCCCTGGCACCCCCACCAGTTAGTACCATCTTTCACTCTCAAAAGCATCCCAGTTTGGATAGTAAATTCTTTGGTCACCCTCTATATAAAGCTCCTAACGCAAAGCCTGGCCAAGAATAGGCAGGCAGGCCTTCCTCAACCCAAATGTACTTTCAGAGAACTTGAGTCACACTGAGGTATAAATGTTTGACAGTATCTAAATATTAGCTCTGCCACAAATCTCCAATTAAAAGCCTCTCTCTTGGAGCAGAATCTCAGTTACGAGTTTGTGGGCTGGAAAGATACTAGGAGAGGAAGGGAGCTGGGGCCATTGTACCTCCCATGCATCAGACTGACCCCCAGTGGCCATTCGGAGCTTTGTGACTATTCTCAAGACTCACCTGTCACCCCAAGCCCACCACCAAACATACCCAGCATAGGTGGCTTGATGCCATCAGAGGTAGGGGTCTGAGCCTAAAGGTTGTGTCTGTCGGGTGAGTGCTTCCCCCACCCCAGGTGGTTCAAAGGCTTCTCCTTCATCAGGGATTGCTGACATTCCCCACACATTCAGAGCAACAAGAGGACACAATGCACCACAACCTGAGGTCCATCAGGAAGCAGGTATCCGATCCAGAGACAAGGGACCAGGAGAGGTGAGTGATGCTGGGAGAACACTGAGCCTTACAAAGCAGACAGATCTTTAAATATTAAGTTAAAAATTGACTCCACAGCTATTCAATTCAGTCATTAAACATATGAAAACCGGTTAGGTGCCAGGCACAGGGGTAGTCCCCAACCAGCAAGATGGCCAGGATCATAAGGACAAGGGTGACAGAAGGGACAGGTGGCACCCATGGGTGCCCTTTGACCGGTGTCAGATGCTGTGGCCAATTTTAAACTAACCCACTTAGACTCCACATTTCCCATTAAAGAGATACATATTTGTTGAAATAATATATTTTCATTATTTTAAAAAAATTGGAAAATTACATATACTAAGAGAAGTAATGTTAATTTCAAGCCTACTAGGCAAATACAGCCACTGTTAAATTTTGGTGTTTTTCTGACCAACATTTTCTTCTAAGCTACCTTTGCTCCTTCCTTTTGTGTAAATCTTGCTCCTTCTTTTTGTGCCGCCAAGGAACGTACAATTTTAAACATTTCTTTCTTCTAATCACAAAAGAACATACATTTATTATAAGAAAGGTGAAAAAACACCCTAAATCCAAAGGACTGAAGAAAAGCAACCACAACTTGCTAACTATGTACAGACAACTACTGGTGAGGCTTTGAAGTGAATTCAATCAGCTTAAAACTTCAAACCCACCATTTTGCTAATTAGGGGAACGAAGAAAATAATGTCCTTAATGTTTTGGTGCTTGGTTTACCCCCTTAATAGATTATTTTAAAGCTACTATTGATGAAATTTCTTCTATAAACATGATTTCTAACATCTATATAGCAAACCATCAAGGGCTATAAAATTATTATTTCATCCTCTGGGTGGACACTGAGGTTTTGTGCGTATCCTTGTTTTTGTTTGTAATTTGTAGTCTGCTCACTAATAATTCTTTGCCCAATGTCCACCGTGTGCTAGAAAGTGTTCTAAGTTCTGATGATACTAGAAACACGATTGACAAAGGTCTCTGGAAATAGGTTTTTGTACATATATCTTGGATCATTTCCTTAGAGTACAATTCTAGAAGCAGAAACGTCGGACTGAAGCATCATACAGATTTAATGGTTGCCTCCCACAAGAGCAGTATTAAAGTGCTTTTTCCTCTCGCAAACAGTGACTTTATAACAGTTTTTGAATTTGGGAGAAGGGCAATCATTTGCAGGAAGCTGGGAAGTGAAGTTCTAGGAGGCATGCACTACTTAAAATCCAGCAGGAATGAGGAAAAAGTTCCTTATTAATCATAAAGTAATAAAATGGAAGATGTGGCCAAGCACCCAAACCTATGGCCAGACTGTTTTAATCCTGTCTCTACCACTCACAGGTGAGTGGTTCTGAGAAGGTATTCATCCTATCTGTGCCTCAGTTTCCTCATCTTTAAAATGGGAATAATCATCACACACAGCAAAGGGCTACTGTGGTGATTGCATGAGTTAAACACACAGAAAGCACTTAGAACAGTGCTTCCATTACTTGTGTGATCTTTCTTTTACATAAAGTCTAATCTATAGGGCTTCTTATGGCACAACTATGAGGTAAAGTAAATCTCCTTCTCCAATTCCCAAAGATTTTCACTTGTTGATCCAGAAAAAAAAAATCATGAAAGAATACCAAAATTAGGTGTGAAACCTAACGGAGCTGCAGATTTTATCTCCCTCCCATCACTTGCTCTGCACCCAGGTCCTCATGTAGGTCCTGAGGCAACATCAAGCCCTTTGGGTCCCATGACCACAGAATATTGTCTATCTCCTCAGTCTTTCCACAGACACCAAGAACCACAGACCTCAGTGGGAGAAATACCCTGCCTGGGCCCTCGTTCTGAAGGAATGCTCTAAATTGAATTGTCTAAAGCTCGCAGTGCCGTTGGCTCGCAGGAAAGTGCCAGGATCTGGAGAGACCTGGCATTTTGAGTTATGCGACAAATTACCCGAAGAAGGCAGATTTCGACAGGAGCTACAGCCGACTGTGAATTTGACGTCCGGCCGTTGGTGATTAATGACATCAGGGAAAACAAGCCAGCAGGCACCCATGTTAAGAGAGAAAGCTATTTTAAACATCCCCCATTCTAATTAAATATTTCTTCTTACAACACTTGCAACCTAAAAATAGGTTTGATCTGTCCATTGGGGGCCACTTCATGTTGACAGCAGAAGTTTAATTAGATTCCTCAAGCAGGAATGTTATTCTCCAAGGTTTTTGATACTGGCATTAACTCCAGGACTGAAGGCTCAGTTGCATGTGTATCTGGTGCCTGCTAAAGTGCAAGACAGTATTTTCTACAAAATCCTGATGCTAGAGGAGGGGGACAGAAAGGCACATTTACACTTGGTATAATCCAGCAATGGGTGATCATGAATATACTGAACACTTTAGCATAGAAAGTGTTTCATATGCCAGGTTCCAGCTCAACACAGAAGCCCCAAGAATATACTTGGCATGAATATCTGCTGGAGTAGAATACACCATTCCCCCATGGCAGTATTTTGACTGAATTAATGACAATTTAGTCAACCCAATGGTTGGTCACTTGTTAAGCTACTGGTCACTTGGAAACCTAGACTGTTGATATATTTAAGCAACAGAGCACTGATGAACACAGTGAATGTGTCCAGCATTTTGCTACTCAAAACACTCCAACATCCTTGGTGTCTATTCAGTCGGCCATTCATTCAACCAGTTCTTATCAAGCACCTTCTAGGAGCATACAAGTGGTGACTAAGTCAGACAGAGTCCCTGTCCTAATGGTCTTGGAAATTGAGGAAATACCATGTGAATCTCAATCGCTGAAAGTAGAACCGTTGAGTCTGGAACTTTGGATAACATAACTATGCTGCCTCAGCAACAGTCAACCACACACTGACCCTTGTGCTTTTTTTTTTTTTACTTAAGTGGGCTCCAGGCCCAGTGCAGAGCTCAGTGTGGAGCTTGAACTCACAACCCTGAAATCAAAACTTGAGCTGAGATCAAGAGTCAGACACTAAAAAAAAAAAAAAAAAAAAAAAAAAAAAAAAAAAAAAAAAGTCAGATGTTTAACCAACTGAGCCACCAGGCACCCCTATCCTTATTCTTTTTTATTCTTTGCAATTTGACAGGCAGAACATGGTACCTCAGGGTTGTTTTGTGTCAGCTGCGGGGGGGGGGGGGGGGGGGAGGGGGCAGTTATTACTAAAAAGATTGAATTTCTTTTCCAAATGTGTGTTGGCTGGTTGAACTTTGTGAGTCATCCACTTATGTCCTTCACTCATTTGTCTATTAACATCCTTATATATACAACTCTTCATATTCTCTACCCATTTTTCAATTGTTTTTCTGTCAATGATTAGATGATTTTACACATTAAGGAAATAAAGCTTACTTAACATCATTCATCATCAAGGAAATGCAAATCAAAACCACAATGAGCTATCACCTAACCCCTGTCAGATGGGCGATTATCAAAAAGACAAGAGATAAACACTGGTGAGGATGTGGAGAAAAGGGAACCCTTATATACTGTTGGTGGGAATGTAAACTGGTGCAGCCACTGTGGAAAACAGTACGGAGGTTTAGAACTACAATATAACCCAGCAATCCCACTTCTGGGTATATATCCAAAGCAAACAAAATCGTTATCTTGAAGACATCTGTACTCTCATGTTCACTGAAGCATTATTCATAATAGTTAGTGCATGGAAATAAGGTAAGTGTTCACCAATGGATGAACAGATCAAGAAAATGTGGTACATATATACAATGGAATATTATTCAGCCTTAAAAAAAATTAGGAAAGCCTGTCACTTGTGACAGCATGGATGGACATGGAGGACATTATGCTAAGTGAAATAAGCCAGACAGAGATGGACAAATACATGTGAAACTTCACTTCTATGTTAATTTAAAAAAAGGTCCAAGTCAGAAACAGAGTAGAAAAGTGGGCACCAGGGGCTGGTTGGTGGGAGAAATGAGAAGCAGGTAAAAGGATACAAACTTTTGGTTATGAGGTAAATAAGACCTGAGGATCTAATGTATAACATGATGACTACAGTTGGTAAGACTCTATTATATAATTCACATATGCTATGAAAAAAGAATTTAAATGTTCTCACCAAAAAAAAAAAGAAGTAAATGAAAAAGTTTTAAATAAATTAACCCTTTGTCAGGAAATTAACTATAAGGTTGTAGTTTCTCATGATTCTAACAGACGTTTTTTAGGGGGAGGGCTGTGCTGATGATTTTTTAACTCTTATGTAATTGTCTTTATATTTATGTTTCTGCCTTCAGTAACATGTTTAGAGACATTCACATTCCCAAATTATGTGTTTTAAATGTTCATCCATCTTTTCTCCTTGTTTAAATCTTTAACTCATCCAGGACTTTGATAGGAGGTTAAGAGGTAGAATCTAGTTATATTTCCCCCCAAATTCAACCAGTTGCCAGAGCCTTCTTTAAACTTTCCAAATGTTTCCAAATGGTGTCCAGAGGCACAGCCCAAATGGGGCCTCATTCAGCCGTCCAAAGCATCAAATGACCGCCAATGGAATGACCACAAGGCAATAAACAGGTTCCATCAAAAATTATGGAGGAGAGAGCCAAATATTTTCCCTCTGAGAGTATTATTAAGAAAAGTATTTTGTCTCAAAGCTCTAGCAGGGGGGACAAATGCTATTAGAAAAAAATCAGAGAAGTGTTTATTCTGAGCCAGTGGTCAAGGTGAAGACTAAAAGAGATACACACATGCTACAGACTCCAGATGGGATTGAAGACTGATTCTCATGTTTAAAGATCAAGAATAACTTTCCTCAGAAACGCAGGTAAATATTAATTTATTCAGATGTTAACTCCTGGTACCAGGACAAAATGTCCATGACCTCTCCATGGGTTAGAGTTCTGACAGCCGGGCTGAATTGCCAATTTGGAGGATTCTTGCTTGACTTGGAAGAATCTTTGAGCCTAGAAAATACAGATTGTGGGTGGTCGAATGTTGTCTTGGCTAGAGATAGGAGGATGACTTGATGTCCAGAAATTGCTGTTGACAGGTCTTCAGATGCCTATCTCTGTGGTTGTTCTTCTTTTCTTCCTTGTTCCTTTCTTCCTTGTTTTCAGAAACATGATGGTTCCATGTTTGAGATACGTCTCATCAGCTCCAGATACAGCCTCCTCAGCCTTCTTTCACCCTTCAGCTATTTAGTGAGCATGTTCTATGTCCCAAGAAATGTTATGAAGTTGGGATACTGTGAAGGACAAGGCAGACAGGCCGCTGGCCTCATGGGGCTTACATTCTAGAACAGGAACTGGCAAACTACAGTCTGCAGGCCAAGTCTGTCCCACGACATAGACCCGTAAGGCCCAACAGCCAAGAATGGTTTTTATGTTTTTAAAGGTGTTTTTTTTAATCAAAAGAATATTTCCTGACACATGAAAATGATACATATTTCAAATTACAGTGTCTACAAATAAAGTATTGGAATACAGCCACATCCATTTCCTTACATATTGCCTAATTAGGCTCTTTCACACTTAAAATGGCAGAGATGAATCAGTGTGACAGACCCCATATGGCCACAGAGCTTCAAATATTTTCTGACCCGTTACTGAAAAGGTTTGCTCTTGTGGAAGGCAGACTAGACAGGAAAATAAGAGGATTACAGACTAAGGAAGACTCTGTGGGAGGTCTTGACAGCAGGGGTCAGGGAAGGCACTGATGGAGAGATGTGACTTGAACTGAGACCCTGAGGTCTCAGCTTGTGAAGAGCCACGGGGAACGGCACCTCAGGCAGTAGGAATAGCAAGTACAAAGACCCTGAGGCACGAAGAGTCAGGAAAGGATGTGTGCCGAGGCACGTGGGAACGGGCAGCAGGGAGGCTAGTGGGAAGAGGGGAGGGTGGGGTGGAATCACTCCGATCACACAGAAACAGGGCTAGAAGCAGAGGGGGCCTGACTCCCCCAGGTGCCCAGGAAAGGAATGAAAGTGGCTCAGACCAGAGTGGTGGAGTAGAAATGCCGGTTCTGGAGAGAGTCAAAGCACATGTTGGAGGTGGAGCCCACAAACCTTAGCGATGGACCGGATGTAGGCAAAGGGCAAGGGCAAGGGCAAGGGCAAGGGCAGGGCTGGACATCCTGCTTACACTGGGCAGCAGGGGGCACCATTGCTAAGATGGGCCAGGGAGTTACAGCGAGCATAGGAGTTGGAGGGGAAACTGAGGACTTGTCTTTAAAATGCTTGAGGAAAGATGTCAAATGGAGGCTGGATCTAAGGATCTGGAGCTCCGGGAAGAGGCTGGCGATGGGGACGGGAAATCTGACAAACCCATCCTCTGAGGCTGTGTGTTTATTAAAAAGACTCACCCTGGAGATCCTACTCATGAATTGGCCACTTCCCTGCCCACAGGCCATGGGGTTTCTGTGGCTACCAGCAGCCAGATGCTCTAAGTACGCCCTCCCTTCCAACCAGAGGAATGCTCCATGTACATCCATTTCACCATCTGACAAACATTTATGAGCATCTTTTTAGTCCCATTACCTCCTCAAGTCACACATATCAGTCACTGCCTACAGTCCCCTGGCATGAAGCGGGATTCCTGGAAGCAGGGTGAGTCTTCTTTACAAGAGGCCACCACACCTCATTGTACAGGGCTCATGAAAAATGTATCCTGCTCAACTTGAAGCAACTCTAGGCCTGTGAAAACTTACCTCCTGTTTTCAGCAGAAGAGCTCAGCTTGGAAATGCCTGGGCAGTTAGGTAGACAGGCTCTGGACTTCTGTGAGCATGTGGACTTGTTTGGGTCACTGAAAAAACTATTAGCAAGGTCACCTCTCAAGCAACACTGGCACTGGTTCCCCATCTCCTTGGCAAGCCCCATCTTGTAAGTATGCAAGCATAAAATTACCCAATTTGTACCCTAGAGATCCCCTCTGCATTCTTTCAGGCTGTGAGGACCTCCCCAACTCAGTTTTATAGAAGTGTTTACCAGCTCCCAAGGTCCAGGGCAGATCGAAAGCATTAAATCCCCACCCCCAACTCCACAGCATTCAGTGAAGACATTCCAAGTACCAGTAAAACCTTCAAGTGGTGGTCCTGACAAAATTCAAGGTTCTATTGACTGCCGTGGAAACACCAACTGGCTCAAAATGAGAAGCTGGGGTTCTTGTCTTGCTTCTTCTATCAGCTGGCCATTTGGGTACAGAGTGGCCTTTCTCAGGCACCTCACTCATGTGTAACAGAAAGGAACGTATTCCCTACTTCAGAGACACTTGATGAGCATCTGGACCTGGGGATACAGACATCAGCAGGCAGGTGTCTGCCCTCAAGGAGACTAGAGCTTAAGTCGCATCCTTGCTCAAGGTGGCATGGGCACAAAAATCACAGCCATGGACAGCAGTTTGCATGGCACGCTTGGTACTCTCGGTGCTAAGTATTACACGACTGACCTCGTTTCACTCAGCAATCCTATGAAGGAGGCATTCCACCACCCCGTTTTAACAGATGGGAATCTGTGGGCTGGAGAGTGAACGACTTGTTGACCAAGGTCACATACACAGCAAGTAAGAGGTAAAGCCGGGACTCAGTCCCAAGCAGGCAAATTCCGGTGAGCTTGCCCTTTGACACCTGAAAGTCTCCTTGGTCAGGTACAGCTTCCCAGAGGGGGTTCACCCTGGTATTCTGGCGCCTACCCCAGAGGGTAGGATAGGATGAGCATCCCCTCTGGTGGGTGAAGAATTTGCCCATAACAACAGTTAAGCCCTGTAACTGCATCTATAACTCACCGGATCCCTACAATAATCATATCAGGCAGATACTAGTATTGCTTCTGTTACAGGAATGATTGAACTAAGTCACAGAGAGGTCGAGTAACCGATCCCAGGTCCCACAGGTAGTTTGGGGCCCAGGCCAACAGGCTCCAAGCAGTGCAGCCTAAGGTAGTCCAAAAAGATAAACTGACCGACCCACAAGATACAGAACCACGGCTCAGGACCCAGCCTGTGATGTTAACAACACAGCACGCTGGGTTTAGTGCTCAGAGTCAACTGATCTGATGGACACACTGTACCGGAGGGTAAACGCTTTCCCAATCTCCCCAGCTTTTCCTACAGCACCCTTCTCATTCCCACTAAAGTGCCTCTTGCCTCCAGACCTGTGAGCCTCCCTGTCCTTAAGCCTGGTACACACATACCTTCCCCTGTGCCCGGATCACCCCTACTTACCCTGAGACTGAACTGAACCTTCCCTGAACGCTTGACTTTCCACATCTGACTTTCATGCACACATATCAAGCCCAACTCCTTCCCCCATCTCTGAAAGTATCCCAGTAATGTAGGTGGGGATAGGCATATGCTGTCCCCTTCCAGACTGCCAGCTACAAGAGGGAAGAGATAACTCAGCACTCGGCATGTCACAGCACTTCAGTTGTCAGTGACAAGGATTTAAGAGGGAGTTGGAACTTGTCGCTGTCCCACTATACCCTAGGCAGGGGATTCATGCAGTCTTCTTTCATCTCCTCTAGGGTACCATGCTCTCCCTCACCACCGGACCTTTGCACATGCTTTGCCTAGGTCTCAAATATTCTCTGATGTCCTCCTTTTTTTATCCAGTCTCCTGTCCCTTATCTTAGGTCAGGTTGACTTGTTTTAAGCTCCCCTAGCCCCATGTACATTTCCTTTCAAGAAGTACTTCCCCAATTGTGATCACTGGACCCCTGGGAGGTCCCCAAGACCCTTTCAGGGAGTCTGTGAGATCAAAGCTATTTTTGTAAATCACTAATCATTAAGAAACACAGTACCACTGAAACTATTATGCTACATGTCAATTATATCTTAATTAGAAAAGCAAATACAAAGCAAATCACAGCAGGTGCTCAATAAATATTCAGAAAATGAGCAAACCAAAGCCCTACTAAAGGGTCCGAGCGTCAAAGTGCGTGCCTGAGACAAAACCCACCATGCCAACGACAGTTCTAAAGGCCACATTTGGGAAGCGGCTGTGGAAGGCCCTTCTGGAGGGAGATAGGAGAGGACAAGGAATACAGGCGGCCCCTCCCCTGGAACAGGGGGCCCAATGGTCAAAATCTTCAGGCACAACACGATGCTATAAATGTGTAACCTCCCACTTGGCTCTGCGTTTTTCCCATCTTTTGCAAATGCATCTGGAACATATTAGAAAGGGGTCAGACTGGTTTGGAAAATGTTTGGGTAACTCTGGACATGGGAGGGGGGGCTGGAACCTGTAGGGAAGAACATGACCCCTAGACAGAGTTTACGGTTATGGCCACAGAGCTGCTAGCCTGCCAGTCCAGGACAAGCGCCCTGGGCCTCCCCGACTCTTGCCCTGCCCTTCTAGAGGCCTCTGGCTCCACCCCCTCAAAGACCCCATTTCCTACTTGCTTTGGTAAGGAGACATCCCTCCACACCCCCTACCACTATCCTTCTCCTCTTGCCTCTCCTGACCCAAACCACAAACTCAACCCAGGCCCTGCTCCATGAATAATAATGGCAATGACAGTAACAGTAACCCACAAATTATTTCCAATCTACTGAGCCCTCGTGTCCCAGGTAAAGAGCTTTACACACATTCTTTCATTTTATCCTTTGAAGAAACTCTCAAATCATATGTATTCCCATTCCTACTTCACAGATGAACTGAGGGGCAGAAAGGTGACCCAACTCTCCCGTGGTCATAAAGCTTAAAATCAAACCCAGAATTATCCAGCACCAAAGCTTGTTTTGTAACACACACAACATCCACAGCACAGCGAAATTCCAGGAGCATAAGGGAATAGTGTAGAAGCCGATTCCTTTTCTTCCAAATCAAGGAGATGCAGAGCAGCTAAGAGAAGGAGCCGGAAAGCACAGGCGAAGTTCCCATCCTTGGCACCTGCCACCTGTACCAACGAGCTCCTGCCTTAAATTCACTCTCCTCTACCCTCAGCTGTAGCTCCCAAATCAATCTACTGGCCGAATTAAATGCCCAGCACTGTCCTCACGAGCTAGCACAACGTGAGCAGCTACAATCGACTCAGAAACCCCCTTGCTCAGCAATGCCCCGCCCACCTTCACTCCTCGGAAGACAGGATTATTCAGAACAGAGAGAAGTTAATTTCTTTTTTTTTTTATTTTCAACATATTTTTATATTAAATATAATTTATTGTCAAATTGGTTTCCATACAACACCCAGCGCTCATCCCAACAGGTGCCTCCTCCATGCCATCACCGACTTTTCCCTCTCCCCTACCCCCATCAATCCTGTTTGTTCTCAGTATTAAAGTCTCTTGTGGTCTTATGGGAGTCTCTGTAACTCCCTCCCCCCTTCCCCTCCACCATGGTCTTCTGTTAAGTTTCTCAGGATCCACATAAGTGAAAACATATGGTAACTGTCTTTCTCTGCCTGACTTACTTCACTTTAGCCTAATACCCTCCAGTTCCATCCGCATTGCTACAAATGGCCACATTTCATCCTTTCTCGTTGCCAAGTAGTATTCCATTGTATATATAAACCACATCTTCTTGATGCACAGGGGCACTTGCACCCCAATGTTTATAGCAGCACTTTCAACAATAGCCAAATTATGGAAAAAGCCTAAACGTCCATCAACTGACAAATGGATAGAGAAGTTAATTTCCTAAAACACTTCTTTCATTCGCTCGGGCTATCCCTGAGAAATCCAGGGTTAATGTTTAATTCCGGGCTTGCAGTGGAGACCAGCCCCCAGGCTCAGCAGAGCATAGAGGAAGGAGGCCAGCCAGGGCACTTCCCCTGCCCACGGCTCACCGTCAAAGGACCCCACTGCCCTCCAGTTGGTGGCCACCCCTCCAGTGGCAGTTGAAAAGGGAACAGAATGGAAACCTGGGGAAAAGACACAACTGCAATCAACTTCACACAAACCTGTTCCAGGTCCAGAGTTTCACTGTCCCATAGAAGCCACCTGACAAGGAAATCAAGACTTCCTGCGTGGGATACACTCTGGACTTAGCACAAACGCAAACTGTCTCAACAATGTTCATAATGACTTCGCGTGAAAATGACCAATAGTTTTGATATATTGGGTTAAATATATTATCAGAATTAATTCCATTTCCTTCCTTCTGTTTTTATCAGGCTATTAGTCAATCTTAAATGACACAGGTGGTTGGCATTACATTCTGTTTGACAGCAATGCCCTGGACAGAGGCCCTGGATACAACTGTTCCTGCTGCTTCTTCCTCTCCCTCCCACCATGATGGCTCAGTCACCAGCTGGACCTTCCTCCCCTTTAAGCCTGCCCCTCCCTTGCTTCAGCGCTCCCCAGGGCTCCCCATTACAGGTCACATCAACCCTCAGCCACTCTCCCCAGCCCTCCAAGCAGCCCTGGTGCATTCACTGGCCCTGTGCTGACCTTAGCTAGTGACCCTGGAAGCCATCTCCACCCTCCTTCATCTCTTCTGCCCTCCTGGCATGCTGTCTGAGCAGGGTAAAGAACAACCCCCTCCTGCCCCCACTCCTCACGGTCTTTTACCTTCAGAAGTTTGCACATAATTACTCCTTCCCCTCCTCTTTAATGAGCTCCTGGCTCCCGGGGTGCAGGAACATGGGCCCAGACTTGCCCTTCTTCTGGGGCTGGTTGCTGCCTGGCCACACCCACCTCACCCTATTGCTAATGCCCAGCAGGTGGGGGCCCCTGGAGCTCAGCCTCTCTCGCCTGAGCTGCACACCTGTCAGGCACTGACACCCAGGCGGGATGACCCTGCTCCCACAGCTTCTCCTCAGGAGCTCCTTTACTGGCGACCATCTCCCCACCTGCCATTCCTTCAAGTGTTCAGGCTCTTACTCTGCCAGGAGCCCTCTCCCCAGGCTTTCAGCTCAGCAACGCCCACACTTCCACTCTCAGCAACTCCTAAAGCACCCACCCCTGGAGCAGAAAGAAACCCCCACTGTCTTCCCTCAGATATTCACCAAGCACCCTCACCTATAGCATTTAATCCTTGCTGCTATCCCATGTGACAACAATCATGCCCATTTAATAGACGAGTAAATTGAGGCTTGGAGTGACAATTTGCTCAGGATCAGGCTGAGCCACACTCTGAAGGAAATTGCTCAGGATCAGGCTGAGCCACACTATGAAGACAAGTCAGTCTGTAAACTTCAGCGCTCACTAGTGTTGTCAGGAGAGCACAGGTGGACCAAGGTTTGAACCCCAACAATATCACTTTTCAGGGCTGCAGTTTTATGCAAGCTTCTTAGTCCCTCTCTGCCTCTGTTTCCTCGAGCAGGGATTGCATTTAAAACAATACCTAGATGGGGCACCTGGGTGGCTCAGTCAGTTAAGCATCTGACTCTTTGTTTAGGCTCAGGTCATGATCTCATGGTTTGTGAGTTCGAGCCCCACATAGGGCTCTGTGCTGACAGCGAGGAGCCTGCTTGGGATTCTCTGTCTCCCTCTCTATCTGCCCCTCCCCGACTCATGCTGTCTCTGTCTCTCTCAAAAGCAAAATAAATGAAGTTTAAAAATAAATAAATAAAACAGAACAATGCCTAGAAAAGGGTCAGCGGCAGTGCAAGCAAGGTCAAAGTGACATCCTTGCCGAAAGAGGAGGTGAGCCAAGGAACACAGACTACCCGTAGAAGTGGAAGGAGAAGGAAGGGATTCTCCCCGAGAGCCCCAGAAGGGATGCAACCCTACCACCTTCGACTTGAGCCCATGAGACCCACTGACAGAATTCTGTTCTGCAGAACTGTAAGAGAATACAGTTCGAGTTGTTTTAAAACAGTGCCTACAAGTGCCATGTAGTAAGGGCTCAATAAGCTTCAGCTGTTGGTCCTAGCGAGCCTCCAGTCTTGTTCTGCACTCGGCTGGGAGCTCCGGGTGTATGTGAGATGTGCCCTGGGCCACTCTTGGCCTCCCTGCCCTAGTCTACAGTGAGGGTCTTGAGGGTACCATGATGATGAGGGTGAGACGGAGGGGGCCAGGGGAACACAGGTGTTGTGGACTGAATGTTTGTTCCCTCCATCCTTATGTTGAAACCTTAACCCCCAACGTGATTGGATTAGATGGGGGCATGCAGCTGGGGCCCTCTTGATGGGATTAGTGGGTCTCCAGTTCCCTTCCCCCTCCCCCTCCACCCTGTCAGGTGAGGACACAGTGAGAAGGTGGCCCTCTGCAAGTCAGGAAGAGAGCCCTCACCAGAACCTGACCGTCCGACACCCTGATCTCACACTTCCAGCCTCCAGAATGATGAGAAAATAAACTTCTGTGGTTCAAGCCACCAGTCTCTGGTATTTCACTGTGGCAGCCTGAGCAGGCTGAGACAGGAGGTCAGTCTTGTCTAGAAAAGCCCAGAAAACAAGGAATGAACGGCACAGCCCAACCTCACAGGAATCTCCAGACCTCAGTGCTCCTTGGCACAGAGGCCCTAATAGCTAGCACAGGAAGACAGTCTCCACACCTCACGGACCTTGTAACCAACATAATAATCGAGTTGGAGCAGGCTGTGTGTGAAAAACAAGCCCAGGGGCCCTCATCTAGACACCAACCCGGTGGGACTTCACATCCTGGGGTCCAGACCACACTTTAAAAATCCACCACCACCACACTATTCCTTTTCCTGATTCCAAAAGGAGGAGGGCACACTGAAGAAATGTTTTTAAGAATAAAAAAGAAAATGCATGTCAATCCTACCATCCAGAGAAAACATGCTGTTAATATTTTGTGCATTTCCCTCAGTTTTTTAAAAATATTTTGTAATGTTTTTATTTATTTTTGAGAGAGAGAAAGTGTGAGCGAGGGAGGGGCAGAGAGAGAAGGAGACACAGAATCTGAAGTGGGATCCAGGCTCTGAGCTGTCAGCACAGAGCCCAACGCAGGTCTTGAACCCAGGAACCGTGAGATCATGACCTGTCCTGAAGGTGGACTCTTAACTGACGGAGCCACTCAGGCGCCCCTCCCCCATCTTTTTAGAAATAGAAAGACTTCTAAGATTCTTCCATAGCTGAGCTCAGGCTAGATACTCCTCCATTGCCTGCCTTTCCCCTTCAAGATTCTATCACAACAACTTTTCCCTGTCACTAACGTTTCTTTGTAAACCACATTTTAAGAGTAAAATAACATTTCATCATCTGGTTGTCCCATAATTTAACCATTTCCCTTATTGTTAAACATTAAGGTGGTTTCTAATAGCACACTGCCATAAATAATGCCACGAGGAATGTGATGCTACATAAATTTTTATTCACCTACCTACCCCTGATCATCTCCTTATGATGGATTGCTGGATTCAGGATTACTGTGATTGCCTACATGCTGTTTTATGACTCATGACCCTCACAGAGCGGCACAGGTATGACAGCATCTGTCTCACGACATCCTCACCAGCATTGACTATTATTTCTTTTCAGTATTTTGATAATGTATTATAATATTTGTTTGCATATTTCTTTAAATGTTTATGAGAAAGAATTGGCACAGGTTTTGATAATTTGGCTCTGGAAAAAAAAAACAGGTCAGAGAAATATTCCACTGAATTTGACACCAGCTGAAATTAGACATTTGTTTTCAAGAAATGCAGTATTATTATATTTAAGTCAGCTGAACTTTGTGATTCTAACTTGTGGGCAGCAAAATAAATAATGCAGAGGTTTGAACAGCTTAGCTTTGGGAACAAACACATAAGCAAAAGAGGAGGCAAGTATCAATATTTATTGAGTGGTTCCCAGTAACCTGTTCTTAACAGGCAAAGCCATATTAAATCTTAAATTCTGTAAGATAAAGTTATTTCTAGCTCTATGGAGAGGGAGAGACTGAGATCCAGAGAGCATCTGTAAGGGACCCAGATGACTCGAGCAGGAGCTGTGCACTGGGATTCCAGCACAAGTCTGTCTGCCCCAGAGAGCACGTTCTTTCTACTCCCTAACTCAGGCTGCAGTGCAACCAGTGGGTGGAAATAAAGGTGGCCTAGTCTGAAGGTGGGCTCTCGTATAGGATGAAATACCCCATGCCATCTGCTATGTTCCTAGATTCTTCAGCAAACTGTGTCCCATAGACTAGAAGGGAAAACCTCATCCATCAGTCACCTAATTTATCATCTACTGAAAACAGCAATGAATCACAAACAACCTTATACATTTGCACGTGTCGCATTCCTCAAAATGTATATGAAAGTTAAATGTTAAAAAAAAAAGGTTCCACAAAGAAGGAATATGTCTTACCAAGGAATTATATTCACACAGAGCTAAAAACAAAACAAAACCCCGTAGTTTCGGGTTGTTAGTGGCTTATGAAATCTCTGGTTGCTCTAGGACACGGGCGTGATTATTTATAAGACACCAACACATACGAAACACTAGCTCACAGGAAATAAAAATTCATTTCTCTGAAATAATTAGGTACTGCACGTCTGAGTTCGCTCGAGCGTTTCGCAGTTGCACTCAGAGATGGAAAGCTGTGATTCTAGCATCAGGAAGAGGGGCTTGTTGGTAGTTTCCTACGAGGGGCCAGTGCAGACCCCAGTGAAGACCGGAACGGAGTCTGCTGGCACTAATTTAATGCTTTTTACCCACTCTTTTGAAAAGAATTGGTTATCCATCTTTCTCCCCTTGATAAAGTGAGCTTTCTCAAGCTATGTCCCTTTTAAGAATACCAGTCAGGGAGCTTAGATATATTCCTGGCTGCAAACTGTTAGCTGGGGCAGGGAGACTTTGAAAGCACGTACCTTGTGTTTCAGGCTGGGTCTTGCCTTTTCCTTGTGAACCAGGCCTGTTTGTCTATCTGACTTTTCTCCTTCCTTCCTTCTCTCCTCCCTTCAACTTCTCTACTATAAATTACAAAGAGAAATTCAGCATTTTGGTAGAAAGGTCCAAATCTTCAACACAATATACAAATTCTTCATGAGCCTCCAACTGACCTTCCCAGCTCAGCTGGCCACCATCGATCACCTCATTTGTGGCCATGTAGTCATATGGGCCATCTTTGAGGTTCTCAGAGATGCTATTGTACCACAGGGCTTTTGCATGTGCATTTTCTTGTTCCTGGAATGCTCTCCCCTGACTCCACTCCTCTCATCCCTGCCTTTGCCAAGGTACCTCCTACTTACCAAGCCTCAGTTGAGCCTTAAGCTCAATTTCCATTTCTTTGAAGGAAACCTTCTCTTGTTCCCCAGATTGGGTTGAGCTCGATGTTATAAACTCTCAGAGAGGCATGAGTGTGCTGTGTGTCAGTCACCAACTGCACTTCCACATTTGTGTGATGGTTTGATGGTCTGTTTTCCCAATTATCTGGTTAACCCCACAAGACAGAGTCTACACTGGCTCATCCCTGATTCCTCCGTATCTAGCTCTGAGCTTGGCTATGTAAATTTTGCGAGTACAAGGAATGGATAAATAATTGTAACTTTATATTCAGGAAAACCTCCATTCAAGATTGATGGTCAAAATGAAGACATTTTCAATAAAACAAAAACTGAGGCAATTCTCAGCAACTCACTTAAGGAACTTCTAAAGGCTGTACTTGAGTCAGTGAGGAAAATGAGTTCAGATCACAGAAGGTCTAAGTGACAAGATGTTAGCAAATATGTTAGAAAATACACACACACATTTACTGTGTAAAATAATAACTTTGACGTCTACTTTCGGGTACTAAACAACCAATATACTGGTCAAATAAGAGCATATACATTGGGAGAAAGGCAAGTGGAAATAAAATAATCCAAGAACCTCTTACTTTTTTGAGAAGAGGATGGATGTACTGATTAATATTAGGCTCTACTAAGTATAAATGTTTAGGTATCTAGGGTATCCACATTGAAAAATCAGATGGAAAATAGAGCTTCTAAAACAAAAAGGAGGAAAAATGGAACGAGGAAAAGGAAGCAAAAATCGTCCAAAAGAACAGAAAGGAAGATAAAAGAAACAAAAAGTAGGGCAAACACAAAGTTCAAAACATATCAACGATCAGAAGCAATATAATGAATGAAACTTTCCAGTTAAAAGATCAAGATTTAAAAAGATTAAAACAATTGGGGCGCCTGGGTGGCGCAGTCGGTTAAGCGTCCGACTTCAGCCAGGTCACCATCTCGCGGTCCCTGAGTTCGAGCCCCGCGTCGGGCTCTGGGCTGATGGCTCAGAGCCTGGAGCCTGTTTCCGATTCTGTGTCTCCCTCTCTCTCTGCCCCTCCCCCATTCATGCTCTGTCTCTCTCTGTCCCAAAAATAAATAAACGTTGAAAAAAAAAAATTTTTTTTAAAACAATTAAAGACGAGGGGTGCCTGGGTGGCTCAGTTGGTTAAACGTCCTACTCTCGATTTCTGCTCAGGTCATGATCTCACTGTTCACGGGTTCAAGCCCTGTGTTGGGTTTGTGTGGACAGTGCAGAGCCTGTTTGGGATTCTCTCTCCTTCTCTCTCTCCTCCTCCCTCACTCTTGCAAGCTGTCCCTTTCTCAAAATAAATCAATAAACTTAAAAAAAGTAAAGACAAAAAAATCCAACTCTGGATATTTAAAAGAAACTCTTATGACCTAAAGACAGAGTAGTTGCATAGAAGCACTGAAAGAGACAAATACCAACCGAAAAAAGACAACAGCAACCATATTAGTGCCCAACCAATAGACATGAGGTGCAAAGCATTGCTAGCTTTAAAGTTACTGTATAATAGTAGAAGCTTCCTTTAAGCCAGAAAGATATCAAGTGAAGAAATGGGTATGAGGCCACCAACTCATTTACATCTTCAAGTCATTAGGAAAACATACTCATAGAAAGGGAGCACCCTGTCAAAACCAAGGGAGAACTCACCCATCGGCTGAGCATGCATCACCTTGCTGGGGACATGCGAAGGCCCTCTACCACCTGCCTCAAGCAGAGACACCTCCCCAAGCTCAGCATGGCTTTATCTCCCTCCACTGCTGGCCACATAGTCTGACTTCTGCTACCGTCTGGCACAGTTCCTCGAGTGCCCCGCTCAATGCCACATAACTTGCTTACATGTCAGTGGTCCCTTGTTCTTCCGGACCCAGGTCAGACACTCAACAGGACTTAAATGCTCTGTGTCATATAACTCCCCTCTTCCCCAAACCTTACTGCATAAGTCCAAGTTAAATTCTTTCTTCTTTCATTCACTCATCCGACACTTTTGCAGAGGTACCAGGTGCCGGGCACCATCTGGGGTACACAGGAAAAACTCCTTGAGAGTCCCCAGTCTGACTCAGTAGCTAGCCTGGAAAATCCTGCTCCTGTCACCTCCTGGGGAGGGTGGTACGTGATACCAACTGCGAAACTGCGGGGCAGCGTTCCCTCGGAAACCACAACCCTCCCAGCTTCAAGCGCATGTTACCCCCCGCCCCCCGCCCCGCGCCGATATCCTTTGCCACAGTTCACTAGAGGTCATTCCAAACATGTTGCCCATCCTTGCTTCACTTACCCATTTTTATATTTAAAAGCGACGTCAATTATTGCCAAAAATTAATGTTCATCACAGAAAAATTAGAACCTAAAGATTAATACATTTTAAATCCCGATTCTGCCACTTAGAGATAATGACTATGAATTATCTTTCGTGTACTCTATTCACACTGTTTTCACACACACACACACACACACACACACGCACACACACACAAATATTTTTGCCCACTTATTTCCATTTTGAAGGAATATTTTGTCTGAGGGCAAAAAGGGGGTGAAGCCCCTTGCGGGTCAGCAAGCCAGGCACTTGGAGCACTGCTCACAAATCACACATCCCCAGGATCGAGTACAAGTTTTCCAGTGACAATTTGCAAAACCAACAGCACACCAAACAGTAAGAGAAATACCTTTAAGTAGTCTCCCCCACAAAAAGAAAATCTAGTCCTTTGTATTAGTTTTCTATAAACCCATGACAGTGAGCTTACCGCCCGCTAGGCACCACAAGATAAAGCACTGAAAATGGCATTGCCCTTGTAGCACGTGTGTCTGTGCTCTCCGAACACCTCATCAAAATTCTCTCCTCTCTTTTTGAAAACTGTGGAAAGAACACTTAACGTGAGATTTGCCCTCTTAACAATTTTTTGAGTGCACGGTGCGGTATTGTTAACTACGGGCACAACGTTCTACAACAGAGCTCTAGAATGTATTCCTCCTGCACGACTGAAACTTTACACTGGTTGAACAGCCCCCCACCTCCCCCTCCCTCCATCCTCTGGCAACCACTCTTCAACTCTTTGTTCCTATGAATCTGACCATTCTGGATACCGCGTGTAAGTAAAATCGCACGGTATCCGTCCTTCTGTGACTGGCTTATTCCACTTAGTATAATACCCTCCATTTTCACCCTTATTTGTCACAAATGGCAAGATTTCCTTTTTTAAAGGCTGAATAATATTCCATTATAGGTATTTGCCACATTTTCCTTATCCATTCTTCTGTGGATGGACACTTAGGTTGTTTCCCTGTCTTGGCTCTTATGAATAAAAGCCGTAAACAGGGGAGTGCAGATATCTCTTGAGATCTCAATTGTGTTAGATACACACCCAGAAATAGGTTTGCTGGATCATACGGCAATTCTAGGAACCCTGCGAGTCAGGCTTGCGTGAGGCAGTCGAACAACGGGCTGACAGGTGGGCCGATCAGATCTTTTGGCTCCAAACCCAGCATCCAATCTGACAGCCGGGTTACTAGCAAGACAGATCTGGAGAGCTGGTTTCCAGCTGGCTTCTCAGTGTCACTTGAGGCACCTAGAAAAATACAGCTTCCCAGGACTCACCCCAAGCATAATGAATCTGATATCCAAGGGCGGACCCTAGAACCTGTTATGAATATCCTAGCTGATGCTGGAGCTATGTCACATTTGAAAAGCATAGCAGAAAGCAAATTCACAACTCTTTGATCACCCTGATGGCTCAACTCTTTCTTAAGATAGCAGGAGACACCACAACACCTTCCAACAAGTTTCTGTTGTGGTGTTGGATTCTGCGATTACACTATTCTAACTGACACAGTCCGGAAGCCTTGGCACTCTTAGCACCTGCCACATTACAGCCCTCCATCCTGCCTTTTGCATCTACGTCTCTATGGCGTATGTACCCACAGGGGCGCATCGACCCATTTGGGCATTATACATACAAGAATAAAGGTCCACAGAACAAGGTGGCTGACCTGTGAGTTACAAACTCTAAATTCTAGGGAAACTGTTCTCTGTAGGGTAATTTGTCTGATTTAAATCAATTCCCTGTTGGCCGCAGGTGCCTGTGCTATAGTGAAAGACTGTGGAGGCCACTCTGTCTCCTGTAGGGCCATCCTGAGCCTCTGGTGGGTACAGGCATGGTTCTGGGCCAGTGCTTCTAGAAGAACTTTCCTCCATAGGGGGAGGGGAAGGGAAGTCCCACAGCTGCACTGTCATCTTGGGTATGTGGCTACTGAGCACTTCAAATGTGGCTAGTGCAACTGAGGAACTGGATAATTTTACTTGAATTAATTTAAACTTAAATAGCCATAGGCAGCTAACAGCTCCTGTATTATTGGGCAGTGAGTGCACATCATGCAAGGCAGGAAACACCAGCTTAGTTTTACAGATTGATATTCAGAGAAGGAAAATGACATGCCTGAGGTCACCGAGTGAGGCAGGGCAAGGATTCAAACCCAAATTCACTCCATGATACGTTAACTGCTTCACACACACACACACACACACACACACACACACCAGATTCACTCCACGATACGTTAACTGCTTGCCACACACACGATGTGTGTAAAACGTTGATAGGGGATCAAATAAAACTGAACATCCCATTTCTGAGATATCAACTCTGTTTTAGTTACAAAGCCAAAACAGAAAGGAAAGCCATGAAGCAGGACACGCACTATCAATTCTGCCTCACCATGTAGACAGCCCGGCCAAGGGACTTGGCTTCCTCCTCCGACAGTCCTGGCTCGAGAGGGGCCTTGTGGTCGAGCGTGTTTTATTGCATGCCCAAAACTCCAAGATAGCTCGGCCTCCGAGAACAAAAGTGATTGCGGGGTGAAGAGGGAAGGGGGCCAAGAGGCTGTCCCCGCATCTCCCAGGGTGGACATGACGTCTGGCCAGTCACATTCGGGCCACCGCACTGATGGGGACAGGGCCCCAGCGCCCTGGGAAGCGTCCCCGGCTGCCTCCTCGGCTCACCGCGTCCCGGGAAAACTCGGTTCTAGCAGTTACGGTCAGCCATTTAAATCGCATTACCCTGTAAGTGGATATACAAATTGTCAGCCCTAATGAAATTTAGGAGGAAGCGGTGGGAGAGGTGAAAACACTCAGAACTGGTTTCTTGGTTTTCGGGCCCCGGATTCAAGTGGTTTACCCTGCTCGCTGAGAACGTGCTTGAAGTGTGGTTTTTCTGCCAGCTCTTGCAGGCTCCCCGGGGAAGGCACGGTCGAGGCTTCTTCCCGCCGCTCACCCTGAGACTGGCCCGTGGCGCAGACCCCGGGGCAGACAGGGCGCTGCTCCGGCAAGACAGGGTCGTTTCTGCACCCCACCAAAGGCCTGGCGCTCGGAGGCATCCGGGAAATGCGGGATGAAAGAGTCAAAGCAGACAGCCCCCATGCACGGGTGAGTCGCGAAAGTCTGAGAGGCCCTAGGACAGGAAATCCACGGGCGACGCCAGAAATCCCTCCGCAGAGACTGCGGGGGCGGGAGGGTGGGGAGGTGGCCCCCTCTCCGGGTCTTTGCTCGGAAAACTCCGACTCCTGAGACCCCGCGCTGATGGCGCGGCGGATTAACTATCGCGTCATTTGCCACTAAATAATTGATCAGGCTTCTCTCTCTCTCTCCAGGGCACACGGAAGGGCTTGCGGATTAAGTTAATAATCTAATGGCTTCCGTTTATTGAGTGGTCACCATTGCCTGTCACCGTGCCCTTTGCCCCGTAGCCCTCCTCCCCAACCCCCCCCCCCCCCCCAGTGGATATGGTTTGCCCCTTTACAGACAAGGAAATGAAAGCTCTAGAGGTCAAGAAACCTGCCTCCGACTGTGCAGGTGTTTCTGATTCCAAAGCTCAGGGTTTTCTTAGCCTCGCAGCACGCCATGCAGGGTGAGGCGCCCACCTGGTGGTGGTGGATGTGTGGGTGTGTGGCGGAGGAGGAAGTGCCAAAGAGATGCTTTCCCTACATCACAGTACGGCTGGGCCCAGCAGCCAAGGCCAGCTTTCATTTGCATTCCCTTTAGTCCCAAATTATCAAGCCTTGAAGTGCTGCTCTCCGTCTTGGTAAAGCATCCACTTCCTGGGACATGCTACTGCTCCGCAGGAACACGAACTCACTCACGTGACCCCAGCCAAAGCACTGTGCACCTGCCAGGGAGTGAGGCCCAGAGGCGGAAAGGAATGTGCCCAAAGTCACATAGCAAAGTGGTGGCTAGGGTGGGACTGGAGCCCAGACCATGAAAAGTCCTGTTGGGACCCTTCATAAAGCTGGGGTCCAGGATGCTCCCAGCCCTGGTTCACGTGCAGAGGGAAACTTTGCCTAACACACACTGGGGCAGTCTGAGAGCACAAGAATGAGAACTTCGAGGTGGCCTCAACTTGAAAACTAGCACAAGTGACTCTGGGTCAGGAATGACATGTTGGGTATCTAGCATTAGGAGCTTTCCATCTTTTTGTGCCCAGCAACCCCGAGACCCTACCGTCTAGTGGATAAAGACGAGGGCTGTATAGTCAGAGGGACCTGGCTCTGCTTCCTACCGGCTCTGTAGTTTAGGAAACATACTTAATCTTCTGAGGCTTCTCTTGCTTCTGTAAAATAGAGACAGTAACTCTTCTTCTTGTCAGATGCTGTGAGATCAGACAAAATAATATAAGTAAAAATACCTTTAAAAAACCATATGTGTGCTTAATAAATGGGAGCAGTTGCTAGTAAATCTGTGCCATGAATTACACAAATCTTATTTCCACTTTGTGGACAAGAAGACCGAGGCGCGGAGGAACCTTAGTGGCTTTTTCAAGGGGGTACAGTTTGCTACCCCCAGGAAGCAAAGTGGGGCACGGGAAGGGTGTGCCTAGGATTCAGGAGTCCGGGCTGGTCTTCCCAGCCTCAGAATCTTGCTCCGTAAAGACGAGGTAAGTCCCCACCCTGATCATGTCATGGGTCTCTCCTCAGACATGGGAACGCATTCTGCAGAGTTTCCCATGGATGGGGGAGGACTCGGCATGTCTGAGCTGAGGCTGAGCCCATCCTCTGTCTCCCCACCCTCCGCTTCCCCAGCCCGAACCTGATCAAGAACCTTCAGGAGCCCCCTCCCAGTGCCTTGAAGGGAGCGCCCTGCAATTTGCTGAATCAGGGAGCTCATGAGTCATGGAAAGCCAGCGATGGAATGCAGGTGGTTTCTCCCCATGCCAGTGAGCACCACGTCTGCCGTCATCATCCCTACCACTGCTTGAGTGCCTTCTTGGGGCCAGGCTCTTTACTTACATGGTTGGCTATTTTGGCCAACACTGTGTAACATCACCATACCTTCATGTTACACATATGAATCCTGACTGAAGCTCAGGGAGGTAAGTAGTGGCTAAAGGGCACGCAGTTAATAAAAGCAAACCTTGGGGCCAGGCTTTCTTAACTCTACCTTCTTTGTCCTCTCCTCTGCACCATGCTGCTGCTGGGTTTCTAGGGCTGAGAGAAGGGTACCTGTCCCACTGCAGGTGCTGTCACAGGAGAGAGGGGAGGTAGACCCACACTCAGACACTCTGGAATCTTGACCCGTGGAAGAGATTGTTTGCAAAGCTGCTGTAGCAACTTCTCCCACCCTGTATGGATCCCCTTTGCAGGGTGACCTTGCCACTGCTCTCATCCAGGGCGGGAGTCTGTTTCTCTACCTCGTTGAATCTGGGCTGTCCTTGGGATGCTCTGACAGATAGAATGAAGCAGAAGTGATGCAGTGTAACTTCTGAATTCAGGCCTCAAGGAGACTAGAAGCTTCTAAGTTTCACCTTCATGGAATGTGGTACCACAATGTGAGGAAGCCCAGGCTGGCCTCCCTGAAGCTAAGAGACCACATCGAGAGAAAAGCCCAGGCAGTAGCCAGTATCAACCGCTGACTTGTGAGTGAGGCCATGTAGGATCATTCAGCCCCTAGCCGACCTGCCAGGCCCCACATAAGAGCAGCAGAACCCCAGCTCACCCAGTCCAAACTGTTGACCCACAAGATCATAAGCAAATACAATCGGTATTGTTTTAAGCCACTAAGTTTTGGTATGATCGCTGTGTGTCATTCAACAATAAACTGATAAAGGGAGTGACTTAATTTCTCCCGGCCTCAGTTTTCTCATCTGTAAAATGGGGATAACGGTCATATCCACATTTGACGAGCTTGTCATGAAGAGTGAACGAACTGAAGCCTGTGAATCAAATCATGCACTGAGTCCAGTCTGCACGGAGTTGGCAGCATCACTGTCGAGGGGTCACGACTGGTGCGTGCAGCTCTGGTTCTGGCATCTGAGGCAAGCGACTTGAGGAGAGCCCTTCGGGGGGCGGGGGGGGAGTGGGTATGCAGAGGGCAGCCCTGGGACAAGAGAGCAAGGTCACACAAGTGGAACAAAAGTGGGCAAGCATGTGGCTAGAATCTTCTCAGGTGCAGGGACTTAAGGCCATACCAAGTTGGGCCAGAAGCCAAGGATTGCAGGTTTTGAGCCAAGGCAATGTGACGCCAAAATATCCCCACAATCACGAAATCCTTCAGGGTCCAAGATCTAAGGGGCTGAGGAGGCAGATGTCTCCACAGGGTCATTAAACGTCAGTCGGAACACGCCCCACCCATGCCGGAGACCTTCCCATGGTTTCCCATCCTCCTAAAGAAGATGTGAGCTGCAGAGCACCCCACCCCCACCCCCACCCCCACCACTCCCCTTCCTCTTCACAAGCTGCCGTACCTCTCCATGCATACATAGTTCTTGGATGGACCACATCTTCTCCTACCTCCCGGCCTTTGCACAAGCAGTGCCCTATTTCTTGAATGCTGTTAACCCACCTTTCTCCCACTCAACCTAGATAGCGTCTACTTGTCTTTAAAAAGCCCAGCTAATGGCAAAGATGTGGAGAAACGGGAACCCTCTTGCACTGTTGGTGGGAATGCAAACTGGTGCAGCCGCTCTGGAAAACAGTGTGGAGGTTCCTCAAAAAATTAAAAATAGATCTACCCTATGACCCAGCAACAGCACTGCTAGGAATTTACCCAGGGGATACAGGAGTGCTGATGCATAGGGGCACTTGGACCCCAATGTTTATAGCAGCACTTTCAACAATAGCCAAATTATGGAAAGACCCTAAATGTCCATCAACTGATGAATGGATAAAGAAATTGTGGTTCATATACACAATGGAATACTACGTGGCCATGAGAAAGAATGAAATATGGCTTCTTGTCGCAACGTGGATGGAACTGGAGAGTGTTATGCTAAGTGAAATAAGTCATACAGAGAAAAACAGATACCATATGTGTTCACTCTTATGTGGATCCTGAGAAACTTAAGACCATGGGGGAGGGGAAGAAAAACAAAAAAAAAAGAGGTTAGCGAGGGAGGGAGCCAAAACATAAGAGACTCTTAAAAACTGAGAATAAACTGAGGGTTGATGGGGGGTGGGAGGGAGGGGAAAGTGGGTGATGGGCATTGAGGAGGGCACCTGTTGGGGTGAGCACTGGGTGTTGTTTGGAAACCAATTTGACAATAAATTTCATATTTACAAAAAATAAAAAAGTAGAAAATAAAAATAAAAAGCCCAGCTAAAATGTCACTTTCTCTAGGGAGCACCCTTGATATCCAAGTCTGGGATTGGCTCTCTGGGCCCCCTATTGCAGCCCATCCTTCCTTGGTCTCCTATCACTGTGACTGCTGGTTACTCAGGGAGGGCTGGACCACACTTGCTTTGCT
Source organism: Prionailurus bengalensis (assembly GCF_016509475.1). Taxonomy (NCBI): domain Eukaryota; kingdom Metazoa; phylum Chordata; class Mammalia; order Carnivora; family Felidae; genus Prionailurus; species Prionailurus bengalensis. The sequence continues at coordinate 23,868,216 of NC_057348.1, forward strand.
CACCGCTGTAAATGCATCGCCTACATCAGTGCCCAGCATACAGTAAGTGTTCATTAAATACCCCTTCCTACTGAGTAAATGATGAGACAACGCACAAGTTGGAAGTGTCCTGAGAGGAAAAAGCAACAGCAAAAGGGAAATCAGAGGCTCCACAAGGGGAAGAGATTTGCCCCAAATCACACTGGAGCTATGTCAGAAGCAGGAAGAGGCTCCGCCTTTACTGAACGAGGCCTATTTTCTTAGATGGCTGGGAGGGACCCCAGTTGATGGAGGGAGGAGCCCTCTTTGATAATGAATGTGGATGAGTCAGGACATGTCTGAAATGGAGTCCCCCAGGTGAAACTGCTTGCTTCTCTGGGCCAGCGTCCACCTGGGTCGGGGGGGTGGGGGTGGGGGGGGATAGGAAGACTTGCAAGGGATCTTCTGAATCTGTGACTGTTCCACCGAGGGACCCCCACTGTGTCCAGGGACTCAGTGACAGACCTGGGTCCCGACTACAGGAGCATGACAGGTGGACCGAAACCCCAGTAGTGTGCTGGGTAGAATAACTACTTATATCAAACTCCAAAATGTCTGTCACTTGATAGAAGTTTATGATTCATCCCATGACCATCTAAGGAGGGAATTTCTGGTCAGTGCATGGCTTTCCTCCATGTGGGGGGTCAAGGACCCGGATTTCTTTCATGCCATGGCTCCCTCAGCCCCTAGAACTTCAGAGCCCTCTGCTCCCAACTGGTGGAAAGAAAAGAAGCCAGGGAGAACTGATACCAGTTTCTCAAAGACTCCGAGCTCCAAAATCGACACATGCCACCTCTGTTCACTGTCCATTGTTCAAAACTAGCCTCTGGGCCATATCTAGTTGCAAAGGGGATTGGGAAATGTAGTCTTTGGTTAGGCAGCCCTCTTGGAGGACCAATTCCACATCGATAAAGGAGGAGCATGAATTTTTGGTGGACATATTGACTCTTGGGTCAGCTTTAAGTTCTCCATACTTTCATTTCTTCATCTATAAAATGAAGGTAACGGCATTATCTCAGAATATTCTTGAAAATCCTACTTAAATGAATGAAAGATAAAGCCCTTAGCAAGTACCAGGTACAGAATAAATGCTTGTCAAATATTCCTTTCCTACACCACTTTTTAATTATTAGAAATGAAATTTGTCAGGGCGCCTGGGTGGCTCCATCGGTTAAGCGTCCGACTTCGGCTCAGGTCACGATCTCATGGTCCGTGAGTTCGAGCCCCGCATCAGGCTCTGGGCTGATGGCTCAGAGCCTGGAGCCTGCTTCCCATTTTGTGTCTCCCTCTCTCTCTGACCCTCCCCGTTCATGCTCTGTCTCTCTCTGTCTCAAAAATAAATAAACGTTAAAAAATTTTTTTTTAAAAGAAATGAAATTTGTCCAAATAAACATTTAAAAAGAAGGGGGGGCACGTGGGTGGCTCAGTCGGTTAAGTTTCCGACTTCGGCTCAGGTCACGATCTCACTGCTCGGGAGTTCGAGCCCCACATCGGGCTCTGTGCTAACAGCTCAGAGCCTGGAGCCTGCTTCGGATTCTGTGTGTCCCTCTCTCTGCCCCTCACCCACTCACACTCTGTCTCTGTCTCTCAAAAATAAATAAATGCTGAACAAAAAAAGAAATGAGATTTGTCCAAAGGTAATGGTCAGAGGACATCTGGATCCCCTCTTGGCTTCCTTCACCTCCTCTGCTTTTTACACCTTCCTCTTTCCCTCTTTCTGCTCTTTTCTGTTTCCTTTCCTTTCTTCCTCTTCCTCACCTTTGCGGTCTCTCGGTGTCCCTGGACTTCCCTCGTCTCCTGAGCAGATTCTTCCCCTCCTAGTGAACCAGGCTGCAGAAATAGATGAGCTGCCCCTCGGAGCCAGCCTCCACTGGCCAGAGGAACAGATAACAGCTCTCCAGACATGACACAAGGTAGCACGCCCTCCCCTGGGCAGCCACGGACAGCAAGCCAGGCAGCTCTGGATTCAATGGAAGGAGTCCTCGCAGCACCTGCCAGAGACAGGGGCACTCAATCCCAGTGCTTCCCAGCTTGCCCACAGGATAAGCACAGGTGCTAAATGAGCAGAGTCCAAATCTCCGACCAGCTCTGAGTCAGGCAGCAAGTTTCTTTCCTGCTGTTTGGTTTTCACACAGCCAATACGCCAATGAACATCATACATCTCTCAGTGGGCAGAAATCCATCATCTGTCACTTCCCAAACTTGTTTGGTTGTGGCATGCCTTCTGTTGAGCATCTCCTGGGCCTATGAGTGATAGAAACCTCTTTAGAAATTACAGCTCAATATCAAAAATCAAAGGGCAGAGTACACATCTGTTAAGCTCCTGGGGGCAGGCTGGTTAGGAAAATTTAGCTGATAATTTATTGTCTTTGTTTTTGATACTAATCTCCCCTCTTCAGTTGCAACTATTTTTTAGGCTTTAGCGGTGGCTTTTTGCAGGTTATATCATGTAATTTAAGTATCAAACCTAATTGCTCTTGTCCCTGTGTTTCAGGTGAGGACACTAAGATCAGAGAGATTCAAGAATAGTGGGTAGAGCTGAAACCTGAAAATGGATGTGGTTTTAACTCATTAAATATTTGGAGTTCCTGTGATGTGCCAGACATTTCTTTACACCAAGAGATTAATCCTTTTTTATTTCTGTTTTAACCTCATTGGCTAACTCATAAATACAGATCTTTTTGGTTTAGACCAATGAGTTTTAATGAGGGTGATTTTACCCATCTCCACGCCCCCTCCATTCCACAACATTCAACAATATCTGGAGACATATTTCGTTGTCGCCAATAGGAAGGTGCTATTGGCATCTCATGGAGAGAGGCCTTGGGATGCCACTAATCATCCTATAATGCATAAGACAGTCCCTCACAACCAAGAATTATCTGACCCCAAATGTCATAATGATAAGGTTGAGAAACTCTGATTTAGAGGGAAAACACTTTTAAAAGCCATCACAAGTGCAAGAACCTACAGGGGTCAGGTAGGTCACATAAATGGCTGGCGAATTGGACATGCCCAACCCCAGCTCAAAGGGGCAGTGGCTGCTCAGATATAGTTGACTGTCGCTGCAGGGGGCCTGTGAGATCATGTGTCCAGGTGGCCAGCTCTTCCCATTTTTCAAGCCAGAAATCCTAGTCTGAATATGCAACGACTCATCTTTAAATGGTGGCAACTAATTTGAGCATTTTTTAATGCTTTGCTAGTCAAACAAAGCACATCTGAAAACGTGATGTAGACAGTGGGCCCCAAGTTTGCAACCTCTTCAAACAACAAGGGTGACTTCCTAGCATCGAGCAGACCATGACTGGGAATATTAAACAGGACTGGCTTCCACATCTTGGGTTTAGTCAGACTTATTCTATCCTTCCTAGCAAATGTTTAGTGAGCACTTGCTATGTACTAGAACCTGCTCTAAGGCCCCCAAACATGTTAACTCATTTCATCTTTAGAACAACTCTAAGAGGTAGGTATAATGCTGTCTCTCATTTTTAAGACAAGGGTTCAGGGGCACAGAGAGGTTTAGAACTTTCCCAATGTAACACAGCAAATGTCAGTTCTGGGATTTGAATCCAAACAATCTATGTTCTGAATTGCTAAGCCAAGCTGCCCTATGGAAGCTGCCGCATCTCCATTTTCTACACAGGAACACTGACAAAGGACTTTTCTAGCTCATTAGCCAACTTAGGCAAATAACAGTCCCCCCCCTTGTACTTAGCCTGTATTCCTCAAGTGCTCAATCCCTCAGTCCCTCCACTGGAAGCTGTGGTTCTCAACTGGGGGTGATTTTGCTCCCCAGGGCACATTCTGCAATGTCTTGGGAGACATTTTTGTTGTCACGAAGGGGGGGGGGGGTACCGCTGGTATCTAGTGGTTAGAGGCCAGGGGTGCTGCCAAACCTCAAACACACGGGAGAAACTCCCACAATAAAGAATTATCCAGACCCAAAAGCCAACCTTGCTGAGGCTCAGAAACCCGGTTTTAAACACCTGGCTGGCAGCCGTGCGACATGCAAAAAGCAACCAGCAGAATATTTCGGATGATCCAGTCTGTTTATCTTGAACATTTTCTCTCTCTCCTCAAATCCTTCTCTTTCCTCTCTTGCCCTGGAATTTTATCATAATCCCATGTCACTGTGCTAAATTCCTACACTGAATAATAATCTCCTACTATGACTCTTAATACATTAGCAGCAGCGGAACAGATAAGAAATAAAGATGAACATCAGGCATAAAATACAAAGGAAACACTCAAAATTGGACCAAAGTCTCACACACCTGCCTGAAGTGTAGTTTTCTTTCTTCTGGTTGCCCTAAGCCATCATCACGCTCTGCACCCCCATCAAACTTTGACGGCCATGAACGCCACCTCCGCTAAACACACACACGACTGCACCAATTTCATAAAATGATTTTAATAGAAAAGTACAAGGTCTGAACAAAAATAAATAATCTTTATCTCATTTCTAGCCCAGCAAATTGTACACTGCATATAAAACTGATCTAGGAGGCAATGTTCCTCATTTCCGTTTGCTTCTGAAATACTGAGACATTAAATCTTTGAAATTCAAACTGATACACTTTTGCTTTAAAAAAAAATCACACCAACCTTTAATCATTCCATATCCATTGTCTCAAGTTGACTAACAAGATGATGCTTCGCTAAAATAAAGTATTATCCAAACATTAGGTTGAAGCGTAAAGTTTGTGCGAACAGGTAGACGATCCGCTTCCTAGGTTTTTATTCCTAACATTGCCAAATGTGTCCTATGTTATTAAAAACTCATTTCTTCGACTTACTTTCAAAACATGGCATCTAGTTTTCCCCATTCCAAAGAGAGAGGAGAGACTAAAAAATACCTTTTTTAAAAAAATAAATATTTTAAAAGTATACTTTACAGAGATAATGCAGTACTCTAGACCAATGCCTTGGTGAGTATTTGCATTACGTATATTCTTCAAGTTGTAAGTACCTTTTCTATCTGTCTCTGTTTCTATAATACACCACTCAGTCTTTGGGGACTGCTTTTGCCAAGGATCTCTTGGACTCAGCCAGTACCAGTTTCTTATTCGGAGTACGTATAGAACGTCATATTTGATAACTCCACCGGCTTGAATAATGTTTTGCAAAAACAAAGTGAAAACTGGTATTGGCAACATTGTCTGAGAAAAGGGTTTGGGTCGGCTACTAAAACATACACACGGTGTCAGTCCCAGGAGTTCAAGCTTGAAGAACTGAACAGATAAACTGGACCAAAACTTAAAACGGTCTTCCTTCTACTTTAGCCCATAATTACTATTTTGAACATGACTCTGTTTGCCACTGCCTACATACAAATTTTTTGTTAATTTTCCTATATTGGGAAGATCTTGAATGCACTCCAGGATGAAAAGAAAAAAATATGCTGACAGTCCTAAATGGAGTATATGTTTTTGCAATAAAGAACACTGGTCAATATACAACTGAGGAAAAACTGAAACAGATGTGAGTCCTAGAACCACAAGCGTTTGAATTTGCCCAGAAATGCTATTTTAAACACTCTATATGTTGGTCTACTGTTTTTTTGTGGAATAATGCATTCTTGGCATCCTTAAAAGGTTTCAATATGTTACAAGGTTATCCGGCAAGAAAAAAAAAAGCAAAGGGCTAACGTATCAATCTGTGTGGCGCTGGCCAGATTTCGGTGTAAGTTTTCAGAAAGCACAAGAACTCATATTAATTGCACTTAACACAACGAACCTTCAGTTTCCAATGAGTTTCATTCTCTGCAGACTGAGGTTTGCTTTTCGTAGAACTACTTCCAGAGGGTTATAAGAGACCATCCGTCCATGGTAACTTCCAACAGAGAGGTACGACAGATGCAGTGGTAAACACAAATATACTTTTGGACAAAAATACTGGTCATGGATAAAAGCATGTGCCTTTTCAGTTCTTCTCCTAGATGTTACAACAGCAACACGCTCTAAAACAATTAAGTTACATGCATAATGCTAAAAGAATGTGAGCAATCCTACAACCAGCTTTAAGCCATCTGCTTGATTTCTTTTCTTTCTTTCTTTCTTTTTTTTTTTTTTTTTTGAGGAACATATAGAGGAAAAGAGAATTCCCCTTTTGTTCCATTACATATAGAAATCTTTTGAAGCTTCCAAAGTTTGGTTTTGGTAAAAGTCTCCACTCTTCTATTATTCTGACGCGTAGTCACCCTAAACTATCCCTCATGGTTTCTCAAAAAAAAAAAAAAAAACCTCCACATGAAGTATCTGAAGGACACTTGAAACCACTTACCAATATACAAGTAACGTTTTATTTTATATTCTATCTTCCATTTGGCATAAGCCTTTCAATGTTTGTTTTTTAAACCAGTGAAATATACAAATCACGCAAGACAGAAATATGTACATTAAAAGTACAGAATAAAGGCCATAGAAGATATACATAATATCTGAATGACAAGTAGAATATTTTACATTAAATAGTTTCTTTTAAAAACTAGGATTGTTAAACTCAACTCTCTTCATAAACATGAATCACTAAAAAGGAACAAAATCTGGTTTAGCAAATAAAAAAAATTACTTCATGGTTTTTGTATAATAAAAACCAAAAAAGTGACATTTTAAACTAATTAGTGCTTTTTAATTTCAAGATCTTTTGCTTGCAATTCACTGCAACTGAGGGGAAGTGAATATCCTTGTGCAATAAATTAAGAGCCACAGGTGGTGGAGGTGATTATGAAGACCACCAAGCCTAGGACGGTTGTAGGAGATGTGTATCTTTCCAAACTTTTAGAACAGCGTTAAGTCTGAGATAAGAACACATTTGATGGCATTTTTAGGAAAAAGGTGTCCTTGCTTTAAAAAAAAAAAATCTCTCTAACTAGCTATGTATGTCGTAAGCTCAGTTTTCCTTGGACTCAAACAGGTACCTCCAGGTCTAACAGGCACCGGTTTTCACTCTGCAAAATGAACCAAGGGAACAGACGCATTGACAAAGCTTCCGAGTTTTGAAACTCTCTTCATTTCCACCTCTATGACAAAGGAGTAATGCCCTTTCTGGAAAGTGTACAGAAATGGAGGTTGGAGAAAGGGGGTGGCACAGGGATGATAAAAGAAGTCTTCGAACCAACATGCATATCAGGTAAGACCTTCCAGATTCCTCAGAAACCAGGCTGCTTCGTGATGCTTAAGATGTGATCACATCAGGGCCACAGCCCAGGCTCAACCCAGAAACCTTTTGGAAAAATCCCAATTGGATTGCAATGAAGGATAACAATGCTCTAGACCGAGAAATAACCCCAGAGTAAACTAGAAATCACTGGCTGCACTGAGATATAATTATATTTATATTTATATATAGATGTGTGTGTGTGTGTGTGTGTGTATATATATATATGTTATTTACAAAAGACTTTGAGATATGAGGCACCATTAAACCGTATCCCCCCCTTATAAATGCAACTGTTCAAGTACACTAGAACAGTCTTGGGGCACACCTGCAGTATAATAGGAAAAGCTTGAGTGGAAAGTCTCTACACAGGATCACAACAGTGAACGCAGCAGCACCTCTGGGAACTCCATTAGCCATGTTAACGTCATTAAAACATACAAAAACTGGTGCTCCTCCAAATAAAAGTTTTAGGGAAAAAAAAATCCCTAAGTAGTGGACTGTTTCCCAAGTGGAGCTTGTAATACTTCATTTCCTGTCCCACAATCAAAGGGGACCCAGTTGAACTGCTGCCTTTCGCAACGTGGCCAGCATCATCACATCGCAGCAAAGCAAGGAGGAATCAGAGAGGTCCTGGGGTCAAGTAGGAGGACCGATTTCACTCTTTCCCCTCAAACAGGTTTTCTGCTCTGGTGCAACGCTGACCTGCACACCTTGTCGTCTGGGCTGAGGATCTGTGAATGGATTCATTTACTATTTTTCATTAATGTTATTTATTAACCAAGTATCCCTAAGAAAATTACAGTATATTTTTCTTCATATTCAAGCCAACCTCCCACCTCTCTCCAAACAAAAAGTCTAGTACCCAGAACCACATGGGAATCCTTTTCCAATCTGATAACCTAATTCCTGTTAACAGCTTCAAGTCAGTATCTTGATACCTGTGTTTCTCAGGTCTTCAACTACCGGGATTTTCCTCCCTGCTCCCCAAGTTTCAGTAGCTACTAGTGTAAGACCATCTGCAGATAGAATGTTTGAGAAAACAGACACAAATAATGTACCTTCTTCCTTTGAAGGATAGGAGATTCTGGCTGTTACCTCTTAAATTACCATTTTGAAACTGTTTCAGGTTGGCAGTCCCTAGGGAAGGGGGGTGGGGGGGACCTCATTTTTTGTTGGTTTCTCAAGACCTCTCCACCCTCCCCAGAGCATTCGCAATTCACTTTGATCACAGAAGCTGGGTCCTGCATAGATCTGTACCACCCCCTTCCAGTTGGATGCTACCTGTTCCATATCTGACCCCTTAGTTGAGAAAAAGAAAACATTTTTCCCTTCTAGATGTGCACAACTAAGGGTACATGTAATTCCCCCTCATCCTGTACCGTCAAAAGAAGTTTTGTCTTACCTTTTCAAAGATGCACAAAATAAATATTTTTTTCTTGGTTCCCACCCCCCATTATTGCCAAATAATAATTAAAATATTAATAATAAACCACAGAGTTTTTAGATGGGAACAGAAAAAAATGGTTCCGGTTGTAATTCTCAGGGGAAAATAAAACAATATTAAAAAAAAAAAAAACAACAGAATCACTGTACTTTCTATAAATAAGTGGGTCCTGGGAGCGGGGCAGGGTGACAGGCAGGCGTCGAGCGCCCGCTATTTGCACACGAACTGGTCCACGATCTCCGTGCACTTCTTGCACTTGACGTAGCAGCACCAGTGGAACTTGCAGTGGCAACGCTCCGTCTGCACGGTCTTGAACTGGTCGTAGCCGCGGCCACAGCACATGAGCTCGCAGCCGTCCATGCCCTCGGACGTCTTGTTGCACAGGCGGCCCTGCGTGCCCAGCGAGCCCGTGCTCTCGTTGCGCACGCAGTAGTCGGGGCTGGGGTCGATGTAGACCAGGTCCTGTGTGGTGGGCGAGTTGAAGCGGCTGTTGACCTGCACCAGCTTGCCCCGGCTGTTGAGCCGCATGGCGGCCGCGCTGTCGTACTTCTCCTTCAGGGCGTCGCCCACCTTGCGGAAGTCAGCCAGCTGCAGCCAGCAGGTCTTGAGGCTACAGGAGCCCGACACCCCGTGGCACTTGCAGGCCACATCAGCCAGGTTGTACACCGTCTGTGAGGAGACAGCACAGTCAGTGTATGCACTCCCGGACGAGCCCCGGACAGCCGGTGGACGGGATGTTAGCAAAGCTCCCGTCCACCTTCTACATGGAGCCATGGTCACCGGCTAAACCCGGGCCTGGGCGCTTTCCTCCTCATCCTGCGCCACCAGAAGTCTTGCGCTGCCGTCTTCAAAATAAACATGCTCTTAGCTCCTCATCACCATATTCTCACACATCACTGTAACAAACAGCCAGCTTTGAACTGAGAACAGGGAGAGACCACTCAAGTTGCTTCCTTTTTTTACAGGAAAACATTACAGCAACTACTACATCTTGAACGCTCATCCCAGAGCTTATTTACCATTCCTCGCCCTCATTACCTGGATTAATCCCCACAGCCAGCCTATAAGGGAAGTGCTAGTATCGTGCCCATTTCACAGAGAAGGAAAGTGAGGCCCATACAGTTGAGTTACTTGCCCGGCCACTGGGAGGTAAGGGTGCCAGGATTTCAACTCAGCCAGTTGGGCTCTCAGCTTGTGCTCAGTGACTTGCTCATGGGCAACCCAGCTGGTAAGTAGGAGGGTTGGGAGGGGTCTAGCTCAGGTGGGATCAGGGTTCAAATCTTCATCACTATTATTATTGCTGTGTGCCAGGCACTGTAATAAGAGCCTTTATGCTGTTTATCTCATTTAATCCTCCCAAACAACATTATAACACAGGGCGGGTTAAACGATGGCACAGTGACGCAGAGAGGGAAAGTGGTCTGCACAGGCCACACAGCTAGAATGCGGAGGAACAGGGCCTGGACCTCAGGTTGTCACTCCCGCTTCCGGCACAGCCCCTAACCCTACTCCACAATGCCTAAGCTAAGAGCACCCACGCCAGACCTAGGCAGATGGGAGTTTTGTCCTAACTGTGCCCCTGAATTCAGGCAACTGGATTCACCTCTCAGAGCCTCCTTTTTCTATCTGTAAAGGGGAACTGTAATGGTACCAACCTCAAAACATTGTTGTAAGGATAAAATTAGGACATGCAAGGAAAGTGGTCAGCATACATTCTGATGCAATCAGTAAATCTGGTCTTTCCCAGGGTGATGAGTGCACGGCATGCAGGCGGGTGCCAGTCCTACGCTCTCGCCTGGTCACCTTGGCCTCCGGGCAGCAGCGCCCACTGGCCTGGCCTCGCAGCACTGTGCCCAGCGGTCCGGGAGGTGGCGGGTGCCTATTTCCGGTTCCTACTACCCACAGTTCCTCTGCCAGTCACCCACCCGCCTGCTCCCCACCCCAGAGTCAGAGTGGTGCTGGCAAGCTGCAGAGAACCTGTCAGGAACCTGGAGGCTGGAGTGAGCTAGAAGGCTCCTTCCACCCAGAACAGCTCCCTTCTTCCTATAAAGACTCATAAGGGGCGCTATTTTTGTAAAAGGGGTGGGGTGGGGGGGTAGCAGAATGTACTTCCTTGGCATAAAGGGTTTCAGGCACTCAGCTAATGTGCAGAAGGGTTTTGCAGATGTATTTAACCTTTGCTCCCCTTTGACTAAAATAAAAAGCTAATGCCCCGAGGAGATTCTAGTATGATTTCCTGGCACAGTGTTCACAGATTTCCTCCTCCCTTCCCCCACTGTCCTGGAGAAAAACTGTCTTCCGTGTAACCTCATCTGCCAGAATTCAATTTAGCTCACAGCTCAAATTATAAAACTTACAAGAAGAATTCACTCACTATTTAAAAATGTGGATGTTATGGATGTCTGGGTGGCTCAGTCAGTTAAGCTTCCGACTTTGGCTCAGGTCATGATCTCACAGTTTGTGGGTTCGAGCCCCATGTCAGGCTCTCTGCTGACAGCTCAGAGCCTGGAGCCTGCTTCAGATTCTGTGTCTCCCTCTCTCTCTGCCCCTCCCCTGCTCACAGTCTTTCTCGCTCTCCCTCTCTCTCCTTCTCTCTCTCTCTCAAAAATAAACAAACGTTAAAAAATGTAGATGTTAAATGAAATTCTAATATTAAAGGTGCTTTTTCCAACTCTCCAAAACCCCCTCTCTCTACTTGGAAATTCCTTGACCTTCTCTCCTTGGTTGCTAAGCCCCTGATAATTTCTCTTCATGAGAGAAGTCAAAGAAATCCCCTAAATAGATGAAAGTACCAAATATGGGCACAATGAGGCCCAGAGAGTCAACCACATCTCTGTCCTGAAGGCACTTTGGTCTGAGGCACCGGGCACACTGTATGCACAGGGTAATGTGATGTGTCCCCTGTGAGGACAGGGGCAAGCTTTATGGGCTCCCACAGAGAGTGGGGCTGACATGCCCATTCTGTGGCCTTGGTCGGCTGCAGTGGGGGAGACAGAGTCCACCACAGCAACAGGAGGCTTAAGAAAGGAGAGGCCACAACTGCCCCCGCCCCGCCCCGAGCAATAATCTGACCCCTCAGGGCACCACAGGTAAAAATCTACAGTTTAGTCCTTCCCCAACACCTCCAAATGTATAACATCAATTAAAAAAAACCAAAAAAACCAAAAAAAACCAACTTTTTTTTTAATCTTTTTTTTTTTTTTTTTTTCCGAGAGAGACAGAGTATGAGCAGGGGAGGGGCAGAGAGAGAGGGAGACACAGAATCTGAAGCAGGCTCCAGGCTCTGAGCTGTCAGCACAGAGCCCGACGTGGGGCTCGAACCCATGAAAGTTCATGACCCATGAGTTCATGACCTGAGCCGAAGTCGGACGCTTAACCAACTGAGCCACCCAGGCTCCCTTAACATCAATTTAAGAGAAGCTAGGTTAGCTGGAACTATCTAGATCATCTTTGACTTCTCTGCTCTCAGCTTATGTCCAACAATTATGATTTATCAAGCACTTACACTGACGTTAAGCTCAGCCCTTGGATTGAACCACGAGAAACCGTTATTTAATTGGTCAGAGGTAGTCAAGTATTGGTAACTTCATCTGGATCCACCTACTATATGATCCTGGTTAGTCCTCACATAACGCTAAGTGATAGTTCGTGCCATGGCCATCCAACAGATGTAGAAATGTAGAAACTGAGGCTCATACACAGAAAGGAACAGAACTGGAATTTAGCCTATAGCCCTTTACCCTGAGCTGTGACGCAGGCGTTTAATAAAAACACGCCTGGGCTTGTATTGCAATCCATCAATTTTCCTCCATGGCCATGAAGTAGTTCTCTAGGGCCTCAGTTTCCCGAGCTTTAAAAATGAGGGTGTGCGGTTAGAGGGCTCTAAGGCTCCTCCCAGTCTTCTGTATTTTACTCTGTGATTATCTTCCCTTTTCCTCACCCCAAAATACAGAAGAGTGAAATCTCTGACCAGAAAGTTCCTGGCACCTACCTTGGGTTCTGTGAAAAAATAATGGCCCTGGTTTTCAATGCTGCCAAAGTTAAGAAAAGTTTCACCCCTTCATTTTAAAGCAGCCATAAAGTGCCATGTGTTTAACCACAGGAAAAAAGGGTCTTTTTAACTATTGTGGAGAAGCTTCCCACCAGGAGAAGGGAAGAGTGGACCCAGAAGGCTGGTGAGGGCTTGCAAAGCTGGTCTCCCTGGGCACTTCTGAGTGGCTCCCCCTTCTATCCAGAGCCACCCTCGATTGGCCTGATGGTCAGACCTATAAAATTCCACACTGCTAAAAATGCTGTAGTTTTCCTAGAAGAACTCTTAAAACAAAACAAAACCCTCAATCCCTCAGGCCTGCTATCTAAGGACACAAGGGGAGGCAAGCAGAAAGCAAGTAAGGGAAAAGGTAAGTTCTGGAAGCTGAGGTGAGGGCTTTCTCCACTGGGCACCTACTGGGATAAATAGCTCCCTCTCCCAAATTTAAGCCCAACCACAAACATGTTCCAGGGGGGAGGGCGAACGTTATTCACATTTTTACTTCTGAGCTGAGCTGGGCTGGCCAATTGCACCGGGGACTAATTAAAAAAGGCAGAAAA